>NC_058512.1:13358801-15758801 GCF_020382885.2 Scatophagus argus | reverse complement strand
CCTGCAGCAGCTCCCAGTCCTCTCCACCAGAGGGCCTCAGAGAGGTGAGGAAGCCCATTGCTGCTTCTGTGCCTCTACACAGATGTACTGCACCATGAATTTTATGTGCCATCCCACACCACCATTACACACACACACTCAGCATTTCTGATCTGTCTTAATATGTTTGAATATTCTTCCATGTTGCTGCAGTGTTTCAGTGCCTGAGGAGGGGAAGCCAAGGCAGCCTCAGACAGGCCTTACCTCAGCACCATCTCCTGCCTGTTCGCCATCACACTGCTGTCCGGCTGCAGAACCCACCAGAGGCTCCAGGCTCAGCCTTGACCAGCCACGGAGAAGCAGACAGGGGCAGAGGAGATGCACCCTATCCAGCTCTCCACAACGCTGGGTCAGTCAGACAGAACAAGGCAGGGCTGACAGTGGGACCAGTGACTTTGGACTGGAGAGTGTCAGCAGTGAGTCTGCCATGTTCTGTCCTTCACCCGAGTTGTTTTTAAAACATGCTGGAGTTACGTGAAACATAATTTTTATCTATATTTAATTTATAAAATATTATTCAGGTGTTATATTATTACCCTTACGCGTGGGTTCTTTCTCTCAATGTGTCTCTGCAGCTCACACTGTATCAGAAGACAGACAGAATGGCCGCTACACAGAATCTATCAGTTCCTTCAGCAGCTCCAGTCTAAGCTCCTCCCCCACTGCCCGACATCACAGAGGCGATTCTGTCCGAGCACTGAGCTCAAGTCAGGTGGCCAGTCCTAAGTGAGTGTGTAGCAGCAGCAGCAATGCTGATAGCTGTGTAAACAAGTCCAGCTTTATGTCTCCCTGCAGAGAGTGCTGAATGGAAACATAAATATTATATCTGCTGGATGACAATGATATCATCAGATATTTCTTTGAAATGGACTTGTTAATTTCTCTACAGTGTATCCTGCAGCAGAAAGTCACACATCTCATGAAATGCTGAACTATCCTTAATGTTTCTGTCATCATATCCTTTTAGGCATTTTATTGCAGAGTCGGCTGCTATTGAAAGTGGTTGCATATTAGGAGGTATTGTTTCCTTACATGGTGTGGTGTTGCATGACCCTTTTCAAACAGTGTGTGCATGCACATCTGAACTTACACTTGCATAGTCACTCGGCAATTCGGTCATTTGAATAGTATAGTGCAGCACGTGAGTGCTCACATCGGATACGTGTGGTGGTGAAAAAGAAAACATTCATACTAAATGCAAACATGGCCTCCAACTGGATTGTTTCATGTGATTTTATTTTTAAGCATCTTTATCTGTCTGTGTGTGTGTGTGTGTGTGTGTGTGTCCTTTTCTAGTGACGCAGTACAGACATTGCAGGCTGAGGTGACCAGATTGAAGGAGAAGATTGAAAGCTATTTTAGAAATAAGGAGCATCCAAGTTCTGTGAGAGCAACTCCTTCAGCTCAGGAGAACTGCACTCAGCCCAGCTCCTCTACACCTTGCATCAGGTTGGTTTTTATCTTCTGGGTGTCCACGTTCTGTAGCAATACAGAGCAGGACTAAGCTAATTAGTCATCTACATTTTCGCATTGGCTTGTTCTTTAATTGGTTTTCTCCCATTGCTTAGATCTGGGGAGCGATGGAGCAATGACAGCAGGGGAAGAAGAGATGTTGACGAGTCTACACCGAGACGAACGACCTTGAAGAAACCACCTTCTGCTCACAGACAAAAACCACAAGCCAACCTCTGTAAGCTGATCTGAATTTACTCTTGAGCCCTTAACTCTGAGCTTTTCTTGAAAGATCTTGTGTATTTGTAGATTATTTCCTCCAGTGAAGGACAATGTGAATAAACAATTAATTAAGAGACATATAATAGTCTAAGTTGTAATACATTACACTATCCAATAAGAATAACACACAAGCACCCTGAAAATCTCTATAACAATATAAATTAAATATGTCCTCTCTGGCTTGTACATAGACTACCTATAGACACGTAAGCAAGCACAATGATGGCAAGAAAGCATGAGATTTGGACAACATATCATATCATTGAAAGCTTGTCATGTTTTTGTTTTCAGTGACAGCTCCAGAGCCCTCTACGCCTCAGCCTCAGCCTCAGGTGTCCAGATTTACTCAAACATCCGCTGCAGCACCAGACGGCTGTCCACACTCTAACACTGTCCACAGCAGAACACACCCCAGTAAGAACGCCCATCCGAGTACAAACTAGTGTCTTGTCGATGCACTTCTGAACAGAAATACAACATGATATAGCACCAAATGAACAGAGACCGCAGTAATAGCAAGTGGTTGTCTAAGCTCTGCTAAATGCTTGCAATAATACATGGCTGTGTTAAACACACACTACTGCAGTATGAAACCTGAGAGAACAGTCTGTGTCCACCCCTCTGGTGAGTGTGTTTGTGTTTGTGTGTGCCCCACAGGGCAGCGTAGTGGTGAGTCTCCACAAGCGTGTGATACAGCAGATGAACCTGACAGCAGAAGCCGTCAGGTGCCTCTGTGTCCTCAGTGTTTGTCACGTCACCAAGGGCGACCGGAACGTAAGAAGGCTTCTTTTGTCCTGAGCGTGAAATTTGTCTTTGGTCTTTCCGTGTACAAATGTTAGGACTAATTTTGGGTTTAGACAAAGTGGCCAAAATCCACTTTCGTTTTTAATTCATTTAACACCAGTTTTATTCTGCTGGCATTATTGTTCAGCCTCCTTCACTCCTGCTTCTGTTTGTTTTTTGCTGTCAGGACCAGCTGGTGGCCACAGAGAGCTGACTCACTCCTGTCATCGCTGTCCTCTCTGTGGATGCCCTGAACCGTACAGAAGCACTGAACCAGGTGAGAGACCATGTGATCAAAAGGTTTCAGTGCTTACTGATACAGTAGAGGTTATCTGTTTAAGCTCCAGGCCTTTGCTCTGTGTATGATTAATGATGCAACCCATGACTTGTCAAAATCTGGCAGCTCGTCATTCAGCTTCAGCAGCGCAAGTTCCGAACAGTCACTGTCACGTGAAACAGTTCAGTCTGCAGTAAATGAAATGAGTTTAATTATCCGAAGTGTTAATGGAGCTCCTGACCTGCTCTGTGATTTACAGACTGTCGCAGAGTCTCACACTCCTCCACACACTCAAACCGCCAACCAGCTGAGTCCCCTGATGGAGCGGCGAGGAGCAGACTCTATGC
This sequence comes from Scatophagus argus, assembly GCF_020382885.2. Taxonomy (NCBI): domain Eukaryota; kingdom Metazoa; phylum Chordata; class Actinopteri; family Scatophagidae; genus Scatophagus; species Scatophagus argus. Next base: position 15,755,621 of record NC_058512.1, on the reverse strand, counting down.
GGCTGCAGATCCACCTGCACTGCTGCAGTGCATGCCAGTGTGTCCACCACCTTTCCTGTAAGTGACCTGCCCTCATACACCAGACACACGATGATGAGCTCAGAAGGTTCCTTTCATCCACTGGTCTCACCTCCAGTCTTAATGACATTTTTTGCGCTGGCTCAGTCACGAAGTGATGATTTGCAAACAAGTGCTACATACTAGTTTATGCAGCATGTATGTATGCATCTACTACACACAAGGGGTCACTTACTTTTGCAGTTAGGGTACAAAAAATAAGTTGCATTAACAGGAAATATGTTAGTATGGCAGACATCAACCAAACCGACTTAATTCTTGACTGGTTAAACATCCAATATGAAAAACAAAAAACAGATGCTTATTGTTACAAGTGAATGAAAGAGAGCCTTAACACTTTTGGTAAAAAGTCAGCTCCAGTCAGCAAACACTCAGAGTCTCTGCTAGAGCGCATATCACAAACATAGTGGAGAAAAAAATGGAGCATGTCAGTATACATACTAATTCTGTGGGAGGACACGACTGTCCATCAGTGCACCAAGGAAATACAGGAGTTCCTCAAAGCTGCAAAACATCAAATAAATTCCAGTTGGTGAAGCAGCTTGTGAGGGTCTTTTGATAAAAAACAACTCTTTATCTTTGTGAAGTTAGCATACATAGTCACTGTACAAACTTGAATTTTTGTGTTTATATACAAGCTTCAAAACTACAAAAAAAATAAAACATAGCTCAAGTTTCACTCGAACTGTCATACTCATTTTTTTTCATATCAACTTTACCTTCTCTTCAGGTTGTACTCACCGTCCCTCTTCGTGTCTCCTAGCAACAGCGCTGGCTCATCGTCAGGGGTCAGAGGTCGAGGGGAGGCGAGTGGCAGGACAAGACGCTCCCGGTCTGCCGACAAGCAGCGCTCTTTGGACAGCTCTTTAAACAGAGCCATCAGGGCGGCTCGCCACATGAAACTCACCTCCGGGCACATGGCTTGCTCTCTGGCTAGTGGCCTGCACTACCAGGAGCTGCTGACTCACTCCTGCAGCTATTAGTCTGTACTCACCCCATGAACTGCAACATTACCTTAACACCAGCATCACTTCGGCTGCACGATGAGGCTGTCAGCATCGCCGGCAGCTGAAAAGAAGTGAGTACAGGACCAAGTGAAACAAAAAAGTGAACTCATTCTTTTGTTCCTCTGTTTGCTTTTTTTTTTTAAATTGTAATGTTATAATTTTATGGCAACATTAAAATCTCAGCTCAGGCCAAACATGAATTTGTTTCTTAACAGGCATAATAATATTTCAAAAGATATGCTGGCATACATTGGAATGACCTGCTTTCTAAGATCATTTAGTACTGTAGATCAGTGTGATAAAAATGTTGTTGATCATATTGATTTTCAGACGGATAAAGTGAAGACAGTACGTTGTTCTTCATTGTACATGTGAAGCTGTTGTCATAGACAGGACCATAGACAACAGCTTCACATTGACATATGTCATAGGAGATATTTTGAGATATTTATTAATCACGTGACTGTGTTTATTGATTATGCTAACGTGTTTGCTTTTATCCTTTCTAGTTTATACAAGTCTAAAAATAGGTTCAGGGTTTCAGTGTTATTTTAGTTGCCATATAAACAGTTTTTTTTTTGTTGATCCATGTAGCACGCTGCACTGTGAATCAAATGCACTCGCTCATTTCACCTGTTGAGATTGAGTCAGTTCCGGACGGTCATACAGAAGACCGCTGTCTATATATTTTATAAATGGTCAACAACACAATTTATCTTGAAAATTTAACGAAGAGTTGTGTGGCCATCGAGTACCTGAGATGGTGAACACCCTCAGCATTAGTCTACTTCTGTGTTGTCGGTCACTTTGCATAGGCTGCACATTTTAGACTGTAGGCTTGTAAAGGTAACTGTATGAGTGAGAAAAGTAAGTCTACTGTAACTGACCAGCTTTATGTGGAGCACACATTCACACACCAAAGGCCTTTAACAGGCCTGTACCTCAATACACAGGCAGGAACGGCAAACAGACAGAACAATATGACTGTTACAGAGAAACTTTGCTTTATATTTGGTCAGAACTTACCATAGAACTGTGGATGTTTTTTTAAAACCTCTATTCCTTTTTACTTTTATACCACAATTTCTCAGACTCTTTTTTAATTTATATTTTGCAGAGAATCTCTTTTACCCTAAGGAGCCAAATAAAGTTGGAAATGAGCATTTGGTGTCACTGTACTTTAGATTTTTTATTTTTTTTCAAGAAACTACTGAAAAGTAAGATATTAAAACAAAAGAAGAGTCTTTAACATAATGGAAGCCAATTTATTATTAGACAGCCTTAGTACATATTAGGTACACATGGAAGTATTGTTTGTGCTTCAACACTCGCAAACATACAATCCCAATAAGTTAAACAGTTTTAGGACAGACTAATGTATCATTGTTATTTTTTTCTCTGATAAATAATTTTGATATAAATCAATTGATTTGATAGAGTAAATCCTATACAACAGCAAATAATAATGATAATAGAAAAAAAAAATAAACACAAAGCGTTTGCATCACAGAAAACGCATTATAGTGCAATATACAACTTGTTTGGCCAGGAGGGGAGGGAGGGAGGAAATAAAAGTGAAAAGAGGGAGTTTCAGGGTTTTATTTGCAAAGCCATTCACCATTGGAGGGTTTTACATTGCACCAGAGGAGGAAACGGACAAAGAAAATATAGATATTGATTCTTTTTCCCGATTGACGACTAACAACTACAGCTAAACATCACAAACACGGCGGCTTCACATTGGCATTTTTAAAGGAAAAGTATCACTACTTCACAGTCAGAAATATCACCAGTCAACAGTGAGACGCTAAAACAGCAACATATGGCAAATACACAACACTACTCAGTGCATGGCCCAATTAAACATCATTACTAACCAAAGATAAGACTTATTCCGACAGGATACAATACTGAAATACAGCTGGCCCTTTTTAAGATTATTCATTAAATATCAGCAAGCAACAGCCTTTTTGACATTAAAACGTGAAGTTTCTCTGGAGAAAGGAAAAGGTTGTGGCAAGTAAATACTTTACAGTCTCTGCAGCTGGAGGAGGGATGATTCTGACTTTTTACAGAGCTCTTTCCAGCATCTGCCAAACCAAGCATTTCAAAACCAATACTTTGCCGAAAATGTACGCTTTGAGTATCGAACACCTTGGACGCGTAAGGTGTACCCCCATAAACTGGCAACTGGGTTTACAGCTGAACCACTGAGCTGTGGGTAATGCTTTAGCAGTGGTTTGAAACGGTTCAAAGAATGTTTTTATACTTTTCGACACTCAGAACAAAGGATTTCGGTGGAGTATCAGCATTGTAGGAAAAAGCTAAATGCTAACTCTGTGGCTCCCAGAACATCCACACTGGATACAAACACATTAACAGTCCACACAAATCCAAACATGCTACTGAATATACGAACATCTCAAATGGGCAGGGTGGGGGTGGTGGGGGAATCCTCTCTGATGAATATATTTATCTATATTGCATGTTGACTGATATATTTTACAACACCAACCTCTCAAACTGCACATCCCTCCTCCACCCGCTTCCATTAAATAAACTCACACCAAGGAGGAAACCCAAAGGATCAAACAAGAGAAAATGTTTACCTTTTACACAATCTAGCAGGTTTCATAGCATACAATATTACATTTTGGTACTTTCAGTTTTAAATGGCCTTCTGTTTTGATATTTAAACCTTTTTAAATAAGCTCATTTAGTTGCATCCATTGTAAAACATGAGAATACTTGCAACAGTTTTATTCTTTGATACAACATATATATTTTGTTATCATCTTAGATGTCTTTTTTTTTTTCTTCTCAAGCAAGATGCATACACAATTAATGTAGAATTCATGGGAGAAGGATACAGGTAAGAAGGGCGTGGGAGGGGGAGGAGATGTGATTGGAGGATCTTAGCTTGTCACTTCCTCGTCTGGTTTGTTCATGGCCTTGAGCTGCTCCAGCAGCGTGGTGGGGGTGAAGATGTTGGTCGATCCTGGAGACACGCACATTTATAGAACACACACACACACACACACACACAGAGTGTTAGATCTGCACATTTGGAAATAAACAGATGGAAAATGTGTTTTCAGCTCTTGCTATGAATGCCTACTGCAGATGAGGGCGGTCTCACATGATGATGAAACTAAAGATGGACACACTGAACAACCCAAAGTTATAAAATCATAATCAGTTAGTCAGCAGGTTCAAATGGATCTTGTGTCAAAGAGTTTGAAAAAAATCATTCCAAAGGTGGCAGATAACCAAGTACTTTTACTGTTCTTAAAGTTTAAGTGTTGTTCATTACAGAAGAAGGACTTCATTTCACTTCATTTATGTTACAGCTGCAGGTATTACTTACTCATACAATAGCTTCTTGTGGCTGTCTGGTAAAAATCTAATATCTCCTAAACACTTAATTTTGATGTTAAATAAAGAAGAATTCCAATATTTTTAAACATTGGACTTATATCTACACATCTCTGTTGGTAAATGATTCATACTTTCTAAAAGTTTTGGAATTGGTCCAGTGGATCACCTCAGCCAGCAGATGCTACAAGGCTGCAAACACTGCAATGTAATCCACTGGGGCAGCGACGCTCACCAAAAGTTCTTCTCTTGACACTCGGGCTGAGATTATTACTCTGTCTGAGAACATTACAGAAAGGATCTCTAAAGAAACTGACCTTTTTCTGTTAAAGAGTAAAACCCTTTTTGTTAAACCAGAAAGACGAGTCTCACTCAAGGGGAATCCTCGCTCTTATGATGTGAGCAGTTGCAAGAAGAGGGGGAAGCGTGAGTTAGAGTTGATAAAAGGAGTTTGAAATTTACAGAGAGGAACTGCCAGACTGAATATTGAGCCTATTTTGATGATCTAGACGAGGAAAGAGCTGCTTAATGGACATAACTTTGACGGTTGGGGTCGCAGGATTACGCTGGAGCGACTGTATGAATCACTTACACACCAAAGTATGTATATTTAGGAGCCAAGGTTTAAAAATCCCAGACTTTGTCCTTCAGAGAATTTTGTCAGCCTGTAGAGAAAAATACACTTGTAAGTGATCTGAAAGCGAGGAAAACCCACAAATTAGAGGTATGACTCATTCCTGATTTACTGGACGTATTGGAAAATGTCACACATCCAGATTTTAAGGTTTTTCCTTTTATGTCATATCTCCAATTATTCATCTCTTGTTTTAGATTTGACATATCCGAATCTGTGTAAAGTTCCATTATTGCTATGGTATCAAAGAGGTATCGAGTATCCTGTCATACTGGTATTGTATTGTAGTTTAAAATTCTGGTATTGTGAAAACCTTAATGTAAACTTGTAACTAACACTCTTTGAGTCCTTCACTCTGTAAACACACAGCCTCATGAAGCCGTGTTAAATCACATGCAGCTAAACAATATGGAAGCACACCAATAAGCGACGGCACCTCACAGCTGTCATGAGCTAAAAGCAGCAGGCGGGCTAGTAGAAACACTGCAACACCAAACCTATCTACACAGCACAGCCAATCAGGTGTTAGAGAAACATACACAAGACTGCGTGGGCCTTCAATTGAAGAGCATGCAGACAACTGAATAATACGGCAAAAAAAACAAAAACAAAAGCAGATCTTTTTTTTCTATACGTCATGGAATCCAAACACAGAGTTAAGTCTATCGTCTGCCATAAACATGAATGAACATGAACATAGTAATAACCCTGATGAGACAGCTGAAGACACATTTCAGACACTGTAAAACTTGAACGGTGCCAGACTGGAGTAAAGCAAACTTGTTTGTCGCTTTATCAACAGATTTACAGATTTATTACTGCCATCTTTATCATCCAAATCTCAAACAAACCATTTGATTTACTCCTCACACCTGTTCAACACTATCAGTAGTACTTCTACATTGGTTTGTTTCTGTTGCAAAGCTGCATGTCTCCTCCAGTTTGGTCTGATTAGCTGCTGCTCACCTACAGTCAAACTAAACTTGATCCCATGAGGGGCTCAGAACAGGAAGTGGAGGGAATTAAAGGTAAAAACAGAAGAGAAAGAGGCAAGTCCATCTCGAGTTGGCTTGTTATGGTGATGTAGGGTAGGTATAGGTGTCAGGGGTTGTGGGTGGGGGTTTAGTGTGGGTCACTGAGGTCAACATCGGACTGACTTCGCCTGCTTCTCTGCTGTTCCCCCGAACACACAGCTTCGTGGGCCTTTGTGCCCCAGAAACACAACACTGACGCTGATCTCCAACGCCACTACATTATTGTACATGTCTAGTTTTAGATCAACACAGCATTACAAAAACAAAGACTTGTTTTAGTAAGTGATGGTCATTTCGCTGAGGAAGTGTTGAATGCAGCAGTATGCTGAGGGAGCAGCCATACTGCTTGTGGTGAGAGCTGCTCACTGAGAAAACCAAAAGTTGGTTTGTAAATGATATCGCTTTAGCAGATTAGTCAGGAATGAGATGGATGCTCAGGAGTACAATATTCTATTTTTAGATTGTGAAAGTCTTTAAATGGGAGAGTGTGTTTAACAGTAGCCTTGCTAACTGCTAACTGCAGAAGCAGGAAGTGGTAATGGATATTTCTGCAAATCTGTATTAATTATTCCCTTCACCAAAAATGTCATGTTGTGAAGGTTCCCATATGTTAGTTTGTTTGTTTGTGGGATCTCTCAAAAACTATGACAAAAGTCAATGAAAGTTGAAGGAAAGCTCAGCCAGTTGTTTTTTTAGTCAGAAAAAACAACTGATCAGACTTTGGTGCAGACAGTGCCACCATGTGGCCATTTACTAAACACAGCTTCACATCTAAGGAATAAAAGAGAAACTTTAGTTTACCATCAAAACACAATTTATAAGCAATTTATGAACAGAAACAGCTAACAAATAAAAAAACAAAATTTTTAAATGCTATGCATTTCTTTAAAATCTGTTTCTTCATCTAATCTAAATCAAATCAAATAAATAACACATGGATGACACCCAGTGTTGTTATTTTTTCATAATTCACACAACTTTAGTTTAAATAATTACCAATTAATACCAATAAGTAATACCAATTTCTTGCAGGTCTGGCCTATTTTAAATAAACTGTTGTGACTCTTAAATGCATTGTGCAACACAGCACATACAGACAACACCTGCCTACGCCAACTTTGAACAATCAAGGAGACAACTGCAAAAGTTTTTCTTTTAACGGATCAGAGGTTATGTGCCTCCCTCAAAAGTGTGAACATCACATCTATCATGGTGGGTATGTGAATACATCTGTATATGGACCCAGAATGCAGATTAAAAACTTTCAAACATTTTGTATTAAAATAACAAATTCGGAGAAATGTTCAGCCGTGATGGGGGTATGTGCGCTTTGGTTCTTCTGTTTTGGTGTTCCTGCATCAACAAACTGAAAACCAATAGTCTGCTAGAATCTAAGGATGACTTTTAGAAGAAATGAAGAGTCTCATAAATTAGGGGGGGTGGCGAGGGGGAGTTAGTGGCAGCTGTTTGACATGTGCAGCATCTTTACTTTTCATTAGGTTGCTAAAGCATATCAGGTGGAACATTGCTACATTCCCACGCTCTGTGTCAGCAGAGAGGCATCAGAGAGGCTCTGATACAAAGAGCAACTTTTTGGGCAACTGAACTGAATTCTTATAAAATCATTATTGTTTCAAACCTACGATGCCCTCTAAAATTGCCCATTGTGCCAGCACCATGAAGGTTTTATCATAATAAAGAAGATTGGTTGCTAATATTGAGCGCCCTCTGTGTACGAGCTGTGAGCTATGTGAGCATGTGATGGTGAACAAACGTGAACAAAGTCAGAAGACAGGCAGTCAAAAGAAAATAAAAACACAAGGAAAAACAGAGAATCCTTCTTTGAAAGCCAACATCAACTGAAGGACCTGTCCTGAAAGAGTTCAGTAACAAATGAAAGTGATTGTCTTTGCAAAGGGTTAACGAGAAAAAAAAATATAACTGCCAAAACTGATAAAGATGGATCTCGGGGGTAGATTAAATCTGAAGTGAGTGTCGAACAGGCCTAAAGGGCCTTTCGTGGCTGTCAAGGGGGCGATTTAATCCACCCATCTGAGATGATGTGAGGAGGCAGCAGGGATGGGCTCACGACCCCCTCAGACATGGCCGCTATTCAGCACAAACTTTACTTAGGCTGTATCCAAATGTGTGGGCCTGAGGGCCCAGTCAGACTTCGGCCATGTGCACTGTGACGTGCTCGCCATCACAATTACGCAATGCTACACTGGTCCTGATCAGATGGCCCTTGCACACACATTTTGTATCTGATGCATCCTGCTGTCATCTTTTTTTCTCTGCATATTTCATCTGCATTATTTGGTTAAAATTTATTCCCACATGATCTATGTCTGCAATTCATACATCATAGAATTCACATTCACTACTGCAATGAACTGTGGGTTCAATCAGCAAAGTCTGAAGTCCCCACCCCAAGTGAACTCTCAAGCTTTCTGCATGAAGTCCATTTTGCCAAGTGGTTGATGACTGATGGACTCAACGCGTGCTCTGTAAGAGGGGTGAAGCTTTCTTCTGGACAGGCTACATCTGAAAGGATCGCAAGACCCTGATTGGCTAACCCTCACCGGGGCCCTGCAGAGCAGTCCATGCAGTGAGGAAAGGTCGAGGGTGCCCATCCCTGAGGGACACGGGGAGGAGGAGGGTGGAGTTACATAAAACGGTATTGAGTGATCAAAGAAGAAGAAGGAACAGGGAGGAAGCCCTTGTGCTGTGGAGGTTCAGAAAGGGCTTCTTTGCACGGCTGCCTTTACTTTTTTCAGTGTGATTTCTCTCTCCCTCCCTCCCAATCTGTCTCTGCCTCACTCGGCTGAGGGGTCTGCGTCCTCAAAGGACACCCTAGTGGACTCTCGGAAGTCGGGGTGCTGCAGGTCCGATAAGAATTTGGTGGGGGTGAGCATGTGGGTGGAACCTGTGGAGGAACAGAGGTGGCTTCACCACTCGTCTCTCAGCACATGCCACGCCCCCCTCCCCCACTCTCTCCAAAAACAAAAGGGTTAAAAACAAGCAACCTGTCGTACAGAACACACACACGGACACACACTCATCCACTGACAGTTCACACACATACGCACGCTCGCCATGTTGCACATAGAACACACAGAACTTGGACGCACAGACACAGAAAAAAGACATGGCGTGGCTGCAATTCAAAGACAACAGTTGTTTATAAAGACAACAGCTGAAGCAGAGCACAACAAAAACTAACAAGACACTTTTCCATGTATAACACAGACTGGCTGACCAAGCCTTAACACATCAAATAAACAGTACAGAGGAGCATAACATAACGGGCTGTTTTAACATAACACACTGGCATTATGATCCATGATTCTCATGGATCCTGATTTGACCCATTTGAGGCCATTAATATCATTATTGTTGTTGTTATTGTTTTTGGTGAGGGCCGCCCACCTAAAGTTCAGGTCTGCTCTGAGGCTTCTGCCTGCTTAAGGGCTGTTCTTCTTCAATGCTGTCACAGTGCTTGTTCATGGAGGAGTGTTGTGTCTCTGTTACTCTGCTACTCTTTTTGCTGCTACTCTTTTTGGTCCCATATAAATGAAAGTGACTTGACTTGGCATTGTTCACAATAGACAGGTTGCATATATGGCTCAGACTTCACTACCGTTCTGAGTGCATGAAAGTCAAAAGGGGAATTATGTTGTCCCACAGGAGCTGTGTTGCAGGTGAGTCCTGTTGCAAAATCTGCTATTCCTAATTTGCCATTTTGTTTAAAATGCAGTGTTTATAGATTAAAGAGCAGATTCCAAAATAAACCTAAAACTGAAATATCAAACCGTATTTAATCTTACATTCTTAAAACTATCATTTTTTTATTGAGTCTAGTTTGGGATATATCATTGTTTTTGTCAGTTATTGTCAACCTTTTTTTTTAACTTTTGTACTAAACAAACCAAACTCTCAAATAATCATAACTCCTGTTTATCCCAGAACACGCTGGACATATTAAATGTAAACATACGCATGCTACAGTGTGCAGCTTAATCCCTGAAAGTAATTCTTAGAACCTTGCATCATGTTGGCACTGAATTTACACATTTACCTCCATTCCTTTATCTTTATTTCTTTAGCTGTGTCCCTATTTAGACGCTGTGTGTTTATGTGACCTGAAGGCCAGAGAGGACCTGCCCCTGCTGGTTCCAGCCTCACAAAGGACAGGGCCTCTGAATTAGAACACAGCTTTTCTTAGGAATCAGATTGTCCATAAAACAAGGCCCACTTAAGAGACACATCCACCCTGTGTTAATTAACACCAGGCTGACGAGCAGTGTTTAACTTCACCCGGTATCACTCATAGTTGTGTTTGGGGTCTGGTCAAAAGAGCTGTGTTTAACCTGTAACCACAGCTGACAGTAACGTCATGGCGTCCTGGTGTACAGCTGCATTTCACTGCAGCAAGGTGAGCAAGTTAAACCACTGAAGGTCAGCAAAAACAAGATTTTCAGGGTGCGTTAAGTTACTCTTCAAGGTTGCTGTGGGTGCATCTTTGAGTAGCCGCGTGCAAAAGCCTACACCTATGAACCAGTCTTCTCGCTCTCGGCCTGCGCTCTTTAGCGCCTCCTGTTGCACTACTCACCAATGACAGCCTCCCACTTCCCATTGGCCTGTGTGACCTCATAGGCGCAGCGCATCTCGCTGAAGGACACGCCGCCGATGATGAAGACTATGACACGCGGCCCGGTGCGGTACTCTCCAGGTGTCTTGTTCTTGTGCCAGTGGCCGTACCGAGCACTGTCAGAGCAGAAAGGAAGACGCGGTAAGATATAACGGTTTTATGACTCATCATTTCCCTACAGTGAGATCCATTTTTTTTTCTCACAACAATATTTTTGAGAATGAGTGTAAAAAATGGATAATGTTTCATGACCAAATTTTTTTTTGCACTATAGCTGCACGTTGCCTGCAAAAATACTGACGAAGGGAACAGAAACCAATGAGTTGAAGCCAACTGTCACATTGCACATAAGGCAAGACATTCTCGAACATTACAGGTTTCATCTGTGTGTAGCTTTTCCTCTACTAACCGACACGTCCTAATATGAACCTCAGTGCTGGGTGTGTCTGAGTCCATGGGAGTGGGAGGGGAGGGGCAGCAAACGAGGCGGGTCAGTTTGTAACAGGATTGGATTTGATGCTCAATCAATACAACCTCTACACAGACTGAAGGGTAAGGATCAGTGGTGCTGAAAGTGGCTACATCACTGCCACTCACACACTCACACACACACTCATACACATACACATGAAAGCAGAGTTGAAAATATTACGTGTATTAAGGTTCATGTTGCTTACATTCTGGCAGAGTTTCCAGGAGTAAAATCAAGCAGATATCCATTTTGTGGAGGAGGAAGAAATTTGAGCAGTGACACTGTTGATGGCATGTAAAAATACATCATCTAAAATTTTGCTGATTTTTCTTGTTCTGAGAGGATTAAATGAATTCCATGAATTCAAAAGATGCAAAGTATTCAAATGTGAAAATAAACTTCAAATAAAAAGCTGACATTTTTAGACACTTCTGTCCAGTGTTATCAACTAAATCAGTGTTTGGGATGTGCATATGGCTCACTAACAACAGTCCTCAGGATCATTTCCCTGCTCTCCATTCCTCTCACATATTGATCAGTTAGACTCATCTCCCTTACCAAATTACTATTGATCTGGTACCATCATTTCATTTAAAAAGGTGTCTACTGCCGTGCAATAAGATGCTACACTGTGTACATGTACGTATGTATGTATGTATATATGTGTGTGTGTGTGTGTGCGTACCTGACTGCAGTGGTGCTAAAAGAGGCAGAGGAGCGGGTGGAGATGTAGGGGTAGTGCTTTGTGTCCAGCTTATCATCAATAGCATCCTGCAGGAGGACAGAAAGACAATACAGATCTTTGTCAGCATTATTGTTGGCCTTAAACACACACACACGCAAACGCACTCAAGCAGGGGCCTCACCGTAGTGTTACATCTCCTAGCAACCAGTGTGTGTACCTCCATTATGGAGGTCCATTGGAGAATTGGCTTTGCACAAATAAGGGGCTAAATATAGTTGATAAGTACCAGGAAAAACAGATGTTTGACTAAAGTTGCTGTCTTTGTACCTCAATTGAAAAGTTAATAATTCTGTTCAGGTAAATCATTTTTTGGTTTTTGAATACCACATATAGGTTAGCTTGAGCGAACAAAAGGAAGGGGAAAAAAAACAGTGAAGATGTTTTCGAAACTGAAAAGTAGAGAAACTCCTGTACGGCTGCTGGGCAGCAGGTTAAACAAAGAAAGCATGAAAAACGCACAAATTAACATACATATAGAATATATCTGATAAAAATCTAATAGTGATTTAAGCCCTTTAAACACACCTCCATGATGTCTTTGACCAGTGGTGTCCAGCGGGAGAGCTGATAGGTCTGCTCGCTCACACGCTCCTTCCTGTCCAACTTCTTTCCTCTGCGGAGGGTGGACTGATGAAGGAAAGAAGAGATGAGGACGTCAAAGACAGAATGTGTAAAAAGGGAGCAAAGAGTGACGATCAGAACTGCCTGCATGTCTCTCGACAAAAAGCAGAAGAGAGATTAACAGAAAAGAGCAAAAGAGGAGCAGCACCCAGTGACAGTCTTACGTCTGTGATGATGGGGACGCCCAGGTGAGCCATGTTGGTGATGATCTCACTGTCTTCAGGGGGGATCTGAGCGTGCTGGATCAGCTTGTTCAGGTTCTCCTCTGTAATGCCTGAAATCACACACACACACAAGTCATATCTTATAACTGTATCATGCCAATGTTTACATTTAATATGTCCAGCGTGTTCTGGGATAAACAGGAGTTCATATTTTGTAACTTGAGGGCGAAAATAAAATTATTTCATAAAGGTGTATATTACTTAAATTTACAGGCTGTGTCAAACTGTCGGGTTTTCCTTTTCTGTGTCTGTTGCTGTGAAACATCATTTTAACAGACTTGTGCTGAACAGTTGAAGCTCCCATCGAGTTTCAGATCACAACTATGTGCTGAATTACCAGGTTAATGTCCCTGCAGTCTGACCATTTCTCTACATTTCATTATGTATCGTAATGAAATACGCACAAAGGTGATCATACAGCAGCTGAAGTAAAGAGTAAGAATAATTTCAACAATAATACAAAACTGAAAATAGGCTGCACTTTGACAGGACAGATTGTACAGACTCTAGGTTTGATTTCTTCATGTCACGCTTACCATTCTTGAGGAAAATGTAGAGCAGGATGATGCGGATCTTGTCATAAGTGCTGACGTTGGCATCCAGCAGGATTGGCACGATGGCCCTCATGGGGTCTTTGATCTTCTCTCCCTCAGCGTCTGTGCCCATAGCCAGATCCTGGAACAGAGAACTCAGGTATCATAAGTTTGTCATTTCTAATTACACATTTACAGGGATCCAAAAGCATTTTCCCCTGTCACTTCCTCTTCTGTCCTCATTTCCTTTCCTATCCTCTCTCCTTGTTTCCTCTCCTCTTTCCTCCCTTATCCCCCACCTTCTCTCTCCCTCACCTGTTCAACACGGCACAGCTTGTCCACTGTTCCCTGGTAGTGCTTCATGCAGTCCTCAGCCAGCTGCAGATGAGTGGAGTACTGAAAAGCACAAAACATACAGAGTGTGTGAGCATACACAGTTACACACACAGGAAAACTCTCTCTCACACACACTCATAGAAATACACACACCTTGCTGAGCTCCTTCTGGTACTGAGGCATCTTCTTCAGCATCTGGGACAGGTCCCTCATTGTGGTCTGGTGGGACGAAAGCAAAAGATATAAGTGTGATAATCAACATCAGTGCAAAACATTAGACAAGACTGTTCTGCTGCCAGGTGATGAGTGGATAGTAAATAAATAAATAAAATTCATGTTCTCTGATTATTATTATTAAAGGAACTGTCCAACATGCTGGGAAACAGACAGACAGTACTGCACCAAAGCCAAAGCAACACATTATTTATTTAATTTATTTTATCAGCGATAAAACTCCAAAATAAAAAAAAAAAACACCTATAATAGTAACTGGTAAAATGTTAAATATCAGACCTGATAATCTGCCGGACTTCTAATCAGTTTTACTTAATCAGCACCACTCTCGTGCCTGTCCATTAGACATTAAGGCACAGCCAACAACCTTAGTTTAGCTTGGCAGAAAGACTGAAAATCTATCTGCCACCACTTCTAGTTTTATTTTGCAGGTTCACACTCCTCTTGCATCAGTTTTTGCTTTACCCTTCCCCACCTTTGTGACTGCTTGATTAGTTTCGCCTGTCGCTGTTTGTCTTCCTGTGTATCTAACCATGAGTGTTCCTTCCTTGAGTTGTCAGTTCACACACATCAGTTTTCCTGGTCCCCGTACCTTTTCAGGTTGTTCTCAGTTAACTTTTTTTAGGGGTTGGTCCTCCCTGGTTTACTTGAATTTGCTTTACGCTGCTTCTGTTTTAGTTATCTGCCATTTTTTTGGGATTCAGCTTTGTTATTAAAACTTTTATTAAAACTCTTAAAACTATTAAAACTTACCTTCTCCCCAGTGTTCATCCTCTTGCTGGAAGAAAAGTCCTTCAGCTGGCGTGTCACTTCCCTGATGATGAAATGCAGCAGTGACACATGAGAGAACAGCTGTTATGTCACTTGATTCAGCATGCAAAGACACACATGAAGAGAAGCATGAAGAAGATCACTCACTGGGACACCTCAGCTATGTGTTTGTGTCTCAGGCTAACCCACAGGTCGTCGTCTTCATGCAGCAGAACCTCCTTCTCACGAGAGTCCCCGATGCCACTGGTCTCGTACCTGAAGAGGAAAAGACACGTCCTGACTGAAAGACACTCACTTAGTTCTGCCTGCTGAAGCCTTAATCCACACAAAACAGAAATATAACCCTCACAAGTAACAATCTTTCTGTTAGGTCATTTGGGTCTTTCGTACTTGTAGACATCGTTTTCGATGGGCAGCAGGTCGTAGCCCATGGCCTGGAAGGTAAGCTCGTGCAGGACAGGAGAGACTGGGTCAAACGCCCTGTCCAGGATGATCAGCTGTGAGCGAGCCTTATCTGGACCCTACAGAGAGAAGGACAGGAGCAATAAGATAAATAAACAATATTATGATCGATCTGAAATACATACATCATGTATAATTTGATTGTGTGACTACTAAGATCAATATTTTCCAACAGGAATATGAGACAACAGGTAAAAAAGAAGAAGAAGAAGAAAAAGATTGTCCTGAGCTCACCTCCCCCATGGTGGGGTCATCAGCCTTGTAGGCATCCAATTTGTCCTGAACCAGCTGGGCCAGGGTGGAGTTGTCCTTGTACTCGCTGACAGAATGACAGACAGACAAACGGGTGGATAGATGGACAGGCAAATGGAAGGATGTAGATGGACGACACACAGATAGAGAGGACGGCAGGTAAAATGAGAGAAGGACAAAGACACACATTTAAGCAAGCGAAAACACCTGCGTGAGGGGTGTGTGTGCTGCTGCACTGCCTGAACATGCGGAGTCAGTCGTGTGAAAATGATCATTAAGACATATGTAACAACTTTCCCCTCTATAACTGAACTGTAATATCTGCAGAGGTAACTGAATGCTTTCATGCAAGCGCGTCTTTAATAGTTCTGTGGTGACCGGCCTAAAAGACTGAGGTTCATCAAGCTGTGAGCCAGGAGAATGGACAGGACTGTGTGGATGGCATAGATAAGGGAGATGTGGTTACATAGCTGGAGTATTAGGAAATAAATCAGCGTCTAGGGTATCGTAATCATATCTTTTGTTCCTTACTCCTTAGGAGCAATAGTGTCATCCTCACTGCAGCACCTATGGCTGGCTTTGACGCCTTATCTGTCCAAATAACCAATTTATTTGCACGCTAAAATTCCAGAAACCAGTCAGTTCCGGCAGCCGCCTCTCAGCTGCGCCCCCTGTTGCTCACCCTCGGTATCTGACAGCAGGGTACTCCTTCAGGGTGGCACAGAGCGTGGCGATCTGCTCGGCCAGCCTCTCCATCACTGGGTTCTTCAGCTGGGTCTTATGGGGGCTGTAGAAACTGTGGAAGGCATCTGGATTGTCCAGAGAGTACACCTGCACACACAAGCATGTACACAACTCACACTCTGAGGCACTTTGTCTTTCATATTCAGGACTTGAGTTGGACTTTGTCAGCGTCACGTGCCGAGCGTGAACTGCTCTGTGTAAAATACAGCAGATCACTGTGGACCGACAACATGCCAGTTAGCTTCTTGTAAAAACCAGCAGAAGGTGTTAATATCAAACAGCTCATTTAAATATTTTCAGCTGCTGTCTCACTGCCTCTCCTGGTCTGTCTTTTAATCTCTTCTCCTTTGTGTCTCCTCTCCTCTCACATTTCCTTCTTTCTTCATCTCTTTTCATTTCCTTATTCCTCCACCTTATATCCTCTTTTTCTCTCCCCTCCCTTCATGTCTTTATCATTCTCTCTTCGGTCCTCTTTCCCCTTCTTTTGCTTCTTTGTTTCACCCCTTCCCTCCAATTTTGTTTTCCCATCCTCTCCTCCTGCATCCTCTCCTGTTTCCTTTCTTTGTTCCTCTTCATGTATTTTCTCTCATCGCAAGCTCTCTACTTGCATGCATTTCCGTTTTTCTCCCTTTCTTCCAACAATCCTTTTTCCTTCCTTTCCCTGTTTGTCTCCTCTACTCTCCTCTCCTTTCCTCCTCTCTCCTCTCCATCATCACTCACTACCACTCCCTCCTCCAACCCCATCTGTCCATGGTCACATGCTGCTTTGCAGAGGGGTTCCTATGTTAGGATATGTACCATTGGCTACCGCCTGCTGTAAAGATCCTGAATCATCCAATCGGGCATGAGCATCAGCCTGTGGGCGGGACTATGAGGCAGTCCTTTGCCTAGAGCAGAAAACCACTGACTCTGAATTAATCATAGTAGACAGGAGGGGAGCAAAGCATTGTGGGCCTAACAGCATCTTCAGAATAGTGAGAGAGAAGGATAGACAGAAGGTGTGGGTGGAGAGGGGACCGAAATTGGGAAAAATCTGGTTGGAGGGAAGCAAAGAATAAATATGAATAAGAATACAAAAGACGCTTGATGGAGAGCAGTAAACAGACAGCCTGCAAGCGACGTGCAAAGGCAAGGATGGAGGAATGGTGGGATGAAAAAAACAAAAAGGAGTGGGAGGGGGGCAGGAGTTTGAGAATGCAATAAGGGTGAAGAAGCAGGTGTTGCGACAAATGAGTCGTTCTGCAACAGTCTGGCATTAAAAAGGGTGACTGGTGAGTCAGCAGCGTTATGCCAAGCAGGCACCTGAGTGTGTATTTGTGCTTCTCTTTTTATCCATCCCTGAATCTAACAACCAATAACCTCACTGTTACTATTCCTGTCTGTGTCCTTTGCAGCGTCTCTCTCCTCCCACCTGTCTCCATCGATCCCTCGCTGCTCTCCATCTTTCCATCTCTGCATCTCTAACTCTCTCCCTCCTGTCTCTTTGGCTTTCACTCACAGTCACCAACAAACAGTAAAAGTGAACCAGCTTTCATTAGGGCAAGAAAGGAAAAGCAATCCAGGGGACAGATGTGTAAAAACACACATTCACAAAGACAGAAATATGCATGTGCGTTGTTTATGCCATATTTATAAAAAAATATGCATGCCTGGTTTTGTTCAGAACAGTTTTTTGAGAAATCACTGTCTCAAACAGGGCGTACTTTATTGTGAAACACCTCTAACAACAGAGTCACCATCATCACCCAAGGCCATTACACACTGTTTTATATTTACCTGAGACTCGTAGGGCAAGAAGGCGATGTTGATCTCCGTCAGAGTCTTGATGGTTTTGGAAGCACGGCTCTTCACCAGCTCGTTGAACAGTGGATCGGGGCAGGCTGGGCACGGCGAAATTGAGAAAAAGCACGACTGTAATTCACTGGTTTGTTAAATGTGCAGCTTTTTAAATTGTGTTTTCCTTACAGATAAATACACTTAAACAATAATATGCCAGCGACATATATATATATATATATATATTGTGAAGCTTGTGAGGAGATAATGTTTGTTTTGCACCTCCTCAAGCATTTGTCTAGTAACCCTTTTGGCAGATGAGGTGGAGCAGCAGATTCTTGCATGAGCACCATCTTACATTGCCAAGGCATTTTTAACTCAGAGACATGTACTGTACAAGGTAACTGCATCTCCGTAGCATCCCCCTTATTAATTAAATGAGGCTCTTTTACCACAGTGCAATGCAATGCCAGAACAAAAAAAACCCACAAAAGCACAATTATTTGCTGATGTGAAATGAGAAATTAGAGGATCTTTGTACACTGCTCATTTATCAAATAACTGCAAACATACAAACAAATTTTAACTGTGAGCTGGGAGGAAACTGGGTGAGATGTGGCTGGGTGGCTGTTAATCTTTGAAAGAAACAGTTATAAACAAAATAAGTGAATAGTGAAGTGAATTCTGCAAAACGTGTATTTTAGAACGCAGATGCTGCATTGCATGCAGTATAATGATGATAACAGTAATGATGTGCATACTCACAGTCAGTGAAGAAAACATGGGCTGCCTTGTATTTAGCTGAATGAGGGTCTTTGAAGTCTGCAATGAGGGTGTGGACAGACTGAGGAGAGAGAAACAGAGGCAGTCACAGTCAGACTGTAGAGCTCGTGAGAGAATATTGATATTAACTACAGTGTGTGTGCGTGCATGTGTGTGTGAGTACGTGTGTGGACACATATTCCTGTAGTTGCCGGGAGAAAAATCCATTTACACAGTCACATTGTGAGGACCTGTCCAAATGCGGGTCCCCACAATGTAAATCATTAAGTATTACGGTGAAGACATGCTCTAAGGTTAGCTTGAGGTTAGTGTTAGGTTAAGGCAAGGGTTAGGATTAGCAAAGTAATATTTATTGTTATGTTGGTGGTGTTTAAGTCTCCAGAAAATGAATGTTAGTCTATGTAATGACCACAAGCTTGAAAAAAAATGTATCACAGACGCCAAACAGAGCAAAACAAAATCAAACGTTTACTTGGGGGGGATAAAACAGCCAATAATGAAATCAATAACTGAAGCAACCTGACACCAACACAGGAAAGTGTTCTCAGCTCCTTCAAAATATGACTCCTGCTTAAGTCTATGTATCAAAGTACAAACTATTTGTGTCTTTTTGCCAATATCTGTATAACATATTTATGATAAACTGTAGACCTTCTACACACTGCCTTGGTGATACTGTATTAATTATGGTATTGTCAGTAATGCTAATCATTTCATTTCCATTCCTTATCTGTTTACATTCATATTCTTTATTTGCTGCTGAGAGGCAGAGAGACAGTGAAAGAGAGAGAGAGAGACGCCACAGAAACAAAGAAGTGTGTGTGCAATTTGCCTCAGCTGAGTCAACAGCTGTGTGTGACACGCCTCTGAATGTACACTATGAATGTCAGAGGAGAGGGGAGGGAGAGCAAGCACACCTTTTCAGTGGGTGTAATCAGGTAAATGGCCTCCAGGCTGGGAAGAGGCTCTCGTCGCTTGTTGATGTCCTCCACAACTAGAGAAGCGGGAAACAGACACGTGCACAGTCAGAGAGGAGCACAAGCAAACGGGACGTAACAGTACGAAGACACGATACACGTGAGCACAGCCTCTTACTGGTGATGCCTTCTGTCATGATGTCTGTCATCTTGCAGCAGGACGACAGCATCCTCATGCTGAGCTGGTCCACAATCAGCGCCTGGCGACAGGAAATAAGAGGAAATAAGAATAATAAGGACTATGCAAATGTGTATTTGCTGGAGTTCAAATCAATTACTGATGTTAAACAAATATGTAGCCTTCTCCCATGAACATGTTCAAAGCTTTGTTTGTATCTGTTATGGATTTCACTACACCTGCTGATGGGCAGATTGATTTTGGGTCCTCAAAAATATTGAATCAAAAAAATAAATCACATTTCTGCCTGCTGCACCACTCATATTCACATACAGAAATGAGAAGTGGGCCACATGCACAGACTGATGACACGAGAGATTTCTGTCCAGCTGTATACTCATATTACTCAGCGCTGCAGGAAGTAAAGTAAGCAAAATCAGCTCAGTTTCCTCCTCGAACAATCATAGAAAAGGTAAAAATGGCAGCTGATAGGTTAGCATGTGCTTGTCTAACATTTTTGCTCTAGAAATTACATAAATGATAAATCGATTATCAAATTGCTGCTAATAAATTCTTTTGCCAGTTGACTAACTAAATGATGAGCTAATTGTTTAGGCTCCGTCTCTATACACGAGACAGTGATTTATGTCCTCTGAGACCACTTTGCAGAAAACTTCAGAATGTCTCTATTGGCCAGTATTCAAATGCTGGTCAGGGAGGACAATTTTGTCATTAATTGTCAAATGAGTTTGCAGACATTCTTTCTCAAACTGTACAGTATTACATTAATTTTTAACAAATCAAATATACAAAGTTTTAACTGTCTAAACAAACCTGAGAGGAAAAAAGAAGAAGCTGCAGGATTCTGATGTGCAGACATTAGTTAGTTACTGACATACAATGATGTAGTGTTTGCTTGCTGGAGCCTCGCCCATCCACATCACTGCCCTTCTGTCTATTTGTTTGTTATTGCAGGGAGTTCTCCTGTGGCTGTGAACTTCTTACCTTCCATTCTCCCTTCTTCTTCACCTTCTTGATTACATCATTCATAATCTCTGTAAAATAAAAACAAAGACCATCAGGAAACATGAGCAACACGAGCAAAGATGTTTTGGCATTGTATAAACAAGGAATACTCACGAAGAGGCTGTGTGTGTGTGTGTGTACGTTCACATATGTCTCTGTGTTACGGTACAGAAGGTGCTCCATTTATTTAGCGAGCCGTCCCTCTACACTGACAGCTGACTCTATGAGGTTTTGCTTTGTATAAAAAGAGGTTTTCATTTTTCTTTTCTGTCAGAATTTTAAATGAAATATCTTTTTTTGTTAATAGGAGTACAATCAAATATTCTTCGCAATCTCTATTGAGTAGCAAAAACCTTGATGACTGCTTCAGCCATCCATCCTACTCCTGCTCATCCTTGAGGGTAGCAGAGTCGGTCATTTCAGTTAAGAAAGTTAAGAGCAGAACAACAAAATATAAATTAATATATTAATATATATCCTCAATGTATTATTGAGGCAAATCTTTATGTCTCTTCTTCTTCTCATGCCACTTTGCACTTCCACTCTGCTAAATTTCATCGACGAAAATTTTATGGTTACGTTAATTCATGAGTCATAATAATCTAATGATATCATATATAATATTAACAGTCATAGGGAACATTTTCCTTTATTGACAACTTTTACTTTTAATAATTTAAGTCCATTTTCCTGATTATACGTATATATGAAGTAACATCTTTAATGCAGGACTGATAGCTGAGTATTTTTCATAATGTGGAATTAACACTTTTGCTTAATAAAGGATCTGAGTGGCTCCTCCATCAAAAATAACTAATGACTAGATTTTATTTTAAGTAATGTTCCACACTTCCACGTGTATCAATGTGTGCAGTTTCAACCTTAAAGTACTGCTTTGCTGTACTGTAGTCATATACAGTAAAAAACAAGTCAAAAACAAGGTGCTTGGATTGTTTGACTACACCTAACTCCAATTCGACACAAATAGAACAAATAGAAGTTGCAGTGGAGACAAACATTACTGTGCCCTACTGGTACAGATTTGAAAATCCCAGAATGCATTTCCTACACTGGAGGACAACAGCAAGCCAAAGTCAGATGTAGCCTCCAACCACAGATCTGCAACAGTGGAATAAATCATCTCAGTGAGTAAACCAAAACACAGGGACTGCTGGGAGGTGACTGCGCTTTGCCTCTCAGTGCTCCCAAAGATCCACAATGGACAAATAATCCCATCCAATGCGATGGTCCTATTTGTGCCACGACACTCATATTGGCCTCATCGCTGTACCAGCCATCTGCCGGCAGCATTAGGATAAATCCATTTAGGCTGAATTACTGTTTAACATCACACTGGATCGCAGCAAACATAAAACGCTAAGCGCTTCGGCCCCGGCTAAAACCTGCGGCCATGCAGATACTGATGGATTACCACAGATTAAAAGATTACAGAGTACACATCAAATAAAGATCAGGGATGAGTTCAAGTCAGTAGATTTCTATGTTTCTGCCTCCAAAACATCCGGTGGTAAATTCATTCAGGTGATGATCAACACAGATAGACAGATAGATTGATAGATAGATAGACAAAGGTATTCAGACATACCTCTTTATTGGACTGTTTTTCAGGGGTTGGGCTCGGCCCTTTACTTCCAGTGAAGGGAAATCTTAATACTTCAGCATACCAAGACATTTTGGACAATGCTATGCTTCCAACTTTGTGGCAACAGTTTGTTGAAGGCTCTTTTCTATTCCAGCATGACTGTGCACCAGTGCACAAAGCAAAGCTCCATAAAGACATGATTGGATGAGTTTGGTGTGGAAGAACTTGATTGGCCCACACAGAGCCCTGACCTTAACCACATCCAACACCTTGGGGATAAACTGGAACAGAGATTGTGAGCCAGGCCTTTTGGTCCAACATCAGTGCCTGACCTCAAAAATACTCTATTGATGAATGAGCAAAAATTTCCACAGAAACACTCCAAAGCCTTCCCATAAAAGTGGAAGCTGTTATAACCGCAAAGCTATCTATATATTTAAAATGCAATGCCGTTAAAGTCTTAAAGTCCCTGTTGGTATAATGGTCAGGTGTCCCAATACTTTTGTCTATATACTGTAGACAGATCGAAAGATAGAAAATCCCTAATTAATAATAACAACAGAAGACAGGAAGGGTAGATGGGATGAATAGACAGACAGATTCTGTATATAACTCAAACCCATGAGTTATGTATACAAATAAAGTTATTTGTATACAAATTTATGTTGTTAACAAAATTACAGAACGGGTCTTTAAAAGCAGCCTACGTACTACATGACCTAAATTTGACCGAGCGAATGCAGAAACACCGACACACTCCAGCCTACACCTCCTGTGAGTCAGAGGAACTGTATCTGACCTCCTGCGGGACACATGATCTTGGAATAGTCCCAATATTATCCTCACTAAACGACAGAGAGACTCCCAGACTCAGCTTCAGTCTATTCCCAGCATCTTCTGTGCCCTGTTCTGTAAGCTGATGTGTCAGCACAGCTGCAGAGCCAATACAACCTGAGGTGACAAAATCAAAAACTGACACACAGATTTTTGTTTTATTAAGTGCTGAGTATTTTGACTTTGGAGCTGTTGACAAATCTGTGCTAAAAAATTAAAGTCGGTTTGCTTTAATTCCTAAAAAGTCAACTTGTTGTTCATCCAGCAGCGGCTCCAGGCCACAGGATGAGACACCTCTACAAACAAAGAAGCAGCATGGATATCCGTCACAGGTTGTCCCTCTTCCTCTGCTGCAGCTGATGTGTTTCCTCTTGTTCTGTGCTGCAGCATGTCTCTGATAAAGCTTTTCTGATAAAAGCAGCTCCAGTCACTGAACTGGTGCATTAGTATAAATTAGTGCTTTCTTCAAGTGATTTTAAAGTTTTAAGTTCTCGTACACAGCAGTATGTAGGGCTACTTTCACACTACAAACTGTACTAAATCCTCCTCTGAAGATGGACCGAGGAGCAACAATACAACCTTTTCGATCCAAAAGGTGTCACTTGTAGTGACAAACTCACAGACAGCTATCACCAGACTTTGCAGCTCCACAGAGCATTTTAGCATCTTTTAGTCCACTCATTAACCTTGCAGCTGTTTTCAGCAAGGTCACTGAACACCATTCCGGCCAACATCGAACTGCAGACAGCAGGAAGTTCAGCATTTAGGAGCTGAACAGCCAGATATTTTTCTCGGACAAGTTTGCCATTTCGGTTTTCTCTTCTGGTGTGTCACATTTGATGTCACAAATGCACTGGAAAACAGGGAGGAGTAAGAAGCAGCCAGTGTTACAGACTGGCTGCTTAACACCGACTGAATGGTGATCGAGTGTTGCCTGAACAGAGAAATCAACTGCAAAAGGCAACTAATGTACATACAATCATAGCAGGATACATTAGTGGGGTTTTTTTAGTTTTGGGGTTTTCTTTTTGCCCTTTCATTGTGAAAATGACTATAAATCCATCTTTTCAAGACTGTATTGTCATATAGAGCTAACAGCTATTGCTCTTAAAGGGACGGTAAAGTCCTGCCCTGTCACGACATATTTCATTATATTTTTTTATTGGTAACATGTTTCATAGTTTTCTGAATATTGTTGTGGAGTTGTGTGAAATCTTTCAGCTAAATAAATATTTTTATTGCCTTCAGAAAAGAGCTGTAGTTAAAATGATTATTTAATTACATACATGGTAGACATTTCTAATTTTATCATTACAACACCATATTTCCAGAGCTATTCCTTCAGTTGTGTCTTTCATCTCCTGTGCTGACCTTAACTGAGTCATGTTAACAAAGAAACTATGATGATAAAATAGTAAAGTGGACGCTGCACACAACGAATGAAGATCAAAACCACATCAGGAGGAAGCAGTGCTGTGAGTTTTTCCTTTCTGACCTCCTGATACAAGCACAACAACACAGGAATGTACCAGTCAAACAGAAGGGAAGGGACCTGAAAAAACACACACACACACACTCCTCAGAAGCCTTATAATCCCTCTCACTTCCAGTTTAACAGGATACACATCCTCATGGCAGGACAGGGAAGAGAACGAAGACAAACTAATGCCACAAAGTTTTGTTCAAACCATAAAACTAAAGGAAAGTAGATTTTAAAAACTGCAAATGAAAAGCAAACTTCACTATTATGAAGAAGCAGTGTGATGTGCTGCATAATATTGCAGACTGGCTCAATGTACATGCAGGCCTGACTCCACACATTATGCAGCAGTGAAGAGCTGACAGCTTCTCCCTTTGCCTCGTCGTTCTCCCCCCTTCAGGGACTTTCACCTCTGAGTACATGACCCATTTTTTCTCTGGATCTCAGCTTCACAGCAGCATCAGTCCCAAGAGAATCTGACACGGCTGATCTTAAAGAGACAGACATTTCAGCAGGGCTCACACTGAAAGACGACAACAACTCTTAACGCTATTCAACTGCGTTTGTCAGAAAGACCCACGAAACGAAACCCACGAGTGTCTGCAGCTTAAATAAAACAAATAGAAATAAACAGTGTTCACGCCGTTGTCAGTTTAGGTCACAGTGAGGTTAAGGTAAAGGCTCACCACTGAGTGATAACTGCAAAGGCAGCATGAAGCATCAAAACATACTAGTTTCCTACAGTTCCATATATTTAACATTGATTTAAAATTAAATGGATTTCAAAAATACAAACCGACCAAAAAAATACCACATTAGAGCACCAATCTTGAAACTCTGAGCTTTCACAGCTTGATATTTAGTCTGGAGCCTGGTCAGGCCTGCAGTTACATAACACCACAACCAGCCCCAACCAGAACAAGTTGGTTGTAAAAATAAAGGAAGACAGAGGATCATGAGTTGGTGGCCTCTCTGGCCTTCAACATCCATCCAGTCAGAGGTTGTGCAAGATGACGAGGGGTGAAGGTCACTCAGCCATAACAGCAAATGGACTGTGAGGATCGTTTCCCAC
Source organism: Scatophagus argus (assembly GCF_020382885.2). Taxonomy (NCBI): domain Eukaryota; kingdom Metazoa; phylum Chordata; class Actinopteri; family Scatophagidae; genus Scatophagus; species Scatophagus argus. Next base: position 15,729,779 of record NC_058512.1, on the reverse strand, counting down.
AAACTGCACTGATGGGTGATGGGAGACGATGTACGGGAGCAGAGGAAAGGCAAGAGTCATGACACCTGAGGACAGAGACGCCCTGACTGCAGGTCTCTGATGTCAGGTGACTACATTTGCGATATGTCAAGTAACGTAGTGCAGTTCATTTGAATGCATCTTAGTGCAGAAGTGGATAGAGGAGAGGGTCAACTCTTTATACTTTTAAAGTCGGTGGGTCTACCAGTGCCTGCCAATGTTGAGGAAGCATCAGTTAACATTGGGGTGATGCAAAAATCAAAATATTCAAACACCAGATGACTACCCATGTGCAGAGACCCAAAAACATGGTGTGTGAAAAAGTACAGATCTTTTGTGACAACGTGCACAAGAAAGCAGACATTTTGTTTGCTTCTCGACATACTTGCCACACACATGGAGCAGGCAGCCACCTCCACTGACCTGACAGCATGAAGCCTCCATAAAAGGAACCACAGATGAAGAGGTGCTCTTGAACTGTGGCCAGTTTTGTATGCAAGAATGTAGCTGGCTCATTTATTGATGCATGTACAAATATTTCTTTAGTGTGTATTACTGCACTTCTCTCACAGCTCAGTACATTAATTTCACAAGCAAAAGGCAACTAATTTCTTGGAAAATTCTTCACAGAATAATGCTCTTGCATAAGGAGATCAGAGACAACCAGTTGACTGATCAGTCGCTACTGTACAAAATCTGGTGTTATAACACTCCTACAGAACGCCCTCAGAATTATTTTAATAGGTATGATATCACTACACTGTTCTTGTCAGATGAGAAGATATATTTTATCTTTTCAACACATTTGATTCTGCAAGTGCTGACCCACTTCTGTCCAATTTCTCAGAGAGGCAAGACCACTTTGTTTTATAGTCATGGTTGAACTCAGAGTTCACGATGTGCCAGTGAGGACATTTGAAAGGAATTGTCAAATTCACAAACAAAAACCATGAAGGTATTTCATTTCATTGTCTACATTGCCCCCAGGTGTGAGTGTCTGACTGGCGACCAGTCCAGGGTGCATCCCGCCTCTCGCCCGTAGTCAGCTGGGATAGGCTCCAGCGTTTGATGCCAGATGGCAAAAAGTGTTTACATTTCCAAGAGTGCAGTCTCAGAGTGAAGGTGAAGAAGGTGTGGGTGGATTTTGGTGTTCTAATGCCCATTTCACTGACTTTAAAGACAGATCACTCATCAAAGTGATTAGTCATCTTATTGAACTGATAAATCAAAATCATTTAAATGTGTTCTTCTCTGTCACACAAATACCAGTGCAGGAACCTGTAAGAAACCATGAGCTTGATATGTAATACAGTAATTCATAAATTAAAAAATGAAGCTGAGAAACAACTCACAGAATGAAAACAGCAGATGTATATAATAGACTGCAGGAACTGATCTGCTGCGATGCTGCAGGCTGCAATGACCTGGCTAGAGGTCTACGTGAAGCTCTGAGAGCTCCGCAGTCTGCTCCAGCTCAGCTGCACCGCTTAACGTACAACATAAAAGCTCAAATCAATATCATTTTGCATATTCTAAATCCTCATCCACAGTTAAATGAACAACTTGACATGTCACCATCTTGTCACGCTGTCCCTGCTCCTTAATGTGTGCTTCCTCTATTTGTTTTCGCCGCTTAAGGACGAGAGCATCTTGGCTGACGCTACTTGGTTTTCACGCTGCACCGATCTTCTATAAGGGAGATATTTCTGTAACAGTGTGTTAAATATGTCTCCGCTGCATGTGTGTGTATATGCAAGCAAAAGGAGGATGGAGAGAGCAGTCACATGCGGCTGAGAAGAGTGGGAGGAGGAGGACGTCTGCCAGCTCTGACACAGCACTCTCCCTCAGCGTATGAGAAGGGGAATTCATTAAGATTATGAGCCACTGTAACCCTGCATTGGAAAGCTCTATTTCAGCCAGGCCTTCATGCTCTGTAACCACGGCGATGTGACATTTCAGCATGGATTTATTGGGGAGCATGTGTGTGCACAGTATGTGTATTTGTTGTGTGTATGTGTGTGTTTACGGAGGCCCAGGGGCTGCAGGCACTGCGTCACACTCTGAACCCAGACGAGTGTATGATATTCTGGTTCAGTGGATGATTCCAAGGTCAGCGGAAAGCTGCGTGCGTGAGTGTGAGTGTGTGTTCGCGTACATGTGCAACTGAGTGTATGCACGTGTCCTCCTCCGTCTCTGTTTCACCTTCCTCCTTCCTTCTCTTCTACACAGACCGACACAGTGAGCAGTGACTCCACACCAGCCTGCTCCCTGGTACTCCAGATAAGAACAGACTGACTCATTACAAGCACATAATTGAGAGAATAGTTCAACGTTTTGGGAAAAGCACTTATTTGCTTCATTATTAGAAGTTAGATGAGAAGATCAACATCACTCACATATGTGCACCTTAAGAGTCAGACTATGGTTAGCCTAGCTTAGCATAAAAACAGGGAAACAGCAAGCCAGGTTCTTTCCAAAGATCAAAATAAACCACACCAACACCTCTTACATGCAATTATTAAAACTTAAACACCATTTGTGTGTTCTGTACATAAAGCAAAATGCAAAAACAACAATTTATGGTTTAAAGGGGAATTCTGTGTTGGAGCTGTCTGGTTTATCAATTTGCTCAATACTCCTGTACAGCTTCTCTGGCTTCCATGTAACAACACCAAACCTGACAAACTCACTGTGAAGTCAAGACTTATGGAAAGCTGCCTTGTAGCTGCGCCTGGCTTTTGTTTGCCAAGAAACTGAACTTTGAACCGAGCCATGCTGAATGTTTCCGCCAACTTCCACGCTATCTGCTAAGCTAAGCTAAGCATCTCCTCACTACAGCTGCGTAGCTAACCCACAGACATGACAGTCGTATCATTTTCCCTTTCTCATTCTCTACTCCTCGCGGCTCAACTGGCGTCTTTCAGCACAAGCCTTGTATTGTTTCTTTCTGTTACAACACTGAACAGTACAAATTTATTGTATGCTATTTGCCAAAATATTTCATTATGGACATTATCACATGGCGTATGTAGCCCTACTTCTGCATCACTCGTGAAAAGCAATTTTATTTTTGCAGGTGCGATGCCCTTTGAATTTTTGGATTAGCTGACCAAAAAATAAAGTGACCAAAATGCCAAAATCATAATAAGTATTCTGAGTGGAATCTTGGTTCAGTAAACAGATGCTGACGATGATCCTGTAGGCCAGGTGTCAGACGGTGACCATGTCATCACCATGTCCCTGGTTCACAGGCTGTTGTTTCTCTACTTCCTTGGCACCAAACAGGAATATTTTTCTCTTAAGTGAACAGTCACTTTACTTGTACCTGCAACTAAAATATGGTCATTAATACTGTAATTTGACAGTACTGTGTGAGTGTGTGTGGCAGGGGTGAAACTCATGACCCTGGACAGTAAGACGAAATCAGACTATAATGTACAAATGTAAAGCAGGGCAGTTTCACAGTCTAAATCCATACTGTGAGACACTGATCTGGTTATGGTCAGAGAAATCCCATACAGGAGACTTGAAGTAGGCCTATCTTAATTTGTAAGATACTTATTTCAGTAGATTAGTAAAAAAAAACATTTCCTTTTAGCTATGTATATTCCAGAACTGCTATATACTACTACTGTATATCATCACACATATAGAGTGCAGCCCACTAATAAAAGACTGATTCAAGTAATCAGACTGTGTAGGTACACAATTTCTCATCTGAGTCAACATAAAAGAGTCACAAGAGGCCTTGGCCTTTTGAGAAACATAAGGAATAGAATTAAGATGATTATTTTGGGGGGCATTTTCAGCATTATTGGACAGACAGACAGGAAACCAGAGGAGACAGAAGCAACAAAGGTCACTGTTTGGAATTTAAGTTGTCACGGTAACTTTTTGGCAACCAAAGGCCAGTTAGACAGAATAATATGAACACCTGTACAATTCAATATAAGAAGATCATGTTGAACAGCCCTGTATGCATTACACTGTCAAGTACCCACACCCTGAATACCAAAAACAGAATATTATTTTCTATTTTTTCCTATCTCCACTATTCTGACTTTGATATCTACCTGCTCAGGTTGTTCCTGGCTACTGAGATCCTCACCATTCAGCTGTATTTTCTCTCTGGTCCTCTTGGGGACTGATGCTCACATACAGTCATGAAAGGGGAGAGTAAGGCTCTGCCTGCTGCCCATCCCCCCTCCTTCATCCTGGCTGCTACATCCACTGCTGCAGAGAGGGCCCAGGATGGTGTTGCCCTCCCTTTTTACCCCCACCACGTCCACCAATCCCATCCCAGCTTCACCTCAGCCAAACAGAGCGCAGGTGTTGCCTGCTGCATCCCAGCCTTCTGGGAAACACACACAAGTGTTTATGTTGTTCTGGAAAATTCACTCGACACTGAGAGCCTTGGTGTGTCTGCCTTTAGTTTCAAAAACTGGGTTATGTAATTGCTAGTCACAAGGCCTAAGTAATTAAATAATGCAGATCATACAAGAATATATGGCATGGGAAGCTGTATTGTGTAATGTTGTGGGGGCACAGATCATGAAAAAAACCCTGCAATATTGCAGAAAAATCATAACATGAGCACGACTGGCGGTGATGCAGTGGGGATAAGAATGCATACGTGGGCTCACACTGATACTGTTTCTCACCTCAGCCACAATACAGAAGACCACACAACCTTTTTCTAATCACCTATTTAAAAAAATAGTCTAACTCCACTGCAAGGCTGTTCGACGATATGATAATAATATGATTGCATGCTGCTTTTACTGTTGTTAAAATCAGTGATTCAATGCAAGCTTATTAAAAACTAACCAAATGATTGGATAAAGTTTTTAGATGAGACGTGGAACACGGTGCACAGAACATAAATGTGATCACTGTGCATGTGAATAAACATTGTGACATATATCACTAAAGGATCATTTTAGAGATAACATGCCATTATATATGTTGTCTGAGCTTCGAAGTGAATTTGCTTTTCTTTTCTTTTTTTTTTTGGCAATACTCGGTTCAGGCTGAAATCCTGCTCCATGTGGGAGGCCTGATTCCCAGCCACAGCACAAACCTATCATATGGCTGAAAACTGCTGTAAGAGTGTGTGACTGAGGGGGGGAGGGTGTGTGTGTGTCTGTGTAATAGGATGGGGGGGGGGCTACAAAATTTGCAGCAGCACACATGAGAAATGTGATGCACCACTGGTCCTGATATAATTTACTAAATTTAAAAATCTTACTGTCAGAGAGTGAGACAGAACTACAGATCAGGATTTCAGTAGTGAAATTTGAAGCCGAATCGATAAGTTAAACGACAGATATGAAATGAAGCAAATCCTGCACCACGGGCAGGGCTCCTTACCGAAAATGGAGAGAAAAACGAAGAAATGACGGAAAACACGACAATACCTGGCTTCACATTAATTGGCCACTGAGAGTATTTACTACCTCCACTACAGGCCTGTCTGACACGATCACGACCACCAACACTTGCACCCAGTTGACCCTGCTGAGCAGAATCGAGTTGCGCCTCCATGTTCCAGCCTGCATCAGCACCACGCACACCGACACTGCTGGGACATCAGTCCAAACAAATGAGTCTAAATGACAAAATCAGACACCGAGCAGTCGAGTCTGCTGCGTCCTAATGACACGGGATTACACGGGCTGGGTTTGATCGGTGGCGCACAGCCAGTAAAGGGCATGATGAGGATGAGGAGGATGATGATGAGAGGATATTCGCTGATCGTTACTGTACGGTAGCTTGTGTACAGATAATGCGGAATTTCTCGCGTGGCGGCCCTGTTTTAAAAGCAACTTTCTCGTCTTGGATACAATCCGCCATTAACGAGTAGCGGAGCTGACAGCAGCTTGATTCAGCGCTGAAGCGCTCCGGATGAGAAAGGGTGTTTTACGCAACCGAATCTGCTCCATCAGAGGGGTGAGGCACTGCTGAAATCAGGGAATCCCATGGATGGAGAGTGATAATCGTCAGTCACTTTACAACTAATTGCGTTACATTAGATAAGAAAGACGTGAGAAGCAAGTGTGCAGCACCTTGGAGAATATTTTGGCAAAACCACAGTTTACGTTGCAGCTCTAATGCAGCACAGACGATCTCTGAAATAAACGCGGATTGAGGCTGTGGGTTACATTTGCCTCCAGGCTTCCTGCACCCTTCTGGCAGAGGATGCCTACGTTTACTCGTCAGTGGGCTAATCGCCGCTCGCCTGAGCCACATTCAGGTATCTGCTGCTTGAAACACAACTGCGCATCCGCACCGCGGGAGCCTGATGAGACTCAGCCTCTGCAGGTTATCCACAGCTCCCTCGCTACACGGCTGTGCTTTACAAAAGGACACAATGGAACACCAACAGCAGCACCTTCATCATCATCATCTTCATCACCATCACCCCGATGCACTAGCCGACATCCGCATCCTGGCAGAACACACACACACACACAAAACGCAGCGACGCATCTCACCGAATTTCGGACAAAATAAAAGAAAAATAATCTTACTTTCACCGACCACCGCCTTTAGTCCGATAGGTGCCATGGTGCTGCTGAGTGTTGGACTGAGTGTTCGCCCTCTGCTTCCTCCCTCTCTCCCTCTCTCTGTTCACCTTACAGCGCTGCGGAGGAGCCTCCGGTTGGAAACGTCAGTGCGTATCCTTCCGCATCATCCTCTCATTGGTAGCGCTGGACGACTGCGACTTATTAGCTTAAACAATTCCCCATCACGGCCTTACACTTGTTCTTAAATCCCTCATTTGTCCTTATATCGTTCAGACACCACTTGTGTTATTTTACTTTCCAGAAACTCGCCATTTAGTGTCTCCACGTCGAACAAACTACAGCTATAGCCGTCATATGCCGCCTTTAGTTTTGATGTATATTTGTTTTAATGAGCGGAGATTAGAGACTATAATTAAAGATTTTCCATCCATAGATTATATTGTCCCCATGAAAAGACAAGAGGGAAAGTTCTCAGAGTCCAGTGTGATGTCTACAGGTTGATTAGTTTCTCTACGAAGGCAAAGACTACATATTTAACTAAAAGTTTATTTTCGCTTATAGTAATATAATTTATAACAGTGGCGTTTATCGCCGTACCTGTACTGCATGAAGTAGGCTACAAGTGTAAACATTTTGTTGATTTTTTTTTTAATATGAACGCCAGAGAGAGCTAATCCGAATAAACAATAAACTCACTAACTAACCAGCCGATGTGGTGAATAAGAAAATTACGAGAATATTCCAATGGACTTATTCATCGTTAATATTGTGCATTATATTCAACAAACATTAAATTATTAGAATCACTCTTTTATTTGTTCTGTGACCATTGTCTGTCATATAAAAATTCACAGGTTCGATGTGATGACGGATGCAAGTGGGAGTTTACTGCAGTGTACACAGGCCCGCGTCGATTTTAAACAGCAGAGGGGCAAAGTGTCCACAAGGGGGCAGCATGTATCCTTCTGAAGCAAAACGCAGATTACGACTATCATGGAAAATCTTCCCACAGCGCAAAACCTCTAGTAGTATTCAAGCGTATTTGGACTTTAACAGGACTATCGAAATTAACTAAAGCATAAAACTATTTTAAAAGAAGTCGTATTGATTAGGTGCGATGTTTGTATACATGGCGGTTGGCATTGTAAGGTTAACCTAAATTAAGTCAGGCTGCACAGAAGAGTAACACTCACAATTACTCTGTTAAGCTCCTGCTGCAGGCCACACCCTTGGCAGGGCCGACTGAACACGTTGGACCAGTGATGACTCCCAGAAGGTGTGTCCTGCCACTCTGAGCAGCACCAGTGTTCACCTCCTCCTGTTCCATACCGGCCCGAAGCTGCTACCTCGACTTAGTCCTCCTTCTCCGGTCTTTGGAGACACGCAGCAGATCCGGAGCCGTGCGCCTCCCAAGGGGGAAGTGAAGCATTTTCCCATCGGCTCTGAGAGATATTTGAGAGTGCTGGAAATAACACCAACACCTATTTTTTCCCAACTAACCAGTTCGGATACTTGAAGGATCTGTTAGGCTCTCCTGTAACCATGGGGGACGTGGTTTCCTCTCACCTGGATGAGAGCAGGCGGGAGATGATTACAGGTAAGATAGGAATGCCCCAGCTGCAGCAGAAACTTTCTCACGGACTGAAAATGGCTTTAAAACTTTCGTGTAAGTTTGTAACAGCTTTTAGTTTGATATTTTCCAGCAGCAACGACGCTATTACTGGATTCGCGTTTTCTATATTTGAAAAATACTTTGGATCATAATAAAGTGAGCTTCACAAAAGCTGATTTATTATGCTTTTATATTTTCGTGCAGGGTCAGGGGTATGTGTTGGAGAAATATATATAATATATATGGTATGTACCGTCCTGCAGAGAGAAATCCACTAAATCATCCCTGCATAGATTGTCAAAAAAGGAAAAAAAAATAGTTAATACAACCAATTTCCTTTCAGCAAAAGACACCTTCACCCGTTTCATTCTGAAGCAAAGCTTTTCATTCTTGCATTGTTGCTCTGCTCTACTTGAAGAGTTCCCCTGAATGTCGTCTCTGCTGCAGGCCTGTTTCTCTGGGATAATAAGTAGGTTTCCCAAAGGGGAGCGTGTTTGTATAAGTTTGGGACTGCCTGCTATTTAAGTCTCGAATTGCTGCAGCCTGCCACTGTGAACTGTTCAGGTCTGTGTGATTATTTCGGCGAAGGCACTGGAGCTGAGGGAAGAACAGAGGCTCGAACACTTTCAAGATTCTGTAGGTGCTTTCTTGAACTTATAAGACTGATCTTTCTAGATGGAGTTTGGCGATGCATCCGAGATCCAAAAACAACTCAGGAGAAGGGAGAGGCTTTCTATGTTTCCATATGAGTTGGTGTTTAGACCCTGCAGACTTATGCTTTGCAGAAACTGTCGTTTCACAGCCAATTCAGCCCCAGTAAAGATGTACTTCATGATTGTAGTTGTTTTTGTGCGTACATGCTGGCAACGGTGCTTGCAATGAGAAAACCACTTCTGGAAACCAAAGATTAGGTTCTTGAGGTCCAGAGCCTCAAGTGTTCTTTGTTGTTGTTGTTTTTCGTGAACCAGACAGAGATTGTTTAAAATTGGAAGAATAACATTGCTAGAAGCTGCCATCTTTGAGTTTCGGACTGTTGGTCAAAGTAAACAAGCAGTTTGACTCATGTTGGGTTGTGGGAAATATTGTCATTTTTTATATCATTTTCACATTTCATAAACTAAAAAATGAATGAATTATTTGAAAAATAACGAATGAGTTCACATATATAGAAAATAAATATTTTTTGCAGCCCTTGACTACAACTGCCCAACATCTTATGTCACCCTCACTATGTGTAGGCCTCTACAAATCAAGATCAGATTCCGAATTAGCTGAAAGAAGCAGTAAAGTGAAAGATGTATTTCTGACCTTGGGACCAGTTTGGTTGACAAAATAATCTCATCACAAAAGGTCCACTTACTCTCACTCTTTTTGAGTTTGACCTGCATCTCACATTCTTTATCAGTGAATGGAGCTGCCTTGGGTGTCATCACATGACCTAAATTTTGTTAAAAGTCCAACATGTGGGATTTAGGGACAGAAATGGAATATCTCATCATTTTTCATTATGAATATTTTAAAGGTTTCATTAGTGTAAAATGACCTTATGCTTTATTGTAACCTTAAAACGATTCTCTTATATGTGCAGAGAGAACAGGCCCTCTGCCATATTTTATCATCGTGTTTGTTTCTACAGTAGCCTAGAGTGGACAAACCAAACACTGAGCGGCCTTTCACATTTTTCACATTTTGTTTGGTCATAATCTGCAACCAGAGAAGCTTTTTTTTGGGGGGGGGCAATGCAATATTTCTGAGTCTGTTTGATACACATGAAGACGTGAGTCAGAGGACGAGGGAGAGGAGAAGACAATGTGTGAAGCTGCAGAAGTAAAGCAGGCAGAAACATGCCACGGGATTAATAGCTGAAACTGCTGTCTGGCTGTCACACCCTCCGTCTGTGTCGTCTCTACACATCTCTCTGTACATCTTTGATCTTTGATTTGCATGTATGCAAACATGCACACATGCAGAGCATAACAGATCTCCTTTAAAGTACTCTAAATCACAAGTGAACATTAATGTACCTTGCGTTTGTGTGTGCATGCGTATGTGTGAAGACTGCTCAGCATTTCTGCATTGGGAGTTTTGTTTAAAGTGTGCACCTCCCAGCAAGGTGATTTCTTCATCATCGCTGCCCAAGCACATTCTTACACAATTGTCTCCTCCCTTGTGAGCCACATAACATAGATGTAATATGCACACACACACACACACACACAAACACAAACACATAAAGTGGAAATGCAAATTATCCACCCACACGGTTCATGTTTATCCATCAGTAATTGTGTTTATTCTTGAGTGAGACGAGGTTATGTGCTAGTTTGTCTCCAGGCTAAAGGTAGCAAATTCAGCCATAACGAAGATCTTGCTGTCATTTCACAGAACAAGACTGACTTCTAAATAACAACAAAAGCAGGGTCTGAATGAGGAAAAAAGCTTATGTCAACATCTCAAACTTCAGTCATGCATTTCACTAGCTAACAACAAATGATAGTCCCGAAGAGATGATTTAACACCTTTCAAAGTTGTTTGGATAAACTCTTAATCCTTCCTTATGAAACACTCCTCACAGCTGCTTCAATACAAACGATGGTGATACAACAGCAGTACAAACTACATCATCTGCAAAGAGAAACTGCAGAGAAGCAATCCCGATGTACCCCAAACCAGACTACCTTTTCCCTGTAGCTATACCTTGTTTCCTCCTAACTATGCAAATCACAAACAGAACACTTTTGGACCCCAACAACCACTGAAAACATGTTTGAATTCCTGAGGATACGGACACAGCTAGCGAACTGCCATGACCTCTTTATTAACCCTGCAAGGGCTGAGAGTCGATGAGAAAACCCACCGAGTTGAGATCAGATGCAAGCCAGCGAGAGGGGACGAACTACAGCTCTTTCTGGGGTTATGACGGTTTCACTGGAACACTGTACATCTGTCCTTTTAGTTCAATAGCACATATAGCAAGAAGAGCCCCAGCTACACAAACTGCACTGAGTTCTGTTGGCGTCATGAGAACATAGCCTTCAACAGGCACTGTTGGCGGTTTCCAAAAATGTGAATGTGAAGCAGTCGACCTGAGAGTCAGCACGTACAAATGTGAGGTGAGATACCAGGAGTTAGATTCCCCCGCAACTGAAGCAGCTCAAGTACCTGACTGATTTCAAGTGAGGGTAAAATGGAGCCTGGGAGTGGCAGGCGGATTGGTGGGGTGTCAGCAGTAGTGCAGACATTGTACCAGATGTTTTTGATAAATACAGAGCCAAGGTGATCTACTCAGCCTTAGAGATAGGGCCTCAGACATCCAGAGAGAGCTTGAAGTAGCACCCCTGCTCCTTATCACTAAAAAGAGCCAATTGACTTGGTTCAGGCATGTGATCTGGACACCTGCTTGGTGCCTCCACTTGGATGTTATCGGGCCACATGCAGGTCATTTGGTAGGAGACCCTGGGGTAGACCCAGAACAAGGTGGAGAGATTACATTTGCAGTGAAAGGACATTGGGATCTGCTGGGAGGGTCTGGAAAATGTGGCAAGAGATGTTGGATGAATTGTGATCACAACTGTAACATATATTTATGCTTCTCAGAGGATGAATCCCTGTGCGCTGGCACATGGTCAACATCGGTTTGTGACATTTATCGACAACTATTATGTAGATTGTGATGAAATTTGGTTCCTTTGTGTACTATAAGTCACTTTTAAATAGATGAATAGGAATATAAACATCTCTGCTTTATCGATTCGATTTTAAGTTAGTTTTTAACTACGCTGGAAAATTTCACCTTTTAAGAACTTGCATTTTTTTGTTGCACCTGTTGTCAAGCTAATAAATTGTCACATGTCTGAGTGCAGGTATGACTGCACACTGGTAACATCTTTGTAATTCTTATTATTGGTCTTTTGTAGTCTATTCAGAACATGGATACTGACAATGGAAAGATCAGAAGAGGGTTGAGGATGATGGAATTAATCTGGGGAAGAGTCAATCGCAGGGTTACAGGTGATTAACAGGTATACAAAGGTGCAGTCAGTCAGTTTTCTCTGTGGTTCTTGTATCACAAGAAAGCAACAGCAAATGTTAGCATAACCTTTAGGCATGTATATATTGGTTGACACAGTGGGTTGAGTTCCTAATTCCAAGTGCCTATAAGGCCTTCCATGTACAGTTATCCAGTCTGCTGACTTTGGCAGACCAAGACAACCAGTGGAAAGTACAGGCTCTCTCTCATTTGGAATGAACTTCTTGTGGAAGTGTACACTGGAAAGGGTGTTATCTGATATCCACATTTTTTAAAAAAGGGACAAGTTATTTGAAGCCACAACTATGGAGTGCGTATATCTTGTTCGTATAAGATCAATATAGAAAAGATACTAAATAAGGAAAATAATGAGAAGGAATGTGGATGATTTAGGTAGTTTTTTGCGGTAAGTCTTAATATTTAGATTTAGAAATCTTATTATTGAAGTATGTGGTGGATGGTTAATGATAAAATCTTTCTGAGATTTAACAGGAGCTATCCAATACGCACACATATTTCTCTAAATATCAAGCTTCTCGTACTTTTTTTTTAATGACAAAAACAGAATGGATAATAAGATAACCGCAAGAGCTTTTTGATACTAATGCAGAAGTGACGGCTGAGTTTCAGTGCTGATGGTAAAGCAATACTTTTTTTGACACCTTACTTTCAGAAGATTTTTTAACCATTCAGTGCCTCACATTTGGTCGATACCAAAAAAGTAGAAAATCCAACCAAACACTGGATTTAAGAGGAGTCTTTGTTTCAGCTGTGTCACAGTTTTCCTTCATACCTCCTCTCAGCTGTGCACCCATCTCCTCCTGGTATGACACAGGTTTTTTTTTCTCTTTAAGTACGTTTGTTTGTCCCTGTCTCTCCCGTCTCCTCCACATTCTCTCACCGTCTGCCCTGTCCTGTCAGCTCTTTCCTTCCTGCTCTCCCGCTGCAGGCCGGCTCCCTCCTTCCTGTGTCGTTCCTTCCATAAACAGATCATAGTCAACTCTGTCTGCTGCTGACTGAGCCAAACGCACTGATCGGCTTGCTAAATGACTCTTCCTGGACTGGAATGTGGGAAAGTTCATGTTCCCTCCAGCAGGTTCTTACACCATTTACTAGTATGCTGTATGCCGTGTGCAGACAGTGATGGAAAAGAAATGCTGAGTCAAGCTGGGGAAAGGATCTGTGCAATCCAGGAAAACATTGACTCAGCTTAATTGATACCTATAGGGAAACTTCATACTTTTCATCACAAAAGTTCAACTAACAATTATTTTCACTATCCATTTGGTTTGAAATATGTCTGAAAATAGCAACATTCAAGTATAGCTTTTTTCCAACGATTGCCCAAAGATATTCAATTGATAATAAACATCAAGCTAATGCTCAGGCTAAATTTAGTAGGAAATACTTATAAAAAGTAAAACATTTATAATATTTCTATTGAATGGTGCAGCCATAGAAACATTTGGTCTTGTGTTTGAATAAAGGGGTCTAAAATGACATTTAAGGCCTCAGAATATTCAGAAGTCTGTCACCCAAGTGAACCAATTTGCCTGGCAGTAATTACATTTAAACGTTTTTTGACTGCAGATGTACTTTAACTATGCAAAAGCTCCCCATCCTGAAAGTTTAACCAGTGACAGATCTGTACCAGACAGCCATGATGTAAAGTGAGCTGTGGCCCATTTTAAATTTTATTATATGGCACTTTTCATAAAGAGCTGATAGTTGTCTGAAGGTTGTGACCTGTGAAGTGATGAGAATTTAAGACTGTATATCTTCATGGCCTCTCATCGAGGCTCAGCTAATGCTTAACACTGAAATTCAAATTGCAACACTAACGTATGGAGAACAAAACAGAGTTGATAAAATCCTCCTCATTCATGTGGAAATCAGCCAGGCTGCAAAAACTTTTTTAAGTCTGTCTGGTTGCAAGTATTTGAGCTGTTTGCTGCTGGCTTGTGTTGTTTGAACTAAAATGAACTTTTTTCTTCCTTCATTACTGCTCACCAAAGGACTTTGTTGATTCTTTTTTATGTTTTTATTAATATGTTTACTTGTCATTTTTCAATCAACTCGATTCTGTCTCTAATATGGATGTTTCCTTATGCTGTGTGTGTGTGTGTGTGTGTGTGTGTGTGTGTGCTCGGACCAGCTCGGACCAGGGATGTGATGAAAGAGTTCAGTGATGGGTACGAGCAGCAGTACGCAGTCGCTCTCTTCAACAGCGTCCGTTTTGAGATAGAAGGAGGAGGAGGGTCGCAGTCGCAGCTGCTTCACAGGAAGGCAAGTGTTGGTATCAGTTATAAAAGACAGTTTTCCAACCTGCTCAATGGACAGAACAACACAAGCCAGAAGCAAACTATACGACGTATGTGGCTTTGACCTGTGACTGGATTTTATTTTAATCTTTAGAATTTATGGCATAACATTTGTTGGCTAGTCTTTAATATCTAAATGAAGATGGACATTAAAGGACATTTCCAATTTATCGTCTGGGCCTTATTACCATACGTTTGGCCATAATTTAAAATGTTTATTATTGCTTACATCTGCAGGTTTTCCCTACATTTAAAGAGAAAAACTCTGATTGATCTGTATAATGGACAGTTTAAAAAGTAATGTTACTGATTGTCTTTGTTGTCTTAGTTTGTGTTAGCTAGGGTTAACCCGTGAGATGGTCACCGATATTCTTGGCACATCTGGCTACTTTTAGCAGTGTCACCATGCTGCCAGCTTGGTGAGAACAATGTTATAATTACAGAAAGGAACTGGTAAACAAGACTCAAACTGTGAAAGCACATAATTTTCCCTAAACTCCAGTGCCTCCAAGTTTCCATTCAAGAATCATGTTTTTCTTATAAACCCCTGATTTTATTTGATTAATTAAGACATTCAGTTTCAATGCTGAAGATTCTAACTTGAGTCTGTCCAGCTTCCTTTCTACCATCTTGGCAACATGTTTCTGTTGCCTGTGGTGAAAAAATAAATCACACTGCAGCTACATGATTTGCACATAACATGCTTCAATGTAGGTTTTGTTCGGCCAACAGAACTTGTTGTACATGAGGTGTGAATGAGCCCATTCTTGGGTTCTGTGTAGCAGGACATTCCCTAATAAGTGAGCCCTCTGCTTTACCATTCCATAGGTTTTATATTTCTCATCTTTTTGTTCACTGAATGCACTGAGGGTCCCTCTGTTGTTCACATTTCAATCACTGAAGGGGAAGTGGAGCACATTTCACACATGAACAGAGATGCTGTTTGGGCTTCATATACTCTCCTCACTACGTGGATGCCAGCTGCATGTGTGTGCTTTTGGGATACACAAAATTATGCACATGTGAACAAATACTGTGCAAACACATACACAGTATAAATACTAGGCCCTTTTTTCTCATCTGCT
The DNA here is from genome assembly GCF_020382885.2 of Scatophagus argus. Lineage (NCBI taxonomy): Eukaryota > Metazoa > Chordata > Actinopteri > Scatophagidae > Scatophagus > Scatophagus argus. The sequence goes on along the minus strand of NC_058512.1, from coordinate 15,714,186 downwards.
AATATATTTGTGTTTACATTGATTATCTTAAACTATTTAACTATAAATATACAATAATATGCAATAGTACAAAAATCTGTCTGAAATGTATATTAGAAAGGAACCATTTGCACCACCAATGCTGTAGTTTAACCTTTTGTTATTTTACTAACTGTAGAGAGGCATTATGAGCACCTTGTGCTTTTTCCATCTAATTTTCAATCATTTGTACATAAAATCCAAGTGAAAAACTCTTTAAACTGATAACATCTTTGTAAACAATCTCACCACTTCTAGAGAAAATCAAGAAATACCAAAACTGTTTATCTTTAATAATAAAAGTATATTACATAACACTGTGAGGGATCATTGCTGTCTTTTTGCTCTATCTCGAGGGAAGCACAAGTGACCTTATCACTCATGAACAAACTCCACAGGTAATTTAACATTTTCCAGTAAACCAACAACAGCTCTGTTGGTTTGTATCGGCTCTGCTGTTCCCTCCTTTCCTTCATTTATGCCTTCCTCCCTGAGCAGTCTCAGTTGCAGTATTATTTGATCCCAGGTATGAAATCTGAAAACAAAAGTGGGTGGTGTGTATCCTTGCGTTAACACTAAACAAAAACATCTCTTGCTGCATAAATGGAACACCAATTAAGCTACAGGTCTCTGCGCAGTTATTTAGTAATTATATAAATTATTCCGGAGTAATTACACTCAGATGTTTATGATAGATCCCATTAATAGAAATTGTTTGCATTTTTTATGCTTTTTATCACAGAATACAGTATTACAGTATTATGCTTTAGCGCAGTCTTTGTGATTTTTCAGGACCCTCTAGCAGGCCGGTCAATCTTCTCCGGGAGTCTGTTTCAGTATCTGGAGGAGAATCGCAAGTGGAGGAATCGCTTTGTATCTGTGCCAAACAGCTACACCATCAACCTCTATGAAAGCAAAACAGTGAGTGCGTCTCTTACTCGACAAAACCGCTGTCCCGATCTAGCAGTTTGTGACCCTGTGTTTAAACAGCTTGGGTGTGTTTGCCATCTCCCTAACAGGCACACGAACGGGGCCTCCACCCAAAAGTGACCATCAACTGCGCGGGATACAAGGCCCTGACCTCAATGGAGGAATACATGGAGCTGATTAATACCAGCCTGCCAGGTATGAAAAGGACAGAGAAGGTAACAGCAAATATGACAAAACATACTATTTGACAAGCTACTGCTTTGACAAACTTCACATTCTATGCATTTATTTTTAGATGCTTTTCTTGTTGTTTTCTATATTTCATTGCCAATGCACTTGTTTTCCTTGTCTGTGAAGCGCCTTCTAAACCAATTCTCATTCTGTTGCGTGACTTGCTGAAGGTATCAAAGCCAAGGTGGGCAGCAGTCCGTTTATCAAGTGTGTGAGCCAGTTCCCCCTCATCCTGTGGCATCCTTACGCCCGCCACCACTACTTCTGTGTGATGACAGAGAAGGAGCAGAAGAAGTGGCACGCTGTGCTGCAGGACTGCGTCAGACACAGCAACAACGGTAACAACACACACACACACACACACACACACACACAAGCGTGCAGTGATCTCAGTCCTTCTTAGGCAGAAGTGAAGCAAGGACTCAGATCATTCAGTGAAAACTGTGATGAGCAGTAGAGAGTTTACAGCACATGTACACCACTGGAACAGCAGCAGGGCTTTTCCTCTCTGTGCTCGGACCAGGACAGCTAGTGCCTCTCTCTGTCTCTGTGTTGGCGGCTCAGGTGAGGGTGTGTGTGTGTGTGTGTGTGTGTGTGTGTGTGTGTGTGTGTGTATGTGAAGTGTGTGTCACAGTGTGAAGTTTTTACATGCCACCTGAATGAGCTGGTTGATCTGTGAATGTGAGATGCTCCAGGAATGATGTGTATTTGTTGCTTTTTTTTTTTTCTTAATCTTGGCTACAGCGTGACATGTTTTTGTTGTTAGATCACAGTTACTTGTATTACAGCATAGACAGTCACTCTGTGTCATTTAAATAGTGGGTGGTGACTTTGTTTACTCCACTGAAGAGAGAGCCAGACTTATATTTGAGACAGGTTTTTATGTCTAATTGCACACTTCATGATATTTAGTGAAAACCTGTTTTTTAGAAGAGATTAATCTAAAATCTTTCAGCAGCACAGAGCATAATCCCCTCCATCCTCTCCTCCAGTCACGTCTCAGTCAGGTCGTCAAATGCTGACATTCTGGGGTGTGGTGATTTGAAGACTTGGGAATGAGACTCGACAATCAACTATCTTACTTCAGAATCACTTTTTTGTTGTGTAGAAACAGCAACTGTGGCATATAATGACTTTAACCATTTTCAGGATATGCTGCTCTGAAGATGTCAGTTGGTCAACTAATCAAATCAATAATAGACCACTAAATCTGTGTTGAAAACGATGGTTAATCAGCTTCCCAATCCGTTCATGCTCATAGAAGACATTCATTGTGTTTTTTTTTGTCTTAACATCAAGACCGACAGGCAAACGTCATCAGTGTTGTTATGTGACAGAATGTTTACACAAAAGACCCTCAAAATAGATATATAATAGAAGAAAGATCAAGCTTATCACATGATAACATGGTGTGTTCATAAAAAGCTTAATGAATGGAAGGGTGGTGAGATTGTTTTTATTGTCCAGGCCTTAGTAGGTAGGAGACTGCTTTGTGTTTTGCTTTTGGTTTCACATTAGAGGATGTTTGTTTTATGAGGGTGGATCTTGATCTAAAATTTGTCCTGGCATGAATCAGGTGCCATTGTGCTGAGGCACAGAAGGCAGAGACTTTAGATGTGTAGCAGCACCTAAAGTGGTGTAAATAATTGGCCTGCATCCAAATTCTGTTTGCGGCACGTTGACTGCAAATTATACACACGAGTTTTAATTGGGAGGTGTGTTTAAATTTCAAATTTGCGGCATAATGCTGGAAGTCCACTTGTGCCTGCTTTGCTTGAGGACAGTGAAGCGCCACTTTTGTGGTTATGCACGTCTATGTAAGTGTGCGATCTCGCACTCGGTGTGCTTTATTTAGACTCAAGATGGAGTGAACCAGATAGAGTGGGAACCTTGGGAAAGGTGAGGTTACAATGCAAAACTAGAGAGATTCAGCGATAAACCAACGGCTGCTGCAGTGAGCGTGACTGGGCTTGCTTGGATCCCGCTGGCTTCAAAGGCAGGTGGTGTTGACAGAGACTGTACGTCAAGCATAAACTACTTATCAAGGTTCTGATACAAATTACGACCTTATGACTAGATCTGTAATTTTTATTTACAAAAAAATTGTACGGTTAATGCTGAATTTTACTGGCTATATTCATTTTCCAGTTTTCATCACAGGAGTCTCTGAATCTAAGATATACGTATGTATGTATGTATATACATGCTGTAAAGAAATCCACATTGTTACATAAGACTTGCATGCACCTTAAATGCACCATGCACCTTTTCTACATTATTAACAAATCTATAATCATTATGACTTGATGATAGGAACCATATCTGCTCAATGTATTATTTTATCCAAAGCAAATTTTTGCAAAATCTGATTTATTAAGAAATACTTAATACCAACTCAGTACTGACTAAGATTTGATAAACCAAGCTAACCTTAGCTGTCACTAATTTTCAAGCAGGCACACACACAGGTATGTGGTTCTACATACCTGTGGGTGTGCACACGCGTAATTATAATACTATTTGTATTGTTCAAGCCTCCAGACTTCATTAGTTTTCTTCCTGTGAAAGCTGACGTGTGGACATGTTATCTGTAATTGTGCTATAGGTAGTCATTATGCACAAGGAGTCACTGTAATCGTTAAATTGGCTGCTTCGAATCACTGCAAGCAAGCATGTGCTATCGTTTGTGTCTGATGTAGGTTAGCCAAGCAATGCAACTAGACTTCATACCATGTATTAAATGAAAGGATACACTGGCTGACAAAGTTGCTCTACCTTTTTCAGTTTTTGTTTTGCACTCTCTTACTCCATCCAGCTGTGTGGCCTGAATTCAAAGTGGTACTACTTAACCACACGTGACGGTGCTAGCAGCTGTCTGTCAGCAGTATTGGTTTGAAAAACATCCACTGCAATTCCAGATCCCAGAGGCTTCATTTCTTCAGTTTAGGGAAGTTTTGGTCAAAACTAGCTAAATGACTTAGGAGCCAAACACCAAATTGAGCGAACATTTTGTGACTGGGTTACAAAATGAGGCTCTGTTTGTATCCGGTGGGGCTCTCCTTTTACTCCCTATCCCTGCCTGTTCAGACATGCTCAGTAAACGCCAGAGTCCCTGCCATACATTCCAGCTGTGAGGCTGGGCTGCAGGAATATGCTGTAAGGAACAGAGTGTGTTGCTGTTTTACTGTCACCATGGCTGGTGTCAGTGTGGACTGGCATGTGTTGACACACCCAGTCTCACCTCTGTCATGTCTGTGCTTTGAGGAAAACCAGAACCGGTAAAAGACTTTTCCTGAGTGATAAATGGTTTTACAGTATGACCCCTGCCCTCTCTGCTGTTTCTTCTCATGCGCACACATACATACACTTTTACACTTGCAGTACAACCACTTCTGACAGGACAGACCTCAAAATGTTACAAAAAACCCATTCTGGTATCAATTTGTTTAATTTGTATATTCAGTTGTTCAGTTGTTGCACACTCAGTCTGTTAGTCATAGTACAAAAAATTCTGCAGGACCAAGGAAGGATAAACTGCCAGCAACACGGACGCTTCATGCAAAGCAATCCCTCATCTCAACACTGACGCTATTCAGCTGGCTTTGACAAGGAAAAACCACAAGTTAAATGTTCTCACATTGAAGACATGTTTGAATCCACCTCTCGCTGTTTTATCCTCAATAGCTCTGCAATAAAATTATCAGTTGCTGCTTTGCATCTCCTGAACAGGATGATTTGCAAAGCAGCCCGCTGATCAGCTCGGTTAACAAGCGACCTCATCGCCCTGTTCTGCACAACGCAAAGCTGCAGTCCATCTGATTGGTCAACGTGTCAGTCTCAAACACTACAGAGTGCAGTCATAAAAGACAAAAAGCCTGGCTCTGAGTGGGTTCATGATCATCTATGGCATTTTGCAAGCATACCTAACTGTGGCAGGTTTAGGTTGACCTGGGAAGACCTGCAAAATCTTATGGACCCTTACAACAGACAGTCTGGATCATAACTTTACTGTTTACCTTTGTTTACTCTTTAAAGTAAGTGCAGTAGTTAATAATACCAATTAAAATCCAACTGCTCTGGATGTTTGATCTTTGTAAAGCTCTGCTGACTCAACCTGGTGGGTCAAATGTTATAATAACTGAAACTGGACCCTGTACACCTAAACTGATACTCAGAGACTTTACACTGATTAAACAGCATCACCATTAAAGGTCCAATCTGTGAGATTTAAAGGGATCTGTTGGTAATATAATATTCAGAATTTGGACTGAGCCTTTTACATCTCCACAAGGAGCTGGTCCCCTTTTGCAGAGTTCTCACCAACATGTTTCTGTACTGGCCCTGAATAGACAAACCAAACACTGGCTCTAGAAAGGGCCTTTCACATATTCATGTTATCCGAAGGCTACCTTGGAAAGGAAGGTGTGTTCAGTTGGTTACAATCTGCAACCTCACTGCTAGGTGTCACTATATCCCACACACTGGCCCTTTAATGTTCGGATTCATGAACAGGGCAAGTAAAAATCCTGAGGAGATTCATTTATTATTGAACTGGCTGACTGAATATGAATCAATAACAATTTTTACAATGAAGTAAGACTGGCAAATATTTGTTAGTTCCAGAGGATTTGTTGCTTTTCATTTTATATCACTGATACTTTCATATCTTTTGATTTTGGAGGCACATAGGGACATCATCTTTGGCTTTTTTCACAATTAAAAAAGAGATTAATTGATAATAAAAATAATCATTAGTTTCAACCCTGCCAGCAGGCAGCAGCACCCAGGCTGATAGTGCATCACATTAGTAGTCAAAGACTGCTCTGAGCTGCTGCTGGGCCACTAGAGAACCATCAATCACAGCCAGCTCTCCACCCCCACAGCCTTTAAAACCAGTCATCAGCCCTCTGCTCTGATCAGACCTCAGACTAAATCCACTCAGCTGCAAGAGGCCTGCAATGGGAATTTTCAAAGGATGATAAAAGAACATTTGAACCCGAGGCTTGATGGTAGCAGAGAAGTGTGCTGCTCAGCATGCTGTATGATTAAAAATGCTGACATTTATGTACTCTATGGCGTTGTTACATCAAACTCGGCATCCAGCATTCTCTTATTTACATGCTAAAATCACATGTTAGTATTTATTCAATCATGTGTTCGTCATGTCTGTGGTTGATGGTATGTTTCTATGAGCGTTTATTGCGCTGTGGTTTTGGCTGGTCCCATAGGGCCAAACCATATGGGGAAATCCAACTCATGCATTTCTATGGGAGCAACAGCAGTAACTGTGTGAGGGTTTGGAAGAAACCTGCTACAGTGTGAAGGCCTGAAGTCTAATCAGACCATTTTTATATCCAAATGCTTAATGAGTTTTTTTTAAAAAAAAAAGTCAAATATTTTTAAGAAACATAGACATATTTGTGGATGTGAAGGCCTGGGAGTTCATCAGCGGCTGCTGCTGAAATCCCACCAACTGGAGTGTGGTGAGCAAGTCAGGAAGGGAAATTCCTCAAATAAAAAGACCGTGGTAAGTGCTGCCACATGTTGTATGTATTTATACACAGCACATACACACATACACAGTGCACAGAAACTGTAATCTGTCCCTTGATCTAGTTTGGTTCTGATGCATGGGGAATGTGTAGCGGTTTACAGACTTGGAATATTGTCAAAAAATATTTTCCTTTTTCTTCTGTCGGCACCAAGAAGAAATTTCTCTTGGGAGCAATATGCTGAGAAGGTAGAGGAATTCTCTTTCAGGCATTTCACAGTGAGTGCCCTAAAACTATTCAAATTACAGATTTATTCTTAGAAATGCTTTCCATCTAATGTTTGAGTTTTAGAAATAGTGGAATTGGGACATTGATCAAAAATATATTAAACAACATCCAAGAAATCAGACAACAAAGACTGAATGTTGTCAGACCAGATCCACGTTGAATGATGCTTATTTACTAATTCCTGTTTATTTTAATTATCATTACTCAGTATTGGTGCGTATTTTCTCATAATTCACTGGCTGTATGTTACTACAACAAAGCCTCAAGCCTCACAAATGCCCAAGGTGACAGGTATGATGGCTTTCAGCTGAATGTCTTTCAGCTGGCGATCAGACAACAGCAAGTTGCGTCGCTGAAATTTTTTGTGGAGGATTTGTTGTTATAAACTGAACTAGGAACAAGTAATTATCAAGTTGTGTAACATTAGAAACATCTGTGCATGAAACTTATGCAACTGTCACTCATGCAATGAAAGTGAAATGCCGTGTGAAACTGTCCAAATAAATCATAGTCATGAGGGAAATTGGTTGGTTGACTGCTGGGTCAAGCATTCCATAAAAGGTTGTGTCGGACAAGTGTTGAACTGTCTGGCATAATAACAATACATCATAAGCCAGCATTGTCACTGCATTTGACCTCTAAATGATGGCTATTCACTTGCCAACATGGCACCTGTTATTTTCTTACTGTGTCTTAAACTGTAATGTCCAGTGAATTCTCATGAAAACTTGTGCCAAAACAAGTTACATGGCAACCAGCAGCCTGTCACCAAAGAGTTAGTGAACTGGGAGCTTCCTGTCTGGCGCTGAGTCCCCCCCTACTCACTCCTTGGTCGCTTCCTGTCTTTGTCAGCCTCCTCTGAGTCACAGACTTACAGCCATAGACAAAATAACTTGTTAGACAGTCAGGCAGTAAAGACAGACTCTCACACAGACACACACGCAACCTGACACTTGTGCAGACACTTCACACACAACAAACGGGTGATCACTCAGGCATGCTGGGTAAACTGGGCAACCATTCATCCATTCTGCAGTACAGGAAACTTCTGCATTCTTGTCTCATGTGCACTGGCAAAGAGGAATCAGACTCACGAGACGGTGTCCAGAACAGCCTCACCAGACAATTGCATGGGTTGTGGTAGAGTTCATAAAATGAGTAACAAGGCAGCATTTACTCGAAGGTGTCTAAATATTTCTTTAAGCACTACTTCAGCGGAAAATGTAAGAAGTATAGCACTTACCATGTGTGTAAGTGTTTAGGATCAGTGAATAGGCTTTTTAAAAAGGTATTGCTGCTACTGTTGAAGTTGTGTTGCTGTATATTATATTACATACATTACAAACATTCCAATAAGGGTTGGGTTGAAAAACAGAGAATGCATCCTTTAATTTGTGCTTTAGAAGGAATGACTGTTGTTGCTGACGCATCAGTCACTTTTATTTTAAGAATAAACTGCTCTGAAGGACAACCTGCTAATTATAGAGCTGTTTTATTCCATGCACCTGTTTATACGCTTTTTGAGGGATGAATGACTTTCAACACTCCAGTGTCCCCGAGTGCTGTGGCCTTGAGAGAGGAAGCACTGCATCTAGTGATGTATTTAAACACAACCACATGATAAGCACCAACTTCCTAAAAACGCACGCATATTGCAGAGTGCTTTGTGAGCTGCCTCTATTGTCCTGTCGGCTGGGAGGGGCAGTAACCATAGCAACCACATGAAATCCGTCCTCCAACAAACCATCGTCTTCCTGTTTTCAGGGATGACACAGCTGTGTGTGACAGGGTCGAGCGTGCATGTGTTGTCCTACACCGCTGGCCAAAATGATACCTTCAGAATATGTCACGAGAGTGACTCAGACATTATGGAAACGGTTGTTATAAAATGTCAACATGTTTGTTCATCTCATACCAAGTAAGCATCCATTTAGTCATTGCAAAGAGACCTTACTTAAATACAAGCAAATCATGCAACGCAGAAACAAACGCATCCTGCTACCATCTTGTTGTTACTAAGGTAATTTCTGTGACGTTAAAATGCGTCTTCTCTGCTCTTTCTTGCCAACAACAGGTCTGTCAGAAGACTGCACTGTCGAGACGCCGGCCTTCACAGACACTGTGAGACTTCACAGACAAGCCAAGGGACACTACGGGACCTGGGACATGATGTGTGGACAGCCACCACAGGTCAGGATCTCACCTATTAATCACAACACAGCTGCTTCTAGATACAAAAGTGGTTACACAAAGCCTGTCTCACTTTATATCAGCTAAACATACTGTTAACTGGAGTGTCATGAAAGTTGTCCATGTTTTCCACTGACAAAGTATCTACATGTTACTGGTTGTTTGATACGGACTTTCTAGATGATACACTGCTGCAAATATACTTGCTGCATCTCAGGACAGTTAAAAGAGACGTACAGGAACAATGTCCACCAGTCCACATGAGTGCCTGTCCAAAGTTCACATCTACAAGTTCAGCCCACTGAGAGGCCACAAAGATGGATGACATGTTTTGGCAGTGCTTTTTCTCAATGAACAGGGCTCAGGAAAACACTCCATCTACATCATGAACACACACCCTTTTTTCTCACACTACAGTACAAGAATGCACCTACACAAGACTTTCAAAGAGACTGTCAGCAACAAGACCCAACCTTCAACATATTACATTCACAAACACACACACTTTTGATTGGGGTCTCCCCTCTGAATGAGTCCCTTTCACTCCCTGCTAGTGCCTCTTAGTTGCTCTGTGTGTTTATAGGAATCACTTTTTTATTATTAACCCCAGTGTTTCCCGTCTGTATGTACCGGTAAGTTCTCTCTGGTTTCCTGAACACGGATTTACTCAGTTGCTAAGGTGCAATAAATGATTCTGGAGAAAAAATTGTTCATTGTTGAGTCTCCTTCCCAGGTCGGCACATACGGATGCTTTGAGTCGGTGGGTCAGATCAGGCTGGCTTTAAATAGGCTACATTTTTACAAAAGTTGCTGCTAATATACTGCACTGGAAGAGCATATTACCATAGCATGCCATGTGTGAATGTGCAGAGTAACTAGAGTTCTCTGTTTGGATTACCTAGCTGATAGAGAAATGGGATGGGGAAAGAGAGATGAAGCGACCCCAACATACATTGAAGTATGAGATATCAGAGCAAGGTAACACCAAGTACCAACAAAGCAACAACAATACAGAGAAAACACTATTTGAATTAGTACTTCTAGACAAATAAGCTACAGTGTGCCTGTTGTTTGTCAGGTGTTTCTCGGTGCTTTGGTCACAGCCATTCATTACCCAGCAACATGTTTCACCAAATGTTTAGTTTAGCCAAGTAAAAACATCATATAGGGGCTGAGCCTTGAGCGTGTGTGTGTGTGTGTGTGTGTGTCAGCTGTGAGGGCAGTGCCAGCTTTCCTGTATCCAGCTGTGCGTCATCTCAATCGCCCCACTGTATCCATGTAACCACAAAGGAAAGAGAGGCTGCACTTTTTTTAAGGCTTATTTTTGTTTTTCTTTGGGTGGAAATATTGGTTGTTTTTGACGACACCTCTAGAGTAAAAATTCCCTGTTGGCATGTTGCCATAGAAACTGTAACATCCTGTAACTGGTGAAAAGGTGGGACTGACTTTGCAGCTCACTAAACTACATTTTAAGAGTGCGTACAGACATAAATACTGTATCTTGTGTGTGTACAGATTCTGGCTAATCTGGTGATGGAGACGCTCCACCCAGAGCTGAGAAATGTGATTGCTCCACGTCTGAAGGGAAAGATGCAGCAGAAGCAGAGGAACTGGATGTTGGTGAGTTACTGTTGTGCTGTACAGTGCACTGCGGACATGCTGTACAAACACTGGAGAGTCTCAAACAAGTCCAAACCAAATATGTTATTGAACAACCCTCTCCTCCAGATCTCTGATGCAGTGTACAGGCAGGTGCTGTCTCAGACCACTGGTCAGTACGAAGCACTGGTCGAAGCCTGTGAGGTCCAGAGAGTTTCGCTGGACGCCAGACTGCGAACCGACATGGACCAGATCATCACGTCTAAGGAACATGTCAGCAGCAAGATAAGAGGTGAGTAGAGCTCTTCGTGCAACAGTCGTGACTTTTGACAGTGCACTCGCTGAAGACATAATCATAAATCTGACAAATAAACATGGGCTGTTTCATGGTACTTCCATTCACTTTTAGACTGCAAACACAAGTCAGACAGCCCATGATGCTACACTAGTTTAGGCCATGCCACAGCCATTGACGTTAAAGTACTATTTGGATTGTCCAGCATTTTGCAGTCAAAGCATCTTGACAAATTATGACAGCTTTAGAAGTACCCAAAACGATGAAAATTATAATTAACTATCTCTATATGAATAACAACAAAAGTCTCCGTTTTTCATATTGCAACATAAATTACTGAAAAAAAGATATTGCAATGTCAGGTTTTTCCGATATTGTGCTGCCCTGGTGAAAACAAAGCTACACATCAGATATATCACAGGTACATTGTATGTATGTATGTACATTCACACACCGCGTCAATGAAAACGAACTGTGCAGTTCAAAGATGCCTCCGACAAGAGTGCATGACACTACATTACATAACACTACATGAGTTCTGAAGGGTGTGTTTCTAAATTACAAGGGTGGGGAAAAGGGTCACCAATGAAAAAGGAACTCTTCTTAGTCCAGTGATGCCTCCCACAATTGTATGCAGCAACAGTGTCCTTGCAATAGGCCACTCCCATTGCCACACCCTCTTTTTAGCCAACTGGCATGAATGCAAACACTCAGAAAAATTTTACCTCCATGCCAAATTTCTGTCTCCTTGCACAGATTGCCCACCAAATTTTGAGAAACCAGCTAACCATGCTGATAGGCAGAAATAAATATTCCATGTGTAGTGTTTGATGGCATATTAACACATTTATCTACTTTTAACTGAACACCACCTCAGTTTACCTACTAACACATGCCCAACATGCCATACCAAATGACTTGGTTCAGTTGGTACTCGCTGTGCTGTGTAACACAATCCTTCAAACCTCAGCTGAATGCTTCATTGTTCGCTTCACTGAGACGTAGCTGTGGTTTTTCTGGTTCAGAGACTATTGGCACAGTGAAGCGATCAGTGTGGTCACTGAATAACACCACACTAGTCAAATTTATGACGAGACTGGACATTTGGCAATGACTGAAGGCTACTCCTCTAAAACTAAACCTCTTTCCATTTTTTTCCATTTCAAAATAGTTTTCATTGACTTTCTCCTCACAATTTTCACTTTGTCTCTTTCCTCTATCACTAATTCAGTCTATTTTATTAGTTAGCTTCTACAGCATCAGAGCATTCGCCCTTTGTATTCAAAATTTAACTTGGCACAGACCTCATGCTCATTTTTTTCACATGTACTATTTCCCATTGAGCTGAAGTGGCTGAACTACATTCCGTCACCTGGACTATATGGGTTGTTTCTGACTTTATCCCGCAGATAAGGATTAAAACTACAAACCAACTGAACAACACAATGTAGGTTCACGCTACATGAGGGCAATGCAGATGTTTGAAAGCAGGAAAACCACCAGTCAGCTTTAATTTGTGCATTTCTTTTAGTACAGGTTACATTACCAACAACTGGGTGTATCTTGGAGGAACAAAGCTGCAGGGCTTTCATTGAAACAGCTCAAGTGTGTTTACTTAAATGTCATTGCATTCATACCAACCATTTCAAGTTGGTATTAAACAGGACACTGCACATTGTAAAGACATATTTGCATAATTCCTCTGAACTAAGTGCCGTGCCTTTGTTTTTCTTCATGCCTTAACTGTCTCTTCATCATGATCTATGGTGTTACTGGTTTACAAGTTGCAGCAACTAACCATGAACATGTTTTTTTTTTTTTTCTTTATTTGTTGCTGCTGGTGTGCAGCTATGGTGTTGCCCAAGGCGGAACAACTCCTACGGAGCAGCGTCCAGCCCTACATTAGCTCCATCCTAGAGGCCCTGATGGAGCCCACCAGCCGAGGTTTCTCAGAAGTCAGAGATGTTTTCTTTAAGGAGCTGGTGGAGATCAGCAAGAACTCTCTCAATGGAGGGGGCAAAGAAAAACTGGGAGACGTGAGTCATGTTCTACTAGTTGGAAATCTTTCTTTTTGTGTATGAAATAATGGGAGGTCATAGCTTGTTTTAGGTGTCAACATGGTTCACAAAAATCTGACATCTCCAGTAACACAAGTCGACTTGAGTCATTTGATATGGAAGGAAAAGATATGGAAGGAAAAGAGGTTCGGGGGAGGAGTGGTACTATCCCTTGCTTTGTTTTGCTGAGCACCTATATTCTACATTCGTTTGTTCATTTGGCCACCAGAAGCAGAAGATGTACACAACAAGCTGACAGCTGTTAGCCGAGTTAGCTGGTGTTAATTCTCTGTGGGCTTGTCACTCTGACAGACTCTCCCTTTCACATAACACAGTTGTTTGACTCAGAGCGAATATAAAACAATGTGATTAAGGCAGCTTAGACACTAACTTGAATCATCAGCTGTAACAGGAAATCCACCAAGCCTTTTATTTCCGGTACTCACACTACTTTTTCACACAAAACCTTTTCCCATGATTGCAGACTCAAAGCACAGACGGAAACCTCACTAAGCTTGATACATGACAGGAACAGTGACTTCCGGATCTATCTGGGTCCTATTTACTCCAGTTAAGACTTAAGTGTATTTAGAGACTATAGTTAAGGTGTTAATTTGTGAATGTGAATGTCTTTTGGTTATAACAATTATTAAAGTATATGAAAAGACACTGTGTTTGTGGAAGCCTTGGCCACATTAGTGCTAGTCTTTAATCAGTATTCAGGGAGTGTCCTCAGCTGCTGATCCTGAACAATCAACGCTACCTTCTTCGTCTGCTTTTATCTCTCCTTGCATGATGCTCGCACCACCTTGATCACCGTTACCCTCCTCTATCTGTCTTCTTCAGCACATGGAGAAGCTGTCCATGCTCGCCTTCCATCCAGTGAAGATGCAAAGCTGCTATGAGAAGGTGGAGCAGCTTAATCTGGAGGGGCTGCAGCAGAGGTTTGATGTCTCCAGCCCCTCTGTGTTCGTCAGCAGGGCTCAGATCCTCATGAGGGAGGTGAGATGCTGCAGTGATTTTCTCTGATATAATACAAAGAATAAGCATGTACAAAAGCATGCCTGAAAACACTCCCTGCTTCCGATTAAGACCACACACCACCAACATGTAATGTCTGTGGTGAAGTCTCTGTTGACACCTGCTGGACAAAAAGAGTATAGCAGTTTGCAAGGAAAAATTGAGTGCTATGAAGCTAAGCCGTGGTTAACTGTACAACCAGCACCAATCTGTCCCTTATGTTACTATATAACATTTTTAATTATTCTGACAGCAAATGGACAATGCAGTGTATACCTTTGAGCAGCTGCTAAACCAGTCTTTAGAGGCCCAGGGACAAGATGACATATGCAAGACCATCCAACGATGTCAAGACCGGGTTCTCAAGGTAAAATAGGAAAATTAAAAACAGGGAGGCAGTATACTGTTGTAGACCAACAGATGGTGAGAAGGATTCAAGGTGTGCTATTGAATATTATATTCTACTGCATCACTTCATATGAGCATATCATGGGTAATGAACTACTAAGTTACTTTCCACCAGCGGTCACTGAGCTCTCCGTGCATTTCTGGTCTTTCCCTGTCAGAAATATGATTACGACAGCAGCACAGTTCGCAAGAAGTTCTTCAGAGAGGCTCTCCTGCAGATCATCATCCCATACATGCTGCAGCAGCTCTCACCATCCTGCTCACCAGTGAGTAGCACCCAACAGTCTCATATCACCTTTCTTGAAGCTTTATCATTTTATACTCCATTTAAACGGCCTCCTTTCACCTATTTAAGGGTAGGGTGATTGATTTCAGTCCCATCTTTCTGATGTCTATGGTTTCAGAAACTAAAGCAATAAGTAAAAATTCCCTTATGTTTGGAAAGGAAATTCTAAATGCCATGTCATTTACTGTATAGCTTACAGGACCTAATGCACCTGGCTCATGCCAAGTCCCAAAATTCCAATTGACAAAAGAATGTATAGCTACCAAGCAGTACAAGACAAGAAACAAATCAGAGCAAAACAAATGCTAACAATTGATTTCAAGACTACATTTGCAACAAATTCTCTAATTTCAATTTTTTTTATTTTATGTTTTTGGCCCTTAATTGATAAAATTCTCTATGATATCCTCAGTAGGCTGAAAAAAAATGAATGGAATAATGGGCTTTAAATTTTTAACCAAAAACTATTGATTTTGCACTAAAAAAACATGGCATCCCTGTCCCTTCATCCCCAGGAGTTGCCTCGCTTCAGAGAGCTAATATTTGAGGACTTCTCCCGTTTCCTCTTGGTGGAAAACATGTTCGAGGAGGTGGTACTGCAGTCTGTCTCCAAGGACATAATGATGGGTGAGGACAAAAATCAGTTGCCACAGTGATAGTTATGGTAGTTTGATCAAAGCACATTATCAGTGTCTGATTTTCTGGTTTCCTTATTTGTCCAGCTGTGAAGGAGGCAGCTGTCCAGAGGAGACACAACCTGTACAGGGACAGCATCATTCTGACCAACAGTGATCCCAACCTCCACCTGCTCGGAGAATCCCCTTCGGTGGACTGGGCTACTAAATTTGGAGGCGATGAGCTGGAAGGCCCTGTTGATGGCGGTATTGTCGAAGGGCGGGGCTCTGGGAAAAGACGCAGACAGGTGGTGTCCATGATCCAGCTGGATGGTGTGCCTCTGCCCTATGAGTCCTGCCTGGAGGTCCCAGGCGTGGAGCTTATCCCTGAGGAGGAGTCAGAGATGTCCGAGGGCAAAGAAGAGGACCACAGTGAGGATAAAGAGGACCTAGGCACATATGAGGATCCCAAGTCTCCTGACAGTGTGAATGAAATCAGAGACCTGATTAATCCAGTGGTGGAGATGGTGCTACCTGCATCACAGGAGAGCAAGAGCGACATGACCAACGGGACAGAGCTGGCCACAGGCACCATCATCATGAAGGATGGGGTGCAGGAGGATGTGACGCATGTCACCACCGTCGTGGAGGATGTCCCCAGGAAGCCTGTGCGAGACAAGTCATCCTCGCAGACAATTCTCCAACAGCTGATAGGAAGCAGTAAGCAGGAAGCTGATAAGGAGCGTCAGGGGGAAACAGCCATCGAGGACAGCATCAAGGAAATAGAGAAAGCAGTACAGGAAGATGGCAGTGAACGGATTGCTGAGGTCTCTGCAGCAGAATCAGATTATGAGTCGTCACCAAAGCCACCAATGGTTACAGACTCAGGCTCATATGGTGACAGTGGCTTCCAGTCACCGACCAATGAGGGGCTGGATGAAGGTGAGCTTCAGCCAGTCACAAACGGTGTGAATGGAGGGGACAAAATTATCGACCCGGTAGAAGTGGACGTGATATTAGCGTAGGAAGGGAGTCCTCTGAACATTACTCTGGACTAAACCTTGGAGAAAAAAAACAGCAGAGTGTGCCTCACATGCAATGAGAGAAAAGGGATGAAAAAGAATTGGATTTAAAGTTTTTATTCAAAGCGTTACCTTTTCTTTATACTATCCATCCTCACCTCGACTTTTTGTAGATATTTCTTCGGTGACTGGTTCCTCTCTATGCAGCTTAGTAAATCTCAGTAAAATTTCTTCATATTGTGCGTTTGACACTGAATTCAACATATTTGATTTATAAATGTGAGGCTCCTATATGCTGTCAGCAGGTGGCAGTTCCATCACCAAGGATTTTAAAGTAAAAATCAACCTTTTTAAGCTTAGAAAGGCAGAACCCCAAACAGCAACTACATCTAAGTTATTTATATTTTCAAATGATGTTAAACATTTGATCACATCAATGGCATATTTAAATACAGCAGGAAATAAGGCCTATATTTTCTTACTATATCTCACATTTATAGATAAAGATTTACATATTGTGCCTCTAACTGTCCTGCAGGTAAATGGATCCTTCTTTGATGAATACAGCTTCTACCTGAGCAGCAGGGGGTGCTACAATCAAACTTTTGATTCTGTATGGGGTTTTCTATAAGTAACTTTTGAAATACTGGTATCTATTTTTGTAAAATATAATTTTTAAAAAATATATAGTTTGTTTACCTTGAAATCTCTTCCTGTATTCGCAAATGGCCTTTATGTTTCAACACTATTTCAGTACAAGCTGTCAGGATTTACACCTCCACTGTGAGTAATAAGTAAGATGTTTTTTAAAATGATGAACACCACAACCAGAACTCATTGTTTCTGGCCACTCTGCCTGTGGGAGTAGATGTCCAACATTTTGAACTTGTCGATAAACTTGTAAACAGAGGAAGCTCTCTACATGGTTAAATATAAAATGTTTTTCAAGTATTAGTTGATTTTTATTTACACCAACGTGACAGTTTTTTTCTATTTAAAAACCAAGCTTTTCTAATTGAATTCAAATTTTACAATCAGGGTGTAATTTGGATATAGTGACTTTTATGATAGTTTTATCCATGTAAAAACTGAGAAAGACTAGACCACCCTTGGGAGACACTTGTTCACGTGAGGGACATTCTTACATCACTGGAAATGAGACACAGATGACATGGTGTTCTGTAAAACTAGGAGGTTTAATGAACTGTAAATATTATTATATTTCATTTGTATAATATAGGGCAATGTAATTTCCTAATAGCTTTTCCAAGGAAATTTACTGAAACTCATAATTTGGTACCAAGCATAGGGAAATTAGAGACTGTTATTTTACATATGAATGAATTGAACACTTGGTGGTCAACAAACTTTAACAACATTTTTGCAAATTCAGCTCACCTACAGGCACAGAATGAAAATTGGAGGTAAATGAAGTACAAACATAATTTAAATTTCCATTGTTACTATTAAAATTTGTACCCACTGACCCAGTACTCTTCAGGCACTTAATTTGCATATCAGTTACATATCAGTTTTAAAAGAAACTTTTGAACCTTGAGAGAGAGAGAATTAGTGTCTTGTTTTGAAATCATCTGTCGTCACTGGAAGTGCCTGTTGAGTTTGCTGCCTTCAGATTTATACCTAAGACTCATTTCTTCTAATGGAGGGCCACTGACTGCCAACCTCTCCTGCTTATTTATTATAAATCCTATCTGGTTTGGTGTGAGCAGCTCAGCTTGTATGTTTAGTACTTTTGTCTTCTTGAAATGTATATAGAAATATATACGATGAACAAAACAATTTCATCAGCTTTATTCTTTTTGTCAACCAAGTCCTTTAAGATTTTGCTGTGACAGAAGAATTGTTGAGAAAATTATTACTATTCATTAGTAAATTAATTAGTAAATTACCTCAAGTGATCAGACCTGTTTATATTAGAATCAGTTTTACAGATATGACAGATGAGCATATTTCAATAGTAAACTCATCTAAATATCAATTGCAAGGCACTTTGTTGTTTCAATGAAACCCCCGTGACCAGCTGTCCCCTCACATATGTGTGTGACCTAAGATGACACATGAGAGAAATTTACAAGCTACAATCACATGGTTCACTTCCTGAATCTGAGTAGGATCTTATGATTGTGACTGTAAATCTGAGTTTTAGGTTTTACTGCAAAACACTGCAAAAAAGAGAGAAAAACTGTACTCAATAATGCTTTAATATTTGTTTGTTCCACTCAAAACATTGCTTTTTTAATACTTCAAAAACATCAAAGTCTTTAGGGTGAGTTTCATTTAAAGTTTCAGTAGCACTGTCTTATCAACATAGTCACAGCCCTCCTTTCCTAACGAACAGAAAGTCATTTTTTCATCTGTAGTGTCATAACACCTTCAACTGTTTAAGGTTGTCAAAAGTATTAATACTTTTTCGATACCACATGTTTAAAAAGATACAATATGTGGAATTCAGATATCGTCACAACCTCAGTTGGTTGGTCAACTCAACAGCCTGTCAGTATGCTTCAAGCTGTGGATGACTTCCTTCCTTGCAAATTTATTGTACTTCTGCTGTGGACGTTTCAAATGCTTTGTTCCTCTTTGAATCCATCACACACTTTCAGGATAAATCAACATAAAGAGAAGAGTTTAAGTGAGCAACACTCTCCACTGGAGACTAAAATCCATTTTCCACACACATTACTCACTTAGATGTCTGCTGCTTCGGTCCTTTTAACCTATTTAATTAAGAAATTATATCCAACATCCCTTGTCAAAGACAAATGCTTTAACTTTGAAAGTCCAGCTGAATTCAAGTGAGCAACTGAGGCCAGAAACCAAAGAGAGACAGAAACTGATCACATTCATTTAGAATGACCGAAACTTTCCACATCCAGATGGAGTTTAATCCAACCTTAAGTGTTGAGCAGCTCATTCTTCACAATTCACTTTTATGCCCTCCCCAGTATTAAAACCTTCACAAATATTAAGTGTGCCCAGACCAATAGAACAACACACAATATTAGTCAAGTCAGTAGTTTCCATTTAGTGTCCAGAGCATGAACTAAAGAGAGAGGGATGCAAAAAGCTTGTCCTCTGTCTGAACGGCCCATACCATCAGACCTGACCCAGAAGAGGGAATGAGATGAAATAACCGAGGACAGAGCCCACGATGACCCCAAGAAAGATCCAGGTGTTGTAGGACATGACGCACAGCATCAGCATGTAGCCCAGAGACACCTGCACTATGTGGAGGAGTGTCTGGATACCGTGCAGCAACAAGCTGAACAGGAAAGAGAGGTACAATACTCTATATGAGAAGATCATTACTTTAAATATGTAATTCAGGAACATAGTGTGAATTCAGACTCAGAACGCTGAATTACTTCACTAGTCAAGGACACAGGTTACATATTGTTTTTGCATTCAGTCATTATTACAGAGCAGGTGATACTTAACATAAAAGTAGGTCATTGTTCAGTACGACTAGTGTGTGTGGGAAATACTCAACCCTGTGTGAATGGGAGTGCACAGATACGCACAAAATCACAAAGAAAGCCACAGACTGCTGCCAAAGGCATCAGTAGAATGATATGAAGCTCAGAAATTAGACAGAAATCACTCAAATCCGCATGTTTGATTTGATGTTTGATTTCATAAGCACTAGACTGGTTAAGTAGGATCAAGGAAGCAAATATAACTGCTTGTACGTGTATTAATTCAAGTTGATTTTTCTATGAAAGCAAAGTTGTGCCAGTGTAAGAATAAATAAAGAAGTTAGTTATTATTTAAAAGAAAAAAAAATAGCAAAAATTGCAACACAGAGGGTTTAGGTTATGATGTAAACATCAACTGTTTGTCTAACCATGAGATTTTTGAGAGGCAGAGATGGGCCTCTATTTTCTTCTGATCTCTAGGACATTACCAATTATCATTTGATGAAAATCTGCTTCTAATAATATCTTATGTTCTATTATTTATGTTTGGAGTAAAATCCTTTTTGGGGAGGGGGGGGGTCCTGACCTGTGTCTGGTGTACCTGTGTCTGGTGTTCAGAGCAGGGGGTTCCATGGGGGTCAGCGAGGATTCAGAGGGGGTGCTATCCAGTACGGTGTTGCTGTCACTATGCATCGACTGAGCGGTGGCGTACACAGACGGAGCCCGGGCCAGCTTTGAGCTACATCCCAACCACACTCTCCACACTTTGAGAACCTCGTACAAGACCGTCAGCAACAAGACCACAAACACAGACAGCACCATCCCTGGAGACACAAAAACACCAGTGAAACACTTATTGCTTCATAGCCCCCTTGGCTGTTGTGTGACATGGTTTGACAAAATATATGTATCTAAATCAAATACGTGACTAAATGGTCAAATATTTTCTAATCTACACTGACGCAGTCACTTAGAAAATGTGGATATGTAGTCAAATGGGGGGAAAAAAGGTTTCTCACATAAGTTATGTTTAGTGTAACTGAGGTACTTCTCAGTATATACTTGGTCACAATTCTTTAATAACAAAAATGAAAGGATCCCTACAAAAATGCACATTGTGAGTTTAGGTTTAAAAAAATACATTTTAAACTCTGAGATATTGGTATTGGGTTCAAGTCACACTTTTGGTCAGGCTCTAATACTGAACACACTGATGAAGGACAGAGGAAAAACAAGAAGGTCGCCTCTATGTTGCAGATGGATTATGAAAACAGGCCTACATTTGAATCTAGACTAAGCAATAAAAAGGAAGAAAAATGCTACAAAAGTTCCAGAAGCCTGTTATTTCAAGCTTTTATATTTTCAGTGTATATTTTCCTAAATTGATTAAGTCTGATGTGATATCAGCTGACCCATGACTAAAGGAATTTCTGTTGACAACTACAGTATTTTCTAAACAGAAGAACTTGTTTTGAGGAGTTATTGCCCCTGGGAGCCATTTCTCTTTGGTCTAGATGCTAGAACTCACTTACCTGCAGGCCCGTGCACATCCCAGAAGTCAAACAGCAGTGTCACGCTGCTAGACACTTCAAAAGTCATCTGAAAAAAGAAAAGAGAAAAATATGAAAACATGAAACGCCTGTGTAATTAATGCAGTACCAGGTGTTACAAAAACACTGACCTCAGCTTCCATGTCACCAAGATCAGTGATGTAAGACTGAGAGCTACTACACTGCTCTGTCCTCACTCCTCTCCCCCTTCATTTTCTGGTGCAATCATTCAGAACATTTTCCGTTACAAACCTAAGCAAACTTTACTCTCTTAAATAAAAAATAAAAATAACCCAGACCGTCATAATAAAGAAGTATTCCTCAATACAAATATTACATTTAAGAATCAAATACCCAGACAGAAGAAAACAAAATACCAGAGATAAAGAGGGAAATGCATAATTATTTCTATATGCTCTAAACCTCTTCTGCTCAATGTTAATTTTTGGATTCCTTACAAAATAAGAAAAAAAAAAAGTCCAATTCAGGCCATTCTAAACAAATCTACTCAGCTGCTCCTTCTCCACAATTATGATATGTGTTGTCCCACAAAAGCACATTCTGTTCTGCCCTTCAGCTGCAGATATGTGACTGACAGAGGAATGTACTGTTCGTGTGGGTACGTTACACAGGCTGCTTCCTGTTCCTGCCAAGTTCTTCCCTGCTAATTCACCACCTGTACTGGCATGAGTGTCTCTCACCAGCTACACAATAGCCAACATTTTCAAATGGAACCATATTCCAAGTTTGAATACTTATTTCATCTTTCAGGCAATTTAAAGACAGTTAAGAAATGCACCACTGTGTATTAAATGTGGTTTATAGGTTTTAAGGTGTACATCATCTAACCAAGATGTCCATTAGAATCTGGCCAATGAGTATTTATTGCATACCACTTGACTTTCAACTATCCAATTACAGGCAAAGAGCAGTAAATTCATCAAATGATAATTCCAGTTTTGCCATAACTTACTAACGTAGCTCTGGTCATCATGACAAGGCAAGAAGCACGAGCACTGAGCTGATCAGATCATCTGTAATGGTGGTATAAGATAATCACTGAACAAGGAAACTGGCCTGTAAAATGTAATGGATGTTTACAACGATTGGGTTATTCATTACTCCTCTAAATACATCTTGAGTTTTGTCTGACTGCTCATGTTTCTTTCCCCATCAGACTGCAGTTAACCAAACCAACCAAAATAAGAGCTGATAGGATCTGAACTTCTGAAATGGAGATGACCATGATCGACTTTTACAATTAAAGCAACAAGTCGACAAATTGCGCAAAAGTTCTGCAGCAGTGAAATACCCAGGCAGCTCGAACACATACAGAGTAAATATAGTTAAGCTGAGTCAACAATCTAACTGCAGCAGGCAAGGGTGATCATTGTGAGCTTATCGTTCAAGTCACCAGAGAAAAACCTACATTTACTTGCCAGGTGAAAGAAACTGTAAACCGAGAGAGCGGTGTTTTCACTACAAACACTCTCACTGCGTTTGTGTTTTTGCATTATGTTGCCCATATGCACTTTACATCTTTTGAGTTGTTTCTCCAAACTACAAGCTGTTGGTTGCCATTTATGTGAGTAGCATATGTGAACCAACCTGCAAAAGATTCAGCAGACCTCAACCATAAGATATCAGAGCTGAGATGAAACGTTTATTTTCAGGTCTCACGACTCAAAGCAGAATAAACCCCAGTTTGTGTCTCTCACGTATTAGCATTACAGGTGTGACACATTCTGGGGCTATTAAACTATTTAATGATACACATGATGCACCACGGGGATAACGAGCACACATGATTTAAATGGGTTAATGGGCAATGACTTGATATCAGGAAATAGCAGCTTTCAGGGGAATAGTATGCTGATGATATGATCAGGTCATGTTTCAGTTTTACAAAGATGTTGACCAAATGAATGCTGAAAATCAAATCACAAAAGGAGTTGTTCAGCTGTGTTAAGTGCCACATCTAAGTGAGCTGACCCGCATTTTCCCAAAGTGTTGCTTCAATGGACTCCTTGAAACTGCCGATAGCCAAAAGGTTTCACATTTTTCAAGCTGTGACATGTAGTACTAACTCGCCCTCTCTTCTCCAAACTGAGTTCACTGTCGAAGTACAACTTAAAAGTATCATTGTGTTCCACTCCGTTTCTTATGGTCTGCTCCCTTAAGTCTAAAGCGTAAGATTTCACTGGAACGAGTGGCTTAACGCCACACTAGAAAACAATTTTCAGATGCAAAAGAACTTAACACGTTAAGTTGACTACAAACGCACAACTTACGGGCATCATGGTGAACTTGCTGAGCGCAGGCTAACAGCACGGTTTCAGCAGTGGGTGACTCCAATGGCCCATTCCCCACTTGTCCAGGCTTGGCTTGTTCGAGTGCACTCAAGTACAAACCATTTCTCGAATACACATTACAACCAGTGACCCAGCTTCGCTCCACACAGCCCTGTTAGGCTACCACCTGACTTCAATCAGTGAACAAAGGCTGACGGTTACTGGAGTTTTTATAGTCAGCAACGGGAAACAAAGACTCCACTACAAAACCCATCCAAAAGGCCAGCTCAAGTCAAGTTTCAGTGTTTCGGAAGACGAAATAGTATCGTCTGCATGGAGCAGGGCGGGTGCAAATGACAAATATCAACATTACAACCAGCTAACGTTAGGAAAGAATAGTTGCGAAAGGGAACTATAGAAACGCGACGCATGCGCAATGGATCACGTGACAGATGGGGTAACCGAAGGCATTCGGTAAATTTCGACTACGTTCGCAGTAAAATTTACTGAAGGACTGCAAAGACCGACGAGTCCCGATTTCATGTCCCATCTCATCTAAGCGATCCCGCTGCTGGGTGACTATTTTTAACTCAGTGTTAAATTAAACCCACCCAACCTTTTACTCAACAGACTATACCGAGCATTTGCGTTAATGAAACAACTGAGCATTTTCATAGTGTGTGCCAGTGAGGTGTTTATGTAGCCTATCAGACAGCAATATAACATTTTCCCCAGATATTCACATATACTCCTCGAAGTTAATGTCACTGTAAATTCTTTGTGTTTAATTCTCTCTGATTCTCTTCTTTTTGTTGAATGTGTTGTTTACACACCTGTAAAGTATCTTGAGAATACTGTGTTATGAATTGACACCCCTCTGCCTCAGAGGGTCACCCATGGGTGCCATAAAAATAGTACATAGAAAGTGATCAGCTACTGCGGTCCATAAAGTATAAAGGAGCAATGAGAGAAAACACTGAGGCATTTTCAGGTTTATACCTTTAAATAAACCACACACAACTTGTTCCATCCTCACAACTGGATCACAAAGTTATTCATCAGTACCTTATGACTATTATCTGCAAATCCACACTCTAAGGCGAAAAATAAGCATACAAAATACTTGTTTTCTTTCTTTTAAGACTTGACCTTTTCTAAAAAGATTACTGAAGGTAAAGATGCTCCCTTAACGCTGATCTGCAGCAGGTTTCGCTGTCAACAAGCGATACATTGCTGAACTGCGTGTCTGCTGCCCTCTTGTGGTGAAAAAACATAACATTCATTCAGCTGCATCAGTCTATCTGAATCTCAGCATGAATACTTGAGGATGTGTGTCCTTTGGAGCACATGACAAGGTAGGAAAGAGAAGAAGTGTGTGCAGTTAGAGGGAACTCAGGAGTTTCTGTTCTTAATTCTGTGTTGTACCTGAGAAGCTGAATTTTGATGGCTCGTTTCATGCCTGTGACAGGCTTGGTGGGCCTGGGAGGCGAATCAGAGAGCTCCACAGTGGACGCACTCTGAGAGGGACGGAGCAGACAGACAGGTTAGTCACAGAACAGGAATCCTCAGATCAGTTTAAGTTCATTAATGTGTGCAGACTTCACAGGAGACCTTAAAAAATATTTTAGCATACCGGGTCAAGTTTGAATGTTTTGTTTGGTGGCCCAGGCTCAGTACTGCTGGGTCTCTTTGTGCTTTGTGAGTCCACACTGGGAGGTGGACTCTGAGTTTCTGTTTCTGTCTGGGGAAGCCAGGACGGTGTCCCTTGTCTGCTGGGCGTGGACGCCTGGACAGATGAGACATTTGTCACAGACAGCACTTCCTGTAAAGAACAAGGAAAATGTTATTTTGTTGTTCTGGTTGGTACAATTCATTTTGATTTAATGAGCATTTTTACTCTTTTTTTGTACAGGTGAGTTAAATAAAATAGAAGTAGATACAATAAGGTAACTGGTGGTTTTAGCTTCATATAAACCGTACAGACATGAGAGTTTTATCAAGCTTCTCATCTAACTCTTGAAGAAAGAAAATAAATCTGCATATTTTGAATATGTGGTGCAATTCCTTTCAAATGACAGCATTTAAGATGCCAAAATCACATCAGAAAGTATTTAAACTACTATATGGACAGAGCATGGAATGGCTCGGCATACTTTGTCATCTCTGAGCCTCTTAGCTGACATGTCAGACTCAAAGCAGCCTTTTGTCTTTGTGGCTGCTCGGCCTGCGCTGACGGCTGCTGTGTGAAAGGGACTGGCTGAGCTTTGGTGGCTCACTGTGGGCTTCAGTTTAGGAGTGAACAACCTTTTCCATTCATCATTAGGCAGCGCCCAGCTCAGATAATCTCTCCTCACGTACATGGCTGATATGATCATGCCTTCTTCAAAGACCTTACAGCGCTCTGCCAGGCCGTAGACTGCAACAGCACAGTGTGAAAGTATGACTTCAAATGTCACACAACATTGTTCTGTTTGTTTGTCTGAATTTTAAAAGAAAGAAAACATACTTGTGTCACTGAAGGACTGGAGGTCAAAGGTCAGGTCAATATTCTTGTTTCTAGACCACTGCAAATTGAAGATTAGACCAATGAGCCACGTTGTGCTCATTCCCCCTCTGAAACAGACAGAAATAAGGCCAATGAGCTGACGAAGTAAAACTCAGCACCTCTAAAAGAGCAAGTTTTTAGTACTTTTTACTCCAAACTTAAAGTAAACATATGGCATAAGAACAGAAGGTAGTGATGAGCTGATAGAGAAGGTCACCGTATGAGAAATGGGCTAATGCTCAATAGGAATCCCTGCCATAATAAAACAGAAACCTAAAGCCGCGTGTCCTTACCTCCTCCTTGAATTAACAACAAACACCAAATTCTGGTCTGTACATTCATAAAACAATCAGCATTCATCTGGTGCATTTAGGTACAAATTCAAGTTGGTCACACAAACACAATGTGGAAGAAATTGTATTTGGCACATTCATTACACAGCAGACATTCAAGAGCAAAACATGATCAGTTTCCACAACAAAACCAGAGCAGTCACATTCTGCAATGAGCAAACAGTTTGCCTTAAGCAGCAGAAAAGTCACAAATGCTAATTCACACACTTTAAAGCACAATGTGTTCAAACAACAGGATGAAACATGAACTGAATCGTTTGCTTTTGGTAAAACAGGAGAATTTTCACAGGGTTTACTTTTTTACAAACAAGTACATGCATGTGTTCATTAAGACAACCAAAAAACTTCAAATACAAGGCAGAAGAAGAAAGTCCACAGTTTTATCAGGAAAACAGAAGCACATGTTTATCAAAATATCCAAATAATAAACATTTGAGTGTATTTTGTAAATGGAAAGTCACATTTTCATCTTTGGGCAGCTTAATACATACTTGTATTTCCCAAGAAAGTCTGGTGTTTCAAACAATGTGGACCAGTCTGCTTTTTTCTGACGAATGTCCTCAGTGATGGCAAAACCTGTGAATGAGGAAGAGAAAGCTTGTTGAATCCTTGTAGTAACCTTGAAGTGCAGAGTCATGTTAACGTGGTTTGACTGAATCGTGACAGCAGCACAGCCTGTTCATGACTCATTTTGTATCTGAGCAGTTAAGTTGTGAGATTGTGTTAAATCAACTTTGTCAGGGTGAAGCTAATTGGCCCAGCGATGCAGGCAGCACTGTGAGCATTTGGTGGATATCAGCCTGAGACGACACACCTCGCGCGATCTCCTCCTTTATGATGGCAAAGGTGGAGGGAGACACGTTGAAACTGGTGTTCTGCTGTGGGAATGCTGGTGTGATGATGGGCATGATGTGGAGGCGGTGATTTGCATGAACCTGGAAATGCAGAAAGTCACAACATTTTCAGAGCAAATTTGATTGTTTGATCCTGAACTGCCTGCTGTGATCCCGTAGCCGACAATGCTGATAAAAATCGTGCCGAGGCCTTACCCTGGGATCCCAGAAGGGAAGGCCGCTGTCTGAGCAGTCCTCTATCAGCCTCAAACAAACTGGCATCGGCCATTTCCTGAAACAAAACACAAGATTTTCAGATCAACTGATCCTCATTTGAATCTTTTCCAAAGCAGGCAGCTGCGATTCCAGCGCGGATATCGATGACATGTAGGTGCATACGGTTTATTTTGTATCATGCAGTCTGTACGCAGAGAAGCTCAAACAGACGGTTTGTAATGGGAACGCAGGATCAACTAGACCCACTCATGATCGAGGAAGGTGACTCTGACTACAGACGATCTCAGTGCCAAGTGACTTTCAGTGAACCCAATTCAATGTTTGTTTCCATTTCACAAAGATATCAGAACAGGGACAACTCACCACATGGAGTAGATCTTGAAGAATTTCATCACCAGGGTGGACGCTGTAGCATTCGGGTACGCCTGGCAAATTCTGGCGACCAGTATGGCCCAGGACACGCCGCCCAAGAATCCCAGCATGTTGGAGTAAATGTTACGGCCTGAAGGGAAACAAGAGGACGAGAAAAATGATTAAGATCTCCAGTTCAAAATGTTACCTGACCTTCACACTGGCCTGCTTTAATGGGCTTGACAGCACAAGTTTTTAATTAAGTGCTACATGTCATGTAATATTATAAATGGTGTCAAGTAAAGTACATAACTCCCATCATGAGGAGCTGTCAGTAGCGGTCAAAATATTAACAAAAAGACAGTTGAAGACAGACCGTGAATCACAGATGTCCTACACGATGTACCTGTTTTACCTGACCTAAATATTGCAAAACACAAGAAAAACACACACTTACCACGACATGGTAACAACAGTTAAGTAGTTTTTTTCTGTCATTGACATGTATTTTTCTCTCTCTTTGTCTCTAAAACACGGCCGGCTCGGTGTTTTTCGTGCTCTCCGACTGGTGACTTGATGTGTTATGAATTTTGGAACGAGCGCCTTCGCTGTGTCGTCACGTTCGGAGAGACTCGGAGAACGTGACGACACGTGAGGAGGAAAAACAACATGACACGTGACCCTGACGGTGTTGGTTTGACTGCTGCGTTCATCACCTTATGGCGCAGCATCTATAAGAAAATGCACAGATGTCATTCAGTCAAATGTTTTTGTCCACATGGTTTTTATTCGGTTTGTGATTTTTTTGTTCATGATATCAAAACATCAGCCAGTTTGTTTTTGACCACACTTGTTAGTATTTGAAATTTGATGACGAGCTTACAAAAAGTAGCCTGAACCTGACTTTGAAGGCAACACTTCTTGTTAAATCTTATGTTACTGCTGCTCGTGTTTTGTTTTTCACAGTTAGAGATTTCTACTGATCCCTAATCAATCTATCAATGATCCATAATCAATATCTCTCCATTTTTTAGAACCCTCATTTAAATTGAAATCATTAATTATTCATTAAATGTTTTCTGACCTGTTCTCTTTTATGCTAAACAAAGTCTGTCCACTTTCCATTAAAATGTCTAAATGAATTGCAGACTCAATAAACATTTAATCCCTACTTTCATTTGATTTTAATCACACTCGAAACAGCTTTACACTTAACTTTGGATTAGATGTGTCTTTGCTATTTAATCAGTATATTTGTTCTTGTGGATGCACTTCAAATTGCTGTGCAGTTTAATGGTGTTATACAGTAATTCTCAATGTTTTACTTCAAAGAAAAAGGCTTTGGAAGCACGTTTCCACTTCAGAAACACATAAACTCTGTTGAGATAAACAGCAAAAACATGTCATATAATTTTATTGTAATGCTGTACAGTACAACTTTGATTCTGCACTGTACATTGAAATATTACATTTACTGATTGAGGTGCTACAAGTATCTGCATACTGCACCTGTAAACAGTTTACAAGTATAAAAATACAAAACCAGACACCATTCACCAATATGTGAAAGGAGAAGAATGAAAAAATAACACAGAACAAGTGGGGCTTCATAAAGCTATAGTACCTTTCCATGGAAAAGAATCCAGGGTTGATAAAGGCAGCGTCACATGACTTCAGGAAGCTGCTGCTGCAGCGTTTGTGGAGATGAGAGAAATTGCACATTTTTTTTTTCAAAAACAAGAGTAAAAGCAAAGTTAACAAAGTGAACAGGTCCAGTGTCCAAGCTGATTTTAAAAGCTACATTTGGATACATCAAGTGCACTTAGCACAGTCCACAGGAGACAAAACAGGAAGCGCTGCATGAGCACATCCTGATGTCCTCCCTGACAGAGAAGGAGAATGTCGATTAGAAGTTCCCGGGAAGGGTGGCGGGGATCCAGATTGTTTAAGGCATGCATTCGTAATAATGTAGAGCCAGGATAGCCATGGTTTGGATGACTGTCAGGTTTCTAACAGCAACAGCAGTTTGTCTGTGGAAATTTCAGAGCTGAAAAATAACATCTGCAAAACAGTACAATACAACCTGTGCGGCAACATGATATGCAGTCAGGGGCCAACCCGCAAAGTTTTTTTTTTTCTGAATTCACAGAATGAATTAGTCACACAAACTTTCAATATAGCAATTGTGCTTAAGATTTTCAGTGGTGTTAGTTTCCCCACAAAGAAGTACACAGTACGGCTGGATGATATGGTTGAACTCATCACATCATGATGTGATATGTCGGAAATCAAAAATGAAATTATCACCCAGCACTTGGACACAGGAAGAGACACACGGACGCTCACTCGGAAACAATTTACAAGTGAAAACAGAACTCAGGTGACCTTCAGCATCCAAATGAGCTCTATTTTACACACCCACCCACACACACAAACACACATTCAGAAATCCACACGCTCATATGATAAAAAGTGCTGTGTTGTGCACATGTATGTTTATCTCCACTGACTGAAATATCAGGAATTTCATCTCATTAAAATAGCACTAAAAGAAAGTTAAGGCAACAAAGAAGAGAAAAAAACACAATACAATATATGTAAATACACACAGCAGACTCCATCTGGATCAGAAGCAGGGACAAAGTGTAGTATTTCAGTTTGCATGGCTGATTATGATTATGTTAAAGGGACAGTTCACTCCAAAATGATTAGTTGTATGGCCTCTGAGGGAAAAGATCCACTCGCCCCCCTGCACGGTGATACAGAAAGAACATAGTTCCTACATGAATCTGCTCACAGCAAGGTCTGTGGACTATCTTGAGTAACCAGGTATTTCCAAAACTCTGCAACTTGCACCAGTTTAGGGATGAACTGTCCCCGGGGTGAAGCTCCAATTTCAGGACAAACTAAGTTAAAGCTCGTACCAGTAACGACCACACGAGGGCAGAGAAAGACTGCGTCAGCACTGCGGTCCTCATATCCAGCTGCAGGAAAAATGAGCCTCATCTGCAGATACACTCTCCTCTGAATACAAAACTGCCGTCAAAGGAAAACCTCTTAGTTATTCAACACAGGGTGGTGGTAAACAGATGATACACAACCTTGATCTAGGAAGAAACAGAGTGGCAGTGCTCTTCTACGTGCTGACTTTAATTTTCTCAACATAAATAATAATCATCTAGAGACAAAATATTATAGAACATAAAAATCAACAAAACTACACTGATTTTGTGTGAGTGGACTAGTTTGTATAACTCTTCAATGCACTATGTGTAGGATTCCATCAATTCTTTCTGGCAACTTCTAGTGGTATTATGAAAAAAAAGGACAGTGTAGTACACACACTTAGACTACACCAGTGTCCATTGGAACTGTTTCATATTTCTTCAAACAAACCACTGAAACTATCAAAATAACTTTAAAGATGATATAATCACAGATAGATCCTACACAGCGACTTCAATGAGCTTTCCAGACAAACCACAACCTCTGGCAATAATTCCTGCTTTTAGTATCCAGAATGAGGACACCTCTGCCCTGCTGATGACAAGGACAACTGAAACACAAACAGACAGAAGTGGACCACAATAACAAGTGCACATTTGGAACAAGACTGCATAAGGGGCAGGCGTTTGAGCTTGTCAAAGATGAGCCTTGTGTAGGCTGAAATTATTTTCAAGGCATCACAGATGCAAAATCTATTGAAGAAACAAACAAAACAAAACAGGGTTTTGGCCAGCCCTCTGAAAGAAACAACTCCACTCACTGATCCAAAAAACTTCTTTTAGGCACAGTGATGTTCACCCATTCTGTCTGACACTACCTGGTGGGACATGAGGTGAAATTAAAACTTATATTCAATATAAGATATAATCCCTTTTTTTTTACATATTAGAGGACAAAGAAACAATCTTTGGGGTGGAGTTATGGTCCATGGTCCAGTCCTCATTTGTTGTGAGGCGAGTGCAGACAGGAATGGGTGGGCGTGGCCGCGATGCTTTATCACCTGCTTCCCCCCTACTGTCTGCTGTTGAAGCTGGAGTCTACGCTACTGCAGCTTTCCTCATAAGTGGGTGGGGGCTCTGTAACACACAAAGGCAAGAAAACAGTGATATAACTGAGGCCCTAGTGTCTATTTCACTAGTAGTGAGTAAAGCATCTGTAAGTGAATGCATTTAGTCATGCTGGGTTTCTTTTTTCATCTGAAATAGTGAAAAGTGGTGTTTTCTGTCTGTATATTATAATATAAGAGTATGGTAAGACAGACTGGTCATAGTAAAACAAAGCCCACACTGACACTGTTCCATTCAAGTGTCTCAGTAATATCTTACAATACACAATTTTGGCTCAGATTTTTTAACTTGCTGACAGTTTTTGGAAAGCAGCAATCAATCAGATCTGTTGAAAGGCTGACCATGAGGGTAGTCCCAGCTGCTGTACTCTGGAGGGAGGATGAGAGAACAGGAAGTGGGGATAGGAGTCACGTTTCCCTCTGTGAAGAAAGGTATGGTGGCCCCGGTGGACACACAGAACAGGGGTGCAGATGCATCGGAATGTCTGAGGCTGGGAGGAAGAGCTGCTCCGGGTGCGTGGCTGAAGGCGCTGGGAGACATGGTGACCGGCTGACATGAGGGATCCTGCTGAGAGTGACTCTTGGTGGGAATCTCCTCACTGACCATGCCTCCTGCACACAGCGCCTCCTCCGGCTCCTCCTCCGCCGGTGGGGCGCTGGGTGTCACACCTGATGCCCCGGGCACGATGGTCGCACCACAGTGCAATGGACTGGAGGGCATGGGCCTCGATGGAGACAAGTTCACAGCAATGTTCCCAATGTAGATGGGCAGAGTGACGATCGTTTCTGGAGATTTAAGTGACACCTGTAGCACAAATATGACATGTGAAATGAGCACAGGCTTCTGTTATATTTTAAATTTAGAATGCAATATAGTTAAAGGTCATTACATTTTGTTCTTTTATAAAATCTGGGCATTGATTTTGTTTTTGTGTTTTAGCGACATTAAGAAAATGTAGAATAGCACCAGCCTCATTCCTTAAATAAACTATGTATCCAAATCAGACAAGACAGTCGCCTTGTCTACTCACAGAATGAGACTGAATTTCATAGTTTCAAGCCGTAACAATAGCTACTGTGATGTGCCCAGAAGACACGGCAAGCATGGACAGGAAAAAGGTGAAGTAAGAGTGAGTAGAGAGTAGAGTAGAGAGTGGGCATCAGCAGCTGGAAAAAAAAACTCAGTGTAGAGCTGGAATATTGTTTTGTCTTGTCTGAAGTAAGTTTTACGATGAGGAGATTAAGCTCATTTTAGCTCAGTGAAAGAGATAAACTTGAATTCAAGGGGTGTACAATTGTACTTTTCTTTTCAATGAAAAATAGATGGAAGAATATTTCCTGTCTTGACAGTTTGCGACTTTGCTTTGTCTGCTTACGAGACTAAACACTAAGATAAACTTAGCTTTGAAACTTAGCAAACTATCGCCTCTAGAAGTTCAAAGTGGAGCCACTGGCCATATCTTTCACATTGGACCTTTAAATTTTCTCCACTACTTCAAAAGAACTCAACTTCGGAAGCTCAGAAGATAAACTTGCACACACTCTGACCTGAATAAAGTAGTCAATGTCTATGAGGCTGCAGCCAGCCAGTGCTGACTGAGGAAGAGGAGGGACGATAATCTGCTCTCTCCACTCAGCGTGTTTTCCTGCTTTCACCCCGGCTCCCTCCACTTCTGCGATGGTCCGCAGGTCAAACATAGGTCGCTTTGTCTTATAGGTCACTTTCTGGTTTTTGGGGGAAAAAAGGACACAGACATAAAAAGATGTGATGATGACTTCAAATCACCTCTATTACTGTTATCTTGAGGTATAGAGAGATTTTATGTGCACCCACATGAAAGGATTAGCTCCATGAACGTTTATGTTTGAAGCTTCCGAGTCCCAGGAGAGATTTATAATACATCTCTCAAAGGTCAATACCCTCTAAAATGGAAATTTCTAGGGGGCTGTGCACATTCATAATAGTGCTCATTATAATGGTATTTGGTGCAAGGACTATGAAGACACCCATCTGTAGGTAGGAGAGCTGGGATGATGTTTATATACTTTGTTAAGTCTTGTCTCTCATTTTTCTTCCTTTATTCAATGCTGTACTTTCTTTAGTATTCAATGACCTGAAACCTGAATACCCATTTACCTGTATGAGACTGGCCAGTACATATCCTGTGTCCTTCCCAGACTTGTTGTGGATCTCAGTGGCTAATTTGATGACCTGACCGGGGATGTAACCTCTCAGGTCACTGCGAGCTTTCAGCATCAGGGTCCCCGTCTTCAACAGGAGGTAGTTGAACTTCTTAGTGGTCACAGCATAACTTGGATGCTGCAGAGACACAGTCAGAGGACAAATGTTTGTGCATCAAGAAGCCTCATTAGCCGATGTTGATAATCGATAGCTCTGGAGAATGAGGAAACTCTGACAGTCAGGAAGGGATGAAAGTGAATAATACGTAAGTCATGCAAGGGATTAAAGGAGAAGATGAATTAATTCCTTCTCTGCCATGAAATCAAATAAGTCTCCAACAAGACAAAGGTTGATGAAAAGAAAAGAAGTCCCTTCTTCTAATTCTGTCTCCACATGAACAACTTTGTCGCTCCTATTTACTCATTAATAACAGAACAATTACAATGTTTGTAATGGAATAAAATGAGCAGAGGGATAATTAGAAAATACAGAGATCTGTGCACCTAACACTCACTTCAATGTCAGGCACCTCATTGAGATTGAGCAGGTTGAGTAGGTAAAAGGGCCTCTGGGCTTTGTAGTCTTTAGAGAAGCGGGGCGTGTCGATAGCAGCCCTCACTCGGTAAATAATCTTCCCAAAGGGTCCCTCAAAGGAAGTCGGGGCAGCAACTTGAAGAGAGGAATGGGAAAAAGACAACACACAGTATTGGTCATTTGACCGTATGAAAACATATTGGGTATAGTGACTGATATAAAAACTGTTAAAGCCAAATAAAACACATGGTTTAACTTCTCAAAAGCTGAAAAAAATGTAGTACTTTCAAATGTTAATCAGAGGGTTTGCAATATCAACATACCATAACAATACAACATGCTGCTTAAAATGTTAAACTCAACCAATATAGACACATGCCGTCAAAGCTTGTCATGAGTGTAATTATCTTGAAAAGTATTCATTTTTTATTGAGACAAATAAAATTACCAGAAGAAGAAATTCAGCTTCAACGTTCCCAACTTTTCTGGAATCAGGATTGTACATATATATATATATGAAAAATGACGACACAAGAATGAAAGAAAGGAGACAAAGGAAAAGACAAAGAAAGAAAAGGTTCGATTGACTTAAAATTCATTTGTTTTGCACCAGAAGGTCAGTTAGTTAACACGTTCTTTAACAAAATATGGCAAAAATGCAGTGTCTGAAAAAGCCTGATTCATCAAGCTAAAATTTAAATAGACTACTTTACATTATCTTTGTCCTTATCCAGGCTTCTGTCAGACCTGTCAACATCTGTAATGAGCCTTTCAGACTGATTCCTGCACATCTCATCTTGAATTGAAAGGACTGTTTGCGTGACTTGAAGAAAGGTCAGTGAAGAGGAGGAAACGGGGGGAAAAGGCTTTAGGAAAGAAAATTTAAGGAGTGTGAGATAAAAATAACTATTTGGGGACAACATAGCCTGACAGACAGACGGAGAGGGGTGGAAATCACCTCAGATTAAAAGCTCTTCTGATATTGTGATCAGTACAAATAACATGCATATAAATTCCTAAGTAGGCTGTACAAAAAGGTGATTAATGTGTTGTCAAAATAACTCCCTATTCTAATGTGTTCCTATTTTCCCAGATCCTCATTCAGATGTTAATATCAGTGAGGCAGGCGGCTGCCTCAGGGACAAGTCTGCTGCTGCTGCTGCTGTCAATAAGAATTAATCACGAGAGGCGAGTTGCTGTTGTTTTGTTGCAGGCAGCTTGGTAAGAAAAACAAAGCTGTACACAGACTGACAGGAAGGGGGGGGGGCAGGTTGAAGCACCAGACCAACTTTCCCTGGAGACACACCAAACTGAGCTGCTGGTGGTCGAGGATCGTGTTGTCTGACTCGTTCCTTTGAGATCAGACAAAGAACTTCCTCTGTCTCTTTGAGCTGCTGTACTTCATGGAGCTTACTTCAGTTCAGCAGGCTGTGCCCTAACCTTTTCTTTTAATGGAAATGGACTGAAGTATTTCCAATACATACTCAAGTAGGATGGACCTACTTGAGTATGTATTTAAGAAGCTACTAAGCAAGCACTTGTTGACCTGCAAGTTGATTTGTAAAAGAGTTGTACAGATCAAGTAGAGACAACAAGATCTGGCTCATCAAGAGGAGCAACACACATTTCACAGCAGTAACAATAACACTCCTGAATCTCTTCACAGCTCAGTACTCATGTTTTGAAATGTATCACAGTGGATAGTTTAATGTCACAAATCAACAGTGATAGGGGGATATTTGGAGATTTTAAGGCTGCCTTTAAGGCAGCCCTTGGACTTAATCAGCTGCTCACTGGTTACTCACTTTTATTCTTTGCATGAAAACAAGGATACTTATATCGTACGCAGGGAATCATTGATAAAGATTAATAGTTTATAGCACTCTATGATCACTTGTTTTCATCTTCTTTGTTCTTCTCTCTTGTCTTCCTGAACCTGTATCTTATGTCTGTGTGGAATGAGGACATCTACTGTTTCATTAAGTGTTCATGCAATGAATTCATCTCAGCCTACACCTTCCTCTTCTCTTTGAATTTCTTTGTTTCTGCTGTATTAGAGAGATGTTTACATTTATAGTCATCATCTATCATCAATGAAGGTAAACTTAATATCAGCGAAATCTCCCAGTATAACAGAAAGTAACAAAATGACGAAATGAAGTTCAATCAAGACCTCTGTTAAGCAGTTTTAATTAAGACTGAACACTTTTTAGCACTGACATGCAGACCTACAGAGCAGGAGAAAACTGGGGTTCGTTGTGCTATTTGGACTGAACCCACCACAGTTGTGCTAAAAAAGTGCTAAGACTTCATATGAATTATTCACATTGTGGTTCCCTTAGAAAGAACTCTGAATCATTATTGTCAGTGCAAATGCTCCAGCATACATTTAAATAAGCTTTAAGGCCTCTGTCTCTGTCTTTGAGTAGGAATTGCTCTTAGGCTACTCAAGGTTCACCTGTAACTCCTGACAATGCTTTAACAGTACACATCCAACCAGCTGTTTATTCATCTGTTTGATAGCAGCTTACTTGATTCAATAAAATGGAAGGTTTTGGTGTGGATCCTGTTCAGGTACAGCTTTAAGAGGATTTCTAACAACTGAGAGATTTTAGAACATTTCTTCTATTGCATCACTAGAATTCTCTATTGTATGTATTTTCTCTGTGTTTTGATGCTGACGTGTTTTCATAGCTACACATGAACATTTCTCACAAAGAATAAAAATTTCATTGCTACCATCTCCACTTCAAATCCTGTGAAAAGTCAAATCCAAAGTCACTCTACTTATGACTTGATTTGCTATATTTTAAAAATGTTCAATAGCTAGTCAGTCTGATTCCTGTACCAGCAGGGGGCAGTCCAAGACACCTGAGTCTCCAGTGAGTCATTTAACAGTGCACAATAGTTAACATGCCCTATGCTGATCCTCTCAAGTCTGAGGGCCTGAAAGCAGGGGAGGGCAAAGCATGGGGGTTTGAAGACCAATTAAACAGTGACTGCACAACAGGAGAGGAGACTAAAAATAACATGAACCCCCCTTGTGCTTCAGCCCACACTTGAGAGAGTGCAAGATACAGGCAGACACTGTGTGTGTCCTCACAGGTGCCAAGTACCAAGTGTGTTCAGCCAACCTTTGTGTTATGTGCATGGCTGTGGCGTTTCAGGAAAATTCAACTTGTGAATGTGTGGAATAAGATGTGTTATCACACTAAAGCATCACAGTTGGCACGCCCCTCTTCAATTTCTTAAACATTAACTGTGTAATGACCCTTCACACACCATCGGTATCACAGATCAGGGTGTGTCTGCTTTGTGTTGCAGGGGTGAGCTCTTTGGACGTAAACATGCTAGAAAAAGCCCAGTGTTATCAGAGGCTATCACACCTGCATGCTTCCTTTACTGACGTCATCTGGGTCTATGATAAAAAAGGTCCATGAGAAAACTATTACGGGAACTGAGGCTGTGGAGGAATGACGTTAAATGCTCACCTGGAATTACAAACTGGAAAGGGAAACTGTGTTCACCTGCCGCCAGAGTTCCTGAAAAATAACAAGGTTTATCAGTTAAAAAGTAATAAAAAATATAAATGACATTTACTGGTAAACATATAGCAATAATTCTCAGTATTTATTTGGACTTTGTAAACATCAGATTTCCACATGACGTACTGTGTCTGTGGGCCTCATCTACTTTCCCAGGCACTGCTGTTCAAAATAGCTGAACCGAAACCATCAGCAAGCATCAGAGGAAGCTACACAACTGTTGGTTGTGTAGCTGGCAAAGTTGGACCATTTCTCAGCAAAGTTAATCAATGATTTACAAGCATATTGAGGCAGGCAATGATCGACCCAAGAGTGCATTCTTCTGCTCTGTTACACCATCTATAGATCAGTCTGCCCTTATGGATTAAAGTATAAAACTTCTATACTTTCATCTACATAAATTTTTAGAACTGGTCACACATACATGATTTTTCAAAAAAGACTGAATAATTTGGGCACTACTCAAACAGGAGTATATGGTGAAGTTGCTGCAGACTATTTTCAGCTGCCTGATAATAGACATTTTGTGCTCTCATGTGCATTCAAGGTGACGAAGGAACATGACACCCAGTGAAAAAGGGCGGCTCACTGATGTTTGCTTTGTAGTTGTGGACATTTTCGGCACAAACACATAAGGTAATATTAACACGATGAACATTAGTGGTAAAAAAATGAATTACTGAGCATATTTTTACACATTAGGGTAGGTTTTAATCAAGCAGTAGTGCAGAAGAAATAGAAAAGCTGAAGTGCTACAGTGTTAGCCTACAAACTGTATTTCTGATGTTATCAGTCAACACTCTAGCAGACCTCGCTGTGTTATTAGAAACATATGTCACATTCTGAAGATCTCAACAGGAAGTGCACAGAAGTGCACGAAGAGTTGAAACAAACCAAACCAAGTATATTTTCTGAGTAAGAAACTGTACCCATGAAATATATTTGTGAAAAAAAAAACAAAAACAAAAACAAAAAACAAGATCCCAATTTTATTCTAAAGCTTTGTAAACACTAAATATTCCCACATATGTTAATGGCTGTATATCTAATCCAAGACATGCTTTTACTGCATGTGTCTGTAATTTAGATATAGTAAAGAACATTTTTCATGCTTGCTGACTTCACAAGCTTGGTTAAATTGATAACAAGCACAAGGCACAAATAAGGGCCTTTCCATCCCTGTCACACTGAGAGCTCCTTGAGCCAGTCAGGTTGTTAATTCTCTAGATAAGCTGAAGGCCCAATTAAATTCTTCCAGACAGCAATATGTCTCACATCATTAGGGATGGGCGCAACTTTTTTCCGTTGGTCTCAGTTTCCTGGAGGGAGGTGCTGTGTGTGTTCATTTGCATCATGTTTACTGCTAAAGGAAGCAGTCTTGTTCAGAGTCAGTGCTTTGCAGGTGCAACAGCCACTTTGTATGCTGAGCTGCAGGCAGTCAAGCTAACACAGGTAGAGAAAGAAAAGTGTTTTGATAACACAACACCGCGGTTCATTGAAAGCAATTAACTGAGGGGTGGTTGGATTATGTATTATACAGAGCAAGCTGTTGGAGATTCTTAATCTCAGCATACTAACGTCAGCCTAATTTGAGTATCATTTGGGTATCCATCTAACCCAGTATCACTCACAGTTAATTTGAAATCATTCCACTTACACCACCAATGACCAAAAAGAAGACTATATCAGACTGGTGGGACAAGGCAGAAATACTGAAGTAATCTGCAAGTTAAACCTGAAAACAGAAAAGTCCAGTTTAAATACTTAAAACTGAACTTAATAATGTAAACTTAACTTGATGTTAAGTGATGTGCACCAAGTTTAAATATGGTGTTGTCATTCAGACAAAATGTCCAATTTAAACAGCTATGACTGTCTACATGAGAGCCCAATTCTTTGGATGCCAACGAATGAAGCCTCTTTTTAAGCTAAACTAACAAAAACTTGAAATTCTTGTAATAGATAATGATTTTATCTTAGAATATGAGTAATAAACCCATAAACGATGACAGAATTCCTAAATGAATGACTGTATTGAGTGGCTAGCCTGTTAGCAGTGTCAGGCCTTTGACTCTTTATAGACTTTCTTAGTTGTGTGTGCTGTCTGAACAGAACATAAAATTATATAGGACATGTAGTCTGATCTTTAGCATTGAGAGAAAACAATGTTACATTGGCTTTACTTCACTCCTTTACTTACCATGATGAAAACAGATGTTGCCTGCGCAGAGACGTGCATCATCAGTGGATAATGTCAATTATGAAAAACCCAGGACATGCTATGGTGAGTCTGTCTCAGCCTCGGTCTAAATATAAAGCTGCTTGTTTTAAAAACAAGTCGACAGTGAAACCACAATCGGACTACTGCAGTGGGAGGGAGATCCTTATTCTCTGAAGGTCATTAACTGAGACCAGTGACAGGATGAAGAGTGGATGCTGACATCACCAGTCTTCACTCCTCCAACCGTCAAGCATCTGTGGCATACCACATTATCAGTCAGCCAAAGTGAGCGTCGCTTGCTTTGTGTAAGAGTGTGTGTGTGTGTATGTGTGTGGTGGCCCTCTGTCACCCTTCCTGTCTCGCTCTCCCTGTGCCACTCAGCCCTTGCGGGCAGATCAGCCCATTTTCGGAAGAGAATGGGATACGGAAAAATGGCAGCGATAAAGGGGAGCGCAGAAGGGGAGTGTGTAATGAATTATTTATGTCCTCCTATGTTTGGAGTGTGCTTTGCCTGGTTTTTAATCATACATTTTGAACGAGTGTTACTCTTGCAGCAAATTACATTACAAATGTGGAATATATGAAGGTATTTTATTTTGTCTTTTCTTTGTCATGTTGATAATTGTTAAGTCATATTATTAAGCACATTAATTAAAAGGGTGAAT
Organism: Scatophagus argus; assembly: GCF_020382885.2. Lineage (NCBI taxonomy): Eukaryota > Metazoa > Chordata > Actinopteri > Scatophagidae > Scatophagus > Scatophagus argus. The sequence continues at coordinate 15,672,920 of NC_058512.1, read as the reverse complement.
GCAAGTGTTGAACAGTTGACTTTTTTTTGATACCCAGAGTAGCTGTTTTCACAATATAAAGCCTTCTCATAAAAGTTGTCTGTGTATTTAGAAAGCAATGTCATTAAAGTCCCTGTTGGTGTAATGTTCGGGTGCCCAAATACTTTTGTCTCCAGAGTGCATGTATAGATGGAACTCTTGGCCTCACTGGTTGGTGGCGAACTAGATATTACAATAAGAAATACTGTAAGAGTATTTTCAGTGCAAATATTATATATATTAATATATATTCATTGTAATGTATCATTTTGACTTCCAGCTAGCTTAGTTCTTGAAATGGGAGTAGTAACTCATTTTGAATTCTTCAACATAATAGCACAATGTTGACATAGAGCAGAGTTACACTCTAAAAAGAGGACTTCACCAATGATTTTAGTTTGTTTATGGTAACAATCAGCTTTTAGTTGTTGTCATGAGTCCTTTATAGAAGTATCTTCCAATGAAATACCACAGTATAAAATATACCATATAGGAATATTTAACAGCTAAAGAGACAGATATTTCCACCGGAAGTTGGTTGAGACCAAAACAGAGCATTTCCAGTTTTTCAGATGGCAACATCACTTTTAACTATGACCGCAGTGCTAAAACAAATATTTCAGTTAACATCTTTGTGACAGTATTAACAAAAACTGAATATTACAGGCATAATGTGTGGTATGTAGCATGACAGAATGGTGCGGTGGTTTCTTGGTGTTTTAACCACCATGGATTACACGCGCTAATGACTGCCATTAAGTTCCACAGTGGACTTGCAGTTAAAACAGATTTCATGCATGCATGGCACATTTGACCTTCTGGCTGTGGGCAGGATCAGCAACACATACAGATGATGGAAGATCACGCTCACAGCCAAAGGTCCCCTTAAGCTCTCTTCTCCATGAGCGAGAAGGGCCTCAGAGCAGCAGGGCAGGGTGGTACCCAGAGACTGAGGGACAAGATGCAAAGCTGTCCTCTGTGGACCATGTTCAACCTTCTGATCACTCTGACTAAGTGAGGCTGTAACTGAACTGAAAGGTGGGAGGCTTCAGTCATAAAGTTTTCTTCCGACAGAGAGGTGCTCTCACAGGAGAAGGACAAAACAGTTTGTTTCATAAGGAATGTCATAGGGAATCTATACAGTCACATGTGAGGGTGATATGTTGTTAAAGGACCATACTGGTGTTTTGTCAGGTTTGGATCATTTAATGTTAATTACTTTCCTTTAAGAGAAGTGGTTGCTATTGGGTCCTCACCTTTGTCAGCAACAGACAGTGTGCTGTTGAAGTACTGCTCCTCCAGAGTCCACGAGCTGTCGTTCATTTTATTGGAGATCCCACATGAGCCCTGACAGTTCACTTTGATGGCTGTGAAAAGAGGAAAGGGAAGTGTCAATCTATCACCTGAAAACAAGTGGTCCTTTACATGTTTACTGGTATTTTTACCGAAGGTTTACTATGAAACTTCCAACATGGCAAACAAAGGGCAAAAACTAAGAGTTATCCGATCACTTTCTTGATAAGACATCAGTTTTACAGGACTAAAATGTCCTCTTCTTCTCGCCAAGTAAACTGTAACTGTCACTGTCGAACCCTTCCATGAGAATCAGCACTCACATTAATTTTATCAGCAAGTGCTGTCAGCTGAGGCACCACAATACGAAAAATGAACACCAGACCAGTGATAATGGACCTCTGGTGTTAGCTCCTCCTTCAGTGGAGGTAAGTAATCACAGCAGGTTGTAGTTGGTGTTTGTATCAACACATAAACAACAGGGGGAGCAACTTTATCAGGGAGCTGTTGTAGATTATTAGGAGCAGTATTAAATAGGTTACTGTGAATAAAGGCCTGAATACTTCAGGTTTAACTGGTTTGGATCATGGCATTGATTGTCACCTGCAGCATCAAATTGCATTTTACTGTGATGACAAGGGTGGTTATGCTTGTGATCAAGCAACAAGTTAGGTAAAGCTGAGTTCATATTAAGATTACTGATAGCACAGAAGAATGCATTATTGAAAGTGAGGAGACGCACAGAGACTGAACCTGAAACCATGGCTTTGCTGGCTGTTTGAATCAATGCTGGCCTGCCAAAATGGAAAGAAAACTGACTTGGGAAAACAAAAAAATGTAACAGAGCAGAAACACTTTAAGGACAAAAACTGCTAAAGCACACACTAGAAGTGTGTTTTTACTGAATGTTGCTCTTTGCTGTATTTTGCTGCTAGTGCATGAGGTCAACTGGTGAAGTGAAGTTGCCACTTAGCAGACATATTATCTTCCCATGCTTGATTCAAAGATCAAGAAGATGATAACATAACTTCTGTCATGCTCAAAAGCCCACAGTGGTGCTGTGTATGTTGTGTGACAGACGTCAACAGTGAGACACTGAGAAAAACACAGACGTGAGTAGCACTACAGCTCTTCAGTGTGAACAGAGCCTTTCTCTTGCTTTCAGTATCACTCCTCCTTTTTCTATCTCTCTTGCCTCTCTGTTGATCTGTCTGTGAGGAAATGAAAACCCTCTGATAATGCACACTCCCAGATACACACACCAAAACTGTGACAGAAGCCAGAGGATTAAACAGAAAGATGGCCCAGCCTCAGTATTATCTCAGCATTCTGAGAAGCAGACAGATACACAGCTAAAATGCTTTGTTAGCATTCCCAATGTGACTCCTACATGTCTTCATTCTTTCCTTTCTCAAAATATGAACACTTTATTTACAGCCTACTCCTTTTTTTGCGTTTTTTGGAGGGGGGGGGCATTTTAAAAAATTTGCCAAACCTCTCACATGCATTTTGCCTTAATAATCCAAACAGCTGCACTGCAACCTTACCCTGACAAAATACAACATAAAATGAACAACATTCACTAATAACAGATAAAAGTTAAACCAAAATAAGAATCTCAGCATGGATTTGGCAACAGCTTGCTGTACTTGGCAGTAATGATGGGTGACATGGATAAATCTTCAGTCGCAGTATATATAATTCTAAATGGTGAGGTTCATCAGGACATTTTCTTTTGGTTCAACTGAGCAAATATCTATCATCAAAATAGCCAGAATAGATTGTGAATTTGAGTGCATTTCCCACCATTTTCCTACATTTAATAGACCAAATAATGAATTCATCAAAACACAATCAATGTTCATCTTTAATGAAGAGTCTACAGCCACACTAACACACCTGCACTTTGAGCTAACATGCTAATGGAGACTATGCTAACATACTGATGTTTAGCTGATAAAATGCTTACTATGTTGACTATGATGTTAGCGTGCAGACATTTACTGATTAGCACTAATGACAAAGTGGCTTACAGTTGAGGCTGATGGGAATGTCATCAGTGTTCCAGGTACTAGGCCATAAACCACAGTATTGGACAAATTAGATGATTACATGGATTAAATGATTAACAATAACTGGTGTTGCAAGATGAGAAGTGAAAGGATCACAAAGTCATTCAAATTAATCCCCAGATGTACATTAATGTACCAAATGCCACGGTTAAACATCCAATTATTTTGGAGGCATGTCACTCAAAAGCAAAAATGTCAACCTCATAGTGGCAGTAAAAGAAAAGGGAAAATTTAGGGGACCAGCCAAGTCAGTAGGATCAATCCTCTGGGCACCAACCTCTACAAAATGTCACAGCAATCCATCCTAGAATTGCTACGATATTTCAGTGAAAGACAGAAATGTCAACTAGCCAGTGAAGTTAGTTATAGAGATATTTCAGTCTGGACTCTGGACCAAAGTGGACAGACTTATCTTACTATTACTAAAGCCACGCTGTTATATGACTTCAAATATGTTACTTTCAAACGTCCTGCTAATCAAATATTACCACAGTGTTGTCTTGCTCATTAATTTTCCACAATGGTCAAACACAACCAGGGATATTAGGGCCTCCTGCCTCATAAAGTGTTCAACCAAATTTGTACCTGCTGGTGCCATATTGCTCAAACCTCCCTGCATGGCAGTACACACAGCTACAGACATGCTTCTGTCACTTCTAAAAGAATTCTGCTTTGATAGGAACAGGGAAAAACAAAACTTGAACACAGGTTCTGTTTAAAAAATTTGACCAATCACAAGCTCACTCCCACGCAGGATCCAGGGTGTAAGCTCTTGTGTGTGTGCGCTCTGTGTGTGCTGGCATTACAGAGCACACACACACACACACACAAACACATTCTCTCTCTCTCTCTCTCTCTCACTCAAAGTGGCAGATGGCTACACTCTCCACACCGGCAGCACTGCTGGCACAGTTTGGGGGATGGGAGAGGGACCTCTGCTGCCAGTTACAAAAAAAAAAACAAAAAACAAAAAAAAGAAACCCAAAAACCCTGCAGCTCACAAAAATAAGCGCTGTCCTTCAGCCATGCAGACTAACGTCCATTTATTCTGTCATTAATTAAATCCTGCAATCTGCTCCTCCAGCCATCTGCCCCATTCATGGAGGAAAATAATACCTTTATACTGCACATTAACACACCATGTGAGTTTGGCGAAGTCACTTTGCAGAGGCAACAATGTATGTGTAAAGCAAAAAAATGTGTGGGACCATTACTGTGACAAGATATTGTTTACAGATGTTTGTTATGGAAAAGTGAAGAGCTCAGCCCATGAAAGGTCAGCGCAGGGGTAATCTGTTCATATCCCCAGCAGCAGCAGCAGCAGCAGGAAGAGCGGCTGTAGCAGAGCTGAATAGTGAATAGTTGTGTTTTAAGAAGCTGACTGCTTTGGCAAAGAGACTGGCTGTCTGGGCTGAATAATGGACTGGCCTCTCCCCAGACACATGGACCGGGAGTAGTGATGATGTGTCAGATGAGACAACCATCCAGACATGAAGAAGATGTCACAGGCACCACGAGGGCGGCAAAAGTCCATAACCAACGTTGAATCTTGTTTTCCTGTGTGAATATACAAGACGTTGGCCCCTTATGGGAGACTTCAGGGAGAATTACTTGAATGTTAAGGAAGGAAGAAAAACATCACAAAATTAATATAACATAAATAGCTGTGATGTAACACAAGTTTATTCAGAAAGTGTGGAATTCTTTCTTTTTTTAAAAAAAAATATATATAGGTATTTGCAAGACTGCATGAAAACAAGAGGATGAAAAAGTCTATTTCTATCTGTTCTGACTCTTACAGATGGCAGGTGCATGCTCAAATGTATCAAAAGAAATAAAATACTGTTGTACAAACAATATTGAAAGTTATGACAGCATTTACTAATGAAACATTCCTTTAATAACTATTTTTAGTGCAAAGTGGAAACAATACGATTCATAATCATGATCGTCCTCCCATCACAATATGAAAAAGCTTTAGTATCTCCATTAGTTCAAATCAGTTACCAAATGGACGGGAAGAGAAATGGTTTCAGATTCTTGCTAAATTAGTTAGCAAGTAGTTGTTCTTGTCAAATAAGACCAAAATTATTATTATTATTGCAGCTGAAATTTTCCAACATCTCTACTACACTCCAGCAGCCATGGATGGCACCTTGCGACTGGCAGCACAGGACTCTATGCCAGTGGCCTACACTCTGCAGAATAACCCACAGCCCGAGGGGGACTAACACTCAGTCGTAAGAGGAAAGCCAGCAGTGGGAGCATGCTCTGACTCAGCAGCTGCCTGGATGTGCTGCCAACACACTGGAGTCTGTCCAGGTCCTCTCTATGCTTCAGTGAGAGTGTCTGTAGGCGGAGATGATCCTGGTGCTACTACTCATTAGATCTTACAATTAGACTGTGTGGGCAGACAGATCTTGGAGAGAAGCTGCAATCAATAGTGTTTCCAGATCTGGCTGCCTAAACATGACTGCTGTCTTTTAGTGAATCAAAGGCTTCTCTGATGTGGGTTAGAACAGGGTGTTGGTGGGTCATTGGGGATGTGGGTTAGCAGTCGAAGGTGAGGTACTTTTGAGTAAGCAGATCACTCAGGAAGCTGTGCACATTTTGCTTAGTGTCACTGTGCATCTGAAGAACATATCCTGCTTTTAGTGTAGGTTTGTTGGCAGAATGTCCCAGAAGAGATGAAGAAGTCAAGCACAAAATGTCACAAGATGAAAAACAAACTCCACAGGGGAAACACCACACCTCTACTTTTTCATTGTTTGTCACTTAACATCATTCCTTACTTTCAGTGAAGAGCATATCAGTGCCTATCATCATCCAAATACCTCATTAAGGCTCATTAAGGTCTGACATTTGTCAATTTTGTTAACTTTTGACTTTGGATCTGATACAAAATTACAAAATGCTAGCTTTTTTGACACGTTACTTTAAGAAATAATTTTTAAAACATGTTTTGAATAAACAAAAGGAGTCAACCTTTTCAAATGTTGTCTAACAATTATAGCGACAGCTGAAGAGAGATGGGAAACAGGGAAGAGAAAGGAAATGACATCCAAAGATACCATCCTTTTTACAGCTAAAAATTCTTTTCATTATCAATACATCTGTCAATTATTTTCCCAATTAACCTTTCAGTCTATAAAATGTCAAAAACTATGAAAAATGCTCATCACAGTGAGCCCAAAGTGACGTTTTCTGGCTTCTGACGTCTTCTCTTCTCTAATTGTTGCAGCTCTAATTCTTGCACTCTACCAAGTAAGCTACCTTGGCACCACAAGTCCTTGATCACTTTGATACTCTATTGATCAATACAGTTCGGTTGGTGCAAAAACAGCATGCAGCAGTACTTATTACTTATAACCTGGTCAATGAGGCTATGAGGCAACAGTGCTTCCTACAGTTGGTATAGTCATATACAGTTTAGATTAAAAAGTATTTTTTCTTTACACTTTTTGGTAATGTCAATGATGTCACTCAAACTTTTCACTTCCACCTCTCCCTGTGCAGGAATTGTGTCCTTCAGGGCATACCTTCCTGAGAAAATGTGGGCCAGTTATGCAATATGTTTGTTGGTTTAAGTTTACAATCGAGTTTCTTACTTACTAAACTGTATTTGTAGTGAAAATTATTACTTTATCAAGGAAAAAACTGCTGTGGGATAAAACTATTCAGTCAGAACTTGCTGCCTGTTGCATCAGGACATGGGAAAAACAGTCCATTTGGGGGATGGTTGGGGAAGCATGCAAGGAAGCTGGCCTGATAATGACAGTTCCTTATTTACACTGATTACACTGAGTCCAGTTTCAGCTGATGGCTGCAAACACAAAGGAGCCTCAGTGAGTTTGTTTAAGGTCTGAACTTTAAGGGAACAAAGCAGAATGAGAAAACCCTCGACTTCTGAGACAAAACAGAAGAGCTAGGGTTTCACCCTGAAGTGGGTCAGCAGCATGAATGAAATTAGAAAAGACTGCTTGAATTACTTGAATTGATCAGCATTCCTCACATGCACTAAAAGGCTCTTCCGACGTCATTTATACATTCCAGTATAAATGAGGCATGGCAGCTCCCAAAGTAGTGTCTGTCTGATAAGGCTCGACAGTCTCAAATGAAGCTTCTGTAGAAAACCTGGGGAGGATGTAGCAGTTCAAACTGTGGTCTAGTAAGGTTCAATCATAAAGCAGTTCAATTATAAGCCAGTTTTAGGCATAATTTGGTGCATAATGCTTAAACGTCTTTCACTAAACAGCCTCATAAAACCAAAAAATGCACATGCAAACCTAGCACATTCCTTAATATGCAGCACATCTAATTTACATGAAACTTTGAGAGTATAATGGTGCACTTAAATTAAAGTCGAAATTAAAACATTTGTGAGGCCCCACTGATTCATTTTTGGACAGACCATCCTGTGCTTGCAGCATTCATGGAGAGACAATGTTTATTCCCTACTGAATGATACAGACATGCCTGTGCAAGACACATTTTACCAGCGAGTTTAATGTAAATGTAAATGATCTTTTTCTCTAGCAGCATCAACAACAGCCATGAAGGACAGAGACAAAATGTGATGCCAGAAACCAGTAACCCTCTATTCCCCAATATTTCTAAAACCTTTTGTAAAACATATTTCTAGCTTCTTCCACAATCTCCAGAGGTCATGGGCAGCCTTCACTCTGTACCACAGGACAACAGTGTAATCCGATGCTACACCTACTGCCTTCATTAAATCTTTAAGCGCTGCCAACAATTAGTCCGTCTCTCTTTTCCAACATCCCCTCCCTCGTCTCCTTTCTAATGCCTCTCAGTGAGACGTGTCAAACCAGGCCACCTGATCTTATGATCTATTACTCCTGACTGTAAGGGAATCCCCTGCAGCTGAACAGAGGCTGAGCTGTTTGTTCAGACACGTCCTGAGTTACCTCTGTGTAGGATCAGAAACAGACAGAAATGCTGCATTAACAGCTGCTTCAGTGAAAGGAAGATAAAATGAATGCACTGTTTTTCTATTCTCTATTCAAGCTTGTCAGCCACACAATAACAACAAAGAAGCTACAAAAACAGAATTTATTAATTACACTCAACCTGTAAACTTTTACTATAGTGCATTCACGTTTATGTTTCCAACACATTTCAAGTACCGTGCAAAGCGTTACGGCATAAAGTTATCACGCTGTTCTGCAATAGAGTTTTACGGAGCATCTCAGCAATCTCAGAAATCTGCAACGTTTGATGGCCATGTCAGACTAGTCCTCATCACTCATCACACTGACAAGCTTTGCACACTTTAGTCAGATCACTTTATGATACATGCATACAGACTACACAACACTCGCTGTGTATGTTTCCATGTAAGTGTAAGAGGCTTATCCCCGCATAAGTTACATCAGAAAACAACAAGCAGATGTGTACTCTGCACTCTCACGCCATGAAATGTCCACAATTCGCTGCATTAGCCTCAAATTCAGACAGACATCAGGAGCTGTGGAAACACACTTTGCCACTCTGCATTTCAAGAGACAGAACATTTAAGATACTCGCACACTTAGCGGCTAGATTTTCAGCTGTTTTTTAATGTATTACATGGAGCAAAAAGGGAATTAATCATTTCTTTTATTTCACTGTCTTGATATTTGTATGAGGATTGCTTGGGAATTAGGATGTATAAACACTGTCTCTCAGAATCACTTTGATGGTATCTATGTGGGCTGAGATCTGCATTTACGCACTAACTTCTCCCTTGCTGCAAAAAGCAATGTCCTCAGTTGACCTGATCTCATTTCACTGCTGTCAGATACAAGTAAATTGAATCAATGTAGGTCTTCTAAAAAATGTCTGAAAACAAAACAAAACATAGATATTATTAAGTTATTTTCCTGAGGCCACAAAATTCAACTGCTACGAATCAAGCAAGCGGGTTAAGCGGCTATTTTTACATCCCTGTGTATTATAGTTTGGACATCAGAGGTGTAGTGCAGGGTATGCGCAGGTATATGGAGTATAACCATTTATTTTTCATTATTTCATCACTTATTTTAAATGCCTATAACTCTAAATCCCCTCGAATGTGCATCATTCAATAGTGTGCTGCAAAGTAACACTATTCCTGCTCTGTCCTCCACTCTAGTTGAAGAGGACACCAACAGTGACAGAGATGCGACCTCTTCATCTACAACTTAGAGTTAAGACATGAACCACAGGGAACATTTGTAACTGCAGGACCTTATAAATCATGCAAATAACTTACACCAGGGCTCAATATTACTGTTTGCCCATTACTGTATGTCATGGGAGAAACATACATCATACATGACATACATCTAGGGGGGCCAGTTTGGCAGCAGTTGGTTTTAATCTGGCTGTCAAATAGGTTACAGACAGTCCAAGTCCAGGTAGCCACTCTTCACTACACCCCTGCCGAAAGTGTTATATCACATGGATCCCTATCTACATTTATTGTTAAAACTGACCTTCAGACTCCAGGTACATAAATTGCAGTGGAAAATATTGACTCAAAACTACAGTCACCAGATTTGATATTGTGATTAGTCACTGAGTCTCTGCTCACTTCTGTGAATGTGAAACGGAAGTTATGATGATGGCCGTCATTGAGCTGCTATAGCATGACTCATCATCACAATCAAAAGACTTGGGCTACTTGTGCTATAACAACCTTTTAGAACACATGAAACATTATCTAGAACTAAACCTTGTAGAGAAGCAGCTGTCGCCCACTGCAGTTGTTTCAGAGAAGGATGACAAGGAGAAAACACATTGGATTGTGGATATACACATTTCCAAGCAATTTTGAGGGTCATTTTTTGATTTTTGTTCAATAGTGACAGCCGTCAGTGGCCAGGAGCTTGTAGAAAACCATGCCAGGACAGCAGACCTGAAAACTGCTATCTCCAACAAGCCAGTACTAAAAAAATAATAAACATATTCAAAACAGAAATTATTGCTGCTTCTTGCCTGCTACAAACACAGTTACCCACGACTGAAAACTGTTGGACACTGTTCTACATGCTGACAGGCAATATCTTGTTTAAAGCAGCTTTTCTAATTTCTGTTGGTAATCAGGATTTCTGTATGTTGGACGACAGCTCTCTGAACGGGCCAAATACATGCATGCGTCCTTCACACACACACACACACACACACACACACACACACACACACACACACACACACACACACACACACACACAGGTTCATGACCAAATATGAACAATGAAAGACTTGATTGTGCCATGTGTGACTTATTGAATGTGGTTTCTCAGTTCACTTCTCAAGAAGGGCAACTGTAACCACATCCTGTTTATCTGCCGTCTTTAAGATGGGAACACGTTTTTACACCATACAAAAAAGTTTACCTTTCAAAATCTCCACTGGATTAAATAAATGAAAAGTTAAAGCTTCAATGATACATTTTTGGCCTCTATAACTAGCAAAAAACCCACACACACTTAAGCTGTTTTGTGTTCTACATTGCTCACCAGCAAACTGTCTGCTGTTTGGTGCTGGATGAGTGGAGTACGGTGGTGTTGTCAGGTGTGCAGTGTATGAGAACCTGTTTCGTACAGTAAATCTATTTTAAACCAGAGCAATGAGAAAAAAAAAGAGGTCACAGTCTTGAGAGATGTTTCTCTGGGTACATCTGCCAGTGAGTTAACCATAAACCGAATGCTTATCTCCCAGCTGATATTTTTTTCCACCTCCACGGTGGAGTGACGTATTCTCTGCTACCTTGTTTTCCACAAAATATGACGTGGGAAAAGAGAGGGGTGTGTCTGGGCTTATCGGGAGGGGGGAACAAAATCCTCTTATAGTTAGACCTCAATAACAGCTGTGGAGTTAGGCAGGCTGTCAGTTATGGAGGACAAAGAATAGTTACAGTATTATTAACATGGCTAAGTCAAAGGGGAGGGGGAGCAGCTGGTGCCAAGACTTCTATGGGCACAGAACACTGACTGATGAAGTACATGTGGATCGATGCCTCCCACCCACAGTGAACGGAAGCAGAGAGAATGGAGTGACCCTGAGTCACTGTTATTCTCACTGAGTAATCATGTGTCACGTTCCTAATTTCAGGACAAAAGACAGTCAGAGTCAAAGTCAGAGGGATTAAAAACCCTTTTGTTCTTCAGTTAAAGGTCATTTGTTCAGACTTAAATAATATTTCACAACAAGGAGCTGAATCTATATTTAGACCGCCTCCTTTCATTGCGCAGTATGCTCACAAATTTTGAGTGATGTTTTTGACTGGCGGTGTCGTTTGATTTTGCACTGCCACTCGTCTGCCAATCTAATCAATGCTTGCCGTTCTAGTCAATCTGGGTCTGCCATGCGTGCCACGAGTTGACCACGTCGAGGCAGGTGGATACGTCATTGGACAAGATAGCCTTTCAGAGCTGGAAATTTAATAATATTTCCCTTCTAAAATCAGAACATAGCTCTTAATTATTTTGCTGTGTTGGGGATGTTTGTGGCCATCAGCCTTTCTTCATCCACAGGAGAGGTCAAACCCGCAACTGGATCCTATACCCATTATAGAAAAGTGAAAAATAATTCATGAATCCGCTCCAAAATATAATGGCTTCTTCCTTGGCCCATGCAAAACCCTTCGACCAAAGTTCATGAAAATCAGGCCAGTAGCTTTCCCATACTTCTGCTGACAAAGAGACAAACAAAACAACAAAGTTGACCAAAAACACAACCTTGAGGCAACAATGGCTTTTGTTATATCATTCACTGTAATTTATTTGGGGGGGAAGTGTGTAAAAATTTGTCCTCAGGATGCATCAGTCCTCCGATTTCAGTACAGCTCTCGTGTTTTTCAGACAGATCGCTTATCAGTCGTCCTCGGGGCTGTGATGTCAGGATTTACTCAGGCACCCAAGTCTAGACAGTCACACAGATGAACCAGAATATAGAGATACTCATACACTGCAGCCACCGATCTGTGCTGTATCTATTTCACCGCAGTTTTCTTTGGATAATCAGTGTTTGCCTTAAGGAGATCATCCAACAGCGGTGAATAAACTGCTCAAACAGCATTCAGTCACTGACCCAAAGACTACTGTTCTCTTGACTCTTAGTCACACAACATCCACAATGTCGGTTCCTGTGTCTGCTTCAAATTTAACTGACATTTATCTATTAACTGAGACTGCTGCACTAATAGTAAATGCAGTCTTCCCTAAATCAAAAACACAGAAAGAGTCTAAGAATAACAGATTGGATTAGTGTTCTGACAACGCACAAATTTGCAGCTAAAGTCAGAGTGATAAGCTTAAAAAAAGTGATTCTAACCATGTGATTCCAAAACTACATGTCTTTATCAATTATAATTTAAAAGGCCCAAACTGTGTGTGTGTGTGTAAGACCAGCTTCACAGAAACCTGAGGGGAAGTCTAGTCTTGTTTATAAACAGCTGGTGGTTTGTATTACCACAGATGATAACTGGGTTACAGTGAATGTTTGTGTTTCTGCTTTCATGAAAAGTAAGCTGAGAACCACTGCCGTTACATGATATACAAAACAACTACACACCTAAACGTCTCATTTACACATGCCACTGTTTTAAAGTCTACTTAGCTATACTGCAAAGATAAAGAAGGCGGACAGGAAGTCAGACCAGGTGGACTTTCACTCACTCATTTCCTGTTAAACCTGCTGCTCCAAAACCTACTTGCTTTTTGCTAGCATACAGACATCAGGACTGCACTGTCTTCTTGAGAGATGGACGAGACTGTCAATACAGGTATGTCCCACATGAAATAAAATGTCCCTACAACATGAGCCCAGACAGACACAACTCCTGTATCAGGTGACGATACATGCTTTTAAGAACCAGGAAGCTGACCAAGACGCAAAAGGAGACCAAACAGACGGGTTGGCTACGCCCGCTGCTTTCGATCTATAACTCGTCACCGTTAACACAGAGGGATCCCCTGCTTCTCTGTGTGGGTGTTTTCTGTCAATACTCAAAAACAATTGCAGGTAATAGTTTGACATCTCTTTACATGTTGTGTTCTAAAGCAGGACAGATACTGAGATGAGCTGGGTGTCGAGGTCAGCAATGATTCAAACATGTCCCGAGAGGAATCTGTTTTGATAGATTTTGTTACAAAATGTGGTCTGCACATCAGTCACTGATGTAAGACATGAGACTATCATAACAAATACCAATACATGCACTGAAATATTCAATTCCTAGATATTATTTATTTTTTTCTCACATGTGAAAAATTCAAAATTCAACAAGTAGGAGCCAGACTTAAAGCATAAGCGCAACACACTTCTGCTACGTTTAACCATCCAGCTGGTTCAACTGTACAGCTGTCTTTTCTGCACTGAGCCATAATCATTCAAGAGAGGATCACAATGCATTTAAGAAGCACCACCGCACCCCACCCCACCCCACCCCTGACCGACAGCCCAACATTGCCATCCACAGAGCCATCCTGCTGGCGTAGCTAAAAAGACAATAACTGTCTCTGACGGGATGCAAACTTCAGTCTCCAACAAAAAAGTCAGCTTCACTACACATCCATCCGCCCCCTCATCCTCATCCTACTCCCTGCACTGGCATTCAGTGGTGTCAATCATGCAATACGAACATAGCTTCCAATAAGAAATGTTTCGACTGTGTTGTGGCACTGTTCAACATTATATGTAAGTAACGTGTACAAGTGGCTTATTCGTGTACTTTCATTCAAGCATTCATGACTCTGCTTTGACGACTGCCTTTGGAAGGAAGCTAATCAATAGAAATGCTGTCTAATGGTCTCCATCATCAATAATAGAGTGCGGCTGAGAATTTGGTCTCTGTATTCAGCAATGTTCAGAGAGCTTGCATCTGTTTATTTATATCCTTGTGTATTTATTTCATCATACGATTTGGTAACTGTATCACAATGCAATGTAAATAACACATGCAAAACGGATCCATATTGTTCATATGGTGCCTCAATCTGTGAAACGGATAGCCTGAAGAGACGGACACACACACATACACACACAAAAGACATAACACAAAACATTGTGCATGAGAAACAAGACCAGCATGGCTCTTTGATAAAATATTTGACGATGGATTGTGCCTTTCATGCGGCTCTGCATATCTCTGGGGGGAAAATAGCTTCACTGAATGGAAGAGCAATGGGAAAAGTGGCTGAGCTGGAAGAGCAGCGACGATTAAGTTTTTGTTGATTATTCCACGTGTTCAAGGCGAATGCTTGGTGGAACGGGATGGAGAAAACACTCTTTTATTTAAAATGGTTTGTTGATGTTTACACTGACAGATATCCATTATTTAGGTAAAAACACTTAAAAGAAAATGACCCCCAAGAGAGCACCAACTCTTAACGTGTAGCATTATTATGGTTTCTGAGATTATTACCCTCATCATCTTCATTGCTGACATTATGAGACATCCATCATCAAATAGATTCAGGAAATGGTTGAAATGAGGAACTGCTCTGACTGTCCAGACAGCAGTCTGAAATATCAAAACAACAATTTTTCTGTATTCTCTTCTCACAAAAACCCATAATTCTCATGCTCTAACAAAGCTGACACACACACACACACACAATTTTCCCTACACCAGCATGATTCAAGGCATCTGACTGATGGAATCACCAGCGGCCGTAGCTGAGAGGGGTGATGTCACTGAACACATAATGCAGCCTCGGCATTTACAGTACATTAACGGACGCCCTGAAAGCCTGAGATGGAGCCCAAGTCTCCCTGGCTGGAGCACCTTGTCCTAACTAGGAGCAGGTGGAGGACTCACCGACCGACAAAAGCAATACCATTTTGTACATTACCTCTTAAAACACACATCTACAGGTAAGCTTTAGTGTTATTTAACATTTCTGGGAGACAATCAGTACTGTGATAGAAAAATTAGAACAATAAACACTAGAACACTAGACTCTTCTCTCCTCCACTGTAGTAATTACACATTTATCATGCCAGAAGGTGAAGAAAACTTTTTGTTCTGTTGGCTGAGAAAAACAAAGTGAAAACAGAATTCAGTTAGCTGTGAGGACAGACATAATTATTGTTTTTGTCCGAAGGCGCAATGTCACAAAAGAAAATGTGTCAAAAATATTTTAACCTTTTATCTACCAGAGTCCAGTTTGCCAGACGTAGCACAGACTGCCTGGAACTAAGATAAGCTACATGAACATATAATATGTTAATAAGTGCATTTTATTCCTCTTAAAAGTTTTGCCTTTTTTATGTTCATTTTGGCCTTATCTGCACACCCTTAAGGGTGTCAAAGTGCACAGACTCAGAACCTGAAAGCTGTGGTTTGTCACACATTGTTGCAGGTGTGAAATATGACTTCTTACAGATTACAGAAAAATGAAACACACTGGATAAACACCAGTGTGTGCAACAACTACTATTCTTGTGCTCGTAGCTGATTCAGTCCCTCAGTAAACAAAATCAGTATCAGAATCTCAGCATCTTAAAATACATTCACTGAGCTGTTCACCACTTGACTTGAAGAAGCTCTCCTGCTGTCTGCTAGCTCCAAGGACAGCCCACACTCACCACAGCAACCACCACTGCACGCTTTAATTTGGGAATAACGCCATGGTGACAGGTACAGACTAGTCGCATCCGTGTGACCTTACAGTGGAACAGAGATCTGCAGGAGCTGCGACCTCTGCTGTAACGCCATCTGCTTCAGGTAAGTCTGAACATCATGGCAAATTAAACTATGTCTAACACACAGGTGGAAATGCTGACGGATAACAAAAACAGTTTGTCCAAAAAAAAAAAAGAGCCAAGCCATCAACTGAGTTTTTCACATGAATGGAAAGGAGAGTCATTCCACTGTCAAATCAGTGTCATAGATCCCTTACAGATACTGCGCTATTCTAATGCACTATGTGAACCTGTCTCAGCAGTTTGGCAGTGTTTGTGAGATCTTCATGATGACCTTTGTTATTGCAGAAATGACCTCACAACCATTTCCAGGAAACCATCTTTATTCACTGTGCTTGTCAATTAACATACCTCAAAAGTGCAAAAGTGCTTTGGTTAAAGTTGATAGCCTCTATTACCTCTATTATGAAACAAGAATCCCCACAAGGATCCCTCCCATACAATAGATTCTTTGTGCACTTCCATGGCAACTCCAAAAGCTGCTCTCCACCTTACTGACAAAGTATGTTAGTATGTTAGTCGAGGTGCTGGAAGTAAAAGCTTTGTATGTCCTTCAATACCGCAATACATAAGCAGATTTCTGAATACAAATGTTTTGGGGGGATCAAGAAATCAAATGTCTAACACCTGTTGTTGTGCTTTTTCAGATGTTTGTCACCTTCAAGAAACATGTAATAAAAATTCGAAGCAATCGTCCAAAACAATACATGGAAGTAACATGTCATAACAAGCAGGAAGTGGGTTTCAAAAGAGAAGCCTACCAAGCTGCAGCAACTGCCTGATATGACACAACCAAAACGGCTGAACGGTCTCGTGAGGAGGGTGGAAAAGGTCCGTCCACTCCCAGCGCAGCGCCCCACCAAAATTCAACCATGTACGCACCAAATTTTTCACGGTCACAAAATGAGCCGTTAAACCAGTAACCGGAAACAAGCACGCGACTATGTATACACAACTCCCTATTCTTCCTCGTGTTTATCATCACGGAGGAAAAGTTTATTTACACCGAGCCTTCGCCGCGCGCTTCAGTGAGCCTGGGGCTGAAAGACATGCTTGCAAAAATGTTCCTCTCCCTCTGCTGAAAACGTGTTGAGGGGAAGCTTACCTTTGTACTGTAGCGAATTACCGGTTCGTATTTTCACAGTTCCGCTAATGGACTCTCCCGGACTGTATACCACCTTGTTGTTGGTAAAAGTGATATCGAATTCTTGAAGCTTTCCCATGGTTACGCTCTGCTCCGCTACTCCGCCGCTCTGCGTCTTTGAAAGCCGGGAGGAGGCAATGTTGCTCTCTCACCTGCTGCCGCGAGCCCCATAGAGACCAGTGACGTCATTTAGACTGCCCATTGAAAGTATTGAGAAAAGATGCTAACTGATATGCCCTGTGGTTTATGAACTCTTATATAATTCACTAGGATTGGATCTACAACCTGCCTGTAACATTTTTTTAGCTTTAACCTGTACAGTATCACAAATAAACACAAAACAAATAATAAGAAATAAGGAAAGTGGTCAATGAATATATGCATGAATTTCATTTAATGAACTTACTGCCCATTATAGAAAGACTTGGCCAAATGGTTCCGTCTTTTTGTATGCCTGTTGATCCCTCTGCTCGTTTACCCTCAAAGAAAAAGTGTTTCTAATAACCAAAAAGTAGCTACTCAAGTATCTAATTGTGCTGTAATACTCTTTAGCATTCGGCAGGGGCAGCTTCATGTCTGATTGTATGGTACTTTCTGAAACAAAGTAGGAAGGATATAACCTCACACTTTCTAAGGAACTGTGTTACTGATCATTATCATGAGAAATGCATGCTCAGCCCCTGATGAGAGAGGCCACATGACTGTCTTTTGGTACACATGCTTGAATTAAGCTGCTGGCAAGAGAGAAAAGAAAGAAAAGAGAGCTTCTGTTGGTGCCTAACTGTACTTCTACATCAACGATGTATACAGGGAACACTATCATACTCATATGATGGTCACGATTTACATTATTGCAATAACATCCTTGGTCAAAAAAGCGTTTCTTAAAAGAACAGTCACAATGTGAATTTTTAGTGAAAGTAATTTTAGGCTGCATGCTGATGTTTTGATTTCTCATAACATACACAGGGTAAAATCTGAATTACCATGTGTCACAGTACATCCCATGGCTCGTGCACTTTCCATATCTGCATATACTTCCTGCCCCCAAAGGTACTTCCTGTCTCTGACTGTACTTCCTGTTTGAATGTGCAGTATCTGCGACTGGAGCAGATGTGGCGGACAGAATGCTAATTACATTGTTGCAGAAAAAGGTCACAGTAAACGCTTACAGTTTTCACATGTTCCACTTAACGGAAGATAAAAAACACAGAGACAAAAAAAAATATTCTCGTTTTCTTTCTTTCTCTCTCTCTTTCTCTGTCATCCTCTCACCAGGCTGATAAATGCTCTGAGACAGATGTTTCCATGACGACAGACAAACAAAATGGTTGCCAAGTTACTGCCTGTATCCATGGAAATCTGGTATGCGGTGGCATCTGATCAGTATCCCTCTCTTCTTTTTTGTTTACTCGTATTGCAAAAAAAAGCTCCCCTCAAAACAGCTTGAATGGTGAGTCATTTTGACACTGCAGGGCTGAAAGTGAGAGGTTCTTATGTCAGGAAATAACAGGATAAGATGTTAGCACCATATGTCAAATACACTGAGCATCAGACTGCAGTGAACCCACGCCAGCACTGAGGGTATAATCACTAGACATTAGACATAGCTGCATGCAAACATCTTATATGTTGTTCTTATTGTGGCTTATGCAACACTTTTCTCAAACTAGGTCTCACTCAACCTTTCTTAAAGTGTTACATAGATGGCTCTGCTCTTTTGTGACTCTCTGACCTTTAGTCAAGTAGTTCTGACAGGTGAATCACAATTGTTTAAATGTAAGGTCACAGTGAAACACAGTGAGGTGAGAACAACACCAGTGGCTCCACCTGGTGGACATTTGCCTGCAGCCATTTACATCTGTAGCACTACTGTATTGGGTTTGGCCAGATTAACCAAAAAAGGTCCTGCTGTAGTCTTGCAAACTGCGTCTGACTACATTACACATTATACTGAGATGTTTTCTTAATATTAACCTATACCTTACCATTTCAGTGGCGTATCAGTTGCAGTTGGTGGGTCTTGTATCTACTGTGTCTCTGCAGACAGAAATACTCAGAGATTATTTATTCTAAAGCTTAGGAAGACCCTTCCTGAGGGGAAGGGTGTAGGGGATGACCAGGGAAAAACAAGGAGTGAAAATGATTTAAGTAGGGAAAATAAATAAATCAAAACTTGCAGATGCTATTGTGCTGAGCAACATTAAACTAAAACTCTGTTAGTATCCTTTGTAACTAGATGCCATTGCTTTCCCCTTATTGTTAATGATTGATTTTAAAAAAGCCTTGAGAGGGAGCATGGGGGGAAAATCTGAGAACCACTGGGCCACATAAGCGTCTTAAATTATTTTTCAGAAAATTCAGTAGAGAATGATTTTATAGATGCAATGACAAGATAGACCTCTGTAATAATGACAAACAATAAACACAACAACAAATATCTTTGAAGAAACACTTTCAGAAGTTTGGAACCAAACAATGACCAACATTATGATCCACAGCATTAAAAGCCTGAAAAAGACAATATTTAAAACATATCTCAACATGAAGACAATCAAAAGCAGTCTGTATTAAATTCAATATTATAGCTTTGATATGTAGTACTGGTATTGATTTATTACAAAAATCTAGTTTAAACCTGTGATGTTTTTAATCTGAACTGTTTTAGTTTCTCTTCTGATATTTTGTGAACAAAAATCAAGCAAGACAAGCACAGCACTTATGTATCTTTATTTCACTTAACCCAAACACGCAATTCCTATTTTAATGCTTCATAATTTGCAGATAGACAAATTAGCTGTATAGAGAAATATAGAGAAATATAGAGAAATAACGAAGATTAAAATATCTGCATTTTTTTGCACATCAACACATTTGTTCAAGTATTCTACTCAGGTAACTCAGACCCACATGTTTATTTCTACATATTGCTACATAGCAAACCCTTTTGTCCTATTTTCTCTCCTCTTCATTTTCTACATCAAGCAGGCAGGTTCTTGCGATGACCATGGTCACAGCATATGGGTCACAGTTGGCTGCAGGGCGGCGGTCCTCGAAGTAACCTTTCTTCTCCTCACCCACCTGGCGAGGGATGCGGATGCTGGAGGCTCTGTTGGCCACTCCGGCAGAGAAGTCATCGATGCTGGAGGTTTCATGGAGACCTGTGAGACGCCTCTTGTTGTCTTCCCCTCTGTGTGGGTCATACAATCTGATGTGCTCGATGTGGTTTCTGCTCAGCTTCGCAATGGCCTCCTCGATGTGTCTGTCATGAGAGGAGAGCAGAGACTGTTTAAATGTGGAAGGTTGCTGCAGTGACTGACTGAGAATGAATGTTGTCTAAACTAAAATGCTGAGAGTTTCAGAACTTCATAGGACCGGGGGTCCATGTGTCAATAAGCGACTCAATAAATAGACCCGTAACGATATGATTGGAAATTTGCACAAGCATATACTGATGATAACTTTTCATCTCATATTTTTCAAATGTACCACAAACACAAACAGAAACATGGTAGTTAAACCTGTAAGATATTTTAGTCACTTGGGGCAGCATAAATAAGCTGTAAACACCCCCACCGACATCCATCACCTTTTAAGTTGACGTATTTATTTATTTTATTATTTTCCCTCCCAGTTGTGATAGCACCAAAACAGTAAAACTGGAGCAGAAAACCAAAACAATGAACTAAAAGTTGCTATGAAGCTTTGTAGAGCTGAGGGGAACGACAGATTTTAACACAGGGAGTGAAACCTTACACCTTATATATTCTTACTGCAAAAATATTGATGAAGCCCACTTTAAGGATACAGAGACTCAGTTTATTTAAGTTACAAAAACATTTTCATATCTTACTTTAACTCCAACAGAATGCTACAATTTAAGGAAATCTTTACTCACTCCAGTCCTCCTTCTTCCCTCATCTGTTTGGTGCTGACGTTGGTGTGGCAACCAGCACCGTTCCAGTCGCCTTTCATTGGTTTGGGGTCCAGTGTTGCAATAACCCCAAAATCTTCACACACACGATGCAGCAGGAAGCGAGCAACCCACAGATGGTCGCCCATCTCGATGCCCTCACAAGGACCCACCTGGAACTCCCACTGATGACAGAAGAAGCAGAGGGAAAGAAGAGGGGAAAAATAAAAGCCTTGTAAAGGGGAAGTGTAAAACTAAAATGAACAAAAACAAAAATTAAACTTCATAGTTGTGCCAGCAGGATAGCATTATCTGTCCATTGTCCAGTAGAGTAACAGTCACCTGAGATGGCATAACTTCAGCGTTGGTGCCATAGATTTTGACCCCTGCATAGAGACAGGCCTTGTAGTGGCACTCAACAATGTCCCGTCCATAAGCATTTTGTGCTCCCACTCCACAGTAGTAAGGTCCTTAAAGTGGATGACATGATGGGAAGCTTGTTAATACAAGATAAATTCAAACCTGTGCCAAAAAATTTGAAAAGTTGACAATCTTTTTTTCTTTTTGCAGCATTTATAAAGGGGTTACAAGTTGTAAATAATGGCCTTATTAATGCTCAAAAAACACTATTAAGGCATTATAACGTAAACCTACATCTCGCTCTTGAAGAAGAACTGACTTGATCTTATCTATCTGTAATGAAAATGTTAAAAAAAAAATAGATATTGTTCTGGGTGCTCTCTAACCCTTAAGCTACATTATGAATTAGGGATTTCTCACAACCGCTCTCTTAAGTAAATACGCACTGACTATCAATAAGCCATTACATTGCATTATGAACCCTTTATAAAGTATGTAGCACCTCTCTTTAATATTTCTTCCACATGAATGAAGTGAAAAAAGAGCAGAGAAAAATGACAACAGATTCACCTTGTGGTGCTGGGTATCCATTTGTGGGCCAACTAAAAGGATGTCCATCTGTTCCAAAGAGTGTGTACTCCTGCTCCATGCCGAACCAAATGCAGTGCTCCTTAATCTTCTCCATCACTTTGTTGCAGCTCGTTCTATTGTTAGTTTCTAGATAGTAAAAACAAAAACAAGTAAAACTCCTTTGTTCTGATCTTACTGAGTGAGATTATGACATTAAAACATGGTCAGAAAGGTGAAAAATGTACCTGCAGGTAAGCGGTTGTATTTGAGGACCTCACAGAGGACCAGTTTGTTGGGGTCGCAGGTGAATGGATCTCGAAACATGCGGACTGGGATGAGGAACATGTCACTGTTGGAGCCTTCTGCCTGGTATGTGCTTGAGCCATCAAAGTTCCACTCAGGAATATCTGACAAGATCAATTTACCCATAAGACAACTGTCAAAACATCCCAGTTTAAATTTACTTCAGAGCTGGACTTGCCAAATAATGCCATTTTGAGTTTTGTTGTGATTATGATTACATTTGTAAATTACTATTTTGGACTGTGTGGTGTTTACTTGCTGGTCACAGCATAGCAATTTATTCTCTTCATATTTTTATACCCATATATTGGGTTTGGGCAAGTCTAAATTATTAGTATGTATTATAATTACTGCCTTGATTGGCACCAGTGATGGCACTTGCTTGGTGAGTAGAAGAAAGAAAGAAAGTCCAGTGTGGTGTACTGAGCGGGAACAAATATTTGTTTTTCAGCTGTGCCTATATATAATTGAGGTTACACCAGGATGTTCTTTGTTGCTCTTTGCACCTTTGTTGCGTGCAATGTGCCAATTGATTAACATCACCTTTGTTGCGTGCAATGTGCCAATTGATTAACATCACCTTTGTTGCGTGCAATGTGCCAATTGATTAACATCACTCAAAGAACGTGACAAATGTTTTAATTTTATGCACATGCTAATCCCTAAACTTTATCTCATTTGCAAGGCTGGTAGACAGACTAAAATATTCAGTTTTAATCCAACTACTACACACCCCCAAAAGTTATAAATCATAAAAAACTGGCCATTTACCTTCTATGCTTTTTGGCTCACTGTCCAGGGTTCGGGTCTTGTTGCGAAGTCCCTCTCCGGTGCCATCGATCCAGATGTAGGTGACCTGGCACTTCTCCCCCTGAGGCAGGCTCATGTACTGTTGGCGCACAGCCTTGTTGAGGCAGGAGCTGGTTGACTTCGATGCCATGTTCACCTTTAATTAGACGGGCAGAAAACAACAGCTCTGATGTTATTGTCCGAGGTTTTCACCCACGTTCTACAATCAATACATCATTAGACCAACTTTTTGCTTTATTCTTTCTTTTTCTTTCTTTCTTTCACTTGTTCTTTATTCTTCTACCCTGCAGGACAGCCAAAGGCAAGGTTTTCATAAGTGAAACTATTTTCCTTCCCAATACAATCGCAGCTTCTTTAGATTCAAACCACATTTCAGTTTTCGTTTCTCGCTCTGGATTAAACATTCACGAAAAGGAAGCAACAAGTCAATAACACAGACACACTGAATTGAAAATAATAATAAATGTTGTCATGCTGTACAAATGTGCAGGAGTATTTATTGACAATCTGTTTTGATTTCTTTATGAATCACATTTGTGCTTGTAGCGCTATATATTGCTATTTTGTTAGTAAACAGATACAGAAGGAGCAAAAACATGTTTGGTGTGGGAGGCTCTTACACTGTCTGGCTGTGCTTTCATTTTTTGTCTACAACAGATAAGTGGGTCAGTCATATTATACTACTACTATACCACACAGACACATGATTTACATGATCAAAGGTGTCAGACTAATTACATCAGACTCTGCATCACTTTTGATAACGACAGGAACAAGAAATGGAGATTTGTTAGATATGTAACTCAAATTAGGAGAGTTGTATTCATCAGAATACACAACGTTGTTCAACAAATCAAATTAAACATGATAATACACTTAGATAAATACTCACTGTGTTACCGGCCACTTCAGGTGTAGTCAGTTGTCTGCAAGCCAACTTGTGACTTGCCTAAACCTGTTTGTTGTATTTAAGTGGAATGCACTTCACTACGCTGATGACACGTCACATGTCCGTAATGACATTTCAAGGCTTGGTGTGTGTCTGCGTTCACGTCTGATTTTTGTTTCCCTTCCACAGAGCAAATTCTGATCCTCCACACCTCTGATCAAAACTGTGACAATATTACATTGCTATTTCTGCTCTGTCAAGAAAAAAACGACTCAAGCAGTAAATACATTACATCCGTACTGCATACTATCAGCACATGCAAAACATTTCAGTTCCCCTGCAGTCAGAATCAAGCCATTCTTTCTTCTATATGTCAAAACAGACAAACAAATTTAGCAATAAGTTAAAATATTGTCTGGTGATAGCTGAGATGAACATAAACTCCCATGAGAAATAGTAGTGAACACCTACCTGTGCCAGAGAGGCCATCTGCTGATAGTGTCTGACTGCTGTTTGCTGAGCTGAGAGTCTTGCAGCTCAGTGAGCACAATTAAAGACTAGAAGCTGCTCATATGTTCAGTTTCCGCCAGGTTAGCTGTGCTGAGATCAGGCAGAAGGGCAGAAATTCAACAACTCCTATGGAAAAAGGAGCAGTCACACGGGACACTGTGATGGCGTGTTGGAGTGTATGACGTGTCCACAGAGCTGACCAAAGACATAGGCAAGCTAAGCAGCTTAGAGGGCCGTGGGGTCAGAGGAGGCCTCCAGGGGCCCACAAACAACCAAATTACTGAGTGTTGTCGTATCCCAAAAAACTCAACTTTTCAAGAATGAACAAAAATGTTTAAGTTGAATAAGAGCGCATTCTAAAAGGTTTAGAAAGTTTTACAAACCCCAAAGATCAATCATTTCTAGAAGTCATCTCATCATTCTTTTTTAATTCTTTTATATTAACTGACTTTTTTCTTCAAGTATTTTGAGTAATGCTATTGAAATAGCTCTATGGATAGCAGCGTCAGACTGAAATGTTCCTACAGCTATAGGACAGAGTGGCCATAAAATTCCGTGGATATCCATGGATAAATACTGACTTTGTTGATCTGCTGTCTTTTTTTTTGAGCACTGGATGAATTGCCATGAGCTGTGATGCAGACATTTGTGTCCCCCTAATTTGTAAACATTAGTTTGAAATAACATCAAAGTAAGATGGTAAATATTATACCTGCTAAATAACAGCATATTACCTGTTCTAAGTTTACCTGGGGTTACATAATGTGTTATTATAATGTGTAATGACTACATTTTGTAACTAAAGTTGAATTTGTAACAAAATTCAACTCTGAATTCAGGTCACACGCCACTGAAAGTTGTTGTTTGTTTATGTTTCTTAAGATGCAGTTGCATTTTAAAAAGGGAAACAGCTGAAGCTCAAACTAGGTTAAGCAGGAATGTCAGAGTAGGAACACAAAATTATTTTGTGGTTGTCTCTTCCTTGAGTGGGTGCGTGTTTCCTGTTACGACGAGTTAGGCCGCACACATGAGCTCAAACACTTGGATCTTACCAGTAAGTCACGTATTAGAATTCCAGAGATGAGAAGCACCAGATCAACGGATGGGCGTTGAACACATTAAGTTCACTCCTTTCAATAACCAAGATCTCAGCCATCAAAGGCAGCTTCAGTTGGTGCATATAAATTCTTTTGTGTCATTGCTAAATAACTGACTCAACAAACATGCTGTGCAACATTCCAAAGCTCTATGGGAAGAATACTGAAACACAAAGAGACCAGAGCAGTGTATAGTGCACCCAGATATAAATATTATCATTATAATAGTACCTGCTAAGTTCCTCCCAATTATCACACAACAGAAGAAATTTCCCTGAGTGAACGGATATCTATGTCTGAAAATTCTGCATCCACCTCAATATGGTGTTCAAAATGCGTTTATTGAAGCTGGTCTTTGTTTAGGACTGTGGGTTATTTCCTGCTCACCAATCAGTAATGACTGGTGTATCCATCCCATCGGCGGTTTCTAGGAGCAATTTAATATTTATAATGACCATTAATGCGAAGTAGGAGTAGGGTTGGCACAAATGGATTCTGGCTCTTTCAGCAGCCTCTTTACTTGATAGTTGACCGGACTGGGCGACAGAGAGAAGTATGTGAAAGAGGTCAAAGGTCCCTGATTGTAAAACAAACTGGGAATGGGGTGATCACATGGTGCTGATGCTCCTAGCTCTAAAAGAACTGTGACATTTGGGGGAAAAAAACTGAAAAAATGCCACTGGAAAAACATTTGGGAAAGGTGCAGCTCAAGTGTAAACATGATAAGAGTTTCAGATACTGATCTGATCAAAGTCGGTCATGATGACCACCTAGACTCACACACAACGCCTGACACTTGTACATAAAAATGCTGCATGTTTTGGTCTTTTTAAAAATCCTTGTATTCTCTCAGCAGTTTGTCCACCTGGATCTTGATTTATGCCATAAAATCTTTTTGCTTATATCTTACATGGTTCACATGTTACAGAAATAACCACAGTAATAAATGGATCAAATGCCCAAATATGCAATTAAAACAAAGAGCGAGGTGAATTGGATCAGGCCTGCAGACAATAAGTTCACACTCAGAAGCCATTTGGGAATTAGGTCAAAGTCTTTTTTTTTACAAGTCCATCCACATCTGGCTTCTCCCTTCATCAGGCTTTTCTCACGATGCGTCCGCTCTTCCTCAGGTCCCTCCCTCCTCTGTCGGTCCTGACCAGCTGACTGTTTGCCCTCCAGGCACCCTGACACACCCGGGCACTGAGGAGGAAGTATGGTGATTACAGCAGAAACAACAGGAAATCACAATGTTAATGACTTCACTAGAAGCCACGCAATTTGACTTCCTGAGAAAAATAAGTCGTCATTCAACATCTGACCCCACTATACAGACTAAAGTATCCAGACACACCTATTTATAGTACAGTCTATCAGGGGTTAGGCCCTTATTTCTAGTGAAGGGAAATTTTCATGTTTCAGAATACCAAGAAATTTTGGACAATGAATGGTGAAGGCCCTTTTCTAACACTGATGTATGTGAAAAAATTGGTTTACTTTGTTAAAAGGCTTTTTTTTAAAAGATTTTTTAAAAATGTGCTTAGGATAGTAGGATAAGTAGGATAACAAGACTCTCATTTTATTGTTTGCATTGGTATTTGAAAAAAAATGAGTTACACCAACCCCAAGAACATCAATTAATAATTATTAATCAATATCAATCTCTCTGTTATTCCTTATAGCGCAATAGTGCATCCATATTTATCAAAAGATTCGGTTTATTATCTACATCCAGATGTTCTGCCCGATCTCTCTCTCTCTCTCTCTCTCTCTCTCTTTCACACGCACACACACACACACACACACACACACACACACACACACACACACACACACACACCTTGAGCGCAGCAGAGGTCCAGCAGCGTGTTTGCGAGGCTTGGCGCTCTGTCTGCGGTATTGCATCCAGCCGCAGACCAGCTCGTGCGCGATCATCACGTACAGCAGAAAGATGAGCAGGGCAGGATCCATTCAGCCGCACGCGCCGCTTAACGAGAGCCGGGTGGCGCGAGTGAAAACGCTCCAGATGGGAGTGAACAGCACCAGGTTGCAGACTGCGCGGGCTCACCGTCTTCTGCAGGATGATCAGTGATGATGAGGAGAAGACGGTCCTCCTGTCCAAGTTGCCTCTTGTCCACTCCAACTTTAGGGGCTCAAGTCGCGAGACACAAACGTCTGCTGCGGTGGGCGCTCGCACTCCACCCATGACAACACACCATCCTCCAAAATCATCAGTTCACCCGAGCGAATCCGGTGATTTTCTCTGTGTCTCACTGACAGCAGCTGAGAGGGGACACCGGAGGATGTTGCCGTAGAGATGCGACCGTTGCTAAGGACATGATGTCGTCATCTCCTCTTCCTAAAGATGAACGAGGCATTTGACCATGTCAGAACCACGAAGGGAGCCACCAGTGATCAACCATGTCTGCTTTATGCTACCATTCTTGTGTTATTTATTAGACATTTAATACCCAACTGATACAGGTAATATGATAATTATATATGATAAATGATACGCTGTAATGCAGACAGAGAGACTTCCATTAACACAGACATGTAAACAGTTGTTATATATATATATATATATATATATAATTATAGTGTATTATTATAATGTATATAATATAATAATAATATATAAGCTGATTTATTGTACCAGTTGAAGCTGTGTGGAGTTTGGATGAATGGCGGTCCAAGCACTTGATGTTTTTGTATTAAGTGCTGGATGCGCAAAATATCCTCTGACACAAGACACGACCACTGGTTATTTATATTCTCACCTCTTTTTTACCAACTGATAAATAAAAACATGCGTATATTCTAAAGATTCATTCTGATTGACTATAGTTAGCCTTATCAGGGTTATTACATAACAGAAGTGCAAGAATTACAAGAAATGTTATAACTGTGAAGGGCAATTATCAGAGACATCGATAAACAAAATTTCTGCTCTCATATTGTATAAATATATGGCAAATTTCACTTTTAACCACTTATAACTAAAAAATATGTCAAAGATTCTTTAACATGAAGATTATCAAGTTGCAGTTATTTAATTCCCCAGTGGACTAATTTACTCAAGAGAAGAAGCGTAACAACACCAGAGTTTCAATGCTCAACTTTAATTAATTTATTTCAATTCATTATTCATTCATTTATCCTCAGAGCTCAGCCATATCTTGTTGTCTCAACTGAAGCAGAGTAAAGTCACACTCCAACACATTTTAACTAACACAGCTGTCCTACAGTAATTTTCCAAACAGTTGATTACATGTCAACTGTGTCTAACTTTTTATCTTATCTAAGGTTTTATTTGTCTGTTTGAAGTCATTCTTCTCTTTCTCCTTTCTCTTTAAAGAGACACTCCACAATTTTCTGACTGAGACAAAGAGAGGTGGAGATACTCTGACTTAGTCCTTTACTGTGAGTCAGCCTCTACTCCCATAACGCAACTCACTAATGTCTTCCCTGGAAACCTCATGTCTTTCAAGCTCTGTGCTCTGAGGACAGGCTTTTTGTTGTATATGGGTAGTCTCTGAGCTACAGCTGAAATAACCAGGTAAGGAGTTATTGAGCGTTGTTTTCTCCAACTTGACAAAGCTAATTCAAAGCCACAGGAGTCATTACACAACAGATATCACTGGCTGAGAAGTACCCGTACTTGTGACTAGTACTTCAAATCAGATTGATGTCCCTTTAAGCCATGCACTTGAGCTGACACTGGTGAAACTTTCTGACGGATCCAAAATGGATCATAAAATGAATGCAACCTATTTTGTGCCTAGTCTCAATTTAAACAAAGTTAAACTAATTTGTATCCATGACACATTCTCCTTCTGCCTTCCATCTGCCTGTCCACAGGCAGAGAGCTGCAACCCGCAAGTGCTCAACCAGATCTGAGGCAGTTGCATCGATTGTGCATCAGGGTTTCAGTATGTGGGCTGTGCATGTGTTTTGTGTGTGTGTGTGTGTGTGTGTGTGTGTGTGTGTGTGTGTGTGTGTCATGTAAGGGCGACACAAGCAGTTCTTCTGCTGTGATATCGCCTCAATTCCACAAAGCCACCTTGAGGTGACTGTACCCCCGCCCCCCCTGCCTCATGCCACCTCCATCTCCCTGCCATCAGCAGAGACCTGCAGAAACACAAGATGAAGAGTCAGTCTGTCAGTAAGCACAACAATAATCGTAACAATAATAGTCCACACAGTGGCGTAGGAAAGGTGATAACTTCTGCTCTCTAGTGGTCAAAGGTATACTAGTGCAGCTTTAAACCACATTTATTCAACTGCACTTAAGAGTACATGTAAATAGCCACAAGTATATTGTCTCCTAAACATTTGGCATAAAAAGTATATAATACTGCATACTCACAGAGACATTATTGAAGCCAGCTGCCATTGGATGATTTTGCTGTGGTGGAACTCTCACACGGTCCTGTTAAAATTAGCATGTGATTAATTACTAATCAGACATGAAGAAAAGATACTTCTGCTGGTACCTTAAAACTAAAATATGCTACTTAGCTTTGTTAAAAATCTGTCATTGTCTTTTGTCATCTGCACCATGGATTGGGGGTATTATTCAAACACAAAACAATGACATGACCAGTGTTACAAGTGTTTTTTTTTTTTGAAATATAATTTATATGGCACTTAACCAGCAATAGCAGAAAGTTAGAGCTTTATTGACCCTGTGATGCACATCATAATTTGTGATAAGTTAACCTTCACTCTTCTTATATGCTCCTCTTTCAACTCTGTGCTTAGTCTGCATCATATTACATTCTCGACCTTACAATTTTAACATAGTCTTAGTGTTCAGGGACACATTGGAATAGATGCTTGATTGTTGGATTAACTTACTGTGTTGTTAGGTTCATATATTTCATTACTGAAACCAGCATCGGCTTTGGGAGATGATGATGACGGACCAGCTTTGGCTCCCTCTCGTGTTCGCATGTAATAGACCAGCAGGGCAATCAATGTGCCTATCAGCAGCAAGACCACGATGACAGATGCTGCAATCCCTCCTGTGTTGTCTCGCTTTGGTGAGGCTACAGGGAAGATGGGAGACATGCAGTTTCTAATTCCACCAGAGACTGTGCTGATGACAGTATGACCACATTACATCACAGTTACAGTTACAGCATTTTAACAAACTGCTCATAGTTAAAAAAAATCCTTTACCTCTTACTTAAAGGTCCTGGATTCTGAAAAAGGTATTTCATTGTCAAATATATTATCAACTATTTTGCTCCAGAATCCCTCACCCTTGCTTCAACAATAACTAGAGGTTCACCATCTGGCATTTCCTCAGCTGTACCCGATCGGTGGTCCTGCCTTCCCAATCAATGGCCATTTTTACAATATCTATCTACTGAGAATGAGCGATATGGATGAGATGAGGTGTCTGCACAGAGCCCAAAGGATACAAAAAGACAACATGCACACCAGACACAGCCTGTTCACCCTGCTGCCGACAAATGATACAGCAGTATCTGTTGCTGACCACAGACCACACTAGAGATGCTTTCCTCAGGTTTTGAGAGTCCTCTGCACTCCACCATAAATAGTTTGTTTTTATTATGTATTTATTCATCAATTTATGTAATTTTTGTTTTGTGAGTATCATAGCGGCGCTACAGCTTGCATTTACAGTCCTGTGTTGTTGAATGATAAATAAATGAACCTTGAACAATGAACCTTCTCAAAATGTCCAAGGACAAGGAAAATTATGGCATTTTTCTGAGAGTTTAAAAAATCAAGCTAGGCACATATACAGTTAGCAGTTACTGGGATGAAAAACATGCAAAACCACATCTTACTTTTCACTGGATCAGTGATTTGATTGGCACAGTTGACTCCAATGGTGTACTCAATGTCATCAAGAGCAACAACGCCTGATGTGCCTTTGATTCCTTCAAATACAATCTGTGACAACAAAAACAAGGTGACAGCAGAGATAGATCAGTGTTGTTAAAAAAACAAAACAAATGTACTTAAGCTGTAATGTATTCATCTTCCACATTACTGTCCCAAGTATGACACTTAGCTACAGTATATGCAGATGTATGATGTACTGTTTTTTGTGCTGTATGAAAGGTTTACATACAGAACACTACATAGGGTTACAAAGGTAAAGCGTTTTCGTATGTACAGTGAGTCTGACCTGGTATTCTTCAGTAGATGTGATGTTGATGTCAAAACGTTTCCACTGTCCTCCCATTTCACTCAACACCAGAAGCTGCTGGAGACGACCTTCAGAGAGACTCCACACCTTCAGCTCACAATCCGCTGCATACATTTAAAATAAAATGGATTGTTTGCAAAGTGTGAAACAGGAAATATGTCACACAAGTCCAGAGTACATCTGACCGGTCATCACAATGAGAGTTAATATGTAGATAGAGCAACTTGAGAATTTTGTGTGATGAACAAGCCACAAAGGTTAATTTAGGACATCAATCCTTACATGAATATGGCTTGTAGGCCCAAAATTTTAGGCAGGTTCCCTTGGTTGGGGGCAGGTGAGGGCTTAGCAGCTTGGCATTTTCATAGGCTGCCGTCCGGTTGCTGCTCGGAAAGAACAGGAAGTGACCTGACGGAAAGGACAGGAAGATCCATTAAAGAAACACACACATACATAAAATGACTTTCGGCTTCAAAATGATCCAAGTATTGTTCTGTCTGCTTCCTGGCTCTCAGGGGTTACCTCTCTCTGTTCCTAGAGTGTGGTCTTCGGATGGGATGGAGTAGTGCCTGTCTGCCTCCTGACTCGTCAGCTCCCAGTCCAGTTTGTCTGCTTTGATGTTTTGAGTGTTGCTCCAGGTACACATCCCTGTCTCCAGACTGCACTTGGCACCTGAGATATTTAACCGAACAAAGATGGACACTTACTCAAAGATCATACAACTGTGTACTCTTGGTAGAGGTTTCTTTTTTTTTTTTTTGTTAACGGTCTGTGAAGAATGTTTTTGCACATTACTCTGATTAGGTTGACTATTGCATAGCATTTAATTTCTTATTTTATCAATAATTACAAATTGTATTTATACGACTTAAAGCCTATGCAACAACATGAGGGTGAGTAAAATAGTTAAACTGGTAGCTGACTTTTTTTTTTTTGCTTTACCTTATCATTAAGAAGCACAGTGTAATGCTATAGAACAATGACACATTAGCATTTTGGTTGTTCCCAAGAAATCTTGCTTCCTCTGTGATCCAGTCAGACTGGTTGCCTGACACCATTTCTCTCTGCTTTCATGTATCCATTATAGACTAATGGATGAATAAACTCATGCTTTTGTCCTGTATTTTGAGGGAAGGGGAAAATGATTCTGTTGTCGTTATCTTTGCTCAGGCTGATACAAACCTTGATCTTCACATGGGTGAGCTGAAAGGAAGATGTCATCAACTGCAATGTGAGTGTCTTTTCCTCCAGCTCCAACCACTTCAAACTCCAACTGCAGAGCAGATCAAAGCACTGTGTCATCTTGGCTTAAACGACAAACATGAGCATAATAAAGATTCTAATGACAGTTCTGCTGCATCATGGGAAATGAAAATTTAAACATGTAGAATTTTTTTTTTTTTAAAAAAAAGACGCAGTTTGAATGGATGTTAATGGGATTTACAGACATCTCTAAATTAGAGAGCCATCTTTAAATTTTTAAAAACTGAAAATGGGACAGGAAGGCAACATACCGACCTGAAGGACGGCAGTATTATTATTTTGATTAATCACTTAAAATTGTAAATTTATTTTAATGCATAAAACAATTAATTGTGTTCCAACTGATGAATTGAAAAGACTATAATTAGTCCAGAGGCTCTACCTGCCAGTCCTCAAGAGCGCTCGAGACGTTACCACTGCCATGGCGCCAGACATCTCCCTGGTTCAGACTATTTGAGAAGATCTTCACCCTTTCTCCCTTCACCGGTTTCATATATAATGTCAGAGAACCTGCAGAAGTACCAACACTTACATTGTGTTTTTTTAAACATTGTTTGTGTTTCTTTCTGTCTGTGGTGTCTCACCAGGATTCACTCCTTCCATGTGATACCAGAAATGGACACACTCAGTCCTGGCTGTTCGTTGGCGAACAGGGGAGGTGAGGACTGTCGTGGCACCAGAAGGAAGAATGTTCGCTCTGGTGTCAGCCATCATGTAGAAGCCTGAGCAACCAACCAGCAGATCACAGTTCACTATCAGGTTTCTGCACTGCGTATTGAAATGTTACCTTTCTTAAATGGGATTCTCTCTCACCCAGTTCACTCTCCAGAGTATGGTCAATTTTGGGTCCAGTTGCCCTGCGAGTGCGTCCGCTGAGGTGGAGCCATTTAACTTTACCAAGGCTGGTGTACCCACAGCGCTGGCCTTCAAAGGAACACATCCTTGGCACAGTGCAAGGACGGTCCACAAACACCACATCATCAATGGCTACTCGCCCGTCAAAACCAGAGCGAACTGCCTCAAACATCAGCTGGAGGTGGATCAATGTCAGAAAGAGTCAGTTGGACTGAGGGTAATGTTAAACTATTCATTTTGGCATTTTTGGCATAGTTTAATTTCAGGCAGACTGCAGATATTCCATACCCTAAATTTTGCGATCTGTTGTGGTACCAGGCAGTGCGCTTCGTGCCATATGTTGCCATGAGCTCCGCTGCGGGTCCAGAGGAGGCTCTCATAACCGCTGTCATCTAATAGTTTCACATTCAGGGCACCTGGATGGGATCAGTGGGTGAGGATGGACCAGTAGGAGTGAGAAGGCAAAAAAAAAGATTCAGTTTTCATAACGTAAGTAGGTAATATATCAGTTGGAGCTTTTTCTCTATTCAGTCTCACCTGTGTTCGGCCCGTAGAGTTTGTAGAAGAAGGACAGGCAGTAATTTGTAGCACCTGGTGACTGTGTGAACGAAATTAGGCGCCCAGATGTACCTCGCAGAGAGGGACTCCACATGTCCACAACAAGGCTTCTACCTGGACATCAACAGAAATATGAGTGGGGATTTAAATGAGTTTTAAGCTATCAAAAGCACAGTTGACACCTTATATACTATGCTGACTATACTGTTTTATAATATACCTCATGGTTTATAGTGATTATGAGTGAGTTAATTTATGAACGTTATACTGTGCTTTGTACATTTACTGCAAACAGGCTATCAAAGATCTTCATATATTCTTTATATATATTTATACTCAATGAAAGATGAAAGTGACATATTTTGTCATTGGAGGGAACTCACTCCAACGAAATTTGTGCTCTGCATTTAACCCACCCAAGTGACGTGCACACACACACAGCAAACCCGGGGCAGTGGGCGAACGCGTGCAGCGCCCGGGGAGCAGTGGGGGTTAGGTACCTTGCTCAAGGGTACCTCAGTCATGGACACCGGTACGGGGAATCGAACCAGCGATCCACCGGTTACGGGTCCGACACCCTAACCGCTGATCCACGACTGCCCCAAACATATGCCCCGTGTGAGGCTCGAACTCACGACCTTCAGATTATGAGACTGACGCGCTGCCTACTGCGCCAACGAGGCTTCAATGTATTATATTGCTATTACTGATTAAACTTGCCAAAATGATTATATATGACTATATTGATGGTGATTAATGACTATATTGTCAAGGAAGTCTAAAGTTGGGGCTTTGAAGTCGCCGAGCAACAAAGTTTTATAACATTTAAGAGAAATGATCAGGTGCTAATAATTTTTTGTGACATTTTCAGTAAATTTAAGGGTAAAAATGAAGTGAACTTTCTCCTGCAGACTTCAGCGCTGTTGTCATTGTGTTTTCACGTTGCCTGATACACAGAGACCTGCAGTATCTTAACAGCTTTTGGTCTTGAGTCTGTGGTAGGACTAGAATAACATCTCAACTGTCATGTATAACAATCACCCCCTGATGAGAGTGGAAGTGACTTGAGCTTTTACTAAATTTTGATTTTTACAATTTCTGGCCACACTATGAATAATATGAATATAAAGACACTTTTTTAAAAATTAAACAATAGACTATGAGCAAGATATTACTCTTTGATGCATACACAAAGTGATTTAAGTTAATGTTGCAATAGCTAATAAGCACTTGACCCTCACTGATAACTCCTAAGGAACGATGCAGGCAAAGGCAAAGAGCAATAGCAATGAGCTTACCGATCCCGATGGTGTGGTCTATCCCATCAAGCACCGTCCAGTCAAAGTTGTCACTGTTGTCCTGATACCATCCACACAGTTCACTTTCAAAGTTACACGAGAGCGCTGGGCAAATCAAAGAGTTGAGACATTACTTGGTAAAATATAAAAGTATGTGTGATGCGACATCATGTGTGTACACCGCGAATATTGCAGTTATGAGGGGTACCTGTTGGAAAATATGGAGTATAGTCAGCATGACAACTGACAAAGTGAACGTTTTTCACTTTAATCTTTGCGCATCGGCAAAGTTTCACAGCACGCGCTTCAAACGCCAGCTTGTAAAGATGAAACAAGGAAAAGAGAAGAGCCAGTGAGTGAAAAGACAACCAACTTAACATTAACAATAACAACAGTAAAGCAGACTAACTGCTTTATTTCAACCAAGGATGGCAACCAGAAATGACATATTTTATTATTTGTCTTGTAGCTGCAATGTATCACCATATTGTTATATTTAATGCTGCCTTTATATTTTCCTAGATTGCAAAAAGCAAGCAAGGAGACATGCTTTTTTTTTATTCTCCTGTGGCCACAGTTTGTGAAACTGGTTCTATTTTGTTTTCACTGGATAAAATATTCTTGGTCCAAAATTTGACTTTCTCTTTCTATTTTGTGGTTCACATGTGGACTCAATTCTCACAATCAAAGGAAAAGTTTTAAAAGCTCAGATTTAAAGTGTACTTTAGTGTCCACCAGATAAAATATGTTCTGTCCTGGAAGGGCAGCAGGTCAAAACTTTGGGGACCTATCAACTGTCCTGAGGTCTAAATATTTTTAGACAAGTCTGACTTGATTTTTGAGAACTTATAGAGCTCTAACCTGAAAGCGATGTTTTCTGACTCCAATGGTCAAGTTGGCCTGCTGCCACGACTCCTCCTCCTTTCCAGTCTTCCCACTGAACTCCCACAGTTTAGGCTGCGGGCCCAGCATGCTGTCAATCACCCTGACGGACAGCTCACCTACAGTACAGATGCAAACAAGATCTGAGTCCTGTATCCTGAGGAAATGTAAGGAGTTAGTCAGAAGGCAATGTAGTTACCAATGTGACTTGGATTCCCAGTTAAAGCAAAATCAAAGCTCACGGAGCAGACTGGACCAGTGGGGCCCAGGAGGGGGGTCCTTGTCTGGGCCTCAGTCAGCTGCTGGCCTGGTGCCTCAGCTACATACAGGTACTCCTCTAAAGAATGTGAAAAAAAAAAACAATTAAAACACTAAATCACTGATGATCGGAAAATCAGTAGTTGAGTCTTGTAATGACAGGGAGTATTTGTACCTCTGGATGTGGAATTTTTGTGCAGCATCCAACCTTGACTTCCAATGCTGGTGTCAGTCCATCCTGAGCTGCCCTCAGCGTAAGAAAAATCCCCTGAAAAAAGCATTCACGGAGATACCTTATCCAAATTCATACAAGAATTGAAACAGTTTTGGGATTCAAAAACAAACGACAAACGTGTAAAACAATGACCGACCCAAGCAGATTCATTTAAGGTTAAATGTATAAGAATCTGAACATTAAACAGCAGCTGGCTGTATGTGTGCTCTGGTGCTAATGTGGTGGACAGCTTTGTGTACTTATGCTTCCATTGACTCGAATCCTGTCAGTCTTTCAACCTTTGCAGGCTTGTTAATAAAGTAAAACTGAAAAAACAGGATGAGCAGACTAACCACATTTGGCTTCATCCTCTTCATCTGCACAGTCACGTTGAAAATCACACATTTGGTCTGGTACAGTACACGGCTGTTTAGGAGGCTTGGGGAACTTTGCCCAGGTATCATTTACTGTTCAAGAAGAGAAAGTGAGATAGCAGATTTATCATACCACACACACTCATTCTTTGTGTATGTGGAACCAATCTTTTAAAAGAGGGTTAAAAGGATTACCAGATGATAGACGGCATTCAGGAGACAACACAATGCTGTCGACAGCGATACCTCCATATGCAAAGTCCCGGATTGCTGCCATGATCACAATCTGTTATGACAGAAAATTTGTCAGAGGAAGGAAAAACGAGTGGAAAAGAGGTGAATCAATTTTATACAATCACAGAGGACTAAAGCTCTGAATCACTCATTTTCAAAGTGCTGAAAATATCAGTATGAAACTGCAGAAAAGAATCATAATGGCTGAGGTCACTTAGAAACAGCATTTTCATTGCAGAAAGTTAAGAAAGCTGATTTCTCAGCTCGAAGTGGAAGCTTTGGTAGTTGTTTCATATATGTTGCGATTGTTAAGTCTGTTTTGTCACATTTTACTGTTGTCAAAACACCTCAGTCAAGTGGTTTTTTTTTAGTTTTTTTTTTAAATGAAACAAAGGTTTCTTTTTTCCAAATTTCATGTTTTCCATTCAGTGGTGTTTTTAGGCACAAATTGACAAGACACAAAAACAGGTGGATGGAAATTTCTTTGCCACCATGGCTCATATACTCTACTGCATACCTGCATGTAAAGATCACTTTTCTCTAGCACGTTTAGTTAAAAAAAATCAGTACTGGCTGATATACCTACATTACAGATTAAACCATCAAATATCAATATTAACGCTGTTAGCACTAGCATTCTGTATCACTTGGGCTGTACTTCCAGATGCCTGTGAGAATCCACATGTGCATCAAATTCACATTTACACTTCTGATAAATACTTTTTGTTACCTTGTCTAATAATTGTCGTGTTATTCACTATAATATCTCTGTTTTTCTAGCTAGCTTTACAAGTTACATTGAACTACAATACTCACTTGGAAAACGGAGCTGCTGACAATTTCCACCTCAGCCTTCACCCAGACGTCGCCAAGAGCGCCGGCCCTCTCCCACACCGGGTAGATGTTACTGTCTGCCACCAGCACAGTCAGCCCACCAGACCTCGGCCCAAACTGGTGAGTGTACATCACCATCTACAGCAGAGGATAGCCCGTTATTTTCTCCATTGCTATTTCCTATTTTCCAAATTTTGAAGGCTTGACATTAAGTCTCATTAAAATCATGGGATTGATGAGTATGAGTCAAATAAAACCTTTCCGACTTAAGATGGAATAATTTCGGGACTCACCTTGCATGGATGTGAGCTGTTGGTGGGTTCAAGGCGGGGGCTTTGGAAAGCCGCCCAATCATTTGTAAGACCACCATCAGGGACGGTGACATACAGGAAGTGACCTGCAATAATAATGAGATATCTATGTGGTAGCAGTAAAGGTGAGCATACTGACAATGAAACAGTACAACAGCATGGTTTCTGCAGTAGTTTCTTTCATCAGAGTACGATACCTGTTACACTGTTGTTAGAGTGATCCCTGCCTGGTCCTTTCAGAGGATCTGACATAGAGATGTTCTCCTGATTTGTCCTGATCCATTTCAGTTTGGACAATGAAGTCAAGTCCCAGTCACACAGGCCTTCCTCAAAATCACAGCGCCTGAATCCTTCTGGAGACGCAAAAAACTAAATTAGTTTGGGAGAAATCTGATAAAATCTGTGGAAGGTCAGGTGTAAGTTTTTGTATGATGACATCTCTCTCAGAAGCAAAAGTGGTTGGGGT
Organism: Scatophagus argus; assembly: GCF_020382885.2. Lineage (NCBI taxonomy): Eukaryota > Metazoa > Chordata > Actinopteri > Scatophagidae > Scatophagus > Scatophagus argus. The sequence goes on along the minus strand of NC_058512.1, from coordinate 15,633,514 downwards.
GGCTGACAGGAAGTTCACATGGCACTTTTTTTTAAAGGAACAGTTTAACATTTTGGTACATAAGCTTATTCACTTTCTGAGAGATAGATGAGGAGATCAATACCACTCTCATTTATGTCTCTTAAATATAAAGCTGCAGCCAGGGTATGTTTAGCTTAGCGTAAAGACTGGAAGCAATGCCTACCATCATCTCTGAGGTTCAATAAGTAGCATTTTAAATTTGAAAAAACAAAATGTAAAAACAACACATTGTGGTTCCATTTCTTGGCCAGACTCTGTGCTATCTGACCAGTAATGGAAATTAGAGGACTTGGCCGTCACACACAACACAGCTTGTCATTACACTGCACTAACTATTCCTTTAACTATGACCATGAGCTTTTAATGACCAGTTTTAGTTGCCTAAACTTAACCCCAAAGGTGGCAAAACAAAAATAGTAAAATACAATTTGACAAAAGAATAAGAATTTCACCACAGATTTGTTTCCTTTTCCACAGCTTTCGTCCCACTGTGGACAGACTTTGCTCGCTTGTCTTTGAGATGGCTCAGCTGTCATCACGACCCACATATGGGACTTTTGTCATTGTATGGGACACTGAGTAAAAAGTATATGGGATATTTTGGAAAGTAATGGCCAACAACTTATTTTGTCATTTACAGTAAATATGAGAGGAAAGAAAATCTTCTGACATTTTTGTAGAGATGAGTCAGTCACGTGCCAGGTTTTAAAGATACCCAGCTCACTTAAAAAACGGATGTGTGTCTTCACAGACTCTTGCATTGTGCACAAGTACTGCACTGTGGTGTCGAAGGGAGGCGCTTTGCTGTAATGCTGACAAGTTCTCACCACAGTTCTCTTCATCAGTGCTGTCGCCGCAGTCGTCGCTGCCGTCACAGGCCTGCTGCTGTTTCACGCAGGCATCACGCCTACACTCCATCATGCCTGCTGGACACTGTGTACCAGGGAGTTGTACTGATGACAAAATGAGAGAAAAACAACAACAAACAATGTGTCATGATTACTGTCACTATGGCTCTGTAATTAATTAATTGTGTGTGGGAAACTCAAGACTCCTTAGAAAGGCTGCATATGAACAGGGTAATCTAAGGGCCTCACAGGGCAGAGCACAGTCCAGAAACTCCAGCTGGTCTATTGCCATGTCTCCTCTTTGTCCCTCAGAGCGCTGCGAGTGAAGACGGATTTGGAAGGTTGAGGGGATACGGCCCAGAAAGATGGTGGCTTCCCTCCAGCCACGGACACTTGTGGCCTCAGGTCGCCAAACTATGGCCTCTCCAGAGTCCTGGGTAAGGACGGACGCCCACAAGGGTGTAGAGCCTAGACCTGTGTGACCTATAGATAATGTGGATTTATTAGTAGGGCAGCTGAAGGGGAAATAAAATAACGACACTAAAAATATCTAAAAACAATCATCAACCAAATTAGAGTTATTAGAAAAAAAATACAAAGCATATATAAACAGGGGTGTACATGAAATACACACAAAATATATCATAAAAGTAGTAGAAAATCCTGTCATTAACATATATGATGTAAGAGAAGCTGGCCAAAGCATGCAGTCTGAATGTATGACCTGTAGTCATTGATGGATGTTACCTGAGTCCCACAGGAAATATCTGAGACGAAGGCGACAGGTTGGTGAAGACTCTCTCATCTTTGGAGATATTAAAACTGCAACTGCAGTACTGAAAGACTTGACTGCACTCACCCCCATAAACCAACCTGCACGATGGGAAACATGAAACGTTTTATTTCAGGTTGTTGCAGTTTAGTGCAGGTAATTTTGTTTAAAAAAAACTACTCAGATTGAAATGTCTGGTATGTCTGGGTGGTAACTCAGAGCTAGTCATATCCAAAATGTCTTATCATTATTACGACAACAGTAGGTGGGCGGCACTGGTGCCTCGCAGCAAGGGGGTTTCAGGTTCGAATCCCGGTCTGGGTCCTTCTATGTGGAGTTTGCATGTTTTTCACTGGCTTCCTCCCACAATCCCAAAAAACATGCACATTAGGTTAATTGGCTACTCTAAATTGCCCCTAGGTGTGAGTGTGTGAGCGTGTGTGGTTGTCTGTCTTTGTGTGTCAGCCCTGTGATTCATAGTCAGCTGGGATAGGCTCCAGCCCCCCAGCGCCCCTGATGGATAAGTGGTATAGAAAATGGATGGATGGGTGGACAGTAAGTGACAGATTATTCAGGTCATTTGGCCTTCATGTTTCTAAAGCTGCACTAATGATCGTGTGATTAACTTTGTGAAATTTGTGGCTTAATTATTCGCACTTTTCAGATTCATAGTTTTAGTATCTGGCCTGCCCAGCACCAAATGTTGAAAACACAGTAAGCCTGTGACGTGTTTATTGACATCTTGTTTCCACTGCCACCATGTGGACAAAAAAAATCACTAAATTAACGTAAAGAATCTCAAAACAAGACAAAGATGAGCATATAAAAGAAGGACATAACAGCATAAGACACAGACAAACAAAATACTTCAACCTACATTAAGCTGAATTTTGCCTACTTTGTGGCAGTGGAAGTAAGCTGCAAACATGAGACGTATCATCTTAGACATACTGTCACCTTATGAAAGCAAGTCCAACATTCACTCTCCTTTTAGTTCTATTTTACTATTTAGCTGCTTTCCAGCTTAGTCCTTTTTGAGACCCTTTACTCATTGTACTGATGTACTTTACTAGTATAAACTAAATACTGCATATTAAACTGTACCCATAGCTGTCCCGGTGGTGTAGTCAGAGGATGGCCCACTGTCAGGCAGCGTGTCGCCTCTCTGACGTCTCTCCCAGCTGTACCCTGCGCCATTGAGCGACTGGTCAGTCCATCCACACATTCCTGCGTCCTCAAAGTCACACTCAAACTCTTTTCCCCTGTAGCCTTAAGAGGTGTTCAAGAAATAACAGTTACTGATGATGCCGGGAAGGAAGACTCAATTTACTTCAGCAGACAATGCTCAGACTCGTTCTTCAGTTATCTTTCTAGGTAAGTGCTTTTTGTCTGCCAGACACAGCACTGTAATTTTAAATATACAATGTATTATACAACATGAAAAAGTCACATTAATTATTAAATCAGCATCACTATAGATGCAGTGCTCTCTTGGTACACAAAGATGAGATCAAGTAAAATATCAGGGCACTAAACTTCGGCTAAGAACTCTGCCTTTTCAGGCCATATGGAGGCAACATGTTTAAACTTACCGCAGTCTTGCTCATCGCTGCAGTCAGAACAGTCGCACACAAAGTCACATTTCCCCGCAGGACTCTCACAAGGGTGAGCCCAACCACGGGCCGCTGTGTAATAAAAATAATAATTATATAAAAGTTCATTAAAACTAATGCAAGATAATAAAAATGAAGGTCTGAAATCTAAAATTTTCTCCACTCAAGGTCCACTCACTCACATGTTCTGACACTTTTGAGGGTGTCACAGTCTTTCCCAGCACTAAAAAGTTACTCAGTTGTCGTGGAGTCTAGATTTTCAGACTTTCTATTATTATCGCTACTTTTAGGACTTTTTCATCCATGACTTTGTTGATCTGGATCTCTTTCAGCCCATGGCTAGTGTCAGAATGGTTTATATTGCAGTGACAATTAAAACAAAGCAAACAAATCGAAACACATCATCTACTGATTATACAGTCAAAAACTCCATAACAAGGAAGTAAGAGGGGCTTAAAACCAAAGTAAAGTCTCCCATAAAGGAAATAGCTAACATGTGAGAACAACACAAGTAATTATATTGAAAGCTCCTTCTGTTTGAAGCTGCACACTTTCTCATATCAACCCTCAAACACTCTTATCAGGACTCATTACTGAGATTTATGGCACATCAGGCTCAAAGGTCGGAGAGAAGTAATCACGTTAAGACAAGCCAAATGCCATCCGTCCATACAAAGTTCTCTGATAGAGACCCTCATCTGTACGTTTCATAGTGAGAAAAGGTTCAGACATCATGTCGAGAACGCTACAACGGCAGTGACATAACAGTGGAATAACATGTCTGATAACTTCGCAATCACTTTCAACTGAGTTTTGTTTGATGATATCAAAAAGAAATTTTTTGAATACAAATTTTCAGATTTGTTTCAGTCATTCGTATCTATTTTGACTGACTATAAATTATAGTAACTGTCCAGTTATATTGTGAATGCATTTTATTTCTCAACATAAAGGTTTGTTTTCTGTTTTTAAATACTGAAACGTGAAACATTTGTTCATTTATCTATTCATGCATTTAGCTTTGGCTTGTTTATAGCCTGATAAGCACATGTAAGATGTGTTTGGAGATCATAAACCATGCCTGGGTTGCTACTCTCCAATTCCTAGAAAAGTTTCAAAGGTCTTGATCTCAGTGTATCTGGGAGACAACAGGTGAAAGTGATCTGAATCAGCTAAGAAAAACTTCACACGTTTCTTCTTGAACTTGGAAATTGTTAGCGCTACAGTTTAATTTCACTAACAGTTTTTGAAGTACCGTATTAGAAAGTTCTGGAAAAATGTACCAGTAGTTTTTTTTTTGTCAAAATTTTGGAGCTTGTTAGAAACCTTTCACTTTAGTCCAGTCAGTAGCAACATTATTTCTAAATTAAGTGTTGCTAAAAAGTCACACTGCTTGAATGAAGCTTTGCTTACCAAACTGCAGAGTCAACAGCAGAATGAGGGCTGATCTCCTCATCTGTAACATCTTCTGTTTTCCTCCTCCACCTGATCAGCCTGAAGGTCTGAACTCAACCTGGATGGTCTTTGCCAGCTGACTCTGACCTCGTCTCTATTTCTAAGAGATAACACCTGGACTTTAAATTCTCCCGGCATGCAGTCTCAACAAACCATCGTAAAACAATTTCCTCCAAATGACAGTCTTCTGCAGCATTTACATCCATATATTGTGCAATGACTGCGGAGTGGAGGACACCATGTGCGACACATACGCAGAGCAGGTATGAGTTCATGGACTTTGTTTCACAAGAGCAGGTTGGAGATAAAGTGTCTTGTTTAAAGGCCTTAAGTTTAGCTCAAAGTTTTCTAGATGGTCTCATTCTGCATTCGTGCCGTGTAGGCAGAACGTGAAGAAAGAAGGTTCACCTGGAGTGGTCATACATTATTTCAACACAGTCTTCATGTAAGACAAATGGAAGATAAGCTGTGTTACATATATACAACAGTTTATTACACACTTACATTAAACTAGCTTGTAGCTCCTTTGTAAATAGCTCAGTGGACTGGATTAGAGTTGACTGAACGACACTTGATTTCCATAAATCCATAACAAAATGTGTGAAACTGCAAGGCTAGCTTCAAAGGTGATAAAATACACCCACCCACACTCCACAGCTGTCTTGGTTTCCCATCACATTATATGCATTTGACACACGTAGAAATACGGAGGTACAGAAAATGACATTAGGTTTTAGGAACAGTGTTAAAGCTATTTCTTTAAAGAAAAAACACGGCCAGACAAGGTGACCGTGCACAAACATCCAGGTTGATGATTTGTGCTGGTTGGCTTCACTGTCAATGCAAATCACGATTTTTAGTTTATTATGAATTTAAAACACTAGGAAGGCATACTTGTCACTGCTGAGGAAGTTAGACTAACAGTTTCTCCCTGCTTCCAGTTTTTTCAAAGATCATTTCTTGGGATTCTAGCCTTTATTTGCATAGGACAGCATAGGACAGATAGACAGGAAAACAGGGACGGAGAGACATAGAGCTTTTTTTTTAAAAAACCATTTTCAAGCTTTTTGGGTTTCACTCATATCTCTAACAACACTGTTTCCTGTCACAGCAGGCAGCGGTCGTCACAAAAACATCTCGGCTAAAACCTACCACACTACCTGCCCAGCACCAAACAGCAGACAAAGCTAGCAGCTAGCTGGTGAAGAAAGTGGAGCATTTAACAGCTTAAGAGGCAAATATTTCATTCAAAGGTTTGTGGGCACTAAGAAGGTGGAAAGGATTCAGTTCTGAACTTACACTTACCTAACACATGAATAAATGAGCTGCTCGATGTCAGTTAGCAATTATCTAAAGTAGTTAGTTAAAACTTTTACTTCATGATGTGTTTACAGCTTGTTGTGCTACTGCAGAAGTACAGATTGATTATCTAGATGTATTACATGAAGAGCATATCAAGCATGCGCGCAAATCAATATTAACAGAATATATGACTTCAAAATACTTCAGCACACTGATAATCTCTAAAGATCATCAAGTTCATCCGGTCTTATCTACTCCACATTAAATTAAGGCCATAACGTCCCTAAGCAGTTTACAGTCTGGTGTTTTCACTTGATAAATGAATGTGTGATTAATAAAAACAACCCAAAAAAACAATGGAGGACCTTTTCATATTTCTGCTCTCTAACAAAAACGGTAGATTTCAGGAAACATCTATTCAGCATGCATCATGAAAAAAGATTTCAGGTTCACTTTCCAGTATATCTTTATTGGGTTAAATTTATGAGGCTGCGTGACTCTAAAACAAGTCAGTGAGTGGCTGTGTGTCACTCTGCCAGCTATTTAGTTAGAATTTCTGATGAGACTTCACACTTCAGAAATTTCACTAAGATGATCACGAATTTGTTTCAAATCCAAACAGAGTACAAATGTGAAAAGGACTTTCTAGTTCTTTAATGAAACTGTAACATAAAAATAAACCCAAAAAAGGCTTATTTTCTAATCAGACCTGTGGCTGTATGTCAGTCTTAATCTTTAAAAACCTGCTCTGCCTCTCATGGCAACTAACAGATAAGTGCGATTTTCGTCCAGAGGAAAAATAGTCCAACAAATGCTGGGCTTAGTTCAGTTCAGTATCCTTCATTGTCCCAGGTCACCTCATAGTCTGGATAGTGAGTCTTCAGTTTCTCAGTAGTTACTGCATGGTTTGCTCTTCCAAATCCCTGTAAAGAAAAGTGCCACATCAGCTTTTCATTTAAAATAATCAAGTCTTACACTGAATTTAATGATGATGTGAAATTGACGAGTGGTAACCCATCATTTACTATCAGCCACATCTGCAGAAACACAGAGCTTTTAAGGCTCTTTAGGTTAATAGTTTTGGTTTTATGACACATTTACTTGTACTATTATGTTCTGTTATCATCTACATCATCTCAGGTTTTACACAGTGGGATAATCTCACCATGGAGTATCCATACACGTGGATCTTCTTGGCCTGGGAATCATGTTTGATCCTCCCTCCTCCGATACACTCACAGTCCAGGTAGCCATCCTTTTCCAGCTCCTCAGAGACCTTCTCGTAAATATCGGCTACAAGACAAAATAAATGACAAGTGAGAAATACATTTGAGTCTACTTTCAAACATGTTTAAAAACAGTTTAAGACATTGAAAACAGAATACAGAATGTTCAGCATTATAATTTGAGCTGTGATGGAGAACTAATTCAAACCACAGATTTTGGCATTGGCATATATTTATATATTAACAGCTGGGCTTCAATTTTACCTTCAACATATTTGCTTGTGGGAAACATGTGAAAAACACTATTTTTTTTTGAGTTGCCAACTGTCCATAAAATATGTTTGTGCATCATTGCAAATGGCTGCTCGTTGTGCAGAGGGACAGGCTGCATCTGCTGTGTTTGATGAAGCTGATGACTTGTTAAGATCATATTCTGTACTTCAAATGAATAAACTGTTGTTAATCTGGCAATGGCATCCAGCATACGCTGTTATTTACAATTTATGTAGGCATTTGCTGTGTAATAACTCAATTAAATCTGAATGATAATTATTTAGCCTTTGGTCTTAAATGAACTTTCAGAAAGTGCATTGCACGTCAGTGTAGTCCAGCAGAGGGCAGTGTAGTCCGTCCTATACATGCACATCAGCTTTATCAGCGTTTATACTTTAGCACACATTAATCATGATAGTGTGTTGTTATTAAAGTTATAATCCGCAATTTAAAGTATGACACAATTCAACAACACAAACTACAACCTCGAGAATGTCCGTACAGTTGAACCAACACCTCTCAACAAAACAGTTTCATGAAGGGTGAATGTAATGCAGAGTTGCTGTATTCGACCCGATTGGTTTTAGCTAGGTATGCTTAACAAACCGACAAATGAAGATCGTTACCTTTGTTCCCATGTCGGTAAGTCATACAGCGTCATTTAGCTGCAGTGTAAGGTAAAGTAACGTTACAGGTCTCATGTTTTGCTGGGACACCCTGTTAGCCCTCTTTGGTTCTAGCTAGTGCTCCTGACTCACCATGGTACTCAGCCCAGCCGTATCCTCGGACTATATCTACCTCTGAGTCGTCTCCCTCCTCTCTGCTGTGAACTCTAATCAGGACATACTTAAACACGCCGGACGGGTCGATGTCTGCTCGTGGTATGTTGGCCATCAGAGCTGCAGCCTTCGTCTGTGTGCACATCTTCAAACTCCTCAGTGACCACACCAGCAAACAAACTAACAGACAAAAGGCTCGTATTTTCTCAACAGTCTCCGTGTCTGTCTACGCAAAAAGATTTACAGCTTCGCAGGGCGTTGTTTTATTGTAAACATGAAAGAAGCAACACAGACTCGTTACAACTGGTAGCGGTTCCTCACCGTCGCGCCTCTTCCGCTTTGCAGCAACAACAAAACAAACTTCCGGTCAGCCTTCAATATAAAACCCACAAAGAAGTGATGCATCTAGATTATCATTCAGTAAGGGTTTACACCCAGGTTAAAAAATGTCAAGCCTTTTTCTTCAACATAAAATTTGTGTTTATTGTGTGTTATGTCTCATTTCTGGCAATCACACTTAAAACATAAGCACAGAGAGGAGTAAGTATACCTGTAGAAAACCATTCAAAATGGAATTACACTTTATAAATGGTGAAAAGTAGCCAGATGATAAACATAAGATCCGCAAGAACTAACATCTGCACTGGATTATTAACACAGTGTTATCATATATGCATTGGTAATATGAAATCAACATTCATTCCAGTCATCAATGTTATCATCCATACAATCATATTTGGACCCCACATGTGTGTGCTTTTTAATACTTATCACACTTAACAATGATGTTGTTAAGTAATGGAATACATCTGTATGTCACTGCAGCATGGTGAGGGTCCAAACCAAAGGAAAATATGATTTCCAGGGGGTGTTGGGTTATTCTTTACGAAAGAAATATGCAGGTCCAGACCTCAACCAACCAACCAACCAGCATACTTTAAGGCCTTACATTTTCTTAATCCACAACAGATTAAATAATAGCCTAGTGAAAGAGGATCACTGGGAGTGATTTTAGACAATATTGTTAAATTTATTGTTAAACTCTTGTACTGTAATGTTTTCCTCATTTACATTACCTTTACCTGCCATTTTTGTTTGTTTTGAAAGTTCTCGGTTATCCATGGTCACATCTGGGTGAATCCCCTACACTTATTCATTTAATTACATCATTGAATGTCCTTTATCATTTTCATTGTGCTAATATATCTAACAAATGAACAGTTTTGACTGGCGACTACTTTTTAATTCACTTCGCCATAATTTGTTCCATTTTCTATTTAATTTATTTATTTATTTATTTTTACCCATCTGTGCATTCACTGAGTAGGTGCGGCGACGATAAAACAGCGAATTGCAATAAAGATCACATTTTTCCCCTTAAAACTAAAAGTCCCCGCTTTTATTCTGAAGGCAACGTCATTATACTGACGATCCGCATGCTTCCTAAAGTAAAGCATTCTGGTAGTTGTATTTCGAAGCAGACAGAAAGCAAAGGAAGCATTAGACAAGCTTCTTGTACAAAGGGAAAGACAGATTATCAAATAAAGTCTTTATTTCGTTATGTGATGTAAAACATGACCATACAGAGAGCAATATGTCACAATAAGTCACACTGAATGTCAACTAAACATTTAATATGGATAATGTTACTGAAAATGTTCTTAAGGTATTTCATCTATCATGTCTTTCATCTCATTTCATCCAACATCAATTCTCTACAAGCAAATGTTTTTGATACTCTAAAAATAATGAACAAATGATACTATTTACATAAAGAATCAACCTGCAGGGGGCTTTCATGGATCTCAAACATCTCAGAAATTCTGCTCCGACACTGAATAGATAAAATCTATATTTAGCATAGCTACATGTCAAGCGTTGCCTTTGCTTTTTTATGCAACACACTTAAGACATACTGGAATGTCTTAATGTTGCAGCACAACCGACTTCAAGTGCAGTAAAGGTCAGTGATTAGTCTAATATAAACTGATCCTTATTTGTTGACTGTGCCTTCACACAAATAAATTTGTGGGGTTCATTTGCAAAGGGGATGGGCAGAGTAAATGAAACACATGTAATATGTAATCCAATCCAACACAGCCGGCTTTACATATCATTTTATACTATAATACGGTGCAGTACGACGACAACACATTTGTCGAGTTTGACCACTAAATCTTTGTTGAAAGGCTGCACGATTGTTTTTACGTCTTTCCTGACATAAACTCAGACTCAAACATACCATATCTGCCTAACAGTAACAATGTTTGAAGATCCAAGCAGCTTTCAGGTTCAGGCGTGTGCTTCTGTCAACAACCGTTTAAAACACTTGTCTAGTGTCTTTTCTAGGCAGACTGAAATATGCATAAAAACTCCCATCTGGAAAACATTTTTGAATATAAAAAACAAAAATAAAATGGTGATTCATTACATATTAAACTTGTAGTTATATCCACAATGTGCTTCATTTCACTGTAACAGAGTTTCAGTGTACAGGCACACAAAAAGAACACAAAAAAAGCTGAAATTTCTTATATTTCATACAACCAAAAATTGGTCTGACTTTTCAATAAGAAAACTTGCATTCACATTTTTCATTGTGCTGGCACTGTACTCCAGTAAATTGGATTTGAAGTGAAAAAAGGACTATGACCAAGTGTATAGCAGAGGGCTTGTGATTGTGATTTTTGTACACAGTCCAACAAGTTTAGGTAACAGAGGTATAATGGAACAAATTAACATTACTCAATTCAAGTCAAAGTAATTATGTAATTGTAGTCATTTCAGTCATTATAAGTGTATAAACAGTCATCATTGTCCTGCTACATTAAGGTATACTTGGTGGAAATGTATATAAACCGAATCTGTTCCTTTGTTGTTCATCTGTTATAATGTGAGCACCCTAAAGCTCAAAGTCAAATGGAGTACAGAGCCACAAACAAAACTATTTCACCATCTTTCTGTTTTCTGACTGCACTGTATGTTGTTGCAGTATCTAAATGGTGCTTTCACTGCCTCCTTTCTTCTTCCCATCACGAGCTCGGACTAATATGAAGACCATGACCGCTGCCAGAAGGAGGACAAACAGAAAAATAAGCGTTCCCCACACTCCTGGGGTCAGGGCCTTCCTCAGACTCGGGGTCTCTGCTGGCAGCAAATTGCTCAAGCTGAGCATGTAGCCCAGAGCCCAACCCACTGACGCGTCTCCTGCCTGGAAGATCAGTAACTAGCAATTATTACAAGTTAGAGGAAAACGAATCTCTTTTGTTAAGTGACGATGATGTTCTCACCTTCTTCTGGAAGGAAATACGCTGAAACGACATCTCATCGAAGCCGTATCCTCTCAACATGAGAATCTTAACAAATATAGAGGAAGCACAATAGTCCTGCAAACGAGACTTTTGCTCTGGGGCAAGAAGCAGCATCTGTTACAACAACCAAGACTGTGTTAAAATATTTCAATGTAATTAAAACAAGTAAAACTAACAATGACAGTCATCCACCCAAATGTGAACGGGTGGATCGGTGACTACTGTTTTATGCCATATGCCACGCGATATTTATCAAGTATAATGTTCACCCCATATTCACCATCTTAGTTGAGCATGTTTGCATATTGCTAATTAGCAGTAAGTACAACTGAGGCGGATGTGAATGTTATTAGTTCTGTGGGTATTTAGATGAAAAGTTAAAGGAACACCAAATTTATTACAATTCAGTAACACAAATGTGTGTAACTAATCCCATCCAATCCATCTTTGGATATAAACAAACCTCAATGGATAAGTGAAATCCTTGAGCAGATAAGAAGTCAGGGTATCACTGAGGTCAGATTCCTCCTATGGGCACCATGAATGGTTGTACAAAATTTCATGACACTCTGTTGAGTAGCTGTTAAAATATTTCAGTGTGGACCAATGTAGTGCACTTATGCTGGTCGATGGCACTAATGTGGCTAAAAACAAGGGGTTTATAAATTAAAATTATTTATATATGCACAAAATTTAAATGTAGTATTAATAGCCCACCTTTCTTTTTTAATGTGACACACTAGCTACATGTTTGTTCAATTAAAATGAGAGTGGACATTGAGCTGAAACTCAAAATGCGTAACTAGGAGGTGTAGGCAGGCAGACATATGTATTTGCAAATGGAATAAATAAAAAGGCATTAATCCATTAAGAATGGTTTTAAAATGATTGCTTGATAAACTGTTAAAAAATCAACAGAAATGTAAATTGTGCAGGTGGCACACTTCAGCCTTCGTACACTGAAGCACTCCGCATATGCATGAACATACATGCACAGACAAAAATGACGCATGAATAGAAATAATAGCGAAAGAACAGTACCTGTTTGAAAGTCATCATGCACACAGCTTTGACTGCCTCCTCTAGTTGTGAAGGGGTGCTCACAGTGACTCCAGTAATACGCTGCAGGAAGGAGTGAATGTAGAAGAATGCAGAGAACGCCTGATAACACAGAAAGAGGAGAGAATACAAAACTCAGACTGGGGCTTTTACAAGTGCATAGAACATAATTATCCATAAGAGCAATAGAATGACATAATAGTTTTAGTATAATGTTTTTCTTAGCACTTTGAGACCATATTGTGCTTGTTTTAGTGCCTTTACACAAAATCACAACACAAATTTCAGTGTAGTTATTGTGTCCAATTCTGCTCTTTAGTTACAGTAATTCTTATACTGTCCCAAGGCTGGGCCAATAAATAAATGAGCCATTTCAAGTTTATATTGATCCATTCATTCATTTGCTCACCTAGGCCTACTGTACTTTATTAAAATGTGGAGGAACGTGTATTTTTAACTTATTGTACTTGATGCTTTTCCTCCACTAAATTTCAGAAAAGAATATTGTAATTTGCAGTCCACTATATTTACATTACATTTATTTACTTTGCTGCAAATATTTTTACCTGAGTATATTTCTGAATGCAGGGCTTATACTCGTGAATGAGTATTTTCACATTGTGGTGGTCCTACTTTTTACTGCAGCACAGATGTCACATTTTGTGCTCACAGGTTCCAAATTATAGTGTGAAACTTTAAATCACTGCTGGTCCAAATGCAAGTGTACAGTATCTTGCCACCAGTGTGAATAACCCCCTCCTGTCATCTACTCCTTCCTGCTGTTCTTACCACAAAGCTACCGGTGACATTTGGCTGGAAGACTTTATCAAAGGAGCACCGGGAGAAGGGGCAGCTGTCAAAGGAAAAGATCTCGGACACATTGCCCAGACAGTGTTCATAATGTCCGCTGCCTTGTACCGTCAGGGAGGCCTGGGAGTTGTAGGAGCTGGGTTTGTAATTTGCTGTACACGGAGAGTTGAATATGCTGTTCAACTTTAAAGTTCTACTGTGGCCTGCAGGATAGCATGGATGAGTGACTGACCCAGAGTAACTCTGAGACTGAAAGAGGGAGAGAGAGAGAGAGATGACACATTTCACCCATATTGGCACACCTGATTTCACTGGAAGATTATAACAAACATGTGGTCTGATATGTTGATCCAGAGGTAACATGTTCCCATACTAAACACACCTCTGTCCACCAGAGAGCACTGACAAGTTTATATTTCAGCTGTGAAATGTTTGCTGTTGCTAAGTGGTTATGTGTTTACCGCTATCTCTCTTTTTTCAGTCTCTATATATCGTTTTAAGTATCTGCTTCAGATGCAGTATAGATTACAATACAGAAATCATAAATATAAGATTTGAAATCTGCATGTGCATAGAAACAAATTGCACATTTTACAGTTCATAAAACTGTGAGTTATACTGACATCCATTACTGTGGAGCTATGAAGGTGTATATGATCTGGTTTATTCTGGCTCTAAACACAGAGAAGACACTATCTTTGAGCCTTTTAATGTAACATCTGGATTGTGAGCAGACCAGCTGTCCTTCTGATGTTGTCTCAGACTCAAGGTGTTCCCTCTCTCCGGTGTTATAAAATAAATACTATAAAAGAGCTCGCCATGTTACACTACCTTCGCTACGTGAGCCAGCAGTCTCTTGAGGACCTGGTCCTGCCCGTAGCACAGGAAGCTGTGTGTGTACAGAGAGTATTCCTGGTCGTAGAGACGCAACTTTATCATGTCGCGCTCGTCTTCTACTTCCTCCTGAGTTGCAAACGTTATCTGGGTGGACGCTCCGCCGAAATCAAGCGCTCCCACTGTGGGCCTGCCGGGGCTGAACCAGTGACCCACGAAACCATACTGCAAAGAAATGAGGGTAAGAAGATATCTTCTCCACTAACAAGGCAAGAACAAGCAGCCCCCTCTCACACAAGAGGATTTACTGTACGATCACTGGGGTTGAAGAGGCCACTAGGTGTCATCAGTCACCCTCCAAACTAGCTTTAAAAAGCTTTTAAGAACACCTCCAGTCAGATCATCTTTGCAGCAACTGAATGCAAAAGCTGGACAAACATTTGAATTATCTGATAGGAGATGACCCTAAAGCATCCTGATTCATTACAACGGTCCTCGTCTGTCTGCTGTTGTAGTACACTGATTAAACAAGGAAAGAAAAAAAACTAGCAGCCTGCTGAAAACAAATACTTCATAAAAGTTATGGTACCTTAATGAAGTTCTCTAAGAGATAGTTGACAGTGACCCAGCCGTACGCCCCCTCCTGCTGACCGCTCAGTATTGCAGCCCCTTGGTAGTTGAAAGGGTAGGACTGGATTTTGTGGCCCACTTCCTGCAGAATCTGAACCGACTGCTCCTTGTTGGAGATTCTGGTTTGGTGAAACAAGACGCCATTTTTCACTAAATTGTGGCGGCAACAATAACACCAGACTCCACAAAAGCCCTGAAGTGGCTTGAGTCTGACAGATGAAGAGGACATAATCATTTGACATTTTAAATATGTTTAATAGTTTTTGTGCCTGCCTTTATACACACATATTTTGATCTGTAAATAATTTGTGTTCTTTCATCCAAACCATCCTATGCATGCAACAATTCACATGTACGAATGTCAAAATGTCCAAATTCGAAAGATTTTGTCATGTCAAGTAGACATTTTTTGTCCAAATCCCATCAACACAACTGCTAAATAAAGCAGCAGGTTAAGAGAAGGCCTGAGCTGAAACCAGCGTCGATCAATGAGACTGTTAGTTGATTTTTACATTAATGCCAAAATTTTATGAGTGCAGAGGGATGTTTAGAATTCACAGACAGATCAAAATAGGCAGGCTGTTCACTCAGACTGCAGCTTGTGGACACGTTTGCACTGAGAAAATGATTTATATATCCACCTTCGACTAAGCTACTGGGCAGCTGTTTTCTAATGTATATTTGCATAAAATCAAACATCACCCACTCTGGGCTCTCAACTCCACACATGACTAGTTAGTTCAGTTCAGTTTCCACTTATTATAAAATTAACCATACTGTGACAAGGCTAGTAGAGTTTTAATGTCATGTGTTGGCCAATATTTGATTGTATTCCGTCATTTGAATAAAGAAATTATGAGTTTCTACATTTGCTCACCTATTGAATGAAATGAATGAATATTGCAGGAACAAATTGCAAGAAGTATTGAAGTATGGTTTGTGTCTGTGCGTATAGATGATAAGGTCACTGTACGATGTTCCTGTCTTGGTTAATTCACAGATAGAGTTGTTATTTCTTGTTTTTAGCTGACATTTCTACGTTTTATTGTTATTACTGCAGTTGCCGTTGTATATCCTTCCTTGCTATTATTAGATTTTTGCCATTTTATTGTTTATATTGCTGATTATCATTCATGCCAGGCTTGTCTTCTTGCTATTTGTTTCATAGCCCGTATGAATTGAATGAATTCAGAGCATTGCTTTAAAAGAACTTTGTGCTCAGTCAGTTTTCTCTGAATACACAACGGCAGATGATAATGCACGAGGTAAATAATCATTTTACTGTGGATGATTTTTGTTTTATTATTTGCACAGAACAGTTCCAGAACTATAACAGTGGTGAGGCACTGCATGTGACAGAAAAACACACACACACACACACGCAGACTCACTGCAGAAGCCTCATGCCAGCTGTGGCTCCCAGGTACACAGGTGTGAGCTGGTGTCTTTCTTTGGGGATGTCCCTCACTGCCTGGTCAAGACATGCCTCTAAGCTCAGCCCGGCTTTTCCCCGCTGGCCTGCATAGCTGGAGATTCCTCCTCCTGGTTGAGAGATGAACACGATCAAAATACACAAACATGTGACTGCATAATAGACATGCAGAGTCTTGTTGTCGTGTTAGCACAGAAGTGTGTTAGCTTGTAGATCACACCCACATGACTGGAAAAGTCCCAGCCGTCTGGAAAAAAAACTGCATGACTGTTGATGAATATGTTGGTTTTCTTGATTCAATGTATGTATACAGTATATTAATATATTAGTTACTCCTTAGAGTAACTAGAAGTCCATGGTGAAAAGATGTGAGGAAACAAATATTACACATATTTAAATAATCTTGCAGCATTTCAATAGTCTGATTTCAGTTAAGTGGATGAGTTTGTAATTTTGTATATTTCTTTCAAAGACATTCATCTAAAGATCAAAGTCTGACCAGAACATTTATGAACAGTTATGAAACATGACTATGTAAACACCATGTTCATGCCTAACTGGGGGGAAAAAGTGTTGTTTATCCAAGTCAAAATTTGGCCGTACAGGATTGGCAAAGAGCTCAACTCTGACTCATTCCTGATTCACAGCTGCCTCAGACAAATAATCACTGTGACGTGCGTGATAATACAACCTCTTCACAGGAAAACAGCTTCCTTGTTATCATATCATAATCACAATATGAAAAATCTTTAAAAAGGTGTGGGATTCCAGTTCATCATCTAAACTGATTTACTTTAATTACCTCAAACAATAGAATTTATGGATTTTAATTGTGACTTAAATTGTGATGTTGGATATTGGAAGTGATCAGTATTACAAGGTCTCCCCCAGAAACCAAAAAATTATCAAGAATGTCTATAGGCTATAAAAAATTTTCCGTCAACCGTCGCACAGCAGACTTCTCCTCTGTCCATTTGTAGCCTTCCAACACATTCTGGTTGTGCTGCATTTTGGGGAATGGGGCAACATGTTGAAGTTGAGGTCTGAGCTACTTTATGCCAATCAGAAAATTGCAGCATGAGCTGCCACCTCTGGAAGCATCTGAAAACCTTTTAAACTAACTTCTAGAAAGTTTTCAAACAAGCTTCCACGTCGGTCTGGTTTGATAAAATGATGATACTTACCATTAACATGACATTCACTGTGCTGGGTGACCACCCCTGTGCCATTTTGCTTGTCTGCTGGCCACTTGTAAATATACAAAGCTGTGTGTGAAGATCCGGCATCCAAGACAATCCCATACTGCAAAAGGGTAAAAGACAGAAATAAATCAAATAAGTTAAAAATGGTGAAGGGGGTTAAGGATAGAGAGAGCTACGCATTTCCAAAAGATGCGCTGACAGCTTTGAAAACGGGAGTCTGGTCAACAAGCTAAAACACCATCGAGAGTTTAAGAGCGTGGCTGTGTCACCTGAAGTTTGGCTTCTGGATGGCATTTGCCTCACATTACACACATGTGGTGGACAGACACTGATTGCATTGCTTTTATCTATAAACACTAAGGACTTTTAATATTCCATATCTTTGCCTGTGTGTTTTCTTATTTGACTTCTAAAGTAAGAAATGAGATAGGAAATAAGAAGAGAGATAACACCGTTTCACAATTTAAGTGTCTTATTCCTATGGCTCTTTTCTGTGAGTACAAGAACATGTTAGTGAAGTTTAACTACCACTGCTTATCATAAAATGTATTCAAAGTTGGAAAAACTTTTTTTTAACTCATTTATTATAATAGTTTTATTAACCCTATTGAAGCAAATTGTTTTTGGCTGCAGTCTATATAGCATGTTGTGTTGATTCAACAAATTCCCACGCTCACTATTTGCTGGTTCCCTTATGCTCATTTGGCCAAATAATTCCACCAATCCACTTTTGCTGCTATGTCGATGGAGTACAACTTTATGGGTCTGTAAGATCAGGGACTGACAGTAATCTGATGGGCTTAAAGAACTGTTGAACAGACAGCACTTCCTCTATAGTGCCAGAGATCTAGGAGTGATCTTTGATTGCAATTTTCACTTTGATTTCCAAGCCAATAAATAAGCACAGTCCTTACAAAGCTCTCATTTGGATAAAGTTATGCATGCCTCCATCTTACGTCTAATAATCCTGACCATAGAATACAACTACTGTATATTACAACAATTTTTATGTCTGCTTTGATGCCTGAGAGGAAACATTCAGAATGTGTAGAGATCCGACCATGCAAAAGAGTATGTGAGTGACAAGCCAAAGGAAAACGGCCTCACACACACTAAGACAAATCCATGTGCAGAAATAGATACGCGTGCACATGCTCATCTGTTCTCACTCAGGCATTTGAGAACACACAACTTCTCAAATCAGCACAACAGGTGAACAGTAATATCATGTGGAAGCTGTGCCAAGTTATTTCTCATAATATTTTCTCATTACTGCTGTGCAGTCACTTGTGAGGACCCGCGTCCAACACTTGCCAAAAACACAGAGGGGCTCTAATGATGTGCTTTGTCCTTTCATATAATAAACTATGAGAACAGTTGCACTTATCTCCCTGCAGAATGTACGAAAACCCCTTTTTGTGTCCTTTTTGTTACTGAGTGAAAGCATGGCTACACTGTAGTGAAAGAGGAACCATGGGATATTTAGCCAAAATGAGTGAGCAGAGGGGACAGAGGCTGGGGTCGGCCTGTGAAGTAATCCTGCTCTGAATGCCAAAACAGCACAGCACTACAGTTTGTCTTTCACGTTTTTCAGTTGAGGTTTTTTTTTTTCGTTTTTTTTTTACAATTATTAGCTACAAGGTTAAATAAATACAATACAACAAACCTTGTTTCAGCTTCAGTTTTCACATTAGTAGAATACAAATAGTATGAACAATTCTAGTTCTTTTGTTGCAGTGAGGCAACTATAAAGTTTATCAGAATTGTAGTCATGAAATCATCTGAGTGCATATTACTGTTCTCTTGATAAGCACACGACATGTTCAGCTACAGCTAACAGTCACCAGTGTTTTCAATAGTAATAAAATCTGTTTGCGGTTTGAAAATGAAAATGCAAAGTCCATTTAATTTCATACAAATAGAGGTTGTTTTTGAGATGCCTCAATGATTTTGCACATAAATTTCAAATGTAATTTGTAATCAAATCAGCCCAAACTTGGAGTTTTGCATGTGTATAGGTGTGCAAGTTAAGCTTGAAAGTGGTTTATATAATGGTGTTTAAATGGATATACGTTGTAATTCAATATGAAGGAGGTTACTTGAATTACCTCACCTGACACATTCAGTTAGCCAAAGTTTGAAGAAGATGACAAAGACATTTTTGAGGCAGTCCAGAGTCCGGAACCAGAATTTTTTTGAATTGGTAGACATCTATAATATCAAAGTTTTCATGGCAAAACAGATCCTGTAAAATACTGGATAGGATTAGGAAGCTTTACCCCTATACATACATCTTGGTCAAAGAAAATTGTATTAAATTCAAATGATCCATAAAGTGTGAATCATGTGGCATGAAGATGAATTATTTTAAATCAGATCACAATTATTACATCAAGAGCATAAATTATTAAATCGTATGCACACATTCTTTATGCATAATGACACCCCTGGGACTCCAATTATTTACACTTATAATCTGACCAAGTATTTTTCTCAGTATTTCCAGTCTTTGACTTCCATGTCTTCAAGTTCATCAGCCGCAACAGAGAATATAAAACTAATACGAGATGGATGCAACTCTTAAACGTAGCGGGGAAAAACAAATAGGAGTAAATGACATCCAAGCAGCTATAGTGTTGCAGAATCCTCTAGTGCCTCAGATTCCTGTGTGACACCTTTCTGCTACCGGTGCGCACGCTGCACAACACAGCTTTGGTTACAACATCCCGACAGGTTAACACGCTGACCAACGCCGATCCAAAAATACCCGACAGAGTCGACCTTACCATGAACCCCGGAGGCTCCTGAATGTCTTCAGTGGGGATAGTCAGGAGCAGGATTGCAACAAGTCCAAACACCAGCAGCGCGATGGGGACGACAGGATGAACTGAGCGCTGAGCCATGAAGCGAAAGTGAGAAGTGCAGCTCTGCTCTGCGCCCGCTGGAAATGTGAGCGTTGACTTAATAGCAGCTAAGTGGAAGAAGTGGCTGATGGCGTCCCGCTGGTCGGACACAGCCTGCCTGTGGTTTACGCTTCACCTGCTGCCTGCCTCCTGTTTTACATTTCACTTGAGCTAGCAATGCCTGACCTGAATTTATGTTTCGTACGCAGCCAAGTTCTCCTCCGTGCGTCTGAAACCTTCTTTCTCGGTCAGTGAATGAAAGCAGCTCCAAGGCTACTGGTGCCATGTAGGGAAAAATGTTTTCATTATGGCCAGAGCTGGTAGAGAAACTGCTGCTCATTCACATTCAACGGTTGCTCAGGTCGGAGCTACAGTATAATCTCCACCTTATCTTACATAACAGGGAGAGGAAAGAAAAATAGCATGTTTCCTAATTATTCAGTCATCAATGGGAAATAACAAGGTGTGGCCTAAACTGGCACAGGTCCAGATTATGGGCTTGAAGAGCTTCAGAGCTGGTTGTTGTTTTTGTCCAGTGGGCCCATTTGCATCTGAATGGGTGTAGCTTAAAACCTGACTTGCAAATGTCATCCTCATGTAAAGACCTGAGTGAAGCATGGAAACCAAGTTTGCGCCCAAGCTCTATACTCTTTTTGTGCATATACTTTTTAAAAGTCTATTCTTGCTGAAATCCTGTTCAGATGGTGTCTAAATTTAGCAGAATATATAATGAGTTGTTTTGAAGGAGCTTCTAAATATTGCACTTGAACTATTCTTGTTGTTGTTATCTAAGTCGCTATTTTTATTGTCGTATCCTTCACTACAGGGTAGTATCAAATTTTTCCCTCTCCCAATATTATGATATAAAAATACCAATCATAAAAATTCCTGTGCCATGGCAGACAAACACGCACTGCCATTGGAAAGAATCACTAGCACATTTAACCATTATCATAACTAAACTTGACCCATTGTCAGTATTATTGCTAGCAGATAGTATTAGGGCAGTATTGTGTGTCGTTTGTCCAGGTGGTGTTGTTGTACCCACAGCAGAAGCCATTGATCGATTTCCACTAATAGATACATACATATAACCTATATCACACAGTCTTCATCAGTAACTTCAGCTATCGTGCAAACATAGTTGTTAAAGATGTCCAGGTTTTTCTGGACTCTTTCACAACTTCTCTTAAAACTGAGTTCATTTATTTATTTATTTATGTATTATGAACAAATTGTCAAGCTCAATTTTAAAGGGGTACTCCATTTATTTAGTAAACCCTCCATTCCCCATAATGCAACTCGAGCCTCCCTACCCAATAAATGCATACATCTTTTAAAGTTCACTACTCCAGGTTGTGACACAGGCTGTCTGATAAAAATGTGTAGTTTCTAAGCTCAAGACTTTAGAAATCTTCCTCCAGAGCCACAGAGATGATACAACCACGCTGCGTATAAAGATGGAGGTAGGAAGAATGACGTCATTGATCCGTTTGTATGAGAGCCATTTTGAAACCCAAAGATTTTTCTTCATATCACAAAGGCTCCTTTGAAAAGGTCCTTTATTTGTCTTGGTGTGGAGGATTTAGTGGCATCTAGTGGTGTGGTTACAGATTATAACCAGCTGAACACCCCTCGTCTCGCCCTCGCTTATGGGCTTTCATGAAAACATGAAAAGGACAAAAGATCCTCTCAAGCCAGCAGTGGTGTAGATATAAAAGGCTCATTCCAAAGTAGAGCATTCATGGAGTCCCACAGTGGCCACAGAATGAAAAAAAAATGTGTGCATGCATGCAGACAAGTTTCACTTTGTTTCCACATTTAGATTAACTGGTATATTACATACTGTATATCATAAGCAAAGGTATATACAGAGACCCAGCACAGTGGACCAGCTTTATCACAGTGTTGAGAAATGGGAAACTTTCAGTAAATTTTCCAAGTAAAGTTCTCATGCTAAAACTAATGGCAAGAAGTAGATTAAGTAAGTGTTTATATGGACTCAGAGAGCAACTGCTAATAGAAAGAAAATTCCAATGAGAAATATTGATTGATGAAGGTCAGATTTGATACTGTATGTTGTTATATCAACTGAAACGACCCATTCAGAGTACAGCGGTATGATTGTTCATGTGAGGTGTTTGTTTGGACAGTCTAAAGTTGCAAATGAAAAAAAGACCCTGAAGTGAAATTGAATTTATTGTGTCGATTATTCTGACAAATGGAGAAGAACAAAAACACACTGGCTGCTTCTCCTTCCATCCAGGACCAGCGACATAAATCAAACTGCAGCTATAAATCACATCTTCCTTGCGGAGAACCAATCAGCACTCGGAGTCACATTAATCTCCCTGACAGAGTGTGACAGAGTGTCCTCTGTGATCAGGACAGAGAGTCAGTGGACCAGAACAAATGTCTCACCTGACAATATGCTGTGACCCGCCTCTGCTTCTACAATGTATGTTGTTAATTAACAATGACAGCTATGATGTAATTAATCACGACGCTCATAAATTTAATTAAAGATTGTACTGAGTGTGACAGTGACTGTGTGGGTGCTATGTTCCACTGGGGTCACCACTGGTATCAATTATGTCGAAAGTTCATTTGTAAGTTGTAGAAGTGCTGTACTACAAATATTTTACTCACTCTTAATGTGCAGTGATAATAATTTGTGTTGAAATGATGAGCAAAATAATCCTGAAATTCATGAGGAAAAAAATGCCTTAGCAGCATTTTGGTAATCATTTAAATGTCCAATATGTAGGAATTAGGGGGATCTACTGTAAGGAAATGAATATAATATACATAATTATGTTTTAATGAGTGTATAATCACCTGAAATAAAGAACTGTAGTAGTTTCGCTAACTTAGAATGAGCCTTTTATATCTACAGAGGGAACAAGTCCTCTTCTGCAGATTCACATGTCCATAGTCCAGAAAAAACAAAGTATTAACACTGGCTCTAGAGAAGGCCTTTTGTGCATTTCATCTTTAGTGTCCACCATGCGATGAGGGTGTGATGAAGTGTTCAATTGACTGTAAAGTGCAACCACACCACTGGTTGCCTCTAAATCCCACATACTGGATCTTTAAAAATCTGGGTCATTTATTGAGGAAAACTGCCAAACTCCAACTTCTCAAATTTGAGCGCTGACCATTTTTATAAAAGTATTAATTGGATTTGTTTTTTGTTTTGGATTGTTGGTTGAAAGAAAATGTTTTTAGGATATCATTTTTTCTGTATTTTCCCACATTTTATAGGCTATACAGTTAACTGCTTAATCACAAATAAAAGAACAAACAAATATAGAGATTAACTGATAATGTAACTGGCTACAGGCCTAAAAATAACAATCATACGACTGTTTAGACTTGGCAATGTAGGTATGTTTTATTTACAGTTGTATAAACAAGATGAGTCAATGCAAGATCTTTTCTGGAAAAGATAAGAAAAACAAGTGATTCGTCCCATAAGTGGTTTTATGTGAGCATGTTTGTGTGTGTGTGTGAGAGTGTGTGTATTGGTCCATGCCCATGTTGTGTTTGTGTAACTATAGTTCAAAACATTCTGAGCTGCAGTTGTAATACAAGCACAGTGCAATCTCCTGAAGCCTATCTACACTGAACCAAACTCTATTTACAGTTCATTCAACTTAAGTGCTGCACACAGCTCAGCTAACTGTATCTCAGCAACAGCAGGCATCCAGAAACAAACCAAAGCACTGACAGTAACACGTAAGCATGCATAGGCTGGAATGAGATCATGATCAAAAGCAAACTCTCGGTTCAAGTTTAAAAACCAAATTCTGTTTTAGCACTTTAGCACTTATTTCCCTTATAAGGAGTTTGAAGATTTGTGTGAAGTTAAAACAACTTAAAGTGGAGAAGATAATATTGCTGACTGATGTTGCAGTGGTTCAGTTCTAGTTTCTTGGTGCATGGAAAGCTTTTGTTTAAATGTTTGGGAAAACCGTCAGCATAAAGTGCTACGCAGTGCCAGACACCAGAAAAAATGTGATAGTCTTTTCAACAAACAGCAGTGGTTTCTCAGCTCCAGAAAATGGGAAACGGCCTGTTTTCGCATCTAACCAAGACCTCCATACAAGCTCACAGGCTGAGCCATGCTTTCAATTCACTCGGGTTCCTTCGTGTAAAAGTTCCCCGGCGCTGCGCAGGAAGGAAGTTTTACATGAAAGACCGAGTGCTGGTTGGGTGAAAAACCTGGCCCTTTGATGCAACCCCTTGCAGACTGGAAATGAGAAAGACTGCCGCAGAAGGAGAGAGGAAGATCGAAGGCGTCCCCAGGCGCGACATGGCTTACAGCTGAGGTCTCACATGTGTCTGGACGGAAAAACAACAGCCTTGCTGAAGTCTTTCATCAGACTGCAAATGAATCCGTGAGTTCATGTATTCAACCTGCTTATACCTCTTGCTATTAATAGCAGTAGTAAAGCTTAACAGATTTTCTTTAAGAAACTGAGTTCTTACTAGAAAAAAACATGCATTTGTCAGATTCGTACAAAATTAAAGGGGAAAAAGATAAAGTACAAGATCTGGCGTATAGTCTTCAAAATTACAATAAGCAGTTTCATCATTCAGATACATAAAGCTCTTAAGCTCATACAAGCACACACATGCTTCCATTACCTTCACTGACAGATAAGATTAGTCCTATCCTCATCAGGATTAGTGCTTCCAAATGAAATTAACTACCTATTGTATCTTATCTAAAATCCTTAAAAGTGTTGATAAAAACACAGGTAGTGTCTACTAAAAAACACTTGATATCCATTGAACCTTACAGTACATTTTGTATTGCAGTGTATATTGTTAAGAAAAACTAAATATTACTACGGCATCTAAGCCCTAATTGAAAGTGATATGTTCATTATTTGAACCAAAACTAGCTTATCCATTTACCAAACTAAACCCGGCTTGCTAAATACAGCAGGTCAGGAAATCTGAAAGTAGTTCACATCAAACATTAAGTAAACTTCTGTGAGTAAAAGGACAAAAACAAGGTTAAATAAGTTAGCTAATAACATACAGAAGGAAAAGATTGTATATGTGTCAGATGGGTTCTTCTGTGCATGCTCAGGGAACCTACAAACATCTAGCGCCAGGTAATCCTGACTTTTAAAAAAGGTGCAAGTTCAGTGTTTTTCAGCCACTTCTTCAGCAAGCAGTTTCCTCAAAAGCTCCGTGTGCAGGCGGTGAAACGAATGCTTCGGCTTTTGACGGCGAAGGGAACGAGGAGATGGGCTCTCCGTTCCTCTCCATTCCTCTCCACTCCAATCCTTTCTCGTCTCATTTCCTCTCTCCTCGGGAAGGGAACGTTTCCCTCTCTTTACACCACAGTGCTGACAGACGGGTCAGACAAGTTGAGTTGGCCCGTGATGTCAGTGGGTGGGTACTGCTGCAGAGGTGAAGAAAAATGGAGGGAAGAAGGAAGGGAGAGATAACACGGTGTCATTTCCTGACGAGAGCAGCATTTGGCTTTTTGTTTCTTTTTTTTTTTTTTTTTGGTAACACTAGCGTGACTATCTTAACATTTTTACTTTTTGAAATTTCAAGAACACCTGTGCTTCATTTCTGCAGAAATTTTGAAGCACATGGGTTCACTAACCCCTTTCAGGCACACCTTAGTTTTGTTGTTTTGTTTTTTTTTTTGCTGAGTGTCTTCAGGTTGGATTTTCGTAAAGCAGTTTGGTTGTGCCTGAGATGGGCTAGTTGGGAGCAGAAGAAAGGGCCTGAGTTTAGACAACAGCTAATTTGAATTAGGCATCATTTTTTTAGAAGTGCAACTTGAATGATAATTTCTAGCAGTGAGCTAAAATTGACAGCTCATTTATGTCACAGTATGCGTTAGGCCAGACTTTGATTTTAGCAGCTCTGGAGGAGAAGGTTTAATTCAAATTGCTGTTGTGTCAGACTCTTACGTCCAGTCCCAGCTTCACTGTGCTTCTTTTAAAGCAGAGTGCATTGAATTGTAGGCATCTACAGTGCTGAGAGGGAAAACAAGATCCCGATACCATGCAGGTGCTTAGTTGCTATGGCAACAGTGATTTTGCTTTTGGCTGAGTGTTCTGAGTGTGTGGACTGACAGCAGTAAGCCATATTTTTACAATGCTGAGGCTGCTTTTTGTGCCTATGAGAGGAAACCTGGTGAAAGAATAATTCATTAAACATTGTAAATAAAACTTGAGACATCCTTTTTTGTGGAGTAGCCTCATGTTTTGGAACACAAGGAGAATGGGTGGAGCCATAACATCTGCTTTATGTTCTTTATAGTCCAACTGATTTCCAACATGCCAGTCATAATATTGACTCACAGCACTACGTTGGAAAAACCTGTTTCATAGCGTCCAATGTCCAATAAAACATTGTTTCTGTGTAGAGTAAATGAATCACAAATGAATACTGTACTGCAGGGCCAAAACAGGAAAGAGTCTTGCCTCGATGCGTTCATTTCATATGTACATTTTGCCTTTCTAAATTGATCGAGACCTTAGGATAGGAAGTGCCTCTCGTTTCAAGCTGATAGAGCCAATACATTCAAGCATGTGAGCTTCAGAAGCTGTTACGATGCAACTACCATGCTGACAGATGGGGAAACATCCAGACCGAATCGTGAAATGTTACATTTTCTAAACAGAGTGGATGTTCCTCATCCCCTTGACCCACGAGTTGCATCATCATATGGCTTACGGCCCCCATTTGGGTCTCCTCATGTCTTGTACCTTGAGGGCCTGCTAACAGCGCACCCTACTGGGGTCAAGTGGACCAGCAAAAGAGAGACACTTGACTGACATCACAACCACAGTTAATGGTTATAAAGCTACTTATTTAATCCGGTTATGGTGATTCTTCTTAATAGATGGCACAGCTACAGATATTATTTCTACTTCTTGTTACTACAGCTATGACAATTACAGTCATTGACATGCTTGCAGAGGGAGAGAGGAGCAGTGTGGCATGTGGGTGAGGGACACTGACACTTAAGTCCATTGATATCCATTAATATAAAAGAAGAACATTTATATAAAATCAAAATAATGGTCAAAGACTGAGGATGGCAAATCTTTCAGTGGGAGCATCTTTTTTGGTTACACTAAATCCTGTTTTATTTTTCCACTTTGAGCCATTTGTTTCCCCACTTGGGCTCCAAAACCAGCATCCGAGCCCTCACACAGACATATTAACAATGGCGATCCCACTCTTCTTCTCTTCAAACGACACCAATTCTACTGAGAAACCTCCAGGGGAGAGTAAGGGTGATTCGGTTCAATGCAGAAACATCCATAAAAAAAGACAGTTAAAACAAGAGAAAGAGAGAAAGACAGGAGATCAAATTAAAACACACACAAAAAAAAACCATTGGCTTTGCGACCCGTTAGCTTAGCTTCCATATGCTACATCTCCCCTGAGAAACACATTCAAAATACAATGTTAGTACAGCAGCCTTTCTGTGAAGGGGTCTGCGCTATCTCCAGGGATTATTGCTGAGACTCATGCCGGATTTGGTCAGCAACCAGCTATGTCTGGTGGAGCAGCTGGGCACAAATGACTGCAGGTCACTGGTCAGTGAACTCCAAGCTCGCGGAGTACAGTGAACTCAACTGTGAAAGAGTGGAGAAAACCTGACACTCTCATTGTGCTGCAACAAAGGAGTCAAGCAAAGGTGCAGAAATGGTGTAAAAACTGGTTTGGGATTATTCTATCTATTTGTAACACATTGAGAGTCTAAGGCTTTGCACAGTTTGCACCCCATAAAACAATCATTAAAGCATAAAAGAATACTGTCTTCCACCTGAAAATATACCCTGAAAGAAGCATGCATAGTTCACAAGGACACTGAAAAATAAACTAGAATTATGACAAACAAAATATGACAAAGCAAAAAGTAAATTGATTAATAGAAATCCATGAGTGTAATCCTGAAATAGACATGTTGAATAATAAGACAAGACATTAGTTTTCTTCCCAGGAGGACTGGCCATCATGCCTACCTTGGAAATGGATTTTGGAGAAATGACAAAACACCAGCGCATGCTTTTCAAACCGAAAGCAAACCAACAGTGGCTGAAACCCAAACACAGGAAGTGCGGACGGATCAATGCCAAGAAACAATGGATATACAAAGGCTCAAGCAAGTCAAAAACAACGAGACACAAACACAAATACATAAACATACACACGCTTACGTACAGTACACACACACACCAGAGTGCCACCAAAAAAGTACACAATCGCCAGAATCCACGTCCAAACCAGAGGCAGGGAGGAAGAGCAGCCCACGACAAAACACCACTGGCAGACTGCTTGCTTTTGTCGCCCCCCTCCTCCAGAGGAACACACCACTAATCCCATGAAAACCCCACAAAATTCTGGACACTTGGGATGCCCCCAACCTTTCCTCAAATTCAGAGCCCAGCTCCTGGTCTGGCCTGATCTGAGTTCCTGCACTGATGCCCTCCGGCCTGTAGAGGATCTACAGATGCTAAATGGTGATGGCTGATCGATGGTGAACGGACAGACACGTGGCAGAGGCCGCAGAGCTGCGTGGAAATGGGTGAGTGGAACATGGCACTGTCTTGCGGTCAAATATGGAGATGTGGGTAGAGAGGACAGAGAAAGAGAAAGGAGACGGGTGAAAGAAGAGACAGAGGAGGAGGCGAAGAAGAGGAAAGAGAAGAATAAACAAGGGAAGATGTTGCTTCTTCGTCTCCTTACCGTGTCTTTGGAGGACCTACGTCTCTTGATGCTGGAGGCCAGGGTGGTACTGATGGACCTAAAAGAGGCTTTCTTTTTGGGGTCGGGTTCTGCTCTACCACTTTTCCTATCCTAAAATAAATATATGTACAAACATTATTCATGTTCTCTGGCTGGGGTGACAACCATGGTTTCAGTCTCTCTTGCCAGCACCACCACCACCACCCGCCACCACCCACCACCCCCAATAAATTACCTTACTTCATATTGTCTAAATAGAGGGAGGGTCCTTGTGAGAAAGACTACAGCGTTTGGAAATGTAAAATGCGCAAAGAGGGAGAAAGAAAGGGATAAAGCCTGTTAGATGTAAAAGTGGAAATAGTTTCTTCAGCCTGATCTGAGGGCATTCGTCTACTTTATATGCAGCATTATCACAGTGAGACTGCCTTCGTTTGGCCCTTAGAAATGCATTGGAATGAGTGATGACTAGTAAAGATGTCAGTGGTTGTGATACCTATGTTACACTTCTTTAACCATCTACAGTATTCTGTCTGGACACTTGCTCTTTCCTGAGCACACACAATTGCATCTTCCTCGTCTCAACACACAAGCACTCCTAAATTAATAGATCGACTAGACCGAATGCCAAATATTATAAAAGAATCTAGAATCTACTCTATACTTGATTCAGAGCTCTGGGAAACATTTAGAAATACAATCCCGTCAATAAATAAATAAAAAAAATAAATACATATCCTTACAAGATGGCGGCCAATTTGGTGCCCTCCCTCCCTCATACCATCAGAGTGCCCCACAGCTACTCTCAGCACAATAACTGGGTGTTTGTGTGCAGAAAAAACTCATATTAAGGTATTCTTACATCCTGAGTCTCTAGAGAGGAAGAGGGCTGCATAGGGGGAGAAAAGAAAAATAAAATAAATTTCCATCCACTTGATTGTTATTACCTTAACGAAAATCCTTAAGCAAAAGCCGAAGGAACCGAAAAGTGCGCAGTTTTTAAAAAAAATAACCAAACTAACAAAATAAAAAAAAACCTAGCAAAGCAAACATCCACATCCAAAGCCAGGCAGGTATAAAAGGTCGAGAAGCTATCAGAGGCCAATAAAATGCATATCAAAGAGGGAAAACAACAGCGACAAAATTCAGTAATTGAAGCCCATTTAAAGTCATTATACCCTAAAATGGTATAATGGAAATTCACCCCACACCCAAGGGAATGGGATGGAGTATGAAATGAAGAGCATAAGAAAAAAAAGGTTTGGAAATGAATGGCAACCTATAGCTGCAAAAAAATATTCTTACTCTAAGTGTAAGAGCATAAAAGCAAAGAATTGCAATTTTGTGTGCATTATTTCATGATGATCTGAGCATATTGAGGCTAAAAAGATGCTTTTTCTAAAAAAAAGAAAGAAAGAAAGAAAGAAAGCACTCTAAGGCAGATGTTAAGCAAAATATAAGTAGAGGATGAGTGAGTAGTTGCAGGGAGGGAGGCCCTTTGGACGGGCGGGGCAGTGTGGTGTGAATTTCAACATGCCAAAACGTTTTATGGATGGAGAGAGGGGGAGAACATAGAATAAGTAAACACAAAAACAAATAGCATCACAAATCAATCTTGGCCAGCACTGGCCCCGCAGTACATCCTTTTTCATCAGGTCACATGACTAGGCACTTTTAGGGCACAAATGTACCATCCATCACCCCGCCAACCGGCACTTTTCTCTCAACCCCCTAATGACATGATATCAGATAGTGAGCACGCATTAACTGGCCTATAGGATAAATGAAAGCTGGCAGAGAAGTGATTGGTGGAGAACATTTGATTTTAGTGCAGATAATAGTAAATAAAATCTTTTTCCTGTTGGAAGATGACATGTCATGTTAGTAAATGGAGAAAGTCTGCCTGTGTAACAAAAGAGTCTAATGTGTAACCATCTCGGTTCAGGAAAAACCAATGCCCGAGTGACATCTGTTGTCTTCTTTTAATATTTACTTTCCCCCAGTTCTTATACACATCTGCGACTGCAGGAGAGCAGTCTGGCCGCTCTGAGCCCTGATGAGGTGCTGCGTGTGCACAGTCCCGGCCATGCACGGCATGCTGGACCATCAGATGAAGCGTGGCATGGGACTCGCACGGTGTACAGCAGCTGCCTGTTTCTTGATGGAAACAGAAGCGAGCTGCCACAGTGCATCATCATAATACACCATCATCATCATCATCATCATCATCACCATCATTATGCAGCAGTGTTTCTCACACTTTGTTTTCATCCTGACCTGACACAAGTTTCAGTTTTGTTCAGACTGTGCACTTCTGAGTAACATCTGTTTGAAAAGGGAAAGCTTAAAGCCAGATGTATAGCCTCTCAGTGATGTAGTGGTCAATGACTATCAGCACACCTGAAGTAAACAAAGGTCAAGTATACAAATCTGCATGACATAAATTTATAGAACACATTATAATTAGCAGCATTAAGACCAAGTTGCAAAACAAGCCCCTGAAATGAATATAAAATACACAAAGTCTAATTACTAAATACCAGACTGATGATATCGGCCAGTTCTACTATAGCTCATTACAGATACAGTCTATTGGCATCAGCATCAATGTTGACAGGTATATGAAAATAAATTATGATTATGATTTGTGTAAAATTCAGATTCTGAATTTCTAGTCTTTGCTGTGAAGCCTTATTTAAACATTATTTTTTTCCACATGGTAGCTGTGATTTTTCTGGCAATGGCTTTTAATACAGGTTTCCATCTCATCAATGACAGCTAAAATGCCAACGCAGTATTTTTCACCTCCATATATTGTGTTGGTGAAGGATGTTGAGCACAGAGCTATCTGTCTTATTATCTGGTCCTCAGTGCAGAATTGTAGCTGGAAAGTAGCTTCAGAACGATTGCTGTAATCAAATCAGCTATTTTATCTTAAAATAGCAGCTTCTAAATCATTTTGAAGGTACACTGACTTGTAACAGAGAAAGGTAGGGCTGACCCAAAGCTTCTGCTTCTTTAAGTAGGTCTACCACCACTACATCTCTGTGGCCACAGCTCCTTAAAGCAGGAATATCTGACACATGCAATTATAACACTGCATGCACTTTTATTTCTTTGTGAAGCACTGTGGATGCAACTGTTAGTGGTGTGGCAATGAACTTATGTTTACAAGGGTTTTGAGCATTAACAGCATGTAGTTATAATGTCAGCCAGCACAGGTTGAGGGATGTATTACATGAACAGATTTAGGTTAGTCAGAAGTGCATGTTCTCTCAGGTTACATATTTGCATTTAAAGGTATGTGGGCGCACAGTATGGCACAGTGCTTTGCATAAAACACCAACCTGAGGCAGTATAAGCACATAATTACATACAAACACGCGGACAAGCAATCGAAAATGATGGCAACAAAGGGACTCCAGGTTTCAGTGCTTGCCATACTAAGGAAGGAGGAGGCCACATAAACTGGGATCTTGGATTTTTCATCGTGACGAGTGTGTGTCCTACATAACCAAATTGTCATTTTTAATTTGTGAAAATGAGATGTGAGTAATCAAATCAGTGTACCCAAACAGTATGAATAATATCCTGAATAATATTCTCGCAGAACAGAACGGAACAGATTATATTAGCTATATTAGCTTGACTTAGTGGGCTCCCTCTGTGCTCCTTGCATGAGACCCCATTACACTGGTTATATTTATGGCAGTGAAGATTGTATGTGTCCGCTATTTTAGCTGTAGGGCCCACAGTGACGGCCGATGAGCAAGATGAGCATGCATGAGCTGTCTCTGTTCAGTGGTGCAGAGAAATCAACATGATCATCGCTGGCATAGATATAAAACATGGTGGTCTAGGGGCAGTTTAGTGTGTCCCTCTCCTTTCTCAGTGATTTCCCTCACACCCCCCCCCCCCCCCCCCCCCCCCCCCCCTCCCCCCCCGCATGCATTCGCCTGCTGTATGCGCCTAGAGAACGCACATCCATATGAGGACACTCAAGACAGCTACATACAGTAGTCAGGTTGATGGCAGACACTCTCAGAAGGACATCGATTTGCTGACAGGCACTTGTGATATTATACTGTACCTTCCTCCAGCCCTGCTGACTCTGTTCAGCAGGGCCAAACACTGAGCTTTGATTCAAGGCTTACAGAGAGTCAGCAGACAGGCTTTCAGAGCAGAACACCACAGACTCACACTGTGGCTGCCTTTAATGTGGAACCCCTGTACCTCCAAGCTATCCAATCAGGCAGTGAAATCACCAAGAGTAAAGGAAGGGAGGGTGTGTGGGTGGAGGAGGGGTGCTCCAATGCTGCAACATTTCACAGCCACTTTTGATTGCAATCAATGTGGGGGCAAATCATGTTCTTCGTCAGCTGAGCAGAGGACCCTATTGCTTTACTGCAGTTTAAAGGGTTGTTTCAGTCAAATTACAAAAAAATAGGAAAAAATGAATCTCATTTACTCCTAGTTATATCTTGCATATAAATTGAATTGAATCACAAATTAAATTTCATTCACTTCAACTTGATTGGTTTGGTGGCATAAAAGAAGATATATCAAAAGCCCAACACAACATAAACAACATCTGTACGGCTAGATACCACCAGGGGTAATGAGAAAAATATTTTTTGAAATTTGGGTGAACTGACCCTTTAAGTTGACACCTTCTTCTGCTTTCATTGCACTGCATGAAGCTCATGCAAAATAAGTTTGTCTCATATTGGACTCTGCAAAGGATAAGAAGACATATCTTATACTGCGGCATGGTGAACTTCACAGTTATGCAGGCTATACTGGGAGAGTCACTGTGATGTAATTGAACCAGGGCATTGATTTTAATCTTTATGCTCTATTTGTACTGTTAGCTACTGGTTGCTGTTAGTATGGCCGTCTAAGTGAAGGAAATCAATGATGACACGATCAAAGTGCATCAACTGTACAGTAATCACTTTTATTATTGTTTTTATGGTCTTTCTGGCAGGACTTTGCATTTTTTTTTTAATTTTTTTGTTGGCTTTCCATGTCCACATCATCTGACCTTATGAAGCATGTAAGCGCTACAGCAGCAGCTTAGAAAATAGTAGTTCATGCTATGGACATGGAAGGTGAAGTTTTAATTTGGATGTTCATCATGTTGGAGGATCACGAGGCTAATAATCTTAGTGTTACTCTAACAGCGAGAGGTGACATGGGCGTGAAAATGGCTCTGCTAATTAGTTACATACTAATGAGGGGGTCCCGGCCACAGCTTGACTTCCAGAAGTCTCCTTACTCTCCTGCAGGCACACACAAGAGACACGGGCGCTGTTGTGTTGGCCTCTGGGAACTGTTAGGAACTAAAGGGTAGCCACTGAGGATGCCTTACAGTACGTGAAGGCATTGGAGATCACGGTTTCTCACATGGTGATCTGGTAGTCTGAAAATGAAAACCTCCTACAGAGGCTTAGAGACAAAAATAGACCCCCATGAGGAGGGGGCTTTGCTGCCTATCTTCCACCATAGCCCCGAACCATCCACTTTGGGTGTGAGCAGGCAGAGGGGATCAATCCTACCTGCAGGTTCTTCCTCCAGACATTGACGGCCGCAAAGGCTAGCTGCATCTGCTTCCTGCGGGCGTCTTTATGGCGCTTGTAGGCAATTTCGATGAAGATGAGGAAGATCCCTGCTGCTATGCCTCCAGCCACCAGCATGAAGACCCCTGTTCAGAAGGGACAGACGAACAGAAACACAGCAGAAGTGGACATGTGAGCTACAACCATCTACAATCCACCGCTTCCACTGAGCATGTATGCACGGCCTGCCTGTCTTGCTCAGTGGTCGCCCCTCCTTTTTCAACCAGCTCCTACTGGCGATGGCGGCTGTAAACCTCACACTTGTAATAGAAGACCACAACTGCACAAAGCCACAGCACAAGATACTGCACGGCACACTTCCACAGAGCACCCACGCCGACACTAAAACAACGATTTTGTAAAGGTATTGGACAAAAAAGCACTACAGTACCTTACCACTGCAGTTTTTGTCCAATCACTTTTAACGCTTTCTCTACGCGATAAGGACCATACCTGCCATGTTTTCAAAGGTGAGTGTGGCTGGGGCATTGCTCCTTGAGTCACACTCCTGGTATCTCACCCAGGTTTTATCTAGGTCTTCCATGAAGCCATTCTCATGAGAACTGTAGGGGGTTGGGGGTGGTGGGGAGAGAGGTGACAAAGTTAATACAGGCAGCCAACGACAGAATATTTGAGCCGCTCACTCCCAGATTGCAACCCAAATGAGCCAGCTATACCAGGTCAGATGACAAACAGACATAAACTTGACAGAGACAAACAGACAGAGCGGGAAGGAGAGGGGAGATACAGAGAGAGAAGATGTGACATAAGGCGATGTATTGGATGGCTGTAAACGGTCAATACGTGACCAGGAAATCATATTGAGAAGAAACAAAAAACGTCATACGAGTAATGCAGCTTCGGCTGGGACAGACCTGAGAATGGCCAGGGACACATTCTGTTTCCAGGGGCTGTCCTTGCGCATGCCTATGCCAAAGCCCGAACGGAAAAACAGCTCTCCCGTGGTCACCAGGTCGCACTTCTGCGAGGCTTCAAACTCCAGCACCGCAGAGTCCCAGATGAAAGCATGCAGCTTGCTGTGGGGGAGGGGGAGGGAGGAGGAGGAGGAGGAGGAAGGAGGGAGGAGGAGGAGGAGGAGGGGAAGGAGGGAGGAGGGGGTTACGGTGCGACAGTACAATGATTTACATACACATTTACGGCTCCCAACCTTCTCTCTCTCTCGCACACCAGATCGTGTGTGTCATTCAGCGTTTACCAGCAATCTCTGCTTATGGCCCAAATGAAATCCAATGCCAGATGGGTGAGGGCGCGTCCCCCATTGGATTCCCCCCATCTCAATGATGTTCGTCTGGGTACAACCTGAAAAAGGGTGCTCCTCGACTCAGTGTTAGCTTAACCTCACACTGGTGTCAGTGCTGTTGACACGTCCACACTTGCTCCTGTCCCTGGACATCTGTCTTGGCTGGGTGATGGGCCTGGATCAGAGGAAATGCTACAGTAAATCCTGCCACTTCCATCTGGTCCAGAGGTCCATGTCCCCTCAACTCCCACTAGCCCCCCACCCCGAACTGACTGGACTGGCCCTGGTCTGTGTGTCAAGCAGCCGGCCGACAGGTGCCCTGGTCGGCCCAGCCTGGCCAAGACTCACTTGTCACGCACAGCTTGGATAGCCTCGGCTGCACTCTCATAGTTGTGCTTCTCCATGTGGCGGTACATGGTGCTAAGCTCCACCTGTCGGCGGAAATAGATGTCCACGGAGCTCTGCTTCACCGTGGCATAGATGAACTTGTCTGATGGGTTTCTCAGCTGCAGAAGGAGACAGGGACAAGACACAAGTCGAGTAATGGTTACTAACAGCACCCACATTAACGTATAAGTTATAAAATTTCAAATGTATATAACTGTAGTAACATGGTCCATCCTGTACACACCCTTGGGTCATTGATGCCGGTGATGCGTTCCTCAGGCCGGTCCAACACAAGGAAGGCAGCTAGGTTGGCAGTATAAGAAGCTACAATGATCATGGCAAAGCCAGCCCACACCATACCCAGGATTCTCGCTGAGAAGCTGCGTGGCGCACCTGTGTGATGAGTTCAGGTTATGACCTTTCAGCTCAGTAATTTTCAGCCTCTAATTGGATTAGTCATGTAGAGTAATTAGCTAGATCTTTCTTTCCTTGTTAAAATTTCTGCCACGCAGTACTAATAAGCCTTAACAGTGCTACTTGTGATATAACTACTACTGTTACAGTTACTACTGCAAATAATAACATGGACTATAAACCAGTACATTGCAGTGTGCTATAAAAATCCCTCTGCTCATATGTTAAAAATTACATAGCGTTTACTGCACAACCCAGAACAAAAGAAGCTACTAAAATATCAGACATGAAAAGGAAACACCAAAAGACAAATGAGACACTCACAGGCAATTGCTAAAAGACAAGCTGCAGCAGCAACATCTTTCTTCACAAAATGTGATTTGAAAGAAATTAATTTGTCATCTTCAAAGAAGAACATGACAATCAGGCAACACCTGGAGCCACAAATGCCTTGATTTTGGTTCTTCTACAACTGCGCAACTATAACTGTGTAAAGGCTGAAGTACTCGACAGCATTACAGTGTTCTGTGATAAGATGAGAACATTTACTTGTGGACACTTTCAGTCATGATGGTCTTTAATTTCTCATTGATTCTCCCTCACCTTCTCCTATTCCAGAGTTCAGCAACACTCCCCAGGAGAACCACATGGCAGATGATAAGGTGAGGGCATCTTCTTCTTCTTCTTCACTGTTTACTTTAAATCTTCCAAACGGGCTAGAGGGGAAAATTGGGAGGGTTGCAGGAGATAAAATGAGTAATCTGCCATAACCTGTAGAAGGGAAAACCCTGGCGACCCCAGGCAGGGAAGGAAACTGAACATGAGCGAGCAAAGCAAGAGGGACGCAAACTCTGAAAGTAAACGGACAAAGACAGCTGCACACGGACAGAGCGGTGGGATGGTTGGAGCCAATCTTCACCTCTGTCTGCCTTTGTGTCCACACCGAGGGAAGATCTGCAGCGCGCAGAAGTGCATGTACACATACACACAAATTCATTGATTCAGTTGTGAGTACACATAAACACAAACACACACACACACACAAACACAGGTCCCCCTTGTACCTGAACCGGTCTAGTAGGTAAAGCATCACCGCCACCACATGCACCGAAAGACCCACCAGCAGCCACAGCGTGCTTTGGAACGGCTGCATGAACGAGTCCAGTGTACTGCGAGGGATTTCCTGAAAACACACACCACAGTTGGTTGTAGACTGATAATTAACAACTTACATTCCCATATCACAGACTAACATAAAGAAAAATGCAATTCTGCTTTCCGCTTTATCTCTTTATCATGTTAATCTCTGTACAATTTACATTTTTGCTGACAAGCTTTGGTTCACTTTTCAATGTGAATTTCCTGCTGTTCCAAGCACAGTTTTGTTTTCTGTTCATGTCTGTATAGGATGAAAATCATTAAAGGAGACTCTTGCTTGAGTTATGTAAACTAATGGATATGTGAATCTATAAAAAAAAAAATAAAAAAAAATAAGACAAATTGGCCAAAACATGAGGGTTGAAGGCATGGTGTGGTTGTGAGAGCAGAAACCAAGGATAACCCCCACTGAGCTGAGTGGATAAACTAGTTTGATAAGAGTTATAAACCAAATGTATGCATGCATCATTGCCATTAACCTGATATATTGCTCACCTTTTAATTGGGTAACCTCTGCTGTCCAAGTTAAAATGATAAGGATATTTTCATAATGACTTTTAACACCCGATTTCATTGAGTGTGTTTGAATTTCACCAGTCAACATCATAACCTATATACTGACCAATGTAAGTTTTCTCCGTCTTATCACTATTCTCCTGTGTTTGAGCTGTATATAAAATAGCAATTTGTTGTACTGGGGATTTGTTGATACAGCGTATGCGCAAGTGCTAAAAAAATTCCACAAATGAACAATACATGCAACTCCCTAGTGGCTGTTCAGATAGAGCAGCAAAAGGAGTAAAGTCTGGACACTTACCTTTTTAACAAGGATGGTGAGGCCTTGATATTTAAAGGGTTTGGAGAACTCAATGTACTGGGCACGCTCGTTGTTTATAGTCAGCGGGGCAACAATCATGTCAGCCAGGCCCCCCAGGAGCTCTCCCATCATGCCGTTCCACTCTTTCTTGTTACTGTTGTTCACCTGAAGTTCGAAAAGGAAGGCGTTAACATGAGAATCAGCTACCGACCTGCTGTCGTCTAAACCACAGAAAGATTCCAGGCTTTAATGATTTGGGTTAAGCCTAGTGGGGATACAAGTTCTAGGCGTGCTCCACATCTCTG
The DNA here is from genome assembly GCF_020382885.2 of Scatophagus argus. Classification (NCBI taxonomy): domain Eukaryota; kingdom Metazoa; phylum Chordata; class Actinopteri; family Scatophagidae; genus Scatophagus; species Scatophagus argus. The sequence goes on along the minus strand of NC_058512.1, from coordinate 15,594,351 downwards.
GAACTGTCTCTGCCTTACATTTCAAAAGAGAGCTTGCTATTTTCAGGAGTTTCTAAGATCATGCACTGGAAAACACTAAAAATGTTGTGCTCATGCTTAGCCTACAGGACAGGCTGTTTCTGGGTTAGGGATGAATGTGACCACAGATAAAATCAGTTGATCATGTCCTCTTTCTCCCCTTTTCCTTTCTTACTTCTGTAATCGTTGGTTCTGAATTAGCATGTGTTGCACGATCATGCTGCCAATTGGCCAGAACAAAACCAATTTCAATCTCAAGAGATCATCCTGGTCTTAGAAGGTTGGCAAACTGACTGTGACTGTGACTGTTAGTGGAGTCAAATAAAACCATGTAAAGTAGTGGATGTGAGATACCGCATGCAACCTTTGCCTCATGCAAATATATAACAAATATGCATGTTGATATTAAACTGACCCTCTCCTGAGTTCCAAATTTCCCATCAGCCACCAGGTGCACCTCATAGGTAAAATTCATGGTCATAGCCAACTTGATCAGGAGATCAATACAAAAACCATAACAACACTGGGGTACAATTGGGCGTCCTGTAACAAAACCAGCAACAGTTGTAAGTTATAATCACTCTTGAAATATGCACTTTTTTTTCTTTTTTTTCTTTTTTTAATCCAATTGCGGCGGAAGCAGACTGAACGGAATGCGTGACACGGTGCACTGCAGATAACCACACACAGTCACGCTGTTGGCCCAAAACACAGCACACAGACCAGGCATGACCACTCTCTCATTCCGAATGGCACACTCAGTTACATGCATACATATATAGATACCTACTGCATATATATGTATGCATCTCCAGTGGGTGTTTGGCGGGTGCAGTAAAAGCACAGTGATAATATAAACGTCCCTGATGTGTTACCTGGGATGGTCTCATTGGGGCCAGTGCAGATAACCTTTTTAATTAAGACTCCATTTAATGTCATTTCCTCCTTGCATGTTCCATCCGCCTGAGTGGGTTTCACATACACAAATGGCTCCTGGTGAATCGTCACTATCTATAACAGACGGGACAGAAAGCTGTTTATCACATAGTCAGAGCTGGATCCGTTTTGATCCCGAGGGACTTCGGCACAGCACAGCGAGAGAGAGAGCGAAAAAAAAAAAATCCCAGCAGATACACAAATACCCATGTACGAACTCCACAGATACACATGGGCACACAAAGACAGACAGATGAATGTAAAAATAACTGACAAGGATACAGATGAGAGGTTCCTCACAGGCCTGTGACAAATTTGAAGAGATGAAAGTCATAGCAAATATATCACTGCTGCCTTTATGAACATAGATTAACTTCACTCCCCTCCGAGAAACAAATGTTAGCGCACTGTCCAACATGAGTATATCAGCTCAGGTTCATTTTCTATCTGTGTAGACATGAATGTCACATTGCAGCAGCAAAGCGAAAGCGCCCTACCTTTAATCGAGTGGACATCTGGAAGCCCTGTGGTTTCTCAGTCTCTCCTCCAGGCCAGATGATCTTCCGCTGATTGTTCATTACCACCTACAGTGATGCCACACACATATACAGTACTATAGGTGAGTGCTGACAGAAGGCTTGCTGCTGATGAGGCTCCAACACTGTGGGTGAGCATCACTAATGAGTCAGCTTTATATAACCACAGCTCAGCGGTTGTTTTATTTACTTTGTCCACCTCTGACTTATGCATCAGACCTGAGGCTTTCAGGAGCTTATTATTATCATCACACCTATCACCAGGAAACTGAGGTGCTAATCTTTGCAGTCCTTACTGTTTGTTTACATGCCTGACCCACTTAAATATTCACCGTTTACTAAAAATGAATAGAATTTGACAAAAATGATTTTAATAACAGGTCAGCTAACTCACTTTTCCCAGTGCTTCCAACCACCTCTCATAGTAAACACTGAGTTGGTCAGTGGACAAATCTACAATCCTCCTGCAGTGCAGAAAACTGCATTGTTCAGGCTTTGGAAACACTTTTTCCATGTTATATATGTTCCAATTTGTTACAGCAATATAAAAGCAATAAATATTTGAAATACCCTTTGGGATCACTGGGACAGACTGCTGCTGCATTCTAACAACTATGGCTGAACTGTGGTGCGTTGCTTTACACAGACTGAGGATTGCGGCGATGCCCCATATTCATTACATTGTACTATGGATAGAAAACTGGAGCTGCTTGTCCAGACAATTACATAAACAGACGCAGTACGTTATAAAATAGGAAAGTGACTTGTTTTGCATCACTTGTCAGTTTACCTGTGTTCCGTTGTATATGCCAACTTGAATGAGTCGACTCTTCTGGTAGTTGAGTATGCTGTAGTGGGCGTACTTCCTGTCTCCGTCATCATTGAACTCCACGCGTCCCGTGAGGCCCTCTGGGTATTTAGATGACATCAGCACCCTGTGAAAGTGATGGTTTGGTCGAATGAATACATGTGTTAACGCATGGATATATTGTGGGTTGTCTATTAGGAGTGTGTCATTTGTTACAGGGCACAGGCAGAGCTGTGGTCATTCAGCTGTGATGATATCTGCTGTTGTTGTGACTACATCTGTTTGGACGCCGTGCACTTATTTTATGTATGCTGCTGAGAAGCCATTCAAAGTGGGTCAGTCAATACTTAGTTGCTTCATTTAAAAGAGACAAATGCAGGGTGTCTAATACATCCTGGAAAACCCGATGAACCTATAATTCCATAAGACAGCCTTCCTATCACAACGGCAAAGCTGATCAGTTAATGTAAAATTATTGCAGCAAAATTCAGTGCAATTTGCAATTTGTGCAGACTCAGCAAACCATGAAATTTAAAGATTATCACGCTGTATCACAAACTGAAGTGCATGTCACGCTTACCGTTTAAAAAGAGGTCCTGTTTTCCAGATGTTGGTGTTGCCCACGCATCCTCTCGGGGGTTCTGTGATATTCTCCTTCTCAAAGAGCTCCTGGATGGACTGAGCCACCACAGCCACTGCATCATTGATATGAGCTGACTCATTCTTCCCGTTGATGAGCTGGAGGCCAATCAGACCTGAGACCAGGCCGACAACAAAAGGTAATCAGTGACCTGAGCAAAGCACAGCTTCTCAGGATCCTTTTGCAATGCACAAAGTGGATAAAACTTATAGGGCCTCCAGTTTAGACATCCTGAATAAAGGTCAGACATCAGCTGCATGATCCATGTTTGTCGCCTGTTAATCTCAGATATAGATAACTCTGAAAATATATGCATCTTGTCATTTATGAGGTGAAGCAACAGAATAAATGGATCATTTTGCTGATGTTGCCTTAGATGACCTTTTCACAGCATGTGTAAAGAGTCCCTTGAAGTTGGATCTTTTTCTTACATATATATATATAGGCCCTATGAGCTAAGGTTTGGGAATCAGCACAGGCAAAGCAATATTTGTGTTAGGAAAAAACAAAAACACCATCAGATCTAAAGCTAAACCAAGCAATAATCCAACTTCAGCTAAGTTTTCTGATTGCAACCAGGTCCGTCTGTCTTGCAGGCTCCTGGAAGAAGCTGCGGTGGAGGTGGAGGAGACTGAACATGGTTGTGTTTAGAGTGCCTGGGTTGGGGTGGGGGACAGGGGGACAGAACACTCAACGTTTGTGACCACAAAGTGATAAAGTACTGTGAGAGACTTGTGCGAAAAATTCAATAATAAAGACAAGAAAGGCTGTTGTAGCTTACCATTCTATCAGTTATCTGTTGCAAAAGCCTCCCCTTATAATTCATTAGAAACCAGGATATTAATAATGCATGATAGCACAATGATTTTACCTTTGGATAATCCAGGACATACACGTTAAAACTATAAACTGAGTGTAATGTAGAGGCACAACACATTTAAACCTTTAAACATATCATGCTTAAATGTTTAAATGATCAACACACAACAGGCAGATAAATAGTTCATTATGAGAAACATCCACTGTTAAACAGTTAATCCCTCTAATCCGTGTAATGATCGGCCTCTGAGTAAAGCCGGGTGTTAACTCGTGTACACCCACTGGTCTGTGCTGGTCGGCGAACATACCGTCTGGTGCCTCGCTCAGGGCTTTACCCGACATCTCCCGCTCGCCCACCAGCCACACGTAGCCCGAGCCCGTCATGTTGAGGAAACGGGCAGCCTTGTACACTGCAGCAGCATCTTCCTCACTGGAATTCACCATTTTGAAAAAAGACAAAAGGTGTTGTGTTAATTTTTAGGAATGACTAATTCACAGTTATTTGGGATTGGTGCATATCTAACCGACTACAGCAAATTACTACATTATATGACATTATTAACATGTAGTGTGTAAAATGACGACATTTTTTGATGTGAATTCCTTTGTATTTATGCATTTGTAATTGTATTTTTTATTTGATTCTCCCGAGACAGACAGGAAACAAGAGGAGATAGAGAGGAACAGTTCCCAGATGGAACTGAACCAGGGATGTTTATTATACAGTCGTGATGCAAGGAGGTCTTTTGTTGTTTTATTGTTGAAGTCATTTTTCAAGGATAATATTTAAAAACATCAGTGGTTCCAACTTCTCACTAATGAGTCAGCTTTATGTAACCACAGCTCAGCAGTTCTTCTCAGTGGCTCATCCACCTCTGACTTATGCATCAGCCCCGCGGCTTTCACCAGGAAACTGAGGTGCTGATCTTTGCAGTCCTTGCTGTTTGTTGTGTTTACATGACTGACCCATTTAAATAAAATTCGGCAAAGTGAACATTTTTTTTTTACAACAGGTCAACTAACTATCTTTTCCCACAGCTTCAACCGCCTCTCACAGTCTTCACCAGCAGATGGAATTTGCTCAGTTACTTATGGAGTGACTTGTCTTCTGTATTCATTACAAACTGGAACACCTTGAAACCTGCGTGTGTTAGGAAGTCTGATACAATGAACATTTTGTCTTTTTTGTCAGTTTATGTTAAGTTGGTTATTATGGTTACATTGGTTGGGATTTAAGGACATTAACTTGTTAACTTAAAATTACTACCGACATTTTGACTATTTTCTTACATTTTATATACTAAATAATCAACGGAGAAAATATGCAGCAGATTAATCAATAATGAAAATAACTGTAAGTTGCAGCTGTACTTTAAAGCATCTTGTCTGTATTCTATCTTCCATTACAGGTAGGTGTGACGTAAATACGGTATCTTCACCAGTGGTCTCTCTGAGAATTTGGGTGAAATTACTGTAATCTGGGATAAAAAACATCTCACCTGGCGGACAGGATGATGACGCGGGCCTCCAGCTCTTTCGCCTCCAGCAGCAGGGCAGTTAAGTTAGTCTCCTGGCTGAACTGGAGGACTTTCTCTGCCTGTGATCGGGGCATAAGAAAGGTCAAGCCAGCTACTTTTCCCTGCCTTAGACACCATGCTTCCTCTTTACCTGCTTGGTCTGAGCTTGGTTGATTTCTTTTCTTTTCTTTTTTTTTTTTTTTTGGAAAACGGGAGACAGAGATCAAAAGGAAAGCGATCCAGGGGAACCGGCTGAACTAAAAAAAAAAAAAAAAAAAAAAAAGCTTGAAGGGAAAAAAAACTTTTGCATTTGTTCGCATGCAAACTGAGGGTTATCAAGGCTCCAAAGAAGGACGTGCATGTGTTAGGTAGGGGGGAAGAAGAAGGTCAATGCAACCAGTAACTAAAAACGGGTGAAGGGGGGTGAGGGGGACCTTTTCCCCCAACAAAAAAACTGCTGAAAATCAGGGAAGTGCTACAGAACAGGAGGAAGTAGCATCTGGGAAACGGTTTTGTCCCACACTACCGGTTCTCCACAAAGGAATGGACTTGCAAACTCTTTTTGTGTGTGAGTGTGTGTGTTCTGAGTACATGCATTCCTTTATTGAAGGAGAAAATGAAAATGATAAAAGCGGGGCGCTGTTCAGTGATATCTTTTTTTTCTGTCATGTCCGAAAATTATAGATTTTTCATAACAAAATCATTCTTCATTTAAATCATAGGGAAATGTCTCAAAGTAAAAATTAAAGAAAACACGTGCTACCAAGAGAGGGATATTTCTGGGTCGGCTGGTGACTGGTTTGGGCTGGTTTCTAGTTGCTACGTTTGGAAAGTTGGTGGGCGGCGTGCATTGACCATGCAAATATACCTTAGGTCCTCGCTTGTTGTCATAGGACAGTTGGTCGAGGTTTTCATAGTTCCTTTTTTTATTCTGATGAGTAATGTGCACAGAGAAAATATGCAGACACAGAAAAATATTATAAACAGTTGAAAATGGAGGGCAGTAAAGCATTCCAACAAATTTCCACTTTTCTGCTTCAAATTGGGATCTTTAACAGTGGGGCTTGCAAAGAACATCAGAGATGACCGCTTTGTAATAATGCTGCAATCATGTATTCTTTTTAAAGATATCAAGTACACCAAAGGATCACGGGAATGTAATCACTGTACTGCATAAATTATCAGTGATGCAGATTCACCTGTATAATCAATGCAGGTGTAAGAAATAACTGGATCAATACGCTCTGACTCCAGAAATAATCAATACACAATGATTTGAATTTTACAGACTGAAAACTACACTACTTGAAAGGTATCTTTTAGCAAACACACACCAACACACCATTAAGTTCAACATGGAATCATGTTTGTGGCCTCCTAAAAAAGTATCACAACTGAATTAAGAATAAGAGCTCATTAAATGTTTTACAGTATGTAAACTTGCAAAACTGCAGTGGCAACTTGTTTCACTGACCACACACTTGGAACAACACATCAGAAGTTGAAACCATCATAACATCAACTGCAAATGTTGACTGTATGGATTTATCTTTACTTAATTGTTGTACAGATTTTGATACAACTCTAGTTCCTAATTCAAATGTGATTTATAAAATCAAATTGAAACAAACCAAAAATGAAAAAGCCATAATCGATTCACACTCTAATCACAACTGCAGTAAAGCTGAATTAACAGAGCATGTTTGTTTGGAACAGTTGCAGAAAGATTCAAAATTATATAAAATAAAAAATAATATAACTGTTTGTGAAGCTTAATTGGTACCATTCCAAAGTCTGACAAATAATCATTTTCTGTTGGTATAAAACAAACAGGACATAAAGTAAGCTAACTTTTCAAACACTAACTGCAAAAACACAGTATGAAGAGTATATAAATCTATAATAATATGTACTGTATAGTTAGTGTGTAGTATATAATTTGGTCACAGCTTTACATACTGACACTGACACTGTGGCTTCACCATTTTGGATTCCAGGCCTGGCCTGTGTTCTGTAAGAGGAGACACTCGACAGTCCTGCCTGACATGGAGCCGTTTCACAGGAAAACACATCATCTTTCTGCTTCGTAGGCTTTCCTTCACAGCTGCCTGGCTTCACAGCTCACACTTCAGTGCACCCTGGGGTCCGGGTTCCCTCCTCTCACAAAGTCAACGCTGACTGTGCTTCAGTACAAAGTCTTCCATTCGCAAGCTTTTAAGACCTATTAGACAACCCAGGCAGTGTTGTGCTTTTTGTTTTCGTCATGTTAGTTGTGATTCTAGATGTTGAGGCCTAATTGAATCTTGACTCACAATCACTATTACAAAAAGACTTTATCCATACTTAAGGTTTGCGAGCAACATATTTTCTTGTGTAATGAAAACACCATAGCATATCATCAGTTGGATTATAGATAATTCCAGTTATTCCATTTCCTTAATGCAAATATTACAAAAATCTGTGATTTGTTTTAAAAGATAGAAGAACAATATACAACAAAAGAAAATTGTGTGAAACATCATTTGGAAAAAAGGGAAATATCCCAGTAATTGTAATTGAGGTGATTTTTCCCTTTTAAATGAGAACAATAAAATATTTAGACTTGTTTGATAAGGTCATTTTAATTTGTCCAGTTTAGTCAATCATGAAACTTTAACTACTGTGTCTGTTGTTAGTGATCTGATTTATCTTTGGCAAGTAGAAATATTTTCCATTAGTAACATCCAGCATCACACACACACATACACACACACAAATGCACACCCACACACACAGACACACGCACACACACAAAAAAACTCTTTGTCTTCCCCCCCAAGAGATTTTCTGAGCGCGCTATTTTTGTACCCTCAGTCAAGCATTAATATTTCAGGTTGTGTTGGTCACGTTTGCACTCTGTGTCCAGAGCCTCTTTGCTGGTGGTGGCGGTGATCCCCTGTGAGTGTGTGGCCCGGCTAACAACTTGCCATGAAGCATAATGTAAATTTACTGACTTTATGCAGCACAACAGGATGATTAGCAAGAATAACACCTCTCTCTTTTAATTAGAGCATAATAATTTGACAAAGCTGCAGTCTGCCTCATCCAAACTTACATCCTTTTTCTGTCACCTGAAACAGTTGAAGCTGTCACTGCATTTACAGTTTAGGCATTTAGCTTTCAATCAAATGTACAATAAAAGAGCTGCTGCTGGCGGGACATACATAAGATGCCCGAGCTAAGTTGAAAATGATCTAAGTAGCTGTGGGCAGACCAGGAAGAACCCAAGCAAATCAAAACTCTTTAACTATTTGGTTCCTCTGTTTTTTCTTTTTATCATTTCAGTATTTAAAGTTCCAGTGCGTAGGATTTAGTGACATCTAGTCTCTAGTCTCTCCTACACGCTGGACGTCCATAAGGTACACTTATATAATAATTTTGTTACTATGCCAAACAGCAAAATCTCCAACAAAACCTCACAGCTGACATAATTAAAGAATACATTAAGATTATTATGTCCTCTGTTTTTTTAATGTTTTTATTTTATTTAATCTCCCTAAGAATGACACTGTACCAAACTATTAAGGATACGGCTGGAAAAAAATTCTCTCAATGTCTTTGACTTTCAATGCTAAACTCATTTTTTCTTAATGAAAGACAGAAATCTTCAAAAACAGGTAACAAATATATAGTTGTTTTTTTTTAACTTAAATTTTCTAAAAGCTGGCCACTTTAGGTTTCAGCAAACATCACTCAAACAGGGGAAGATTTAGCCTTTTTAGGAGACTATTTTTAGATGTCGATTAAAGTACTTTTGGCGCTTTAGTGAGTATTAGCAGACGTGAATAACTCTAAATAAATTTCAGCGTGTGTGTTCCATGGTAACCCAGTGCAACAATGTGGCTCATTTAAGTGTTTTTTTAACAACAATGGAGCTCTGTGGCCCAGAGCAGTACGATCTATCAGGCTTTACATACACTCATAGTACTTGTTGGTGGATCAGTTTATTGTTGATTTTTTTTTTCTTGTGGTCTGCTGACAGTCAAGAATAATAATAATAATAATAATAAAGAACATACATAATAACTAGCCTTATCCTTTGAGTTTTTCTGGGTTTTCAGTGTGCGATTACTGTTGCACACATTTGGAGATCTTTTCATATTAATCAGGGCCTGAAAATGCTTGAGCTGGCCCTGTGTCGTGACGAATTAAAGCTGTAATTAAAGCCTCACAGTGGAGAGAGTTGCAGCTCTCAGTATTATGGGACTGAATGGGATGCACAGATGGATTCATTTTGGGACCGAAACAAACATAAAAGGAGCTTCCTGGATTCTCATCAAAGGCTTTAAAAACACAAATTTCTCATCTCTAGTGCAGGATGTGAGTCACATCTAGATGATTTGAAAGTATCTTCTTTCAAACTGCATGGGTGTGCTTGCACAGTCCAGCACGATTAATCCAAATGTTTGACATGTTGTCTTATTGGCGGCTGTTTAATCAGTACTGATCCCGGTCACTTCATTTAAGCAGTTTTCAGTTTTGCTGTTGCTGCCTTCTGTAAATTACCTCAGGTCTGTGTCATATTCAGCGTCTCATCAGCTCCTGATTTAATTAAATCTCTGATTCAGGACTCATTTCACTCTGCCACACAATTACAGCAAAGAGCCCCAGAGAGTGACAAGCCTCACAGAGAATAATGGGAGGAAAAATATCCCAAGGTAATTTTATCTTATTAAATAGATGCAATAGATGGCAGCCGTTTTTTCCCCCCCTCTCGCTCTCGTTCTCTCTCTCTCTCTGTTCCTAAAGGGCACACATCATCGTGGTCTCAAGTCTGTTTTGGCTCAAGGAAGATCAGCATTTCACTGACCCACATACACAGCTCAGAGCTACACTTAAAATGGATGCATCAGCAGTATCTGAGAAGACCAAAAAGAAAATAAAATCTGCCATATCATATGAAAATGACCTAGCAAGGTGTAATAAACACAAAGCCTCTGTGTACAATAATGAAACCGTTCATTCATCAAGCACCGAGCAGAAAGGAACACCTGACTTCCACCACGGTACCCAATAGAACACTTCAGTCTGTGATGGTTTACAAAGCCCCACGTTAAAGTCCGCTATTTGGCTCCCATTGTGGATAGACACAGGATAATTTGGACTATGGCGAAAAGCAACGTGACGATGAGCAAATAAACATACAAACTTTTGTCAGATTAGACCACATTAGACGCTGTTGATGTCTCTAGGAATGTTAGCCAGTGTTTACACAATGGTGAGAAAGAGATGTGGCCACACAACAGAAAGGAAAACAGTAACATACATAGACATAAACCTTTGAGGTTTCAAAAGCCACACTCACGCGCTAATGCTCATACACTCTATGGAAGGGAGGGTGGGGGGTAGGGGGTTGGGGGTAGGTGGCTGCTGGGAGCCGAAGCATCTCACCTTTGTTTCTCTCTCCTCCAAGAGGGTCTCGAGCCTCTTTTGAGCAGCCCTCCCCTCGTGGTCATCGCTTACTATCAAGATGATGTGGTTCCAGTTGAACTCGCGCATCAGGTCAAACCACACATGCGCCTGGTGGGAATATGGAGGGACTGTCCGCAGAAAGGACAGGTGGATACTCTGAGGAGATAAACATACAACATTTAACAGGTTTCCATAGCATCTCAATTCTATCCATGTGAATTCTACGCCATACATATTTCAGACAAAAGTGTGCTTCCAACTTTGTGTTTGGTGAAACCGTTTCCTGTTTCAACATATCAGGACCTCATTAAGCAAACACAAGCACATAAAGGAAACTATCCTCCTCAGAAAAGCTACAATATAATATTTTTTATGATTTAAATGTTATTAGGTGGTAAACAAATGCCAAACCCAAAAATGCCTCAGTCCATACAATGAACCCTCAAGCTCTCTTCAATTTCCAATTTTAATGGCTCTGATTTCCTCTAACTTGCAAGATAAGGAGAAATGTCACTTAAATAGGCTTTAAACTGAGTTATTAAAGTCCTTGGCATTTTATTTATGTGATTGCTGTTTCATAAAAGCATTACTTGGGTCAGAGGCATTATTAATGATGTTCTTTCAGTTTTCAACTGAAAACCCATTTAATCACAGCCCCATTAATGGACAGTGATGGGACGTTTAATCTGGGAAGCTTTTGAAACTGCCCCAGGGGAGCTCCTTACTCCCTCGCTCTCTCTTCACTCTCTTCCTGTTGTCCTCCCTCTCTGTCTCTCTTCACATCTCTTTCATCCATCACTCACCTTGTCTGAGTAGATGGACATGCGGGTGGTGAGTCCCACCACGGGGATGCGGTAGAAGCCTGCAGTGTAGGAGACAGGCGTTGGAGTGAGGTGGTCATTGGACTGGGGAGGGTGACTCACCAGGATAGCATAGACCTGTAGAGACGCAGAAGACGAACACTTTGTCATTCTGGCACCGGCATTAAGAAAAATGGCAACACCACTAGTCGTACTCTGATAAAGAGTCTTAAAGGTATCCAATTTAGATTTTCTATCTTTCACTTTCTCTTTTTCTTACTTTGTTTTTTAATTACCAGACAGTATACCATATTTAAAGATTCGTTCATTCATCTTAAATCAAATAAACTGATTTTTTAAAATAGTATTAGCATCAAGCAACTACAACAAAAAGCCTAAACATATTGGAAACAGTGCATATTGCAGACAGGAAGGAGGAAACGAGGCACACATGAGGTTTGATTGGTTTTGTTAACATCAAAACTATCTTTGCTATGCAAAGATGACTGTTTGATATTTATACTCTAAAAGATCATTTCTGCATTCTTAAAAGAAGAAGATTTTATCATGTAACGCTGATCTCAAGGTTGGGTTCACCTGCTCACCAAAAACTGAGACCCCTTTTAAACTTTTCTACCTCAAGATGAATTAAATTTACGTACACTGTACATACAACATAGTCATCTTTTAGTCTGTGCAACTGCTGCTTTAAAATGTTGTATAACAGGTTAAAAATAACATTATTGAACTGCAAATGTCTACGTAAATTGTAGTCTGGTCTAAACTCTTCTGTGACAAAGAAAAAGAAGAGCAACGTAATCTTCTGCTTTGTTCAGAATCTCTCCACTGTGTTGGCTGGCAGACTTTAACAATATTTACAATATTAATGTATAGCTGTTTGCTTTACTCTTATCCCTCCATTAAACAAACCAACTCTCTCCAGTTACTTCAGCTAAAAAAAAACACAACAAAAACACACCCACAAAAACAAAAGGCCCAGCCATGGGAAATGCCTCGAAGTTGTGAAAGAAGAGAAATAATGTTGGCAAGGCTGCATGGCTGTGCAGGCATGGATTATTGGATGTGAGCAGTCCGTATGGTTGGGTCAAAAATGAGGTCTATCTTCCAAGGACTGCTCGCAGGCATCTACTCCTCCATCTGCCATACACTTCCCTTCTCAGTAACTGCTATCGCCTTCAAGCCTCATCTGATTAAACCTTCCACAGGCTTTACGTCACAATTAGGTTGATTCTGTCTAATTTACAAGAGTGTGTGCAGAGAACTGATCTATTGTTGGTGTAATCTGTACAGCCTAATGAGTAGATTTCACACTCATGCTTTGTCGAGAGCATGTGACAGGAGACTGGGTGCGACAGTATTATTCTACAAGCTTGTATCAGTGAGAGTCTTTACACTAAGGAGAGGACCAAAGACATGAAAGCTGCACAGAAGCTGTGGGTTGTTCTCATGAAGCTTAATTATGTGTGTGGGAGAAACAGGAGCGAGCGCGAGAGGGACTTTAACGCCTCAACGTGCTGTGACATAATGCTGGCGCTTTTTAAAAGCCATGTTGAGCATCTACATGGGAGGATGTTGGGTGCACTTCACTGTGCTTCAGTGTTTTAACAGCTCTCAGAGGAACGTACACATTCACCATGCATTACTTATGAAATATGTTTTGTTTGTTAGAAATGAAGCATATATGGTTTGAATCTTTAGAGTCAGTTGTGTAGCTGTAAGATAATTCTTCCCGGAGAAATATGCATTTAAGCAGCCTATGCTGTTTGAACGGGAATGTCATACTTCTTGAGACAGTTGCTCACGTTAGCCCTGCATCATATCACACAGATTGCAGCTGAGTGAGTGCTCCACCCATGAAGAACAACATACAGCAACTCAGACTGTCCGCAGCCATGTCAGCCTGCTTTCGCCAAAATGTTGTCATGCAAAGCACACACACACACACACATACTCACACTGAAAGCCAAGTTGTTAATTGTAAATGGTATATTGCGCATTTTCACTCATCACTGGTTTCTTTGCAGTTCAGTAGTTCTGCAGCTGTGTGTCCTGAAATGTACACTTGTCCTTTCATCCGAGATGTGCCCCAAACCAAAGCCTATTTTCAGATGTCTGCAAAACAGATGGGTCTGCAGGGGGTTCACTGTATTAGAATTAGAAAAAGTCGACTAATTTTTGAGTTATGTGTACAAGCATAGAGTGGTTGCCAAATTGGACAAATGGCAGACCCATAAAAATGTAAGGGCTTTTACACACATTTGGCAGGATGTTTGCGCTGCCTGCTGTGAGGCTTTGTAGGAAAGAGGAGGCAGCTGTTTAGTCTGGATGCAGTGTTCAAGGCTGATCTGGTCTTTTACCCACTTTTGTGGCGCTTGGGTGTTAAAAAAAAACATATTTGATGCATGAAATGTTTGCTAAAAGCTGCAACTTTCTATTTCAAGGCACATGGATGTTGTTCCTCCAAAACATTGATGCGTCTAACATCAACCCAGTTTTACAGCAAGGTGGAGGTGTGCGTGGAATATAGTGGCCCGAGTTATGGGGTTATGATTGTAAGGAAGTCGTTTGATTTGGCGCGCATGCAGAGGTGGCAGTGAACTACCTGACTGGAGATGAGGTCCTCGCAGACTGAGAGAGCCATCTGGATGGCGTTGGGCTTGTGCGTTACGGAGATGGCGGTCAGCTTGAATTTGTCCCTGCCGTAGACCTGGTTGGCCTGGGTCACGGCATCTTTGAAGACCTGTTCATATCTCTTCTGGCTCAGGACGGCCCCGATGTTCACGATTTTCGGTTCGCAGCCGGCCCGCGCGCAGGAGCACGAGAAGAGCACCGCCAGCAGAAACAGACGCATCGTGTGGACCACCAAACAGAACAGTGCAGCTCGGTCGCTTTTCTCCCCGGTGGCGGGTCGGCTCCACCAGCTTCTGGATAGCGGCACGGCTCAGCCAGTTGAATGCGCGACTGCAGACACGATCCAGGTGGGCGGTGTGAGCGAGGAGGTGGTGTTCGTGGGGAAGCCAATAAAGAAGAAGACGGAAAAAAAGGTGGATTTATGTGCAATGCGGAGGAATGTGCATGATCATTGTTAGGGACTGGCTGTCAACCAGGGACGTCCAAACCGCATTGTCCAGCTTTTTTCCTCTCCACTGCAGAATTTCTCAAACCTCTCTACGGTTTTAAACAAAGAGTCAAACCACCGGTCCAAGTTTCCTGCCGGCTTCTTATCTGAGATGTTTTATCGCCCCGTCCAGCCGCTGCTCTGTGCTCTCTGTGCAGACTGATCACACCGATGCGTCCCTAGCTGGTCGCTCCGGGCTGAGCGGCTGCTGTCCTTGGTGCTGACAGCTGTGCATGCGCGCCGCGGTGGTACTGCGCGCTCCCGTCGTATCTGCTCCCCCCCTCTCTCTCTCTTAGTTTTGCGCGTTGGCGTGCTGCTGCCGCTGCTGCTGCTGCTGCTGATGATGATGATGACGATGGAGTAGAAGCTGATCGTATGAAAAATAAATGTGCTCACTCGCTCAAAATCCATAAGATCACCTTGTTAGTCATAACAGGACATGAAAGACAAGATCAGTGAAGGTAGCGCACATGCAGCGTTGGGACGCCGACCTCCAGGGAATGGATAGTCTGCAGAATTAGTAAAGATGCATATGTGGGCTTTGTTAATGCGTGTGATTTGTAATGAGAACCAGATACCAGAGATATGCCCCTCAATTACCCCGTTTGCAAAATAGTAGACGGAGGTAGGATGAAGGGGTGTTTATTCAAAGGCTTTCAGAGTTGAGCCATGGAGACGGGCTTTGATGTGAGCTATGGCCCCCCCAAACTGGAACAGAGTCTGGTTTGACTCGGGGCTCTCTGCATAACGTGGAACCGACCTCCTTGGATAGCTCATTAATCACGCAGCCTGTCTGCACCATCCGTCTCACTCCAACACGAGCGGACCCGCCTGGTCTTGCGTCCATAACCATGCGTGCTTGTGCGGACATGGGGTCACATCAGACTACGGTACGGGTGTTGTGTAATCTCCGACCTTTTGAGTGTTTAGAGGCTGTCAGCAGCATCCCCGCAGCGAGAAACACGAGCAGCATCAACCTCCCGGTTACCTTGGAAACAAGGCACACATGCACACGTGCTCACGCGCGCACAAAAAGAGTGTGTCCACACAGAGGAAATATCGCCTGTCAGTGAGTTTATTCATCACAGCAGGGAGCCTCACAGTAAATCACTCAAAGGAAACAGACGTGCACACCAAAACAAAAAGATAAAAAGAACACCTTCAGTCACAGAGACTCTTTATGTGAAGCAGCAGTTAATCATTTTTTAATTATTAATAGTCAATCATATAAAGGTTATTCCCCAAGATGAGTTCGTGTTGTGCGTTCATTTCTAGTATTAATATCAACAACGTCTGCGAGAGAGAACAAGGTGTGTGTTAAATGAGGACAGTGTAAAATCACACAGCAGTGTTGTGAATTATATATCACACAACACTGTGTTGTCTCTCTGCGTTTAAGTCAGCTGAAAATTAATCACCAGACTGAAGAAATCAGCAGCCATCAGCTGCTGTCCGTGTGATTTCAAAACGAGCTTATCCCAAATATGATGTATGAAGTGTTTTGGGTTTTTTTTTCTTTTCATAACTTTAGACAAGGAAAATGCAATTTATGTGTACTGGATTCTAAACAGGTGTGTGAATAGCCTAATACTGTGGCCAAATATATAACATCTTATATATAAATAAACATACATATAATGTACAGATATATAAAATTTATATAACATTCTCCTCCAAGAGAACCACAAGAAACCCACTTATACACTGTTATGTATAATAAATAAAAGTCAGATAATAATAATAAAGGTTATGTGTGATAGAAAACCAGGGTAAAGTATTTCCCAGACGCTGATAAACGTGAGGGCACTGAGGACTCATTTCAACATACTTGAACATTTATTTCCATTTTCAGTTCTTTTCTGTTCACTTGACTTAATTTGCAGATCCATCATCCAAAAGGTATTTATACAGACTGAATATTATTTTATGTGTTTATAAAGACTGAAAGTTGATTCTCGGAAATAGCAGTTTGATAGCAGACAACATTTGCTCACAAAGCGGGTAACAGAGGGTAAAAACACCCCAAAACACAACACTATGAAAGTTCCAAAAGGAAAAGGAAAATGTCAAAAGTAGGTTGATTGGTTCCTCTCAAAACACACTGCCTCCAGAACGCCAGCCACATACAGCAGCCACATACAAGTTGTGTTAAACTTAGAACCCAATGATTTCCCTCCCAGCCCCCATGTGACTGCCAGAAGCAGTTCGTATGCTCACCACTTATTGGATGACCCTGACTCTTAATAAATGAGGTTATGAAGCCCTCCTCTTCCTGCTCTTCCTCCTCCTCCTCCTCTCCAGCCTGCTCATCCACCCCCCACACATCAATAAAGCTGGAACAATCTGCTCTGCAACCATTATATAAGAAGGTTGCTTGTTTGCTGCTGAAGCAACACAAGAGTCCGACGAAGACTCTTCATCGCAGTGAGATCAATGTACAAAAATAAGAGTAGGCAGTCTGGCACGCAAAGATCATTGCAAGCTTTTAAACTCTGTCTCTCGCTCACTCACGCTTACACTCAGTTAATCCACTCAAAAACGTGCACACACAGACACACACTAAATTTCACACTTTGAGTTGTTCGCCCACTCAGAAGAAAAACAGACTTATAGACCACCCACACAGTCCTCTGCAAAGCAAGAGAGATGTTTGTGCATGCATGTGTGTCTGGATTTTAAAGCTAGTATTGTTGATATCAAAACAATTTCTTATCATCTAATACAGTAACTGCCATCACACTGTACATTTGCTTGGATAATAGTTTTTCAACAAGGAAAACACATTAATTTAAATAGCACAATTCATACACAGAAACTGTTTCAAACTGTTTAATATATGCTTAAATGCCATTGAAAATAAAGTAAAAGAACATGTCAAAATATGCACAGATTCAGAGATAATGCTGATGCAATATATTGGTAAAATGCTGTAATTTCTAACATTTTACCAGATAATTTCAAATATAACAAAAAACAGCAATACATAATATTATTAGTTAAAGGACCAGTTTAAGGGACCAGGGATTAGTGGCATCTAGTGGTGAAGTTGCAGATTGCAACCAACTGATCCCCAACTTATCCTCTCCCTCCAAATGTGTGGGGGTCTTCTTCTTAGGTTCAGTGTTTTTGGTTTTGTCCTTTCTGGGCTACTGTAGAAATATGGTGGTAAGAACTCCCTGGAAGAGGACCTTCACCCTGTGTAGATATAAAAGGCTCATTTTAAGCTAAAGACAACACAGTTCTTAGTTCCAGGTGATTATAAGAGAGCAGTGATCGCATTCTTCATTCTTGGTACTGTCCTCAACACACATTGAGCACAAGTCCTAACATTGTTCATAAAACTACACCAGGCTGTGAATCCTTATCATCTAAGCTACACACTACTGTAGCATCACTGTATGTACTGTTGTAAGAGCAGCTAAACCATATCAACATGTCTTGTACATATTGCAAACTGAACTGTGTGCTTTTAAATCCTTTTCAGACTCAGTTTTTTCTTTCCTTTTTTTTGTTTTATTTTGTTTCGGTGTTGCCACAGTGAGTATTAAAAAGGCTTTGTAACATCAGCATTTTCTTGAAAACGCTGAACCGTGCAGGCGCATCTTAATCAGGAATTGTAATAAAACTTTAAACAAAGACAGAACAAGAATCACCCATGTATGAAACACAGAGTGGGAGCGAAGGACAGGAAAGAACAGACAGAGCGTGTCACATTTAAACTCCTACATGCTTTAGCGCTTAGCATGACAGCAGGGCGTTTGTCTGCAAACTGCATGTCTTCAGCTCCTATAAGATAAAAGCGTTTCTCAGAGCACATTTGCTCTGACCTGAACATGTCCACGTTGAATGGAGTGAAGAAGTGTATCATAAATGACATGCGACGGTCACTTAAATGCATCAAGCCTCTGCTGGAATTATGTGATTGAGACACGGAGCAAAACAGGTCACTGCTCTGAGATGAGTACTGCTGATGAGATCTTGGAAATGGATTGCCTCAATGAGCCATGTGCAGATGGATGCCTGCCTATCTGATGTGTTTCTCATGTAGTGTGAAGTCCTGACATAAATTATAGATGTGTGAGTCCCCTCTGTGCTTGCTTGCTTACTTGTCCCGATGCCGAGGTGAAGCATTGACGCTGCATGAGAACAGAAAGACTCTTCCGGATTTTAGATGCTGTTTTTCCTTGTCATGTGCTGCAGAGCCTTGTGTCTGTGTGCGTGTGTTTGTGTGTGAGGGTTGAACAAGCCTGATCAATAAGGATCAATTTTTTGTTTCACATTAGAGGAGGCTGTCAGCTCCTTGTGTTTCAGTAATTGAGACTGTCCAATGAGTCAGGAGAGAATTAAGATCTGATATGAGGAGAACAGGTGTGCATGTTATTACAGAGGATTTAGGTGTGTGTGTTGGAAAGAGAGAATTTTATACACCTCAAATACACTTCAAATGACATATGTAATGCATTTCTTAAATTTTTCAGAACCATGTTTTGACCATACATTTGTCCATCATTAGACTCTACAACCAGTCGATCAATAGTCCTGGGAACACAGAGATTTGAAACAAACACTAAATCAGGCAGATGCACAATAATGCTTAAATACATCAATAATATCACCGATTTTTTACATATATTTCTTTTTTTTGGAATTATTTTCCTTTTATAGGAACACATTTGTTTAATTTATTCTTATTTTTTATTTTCAGCCACTTGGGGGTGAGCTGAGTCATTTTATTTGGGGTTCGTCACTATGAATGAGCCCTTTCATGTTACACATGGCCATTTAATCCATGGTTGATATACAAATAGTGTTGAGTGCAGCTTTAATGCGAAATCCAAACTTATTTGTTAAGTATCATCTTAAGCAGCTTTTCCCTTGAATTTTTTTTTTTTTTTTTTTTTTTTTTGATTTGATATTGAACAGTAGGGAAGCATAGAGAAAATACTGTGGTCGATGACACACAGAAATCAAGTCTATGGATAAATGTCTATGTAATAGCACACATACATAGTAACAAACTCTGGTGCATCAACAACAGCAAAAAGAAGAAACAAACAGGAGATTCACTTCCAGCTTTCATCACTGCTCTCTGTACTCCTCACTTTGAATGAATAACATGGATATAAAGGATTCAGTTGTAAGGCCAAGTCTCCCTCATGTGCGCTGTGAAAGGAGATCAAGCTGGGCTTTTGTTGCTAAGAATATGCAGCAGTAACAGCAGAGGGCATCTGAGCTGTTCTGATTAGAAGTAGGTCAATACAAAATACGGTTTGATCCAAAGTCAAACTTCCATTTATGTGTGGCACCAAATCTTATGAAGCTGTGGCAAACTTCAGAGGAGTCAGTGATTGACAAACTGAGAAGATTTTGGATCTTCTCAGTTTTAGAAATATTTTATAAACGTTTTACTGTGATCTCTTTGGTGCTGAATTACTTTTATTTCAATACTGAAAACTAATTCTTCATGTGGAGTCATTCATGAAGTCATTCTGTTTGAGTCAATCTAGCTTTGGACAACTCCAGATTCTCTCTTTCCAGTTATAAAATGTACAGTAAAAGTCTGCTATGTGGGAATCACAGAGTCCAAAGGTGAGCCTGGAATTATCAGGCAATGGGAAGTGAAAGATAAGAAATTAGGTTAATAAAACAATGGAAGTATAAACATTTGACAGTGCAGAGTAACTGTTTGACCAAACAGACAAGGCCTCACTGCCTCACTGACTTCTTTTAAATGTCAGACAATTAAAATCACTTAAAATCATCTGTAAGTTTAACTGAAAAATATGAACAGCATTATAATGGGAACAACTACATACAGGAAGCAGCCCAGCAGCACCAGGAAGAGCAGAAGGAGGACAGTGGTGGAGAGGCAGGGGGAGTGTGGTCGCATCAGTCTCCATCCCCTAACAAGGCATGAAGGGTAGCCGCAGCATCTGCGTATGTTTGTGTGTGTGCCGGCCTCCAGCTGCCTCTCCAGTGGTGGCACCGGATCGGCCTCAAGTTCAGGCCCTGGACTGATGATGAGGGCCGGACCGGCTTCGTAAACTCCGCCACTGTACAGTTCCTCCTGCAGCCTTCTGATCTCCCACTGCGGGAATGGGGTGGTCTGTCGACAGAAGGGGCATCGCAGTCGGCCCGGTTCCTTGGACCGCCTCATGATGCCAGCTATACAGTGGTGGCACAGTTTGTGGTCGCAGTTGAGCAAGGTGACATGGTGATCTCCATGTGAGTCAAACAGCTCCCTGCAGATGGGACACTCGTGTTGGCTGCTGTTGCTGCACAAACTCCTGACACTTCCATTGCAGTCGGGCTCATCCCTGACAGCCAATTCCGGCTCTTGTGGAACAGATGTCTTTTGGTTAGCCCCAGCTGTCGCTGTTTGCATGTCTGCTTTGTGATTCTCATCACGGCTGTCCTGATGTTTGTGCTGAAGCAGAGGCTGTATGACTGAGTCACTCTCATCTTCATACTTTTCTGCTTCCCTTGGTATACATGAAACTCTGACATAACTCCCATCTGTAGCTGGCAGGTGCTTTTCTATGAGTGCAACAACACTTTCCTCCTCTGATTCAAGGCCCTCTGCCTCAGCCATCCTTCATAACTAAAATATATTTCGTCTATTCCTTACCCTGGCCCTAACACAAGCTAGGTATGCCTCTTCATTGCAGCAGGTCCACTTTCTTTCTTGACAAAGCTCAAGTGAGCGGGCTGCTGATGTAATGTTTCTGTATAACAAAGGCGACACAGTCTTCTCCCACCATGAATCCAGATAAGATAAGCACATTCAAAGTTAAAGAGTGCTGAGCAATAATATGAGCCTGAGAGAAGTGCCAGTGGCCAAGTAGTACAGTGAACATTTCACTATTCCACTCAATTTAACACGCTAATGTATTCAGCGCAACGGAAAGCTTTTGCCATTTCAGAAACGCATGAGCAAACACATTGGAGCTGAGCAGACAGATTTATTCTGCACATTTAAATAAACATTACATCTGTAGATTTGCCAGTTACAAAAATAAATTTCCATATTGAGAAGTAACACAAGAGAAGAGTTCATCTTAGCATTAATAACTATTAGTAAGCACTGCTCTTTTGAACACTGCTAGTGATTTGCTTTGAAATATGTCTTTTCTCTTCTGTGAACATCTGATATGTCTAATGTGAATTAAAACGCAGTGCCAAGCATTCCTGCACACCCTGCCTTACCACTGCCGGTAACTGAATATAATTGGTTCATGTCACATGTAAAAGCAGGCCCGGGAGCATTTAATTAAAGCCTCACAGCATTCGAGTCATCAGTAATTAAGTCAGTAACGAGTCGACAAAGAGACAAACAAAAAGGAATGCTGAAACTGCACATTCTTACAGACTTACTCGCAGGTTTCCAGCAGCAGGAAAAGGAACACGCAGTTAAGATATCAAGAGCAACACGTTAACATAAATGATCAGACCTGAAAATGAGTAAAGACTGACTTTAAATAAAGGTTTTCAATGTGTAATTTTCAATAAATGGATCAAGGTGTGAAATTTAATATGAATATGAATCAAATAAAGGTCACAGAGATTGTTATTTAATGTTTTAAAAATCTGTGCGATTTCTTGAAATTCAGCTCTGGTGGGAGTCACTCTGTAAATATAAACATGGAACTTTGGATGAAATCTGCCATTCACACCCTGACCCAACCGCTCCTAGTTCAAACTCTGCATCCACTTCCACAGCTGTAGAAAGGCAGCAACTACTGCTATATAAAAACCCCTTACTTTTCACCTCGTCCTCTTCCTCATTACTATCTGTTCATGAATGTATCTGCAATTAGGCTTAAGGAACAAATCATGTTTTGGGAAATTGGCTTCTTCGACTTTCATTATTACAGTGAGATTAGAAGATCAAAATCACGTCTGTGTGGTAACACAGCTATAATCAATGTTTTTATATTATCAGTGGATGACTAGTTGTACGTGACAGGGAGTGCTGAACATTGTGGACATTTAACAGTTAAGTGCCAGATATCTCTTCTCAGAAGTTAGCAGTGAGTAAACAGGGCTAAACCAAAGATTACTGCACATATGCTGGATGTGTAAATAAGGAATTATTTGCCAACATATTAGCCACACAAGCTTAAATGGTGATAATAATGCCAGTAGTGTGTGCACAGCATCAGTTATTGTAGGTTTACGTGCAGATTTGAAGTCAGGACACAGTTAGCCTAGCTTAGCATAAAGACCGACAGCAATGGGGAACAGCCAAGCACTGTTTAACTTAACAACAAAACCATCATCATGTTGCATTTTGTTGGTTTAATCTGCACAAAATGAGCTCCAAAAACAGTTAGAGACTGTAACTATTTCTAAACAAAGAAATGTCTGTCTGTGCTGCTGAGCTATGTCTTTAATCCTCTCTGTGACTCATATTAAATATGTAACCATTTACCACCACAGTTTCTGTACTTGATAAGGCAGCACTAACCCACACAGTACCAGGAGATATCACTGGGTCTAAATTTTCCACATTACAACCTTTCATTTTCTCTTTTTAGAATCAGGATGTGAACATAACTTTTCCACTTATCCAAAAGCACAATAGCACTGGCCATGTAAATCCTAGTCATCCTATCATTAAATTAAATGTAGAAACCTAAAAAGTTTAAAAGTGGTCTTTTAACTTGTCATTGCACACTGCTGTGACTAGAAAATCACTATCAGCATGCTGCTGAATAACCTGTGATCCCAATCAGAGAACAAACACAGCTGCCATTATACCTGTGGCTGAGGCACTGGCCAGTTTGATTACACAAGAAAGATTTAAACTTAAAATTTCAAAGGCCAGAACAATAATTTCTAACCTAAATAAAGCCAAAGCAAGAAAGACACAACCAAATAGTAATATCGGAAGTAACATACTGCAGAAGGATCATCTAGCATGTAAAAAATCACACAAATCATTTAAAGAAATCATCTAAAACAGTCACTCAAGCAGACTGATTAAGACTGTTACTGGCTGTAAGTTTGTCACAGTAATAACATTTTTCACAGTAAAATGGCTTTGATAGTCTGTGCATTATAACAAGTAAGTTATGGTGTTTGTAGTATTGCTTCCTTCGAAGATTAGCAGTCTTTCACAAAGATCTCACATTATAGACTGAACCCACTCAGTTAGTTATACCAGTCCAACAGGCTGGTGTGACAACTGCAGGCACTTAAGGATTCAAAGCTGGAAAGCAGGTTTAACGTTACGTTCATCCAACAAACAGTGCAGGTCTCCTTTCTTCTTTTAATTCGTTATAAGTGACAGATAAAAATCAATCCTGGACTCCCTCCTCTGAGATGTCTGATGAAATTCAGCCCTGATCTGACGTAATCTCGGTTGATCTCTCCTCCTGGATTTCAGGGAGGTCAGAAGTCCAAAGTGTCGCGCTGGTACTGCAGCCGTGGGCTGTTCTCGCTGTAGAACTGACTGAACCAGCGCCTGTGCTTCTGGATGGCTGAGTCTTCCTTCACGAGGAGAGGCTTGGAGATGTACTTCTTATTATTCCAGATCATCACATCCCGCTCAAACTAGAGCCATAAAGAGATGAAGAGAGGGTCACTGGACAGACTTGTATAGGTTTATTTCATAACATATTTGTTTTCATGCTCTGCACTTGCTCCGTTTTACTGTTTTTCCCCTGATAATCAAACAGGTGGCACAGTCAGGACATGCGGAAGATTTGAAAAGAGCAGACTTTCACTTAGCACTAACAGGACCAAGAATTAAATAATAGCTAAAAGAATAATCAGTATTTTGTACTGTGGGATTGCAGTGACTTATTATAATCTATCAGCAGGGATTTCTGTGTGAAGTGCTGTTAATTAAATCTCTCTTAAATCTTCCCATTTTGGTCTCTCCACAGTTGCTCCATCAGCTGCTGAGATTTGGCATTTCAGTCCACCCTCAAACTCCACCTCAAACCCTCCTTCAAAACTGGGTTTCCTCTGGTGGCTCTTTGTGTTATTACCACATGGGGAAACAAAATGGCAAAGTAATCGAATTATCTTTAATCATTCTTTTTCTGAACTCAAATGAAGTAGCACAGGATTGCAGAAAATGAATCTCAACCAAACATACCTGAACACTAACTCCAGTTAATCAGATAATTCCTCATTCAAATCAGAATTTTGCAAGTATTATATCATTTAATTGAGGCAATGTTCTTATAAAAGTGTTTGTTAGCAGGCATCATTTAAAGTTTTTGAACAGAATGTGTGTATATTTCTCAAAGGTACATAAGAACGTGTTGCTGTTTGCGTATCTGAATATTAACTCTTTAGCGCAGCATCTTGGAGGAGGAAAGATTAGCAAATCTCTTCTTCTCTTTTCAGCCAATTTATGAGTTTCTTGTTAAATCACTGACTGTGTTTTTTCACTTCACCACACAGTAATTATCAAGTTTAATGAGGACTATTTACACCTTTTCTTGTGACTGTGTGGTGTTACTTCTGGTGGCAATGAGGAGGCATTGAGGGACTGAACCAAAGGCAGAGTGGGAGGCAAATGCACACAATGATCTCTTCACATCAGAACAACTTTGATCTACAAGTGATCTTATCATGTACAGTTTTTCATGCAGTGTTGCTAATTTTTAAGATTAGATGTATACTCCTCCCAGTTCCGTAATATAGCCACCTGCTGTTGCTGGACTCCAGGTGGTTAATGATGAGACTGACTGTAAGATCAAAACTATGACCTACAAGAGGCTTAAAAGTGCCATGAAGCCGCAGAAATGTGGAGAATTTTGTGTGGGCCATCACTGTGAGTTAACCCTTTCACAATACACGTGGACAATGGAGGACTTAGTGACAGTGACAGCAGAAGGTAAGTGTGTACTGCACCTGAATGCATTCAGCTTTGAGGATGAATTTGGGCACCGGAGGTGGGATATTGGACTGATAAAACATGATGTGAGAGACACACTGCAACAGAGGCTCCACTGGAGTCACACAGTGCATGATAAGACCTCGACCCAAGAAGCTGTGGTCGAACCGCAGGAACACAATGCCAGGACCCACCTGAAACACAGACAAACATATGATAGCTGCAAACCTGTCTGCCTGATTCATAATGAAAATATGTACAATTACGTGCATAACCAGAACATTCATGGATGTGTTCATATGCACCAGGTACAGATGATCAGTCTGAAATTCAGTGAAATTCAGTTCTGTGTTACTGAGTTAAGGTACAGTAGACGTTTTAAAACCCTAGCAATGTGGTTCAAATCCATTTTAATTTCAGAGTAATTATTGATTAGATTATTGACTATAAATGTAATTTACAAATCAGTCACCGGAAACTGGAATTGAAAAATGTACAAACTGCAAGCTTAATTTACTGTACCTGTCTGGCCACAACATGAACATCAAGCAGAGGCCAGTGGAGTCCAAACACAGTGAATGAATGTTTCACCAACATCTGAGAACAATGCTGGTTGGGCTCTGACTCCGATTCCCATTGAACCTTTAATAAACACACATACAGTGTCATTCAAACATGGAAATACACTAGTTCAAAAATACACACACACAAAAAAAATAAAATAACTAGGTGTGTGATCCAAGTGACCCAAGGGCAGGTTTTACCATTTAACCCAGAATACCTGATTGTTTATCTGGCTTGGCTCAGTAAGTGAAATTAACTCTACACTGGGTAATTTCCTGCCTCATTGTCTTGATACCTCTATAATAACTGACTTTATTTTTTTAAAATAGGCAGCATTTAATGACATCTTACATTTTTTTGACAAAACAAATTAAACCCAAAAATCATTTAATGCATTAAGCTATTCACGTCACTTCAAAAACAGTGCAACACCAGAGAGCATTTTCAAAAAATCCAAATGTAAAATCATGCTGGTACCACAATCCATTAAAAATATTGGTCATGTCATGTCAACTTACCATAAAATCCCACCCACCAAGTGTTGTGCAAAGCACTGAAGACAACAGATGGATCCAGAACATTTGACACTGAACAAGCTGGAAAATGACTGAAGCAGAGCAGCTGGGTCAAAGTAACCCATCCAGCTGCTCTGACTCAGCATGAGCAGCCCAACAACAGAAACAGAAACAACCCCACATTTTTTTTGACGACTTTTGACTAAGATCAAAATATCGGAAAACTTTGGAGAATAGAAAAACGGCATCACATTTATCATGCTTCACAATGGGAAAATCTTTACCTTCCAGTCATGTCGCAAAAATTCCCAGGTTTTGCTGTTGATGTGACGCAGGTCCACTCCGCTGACAATGCTCGGCGTGTGCAGGTGAGCCAGGTGAGCAATGTCTGCTGCATTTTCAGGAATCTCCTGTGGGGAGGAGAATACACAATGTTCTCGTGGTTTGATGGTTCTCATAGCCAAAACACATTCTCCTCCCGAAGAGTGTTGTGCTGAATTGATGTACAACTACAGAAAGTGTATTTTCTGAGGATTCAAAGTACATCGTTGGAGAAAGTTATTGGTAATTTTTCCCTTCAGCCACAGTGAGGGAAAATGTTTCTTTATGCAACTTTAAAGACTGTATTGCAGAAAGTCAAACATCTAACAAACTGGTTTTCATCTTCAAGCAAACTAAAATATCTTCATGTGGTGGAGTAACCCTGCACCTACCTGTATGTGGGCATTAACAAAATGTTCAGTTCTCCCCCGATAGACCCACTCGCCCTTTGTTACTTCCTCCTGCTCTGGGACCGTCCACTGAGGTTCTTTTCCATCACAGTGAAACCAAACCAGGATCTGGCCGTTAACCTCACAGCTTGTCCAGTGACGAACCTTGGCAAACTCTGGCACTGAAGGATGGATGAAATCATCTCTTTAGTCAGCATCTAGACAATCAACCATTCACCCCTAATGGTAGATATTCCACACAGCAAAATTAAGAGTTAATTTTCCGGTGCTAGACAAAAGTGTAGACAAAAAGACACTGTAAAAAGTTGATTTAACCATAAAGGAGTCAATTGTGTAAGAGAGTTGGTGTCATTGGGCGGTGTTTAGAACTCCTCTCCTAATGCGTCCTGATGGATTTCTATCTCTAGTGTTACACAGAGCTAATTTTTAACTCTGGATAGAGTTACTTTAACATCGGATCTGAGTTGTGTTATTAACACAATCACGATCATTTGTCTACATTATTTTTGTTTCACCTGTGAAAACAAATATCAAAACCTTTTTCAAACATAAGGGCCCTGAGGCAACAAGGTGACGGTTGGTCGTCAGTCGACGTGGGCACCATCTGCAAGCATTTATGGCCATTGTTTTTTGCTCTATATCTTCCTAGGTCTGCACTTACCTGCAGATTTCGGCCAATTAAGCATGACGAATCCAAGGCAAGAGTGTGCACACACACAAGGCTCTGTTTTATCTTTTATCAATCTAGTGCTTCTTTCTCAAGATAGTTTGTACATCTTCAGTCCTTTCATTTTTTAAATGTTGAATACAGACTACTGCCACCTGCTGGTGGTATGGAGAGCTATTTCCTCCCACGCAGGTGCAGAATGTATGTGGTCGTTGGCAGCAGCTGAAGCGTTTTCACCGCAAAGGCAATCCAGGAGTTGACCTTTGTCATCACTAGTTCTGTGATGTCAGTTCTTTGCAGCACTTAAAAATTATGTGTGTGATAGGTTATCAATAGTATCGCTACTGATAGTATCGATTCTGATACTGATATTATAACAAATATGTTGGTATGTGCCAAGGTGTGACAAGGAAACAGTGATCATATTTTGTGCACCTAGAACTTTTTCCTTTTGTTGTCTTATCAAAAGTGGTATTGAATATTGTTTTTTTTTTTAAGTATTAACGTTTGAAATTCTGGTATCATGACAGCTTTGTTAATAGTTCTTCACATCACATTTTTTTGTAGAATAAAAAACATCACTGGACACCACCTTCAGTTCAGTTCATACCTTTTTCTGAATACGGGATCTTGACACACTTGCCATCATTCCCCTGAAACTGCCATCCATGAAATGGGCACTCTATGCAGTTTCCCACCACCTGTCCTCCCACAGCCAGGCTGGCTCCCAGGTGAGGGCAGTAGGCATCCACCACATAGGCCTTCCCATTTTGGCCTCGAAACACTGCCACCTGCTCACCTAGGATGATTGATTACAGAAGGGATAAACACAAAAAATGTCACCAATGAGCTACCCCTAAAGAATAAATTGTCAACTGAGAGGTACCAAAATCACAAATTTTACACATAATGCGACTTTAAATATTTGTTTTTGCTTCAACCACCCTCATCCATCCTTAGCAAATGACATGAAGCAATAATCTGATGTCACTGGTTTAGATGATCTGCTCTGCTTAGGTTCCAGGGACAGATGACAAACTCAGTACAGTAGGTTCACTTGGTGTAATGCGTAGTCAGGCTGAATCTGTGCCCAGTCAGACATCACATGTGGAGATCTGTTCCTACTGTATGTGTCTTGACTTTTGGCTGACCCATGGATTGATCCCAGATTAGCACTGACTCTGTGATCGTGGCTGAGAGTGCCTAGTCAGGGTACCCAGTAAAATTCTGAGAAATGCAAAAGAAGGACGTCCAAAAATAAGAGGTGACACAGTACCGCACTGCTGTACTGTTGTAGGGCAGAACTAAACCAGAGCGCAATGTGTGACAAGAGCACAGGGCGAAAGGCCGCCTCTGCAGAATTTGATATGAGTGAGACACTGCATTCATTCACAGCAGGATGCAGATCCTGAGGGAAACAAAGTTTAGATTTGGATCAGCAGAATTTAGGACAGTAAAATGTCTGGGTGGCTGGAGGGAGGACGTGTGCTGAAAGGGATGAGAGGGTGAGAGAGGAGACCAGAGAGATACTGTATGTAAGAAAAATACAATTCTGTCTTATGTATAATGGACAGTCAGATTTTCTGGATCTGTATATTTATTGTTTTCCAACATGTAGAGTGCACCCCTGTGTTTTTCTGGCAATCCCTCATCCCCACTTTGGCAGCCACTGAGCTGCATCACATTTTTTAGTGTGAAGGAGCTTTAAAACCTGCTACACTGGTGCTCCATTAAACTATTACTCATTCATTTATCAACAAAATAAAAACGAGAGGGTTTGCTGCACAAAAACATATTGCAGACATCACCTTGATCTTGAGGAAACTTTTCAAAACGATTAAAACATTTTATAGATGAAAGGTATACGATGCAGGTCAGTTGCTGTTTGGAAACAAACCATAAAAATGTGAAATTAGCAGAAAGATAGCTTTATGTTGAGTTTATAATATTATATTATAATATTTTTTTAAAGAAATCCCTGCATAGTATATGCTTATATGGAAAATAACTGCTAAATGAATTGGTGATAAAAAAAAATAATCTGTGTCACTCTGAAAGGGCAGGTGTTCTTTTCAGGTATAAAACCTTTCCTTTTCTGTTTGTTTGTTTATGACAGGTGATGTGACAAAACATGAAAGCGCCTCAGTGCTCTTTGAAATCTTTTTGAGCTGAAACTCAAAGAAACTCTCTGAAGAGATCAAACAGTTCCACCGGATATCAGCACGATAATAACAAATCTAAAATATGAAACACACCTCAGTTGAAGTATGCCAAATCAATCGTTCCCACATCAATGTGTGAAATAAATTTCAATTCTGTAACAGGGTTAGTACATACCAAGCAGCACAGAGACATAAATGTGACTATCAAAAGCTTTTAAAACTGTCAGTGATGAGTTGTTGTATCACAGATGAGTGAGGTCTGATGAACAGGGACTTTAATGACACTGCATTTTAAATTCATTGCCAGCTTTGCAGCTGTAACACCTTCCACTCCTCTGGGAAGACTTTCCACAAGATTTTGTGGGATTTTTTTTGCCCATTCATGCAGTAGAGCATTTGTGAGGTCAGGTACTGATGTTGGACCAAAAGGCCTGGCTCACAATCTCTGTTCCAGTTCATCCCCAAGGTGTTTGATGTGGTTAAGGTCAGGGCTCTGTGTGGGTCAGTCAAGTTCCTCCACACCAAACTCATCCAACATGTCTTTATGGAGCTTTGCTTTGTGCACTGGTGCACAGTCATGTTGGAATAGAAAAGGGCCTTCACCAAACTGTTGCCACAAAGTTGGAAGCATAGCATTGTCCAAAATGTCTTGGTATGCTGAAGCATTAAGATTTCCCTTCACTGGAAGTAATATGCCGAGCCCAACCCCTGAAAAACAGCCCCATAAAGAAGTGTGTCTGGATACTGTTGTCCATAGAATGTAAGTGCAGCTTTACTTTAATTATGTAATAATTCTGTTCATATCTATATAACTAAAATGTCCCGTCTCCATGACACCAATGCACAATTTAAAGTTTGATGGACAAGAAACAATAAAGCTTTGTTCAAAAAGACATTGTTACTAGGCAGCATAATCCCTAAAATACTCTAACAAAGACACTAAGCCATTGCATTTCAATTGCATACTTAAAATACAAAAAAAAAAAATGCTGTAATATGACCTTGTGTCTCCTATCCTGGTAACCGAGTGTTACTACACTCCTACCTGAGACAGGACAACAGAGGCCAGGTGAACTGAATTAACAAGGCCGTAGAAACTAAAGTGAGAAGTGAATGTAATACAAACTGAAAATAATTTGGAGCGATGGTTAACTATGTTAACTACTATGTTAAACGCTCTCCAGCTTATTTGTGTGATATTTATATGACTAAGTTTTGGGAATTCGATTCACACTCTTTAATGTCCAAAGCAGTAAGGGCCATTTAACATTAGTAATAAAGTTTACCTACTATACAGCCTACCATTTTAAACAAAGCATGAACCAGATGACTTTGACGAACTTTTCCACACCTGAAAAAAATCTCTGACTATCTTTTAATGATAATTAGCCTCTTAGTTCAACTGTTGGCTGTCTATCAACTTTAGCCCACAGTCAAGTTGAAACAGAGAAGCAGCAATTAGTTATCGATGTGGCAAATAATTAAGGACCAGAAAGTCTGGATTCATTCCCCTAAACATCAAACTGTTGAGCCTGCAGCTCAGGCAAGATCTTTTTGAGCTTCTTCAGGCACCTAACAAATATGATTTATGTTACACTAACACTTTCATTTTCTGCTTTCAAAATAAAAGACCCATGTTTTCAATATTGCTTTAATATTGTTCCTTGAGCTCCACCTTCAGACACAGACAGTATGCGTCAACTTTGACCTAAATGCGTCACACCATAAAACATTATCGTAGGTAGTTCCTTTAGTTATTAATTGTTTCAAGCAGCCTAGTGTCAATGCAACTTATCATACCTAGAATAGAGACATTTTTGACTTGGCCTCTCTCTAGCAGATGGGAGTCCAGCACTCGGTACCAGCCGTTCGGATAGACCGGAGGCAGCTCTCCGGTCTTCCTCCTGCGGCGGACGTCGTTTGCAGCCTGTGCTTTGGAGCGACCGTCCTCTGCGATGTATCCCACGTCATCAGGCGCCCTGAGCAGCTCCAGGGGACAGAAGATCAGCCTGTACAGCCAACTCAGGACGAAGACGGAAACGGTGATGCAGAGCACAGCTGTAATACCGAGCAGGCCCGTTTCACTCCACAGCAGGTACCCGTTGTCTCCCAGCGGGTCTCCTGGTAAGACAAGCATCACGCCTACTCCCAGCCCAATGACAGCACCTACCATCAAAGTGGACATGTTCTCACTTATCATCCTGGCTGTCTGGTGTCTCCGTTTTGGAGAAGAGATCAGACGCTTTGTCTAAGCCACACCCAGGGGCAGCCCTATCGGACTGTGTGAGTACGACAGATGTAATCTTATCTGCACAATGATTTAACTCAATAAAAGAGAGAATAAAAGTGATTTCATTCATTTCATGACAAGCTGATGTTAATGCCGTGTGTCTCTGTATGTAGAATACATCAAACATACGCGTTTCTGTAACTTTTTTTGGAAATTAAAAAGTTTATGTGCCCTTCATCCTCATTTCCATTCAATTTCCATATGCAATACATTCCAATTTTATGTTCCTGATAATGTTTCCTGCTCTATTCCATTCTACACATGTACTTCAATGTTCGCATGAAATAATCTGTCATACAGGATATCTGATGTTTAATAAATCACTGACTCTATTTTAAAAGGACTTGTGTTACTTTGTCAGTTTCCAGTTAACTAGTAACCAGTCTTGTTAGTAGTTAGTACTAAGTTGTGTCCAAGAGGATGAGGACACATGAACAAGTATGTGGACATAATTCCTTTATTTATCCCAGAGGGGAAATTCTTTTTCGTACAGACACTGCACTTTTTCTGACCAAGAAAGAAAGTGAAAGATATTAAAATAGGATAAACAACAAAATAAGTATAAATCTAAAAAAATACAGGTATTTGCATGTGTAACATATATACATTGTATATATGTGTCCATCACAGTGCAGGGTTTAACAGTTTGATGGCGACAGACAGGAATGATTTCCTGTGTCGCTCTGCACATTGTGGAGAGGGTGAGAGGGAAAGTCCAGTAAAGTCCTTATTTTGGCCAACATCCTCCTCTCAGACGCACCTGTCAGAGAGTCCAGTTCCTCTCTTACAACATGGCTGGCCTTCTTAATGAAAAAATGACCTGACGTTAATCTGCTGCTGTAACAGAATTTGCTCCCATTAATGCACCAGTGAGGTCCAATGCTGCTTTGGGGGCTCTGTGTCGGCCAGACTTATTACACATGTTTTGTGCTCATCCCAAACCAAGAGATTTATGCTTGGGGCTTTCTAAAGTTATAGAAATCACGGTACAACCATGCCCCCTTCTGGCAAGTTTTGGAATGCCAGCCAAATTTACATGGCACCACGAAAGTACAATACAAAAGTAATTCCTCTCAATGTGTAAGGTTTGAAATTTAAATGCCCTCTGTGTCAGAGCTTCAGAAGTCATTCCACCTCTCATGTAAATTTGCTTTGATAAAGCACAAGGGCTGACGGCTCTGTGGTTTTTGAGCTCTTTATCTATGTACACACAGGTATACAACTCTGCAGACTTTGCTCAATTATATAACTCACAGTACATTGCATACTGAACAAAAGGGCAATTACAGTGTTAAAAAGGAGAGAGACATCAACATAACAAATCTGAAAAAAGATATTTGACTGTATATAATAAAGACATGTCATTAACTCATCAGCACTTTGTCTGTGTTTGTCTTATGATGTCATGATGGTGGCTTATTTGGTCCAACAGTACAGGGAGCAAACAGAAAGCCATGGCAATTCATTTTGTTCCCAGGATCAAAATTAATTAATTTCACTGTAAACATGTGCTGTTTTAAATGCTGGTACAACTGGGAATTTGACAACATGTCTTTCAGTCTGTGAGGGTACAGGCCCAGGGTTTAGGGGGGCACTGGAAGTGGCCCAACCATTCAGGAATCCATCAAGAAAACACAAACACAAACTCCTCCTCCGTCTTTAAAGATGGTGTTGTTGTGAGGCTCCCCTCAGAATGAGCCAACATTCCTGACAAAAGGCACAAAGAGTGCTTTGACCTATTGGATCCTGAGGCTTTTAGAAAGTGGGACATTACCTTGGCTGATGAACACTTTCTTTAAAAGGTCTTCAGAATATGTTGGATGGAATGTAACAGGGGTAAAGCCTGATCATTTTTTTTATTATGATACCCATAATAACATGCCCACAATAATCTTTTCTAGCTGTAGTCATATGAGCCAGCCATATATTACCTGGGGACCTCTAGTAATATGTGAAAATTGCAGTGTTTGTGATGCAAATTGGCATCCTAGTGCTTTGGGGTTATATTTTTTTAACATCTGTTTTATAACAGAAAACATGTGTTGACCAAATATGATGCTAATCTTCATTCATAATGTGCAACAGCAGCGCTCAAT
This sequence comes from Scatophagus argus, assembly GCF_020382885.2. Lineage (NCBI taxonomy): Eukaryota > Metazoa > Chordata > Actinopteri > Scatophagidae > Scatophagus > Scatophagus argus. The sequence continues at coordinate 15,559,810 of NC_058512.1, read as the reverse complement.
TGTGCTCTGAGATCAGCTTGGAGTTTAACATGAACGATGACAGAGAAGGTTTGGAATAACAAAAGGTTGTCGTAATCAAGTACAACCACAAAAGATCTGTTACTTGATCTAAATGAGTTGCAAATGTGTATTTATGCTGTTTTTAAACATCATGTATTCCACCAGCCTTAATGAACTGAAGCTGTTGAACCACATAAAAAGTCCCTGAAAGGTTTCTTTTACTCATACAGTTCATCGCAGACAATGATTTATTTATATGATTGTCATCTTTTTTCTGCATCACTGAGCATCTGTGACACCATGTGATTGGAGACTAGGAAGGATGGTGGTCCAAAGGCGAACATAACGTAGCCTCATCCCCTGCCCAATGGAGCTTTCATTCATCTTGCCATTGATGTCCAGAAACCATTGTCCAGTGCTGGTAAACGCAGGCCAAGTCACAGGCACTTTCAGGTCTCCTTTGTTGGGGTCTCTGTGAGAATAAGTAGAGGAAAAAAATATACGTGTGGAAGCATTTATCAGTTCTGCTACAAAATAAAATCCTCAATGTCACAGTGCTGCACATACATATACAGAGTTTTTTACCCAGTTCTAGCAAAGTTAGTCCAGTAGGCAATCATATAGCCGGACAGGTCTCTGTGTCTGTCTCCATAAGCCTTCGGTGTGGTGAAGGGTTTGCCAAAGACGTACTGCAGGTCATCAGCGTGGTCGGCTCCCACCCAGTCATGGTAAGGTTTTCCTGGTCCAGCAAATAAACTGGGCTCAGACATCAAGTAAGAGTATGTACGGCCAGACCTGTTAAAGACATCAGAGCCTGTTTTATCTGCATCTGTCAACAATCTCATCATGCTGGTGTCAAACTTTGCCCTTAACCTGCAGAGGCATAACGAAAACCAATCTTTTCTTGAGTTTTGATTACTAAGTCCATACTGAGGAAGTGTTTGAGAATGAGAAGGCTGTATCGGAGTGATAAGAGCAATCTTGGTCCTTTGCTCTTCAAACAGCTTTGGTGAAAGTTCAGTGAAAGAACACACACCTGCAACAACGAGCTTTGAAGGCACAAGAGTCAAGCAGTTGCTCTCACCTGGCATTAGCAGCATGCAGGTAGATGGCAGTCTGCACAGGAACTAGAAAGATGTAATCAGTCCCGATGTCAATTGCAGTTCTCTTAATGGTTTTCTGATTGGGTGCTGATCCCCAGTTGGATGAATATTCAGCGAAGGCAACCTCCAAACCAGCTTGCCCCTTTTCTTTGATATAAGCAGCAAGGAGCCTCTTGACATCTTCTCTGCAGTGAAAATAAGACAGAGAGCTACGTTAATAGCTGTCTTTGGGAGGATTTTTCTTGACTGGCCACCGAATAAGACTCCTTCTCAGATCAGCCTTACACAGGAGTCTCTTCATTCTTGTTACCAAGGGAAGGAATGTCTTTTGAAGTGAAGAGGTGTCCATCCATGTCATTAACCCCAGCAAGGTAGTCAATTTCAGCAGCGTTGTGGAACAAGTTGCTAGGCTGATCTGGGACAAAGTCTCCATCAACAACAGGAGACAGCAGCAGGTTTTTCACTGCCGGATCTGAAATAAATTTCATGCACATAGTTACATGGTATTACATGGTTAATTTGTATGTAAAGCATGTTTTAGCTCAGTTTTGAAAATAACCATGAAAATTCACTGTTATGCATTAGTTTGAGGCTTCATGACAGATTTTACTATTGTGGCATAAGACTAACTGCAAAGGACGATGTTATCAATTTTAATAATATTGTTTGTGAATCTTGATTTCCTGTTACATATTCTAAATAAAGATGCAGTTAGATCTTTGGATGTTTTTGCTCTGCTGGCAGAAAAAAAAAAGCTCACAATCTGGAGAGCCTTGCGTGATGCGGGGGGCAGCCATGGTGAGAGTCCCAGCATCAACTGATTTCAGACAGGCCACCATCCTGTCATCAGTGGGGCAGCCGACCTTCACAGCAACCTGAACATACGGCAATTAAACATGTTAAACGTGATGAGAGAAAATGCCAGTGAATGATGGTTTTCCATTATGATAACTTACCATTTGGCTTCAGAGATGCTAAAGCTTTCATTTTCTAACTTCTTCGGATAAATCATAAGAGTTTAGGCAAAAGTATGGGCACAATGTCCTAAAGCCAACAAACTCGTAATGGACAGAATGCTTATTCACTATCAATTAAAACAAATTTCACAGGCGGATTGGTATAGGCCAAATCTGAGTCAGTGAGCACTGAAGTATTCAATTCCTGTGGAAGTTTTCATCTTTTATAGTTTTGCTGCATCACACGTGGATTTAAGCAGCTTTTTTTGATTCTGATAAACAGGAAAAAAAAACTGAACATAGAAACTTGAATGAATATTAATGCCTGTTATTGATACAAAGTTGACAGCGAACATTCACTACATGTATGTAGCAAACACAGTGTATACACAACTTAAATACAAGATTTCCGTAACATAGTGATGATTCAGTATGTCAGTAGATATCTGGGCAATTAAATGTTTGAATTCCAATAGCTAATATCAGTTTTGAAAGTTAAAACATTTACAACAACATAAACATTTGCTAATGTGTATCTATATTATTTTCTTGGAACAAATGGATGGTAAAAGCCTTAATCATCACTTCATATGGAAATCATTTTCATACTGTTTAAAAATTAGGATTGAAATCATATAATCCTATGAAGTTAAATGATGATTTCTTTATTTTATTTTATTTTATTTTATTTTTTTCTGACAATAACATACCTCATCTGCAACTTTCCTTGGATTCCTGTTCATAGACCAGGGGCAGAGGGCAACACCACTCTGGGAAATTGCTCTCTTGAACAGTCCTTTGTTATGTGGGGAGAGAATCTGTGTAAAATACATTAACAGAATATGAAATTAAGGCAGTTGTGTTTATTTGCCTGGTTTCGGTATTGGAAAAAATGATAAAAGAGCATTTTTCAGGCCCTAATCTTGCCATTAAAAAGGAGCTGTTCTACAGGCATGTGTTATAAAGAACACTTTCTGAGTTAGTAAAATATGTATTCATGCTTTAGCAAATATATTCAGGAGGGTTATACACATCAACCAAATTGATTTTTGCAACCCTAAATGGCTCTTATTAAAGCATTGCTTAGCTATATAATATTAATAAATTGTTTTATTATTTTTTAACCATTACTAAAGCCATTGGAGGCCATGCCTTATTAGAAGGTGGTACAGTGTTTTTACTAAAGAACCTCACCTGGAAGCTGACACTAGCTCCACCTGCAGACTCTCCGAAGATGGTAATGTTGTTAGGGTCTCCTCCAAATGAACGGATGTTCCTGTGCACCCAGGCGATGGCAGCATGCTGGTCCCACAGACCATAGTTTCCTGTCATGGTGACATGTTTTGATTCAAAAGCATAGCCAGCAAGTCTGCTGGCACACAGGCAGTTTTAAATGTTTGACTGGAGAACTGGCAAATTCATAAATGTTATCCCATTAACTGTCCTTACCAGGTAAACGAGAGTCTCCTGTACTGAGGAAGCCCAGTACTCCCACACGGTATCCCACAGACACCACAATAACATTGCCTTTGTCTGCAATTTCCTGACCACTGTACAGATAGTTATTGAGAAAATTCGGTCCCATTGAACCGCCGACCATGAAGCCTCCTCCATACAACCAAATCATGACCGGCAGATCTGATGACACTTGGGGCAAATAAAGACAGACATTTTTATTTTACAAGCAAACCAATCAACTACATCAGTGATTATACCATTAATATATAGAAACACACAAAAATCTACCATTTCGGCCATGAGGAACCCATATGTTAAGGTAGAGGCAGTCCTCACTACCAAAACTTGAAGTCTGGAGCAGGCTGATCTGGAGACATCTCTTAGCAAACTTTGTTGCCTTTAGTATGCCTGGGGATATAAACAACACAGAGTGTTTCTTCTCAGTGATGAAGGGATGATTTTGCAGAGTAAGTGAGATTTGTGAGCTGCTATTTACACACCATCCCAGCCAGGGTGAGGCTTGGGTTTCTCAAATGTTCCAGGCTTGGCAGCAAAGGGAATTCCTTTGAAAACATCCACAGAGCGAAAAAGACCGAGAGGGATATTTTGTCCCCGAACACTGCCACCTTCGGTTTGTACCACACCAAGCTAGAGACACAGGGAGACAAGAGATGTCACCTTCATCTTGACAAAAAATAATAACACAATTTCACAGGCTGCGTATCTTAAATGTAAAATGTATCTTAACCCATTGTTCCCTTTGATGCACAGACAGTGTTGTGACAATAAATTCTTTCTAATTCCAATGGCCATGGTACCACTGAATGTGACTTTTGAAGAAACTGAATATATTCAAAATTGTTAGAATATTCTAATTATAGCAAGTGTTGAATTTCAAGCAGAAACATTTTCAATCACAGAGAGTTGGCAGTGATAATGCAAGCTCAATATAAGGTAGACACTTTTTTTTTTTAAAAAAACAATTATCATATTAAAGAAAATACCTGATTATTATTATTCCATGCAAATCATGCATGCTTTTGACTGACATATTTGAAAATTCTTATGAGTTGAGATTCTTACGGAGGCTGCTGAGGCTGCTCCCAGAGACAAGATAACAGCCAACAGAATCTTCAGTTTTACCATGGCTGTACAGAAACCGGCGAATGTCTCTCCAGATGCTTATATACACGAGACCTCGCTGCAATAGAATAACTGGTAACTAAATAGTAACCAGCTGTTTACTCATGGTACACAACCTGTCATCCTGGGGGCCAACTGACCATGATTTGACCTTTAAGGGAAACAGCCTGCTGTAAAATTATATATGCCCACTGAGATAGGACAGAAGGTTTGATTACTTCAGTATTTTGGAGAAATTCTTCAATAGAAACTCATGTTCTCAACTCTGGTCTTCACTTTGTTTCACTATCTTTTATTTAAACAAACCGAAACAAACATGTTAGTAATCTAAATGAATAAATAAAATGACAGCCAAATATGGGATGTTAACACAGCAAATATTTTACAGGCCTGTAAGAATGTTGTTTTGTCTTTTGATATTCACTACATTAATGACATATTAATGCATGGAAAATCTGAATGCCTGGCAGTCCTTGTAAAGTGGATAACAAAGCAAATGCTTCTGTTGACTTAGAGTAACAGGTGGAGTGATTCTCAGATTAGCAAAGAGCACATGGTTTGAGATGAGATAAAACCTCTAAAATAACCCCGGTGTGCTGATGCTGGCTGAAAAATATATTTGAATTTCAGTATTTAGTTCAAACCACTGATTAAGAGAGGCCAAATTCTTTATAAATCTTCCTGCCACAACAAACCCATGCAGATACTCCTGTTGACGATTTTCCTGCAAACATTGAAGGAAAATATACAAAGTAAATGTCTTGTATTGGTATTTGTTGGAATGGAATAATTATTTGCTGCAATGAATAAAACTGAATGTGAATGTGTTTCTTTTAGGGTAATGCTGTATTGTCATTTTTGTTAGCTGACAAAAAGTTCCTTTATGGAAGTAACTATAACATTATTTTTATCATAAAGCTTATGTTTGCTTTTTTCTGGGTCTATCACAGTTAGTTGATACGGTGCTGCTGTTTGGCAGACAAATCTAATGACTTATAAGTGGAATTGAAGTTCAATGGTCCAGAAAGGCACCAGCACTTTTTCAAAGTATCTGTAACAGCACAAAAAATACAGAAAAGATACTTTAAAATTTAAGAAAGGCAATAACAATTTTTTTTCTCAGTGTAGCTGCTAGAACTGCATTTTCCTAGTTTGTGTAGAACTTATTACTTCACTACACTTTAATTTGCTTTTGCAGATTACTGGATTCAGGATCACCTTAATGCCAGGCCACAGCCGGTGTAAGGGGAAATGATTGCTGAACTCACCATTTTTCTATATTTAAAGCTTTCTATTTAGAAGAAAAAAAAGAGCCTATCGGGCACTTTTATGGCACTCCTACTTTAATGATACTAGCAAGCTGGATATAGTCCCTGGTCAGGATATATCAGGTACACCCATAAATACAAAACATGAAATAGCTTGCTCATTGCCTCATTTTTTTCAATGAGGTAGGTTTTATCAGTATAAACGGACAGATAACAGCCTAGCTAAGTGATAGTAATGATAGTACCACATGTAATCTTTCTATATCTATATCTTCCTGATATAACAGTCTTCATTTAAGATGGACTTTCTCAATTATTTGTCTTGAGTTAATTATCAGCTTTATTTCTTTGGCAAGCATTCATGCCGGTACGGTGATAACAACCCGTGAAACTCTGAAAAGCTGGTGTAGCACTTTAGTGTCCTAGTACAAGAAAATAATGCTTGGTGAGGAATGCTCTTAATTTATTAAAATCTTCCTCTTTCTCCTTATTTCCTGTACTGTGCCACCTTGCTGTGTGTTGATGGCAAATTACCCTAGACAATGTCAGCTGTCATCATATTTGCTTAGACAAGTAATACTATTATGACAGTATACTTATTGCATATGGACAGATAGAATAAATAGACACAGGTGGGCTGGTCAGTGTATATATCAAGCTAACTAAACAAAATAATATCCTAATTTTTTATTGTCTATTTTGACCTTTTTTAATTTGCATTATGATGTTAACACAAACTTCTGCACCGCTGATAACAAATCCAAAATTCTGTTCCTGTCATACATGCAAAGTAAATTTGTGTAATACTATATTGTAAAAGGGCAATACAAAATAAAATAAACCAAAGAAATATATTTTGCATTTGTCATTAATTTATTTTCATGAACCAACACTGGTTTGATGTGGTCTGTGGGTCCACAGGTAATTGCACAAGCTCTTTATTCTGAGGTGTTTACGGCAATGTTGGGTAAGACGCTGGTCCAGAAATGCACGTAAGGCAGCCTCATCTTCTCTTTCACATAGCTGTTGTCCATATTAGCATGGATCTCCAGGAACTGAGGTCCAGCAGCGGTGAATCTAGGCCAGGCAACGGGGACACTCAGCCCTCCATTGTTGGGGTTCCTGTGGTAAATAACCAAAGAAAAGCCAAATTTACTTACTTTTACTAATCTATCTCAGTTTCTGTCCCTGGATTGTTTGATTTCTGTGATGCTCCCATATCTTGTGCCTGCAGAATTATACCCAGTTTTGGCGAAGTTGGTCCAGTAGGCAATCATGGAGCCAGAGACGTCACGGTGGCGAGGCCAGTACGCTATTGGTGTAGTGAAAGGCTTTCCGAACACGTACTGCAGGTCATCAGCGTGGTCGGCTCCCATCCAGCTAGGATACGGCTTGATAAAGCCGCCCATACGATTGGGCTCAGAGAAAAGATAGGAGTAGGTACGGCCAGTCCTTTGGTGAGACAAGGAAAGAAATGGGAAGTGACAATAACTACAGAAAAAGCAGAAAAAACAACCCCCTAAAAGCTTCGATTTAGATTTTATTAAATATTAGAAAGTCCAAAATTATGTCCATGCAGGATCTTACAGTCTAGCAAAAATGACAGACTTCTAGTAACTTATGTTTTGATTCCTCAAATCTAGTTGTATATATATTTAAATTAATCATACTTAAATTATGTAAATAAATAATAAAATACTCTTTGAGTTTAGCCATATTCTGTTATTAAATTATTAAGAAAATAAAATTGAACTGCTACACAAAATGTCTTATTCTATCAATCACTCAACTGCCAAAGCAAGGTGTCAGACAAAAGGACTTGTGAATAAAGTGTCGGCAGCATCTGTATAGCAAGATCTTATTGTCACCTGGCATTGGAAGCATGGAGGTAGAGGGCAGCCTGAGTAGGAACCAGGAAGATGTAGTCTGTTCCAATTGCCACAATGGTTTTCTTGATAGTCACCTGACTGGGTTTTGATCCCCAGTCTGAGGTATATGTGGCGTAGGCATGGTCCAAACCAACCTTTCCCTTCTCTTTAGTGTATGAAGCCAGTAGTCTCCTCACATCCTCGCTGCAATCAGGAAAAGGAGGTTTGAAATTTTTTTTGAAAAATTACATTACTGTGCTTATATAAGTACAATTGTATTCAGTTGCAGAATTGTCAGTGTCTCACACTGAGAACTAATAATTTAAACTCACACAGGGGTTTCCAACAGATCAGAGTTTATCGAAGGAACATCTAAAGCAGTAAAGATGTGTCCGTCCATGTCATTAACTCCAGCTAGGTAGTCAATGTCAGCTGTATTATGGAACAAGTTTTCAGGCTCGCCTGGCAGGAAGTCGCCGTCAATCACAGGAGACAGAGCCAGGTTGAAAACAAGGGGGTCTAATAGAGGCAGATACAATCAGACACTTACTGTACTATCTGCATGTTTCATACATATCTGGTATTTTGATTTGCCATTTGGTAGTTGTCTGTCAAAAGAAAACATGAATACATGTCCGTTTGCATCCACTACTGTTATGTGAACATTAGGACTTGAAGTAATGCATATTGTGCTCATAGCACACACTTGAGAGAAATAAAGTATTTATGGTACAGTAGCCTGGGTTGGTTAACTGGAGAGTGAATGTGGTACAAAAGCTTCCTTTCCAGCAGAAAGGAATAAATGTCAGCACGTTGTCATTGCAACTGCCATTTTCATCTTTCCTTTAGTTGTAATAAAGGCCTAAAAGGTTACTTTACCTTACTTTAGTACAAAGCACTGACCCATGTGCAAAACGAACATGCAAACAATGACATGTAAACAGTAAAAATGCCATGTGGAGTGCAGTCCTTACGATCAGGTGAACTGGCTAAACTGAGAGTGCCAGCCATTGTAAGGCGGGCAGGATCAGTCATCTTCAGACAGGCAGCCATTTTACTATCGGTGGGGCAGTTTACCTTCAGAGCAACCTGGAGGGAGGGTTCAAATCCTCTTCAGTTGTTTTTTAATCTTTTCCAATGTACGCATTCAAATTCCAATTAGCAATTCCAAACAAAAAAAAGTGACAAATGTTCCTTTAGAAAAATAAAACAGAGTCAGAGAAGCTGTTGCATACCTCCTCAGCAAACCGGCGGGGGTTCCTGTTGATGCCCCAGGGGCAAAGGGCGACCCCACTCTGGGAGATGGCTCTCCTGATCAACCCTTTGTTGCGGGGAGTGAGAGTCTGTGGGCAGAGAATCAAAAAAATACGAGACATTTTTGTATACTTTCAAAAATAAAATTCAGATTTACAAATTGTGAATTTTATTTAACTTCATATCTGTAATCTACCTATTATCTCACAAAATGAGCTAGGCACCCAGAAAAAAGCTCTGCACCTGGAAGCTGACACTAGCTCCACCTGCAGACTCTCCGAAGATGGTGATGTTGTTGGGGTCTCCTCCAAAGGAGCGGATGTTCCTGTGCACCCAGGCGATGGCAGCATGCTGGTCCCACAGACCGTAATTTCCTGAAGAACATCAAATGTTTCATGCATTCACAGCAGGAACTACTAATTTAAGAGAATAATTTATAAAACTGGCGAGGTGGCTAACATCAGTGCTTTGTACAATTCTGTCTCTGCACATACCGGGTAAGCCGGAGTCTCCGGTGCTCAGGAAGCCCAGAGTCCCCACACGGTAAGCCAGCGTTACCACAATAACATCTCCTCGTTTGGCAATCTCCTCCCCACTGTACAGGTAATTGTCCAGGAAGTTGGCACCCATAGATCCTCCAACCAGGAATGCTCCTCCAAAGATCCAGACCATGACCGGCATATTAGTGGACACTAGAAAACAGAAAGAGAGCCACTGGAAGTTCGGATCTGATAAGGATGAGACTCTGTGGGATTTTCTCAGTATCTACCTGAGTCGCGGTGAGGAACCCAGATGTTCAGGTAAAGACAGTCCTCACTGCCTCTGGTGTCACTCATGACGAGATTCATCTGAAGGCATCTCTGCTTGAACTCAGTGGCCTTCAGAACACCTGATGAGAGACACACACAAAATGGGAGACTTTTGAAAATGACCAGATTAAAGCACGTTTTCATGACGCATTACATCATACAGGTGAGGCCTGATGCTCTGATGCTTACTTCAACAGGTAGCAGATAAAAGTTTCAGTCAATTAAATTAAAGTTACAAGAGAAGGGTGAGGATATGTATCTTTTTAATTGAAGGTCTTGTTGTCTTTTCTTGCAGGTGAAAGGTTACATCAGTCTACCCACCGTCCCAGCCAGGGTGAGGCTGTGGTTTCTGAAACCTTTTAGGGGTATCAGCAAAGGGAATCCCCTTGAAAACGTCCATGTAATGGCGGAAACCAAGACGAATGTTTTTGCCCTCCACCATACCTCCCTCTGTGCTCACCACCCCGAGCTACAGAAATTAAGCACAAAGAAAGGCAAGAAATTTAACTGATAAGTAAGGTCAGAGTTTTACATTGAATTAGCCCAGCAAAATGTGGCATGGGGCATTTAGATTTGAATTTGCATTCTCAATTATCAAGTTTTGGGAAAGATGAAAATATATGAAAAATCATAGATTTATGAAAGCTTTAGTTGCAATACAACATATACATTGCAATTGACGGCTCAAAAATTAACAAGTAATATAAATTAATTCGGAATAGATACATTTCAGGACGCCTGTGGGTTTTGCCATCAACACTTACAGAGGTTGCGGAGACCGCCTCAAGAAAGACAGCAACAGCTACCAAAACCCCCAGCTTCATCATTCTGACTTAACTGTGAGAGCCGGGTTGACTGTCAGCTGGACTTTTATAAAGGAGACCCTCCCCTAAACAACAGCTGACCAGAGTACGGTCTGTTTGCCTGCTTTTCTCACTGTTGCATAACATTATTTAAACTCCTTGTGTCCACAACACTTACCTATTTTACTTGCCTGCTAATCAGAGATGGAAGAAAGACTCAGATTATTAGCATTAATAAAAGTAGTAATAAGTCCTGCATTCAAAATCTTAGCATAAAACCTTACTTTAAGAAACATATTTTATTGAGCCTTTCCCCACTGCAATACTTAATAATCTCCTTATCACAAATGGGACACTAACATTTACAGGACTGATAATAAAATAAAAACTAATAATAAAACTAATAAAAAAATAAAACCACCACACAAACTTGGCCTTTGTAGAAAAGGTCTGTGTGACTGTCAATAAATGATTTGCGGTTTCCAACTTTTGCAGCTGTGTATCAGGAAAACAACCTCTGCTGAATTGCCACAGCTGTCCAGCTGGACTCGGAGTCACACTTTTGTAGCTGGTGCCAAAGCTAGCCCTTGTTTCATGTATGACCTTTTCCCAAGCTTCAAAGCTCGCCTGCAATTACCTTCATCATAGCCTACAAAGTGGTCATCTCTTCAGAATGTTACGCATCATTGCACACATATAGCAGCACAGTTGTTAGTTTAGCAGTAATTTGGGACATTTGTAAGAAATTAGTGTTTATGTTTTGCTTCCAATGCTCATTGCTGTTTTCACACCATGATTTTTCTATTTATGTCTCCACAGCGCCAACAGCCCCACCCTCAGGCATTTTGTGTATGTGTTTTCCGTTGTGTTTGTTCGTCCCTGCCTCATGAAAGCAATTTTGAGGTTAACTTCTGTAAACTCAGCACAAACATCCACTTTAAGACCTCACAAAAAAGCCGCAACAAATTTATACACTAATAACAAAAACGTTTCATACAAATGTCTAATAGGATAAAATGATGGCATTTTAAAAGGTCAAACATCATCTTGGTTCCTCTCCATTATTCAACACCATGACTCAGGAGCAAAACGGCCGAGTGTTACCTAATTTAACATTTGGTCAGATCCTGAACTGACGATGCTAAGCTTAGGTGTGCACCCTGAAACTTTGTTTGTACAGATCATCTGCGCTGCCGGGTTCAAGTTGTGTGTGAAGCATTCACAACGACACAGCAGTGGGACAGACGCCTGTACAAACCGGCCAGCCAAAAATGGATCCGGCCACGGCGATCACTGGCACAGAGCCATAAAACACGCAGAGAGATGATATAGTTCTTACAAAAACAACAATGAGAAATACTTCCAATTTATTTACTTTTTAATCAAAAAATAACTCAAACAAGTCACCTCTTACAGAAACAAATAATAAAAAAATATTAACATACAAGACTAATGTCATCAACAGTGTTTGTTAAATGTAATCCAGCATTTCTGTCTCCATCTCATTTTCGCTTCCCTCTGATGGCTGAAAGTCATCTTCCTCATTCTCCTCTTCATCATCTTTGTACTCATAGTCTTGAACCTCTTCCTCTGCATCCACATCATTCCCTGGGGATTTGGAACTAAGACTTTTGCGTCTGCGTTTCTTGGAGATTTCCGGCAATGCTGAGGGAGAGAAATAACATCAGTTAACACACTTTTAAAAGAATCTTTAATTGTTAGAGAAGCCAGAGTCCTTTGTGGTCTGTTCTGCTCCAGCAACCTCATCAGTATAATTCTCATCGAGGATTTCTTTCACCTTCCTTCTGCTGTTTGTGTCCATATCTGAAGATGAATTTTTATCTTTGTCCACAATGGTTAGCATATAAATATCTAACACAGCGTATGCCATGAGTCACAGTTAAGGCGTCACTTAGTTCTTAAAAGTTAACAAAGCAGTCATTGTTTTATGTTTGTTAAAAAGAAGAGGTGTTCAGTGCTAATGTCAGCATGCTAACATGCTCACAGTGACAACGGCAGCATGCTGATGTTTAGCAGGAATAATGTTAACCATGGTCACCATCTTTGTTTAAGGTGTTAGCATTTAGCACTAACACACGGAACAGCTGAGTCTGACCTGATCAGTTATTGTGCAGGTATATACTCATTAAGTTAAAACTGGACGAGAGTTCATTCAGCAATTCACAATGTCCACACCAAGCTCATAAAGAGTGATGAGGGGTCACGAGGGTTCGCAAGCAGTCACTTGGCTAAATGAAAGAAACCCGGTAAGAGAAATTTCACAGAGCAAAGAAAAAAAAAAAAAAAAAAAAAGCTAGCAAGACAGAAGCTAACCCAGAAGTGGGACAGGGTTTTGACTCATATAACACCATCGTATGTCTACAGTAAGTACAAAGTGCCTTATCAGTGAACGTGTTTGAGCAGTTCATGTGTGATCATAAAGAGGAGATTAGTCTCAATGAGGTGAATGAGGGCATAACAGCCGTTCATGATGGTGGACATTTTCCTTACCTGGTTTCTGGGCTCGGATGACCTTCTTGATCATGGCTGAGATTATGTCCCTCAGTTTGTCTTTGGTGCCAAGTGGACACCAGCCGTCCCGCTCGTCACATGCCTGCTCATTACCGCTGTTATGCTCTATTACCTGTTTGATACTGGAGACACAAAAAGAGCTGCATTGCACCAAAACAGCGGTGGTGTTACATGTAATTACGCACCATTAAATATGGTAAAGTCTTCCTAAAATATTGTGTTGTGAGCCTTACTGGTTACCTTGACATGACATCACCATGACATCAATTATCAAAAAACTTGAATGGTAGTTATGGTCAAAAATCTGAAATTTTGTCATTGAAAAAAAAATTAAAAACTAACAAAAACATTTTTATATTGCCAAAACTGAATGTAAGACCTAAAACACTACATCTAATTGTATTCAGGACAACTTAACTTCTTTACATGCCTGACTTTTCCTAACTATTAGGACTTTCCCAGCACTTACAGACACCCAGATATCAGTTTTCTCACCCTTAAGAGTTGTTGTCTTCCTTTTTTAAACAATCACCATTGCAGATGTAAATCTATCTGACGTGACTCAGGCAGAAATGTTCACAAACAAGGTTTTAAAGTTTCATTCGTATAATGTTTAGTCACATTCGACTTTGACTTGCCTCCTCACTCTGAGTCTCTATTGCGACAGGCGACCAAATGAAAAGCACCGTTACCTTGAATGAAATTCCTGATTTCTTGAACATGGTTGAAAACATTTAGCAAAATTTAAGTATGAAACTTAACACAGTATGTATCAAAAGTCTAGTTTTTTGGGGGGATATTTTAATGTGGAAATTTGACATGTTATATCTTTAATTACTTGGAATTGAGTGTGTAAGGAGTGTGTGCACAGCACTGTGATGTACCTTTCCACATCCAAATCACAGAGCTGGTAAAACATCTGTCTGTGGGGAGGCAGCATGCCTTCCCTGAAAATGTAAGATGACTCCTGTGGAAAGGAAACAAAGGTGAGGTGCTGTCACATCAGGAATCATACAGATGTTTTCCATGATTAGGCATAATTTACATACACAAATATTATGGAATTATAATTTGAATAAAAACAGATGAAATATGAAATCTAAAAACATCAGTTCTGCCATTAAGTAAGATGAGCTTGGAATTAGCGTGTTAGCACCGCGCTCCAGTGATGTTTGAGTCTGGTCACTGACCTTCAGCTGGTATGAGACTGGGACTGGCTCTCGACTGGTGCTTGGACCTTCCTGAGCTGGAAGTTCCATCACACTAGCTGGCTGGGGACCTGACGAAGACAACACATCATTTCTTTTTATATTATCAGTTTAGCTTAGCAACAGCAGTATTTTAATTTAGTGCTTCAGCTCTGCTCACGTGCAGCTACGCGCTAACAGAGAAGGGGGCTGAGGAAGATGGAGTGTGCAACATTCTTCAAAGCAAACAGCAGAATAGCTTTGTGTTGTTGAATGCAGACTGAATGAACTTTTCTCACTTGGTGCGTATTTGTCAGGATTTTAAACTTCAGTAGGCATTTTTTTTCCCCCAAGGTGGACATTTTCATATGTCGTAGTAGGAAAATCACAGGTGTAAATAATAAAAATGAATGATGGCTGCGTTCCATTTAGCTTCTTCAGTAGCTATTTCCTCCATGTATCAAACTAAGTCCACAGACTCACATGCTTTGTTGACTGTGATAGGCAGATTGTAGTTAAGGGCACTCCGTTTGGGTTTCACTGGCATGTCTGATAATGAATATCCTAAAAGTAGAGAGAAAGAGGAAGCAACAGTCAGTGTCAGGCAGACAGCTGTCAACTATTCCTTAAGAGATTAAGACAAAGAAAATTTAAAAAACAGATGTGATATCAGTAAAGCTGAATCAGCTGAAGACAGAAGTGGAAAAAATTCTGATGTTCAGTACAGACAGAAAGACTCAGTTTTGCTAAGTTGGTCCCATTACAAAATTAATTTATAGTGACTGTGGTTCTGTCCTGTCTCAGGTTCTTACCGTGCTTGGTGCTACAGCGGATCCTGAAATCCAGCAGTTGGTATTTCTTGGACTCTGAGCTTTTTCGGGGGTCATAGCCCAGCCTCACCCACAGACTTCTCCATGGCCCTGTCACCTATGAAAGTAAATCTGATCATTAACTTTCAGTTGGCCAGAAAAGAAATGTTGGGGCTCACTTCTAATTTGATTAAATTTCTTCTGTGATTTAATTAGTTAAATCAGAGAACATGCTGTATGAATCACTTTACAAATGTACACAGAAAGGAAACAATAACATAATAACACTTGGAAAATAAAATACAATGCTGTCGACTGGTTCTGAAATATATATTATAAATAAATTACAAATAAAAAGGATTCAGCTTGCATTTTATTTACTGTTGAACATTTCTGTTCAGCTACTGCAAAGTAACACCTCACTGAGGCTTACTGCTTAATTTTAATTTTTCACTGTTTCAAAATATATGTGAATGACATCAGGGAAAAAGCACTGAATTTACATTTACTTTATCCCCGCAATGCACACTCACATTCTTTACCATGCACACTGTGTCACCTCAGCTCACCATGTAGTAGGCCAAGACGGGCAGCAACAATTTCAGTTTATCAGGCTGGATATTGATGTTGGCCTTGACAGCGTTCCGTGACCAGATGGGCCGACTCTCAAACATCTAGGTACAAAAAGTTTGGTTTGAGATAAGAAAATTACGATAAGGTGCAACAGTCCATAAAATCATTTTGAGGAAGAAAAATGAAGTGAACACATTTGTTACGCCTCAAAGAGATAAATGTTGTGTTTTAGTGACTAATACTGAAAGTAAACAGAAGAAAACTCAACAGGGTTCCTTTATACCACCTTAGATATTGAGACAATGAATACTTATAAGCATAGAAGCTTCGGTTTTGATTTCTCACATTCACTGTTTTTATCATAAAATGCTTAATTCGCAACACAATTTAATAGTTTGTATAGCAAAAGAATAAACAAATTAAAAACTATTCCCTTTACAGCCTCATATTTTAAATATTTAAATAAAAATATTCCATTTTCAGTAATATGACACAGAGAAGGGCTGTAAATCCTCACAATGGGAGAGCTGAAACCAAAAAAACATTTGGCACTTTATGTATTTTCCATCTACAAATTGATTGTTTCAGTGCTAGGAAATAAAGCAGAGAACCGTCATACTAGGTGCTCCTCAACGTGAATCATTTCACTTTCGCTGTTTTATTTTTCCTTTGCAGTTTGCCATTTCCTCACATCATATTAGTGACCCTAATAATCAGAGGTTGTGTTGTGCTTTCAGTAAAGGCCAAACGTGGTTACAGTAGCACAAACCTTTTTCAGATGCTCCTCAGCCTGCTTGTCATGCTCCTTCTGGCAGACTCGTTTCCAGTTGATCCTAGCTGCCTCGAGGCACTCGCTGGGCACAGTGGCATCAGCGAAGCTTACAAAAATTGCGTTATGGGGACGGCGAGCACGAGTCAAACCAATTACGTTCTTCTTGTTGAATGGCATCTGGCTGTGAGTGAAAATAGCAGAAATTTATTCCTGATAAGCTTCATTTGCGTCACAGTGAAATGAAAGATACAAAGTTTACAATAATAATTTTTACACAGGACAGATGGCTGAACTTGACAAAGGGAACTAGCAGGAGTTGTAAGGTTTACCCAGTGTTTGACTTTGGCTGGATTTCAGGCCGGTAGAAATAATCGACAGGACTGTCAAGACGTGAGAAGATGGCCGGTGGAAGAAAGTAAGGCATGGGCCTCTCAAAGAACTCTTGATTCTCTACTTTTTGGAGAATGATTTTGTCGTACAAAGACACATCTTTTCCCCCTTCTGAATGCACAGCGAGGTACTGAAAGTCTGCCAGCCCTGCACAAAAACACACACGCAACCAGAACCATATTTTATCCCACATCAATCTATTCCTTTTTATTGTGATGCAATAAAGAGTGCACAGTGGATTTTGTTTTTGAAACTCCAAGTATTCTGTGGGTTTCGTAAGGTTCAAAAATTTCATACGCTATGAGAATTTTTAATCTAACCCTGGAATTTGTATGTTGTTCCTATGACTCCAAGTATATCCATGCTGATCTCAGCGTCCTTTGGGTTGTTTTTCCGCACCCGCCGCCGCACTCTGAGGAGGAGGTTGCTTGAGGAGAAGCGGTTTCCACAGAGAGGGTGACAGAAAGGGTCCCGAGGTCGGTAACGCAGCTCAAGGCGTCTGTTGGGGTTAGCGAATGTCTGTGGGTTCAACAGGAAATGCAGACAGGCGTCCAATTAGAGCAGTTTAGCTACAGTGGTGATCGTGACATTTTGACCAAAGGAAAGCTGTTGACTGTTATCTATTCACAAAGTTACTCACAAGCCACTTGGTATTTGACATTATTCATATTCACTTAATAAAATGCCCAGTGACAAACTTTAATGTGCCACAAACCATCCAGTGCCAAATTTAATCCCACTTCATGGCCCCAAGATCATCATGTCAGCAGATATTGAACCGTACTTGTGCATATTCTCATAACCCAAAAAAAGGGTGCCAATAATCCGGGGGTTTTGGGGGTCCTGGGAGCCTGGGGCCACATTGTAGCCTGCTTAAAACTGCAGCTCAAAATACATATTTTTTGTTGGGTGGACAAACGTTTCTGAAACTCTGAAATGTAGCATTTTGGCTAACTATTGAGTTTCTACATGTCATATACATGTAAGCGAGAACGTATATACACGACAACAGCATGCAAAGACTGCTTCAAGACACCCAGAATGTAACGTTAGATACTAAATGTCCAGGCCCGACAGCTCTGTTACAACCATCTGTCCCAGTCATGGTCTGCTTACTTTGGACACTGCTTGTTCACCCCCGAGAGTCTCTAGCATCTTGTTCACCCTGGTGACAACCGCCGGATACTCCACACACACCAGTTTGTTGGTCCGCAGCTCCACAGTGGACGAGCTGCCGGGCAAATCGGCATCTTCGGACTTACTGGAGAGAGTTAGCTCTTTCAGAGTAAAGTCCAGTTTCGGCTCAGTGGAATCCCCCATACTGGCTCTTTTCATTGTGATATTTAAGCGGACACAATGAACAATGCAGTCAAATTATAAAAAACATGTAGGAAAACCGACTCAAGACCACAGTAACAATGATTTGACCATCGTTGACATATGTCGTTACAACAGTGTGATGGTGAGTCCAAGAGCAAAATAACGCCGGGCGGAATCGCGAGCTCAAACATGTAGTTCCGCAGGAATCTACCTTCCGTTCATAGTGTTCCTGTTTTACTTCTGTCCATGTCAATCAGGCTTGGAAGTAACACATGCACTTCACTAACACCATCCAAACTGAACATTCAAGTAGAACAATTTAGCCATCAATGAAAGTTTGACCTCAATTTATTTTACCTTTAAAACATAAAGAAAAAACAATAAATAAAAACCTCAGGAAAGGTATGAGATTTTGTATATTCAAATGCTGTTTGAAGTCAGTGACTTTACTGTCAAGATCGACTGTCGCCCTTTTCATTGTTCCATTTCTTTACATGGAAAAACGGTTATGTACATGGTAAGAAAACAATTTCCCCAAACCACTATCTTCACCGCAAAACTGTTATAACGAAGTCAATGTAGTCATTTGGCCACATGGTGGCGCTATGAAACCAAGCTAAATGCAGTCCATGAGGAAACTTCGCTGGCTGTGGGAATAAGGGAATTTACCTCCGTTCAAAGTTGACAACATTGGTCTGAATCTTCATGAATGCTCCGAGTATACGCTAGTTATCTGTCAATGTATTATTAATTTATATTGAGGATTGCGTGTTTTAACATCCACTGAAATGATTTTTGTTTTGTCAGGAGACATCAGAGACGTCCACTGTTTTCAGGAGGACCTCAGTAAACAGGATTTGTGTGTCGTCCCTCCCAGAAACTGTCAACAGACTGTCATCCCCTCAGAGAAGAAAGAGGATGGTGTAGAAACAGTTGTCTCTGTGTGTTTACCAAGTTATTAAAGATTCTGTTGTGTATAGCCCGATGTGACACTGTGTTTACTTTGATTCTAGTTTGTCTTCTTTCTTCATGCCTTTAAGCGACTTCAAGGCTTAACACTGGATTTGTAACACTCTGGGCCTACAGCCATCTTATATTCACTTTTGTGAATCACCTTCAGTCGAGTTGGAATAATTTGTCGTATTATTCTATAAAATTCTTTTTCACAATATTCTTTGATTTCTTTTTTACTTTATTCATTCTGATTTTTAAAATAGATGAAACTGATTATGATTTTGTCATGTGACTCTGGGTATGATGTTACACCTTTCTTAGTGATTGACTTCTGAATGACACAGGCCTACATGGCTCACTCTGATAGTTGAACAGAACAGAGTCATTGTTAACGTTATTAGTAACACCTGTGGTTTTTCGGTTATGATGAGTCAGAATGTCTGCTGTGAAAAAGGACTGTTGCCCATGGCCTTATAATAAAGAGAAAACCGCCACTGTCACAAATGTGGCTGAATCATTTATTGGGTACCTTTCACCTTTTAAAACATCAGGTTTATGCTGAAGAATAAACTGATAAGATATGACAGGCAACTTTGAAGCCCCTTCCCTGGATTTCTGGGAGTCAGTACCAATTCTCATAGTAACTCTCTCTCTCCATCACACTGTTTTGAGTGTTACTGTGTTTATTTGTTTTTT
The DNA here is from genome assembly GCF_020382885.2 of Scatophagus argus. Classification (NCBI taxonomy): domain Eukaryota; kingdom Metazoa; phylum Chordata; class Actinopteri; family Scatophagidae; genus Scatophagus; species Scatophagus argus. The sequence continues at coordinate 15,539,915 of NC_058512.1, read as the reverse complement.
GTGTTAATTTTATGTCCCCACTTTATTAGCTTTTTTTTTTTTATCTCAGTCCATTTTCTTGGCTCGGACACTCTTCACTACGTCAGCTATGTAGGTTCAGTATGTGCAGTTAAACTGGCTTTTATTTTTTGGAAAAGCGAAGCACACAACTGCAGCAACTCTATGAACATTATCAGAGCTTCAGTAAAAACATAAGTGGTGACATTCAACCTGCGCTGTTACAGGTGCTTTAAAGTTCAGTGTCCTGTGGGAGGGATATGAGGAGGAGGGGACAGAAGGTGCTCAAGGCACTGACTGACAATTCGTTGTATGCTGTGACGGAGTAAGGCTTTTGACTATTTTTCTCAGTACATCTTTGTTTTCTCTCTTTCTCTAGGGGGCCCTCGTCCATCGGGTATTGGTCCAGCTCTCGGTGGTATCTCAGTCGAGGCCCTGTCCGCTCCTCCCTGCAGCTCTGCTCGCTTGTTCCAGCCGTTACAGTGTGGGGAGCCAATGATAAGGTTATCAGACAGTCTCCACTGTCCGGCTTTCTCTGAAAGAGCCTGCTGCCTTCAGATTTCACCTCCCTGCCCCCCCTCACTGTGACTTCTCACTCAGCATATCCCATCTCCTGTCATCTCTTCTCTCAGCTTGTACATTTCCAGCTTCTGGACCTGCAGCTGGCTGTCTGTCAGTCAGAAAGACTTTTGTTACGCATGGCCGTATACTGGCATGTGATGTAAACCTTAGACCACACCTACGAAGCCAAGTCATTTTCTGCAGGCAAAACTGAAGATCATCATCTGCGATTGCTTTCATTCTTGTAATTTATTCAGCAAGTGGCTTTGATGTGAAGGTTTGCCCACAACTGTCAACTGTCTCAATATCTACAGCAAAGTAGACCAGTGGTTCCTAAACTTTCTGGCTTGTGAGCAATGCGTGACCCAAGTCACTGGCTGAATACGTTTTTATACTCCAATCATAAATGTTTTCCTGTTTTTTTCCTGAATAATTTTTAGAGGCCTGAAAATGAAAAACAAGTCTGCAGCCACGTTAGAAGATCTGTGAAACTTCCATTCTTCTAAAATTCTGACATCTTCATACAAAAATGCTCACAATTACATTATTCTTCTTCTTATGTATTATTATTATGGTCATGTTGTGCAGATATAATGTGCACCGTGCTCTTCATCTTAGGTTAACGTGGTAGCATGCAAACATTTGCTAATCACCTGTAAATGCAAAGTAAGGCTGTTGATGATGGGGATGTAATACATTTTCGAGGTATTTAATGATGAATAAAAATGCTGAATAAATAAAAACTTATAATAGACATATGTGAAAAGGTACGGGATCACCAAGGTCTGTTGTACTAAAAATTTCTTGGCAATCTCTCCAATAGTTGTAGGGATATTACAGTGTGGACCAAAGGGATCAACCAATAAGAAAGCCAGAGGAGTGTCTTACATAAATGTAATTTTCTGCTTTCCTATCCCATTCATCTCATTAACCTTCAGATTTATCTTGTGATGCAATAGATGGGATCCAAAGCCCAGTTTGGGAAGAAAAAAATTACAGCCGCATCAAAACATTAATCATCTGCAACAAAATAAAATACATTTTGTTAGGTTAAAGTAAATAGGACCTTTACTGGCTGCCAGACACAATGTAGGAACTTAAAGTAATTTCTGAAGCTCCCACTTCTAAGCAAATCCCAGTATGTTAATGAGAATCTTCAAAGTCTGAAGTTTTTTTATTTTTATTTTGTTTTCAATTCTGTATCCTGCACTGGACTGTTGACGTTCGGGCTAAATGTAACTCCAAGACACCAGTGTTGTGTTGCCTTCTCATACTATAGATTAAATTCCAGAAAAAGCAACTACAGGAAATGTTGGTCTTTTTTACTCTCATCGCTCGATGGCATGTTGTAGGCGTGGCTTTTCATACTTTACATCGCTACACTTATCTGTTTTGGGGGCAGGACGTGCTGGACCACAACACAGTGTCACTGGCTATCAAGCAGTATCACACCCCACACTGTGTGACAGCAGCGGATGTGTCATACTGCATCTTCCTGTGTCCAGTCAGATAGAGGAAATCTGCTGGCAGTTTATTTTCTTATTTGGATTATTCTGTCTGTCTTTTAAGACAAGGTGGTAGATCACTTAGAACTCCTCACTCAGCTTATTAAAGGAACAGCGCATGCAAAAAGGGTAAATCAGTCATTATCTCCTCACAGCCACGCTGTTACACTCTCTTGGTCCACACAACATTTCTGGAGCTTCACAGCAAAAATGTATTGCTGTGTCTTGCTTCCTCCCCTTCCTCAACTGAAGAAGCTGGGGACTTGTTTTAAAATGCTGAATCATCCTGAAACATCTTTAACATCTTTTCTGATCAATTTGGGATCTCTGGGCTTCCTGAGATTTGATAGTGCTGTATAAGCTGTATGGAGTCATTTTATTTTTACTTTTATTTTGGACTTTAATAAGTCCCAGTATATTTCAGTTGTTTATAAAAATGTTGCAGCACTGTTTTGCTGTGAAGTATTGTGGACTAAGAAACTAAATCAAACGTTCCATCTGCCCGGGTTTGAGTTGACTGTATTTTTATTTTTTGAACTGTTCCTTTAATTTAATCTTTCTAATCACTTTCAGTTGCCAGGTATTGTTTCTCAGTTATATTATTTTTCTTATTATATTCTTTAGAATTACACAATTGTGAAACAGACTTTTCCATACAGACATACTCTGTGAAAGCACAAACAGCATCTCTAATTAGTCTGTTTTTCTAAACCTCCTATAACAGCCCTTCCTACAGATTTGTAGGCTACATCTTTTCAGGTCTCTTTGCTGTGCTGTTGTGACACATAAACACTTTTTTTTATTTTGAAATAAGCCTGAATTCAAATTTCAAATGGACTAAAATAACGGTAAAACATTTGTGTCACTTTTCTTATTTCGTGTTGCTTCTTTGCATAATGTTGAACCTAATGAACCGGTTTCCACTCCTGGTCTCAAATCTTGTCATTTTGCATGTTAGCGCTGATTTTATGGAAAACAACATGCTGCTCTGTCAAACACAATCTTAAGCAGGGGAGGAAAACATTATATTTCACAAGTTGTGATAAACACTGAGAGAGATGAAAGACGAGTCATTTGAATATTAAATTGCCTGAAACAGCCGACATGGAATCAGATTAAATGTAGAGACAAGAGGAATGAATCTTGGTCTTTTTAAAAAAGTGTAAAAGTCATGTTTATATTCAAAGAGCCAGTTGGAGATACAAGTTGCAGCAAAAGGTCAAAAGGTCTAAATATCTTACAACAGTAAATAATGTCACAGATTTTAATCTCGTGGGGAGAGAGTGGTCCTCCACTCTGTCTTCCATGAATGTGACATTGATACCTCAGGCATGTTCAGGCATCCTTCCACCCTACAGCAATTCCACATTACCGGCCAGGATTCATTTGCATAGAGCCAATTTGCAAAACAAATTTCAGCTCTGTGCTCCATTTCTTTGCCAGGTGTGTGGGTGTGTGTGAGTGTGAGTGTGGGTGTGTGTGTGTGTGTGTGTGTGTGTGTGTGTGTGTGTGTGTGTGTGTGCATGTGAATGCGTATTCCTGTAGTTGTGGAGCCAAAATCCGTTTACACAGTCACATTGTAAAGACCTGTCCTACTTATTGGGACAAAATGCAGGTTCCCACAACGTAAGTCCTTAAGTGTTAGGGTGAAGACTTGGTTTAAGGTTAGTTTGAGGTTAGGGTTAGCTTAAGGTAAGGGTTAGGACTAGCAAAGTAATATTTATTGTTATGATTAGGTGGTGGTTAAGCCTCCAGGAAATTAATGTAAGTCTATGTAATGTCCCCAGAAGTGATGGAAACAAAACTGTGTGTGTGTGTGTTTATTTGTAGGTGGTTCTTTGGTGGATGAGACAGATTCGATCTGTTTTTGGCAGTTACTTCACTGTTCAGACTGCACACATGATATCCAACACACCGTAAAGAATACCTTTTAAAGATTATCAAATATTTTCTTATTGTTGGGTCCATGTGTTTTTATATGCAGCCTCTGAAAAATTCTGGTCTCTGACTGTTACCAGGTGAAGTTCAGAAACAGCTGAGCTGTTAGAAAGAAAATCAAGTAAATTTGCAACTCTTAGGATATTACAAGACCTCAGGCAGCACACTTACTCAAATGAACAAAGGCTGAATAAGCACATAACACCTCCATCCCAGTTCTCATCTGTTGCTTTGTCTGACATCTGTGTTAAAAAAAAATCTGAATTACTCTGTTGTGTAAAGCTTTTCACACATGTGAACAATGAAGTAATGCTGTGGATGCACACAGATCTGCACGCTTTCTTAATTTTCTCCAGTTTTTCCTCAGGCTACACTGGCAGCACTGCCCCTCCCCTTTCAGGACCCATGTCCTGTTTGTTGAGTCCCACCCAAGATGATCCTTCACCTCTCTTTTCTGTGTGTTACCTGTGCAGGATTTTGATTTGCTCTGTGTACTCTTCACACCAGGATGCAGCGGCTGCAGCGGGTCTAACTGTTGTGGAGGATCACAACTGACCCTGTTGCCCTGGTAATATCAACATATTTTGCATAAAGACCTCAGATTTGTTTGTCAGACAGTAAGCCTTCACATCTCCTCTCTTCCCTGCACAGACACTGATTTCTGCAGCAGGCATGCCAAAGGTGAACACGCTTTTGGTGAAATTATGATCCCATGTTTTAATTTCTATATGCCCTTAATGATCCCATTAATTTTTAAAGCCCATTTGAAAGCCATTAAGCTAAAAAAAATGTGTTGTCATGTTGTTGTTACATCATTAGTTGGTCTTACGTATTTTAAATTTCTTTTTGTAGTTACACTTCAGTTGCAGTTGCAGTTGCAGTTCTTGTCAGATTTAAAGGCCCAGATGATGATCTGATTTGCCCCAAGCAGCTTAATGTCCTAACAGGTTTAGTGTTTGAGGAAGGTGGTGAGTCTTCATTAGAGCTATCATTTGTTTGTTGAAGTAAATCCAACAGGCTGACTGGGTGTGGTGACAGTTGACTAAGCAATCAATCCCTTTTCCATTGCCTCTTATTAATCCCTGTAACCCATCTGACACAGTGTACTGTAAAGACCAAGAAACAAGGGTGTGTGGCCAAAATTCATTATAGTCCAGCTGACAGTTTGTGCAATTCTGATTTTTATACTGAGATTACAGAGCTGCTTTAGTCTCCTGTGTAAAAACTAGCTAGCTGCAGTGCATCATACAGAATTTCCATCTTCTGCTTTCTAGTCGGCTCTCGGGAATGAATAGCTCTCTGGTCTCGGATTTGCATGGTGTTCCAGGAGCGTTATTTGAATGCAGGATTACTCCATTACACACTATCTCTGGTCCCACAAAAGATTTTCACCTGAGGCTGAAGACACATAATTCTACATCCTGCTCCGACAGGAAAGTGACTCAGAAAAACACACAGAAAGAGTCAAACAGGGAAAAAAAGTGTGTTTACTGTGCTCATTGTGTCTTCTTAGACAAACAGTGTGCATGTATTTTACCTTCCAGGTACAAAGGATTGTATATTGTATCTCACTTGTAGCTCACTTGCAAAATAACTAAATGATTACAGATAGTAAGAAGGTTCCGGGCTCAAGTCTGGGTCTGGGCCCTTCTGTGTGGAGTTTGCCTGTTCTCCCTGTGCCTGTGTGGGTTTTCTCCGGGTACTCCGGCTTCCTCCCACAATCCTAAACACATGCACATTAGCTTAACTGGCTACTCTACGTTGCCCCTAGGTGTGAGTGTGTGAGCGTGTGTGGTTGTCCACTTTTGCGTGTCAGCCCTGCGATTGACTGGCCACTAGTCCGGGATGAACCCTGCCTCTCACCAGCAGTCAGCTAGGATAGGCTCCAGCCTCCACCTCAACCCTGACAGATAAGCGTTACAGAAAATGGATGGACTGCTGTCCCATCTCCCTAACTGCTGTTGTCTGTGTTCTGTCCTCCCTCAAAGCCATCACTGACTACCCTCAACACGGACCTCCTGCTTTCCAGACGTTCATCCTTCAGTACCTGGACTCCTCAGTTGCCTATGCTAGGATCCTGTTTGTGGACTTCAATGCTGCTTTTATTACTATTGTCAATACAGGACGAGCTCTTTCAGCAGAGTGTTCCTGACATTCTGCTGGGAGGTGGATCCCAGACTTCCTGTTTGACAGGAGGCATGCAGATTGAAGAAGTACGTCTCTGTCTCCAGGGACATTGTCACTCCCCTGCCACCCCTGAAGCTGTGCCCTTTCCCTTCCTCTTTCTGTTCTTCTCAGCGTACACCAATAGCCACACCTCCAGTCATGAGTCCATCAAGTTCATGACATTTGTGGATGAGCCCTGATTGGGTGCATCTCTGGTGGGGATGCGTTCATGGGAGACTGACTAGTAGTTTTGTCATTTTTCTATTTTCCATTTATATTGCAAGACTTGCTTTCATTCTCATTTATATTTTCTTGTACCATGTTTGCATGCGGGGCGGCACAGTGGTGCAGTGGTTAGCACTGTTGCCTCATAGCAAGAAGGTTCCAGGTTTGAATCCTGGTCTGGGCCCTTCTATGTGGAGTTTGCATGTTCCCCCTGCGTGGGTTTTTTCGGGTACTCCGGCTTCCTCCCACTATACCAATATTGGCTACTCTACATTTCCCCTAGGTGTGAATGTGAGAGTGTAGGGTTGTCTGTCTTTGTGTATCTGGCGACCAGTCCAGGGTGAACCCCGCCTCTCGCCAGTAGTCAGCTGGGATAGGCTCCAGTTCCCCCGCTACCCTGACGGATAAGCGGTATAGAAAATGGATGGATGTTTGCATGCATCATTATACTATGACAAATTCCTTGGATGCGAAAACATACTTTGAAATAAACCCAATTCTGATTCTGACTAACAACAACTTTTTCTTATTCAGTTCACCCTTTATTTCGGTTGAAAGCATTTATCAGCTCACACACAGACTTCAGCCAGCAACTACAGTACATTGCTCAAGAGTAGTATAAATAAATTATATGAAACAAGAAATAAGGTTCTACCTGTTTTTATCAAAACCAAAAGCATATTTTGAATTCATATGACATCAGCACCCCTCTCATTCATCCATATGCAAACACACTTTGACATTACTTCCAATATATTAAGTAACACATTTCACTCATAAACTTCTTCATTATACAAAAGGTTCAATCACATTCAGTTAGCATGTGACTTCAGGGTTTCCTCATTCTTGGCCATCCAATATATACAACATATTTATATAACATCAATATCACTTTCTTGTTTTTTTTTTTACAAAGAAACAACACTTGCTCCTCTGAAGCTGACGCTCTAACGCTCATTTCAAGCCATGCTGGCTCTCATGGTGTCTGCGGAGATCCACTTTTCGCTGGAAACCCTTTGAACAGATGTCACATCCAAAAGGTTTGAAGCCTGTGTGTTTCCTGCTGTGGGTTATCAGGTTGGAGCTCTGGCTGAACGCTTTGCCGCACACTTGGCATTTGTGGGGCTTTTCACCTATGGAAAAAAAAAGGAGAATCTGTAAGTCAAATAAAGATGTTTTGGTTTGCACTCCTTATGGAGAACCATGTGTTCCAAAAATGGTATCAAATGTTTTTACCAGAAGGATAAAGTTTGCATTAGCATCTATGGGTGAAGAATCAGACCATTGTTCAGATTTGTCAAACATTTATTGGCAACAAATGTGGACAGCATAAAGTTCCTTTCACAGTGCCCTGCATGAAGCAGGAAAACCAGATATGCAAATCCACATGACATTTGTTTAAGTTTCTTTTTCTGATTTATCAGTAGTTATATAAGTCATGGAAACAATTCCTGCACACTGCACCTGGAAAGCAGGTGATTACAGCAGGAGCCATAGACAGTTTTTATTTCTTTTAATATAATAAAAAAATATGGTCACCTGAAAAATCTACATATTGTGACTTACCAGTGTGGATGTACGTGTGTTTCTTCATATCTGACTTCTGGTGGAACCTCTTGCCACAGTACTGACAGGGGTAAGGCCTTGTGTCTGAGTGGATGAGCAGGTGTGTGGACAGAGTGGACGAGCGCTTGAATGATTTGCCACACATCTTGCACTCGAAGCTTTTCTCCTGAACAAAGACAAATGCATAAACAAAAGTGTTACAGCGAACGAGCAGAATGCCAGAATAGCTGAGCTTCAGAGTTTATTTTTGGCTGTGAAAGCAACAGTTGAAAAAATGATGTCACCACAGGGTCATATCACATGATCATCATCAGCCAATGGAGTTTGTTCTGCTCTCTCCTTTAATGCTAAGTTACGTTTGTTCAGTTATACACTATAAAACCTAATCCTGGGATTTAGTGTTTTAATTCTTCTTCTTCTTCTTCTTCTTAGAACATCATCAGATTTATTTTCTCATGTTTTGTCTTTTTAAAAGGGCCAAACCACCCATTTTTCACATTAAGTTTTTAACATAGAGCATATATATAAACAGCTGCATTGTGGGAAATGTAACTTGACCAACACTCGCGACAAAAACTCGAAATATGTCTGCCTCTGCTGCTTTGAATTTTACCTGTTTTTATTTTAATCCGTCTAAAATAAAACAGATTTAAGCTTTTTTAAGCTTTAAGTGCAATTTGCATTGAATTGCTGAAGTAGCCACCATGTTACATAAGTAAGTAACTTCTAATATTTTACCGTGCAGCATTTGAAGTTACTGATATACCTGAGAGTGGACATTCATGTGTTGCTCCAGACTGACAGCATGGCCAAAGGTTTTCCTGCAGATGTTGCAGCCAAAAGGTCTCGTCCCACTGTGCGACCTCCTGACGTGGACCTCCAGTCCGTGGGATGTTGAGAACACCTGAACCAGAGGAAGTGGTTTAATGAAGTTGGCTGACAACAGGTGCAGTGAAACCACTTTATGACAGTTACTCGCAGCTTGATGAGAAGCTTCACAGCAAAACTGAACAACAGACTGACAGGTGTGGGGCGCGAGGTGTGGTACGCACCTTATCACAGGTGATACAGTGGTATGTGTTGGAGGTGGGGGAGTAGTGCGTGCTGCAGTCCAGAGGCTGCTGAGGCTGTGCACTGCGGCTGATGTGGCTGCTGTACAGACTGCTGGCGTGCTGCAGAACTGTGGGGCTGAAACTCATCTGATGGAGCTCGTACGAGGACGGCACAGGCTCCCAGGCGTATGACGGCTTGTAGTAAGGAGGGAATCCTGCCATGTGAGGCTCTGAGGGTGCGCACACACGCAGACACAAACACAGCATATTTAACTTCTCTGATTAAAAGTCATTGGTAGTCGTAGCAGAATGATGGAGATGAATGCACTGGCCACTCACCATTTAGGTAGTATGGCTGAGTGGGAGCAACGGGGGGTACAGCTGGATCTGGGTGAACAGGTAAGGGGCATTCGAGCTCTCCCTCCTCCTTTTTAAACAATCGCTGATCCAGAGGAGAAGACCGTCCCCCTGACTGAGGCCTGTCTGGAGAGTCTGTGCTCTGAACCTCTGGTGGGTCCTCTACAAATCCACGACAAATAAAAGTGTGATTCATTCAAATAAATGACTCTGTGTGGTTACAGCAAGTAAATATTCTACAAAAACAAAACCCTGCAATTCCTCTTGGATGATGTTTTCCTTTAAATGTGAACCAGCTATTCAAACCTCATCTGTGAATTGTTGAACTGCAGACATGATTAATATATATATATATATATATATATATTTAAAATCTGCATAAATATCGAAATTCATGCTAAAATTTAAACACAGCTGCTGCTTTTGAATAACGATAAGAGGCAACAACATTAATTTAAATATTCCAGCCGTTCATATTCAAATAACATAATCTTTTAGTCTTACCTGTATTCACGGGGGCCTTTGGCTCATCTTCATATGACCGGTGAACGTTATAGGACGTGCACCTTTTGTTTTTTACCAGAAATGATCGGGGCATATTGATCCTGTACGCCCCTCCTGCCCCCCACATAAAAAAAATCGTTAGCGACACAATCACGCTTGAAAAGTTTTTCAGAATAAGACATGGGTGTCACTAAAATATAGATCAATTTACATTTTTTTGTAAAAAAATAAAAATGTCACAACAAACATTTAAGTCTCATAACTTTCGGCTACTTAATTGTCATATTTTCAGGCTTTAATATCAGGCAAATAAAATTTCTTACTAATTTGAACCAACATTTGAACTTGCGCTAATTGAGTAATAGAATAATAGCTAGTAATAGAAATGATTATTTTTTCTTTCACTTGGTCACAAGGCCTACATGTTAAATTAGCTCGTTTTAAACATTTTCACACTTTAAATTATTCTATCATTTGTTGGAAAATAGCCTAACAAACGTCGCAAAAAGTTTCACTCCAGCCGGGTTTAGACTTCCAGACAGAAGTTAGGCCTACTCACCGTTAACTGAAAAGGCGCCCGTCGAAACTAAAGTTGCAGTAATACAAATAATTTCCTTGTTCTTTGTGAAACGGCTCGGCGGAGGAAAATGCGTCGCAAAATCCTTTCCTAAAAGTCGGGAAAGCAAAGCAGCGTAAAACCATCACACTTGTTGCTCTTTCTTTTTCTCCCCTCCCTGATTTTCAATCAGATAATTTCGCAGGGGAATCTGACTGTGGTTTCAACCAATGAAAAGGCCAACCTGCAGGTGGAAATTTGCGTAGAAAAACACAAGGCTTTTGCCGTCCCTGGAACAGTTACACACAACACACAGTACTCCGAGAAAAAAAAAATGTCAATGTAAAAGGATGAAGTTTAAGTTTAGAAATATGCCATTTAAGTTGAGTGGAACTGCTTGTCTAACGACGGGTCATTTATTCTATGTCTATTTCAACAGTCTATTTGCACACGATATTGATAGATATGTAATTAAAAATAAATTTAAAGGAGTTTCATTTTATTTTTTTAAATCGTATAAAAGGCACGAAAGAATTTTAACCAAAAGATCCGACCAGATCTCAGAATGTTTGATTTGCTCGAAGTTATCCTTTATCCTATGGGTGTATGAATGTGTTGCGTGCAAGATGTAAAAGGCCAGAAGATCTCATGAAGCTGCAACACCTTCATATCACACACCAAAACACACAACAAACCAGTCTGGGAGATTAGCACTGTTGACATTGTTGTATTTCTTAAAGCATATCGATATTCAAACATGACAGATTTCTTCACAGGATGCTTTAGTGTCACAATTTAGTGTCACAAAGAAGCAGGTGAAATGACAAAATTTGGAAATGAGGTCTTTTTATTCCGTTCAGGAAAATAATATCAGCTTGACAAATTCTGTTAAAAAACATCTTATTGAACGAATCGAGAAACATTTTGAGGAGTGAATGGAGAAGTGCAAGTGCGACATCTTGTGGACACTGCATGTGCTGCATCTTAATAGCTTGTTCCCTCTACTGCTCAGTGGTAAGCATTGCTGTAAATGAGCCTACATTCTCAGGCTACCATGTCATGTACTTTAAAAATGTTTATAAATGAAGGTCAATAATAATTAATAATAAATAAATAATCAGAGGTAGATTATACAGATATGTGATTGAAAACAGAACAGCATAAAGCTTCTGTGAAACATGAACCACACACAATTAGCTGGCATTTTAACAAGTTGGCATCATGAGTGGAGGAACTCATTGTACACTTTATATATATTATAGTTCAGTTCATTTTACTGCACACTCAATGAGTACACCACATGATATAATTGTGCCATAGTTTAAATAATAGTATCCAATCTGCTCTAATATATCTGTACTGTTTGTTTTGCAGTGTATGACAGCACCCAAACGACCACAGTGACAGTGACGCTGGAAGTTTTGCACACATGGTTTTACATTGGTTTTATAGCCAAAACTCTCTTCTGTATTTTCATCCCACAGACTTCTTAAAGTAAAATGTTAGGAAAGGGAGCCAAAACAAATCATCAGTTACATATTGTCAGGGCAGCAGCTCAATCAGAATAGTTTACATAGAAAGGAATGGCAGGTACTGATATTTTGTCAATGACAATGATGCAACATCATATTATATCGGTCTGTAAAATAAACAAAAAAATAAACACTCAGCTTTTGCACTGGGTGTATGGAAGTCCATTTCTGCTTGAAAATGATGAGATATTAGAAATAGCAAAAAACAAAGAATATCTACAGTACATCAAAATTGTAGGATAGCATGTCTTTACTTTTTGATGTTAAATTAGGCTGTACTATGTAATCCCCCCCCCACCTTTTTGTATAAATTATAAATTTGAATTTTGAATTTTACATTAGAATTTTGAAATTTGTTCAGTCAAAATTATGAGAAAATATGTAATATTTACAGCCTCGTCACCAACTGACTTAAAAAAATACACAGAATACATAATAATAACTTTTGATCTAGTTTTCAATAGAGAATGGGAATCAAGGAGCAACGCCATTTTAGGAGGACAGTGTTCTAGCTTTCATTATATGTTATCGTCTCTGCTCATGTGTCATTTGTCATCTGTCAGTTGTTCAGTGCACCATCAGAAATGTATAAAGTATGCAAGAAAGATAAATGCCCATATAAGAAAAGCTCTTGATGGAGGCAAAGGAGCAATATTTTACAAAACTGTCAGTTAATTATAGAGTTAGCTATGCTAACAGGATGCTAGTCACAGTGGCTAATCATGCATAATTAATCTATTGATACTTAGTAAAATGAAACACATAACATTTTTTTCTGATGTTTTCCCAATAACTACACATTTTTTGCAGTGCCCAAGTTTCCATCTGTTCGTAATTGCTATTTTCTGGTAGAAATTGGCTTCCATAATAGATCTCGCCACTATCTGGTTAAAAAAAACAAGTCTAATTTGCGCGTGCGCTATTCACATGTGGGTCACGCGAAACCGCATTACATGCACTTCATCCTTCCACCAATGAGGAGAAGGGGAAAACAATCTCAGCTTTGCGATACAGCAAAGAATTTGTTGGGGGTGCAGATGAAAGTACAATGTTTTAGTAAATATATGTAATTTAGCTAATCCATTTTAAGTGTTGTTTCAGCTGAATAGGTTGTAAAAGTTGCTATTGCGACTTGTGGGGCGCTAACTTGTGGGATTAGTTTGCATGCAGCCCGACAGCGGAGGTTGACTGCTGTGGGATGGGCTGTGAGGTGTTCAAGATGGCGGCGCCCTGTGGAGTGCAGCTACTCTAACAGGTAAACAGGTCCGATTATTTTTGTCTTCTATATTTTTCTTACAGCGAATCTCGTCGCATATGATTGGTTTTGCTAAATGCGAGGTTTTCGGCTTGCTTTTCCGCCGATTGAACACAAGTGACAGGCAAGATGAATCCCCGATCGAGTGTGGGTCGCTGCTGCCAGCTAACGTTAGCTCTCAGCGGTGGGACTGACTTGTTTTTGGAAAGACCCGGTGATAGATTTAGTTGATGTTAATGTTTTGAACATTTCATTGTGGGTTTTATCTGCATTGCGTCTGGGATCTGAAGAGGTTCTCTGTTTGCATGTGAAAAGATACCTGCATATTTTTATAATCGGATAAAATAAACCCAACCCTGCCCATTGTTCTCTGCGAGTTGTTTACGACAGGCAGCAGCCAGTGGTCAGTCCACATACAGCAGCAGCTCTGCTGCTTTCAGCTTCAGTCTGACCGGTTCTGTACTGATTTCTTTTTTGCATGTCACTGTAACTTACTTCATTACGGTCTCTGTGTTTTTATTTTCTGGTTTGATTCCCCGTTGTGCATCTTAGCAAAGTGTCTTCTGCAGCTTTCTACCTCATACTTGCTTTTATTTTTCGGCTGCAACCAAAGTTGAACCCAACAACCTTTTCCCTACTATCATATCAATCATTAATATCCTGTTGTATATGTGTTCATTCACTCGTCACCACTCCTGCCACGATGGAGAATAAATGGGTCACTAGTTTCACAGCTTTACCTGCTCGACTCCTCTGTCACACTATACTAGACACGCTGTCACCACCTCCAGTGTCTGTTTGTCACAACGTTGCCTAATTTATGACAGAATAAAATCTTAGTAGCAGGGCTGTAGCAAGTACCTTTCATTTCATGAGGCCAGTTTCAAAGTGTTCTTTTCAGTGGCAGGACTAAAATTGAGGAAATAATGAAATGTATGTACTGTTTGTCTGGAAGTAGTCAAATCGAACTATACAAAAAGTACAAATAGTGGAATAATTCACAAAATACCCACAATGTGCTATTTTTATTGTTATTAAATAGAAACTTCCTCTAACTTGCTCAACTGCTCAAAGTCCCAAGACAAAAAAAATTCAGCATAACTTCACTTTATCACATACTGTTATTCATACTGTCAAAATTTTATGCTGTTTTTATTGTTTTTTTAAACAAAACCCTTATTTTATCTCACAATCAGTACATTAACATTTAAGGTTTAAATACTGACCATACAAGACCTTACAAGAACTTAGAGCAAAAGCTGGATATCTGCCATCTAAAATAAACGGTTCCAGTTTGACTTCCTATTGTCATGTCTCCCTTATGAGATAAAAATCAACAAATTTTAGAGACATGTATATCAGAGGAGGCCTTCATGTGTTTACTTTCATATAAATTGTGTTGCGTACTGACCAGCTGCTTGCTTTAGTTTTTCATCAGTCATGTGGTCATAAGATATGAATGAATAATTGAATAGTTTCATTTTTACCTTTGGTCATTTACACAAGCATTTCCACATCAACTTATTTGAATACATGAATCAACAACAAATCAAACATTATGGCAAGTAAATGCACCAGCAACAAACAGCATAATATATTTATGAAATACAAATACAAATAGTTCACATATAATGTCTCAAATATGAGCATAATATACAAATTTATACAAACATTACCCAGACAAACAAAATCTATCTATGCATATGTTAGTTAAAGCATTCTATACCTAAATTTAGTTTATTGATAAATAGCCTGTAGTATGAAGACTTCATCTGTGTTGGTTTCCGTCTCCCACTCAGCTGCCAGTTTATCAGCTGAAGCGAGCTAAAACTTAATGCCATCTAATACAACAGTCCTACTATGAACAAAAGGTCATCTTGGAGGCTGCAGTTTGTTGTACTGTCAAGTTGTGTTATACTAAGAGGTGTGTCTGAAATTTTGTGCCCTTTGTGTTTAAATCCCTGGGGGGTGGACTAAATACTAGAAACGCTACTCATTGCTATAATCCAATACAATTCAACAGCACCACACACTACAGCCTCCATTGAACCAACACCTCGTCTTTAAAACATTTTCAACAAAAATGGGATATCATATCCTTCATGAAAGTTGGATTTATTGGAGCCTCATTCTATTAGACTGTATGAGTCTTAGCTTGGTGTACCCAATAAACTGGCAAATGAGTGTATATTCAGAAGGATAAGTAGAATAGAGTAAAATTAGCTTTGCTCCTGTTATACAGAACAATGTTTGGGTTTTTTGTTCATGTTAAATGTATGAAGCATTTTATGTAATGATTTACGTAATGTAGGTTCAGTTTGGGCTATCGCATCTGAATCAGTGACATTATTTTCCTGTACCCTAAAGTTAACAAATTACTTAGAAGCCTAAATATATGTAAAAACAAACGCATACGTACACATGCACAAATAAAAGTGCTGCTGTTTTGATAATTGAGAAACTGTTCATGTCTTTAGCAACATGGTAGAACATTCTGTGGTTTTGGTTTTCCACATGTGAGGAATTAGTGTTTTCTTCTGTTTTAATATCAGTCTAAAGTGAAACTAGGGGTTTTAGATCGTCGATCGGAAAGAGCAGCTGACATTTTTAACATTTTATGGGCTGGATGGTTAATGTTAAAACCATGTTCATCATTATTCCCATTCCCTCCTGCATTAAGCCCTGTCTGCTCGCTTAACAGGACGGTTGTGTTGATAAAAATATGGATCAAGCAGGCTGTTGGTCTCTTTTTTTTTTATTTGCTTTAAAATATTCTAACAGTAGAAAAGGAGGCTGTTGCTAGCAGCGTGCTCACAGCCAAATGTAATTTCCTGTGTGTACATGAACTTGCTGTTCGCGCTGCATAAAGGTTCTTTGTGTCCTCCTGAGTGTTCCTAAGCTGCATGAGATCACACTGAGGGTGGTTCGTGTTTGTGCCGCTGACCTGTCCCTGCAAGACGCTCGGTTGGACGGTGAAAAACAGGCACATTTCAATCCACTTTCCACACCCCAACTCCCAAACCCATGACTGAGTGACTTAATCGAGATCAGGGAGACAACTGTGCTGTGACTGTCTCTGTGAATCAGCAAACAGGAGCTCATTTGGACTCTCATCATCTTGTTTTGATTTGTTATGAAAGAGAGGGGCTTGAGGAGATTGCTGTGCGTTTCTCAGAGGGCAGTGTTTTATATGTGAAAGATGACCAAATGGGAAGTAAGATGTAATACGTTAGTTATTGATTCATTCCTCTCCAATTTACCTTCAGTTATCTTTGTTTTGGTGGCATGTGATTCTGCGTTGAAAGATTCGATATTCTGCAACAATGGAATAGTTTGTAGCATGCAGACAGCCAGTTTTGGCCAAATTTCGGTTTCAAATCGTCTTCCAGCACACCGAGTGTCATGGCCTAAGTGTTGAAAGGAGATCTTAATAGCTGATGAGATCCCTGGTGCTGATTCATTACTCCTATTAGGGAGTAAGCTGCGGGGTGCAGACACCCTGATGATAATGACCTGCCTGTCAGGATTATTTCTGCCTGTTTTTCAGACAAAGATACGCAAGGCTCTCCCGGACTCCTTTGCTTTTAATAACTGAATCAGCGTCTGGTTTAAATGTATCATTGACAACATAAATAGACCAATAGCCTGGAAATGTAAACACATTAGGTTGGATTGGTGTGCTGCGATATAATAAATGTTAATTTTGGCTCTTGAATTAAATTCTTCATTGCTCTGATAGCAAATAAGGAGGCCTGAAATAACCTGTCTTTGGCGGGTTCAGATAAGGTATCGGTCAAATATTTGGATTTATTACACTGGCCTAATTAGGTCATCAAAGTTTTACACAGTACTTGTTTGCCTAATCTGTTCTAAATCTCCTAGGGTTTGGGAACTTTTCTTGATTTATTGAGAACAAGAGGACAGGTTTGGCAAATTAATGATAGTGAACAAACCAGTCATGAATCACGTTTCTCTTTCTTGGGTGACATGTTGTAATAGAATGTGAACATTAGCTTTGATCAGATGGCGAGAATAATAACTCCAAAAAAATGATAAAGAAGGAGGTATACATTCCAGTGGAAAGACAGATTCAGTTTTTGAATCAGCAAAACATTTCTGGATCATTGCGCTTTCCTGAACAACTGAAACAGATGGGGGACTTGTTTAACATAAAATGGCTCCATACAGCTCGTCTGACATAATCCGAGTCTCCGGAAGCCTATTTCAGATTGTTGTACAGAATTCATCAATGCTAAAATTTGCATGTCTTTATAGCAAAACAGTTGTGTTCATATGTGCATTACAAGCATAAACTGCTAAAGAGGAGAGACATTGCGCCTGGTGTTTCACATAGTTTTCTAATAGGATGACCTCATGGGAAGTGAAGCAGAATCCCTCTGAAAGGATGACATCTCAAGACCTATTAGGTCTAGACCAACAGGTTCATTTTGTTTATTTAGTACCCTTATTCCTTGTGTCTGAGTAAATTTGATGAAGGACATGTAAGCTCATGTGTTTGTATTTTCCGATTATGAAGAAATGCCTTGAGCGAAAACCCTGCATCCCAGTACTGAGTTGGTATCGTCATGTGACCAGTAATCCTAGATCAGAGCTCTAATTCTGAGAAGTGTATGAATTGGTCTTGGTGTGATGTAGAGGTGCCTGGAGACTGTATTGGTGGGTGGCCTCAGGAGTCCTCCAGGCAGGCAGGGACGGACACCGTGAGAGAGAGAGAGACGCTGCCTCAACCCCCAGCACTGCCACCACCATGGCCAGGGAGCAGCCCAACGTGGGGGACCTCCTCCCACTCCTGGAGACCTCCGACCTCCACCAGCTAGAAGAAATCAGAGGCCTCATCAACGAACAGCTCAGCACTGGTATGGCCTCTTAGTTTGTGTTGTCCATCTGTTTGCATTCAGGTTTCTGTGGAAGCCTTGAGGAATTGTATCTCCAACATCTTCAACATCACATCATATTGTTTTATTAATATCCTTTTTACCATCTGTTTGGAACAGTCTTATGAAAGTTAATTCTTTTAACATAGCTCTGCTATTGGTGGAATTTCCTCGTTTAGTATGCCTGCTACTCTTTCTTTCAAAAACCAACTCATTCACAAATAACCTTTCTGTTTTCTTTTCAGAGCGAGGGTCCATGCTGCTGAATGGGCTGGTGGACTACTTTTTGGAAACAAACTCTGCCCAGGCTATGCATATCCTCTCCTCAGTCAGAGAGCCGCATGATAAGGTGGGAAATGCCCCTACACAAGAGCTTACTGCCTGGTCACACCAGGATTTTAAATGGCAAAATTTTGCGGTGAAATCTGTTCATTCCAATGGATTCACCATGACAAGAGGATCCGCTTGAGGAGGTGACATTAATCAATAAGATTATTCCACGAAGAGTTCAAATCTGGTGTACTTCTGTGTGTTTATATCATTGACCAATAACAAGCCATCTTGACAGTGCTGTCCTCTGATGGCACGGAGAGACAGAGAGTTCAAAGTAGGGGCAGATAATTTGGATTATTAGCCATTTTGCTCCATGCATTTTTATTTATCCTCCTTTGTCGGAGTAAATGTTGTTCCATAAAAGTGGATTTGCAGACAGAAAAGAGACAGGAGTTGATTGTACAAAAGCATCTTTTGAGTGAACTGCACTAATTTGTCATCCCTTTCCCAACCAAGCTAAGCTTATGAGTTTGCTAACTGACTGAGCATCATTGACTGATCATTAACCTCCATGACTGTCCCTGCACTCAGCCAAAACATCATCCACTTTTATTTTATTTATTCCCTGTAAAAATGCTGCAGAACTCTGTAAAACTCCAGCTACCCGGTTGTATTACAGAGGTAACCCTGCTGTCCCTCCCTCCTCCACAGCACCTTCTGGACAAGATGAATGAGTGCATGAGCAAACAGGCCTGTCGACTGCCCACCCTCACCCTGCTTGGACATGTAATCCGCAAGCAGCCGTCCTGGATCCACAAGATTGCCCGATACCCTCTGCTTATCTCGCTGCTCAAATGCCTAAAGGTAACAATCCAGTCATGACTCCATAAACAAAGAAATTTTCCTTCTCAAGGCACTGAGAAGTGCGTGGATGGATGAAGATTAGAGAGTTCCCAGCCAGCAGCTTGTAGAATTGATATGTCATTGAATATATGGCCTTTCTCTGTCAGACTCTTTCTAAAAGACAGGCTTTAGAATGTTTTATATCGAGCAGTAGGCAGGTTAATTAACAGCCACTTAAGTGAATATTGGATTGGATTTATATAATCCTCACTGATTCTTGAGGATGGTTTTTAAGCGTCTTTGTAACTTTTGTAGAAGTAGTTTTAATACTGGCCAGAACTGCTTTGATTTGCAAAGTCACTGATCAGCTTTGTCAGTGAAGCACTGACAAACACTGCATGTTTGTCTGCTCAAACTGGACAGAGGTAAGGGGTGGCTGGATTGCCATCAGTGTTGGTACACACATTCATGTCCCCCTCTCAGGATGAAATGTAACAACTTTGGAGATCCACTGACTTTTCCTCCAGCACCATCATTAGAATTAACATTGCTTTGCAATGCGACACTTTGGTTTATGAATAAATAATCAACTTAACACTCAGCCCCAGCTGCTCTTTGTGTTTGGTGCTAATTAGTAAATGCTGGCATGGTAACATGGTAGCGTTTTGATGATTAGCTCACCCCTACAGGCTCACTCACCACAGCCACACTAGCATGTGCATGATGGTCTAAGCTGTTGTGTCATCCTGATACTATAATATTACTGTGATGGTCTGTTCTGTACATACAACATCTGCTGCATATCAGTGTATCCCAGCAGAGGCACCCCACCTTTGTAACACCTCTTGGGGTTTCTTCCATTTCTTAGGTGTGTTTTTTGGGGGAGGAGTTGATAGAGGATTTTAAAGCCCCTTGATACAAATTTGAGATTTGTTGGCTATATAAAAAAACACTGGCAATACTTGGCTTGTTGCTGCAGCCATTCCTATAAAAGTGCCCGCTTGGATGTTTCTCAGTTTTGTATAGTGGATTAAGTGCTGGTAAACACAAACAATCATTTCATTAAATCGTTCCTCATGAAGAAATATTTAGAAACAACAAGAAAGGGATGCTAATTTCAATTTAATTTCAACATTTTCTGAGTTGATTATACTACCCTAACTTTGAGCACTTGTCTCCTGTCAGACGGATACTGATGTGGTGGTGCTGATTACTGGAGTGCTGGTGCTGATCACTCTGTTACCCATGATCCCTCAAGCTGGGAAACAACACCTGTGGGAGTATTTTGACATCTTCGGCCGCCTCGCATCTTGGAACCTTAAGAATCCTGGTAGGAGCTTCACTTTATACATCACAAAACAAAAAGTTTTCCATAAATTGTGCCAAATATATTCACAATATACAATTTAATAGTATCAGGACATATTTTTAGTAATGTTGTGAGAGATATTGGCAACATTTTTTTTGAGATTTCTTAAATATTGCATTTACTGCATTATGTAAACCTCATGTATAAAAGAGTTAATGACTCACAAGCTTCTGAAAGGATGACTGCACTGGCAGCCATATAGGCAGGTAACTGGAGCATAAAAACTCAAATTTGGTCAAAGAGGACGAAGTCTGGGTGGAAGGCCCAAACAAACAACAAAAACTCAGTTTCCCTATTGTCGTGCTTTTTAGGTTTCGTTTGTTTATCTGACATTCAACTTTGTGCTTTTTCTTGTGATTTTCTGCTCATTCAGGCCATGTTTCAGAGGTTTACCTAATCCACTTGCATGCCAGTGTCTATTCACTCTTCCACCGTCTCTACGGCATGTACCCGTGCAACTTTGTGTCCTACCTGCGCTCCCATTACAGCATGAAGGAAAACATGGAAACCTTTGAGGAAGTAGTCAAGGTGAGGATACTGTCCCTGCTGCTGCGCTTTGTTGCCCTGCATCAGAGCTTCTGTAGTCAAAGGTTTACTAATATAAATTTTGTGTTCAACCTTCGATTCAGCCGATGCTTGAACACGTTCGTATTCACCCAGAACTGGTGACAGGAACCAAGGACCATGAGCTTGACCCCACCAGGTAAGTCTCAACGTCTGCCTAGAAAAGGAGCAGTTCAGTGTTCAATCTTCTGAAAGTGTACTGCATCTCTTTCACTAATGGTGCTATGCTTTACTGTAGGTGGAAAAAGTATGAAATCCACGATATCGTGATCGAATGTGCCAAAGTGTCTCTAGACCCCAAGGAGGCCTCCTGTGAGGAGGGCTACGCCACCATGCCTGAGAACTTTTATCCCCAAATCCACCTGCGACCACAAGACTGCACTTCCAGCCCCTACGCAGACCTCCACAGCAGCTACGGTCAGAAATCATATGAAATAAGAAAGTTGATGTATATGATATTAGATTTTATAAGATACTGATATTTGAGAAGAGAGCTGAAGATATATCTGCCAATGATTTTTTAGCATAAACACATAAGAGTAAACATAGTCTTTAAATACATTTTATTTTGTTTCTTGTTAACTGTTGGCTGAAGTACACACTGATCTGAAACTAGATATTGGACATGTCCATGTATCAGTGTGGATCTAAAATTCACACTGCCTTACAACCCAGTGCAGCAAGTGCAAAATGAATTGTTGGTAAGTAAGTAATAAAAATGCTGTGGGTTTACACAACACAGTGTTCAAGACATGACAGGAAGACAGCTGCAGTTATTACACATGCAGTGTTATGACAGGAAGTTGCAACAGTATGCAGTCATCATCATTAGACAGGATGGGTTTTGGCTGTCAGGTGTTAAAGTGTTTACCATGAGATAAGCAAAACCCACCATACTATCCAAAGGGAGAGCTCAAGCTTGGGCAGAGTGATGGTTGTATTAAGCTTAGTATGCAGGTGTCTTTTCTGCTGGAACTTGTGCAGCGAGTTGATCAGTGTCTGACATCTAATGAGGCTTTGGAGCTTGGACAACCCATATCTCCATGTTTATTTTAGCATGAAAAGCTCTTACCTGTGAAAGCGTACAATAGTAGTGTGTAATATATGGTCTTTTATCACAGTGTATATCATTTTACATCTGAATATCCATATCTTTCATGATCTAGTAAATCTTCAGAAAAAATGTATTAGAAATATGAGATAAATATATTAAAAATATTTATAGGATAATATTTTAAGGATATGAGTAATGGAACCAGATGGAAATATCTGTTTCAAGTTAACCATTATTGATTATTAAATTGTACTTAGTTACTGTACATTCTTTGATATTTAATTTTATTTTGATATATTCATTGTGTTCTCTAAGTGGTTTAGGGACAAGTGGCAAACAGTCTTGTCCAAAACAGCTGGGAAAGAATGCAGGTTGTTAGATTTTTCCATTTGAAGATTGATCAGACTGTTTATCTTTTTGACAACAGGAAGCTCTTCTTCGACCCCATTCTCGACTCCACGGCAGCCGCAACTCCCGCCCCTGTCCTTGCCCCCCTTCTCAGGGACACAGTCCACCTACCGCAGCCCGCAGACCTCCAGACGGCAGGTGAGATCATCCATAATACGCTCAAAAGCTGTCAAAATCCTGGTTTAGGACACAACATTGGTTGGTACTGATCTGAGGATAACACCAGAGCACAACATCGTTAAGCTTCTGTGTGCTGTTATCTCATGTGCACGCAGCCATGTTTACACTTCATATATCACCTGTCAAATTTAGTGTGTTCAGTGCTGCCCTCCAAAGAGCCAGCAGTGGCTACCCGCCATGTTTTTTAAAGACACGGAGAGGAAGCAAGTGGATGGACAGTTTGAGAGTCGTCAAAGTCATCAGGCTGGCAAACACTTGGGTCAAGCTTCAAGATTTGCAACTCAAGCCCCCCAGGGTTTGTCGCTATGGAGATGCCGTCTCTCCCTTTCTATTATTGGGTCAGCCACACAAGGGAGGGGTCTGGGTGTTTTTCTGCCCCCTGGGGTCTGTCTGAATATTTGTCTCTACACTCCCTCCTTCCAACTAGACAGAAGAAAAATCTTGAAAACATGGAAGAACTGCTATTTTAGGCAAATGTGTTGTTGACTTCCTTTTTGTCTTTAATGCTGAAAGCCGAGCATTTCAATAGAATTGGCCTCAAGTCTCAACAATGCCTAAAAAGTGAACATATCCAAGATCTTAAGCCATTTAAGACACAGCCTGATGTGTAGTGTAATCAACAAGTAGTAGTCTTTACTTACAGTCATCACCGCAGTAACTGTAATGGAATGTACAGTGTGAAATATTCACATTTTGTTATCATTTCTCAGTAGCAGTTTTAAATCTTGTAGCGTCTTTGGTCAGGTTACTCTGAAGTGTTCTGAACTTTGAACACTAAAATATCAGCACCGAGGGAGCAAATGTGTGGATCATGGAATTTAACCTGGTCTTTAACCTGCAAAATTTCCAGTGTGCCACATTTCCTGGACATACTGTTGTAAATGGTAATAGTAGCACAAAATTTACCTCCGTTGTGTCAGGGTTAAAGTTTTAGCAGTAAAAACAACAGCGTGTGGTTTTATGCTGTGTTATTAGAGGTGTTGGTGGGTAGATTTTGTTACATTTGGACCAAGCTAGGCTAGCTGTTTCCAGTTTTATGCTAAACTAAGATAACTGGATGCCTGTTTTAATTTCATATTGGATTGCAACCAAGAGAAACTGACTTTCGCAAAATATTAAACTAATACTTTAGGTCAGGCATGTCAAACTGGTCCACAGGAGGGCCGGTGTGGCTGCAGGTTTTCTTTCCAACCAAGTAGCAGCACACCAGACTTGACTCATTTAATCAACTGATCTCCGTCTTCAGACAGTTGATTGGTCAAACGGTGTGCTCTTGGTTGGTTGGCACAAAAACCTGCAGCCACAGGCCCTCCTGTGGACCAGTTTGACATGCCTGCTTTAGGTATTGTGGAAATTTAGCAAACTCTGACTTTGACGATCTGCAGTTTTTGTTTGTTGTAACATTTTCCTCTGGTTTCACTATTGGTCTCTATGTGTTTGCAGAACTCCACCTGTGAACTGAACTCTTCCTGTGGGGGGAAGGACCCTCTGTGGAGCCCCTCCTCGTTGTGTGGCATGGCCACGCCCCCCTCCTCCAGGGGCATGTCGCCCAACTTGGAGCTCTCCCACAGTGCCTCACACCTTCCCAGCCGCTTCCACTGCACATCAGGTCAATACTTAGAGGAGTTGAATGTATTTTAACTTAAGAAGACAGCATACTGTAGATTTCATCATGTTTATGACTGAGTGACTTGCTGGAATTTTCTTCTCTGCTGAGTGCTGATTGTTTTGACCCAAGCAGGAGGGAAAGGAACACCTGCCTCTAGCACTCCAGCCACCTCTTCCCCACCTCCTACCCTATCAGATGACTTCCCCATAATCTCCTTACCAGCTACCACAGTCCAGTCCAGTCCACCAAGAAAGGTATGCTCTCTTCCCTCAACTTTAAAAATAAGTCCTTAGGGAACTCCTTGTTTACAAGTTTCCCCCATAAGTGAGTTTATGATGGGCAATTTTCTGCATATAGAATACATTTACTGTCAATGAAAGAGAAAAATTTTTCAGACCAAAAACATTTTTACGATCATGACAGAATTGTAAGAAGCCAGTATGACCAGTATAATGTTTTTGTGAATTTCATTGTAGTAATTGTTCAGGATTTGGTTCCATTAGAACAGTGGCACAATATGCCAGCCGGTTCAAATCAGCTAATTTTGTTCTTTTCATCTTGAAAATTCATTTTCTTGACAGCAGGAGACAAACTGATTTTATTTGGTATTACTGGTTCTCAGCAAAAGTCTAATGCCTTTGGCTTTTTGTCTTATAAATGTACTTTACTCTAGTGTACTCTACTCCAGTAGATGTAAATCTCGTATTGGACTTTAACTGGATCTGTCAGTCTAAGTCAAAAGACTGTGAACTTGTGAAATGAGTGTGCAAATGTTTTCAGAAACAAAGCAAACCATTGTTTTTCCTAAAATAAAATAATAAAACTGAACTGTGTGACTTTACAGGATCGCAGACAAGGAGAAAGCAGCAAGGCAGCACTGGTGAGACAGGAACCAGTGAAAGATACAGAGAAGAGTGCAGAATTAGCCACAAACAGAGGTTAGTGATGTGTTTTCTAATCATTCATTTCAAAGTAAATGTCCTCAGGGGTTCTTAATTCTGTGGAAATAGAGAACACCAGCATCAGTATGATCAGCCGCGAGCAGTAGTTCACCTCATCTTTACTGCACTTCACAGCTCGCACTCTGTTTGCGTCAAAAAAACCCAAAAACAACATATTCCTGTGATCAGCCCTACCAGAGAGTCCTCTTTGATCCACTCACGTGTTTAACATGTTGATGGACAACCTCAGTCAGACTGAATGTAATTCAGCTTTGAAGAATTTGGATCATGAGTCTTAATGTTAATGAGGTGAAAATGTCCAACCCCAAAAATAAAAGTCTTTCCCTAAAAATCATCTGTAGTTGGGATGATTTATCTTTTTGAAGACATCATGTACACGGGTTTCCTCCTCAGATGCAGGAACTGCTGAGAACGTCTCCATGACTTTGACAGAGCTGTCGGTCTTCATGAAGAAACAGGAGCTGGAGCTTCAGTTGAGAACGGAGAAAGAGAAGGAAGAGGGTGAGTATCGACGTCTTTGTAGAGAACCAGACCCAGTCAGTATGTGACTCACAATGTGGCTCACCTCAAGAAAAATAGCACACCAAAATAAATGAGGCTGTACACGAGTTAGTCAGGCAGAAAGATGAAATGAACCTCATGAAATAATATTTTGATTTTACTTTGTGGTGTGAGCGAAGCTGCGTTGTGCCCTGTTCAGAAATAAGTTGGCTACCAAGCGTGTTACACTCTTGAATGTTTTTTGTGTGTGGCAAAGGAAGGCGCTTGTGTGTTTAAACAGCCAAACTGCTCAGGCGAAGAAGATGGCTGATAATTTATGAATAAAACTGAGAAAATTACTAACTTAGCTGACTCCATATCACAGGCATACAGATAACTTTTATGGAGACAATACATTTTCTTGTTATTAAAAACAGAATTCAACATGAACTGAACAGTTTTGAATCAGATCAAACCTTTAAAAATATATATATTGATCCTCCTGTGGAGCTAAATAAGCCTTAGTTCATGGACTTTGCCTACATATCCGGGATGCTACAGGATACGTCCCTGTTTACACCCATGTATGTTCAGCTACCTCCACACAGTTATCAGTTTCAATTCCATGCGATCCACGTATATTCAAAATACATGCTTCTACAATACATTACAATACATTTTGAATTAAAGCATCTGCCAAATGGCATAAGCTCTGCTGCTAAAGCTAGCTGCTCCTTCAAGAACAACAGAAGCCTAGAAATCCCAGTTTTGTTGTGTGGGATAGGTTCTTGGCACTTCTTGTGACTGCAGAAATATTTAAGCACAGATAATGACATTCGGAAAATACATGCAGGTTTAACTCGACCACCATCTTCCATATGTTGTTTCCGCTGCAGCTGCCATCACAGAGGAGCTGCTGAAGATCACTGAGGATAAGCGGGAGCCGTCTGGCCTGAGGGGCTTTGATTCCCCTTTCTATCACACCACCGAGACTCTGACTGGCTGGCAGACACAAGACAAGAGCCTCTCTAATGCCCATACCGGAGCCCCCGTCCGAGACACCCACCATGTTGTGTCAACGCCAGACAAAGCGGAGAACACTGCAAGTACCAGCGGTGTTGGGAGTGAAAGAGGAGGGGGAGGAGGAGCAGGAGGAGACAGCAGGAGTTCAGCCTTCGGACTTGAGCAGTCCTGGTCCTTCCAGTCAGGTTTTACCCCCATCGATCACCACCTCCTCCGGAGCCCCTCTGCCCCGGATGATGAGTTGGGCAAGTTTGGGATGTTCTCTCCAAGCCCATGCAACAAGACCCCGGTGCCCTATGAGTCCTTTTTCAAGCTGGCCCTGCCCAGAGCGGCGTCACTCTTCGTTGGCCAGAAGACGTCAGAGATGGTGCACAAGGTGGCGATGGATAGACTGTCGCAGTGGGAGGAGGGGTTGGAGGACGGGGAGGAGGAAGGGGTCTCATCTGCTTCACCACTGGAGGTGCTGGATCGCCTTGTTCAGCAGGGGAGCGACGCCCATGATAAAGTGCTCAAGAGGTATGTGCACAGTTTCCCAGCTTTATTGTTGTTCTTGTTATTATTATTTATTAAAGGATTACTATCATGTCCAATTTAACAGGTTTCCTACTAGTTTTTGTTGTCTTCAACAAAACTGATACAGTCAACATGAGATCTCATGCTTGTTTATAGCATTATTATATTATATTATTATATTATTATATCATATTTGGATGATTCCCCCAGAATCTACCAGTTTGTTCAAATGCAATGCAATTTTCCAAAATTCTTCTCCATATGGCCAACTAGACATAAACAGCTGTGTGCAACCACTTTACATGGCAGGTGTGTTTATCAACTCTAAGTGAGCCTGCAAACTTCGATTTCATTCCATCCATAGTTGACAGTATTGGAATAAAACTCACGCATTCTGGTCATAATAAGCTTTAGGCGCTTTTTAAAACCAATGATTGTTTTAAAGCAGATAGAAATGAACAGTCTGTAAATGTTTGTGTTATTGAATTAACACACGGAGAGGTTTGTGCACCCATGGAGGAGGAATTTGCTGTCTCGGGTGATCTCTAGTTCTGTCAGTGTGAAACAAACTCAGAAGTGTGTGTTTTGATGTCCTCTTCACTGTGCAGAGCCTGCCCGGGTTGTGTCCAGTCTGTTACTGCAGCTGAAAGGAAACACCCAGTTCTGAACAAGTATAACATTGTTCAGAGTTCGCCACCCCCTTTCTTTCCCCACACACACACACACACACACGCACACACACACACACACACACACACACACACACACACACTGAGCCAGTCCTCTGAGCCAATAACACGACAGCAGAGACAGTGTTAGCAAAGTCAGCACTGGACTCAGAACAGTCTGGCTTTGCTCACTTCACCCATCTCCCCCTTATTTTACTGTCTTCATCAGAGCCAAACACAGAGAACGACAAAGGGAATAAAATCAGCGCAAACAGACACCGAAGTACAGACAGGCTGAGGCAGACAACCAGTAAGGCAAACTGTTGCAGTATGGTTGCCTATGGTAATACATTGCAGTTACAGTCACATGTTGCAGTATGGACAACATTAATGGGACTGAATCGATGACTACAACAGCACCTCCGTCATCATACATTACATTGCCAGATCTTCTGATGCGAATTTTGTAAAAAATTTTATTTGGGTTAATTCTTCTCAGAGCTTTTCTGTAATAAACAAAATACGTTTTGGGAAATGCGCATTTTCAGTTTCAGTTTCAAGAAACTAGCTTGTATGAAGGATGAAAATAAAGTCTGATATTTCTGGAGGCTCCTAATTTACTGCACTTCGTTGTTTATCGATCAAACGTGTAAATTTGTGAGCTTTAGGGGTGATGATAACGGATTTTTGTTGTCTGTGGACAGAGCTACGTTTCTCACTTTCTGCTAGAAGTGTCACCATCTCCATTCTAAATTGAAAATCAATTGGGATTGTATGAAGAACAGGATCTCTGTTTTCCCCAAGTATGTCTCCCAGAAAATACAGTTAAAAACATTTGACCTGAATCATATCCTTAAATTGAATCGTGGATTTGGAGCATCGTGACACCCCTGTGCTGAGCTAACTAAAAGTAGCCTGGCTTTGTGTATGTCTTTGTATTTAGTGTACAGACATGAGATTCTAACATCAGGGCCATGTCACTGTAGCACTGTGTGTGTTAATGTAATGTAATATAGTTCAGTCTGTGTTGTCTGTGCCTGACCTCAGTAACTGCAGTATTTTCCTTTTGAATGTCTTGTAGCAAAGGTGGTAACCTGGTCTGAGATCAAGTTTATGTCTTGGATTCATTTTTTTCCCCTTTCCAATACTAGAAACCGTCGCCTTTCTAAAACACTTGATTAAACACATATTTAAATGGCTGTTAGGACGGCTTCTCTACTAAAAATGATCATATCATTAACATCCTCACAAGAATGGCTTGAGAGCAGCAACAGACGGGCATCCCAGAGTGATCATTCTTACAAAATGTTTTGTCCTCATCTCCTTTTACAGATTACCTTTGCCAAGCAAGTCAGCTGACTGGACGCACTTCGGAGGTAAAATGCTCACACCACAACACTGTCATACACTGATAAAAGGAGCTTTTATAGAGGCTGCAGAAGGAGCATTATTTAGGCATGACTAATGATTCGTCACATGCTTTGAGACATGAACAGCATGTTAAAATGTTATCTAGCCGGACAGGGAATTTGTTCAACGGAGGTCTATGAAAGCACACAAACTTCCCACAGTCATGCACAACCTGATCAACTCAGAAATTCCTAACATGGTCATTTAGAGATTTCTACACCCATAATTTACCTCCCACAGCAGTCACTCAGTCGAAGCAAGAATCTAATTTCCTCCTCCTACCGCAGCTCACAGAAGCATAGAAACACTCTTGTTTTTGTTAAACCTCTCTGCCAACTTGTAATTGCAACTCTTGAATTTGATCAACTCCCCTTGTTGACTGATAGGAGTCATGTAATTTTGATTGCATCTTAAACAAAACTCCACTTAGCTCTTGTGGCTGGCTGGCTGACGTAAAATATCTGGAGGACTGTTTGGATCAAATTCAAGAGAATTCTTCTCCAAATGTTCTTTCATTGCCCCCACCCCCCTTCAAATATGTTAACAATCAGTCCCTTCTGTATCCAGAAGGGATTGAAGAGCACATTTTTGCAATTTAAATATCTTTATCATGCATTTAACTGGGGAAATTGGCAGCCTTAAAATCAACCAAGCAGCATTGCTATCAGGTTGCTACTCAGATCAGTTCAAAGGAGTTGCTGACAAAATCTTGCCAGATGAATGTGGATCAATAATGTGGTTGCCCTTAAGTAACTACAATCAGGATACCACACAGTGGATGTGTTGCTGTGCTTGGTGCTTCTGCCAGTGAGGGTGATTTCAGTTCTGTTTGTGTGTTAGTTACCCGGATCTCTCTAAAACCCTGATGTTTGGTGGAAGGTTGGGCCACGAGACAAGGAACGAGTGATTCATTTTAGAGCCAGATCCAGGATTTCTTTTTTTTTTTTTTTCCTCAAACTGAGAAGTAGCCAGGAATCCTGCATACTGAACATCCCTGGTTCTCTCTTTATTTCATTTCAAGCTGTGTATTATGTGAAAATGTTCTTTAAAAGATATCAACCATTGCTTTTTCAATACATGTGTCATCCTGTTTACACAGTTATTCTATGCATCTGAAAGAAAACTATGGTGTACTATGGTGTACAAAAACACTGCAAAAAACTTTGCATACATCTCTGTCAGAAAACTTTCACCATATTATACATATCAAGCTATGTATTGCAATCTATCCATTTAATTTTACAATTTTACAATAAAATCCATACGCTTCAATACCGTAGGTGGTGGAATGCACCTTTAAAGTTGGTTTTAGACCACCAGTAAATAGATGACATAGGTGAAAAAGAGAGAATTATAAGGAGAAGAACCACACAATGAGGAGAACATGGCAGTAATTTGCAGCACATGTTCTGCAAGGGTTCTGGGAAACAGTCTGTTTTGACAATACAGATCTACATGACTGTGAAATATTAAGTCATTGTGCTTTACTCAGTGCACCACACAAAGATGGAATAATTATGAGAAGAAGTTAGTCAGTGAGTGTGACTGATTAGCAGATGTTCTGTATGTTTAAATTATTTAGAGCAAATGTAAATTTACACAGAATCCTGTCAGCCTTTCTGGCTTTGCAGATTCATGGCTTTGTATTTATATACATTTTTCTGTTATATTCCCATTATATTACCTGTGCTATTCCAGTCTCCATCACATGATTAACAATTAAGCTCACTTAAAGAAGTGTGTGTATGCGTGTCAGGCATGCGACCGTGTTAATTACATTATTATTATTACGGCCTCCCCAGGCTCAGCTCCGCTGGACGAGCTTCACACGCTGCGCAGCCAGCTGCTCCTGCTGCACAACCAGCTGCTGTACGAGCGCTACAAGAGGGAGCAGCACGCCGTCCGCAACCGACGCCTCCTCCGACGCATCATCAACGCCACTGCGCTGGAGGAGCAGAACAACGCTATGGCAAGTTTGCTATGCTTATTAGGACAGATTAGCCCTGTTCAGATTCAGCCGGTCCTGAGAAAAGGCATGTGAAGTCTTCAGAAATATCCACTGATCACTGAGGCGTTTGCAGCGCGTCAAAACTACAGCTGTGAAGCAGGTCGAGTATCATCCGCTGCACCTAACGAGAGGAAATGTCACTGAAGTTGAGCTGAGACAGGTCACTTTTTGACAAGTGATGGTTACAAAGAAGCCATGAAGGCTGCCTTTGTCTCCTGGAATGAAATATAAGCAAAAAGGTTGAATACTGACACATTCATGCAGTCAGCTGAATGAAGAATGAATTTTCTGCAAATTTGTAGAAATTCTTGTGTCCACCCCTGCCCTTACTAAAAGACCAGCTGAACCTAATGAGAGAAAAATGGTGCAAAACTGCCTCTTTTACATTTAGAAACACCTGCACACTTTTGTACTCATCTTGTGCGTGCGTGTGTGTGTTCAGAAGGACCAGCTGAACCTGCAGAGCGTGGACATCCTGTCACTGAGAGAGAGTCTGCAGGTGGAGCAGCAGCGGTACAGGCAGCTGTGGGATGACCGGGAGACGGTGGTGACCAGGCTGCACAGTCAGATCCGACAGCTGCAGCAGGCGCGAGACGACTACTACACCAAGAACCAGGAGCTGCAGGTACGCATGCACACACATTCACGCTCATTTAACACACAAAGGTAGACATCACTGTATGTATTTCACAAAAGCAATACATTTTCATTAAAATACAGTATTTATGGTATAGTAGAAACGTCATATACTTATCCACTTTGATTATGTATATGAAATATAACACGACTCCTTTTGACTATGGATGTGTTTTGTTTCCACAGAGCAAGCTGCAGGAGTGTCAGAAAAGTATGGATGAAATGGAGGCGGAGCTTCAGAGGGCCAACAACAAAGTCTGCCACACAGGTCACCTCCTCAACCAGATGACTATCAAGGTAAAGAAATAGCTGCTAAGTATGAAGAGCTAAGGAATATATCACAGCATTTAAAAAAACAAAGTAAAAAGACAAATTGATTTAAAATAAAATTAAATAATTTTAAAAAAACAAGAAACTAATCGGTTAAAGACAGACATGTGTGTTAGGTAGATATTTGTTAGGGCTTTACTCAGACCGAATGATATTTGTCTCCTGACTAACCTGGGGAGAACAGCTGCAAGAGCATGTAATGGTATGAAGGGGGACAGGGGGATGCTTCTAAGGTCTCGCAACGAGGGACACACATTCTGTCTGTCCACTGACGTCATCATTTATTAGAGAATTCCGCTTGTCTCCTACAGGACTCCAATTTGCTCACATGCTTTGCTGTATTTAAAGCATTTTGCTGTATGTTAATATTTCTGAATTAAAACACAGGGAAGGATTGCTGTTCTGATAAATATTCTATCTGATAACATTTTTTTTCATCTTTTCTGCACTGTAAGACATACAACCAAAATTTTCAGCACATGCATTGTATTGTATAGTAGGGAATACATTTTTTTCATTATATTTTAAACAAATATTTTCATGACAAAAACCACGTGGGAGCTTCTGGCCTGACATTTCCTATTTTTTTTGTTTTGTTTTTATTTTGAGTGTTTATGCCCATGTACTGCACTTTTGATACTTTTTCATCAAGCTAAATCAGGTTAAATACGCTGCTGCTATATTTGGTTTATTATAAGCATATAATACCTTTTTGAACTGAATGTTGAACTGGTGTTTCTTCTCTGGACCAAGTCCTGCCAAAAAGACGGATTAAAGTCTTTTGCGTCTTATCTTTCATGTCTGGGCAGGTGTTCAGTTCCAGATAAGGCGATGAACACGTCTTTGCTAACGAGCCCATATGGGCAGTACTTGCACAACATTTTGCTTCTGACTAAATGCTTTATGTGAAATCAGCAGGATTGTTTCATTGCAGCCCTTCAGGCCCACCCAGTGTCAGATCTGGTTAAAAATTTAACTCAGATTTTTATGTGCTCCATCCTGTTTTTCTAAATGGAGGAGTTGGGCGGCACAGCTAGCAGGCTGGGCGGCCGGTCGGGTCAGA
The DNA here is from genome assembly GCF_020382885.2 of Scatophagus argus. Classification (NCBI taxonomy): domain Eukaryota; kingdom Metazoa; phylum Chordata; class Actinopteri; family Scatophagidae; genus Scatophagus; species Scatophagus argus. The sequence goes on along the minus strand of NC_058512.1, from coordinate 15,506,413 downwards.
CTTGGGGAGTTACAACAGCACATACCCCCGTCCTTGTCCTGCCACCTCTCTGTAGACTGCAGACTGTCCCAGGGCTTGGTTGCCTTGGAGATGAGGTCTCTCCCTCTCTATTTTTGGGTCAGCGACACAGGGGGTCTGGGTATTTTTCTGCCTCCCGGGATTTTTTAAGGCCTGTTTCCCTTGTCTGACCCAGACTGAACTGAAATCCTGGCAAGATGGAACAACAAGGAGAAAACAGGCATTTCAGATCAGACTGACCACACACTTGATTAAATTGTGATTGAAGTTTTATCATGTTTAATATCCCTTCATTTCAGGGCCTAGTGATTGTTTTCTCTAGATAATTTCCATAAAATGGCTGTACAGTAAAAGATTCATCTTTTAAGTTGACCACAAAGTGAAGTTCTGTCTTAACGCGACATTTATTGCAGATTACAAATGGAGCTCCTTATCGTGATGTTCATATTGCAAAATTTGCATGGCTCATTTGCCGCAGCTTGTCGAGTCTTGAAGGATTCAGTGCGATCATTAATGGCCATTATTTCCATCATGCTTTTTATTGGTGTTTTCGCCGATACTTTTGGACAGGTTTGTTTTGTCACATAATTGCTGCTCTGCCCTCCGTCGTCATTGCTCGTCTTGTGTGTCCTTCAGCTGAGCAACAGTGAGAGCACCCAGCAGCAGATGAGCTTCCTGAACAAGCAGCTGCTGCTCCTCGGGGAGGCACATAAGCTGTCCATGCAGGAGTTACACCACACAGGCGCTGATGATACAAAGGTAAGGTGGAAGGAAGTGTGTGTGTTTGAAAGAGAGAGAGAGAGAGAGAGATGCAGAGAACTGCAGAGACAACGTACTGAGGTGAAAAAAGGGACACTAATTGTGTTTGTTAGGTGTCAAGTCAATCTGCGCTTTTAGCTTCAATCCCAGTGTGGTTGTGCTCATGGTTATCCAAAGTTCAAGTGCAGACTTCAGTGTGGTCAGTAGGTGGTTGATATTGTTGATGAATGATTTCTTATTAGCATAATTTCAAGTTTCATTTATTCAGTCTATGATAAAGTAAATTCTGCTCATGTAATCCGCGAGAAGAGTTTGCCTGATGTGGAAATGAAATCCAAAGAGCTCATTTGTGTGTTAAACCCTCGACGAAGCCTCCCAGTTTCATGAGTGATAAAGTTGAATGAACACACTGCATTGAAGCCGCCAGTTTTATTCACTTCTTGCGTCTGACGACAACGTACCAGACCCACACATAAGATTTTGTCATTTGTTCTCCCATGCAGAGCTGAAACGATTAGTCATTTGTCAGAAAATAAATTCAGCAACTGTTCTGGTAATCCACTTATCATGAGAACAGTTAGATGACATCACCTTGGGCTTCAGGACATTATCAGCAAAACGGATGTCCAGAGCTTGCGTCACCTTTGTCTATGAGTCATACTACATTCACAAGTACAGTGGATAGTGGTCGAAAATCCCATCTGCTGTAAATGAAAAAAAAAGCTGAACACACTGAAAAACCCATCACATGAAAACGCAATCCCAGATCTGTGTCCTTTTCACTGTCTCATGCATTTCTCATTCGTTCCGGCTCTTTGTGCCTCTGTCTCACTGCCCCGGCACCCAGGAGGCCCAGATGCTGCAGGTGTCTTACAGGAAGGAGGTGGAAACACTGAGGCAGAGCCTGCTGGTTCAGGGTCAGAAGCTGGAGGCAGCGCAGCAGAGAGTCGCCGAGCTGGAGACCCACCTATCCAAGAAGGAACATCTTATCGTCGAGCAGAAAAAGTTCCTCGAGGATGTAAAATGTCAAGCGAAGTGAGTCTGGACCTCCAAGTCCTCGAAATAAGCATGAAAATTGTAACATCTAAATCAGTTAGACCAGATTCAGTTGTCCTCGTAGATCAGATGTCACATATTTTTGTTTGCTTTGACAGAGACAGGTACAAAGCTGTCTTGCCTGTCTTTGTGCCTTTATGTGGATTTACTGCTTTTCTCTTTCTATTCTCACTTTGTGTCTGTCACATCTCACATTTTTCCTATGAATTCTTTCTTTTACTTTATTTCGGACGTTCTCATATTCTCTTTCCCACGTCCCCCTGTCTCGTCATTGCAGGGCGGAGCTGCAGGCCTCAGACAGCAGGTATCAGGCTCAGAGGAGAATCACTCAGCTGCTGCAGACTGAACTCCTGCAGCTCTACAGCAGAGTGGAGATGGAGGCTCCTGCCAGCACCACTGTCGGTTCACCACTAGGGGTCAGAGCAGACCCACACATTCATGCTGACTCCAGGTCAGGCTCGGAGCTCTCCTATTTGTGTAGCTGATTTCTTTTGTTTTATTACCTGATTATCTGTTACTTAGACAGTCCAGTATGCAATGTATTGTTACACAACTGAACTCAAACGTTTGCACTGTTTTGCAGTGGCTCTCAGTTTTTTAGCTTTTGGCTTTAAATGACCAGGATCATATACTTTATATATATAATTGCCAGCAATTCACCCAAAGAGAACTGTGGCTGTTTAGTTTTTAATAGTTTTAGAAGCTCAGGCGTCTAATAATTGACTCCTTATAAAATAAATCCGTCATTTGCTGCATGAATAAATGTGAATATTTTGTCCTCCACAGCATCATGGTGCCAGATGGACCAAGTAAAACCTCCACTAACGAGGAGGCGGACAGTAGACCACAACACGACTCCCCTCGGGGCAACGGCAGCACTTTATCGCCCGGGCAACCAAAGGCGAGCAACTCTTCCAAGACAGCAACCAACTCTATTAACGGCAGCCAGGAACTGGCCCCATCACTTTTGGTGGAGTCCTCCCTGTCCTGTCCCCATGCTAACCCTCTTGCACCCCAGCCCCCCTCCAATGCGCCGCTAACTGTGGGCTCGTACCCCAGCGCCAAGAGCTTCCTGGGCATGAGGGCGCGCGAGCTGTTCCGCAACAAGAGCGAGAGCCAGTGTGATGAGGAACAACCGCCACCCCGCCTGGCCGGCCTCGCCCACGACCTGAAGACTGAGCTGTGCGTGGAGCCCCCCTGCCCTCTTTATGTCGCCCCTGCACCTTGCTCCATCCCAACTCAGCCCCCTGTTCCAACACCTGCCCTCTCCCCCGCCGCTCCTCTCATTGTGCCCACCAAGGAGCCCCATTCTGAGCCCAAGCAGCGTGCCTCTAGCCAAGAGAGTCCCTGCAGGAAGGCAGGGGCAGGGCCAATTGGAGTCCGAGGTCACGTGGGGTCAGGGCGCCCCCGGCAACAGCAGCTAAAGATCATGGACTATAATGAAACACATCATGAGCACAGTTAGAGACACAGAACTGAGCCGAGGCGTAGGGTAAAAATGGACAGACTGAAGTTTAATGATGAAGGAGAGCTACAAATCAACAAAAGAGTAACATGTCAGCAACTCTTTGGAATTCAGTGTTATTTGTTCCATTTCTCTGAGTGGACAACAGGATTTCCCCCAGTGTTTTTCTACTTTTTCTTTCTTTTTTTATACTGATTCATTCCCCTGAAGAATTTTGACAAGGTTACAGGGATGCAAAGTTAATTGTTACTGTTACCAGTGGAGATACTAGACTTTTGAATACATTCATGAGAAAGACTTGACACTGTGAGTTTGACGTTTCAGCGGTCAGTTCACCCAAACTACAAAAATGTATATTTTCCCACTTGGCTCCAGATTTATTGACCATGCAGACCGTTTTTTTTAATTAGTGGACTCACCCATTCTAAGATTCTGCAACCTTTTTGTTGAAGTTGCAGCTACAATGAACCAACCCACCCCCCTTGTACTACTGTTGGTTCCAAAACCCCTTCCCAATGGTAGCCAGTGCATGCTCATTTATCTACGATGGTGCAGGTGCTTTGCACTGTTGCCTCATAGCAAGAAGGTTTTTTGTTCCAATCCCAGCTGGGGCCTTTCTGTGTGGAGTTTGCGTGTTCCCTCTGGGTCCTCCAGCTTGCTCCCACATTCCAAAGACATGCAGGTTAGGTGGGTGAGGTTAACCGGGGACTTTAAATTGATCCAATTAAATGGAATGTGAGCATGAATGATTGTTTATCTCTATACTGTATGTCACCTGTGATGAACCGGCGACTTCCAAGGTGTCCCCTGCCTCTCGCCCAGTATCAGCTGGGATAGGCTGCAGCCTCCTGCTCAGAAAGATGATAGACAGATGAAAAAACAAAACTGTTTCTGATTCTTCTTGTTTAATTTTTTTCCTCTTCAAAAACATCAAAACAACCAGTAAGAGCTCCGACACCAGACCGATAAGTAGTATCAATAAGAGTAGTAGTACAATTATAATCTTAGCGATTCCCATCCCTAGCAGTGAGCACCACATGCAGAGTTCGTCTCTCCCTTGTTGTGTTGGTGTGGACACAGGAATCTCAGGGACACCTGTCTCAGAACTTGGAGAAATAAAACCTAAGCTATTTTCTCTTGTTGATAGCACTTGAGCTAAGTGAGTGTAATTTGGGTGTGCTGACCCTTTAAACACTACCACTCTGATCTGATGTTAGGCATGCTTTGGTGTTGACTGTGGACTGAAATGTGTGTTTGATATGAGAGTGCATGTTGAGCAAGTGGAGGTGATCTGTACGTTGAGATGTTCGGGTTGTTCTCGGGAAACTGGAGTGTGACCTTATAATTGCTGGACGGAATTGGAAAACATTTCCGTACAAAACTCCTTAGAGTTTTTGTCCAAAAGAAAACAGGAGCAGGATGTGTCTTGCTGGCGAATGTGCAAGTGTGTTGGTGATGCAAATTCTGTTATTGCACTGAGAGAAATGTATGAAATTTAAAAACTGATGAAAGTTTTGTGCATTTTTATAAATTCCACATTCCGTCATACATTTTAGTTTTTTTTATTTATGCTGCCCTGACAGGTGATCAAGAGTACATATCCTACATTATAATCAGACCTGGCAAGTGACACAAGCTATAAAAATCATCATTTTGAAGTGCCGTGCAAACATTTGTGTTCTGGCTGAATCCAAACATCTCTAAACAGAAGTGTTGCTTCACATGTTGTGTGCACATTCGGCTGGAAGAGCGTGGGAAATAAAACCTGATAACATCTTTTCCAATCAGGTTTCCTTCTGCAGGTCTGATAAACACGTAGTTACCTTGTGTCTTCTAAGTATTGGAAGTAAACTCTGGTTTTGAAAGTCATCTCAATCCTGTTGTCCACTGGGATCTCCTGCTGTCACTTCCTTTTGCCTCGCTATCTAAAGCATGTTCAACAATCCACTTTAAATGCCAACCGTAGTAACTACAGCAAACCAAGAAAGAAGGTACAATCAGCACAAACTGAAGAAAGAAGGACTCTGACCGGAGCTGGAGAATCTGGGACGAAATGGCAAAAAAGGAACTTCTTAAAGCAGTGGCTTGTGTTTAACTGTGAACAATAAAGATCGTCTTCAATGTTTTGCACTACAATTCTGAGTTTTGCTTTGTTTTGTTTCCCTGCTAAATGTGAGCCCTTCCGTTTGGTTTGTACCTCCGTGGGAATGCAGCATCGAGGTGTTTTGTCATTATGTTCAGTGAGCGTCGAGTATGTTTTTGCCCATCCTCGTAAACATGCTGGTTCACGGCTCAATAGAAAACTGAGAAACGGAGAATTAATGGTTTTATTTGTTGGTCAGCCTCGTTGTTTGGCCTGTGTGGGTGTGGAAAAAATGACTAATTGTCAGTCATTTTAGTCCTTTTTGAAGCAGAAATACCAAACCCTCATTGTCTCTTCTGCGAATTTCTACCTGTTTTCCTTGTGTTTGATCACAGTATGGCTTTTGGTTTTGGACTGAACGACAGAGAAACCAGCTAATGTATTTAAAGCTCACTAATTAACACGTCATATCGCACTAATCCCTTTAGCTGAGCTAAGTTGGGCTAAGTGTCTCCTGCACATCCTCCAATATTTCTTCTGCAAGAAATACTCACATCTTTTCCCTAAGTAAATAGATGTTACAATTGTTACACCTAAATTCAAAATCTAAATACATATTCTAAATATAGTTATGAAGTACCAAAAGTAAAAGTACTCATGTGGATTGGCCTTTTTCAAAGTAATATACAGTTTTATTATATTATTGCACTATATTTATTGAGGCATTTATATATACTATTAGATACCTTAATCTATATTACTATCATAATTGATAAGTTGATATAGATTTTGTTTTATTAATGGGCAAAGTGACTGTCAAATAAATGTATGGGAGTAATAAGTACAATATTTCCTTCTGAGATGTAGTGAAGTTGAAGTATAACGTAGCAGAAAATGTAAACACTCAAGTAAAATTGTATTCAACCAGCTTAACTCTCATCACGAAAGCTAATGAGCGTGTTTCCTATAGTATAGAGCTCTTCCCTCAGTTAAGTCTGTGTGAATCTGTAATATGACGTCAAATCCAACACTGAATTTTTCAGGCTGTAAATCTTTACCACGATGTTTCTTTTGAAGTCAACTCGAAGAATGCGGTTCATATTGGCGAATTAATCAGCATCATTAAGAACTGATGATAACTAATCCTCCAACACTTAAAGCTGGCGGTGGTTGTCACTTAAGGAAACTCTTACATTTACTAGCTTGATTAGGGCCTTTAATTGCTGGTGTGTTTCATGTCGGAGCAACTTGCATGGCAGCTTACATGTGTACTGAAAACAGTCGTGCTTGAAATGTTTTCTAATCTGTACCTTAAGTTTATTTATCCAAAGTTGGCATCTCTTATGCCAACTTTTTCATAAAGGTGAGGTGAGTATATATCTGTGGTCATTTTGTTTTTTCCACAGACAACATAGGCGTCCCTGTTCGCTGTTTCTGTGTTGTTTGTATTTACTTTGATTCTGCAACTGTTGTTGTTGTCCTCTTTCCACCAGAGGACACTGTTGCTCCAAAAAACAAACAGCAGACTCTGCAGCCATGTTGGGATCAACAGGTACGTCTGTCTTGTAAATATGGTGTTACACAGTTGGTGATTGAAGATGATTCAGACCCTTAGGCTGTTAATGGTGCTGTTAAGATCAATATATGTCAGCAGAATTGATGATATTGACAAGAAGGGCTTTTATGGAGTCTAAATATTTTTCCTTTCATATTTCAGTTCACATGTGATTATTTAGTGAGCAAATAGTGGTATCACGGCTGTTCTCCAAAGAGCAGACGAAAAGCTAAAACCAGAAAAATTAGCGATGATTAAACAACATTGTTTATGCAGTTAAATCTGCATTATTAATTCATACATTTATTTACATTTTTCTATGCAAACATGTTCATTGTTTTTTTTTTAAAAACAGTGTTCTGTCATTATGTGTTCTGCATGTGTGTGCTGTATGTATGCATATACATGACTGTGTGTGTTTTTATCAGCTCCCAATTCCCTGGGACTTGCTGTTAACTCTCATCCTGCTTCCAGGACTGAATCATTTTTTGTGAGTATAACCGACCAAGTATGATTAGTTTATCAAACGTGTGCATATGTATTTCACAAGAGAGTCAAAAAAAAAAAGTGGTATGATTAATTTACCAGCATTCCGCAGGGTCAAGGAAATTGATGCAGGATAATTGGGCACATAGGGAATCCTTGGCAATTTGTGCTTTCAGACTCTACTTGAGAAATTAGATGTCAGTGCAAATGTGAAATTGCTCCTCAATGTTCTCAAAGATTCCATGAAAATTTAAACATAAATCTTAAGTATTTCCAGCAAAGGGATTCTTTCTTTTTTTTTTTTTTTGGTGCCAGCTTGAAATGAAGCCTTGTGAAAATGATCAGAATGAAGCGGAAGTGTATGAGGGGGGGGGAAGACATCTGGGCTCGTGTAAAGTTGGGGCTGCATTCCGAGGATGATGTCGGGGCTCGTGCTCTCAGTAAAACCCTCATGCAAGAATTCATTAGATTCTTTTTTGACAGGAAGTAAAGTTTGAATTCATCCGAAGGCGTGTTATTATAATATTCAAGATATGTACACCTATAATGCAAAATATAACTCGGGCGATGCAGTATAGCCTACTTTTTTTCCTGTGGGGTTGTCAGTGTAGAAGTGAGAAGGTACAAACGTGTGACACATGTTCATATGAATGAGAATTGATCACACGGGCATAAATAATAGATATAATGGAGTATATGTTTGTCAAGTTCACAAGGTCGTTGATAAAGTTAGTGTGTATGTTTTAGTTTGAAAGACGTTAGAAACATTTTATTTTGAAAAGCATCTGGTTTATCAATTTTCCAAAGCTTTCATATGCAGTGGTCATCATTTACATTTGATGAATTTAGCTTCACTTACAAAGATTACCGAAAATTAATAAATCATCATCGTCATCATCCTCATCACTACTGAGTCTGATCAAAACTTGAGGGAAATTTTATATTCATGCAAGATCAAGATAAACTGATCACTTAAAAGTCTCACTCCAAACTCCTAGTTATATTTAAATGTTAGTGTTTATTCCTCACGGACACACAGTGCAATAAGAAAATGCTAAACAAGAATATTTTTGGTAAGCATACTACATACTGACACTCTGGAAAACGGCTTCATTTGTCCTCATTAAAAGCTTAAAAGTCCATGAATAAATAATCATTAAAGACGATACTTTTTCCCCTCTTTTTTATCTTTGGCCTTATGCAAAATACACTCGCTGACTAAATAAATATGCTCCATAAAGGCTGTTTAGAAACATGCCCCCACCCCCCACTTCCACATTTAGATAGCTGACATGCACCTAAAGATCAGATCCTACGCTGGCTGTTGGTTTTGGAGGGAAAAATTGGACCTCCGAGAGTCAACTTAATGCAATTAAGTGAGGATGATGAGTCTTTCTCTCTCTGTGCTGCTTGAATCAGTAAGCGAGGCAGAATCAAAACTTAAAGGCAAGAAGAAAAGAGAAGAGCGGGAGATGAGCGTGCACAGACCGGTCCCAGCGGTTTAATTATTTTAATTATCTCTCCTCTTTCAGCTTTCCTAAAAAAGAGGCCATTAAAGGATGCCTGTTTGGGTTAATCTGATTAAAAAAACAAGATGGAGGGAGAGATGAAAGGCTGCAGATGTCAGTGCTAATCAGGTGAGTTAAAACTGCTATTTGTGAACTGGGACGGTTGTTAAAGTGGGTAGAAAGTGCGTGCAGTGTGAGTGTTTTTTTTAAATACGTTTTTCCTCACTTCAAAACACCTCCTTCCTGCAGCCTCTGTTGATAAACTCCCTCTCATGCATCTCCTCAAACCAACGCCATGTTTGATTCTCGGCCGCGCTCGGTAACTGTGCTGGCAGCGGGTCAGGCAAACACGGCGCGACTGGAGACAAACAGTAAAAGTTTAAGTTCATTCCCCAGTGATACGGTTTCCTTTTCGTAAAAGGAAGACGCCATCTGAGGAAGTGATGAAAGCAACATTAGCAATTAGCTACACCAGAGTGAATATTTCCTAGGTTTTGCTGAAAGTCAGCCAATGAGGCACGTCGCTACTGATTTACCAGTCTCTGCCTTTTTTTTTATTCACAGGCAAAATATAATCATAAACCGCTTCTCATCAAGTCTTCTTACCAGTAATTTGGTGCTGAACGCTTTATTCTGTTCTAAGGAAAGTAGAGGAAAGACAGTTCCCAATGCAGATTAATGTCATCTCATGCATTTTCTAAAACTAGATTTAATTTTTCTTGATTCTCGGCTGTCTTATTCTTTCTTGTTTCAATATGCATGAAGGGAAAATACAGCCGAGGTGGGTGTAACTGAAAAACAAGTACAAAACAGTCATAATGGCCATTTAATGTTTAAAGTATTCTGTTTAACACATTTAAAATTTTCATGTTAAAGAAAATGTGAACTTTTTTTTAAAAAAAACAAACATTATCTTAATCTGAATTTTAGATAGAACTGATTTGAGGCTGGAGATGATTTTTTTTTTTTCTTTGCAGTGTAGTTAGTTAAAGAACCCTGTGCATCAACTCAGCAGGCCAAAATGCAAGACTGTCAAGTTTGATAATTCGGTGAGCTGCTAAAGTTCCTCTGACTGCAGAGCTTGACATTTGTTCAGGAAAGAATGAGCACAAAACCAGCACAGGTGTTGAGAAGCAGCGTGGCGAGAGAGGAGGGAAAAGGAGAGAGAGAGAGAGAGAGAGAGGAAGAAAAAAAAAAACAAAGATCTACTTTCAAACTAAATCAAGCAGAAGGAATGTCCTGAGTGTGTACAGAGATGGACGGGAGCCCATGCAATATTAAAGCTCCATGTCTGGCAATGCCAACCGTGCCACTCCTCTCCGCGGCTCCCGCCCTCCCGGCTTCGCGGCCATCGGCTCTTCCCTCAAGGTGACACTTCAAAGCGGGCACGCAGACGTGGCAGGCCTGGCTGTCGGCATGGAGCCAGCCCCTCACCCCCCACCCTTTTCCTCCCCCTTCTCTACCGCCCACCACCCATTCTACCTCTCTAGCCCCCCTCACCACCACCACCACCACCGCCATCTCAAAGACACAGCTCCTACCCCTGCTGGGCCAGGTCAGCGCCAAGATCCACACCACTCGCCGCCTCGGGAGCCGCTGTCAAAAAACTCTTCCCCTCAAGCTTAATTAATAACGGGCCATTCCTAATGCAAACCCTCTGAATCTGCAGCCTGTTTCCCTCCGATCCTATTGGTGAGTTGTGAGGCCTCGACAGAAGGCAGACAAGCAGAGGAGGGCTGGTTGGGGATGCATCCAAATCATTTGAATTTCGATGATTGGGATTCACATGCATTATTCTCCACGCTTTATAACCTATTTTCTGTGTTGTACAGTGTGCCTGCCTGCCTGCCTGCCTGTCTATCTGTCTGTCTGGGTGTTTTTATTTATTTATTTTTTTGAAGATGTCTCTCTTTTGCAGAAGATTGGAGACACACGAACAAAAGAATATAGGGCCGAATATACCACCTGTCTGACAGGTGGGGTAGGAAAAACCTAAATGTACACGCATACACACACCCAGTCTGCATCAGCTGGGTCCAGGGCCTGTAATCACCTCTCAAACCTGGAGGGAGAATTTTACAGAGCGCGCCATGATCGATATTTGCCGATCTGTCTGCCCGTATCAACCTCAAATAAAAGCAGAGAGCAGGAGACAAGGCAGCACAGGCAGGTCGTGGGGAGGTCTGCAGCACCCCCGTTTGATGTCTGTGAGTGCGCTCATCAGTGTGTAGAACTGGCTTCATCTCGGCACGGTGGGTCACTGCCACCTCACCCTGAGCAGCGCACGGCTGATTGTCTCGCTGTCGGAGCGAGCGGGGTTGTTGTTTTCCGAGGTTAGAGGACGATTCCTTTCCAGCAAGCTGAGCTTCACTTTTTTTAATAGGGCCCCAGCTCCGGCACCTCGCAGGCCCGCTCAGGCCGACACACTGATGATTAGGAGGAGAACTCGTCCAAATTCACTCCTGCTCCTCCTCCTCCTGCCAGTCCTGAGCTCATGTTGTTAGTGTATTTTTATTAACTGCATGTACTCCTCTGCCTCATCCCTTGCATTCTTCATGGACTGAGAAGGGAAAAAGTGCAGGCTAAACAACCCTGTGTGCCTCGAGAAGCCGTGGTTAAATGGTACACTGCTCGGAAACATAAGGTCTGCAAGTATGTGCTCAGCCACGAGAGCATTGCTGCATTTAGGGCAAGTAGCTGGTTACGTTAGCTGACACACTGATATAATTAGGTCGTAATAAATAAGAAAGGCAACGGGGAGGGAGGGCGTGTCTCAACAGTGGTCATTAGAGAAACCACATAGGTTGCTTTTGAAGAAAAAAAAAGTCACCTGTTTACCTGGAAACACACACACTTTTCTTTTTCCTGCTTGGCCTCACACACACATTTATGCTGTGTCCTACTTGCGAAGTCCTGACGAGTGTTGTTCTAAACCCCAGAAGCCCTGGCCCTTTAAGTGAGCTAACTGGGGTGGTTGTAGGCTCAAACCAACCTTAATTAGTATACTTACTGCACAGCGAGGACAGGTACGAAGGCGAGCCTCTGCACTGCGGTTTCCCTCAGATTAAGCCTCTTTTAGACGAGGCTGCAACCTCCCACAATGACGCGGTAATTAACTTCATTAGCTTTCGATTCTGTTTTAGTTTTGGCAAAGTGGGTGAGGCTTAGTTTTGGCCTCCGTTGAGATAAGAGATGCAGAAATCGGTTAATCTCGTCTGTCTGTGTTTTATCTCCACCAATGTTGCTGTATTTCACGCGTGCTACCTGCTGTTCATCTTGGCGACATGCATGTGCATGAGCGGGTTGTAATGAGTCAGGCATCGGGTTTTAATAAGCAGAGCTTTACCCACAGATCCTTCTGTGATTTGCATCCATGTCGGACACGAGGCGTAAAGCGGGGTGATTGATTCATGGCTCGTCCCATATTGGAGCGAGAGAGAGAGAGAGAGAGAGAGAGAGAGAAAGAGAGGAAGGCCATAGATTTATTATCAAGCTCAGCGACAAAGAGAGGAAGAGAGTGTGCATATGTTAATCCACTGGCTGAACGATGATCAAAGACTGGAACAAGCTGAGCCCCGCTGATCGCCTCGGGGCAAACGATGCTCTCCAAGCAGCTGGGAAAGTGTGCAGACGAGGAGTAAACAGATAGTTAGAAAAATCAATAGCTGAGGTTCGGGCCATGGCTTGGTGTGAAGGTCAAAGGAGGCTGGTGTCCGCTGTGCTTGGAGGGAAGTCTGGAAACCAGGGGCGCTTTTAGACCAATTTAAGAGAAGTGATGTGCTTACAGCCAAGTTGTGTCCAGGCATGAAGGAAGTTCAAGCTGAGGTTACAGCTGCTCTGGTCAGCTTGGTGATATATATATATATATATTTATATATATATATAAAAAGAAAAAAAAGTGTCAGTTCTGGTTCAGACTCAAACATCTAAGGATTTGATTCATGGGCAGTGCCACGTGTTTGGAACGAAGTCCTCACATCAGCTCATTTGGGTTTCAAAGGAAGAAGGCTTTTCTTTTTAGTGTCAAAACACCCTTCATGGGTCTCGTTTGTTCGTTATCTGTTATCCCACCTTCTTCTTTAGACTGACCCAAAGTATTCCCACAAGGCCTCTACCTCAGGTACCCACGCTGGCTGGCTGCTTTGGGAATTTGTGCCATCCCTGTGATCCCATCCTCAGTGCTCATTTTTGGTTTGAATTTTGAATTTCCGTCGTCAAAAACATCTCCTATATGTCATCATGTAAATATTGTAGAGAAGCAAGTACTTTCTCTCTCATCAAAGCAGTCACTCACAGCTGTTGAAAAAGAAATATAAAAATATTATCTGTCATTGCTCTATTAATTATTAATTCATATCTTTGTTTGCCTATAGCTGAATAATTAAGATGACTTAGCTTTTTAGCCCCAAGCTTTGGCGTCTTTTGACTTCTTCTACTTCTGAAGCGGATTGTTTTAATGATTAGTCACTTTGTTTAATCTGGTAATGATGGCATCCCCTCAGGCTAAATACCTGATTTGTGCTTACCGGTTTATTTATTCATTTGTACTTTTGACGTGTTAATCTGCATAGACGGCGCAGAGCTCCTCCAGGGCCCACAAAGATCTCTCCGCACCTGTCAATTACAGCAAATCTGAGACACCAGGAAGCAGCCACCCTGCACCTTGATTGGGTTAGAAATCTGTCTGTCAATCAGCCCTAATCTACCCACTCCTGTCAGAGAGATATTGATATTCAACCCTTCATCTCTACCTCAAGTCTGCAGCATTAATTGAGCAGAACTGCTGCTAATTATGATTGATGAGGGAATGTACAGTATGGTACAACGCGATGCAATGCGATCCCATTTTATACTCCAGGGCAGTGGTTCTAATCTTTTTGGCTTGTGACCTGTCATTCAAGATTGCATAATGTTGGGGTTGGGACCTGCTGTTAGTAAATTAGGGCAAAACTGAAAATTAAAAATCTAAAAAGTCTATTCGAATCTCAGCTAAGGCTTTACAATCTGTTATAAACGTTGAAAACTCACAACCCCTGATCATTTTGTTTGTCCCGCTGTGGTGCAAATTTTACAGGATCTCTATGTTAGATGTACGTGGTTTATTTTTATTTATTCATTAATTTATATTACTTCTGTTTTTTGCACAGCTAAAAGTACATTAGACCACGCGGTGCCCCATAAAGACAATTAAATGGAATCTCCCATTTTGAATGTGTGTGTTTGCCTGATAAAGGATGTACAGGAAGCTTCATGTCAAATCGCCCACACGTCACATGAATTTTGAAACAGGGCAGTGCTGTTGCCGATCAGTTATTTGAGTGACATTTGATTAAAACCGAAAGAATTTGTTTTAAAATGAAAGGAATTTGATGAAGAGTGAGTTGTCCATTCACTGAAAGGATTGATGGTTGCAATCAAGTCTTGCTGTGCTGGTAAATGAGAGGAACACAGTGAATGATTTTGTTATAAAAATCCTATCCAGGCCATCTACCAAATCTGTATGGCCTTTACAGGAGGATTCTTACAGAACCAAGACATTTTTGGGGAAAAATTGTGTTCTACACCTCAAGAAGAACCAGTCTTAAATCATTTCTTCTCTGACCCAAGCTTTGCAGGAAAATCTATAGTTTTTGAGTTATTAACAAACAAACTGACTTTCAGAACCAAAACCAGAACCTCCTGTGTGTTGATACTGATTGCATCATCTGAGCAGTTTGCGGCATGTAAAGACAACCCATTCGCATGTTTTGACCCCGGAACTGTTGAACTGGAGAGCTGCCAGAGGAGTTGACAACAGACCAGACGTCAAAAGGAACTGACTGACCTCTCGTGCTGCAGCCTGGCCATTAGCAGATTCTTCCTTAACTTGTCGGACAGTTGGAGAGCAATAATTTACTGCAGCATGGCTCGGTTAGCCCTACAGCAGGCCTCTGGATATCTGATGCAAATGTTCCCAAATGAAACGAATGGGAAATATCAACAAGCTCTGAGTAATTGCGGCTGATAAAAAATGCATGGGGGTTGTGGTGCTGGACTCGCTTCCCGCAGACGTAGGGAAGTTATCTCTCATTACCCAGACCGTGATAAAGTGCGCCGACTTCACTGTCAAGCTAAAGTAATGCATTCAGGTCTGTCTAATAAAGGCTGCTGCCTACTATGCACTTAGTTGTGGAATCCATTTGCAGCAGTTTGTTATGGAGGAGAAATATTGTTACTGGCTGCGGCGATTAATTTTCTCTCTCCGAGCTTTGACGCTTGTCTCCATAGTTAAGAATCCCTGCCATGAAGTCTAGATGTTTTATTTGTTGTAAAATTAATTTATATACAAGTATGGCTGTACACTATGTGAAGATTTCACAATAACAACCCCCACAGTACATTTAAAAGATAGAGTTGGTTGCAATTCTTCATTGCGTACTTGTGATTAGGATATCAGCTGGTTTCAACAGCAGCTTGTCTTTATGTGTTTCTTGCTGTGCCATAATTCAAGACCTCAGCCCTTTTATATGTCACCTGAATGTCAGGAGTCAGGACAAGCTCTGATTCAATCTGCCATGCAAAACAGCTGTTTGGCTCCAAGAAATCTGAATAATAAAGAGGACGACACGACGGCTGTCGCTGCGAGCACAGCAGGGGATCCAAACTCCATAAACCAAAAACATGAGACTAGATTATGAGGAATGGATGAGGGTGGTTTCACAGCAAAGATGAGCAGCTTTTCTGTGCTGCCGGGAAACTCGTAGTCAGTGGAGATTTGAAAAATATTCAAAAAGGAAAAGTAGATGTGTTTGGTGCCTCGAGTTTAAAAATGCAGGAAAGGTCAGCTGAAAGACGGTGCTGATGTTTCTGCATGTTTTAGCCCATTTGCTACTTTACCTTAACTTACTGCTGACTGTTTTCAAAGCTACATATTTCTAAAATGTTTGTCTGACCTTCCAAGCAGTTATTGATTCCCTTCAGTTCAGTTTGGTATTAAAATCACTTTGCAGAACTCAAATTTGCTCAATAGAGATACATACTCCACCCCAGTACCAGGTCATTCAGGTCTTAAAAGTATATAAAAAAAATGCATAGCAAAAAAAAAAAAAAAGCATAACTGCGTTTAGGTATTTTTTGGACTAATACCTTATTGTGGGCAGTAATCTTCTGTTATTTATTATTTGTTTCTGTTATCATTATCATTATTATTATTATTAGTTTTGCAATTTGCTGTCAGTTTGAAGTCAAGATTTCTGTCTCATGTCTCTGGATTAAGAGTACAATTTCAGGTGAGAGTGTGAACCGGTTTGAAAATAACGTGTGTCTAGGACGATAACATGACTTTTTAAAAAGTAGACATAACAGTAAAAAGTGTTCTCAAGATGTGTTTTTATTGGAAAATAAAATAGTAAAAATATATTTTTTAAAATCTATGCTTCAGGAATTGTTGTACAGTAAAATTTAAGATATTTTAACACATAAGTAGACCGATGAAAAACCACACTATTGACATTTTTTGTTCCAAATTCTTCTAAATATGCTGTCAAAAATGAATCCTGTTTGATGACAGACAACATTTCTGTGAACTTTGTGATCCACATGGTGCCCATGCAGATGAAAGGATTATCAGCAATTCAGAAAATTAAAAAAAAAAAACAACTTCACTTCTCAACTGGGGTGAATGCTTGTGACAGTGCACTGACGTCAACAGCTGTTCTCAAACAAGCCCTTTGATGACTCATTGACAGCAGAAGCTCCCAATTGCCACTTTCACTAACTGGGGAAATGTCAGCGTCTGCGCTCAACGGAGGCTGATCACAGTCCCTCTGCAGCTTCCGCCTGCCAGAACGAGGCAGTGATAAAATAGCTTTGGTGTTAATGGATGTGAGAACAATCTTGACCCTCTGCAAAGAGCAGGCTCTCTGTCTCCATTAAAAAGGGCCTTTGCTTTGGTCTGGATCAGAGCCTTGGCTCTCTCTGTGCCACAGGGAGTAGCCAGACAAAGGTAATTGTACGCCTCCTCGGCCCCTCCACCTCCACGTCAAGACTCAAGGGAGCGCCTGTGGAGGACACGGATTTTGAAATAGAGAGAAAACACACAGAGACAAGTAATGATTAGGTTATTAGCACAGAGGTGACTAATTACCCAATTGTACTGTCAAAAGGGGGAGAAGGAGGGGGTAGCTGGGCCGCAAGGTGAGGAGAGAAGAGGGGAGCAGGGGAGGAGTGTTTGGAGAGGCTCGGGTTCATCTCCTCTCTCCTCGCTCCCTAGGCTGGGCTGCAGGAGTGGGTCCCTCACTACATCTCTCTTTCCCTGCGGCGTCCCCCCAGCCTGCTGTTCGGGTCCCGGTGACATCTGCTCGAAGCATAGCGTGTCCTCCCTCCCCCCCTCAGAGGCCGGAGTCCCCCCACCCACACCCCTGCATCATGCCTCCCCGTGCAGATGTTGCAGTCCTTGGGTCCTGCCTGCATGGAGTGCGTCAGGACCGTTTGATGTGTGATGAAACGGAATCGAGCGAGCCACTCGGGGGCCCAGGGAGCAAAGGGGGTAGAGGGGGTGAGGAAGGGTACCAGGAAAGATTACAGTTGGGGGGGAGAAGGAGGTGGGGGAAGAGTACAGGGAGGAAGGGATGTTGGGATACGTCTCATTACAATATCAAATCAGAGGCCGGGCAAAGAGCACAGGGTTTGGGATGTATCTGCACTGGAGGTCAGAAACCTCAGGAGGAGGGTGATGTGAAGGAGGTGAGGGGAGGAATCAAGGAAACGAGATGATACAAGTGAAGGAGAAGAAAGGAAACAAGGAGAAATGAGTGGAGAGAAAATGAAAAGGACAAGAGAGGGTAAAAAACAAGCTAAGAGGACAGGAAATAAGATAAAAAGAGAGGAGGCTATTTCTAAGAGAGAGAGAGAGAGGAAATGAAAGCAAAGGAGAAGAAAAGAACAGAAGAGGAAACAAGGAAAAAGGATTGAAGGACAGAAAAAAAAAGGGGAACAGGGTAAAGCTGGGCACAGACCACAGCTCTTTAAATAAAATCTCTTTTACCACACACTACCATCTTGAAATATTCATAGTACTCCTAAGCATAACTGAACTTAATAAATTGCTGTTATAATTACCACTGTCCTGGTATTACTGCAGCTCTGTGTGTGGCTTGTCCAAGTGGTGTTGCCTTATCCCAGCAGAAGCCATTGCTCATCTGCCGTATGCAGGTATAATCAATGTCAACGCTGTATTGTTTCTCTTTTTATGACTTTCCAATGCACTGAAAAGTGAGAAACTAGAATGTAGTGTAATGCAGTTTAGATCACTGTTGACTGTATCGTGATGTTATCTCCATGGCTACAGTATCAGTCAAACGTCACAGATGCTCTCCTCCAATCTCAAACACACACATATTGCAAAATTTGAAAATGATGGTGCATCATGGACTACAGGATAATATTAAGATCACCGTGTCAGAGGGAGCAATGCATCAGGTGCTCTCATGTGATCTCATGAAGGAGCAGACAAACAAAATGGAGACTGATTTGCTACAACTTACTGTAGTAATACCTCGCACTGAGTCTGTATGAGAACATGATTGGGAAGACATGGTCAACATAGGTTGGCTGTTCTTCAGGGGGAGCTGGAGGTGAGATTTTAACTCTCAGTTTTAGTATTTGTCAACAGCTAGTGTGCTAGCTAGCTAAGAAAGAAAGAGGAAATGGGAGAAAAGCACGTAAATGGAATGAGAAAACAGAAAACGAGGAGGAGACTGAATGGAATGGAAAGAAAATGAGAGGAAAGCACAGGAAGATACTACAGAGAAGAAGATGGGCAAGGTGAAGAGAAGAAAAGAGAAAAGAGGAGAAAAAACAAGCAGATCTAAACTAGATGAGAAGAGAAGAGAAAACATTAAAGCACAGCGGGACTGGACTGTGGAGGAGTAGTAAGCAGTAAGTAAGAAGAGATGAACCAAGATGAACAAAAGGGAAAGAAAGTGGATGTGGAAGATGGAAATCCAGGGGAGAGCAAGCAAGAGAAGAAAAAAATGAGGGAAGGAGGGAGAGTAGATGATAGGAAATAAATGAGATGAGAGAAAAATAAAAGGGGAGGAAGTGGACTCAGGTGGAGAAAAAAAGGATAGGATGAGACAATACAAAATGACAGAAACATATACGAGGAGGCGAGAGAAGGGAAAAAATAAAGATAGGGGAGGAGTCAAAAGGAAAGAAATAGCAGGATGAGATGAACATAGATGAGAGAAATTATTAGCAGGAATGAAAAAGAAAACAGTTGTGGAAGAAAGTATAGATGAGAAGAGGAGAAGAGGAAAGAAGCGGAAGCAAAAGGTAGGAGAGGAAAGTAGATGAAAGGATGACCGGGTGAGGGGAAGAAAAGAACACAATGGAAAAGGAAATGAAACTAAAGGAAATGAAAGGAAGCAGGAGAAGTGAAGAGACAAAATGAGATGGGAGAAAATAAGAGATGAAAGGAAAAGCAAGAAGAGGGTGGGATGACAGGAAACAGAAAGAGATGAGAGGAAATCAAAGAGGAAAAGAAGAAAAGAAACAGGAAATAAATTTAAAGGAAAACAGAAAATGAGATGCAGGGAAATGAATGAAAGGAGAGCATAGGAAATAGATGAAAAGAAACAAAAGGAGAAGGGGAGGGGACATATGAGAGGGCAAGGAAAGGAGAACAGAGAAGAGGAGAGGAAATGACATCAGAGGAGAGAAAAAAGGAAAGAAGAAGAAAATATATAGAATCAGTACAGAAAGCAGAGGGAGAGGAAGTGAGATGAAAAGAGACCAAACAAAAGGGAAGGAAAGGAATGTATATCAGAGAAACTGTGATAAGAGGAGTAGAGGAGCTGGTCGCGGCTTCCTCTCATGTTTCCTACTCCAACATGGCTGCTTTCCCTCGCCTTTTCTCTCGGCGTTCTTCTATATTCCCTCATTTACTCCTGCAACTCTCAGCCTGATCTTGCTCCCCATGCAGTATGTTAATTATTGTTGTGAAAGAACAGGAAGTTAATGATGATGATGATGATGATGATGATGCAATTATGATTACCACTTAGTGCGGGCAGTGCCGTGCCACGCGGAGAAAAGTTTAACAGCGGGAAGTGGGTGAAGAAGCGCCAACAGGGGACCAGGTGAAGCGATGGATAGGTTAGCAGTTAAAGATCAAAGTGAAAAACAAAGGAGGATTTCAAACGGGCCCAGAGAGCTTGGCAACAGACCGGCGGCTCCTCTGATAATACTTAGATCTATAAATGTTTCTTTTTTTATTTATTTATTTTCTTATTTATTTTTAAAATTATTCATCGCCATAATAATTTGGGCCTAACAAGCACTTGAGGGAGACGGCTTCCTTTTGCATCTCTCTCCCCCATTTCTTTAGTTCCCCGCTCCGTGGTGCTCGGAGCTCGGGGATTTGGGGGCACTATTAGAGAGAATTTCTTTTATTTGCTGCTAATGAATGATATGCATGATACTATTTTCTTTTTTCTTGTGTACTTTGTGGGGGTAACTGCGAGGATTGGGGCAGGAGCTGGAGAATTGGACTCTTTTTCAAGGCTTTGTTCATTTAACCCTCTTCTTGCCTTCCGAGCGGGTGCACGAGGTTGTTATCATCATTTTGCCAGATTTCCAATTCAAATTTGCAGTCATACTTCATTTGACACCAGTGATACGGCATAGTTTGACTTTGTTTTTCTATTTTCAGTCATTCTGTATGTTTCTAAAATATGGGTTAACTGGTCTGTAGATACAGGAGAGGCGCAGCAGGTCTGTAAACATCTCTGCCGCCAAGAGAAATAACTGCACATTTATTGTTCTTTATTGTTTTTGTTTCTTAAAAGGATTCCAACTGTTTTTTTTCATGCCCATATAGTATAAACACAGCAGTTTACTCATCCTAATGCTGAACAGACCCTGGACAATTTTAGTTAATTCACACTACACATTTTAATCTGCTTCTGTGCACTGCCAAAATATACCTCTTTTAACATCACACTGTGAAGATGAATTGAACTAATCAAACATGGATGCTCATGCCGAACATAAACACTGAACTCCAGATTGCTTTTGTCCACTGGCAAATGTAAAATAGATTTGGCCAGGCTGAATCCTCAAAAATGTGGACAATAAAGGGAAAATAGTAGAATATGGACATGAAGGCAATATGGTTGGTCTGTTTCTCAGTGCTCAGTTTGTATTTCTGGGCTGGGCCTCTTACTTCCTGTGAAGGGAAACCTTAGTACTTCAGCATACCAAGACATTTTGGACAATGCTATGTTTCCAACTTTGTGGCAACAGTTTGTTTAAGGTCCTTTACTATTCCAGTAAGACTGAGCCCCAGTGCATAAAGCAAAGCTCCATAAAGACATGGTTGGATGAGTTTGGTGTGGAAGAACTTGACTGGCCCACACAGAGTCCTGACCTCAAAACCATCAGACACCTTAGGGATGAACTGGAACAGAGATTGTGAGCCAGGCCTTTTGGTCCTCTACTGCATGAATGAGCAAAAATTCCCACAGAAACACACAAAATCTTGTGGACAGCCTTCCCAGAAGAGTGGCAGCTGTTATAGCTGCATATCAACATTTGCATCTTTAGAACACAATGCCAATTATATTCCTGCTGGTATAAGGGTCATTTGTCCCAATACTTTTGTCCATATTGTGTATGTGCTTGAAATTAAGCTCAAGTGTACAGCATGTGCCCAGCTTAGCTTACTGTAGAGAAATGCCCTCACACAAAAACAAATCACTTCAAGCTGTTGTTTGATAGCTTATTCAATTTTATGAACTTACACAATTTGTAAGTTTTGCTGAATATATAATAAGTGGAGGATTTTTCTTCAGCACCGCCTTTTTAATTTGCTGCTGGGCACACTTGCATGATACTACTTCTTCAAAAATGTTCAAGAGGAGGCTCTGTATTTACATACTGGCCTGTAAATGATTCAGACTTACCAAAGGATCTGGAATTGATCAAGTATCAGTTCAGCTGGCAGCCACCGAGTTTTTATATTTCTCTCTACGTTTTTTCCACTAAAAGTGCTTTTTTGGAATGAAAAGAATCCCTTTCTGTTAAAAAGAAAAATCTTTTTGGTTTAACCAGAAAATGACCAGAATTTCTCTTTAAGAGAAGAAACATTTTGTTTTATCCAATTACATGAATAATTGTTCTTACACTGTAAAACTACATTAGTTCATTAGTTAAAACTACATTAGTACTTTACTACAAAAGTTGATTACACTCAACAAAAACGATCTTACAAGTATGAAAATAATACTAATGAATTCATTTTTGGTGAATGTAATGCACTTACAGACTTTGGTCTCATCAGCATAATTTTTGTCTAATGCACGCCTTAGTGTCCATGCTAAACGTATGAATCAAATTTTCAGACATAAACTTTCATCAGGTAGTTAACTCACAAGCTTAAACAACATCTTTATATCCAAGCCACTGGCTGCAACAACCAATCAAAATCAAAAAAAGACTCACAAACACTGCAGACAATTATACTGTCAATCACTGTATACAGAACTGACTCAAACAAGTCATCTCACCTGAGCTTAATGAAGGCCTATGACTCGGGGAAGACACTGTGCAAGAATTCATTACCTCATAGTCCCAACATTTGTTAATGGAAATCTATCCATCCATCTTATCCATCAGGGTCGCTGGGGCCTATCCCAGCTGACTTTGGGCGAGAGGTGGGGTACACCATGGACTGGTCGCCAGGGAAAACCCCAGAGAAAAACCCACGCAGGCACAGGGACAACATGCAAACTCCGCACACCAGGGCCCAGACTGGGATTCAAACCTGGAACCTGTGAGGCAGCAGTGCTAACCACTGCACCACTGTGCTGCCTGTTAATGGAAATATTTTGAAATTTTTTAGAAACAGGACAAACCAGGGAAAGATTATTGCAGCCTTCATGGCAGATTATTTTGTCTTTTGCCAAAAAAATCTGAATTTTTCACTTCATAACAAACCAAATATCTTGTCTGATACTTTAGCAATGTATTCTCCTGATGCCATATTGCATAAAGTATTTATTTGGCTGTTTGTGCAAAAATGTTGATATTCGCGGGGGAAACACTGACCTTCACCTCTCTGCGCAGGAAATAATGCAAATAACTTTTAAAGAGTCCTCGTGGTAGACTTTTGGTACAACCACACAAACACACATGCACGTAGACAAACATGGACACATAAACTACTTTGCCTGCAGTACTATATTCCAAATGTTAAAACAGCAGCACACATCAGTGTGCTCTGAGCCGGCGTAAACATGGCCTGATAATGACCTCCCTCCTGACTGGAGAGAGCTGCTCCTCCTCAGCTGTCCCTCCTCTCTTCTACTTCTTCTTTTTTCTTGGTGTGGTGTGTGTGCTTCGACCCCAGCCACTGGAAAACTTTGAAGTTGCCTCTGTGCCACCTTCCGCCTAAATCGGCAGCTTCAGATGGGAGTTGATGGAGACACTATTGTCTCCCTTTGGAGAGAGCTGCAAGAGAGGTTGTGTGATGAATGCGTGAGCAGTGGTGATAAAGCTGCACTTTTCCCATGCTTAGAGTTATGCCAGAGGCTTCACATGCCTCGCCGGTCAGGAGGGGAGAGTCCAGACCGGGTCGCCCTGATCTTTACCTCCTGCAGCAGGCTATATGGATGGACCTTCAGGGAGCTTTGGGGCTAAAGGTCGACCGTATAAGTGCAGAGCAACTCCATAACACACCTGAGAAAAAGGCTCGGGTGTAGAGATGCAGAGATTCACACTGACGTCTACCATTTCTTGGTCTTGTCTTTAGACACACAGCACAAAAGCAATCTTTGTACTAATATTTGTGGACGCAGAGGGCTCATAGAGATGTTTAATTCAACTCTGTAAATGACCATTAATTAATAAACCTCACACTTCAGTCTCATTCATGTTGCATGAGCGAACGTTTAACTTTTAATCTGACAGCAGAGATGCTGACACACATGCTTCGGTCTGAATTAAAAACTACCACAGACTGACTCAGTTAAAGCAACGCAACGAAAGATGTCACTCAAATACAACTTAGAAACGTAAAAGCCCCGTCTTTGTCTTTGTTTGTTTCTGCACAGCTTGCTGCTCCCCAAACCCTGAACATCTGTGCAGAGGGAGGGGATGTGGGGGGAGTTGATGGCAGGCCACATGGGGAGGGTCTCCTCTCTCTCAGTCTGTCAGCCCACCTGACTGCTGCTGTGGCAGGCCTGCCCAAGGCAAGACCACAGGCGAGGGCCTCCTGTGGGCCTCCAGCAGGGCTCGCCAGCCTCCCCAAGCCCATTAGAGCACCCCTCCTTCCACCTCCGCCCGGGAGGCCCCCACCCAGCCCTGCAGCCCTCTGCCCCTAGATGCCATCGCTCTCCGTCCTGCTCTGCTCTGTGAGGAAATAACTCTATTGTTTTACACTGTTTGCCATGTTGTGTCTGTAATAGGAGCGGTTTGAGGGCATGTTTTTTTATTTGTGTTTATTTTTCTGCTTTTGCTTGCCTTGTCCTCGGGCTGCAAAGTTTCAAATCAGACTCCTGAGAGGCTCCAGCATCCAGTGGTGTGAGAGTATTTTTAGGGAACAAATCCCAGGAAGGCCTTTTTACACATACTGCACTAATGTGGTGTGACTGTTAAAGCTTCCACTTGTGTCTGCTGTTCCCCTGAACGGTCCAACATGGAGGACTGTAGAAGCACTTAACCTGGATTCACTGTGTCTTATAGCAAAGACAATAGCGGGAAGTTTTTATGTTGTATATTTCTCTCTCTGGTTCTTAGATCTTTGATTTAATGAGATCGTCTTAGGAGCAGCTGAGATTCTCCGAGGCAAGGTGAGGTGGGTGGTGAGGGAGGCCGATGATGATCAGATATTCTGGATATCCTGTGATTCTCTGTCTATTTGAGTCTTTTTGATCTAAATGAAACTACAGGAGGGTGCATAACGGACCCTGCATGTGAATCACACCCGGCGACTTTGCATACGAGCTGCGGAAATACCAGGAGAGCAGATTCATGTTCAACCCCACTTGTGGATGCAATTTGTGAACGTGAGCTTCTGAAGCGCAATGTAATGGTTCAATTTATAATTAATCATATCTGATTTGCCAGATTGCCATAAACTTGGGAAATAAAAATTTGGGTGTGTTGGGGTTTTTGATTTTTTTTAATGCATTAAGTATTTATAATCCTTGATGGATATATAAACTGTGGTAAATCCATTGCCTTGAATATTGATTTTGTCTAATTAAAAATGCAGTTTGATAAGGAGGTTAGCAGCTTTCTCTGGTCAGCCTCTTGCCGTTTTACAACTTTCATATTATTTTTTAAATTCCTGACCTCCTTATGGTGTTTCCCTGCTTGCAGTTCATTACGCCAATTAGCTGTAGAGCTCTTTAATGGGCAAGTCATTAGTTCTAATTAGGCTGTGGTTAACTGCGATGCATTAAAAGGCAAAACCCATCATGTTGAAGGATGATGGCGTCGCAGCTAAGCTCGACTGGAAACAGCTGTTGACTTTCCTGAGAGGGTCACGTTCTAAACAAATACTCCCCTGAGCACAGACAGAGGATGGGACACCTACTCGTCCAAAGTGACTGAAAGCACCAAATTTAAACAATTAGGTGATCATAGTGTTGGGTTTCTCATGTGCAGGCCCGTAGAATGATTTATAGGACCCTCCAACTCTTAAACATTGTTTGTTCCCCAGATTATAATTTTTAGCAACATTCTAAGGAAGCATTTTTTTAATGTATTTGTAAAGTGTAAACTCATTGTTTGCCTCACAAAATTTGTTTGTGACAATTAAGAGGTTTTATGGTTGTGAAAGGGAAAGAGAGAATAATTGCTGAAAACATTTTTTGTGCAAGAACAACAACAAAAAAAAAGGCAAAGGTGACGTGTTAACTTTTTCAAAAAATATTTATCCGCCTTCTGTTGTCCTCTCTGTTAGATGAATGGGAAGGTGAGGAATGAGAAATTAAAAAAAAGAAAACGTCTTTGTACTTCAGGAATACTGTGTGCTCCTAACCCTGATGCTGCATCGAGTCCGCCACCATCTTCCTCTAACCTGTAGCCTGTTTGTAGCCTAAGTCCCTATACAACCATCATCCATCCTCAGAGCGTAGCACTTCCTGGACTGAGCAAACATTTGCCATAATCCCTGCAGTACTGTGGCACTGCAGCACTGAACTTGTTAGCGAGGAGTTCAGGATAGATCGTCAGACATTTAAACTATGAGGCCTTCAGTGTCACTTCCTGGATTCCAGCCAACTTTGTTTTCTTTTTGACACTGCCCATGATCTCATCCCAAAGTCAACCGAGCAGAGCACAACAACACACTAAACTGTCATTTAGGTAACCAGGTCGTTTACAGAATGTAAAGAAAAGGAATGAATATTACACTCATGTATTACTAAAGGAAGATACATTCTTGAAGCAATTTTAGACTCTTGCATTTCAGCCTCACCTTACTAACCATGAAGGATCTGAATCTCATTACCTGAATTCGGAATAGCTGGCAGACAGCAGTTTTGCTAATATGTGCACGGGTACAAGGGAGGAGGAGGAGGAGGAGGAGGAGGAAGATGGAAGGGCGGCGGGGTATAGCAGAGGATGTGCAGGTGCGCAGCGAACGTGACAGAAAGGTGCACAGACAGAAAACAGACAGAAAGTGGAATGAAACACAGGGAGAAAAGATAAAGAGGAAGAAGGAAATCACTGAGCGAGAGTCGTAAGCGGGAGTCACGGGGCTCGGCACAAATCGTCGTAGATTACGGAGCCTGTGGAGATCTTTCGACTTGTGTTCCTCCTCTTCCTGCCTTCTGTTTGACATGAGAGTGAATGAGGTAATCCACTTTGCTCAGGGGTACACAGGCTCTGCTCCCATCTGGGCTTTGAACCTTTTGCTCACCTCACGCTCTGTCTCTGGTGTGTCGTGGTACAGTGGAGCATGTCAGACAAAGAAATTAAAGATGGCAGTTTACAGGGAAACACTCTGCTCTTTTGGTAACACGGCTCGAAGAAGAACCTGACAAATTGATTTAAAAGGATGAAATGCGTTCCCCAACCCACAAACGTTTTCCCCTCACCTTTTAAAACATATTTACCTCCCCGTCTGTTCCCATTTTGTCACTTTGGGAACATGTGCATACTTGGTGCACGTTTGTGTCTGTTTGCAAGGTTGCATTTATGTACTCATTCATTTTTCATACTCGCAATTGTGCGTCTTTGCAGCTATTACTATCAATCAGGTGTTTTTTTTTTTCTGTTTGCATGTGAGATTATATACGTGAGTGCTTGCAATATGACTGTGTTTTGAAGGTGCTCTGTGTGCAAGCGTGTTTTCAAAAGCAGGACTGCAACTGTTCCTTTGTTGCTCACAGCTGTCCCACATTAGGGATCAGCCTCTATTCCCCAGGCAGTAAAAGGTTTTCACAGGCCCTGCTAATTGGCTGTAATCTCCTTTTTAAACTTGAAAGCCAGCAAGCCTCCAGCCTCACAGTTTACAAGCAATTAATGCAAGGAACACCAATACTGCTGGTCACAACTGGTGTATATCTATTCTCTCTTCCTGCGGTTCCCTCTTATCTGATCTCACACCCGTCTCAGAGGCGGATTGACTCCTCCTGCAGCGCGGACCCTGGTGTAAACAGCTACTCAGTAGTTGGGCCTTCTGGGGAAGAGGCGCGGCGGGGGGATTTGGTCTGAATCTTGAAGTGTCCGTGGGGATGGTGGCGGGATTTGGGGATCGGAAGGGTTCCCTTCTTAGGCGCTGATGAAATAATAATGCACAGAGTTGGCGAGGCTGAAATTTGCACATGAAAATCCTCTCCCTTCGCGCTCCTTGCGTCTAATGTGCCGCCGATGACAATCCCTGCCTCTCACAGTTTATATGCAAATGAAATCTCTCAGCTTCCTTCCTCCTCAGAGAGTCGGCCAGCCGAGCTGGAGAGAGCGAGACAGACAGAGAGATATAAAGTCAAAGAGACAGAGTGGGGCTTTTTTGTTGTGTTTTGTTTGTGTTTGTCTTGTTTATTTTTAAAAGGATTTTTAAAAGATGATAATATATTTTAATTTTTCCCTTTGTTTTTTTTTTTTTTTGTTTGTTTGTTTTTTTTTCCCTGAAAGGCAATATGCAGATTCTCTGAAGAGTTTGAAATGCCAGACTTTTCTTTTGTGTTTAATTGGAACATAATGCCGGTAGTCTAAATAAAGTGTTTGAGTGAAGTGAGAAATTGTTGTATAATGACTAATTTTTTTTGTTGTTTTTTTACACGGCAACAAACACTCATCTTCCCCTCAGGAGTCTCGTTTGCCCTGCCTGTCTGATTATTCTCTTTCTATATAAATACTGTTTCCTCTCCGTGACCTCTGCACTGTCTGGTTCCTCAGGCCTCGGCCTTCTGCTCAGTCATCCTGTTGGGTCTTGCAGAGAGGAGCTCAGTGTCAACGTCATTTCAACAGGCACTCCAAGCAACTACTTATATACAGGTAAATAGAAACAGAAGAACAACTGACTAAATTTTGGTCCGTCCTCTGAAAAAACAAATGTCTTCAGAAATTAAAAGCATGCAGGTGTAAAACAGGAAGCTGGAGATAGTCGTTAGTAGCTCTTGCACACGTCCGCACCTCATGAACAACTACTTAAACTAGAGGCTGTAAATATAAAGAGATGCTTCAGCAACAGTATGACCCGTTTTTCATCACAAAAGTAATAAGAACCTGATTACTGAGATGACATTTGCCCTAACCGCCACCTTTTGGTATGTTCTACACCCTGCTTGTTATATGTCTGCCCAGGGCCCATTGAGTTGGATCTTAAGGTTGGCTAATCAATACTTGATAATTGATGACTGCCTAAACACTAAGTCAACACGAGAAATGGCTGGAGGTTTCACTGTCTTTTTTTTCCCTGATTCCCTGCACCACCATTCAAAGCGACTGTGGCCCAGTCAGACAGAGGAGGGGTGAGATGGATTTGAGGAAGATGGGGGATGTGGGGGAGGGGGGGCTTCATGTCAGCCTGCTCTCCAAAGTCACGGCCAGTTAGTTAAAGCAAATGCAGGCGGACCCTGGAGAGAACGCAGGGCGGCGGAGAGTGCCAATCACAACCGAGCCCTGGGCATTCCACGGTACAGCTTGCCTTGAGCAACTTTTTATTAATTTAATAAACATCCCACAGAGACGCAGCAGTGTGGACTTATGTACCCTCACAGACAACAGCACAGTTCGGGCCTAATGAGATGTGTTACTCACACACATACACGAAATGTGCACATACTCTCGCACACAAGCTTGCAGCCCACAGGCTCGGCTGCTCAATAGACATGCAGGAGGGCAGAGCATTAAAGAGTCAGTTCACCTAAATTACCTATTGTAGTCTTTAGGCTTGATGACAGTTTTGGTTTTATTTGCCAAAGTTTTGATATATATCACGAGATTTTTACCACCACTCCAGTACAGTGGAGGTGAATAAAATTTCATTTGTGGTGCACACAACATTAAAATTTATATTTGAAACATCTCTTTTCTGGAAACAGACTCATCCTTTGGTAGAAAGTTGCTGCAAAAGAAAGTAAGCTCTTTGGACTATTAAGAGTAGCTGGGACCTCTTCTCTGGATTAGAGCCAGGAACTGAACCTCAGTACTCTTAGTACTCAAAAGACTGGACAGATTCTTAAGCTTATTTATTTATTATTCCACACAATGTAAATCAGGAAACATTCTGTATTTAACATTGATGTGGGCACATTTTATCCAATTAAAAAAGGTCATTAAACATGCAACAGAGCATGTATCAAAAAAACATTGTTTTGTTTGTGCGCTGAGACAGAGATGTGGTATTGTGACCAAAATTGCTTCTTTATTTTTTTTAAAATCAATACCCAGCCCAGGCAAGGGATGTTGCAGTTGAATTTAAACATAATTTTTCAATGCTTTGAGCATCACATGCTAAAGTCAGTTATAGTTGGATCGAGGCAGAGATCATAGAGGCAGATATCTGAAAACCTAAGCTTAAACAAGCCAAGAAATATGATCAAGCATTCAGTACCAACCATACTTGTCACTTTCGATACTCTGTGCTAAAGACATAGAAATAGTCCCTCTGGAAGTTGTTGTAGATTATCCAGAGTACAATTGTTCCTGCTTTTGAATCTTTAAATGTATTTTGTCAATACTTTGTGTGCCACAAATGAAAGTCAATTTACCTCCATTGTACAGGGGTCAAGGCACAAATCTTAGAGGTAGAAGTCTTAAAGCGGGCCCAAATAAAACCCAAACTGTCTGTATGATGTGATGTGACTAGAGGTGCATGAGCAAATGCATTGTTTTAGTAATGTGGATGAACTGACACTTTAAACTAGCACGCCATCTTCGAAATAAACTTCTTTTCTTCGGCCCCCAAACCGCTCTTCGAGTTCATTACGATTCTGCGGGCAGCGCGGCGATGTGCCAGGGGTCCGACTGAGAGCACAAAACATTATGAAAATAATAATGATCTCACTTTCACGCTTGTTTCTTCCTGCCCTGGCTGCTTATGGCGGGCGTCGGTGTCGATGGGAGTCATTAGAAGGGTCGGGCTCTCCTCTCGACTGATGAGGAGCGGCTGCAGCAGGAGGGACCAGGGGAGCAGGAGGAGGACAGGCTCCGGCACGCTAACAACCACAACCATCATCATCACCACCATCGCCATGCATACCTGCTGCTCCGGGGAGACGCTGCCTCCTGTCAAACAGCAGAAGGACCCTGCAATGAGCAGTTATGTGTATGTGTGTGTGTACATGTGTATGCAAGTGTGTGTCTACATCCCGCTGTCTACATAATTCCCTTCCAGTCTCGGCTCACTCTTTGGCTTTGACTATTCACTCCTCTTTCTCTTCCTCTTCACCTCACCCTTTCTGTCTACCCCCTCCTCCATCTCTCACTGTATCACTCCATATATTCATGAATTTCCTGTTTATCATGAAAACTTATGCATGAAAATAGAGGGTGGGAAGGGAAAAAAAATAAAAACAACAACAAAAAAAAAAAAAAAAAAAGAAAGGAAAAAAACAAACAGGGTGAATGTTGATGGGGGTTTTGTCTCGTCTGGGTGCAGCGCTGCACAGGCAGCCCTGTCCTCGGGGGACATATGCAAGAAGACCCTGATTCCATCTCCCTTTTCATTTCTTCCCTTTTCTTGCTTTCATTCCATCCACCCATCTACCGCCTTCCTTCTCTCCTTCCTTATACCCCCCCACTCCACTTTAGCCTTCCCCCCACCTACCCGCTGCCTTTCTCTTCTCGTCTCTCCTTCACAGTGTCAAAGCCAGTTACAGGCAGAGAAGCTCTCCTTCTTAAATAATTTACAAGTTGATTAATAGACTCACAAGGGTATAATTAGGCAGGGGAGAGATGGTGGCTAGTGTAACCAGTACAGTGCTTAGGGGAATTAGAGAGTGGGGTTATTGAGGAAATGGAGGGTACCAGTGCAAAAATAAAATAAAATAAAATAAAAAACGTGGCGGCTGCAGTGGTGGACTCGTGGAGGAGATGAAGAGGCGGGGGAGGCTGAGGAGGGGTGCACTTTTTCTGAGGCTATGTGTTGGATATGAGGCAGCCTCTCCAGGAGCATGGAGCCCGGGGTTTGTTTGATGTGGAAATTGGACAGTTTGAATCCGTCTCCTTTAATTTTTCACAACTTACAGGGCCCCCCTGGGTGCCTCACATTGCTCTTATAGGATATAAATTAGTTTTTTTTTCTTGTCCTCTCACTCCCTCAGTTTTTAAATCTCTTTTTCTCTTTTTCTTTTACACATTACCCAGGTACCTCTGTTGTTTTGGTTTTTTATTTTTTTCAGTACCTTCTTCCTCTTCCTCACTGAACGGTGTTGCAGTTTCACCCCCAATGTTTGTCAGTCAGTCATCAGCATAAAACTTCACTTATGTTGCCTCTAAGGCATCTTTTGTATTCTGAAAGGCATGTGCTTTCTGCTGCCAGACTGGTCTTCAAAACAAACAAACAGAACAATGGAACAACAGATCTCTCTTCTCAGTTCAGACATCACATTTCTGTTGTGGTGATCTCTGTCTGCTTTGCTTTTGCTGTTAAAATAAAATAAAAAGAACCAACTGAAATACACCCAGACAGGTACAACACTATGCCTCTGCAGCTTGCGTGTGTGTGTGTGTGCATGTGTGTTTTCCTCCTCCTTCCCTGGGAAGTTCTCTGTGAGTTAAAGCCGTCATATTGGGTACACACTGCTATTTCTTTGGTTTGTTCCTCTGTATTTATTTCATTGTCGATATCTCAGATTGCTTCACGCGGTCCAACTCAGCTGTTTTTTTTGCACTCAGGATATCCAAACAGACTGATGTGTCCATCTCGGCACGCAGGGCTGGATCTGATGTGCGGTGTGTCTTCCTGCATGTCGACGTGTCAACTCTAATTCAAACTCCTCTGTTCTCCTCTCATCTGTCTGCTCCAGATGTTGCACTGGGTGTCAAAATGGATCTCAGCTCCTGAAAAAAAAGGTGGAAAGCAACACATTTCTCTGTTTGTAGAGACTGATAGATACACTTTGAAATTCAATTCAGGCATGGAGGAGGAGATGAGCCCAATTCAGCAGGTGTAAGCCTTGATGCCACTGCTGATTTCATTTCTTGCTTGTTATCTGCACTGAATCATTTGACATGCCTGCCAAGAGAAAAAATGCACTGAGCACTGGTTAATTCACTTCTTTGCGTGTCTGTATTTGACAATTGTGCATTAATTGTCCTTTCAGTACCATGAAATTGGCCCTTCTTTGTCATCCCCAGCAGACGACTAATGACTTCTTGATATTTTTCTTGGCTGTGCAGATACCCTGCCACCAGGAGGCGCTGAAAAGAGCGGGACCCCTGTGTGTTGATTTATTTATCTGTGTCTGGATTAAAGTCTGTATACCTGATAAAGGGGATGTCAGAGGAGCTTTGACAGCCACAGAGGCGGCAGAGTGTGTGCGATTTGGTCGCTGCGCCGGCAGAAACAAGGAGTGTCGATGGCATCTTTGAAGTCTTGACAGACGAGAGCCTCTGAGCATCCCCTTAATCTTTTCTTCCCCTCAGAAAGGCGTGCGAGCAGGCAGGTTCTGAGCACGCTCGGCTCCCTGTTTGCCTTATTCTCTTAATGACACAAACCATTCAGCGACCACGCATGATAGCATTTCATCTGGCATAATGTGTGGTGGCTGCTCACTTCAAAAGCTCCAGCGCCTCTCTCCGTTAAGCCAGCTGGAGACAGCAAGAGCCGAGACATGAACACACAAGGCTTTTCCTATTGGCTTGATGGGATGCCTGTGTGTAGTGTACGCTGTTTGATTGTGCTGATTGTTTTCGTGAGCCCACCTAAGCAAATACAAAGAATCTGCCGTGTATGATTGTCTGGAAATCAGATCAGTGGAGAGAGATATGTTTCACACCTGAATGCACTGTCTGCCTCGAGTGATTCGCGGCTCTCATAATGACCCTTGAACTGTTCCCATTACTGTTTCTTCACTCAGTACATATGATATTGCTTCTTCCCATAAAGACAAGTCATTTCAAAGACAATGTCAGGGAAGTGCAGCAATAGGCTTGCATTACTTTGCACTCCATCTTGAGCTTATTTTTCATGATTTGATGTTTTTCCATCAATTCCCATCTCCCTCCCTATCACATCCAGGACAATGACAGAGCAGAAATACAGGCAGAGTGGAATATGACGGGCGTTTGTCTTGGAGGACGGGAGCTGTTGGGCTGAAGAGGGCACTGAGGTTAATTACTCTATTACTGGGTGGCTCAGCCAGGAGCTGTTTAAACAGGCCTCAGCCAGCAGGGGATTAGGCCTCATTACTCCAGCTCAAGTTACGCCCACGACCCTTTCCAACCGCCTCTTACTGTGGGTTTGTCAGCCATTCCAAGGAATATTCATATAGAGAGAGGAAGGGAGGATATAGGGAGGAGAAAGAGATTAAGACCAAGCTGAGGCAGAAGGACAGGTAAGGGGAAGAAGAGCAAACTGGCAAAAACGTCGAGGCTTAACTCCAGCGGATCGCCTGCATCATCACCTGAGCTCATCCAGGGCTACAATTATCCCCCAAAATGCCAGAGCGTGGCAAGATTAGCATCTGAGGCTTGGGTTACTTTCCCTCCCACCGAACCGAACCCCTGGCCATCTTCAACTACCGCCTCTCTGCCGTCCTCCTCCTGCAGGTGTCTGATGGCACTCGGCGATAATGACCGTGCTCTCGTTTGCAGGAAAGACGGGCCGCTGGAAATTAGGTCGATGTTTGTGCTCCGTGAGTGGAGCACGATGGGTCAGTTTACCAGGTCTATAGGGCATGAAATACTTTGGTTTACAGTGACAGTCACCCAGTGTTGTAAGGTCTTTATGAAGTGGTATTACACCGTTTCTAATTTCTGTTCACTGCAAAAATATTGTATTTGTAAAGGTGTTTCTGGGTGCTTATTTTAAATACTAAAAAGTGGCTGAAAATCGAATTGGAAAGAATCAATAATTTAAAGCTCTGGGTGAAAAAAACATTTGCAATGCAAAGGCTTTTAAATTGAAAGACTTTTTTTTTTTAACTTCCACAGAGACTCCGGTGCATAATGAGAAACACATTCGTGATTTTTTCTTTTCACTCTCTATATTATTTGTAGATTTTCTGAGCTTTGCTAGTAACAGTTTCCTGCAGAAAATCAGACTAGGGAGTACATTTGGACAGTGGTGCTTTGAGCTGCCAGCATTTGGATGTTTTGACACCTTTAGCATGTAGCAAGAATGAATAGTCAACTCAAGGCCACAGAAACATAACTTGAAAAATGTAAGGGAGAAGAACAGACACACTATTACACAAAAGATATACAAGATTCATACAACACAGTCTCCTTATCTAACACTCAACAAGAAAGGAAATAAGTATGTAAACCTAAGTGAATTTAAGTTAAGGCCCATTGGCTTGATATTTGGTAATGGTCACTTTAAGGTGTATGGGGACATAAAACCAGGTATCACTTGCACTGCTTTGTGACCTTCAAAAACCTGTTTGTGACCTTCATGAGCTTGAAGTGATGAGCCTTCAAACCAAGCCTTTACAACAACATGCAAAAAAATGTTAGATGAACTAGACGATAAATCATCATTTCTTATTCCTAAATCTTTTTTATAATTTTCAAATCGTTCTTGCACTGAACTGAAGTTTCGACGGTTGCTGAGCCGAATATTTCTTTTTCCGTGAAGGAGGGTAAGTGTTCAGTTGTGTTTTTACTCACAGTGACCTAACCTGCATCTTTCTATCGATATCGATATGCCTGAGAGGATAAAGACTTCAGGGATGTATTTCAGCAAAGTTGTCAATGGATCAGATGGCTAAAAGAGTGGGTGTCTTCCAATTAGAAGAGTCAACTGTGTACTGGGAGAACTAATCCACAGGCTTTTCAAAACAGATTTGTGAGAGCTTGAGTTGTGGCTTGCTGAACTGTACACTCAAAGTTTTGTGTCAGAGCCTCTTTGTCTTTAGTTCAACCACCTGGAACACATGGGAGGGGGGGAGGACCTACAGACATACACTTTTGTAATGCACATTCACTCAGTAGTCACGCAAATCTCTCCAGAGGGGCTGTCAAATACAGTCGATAAAAATCCTATTTCATATGAGTCAAAATGCCTTCTTGATTTATGGAACATGCTCGCTCGCCAAACTATGTGATTTAAGTTCAAATCCAGAACAGAGCCTCTATTATATAATTGAGGACAAAAAAAATCAATAGAAGCAGCTGGATGTGGCCGTGGCAGGCACGGCTCACATCCATATTGAGAGTGTACCCTCTTCGATCTGTGTCTGTGCCGGGCTCAGCTTCACTAGCCTAATCACACACGGAGCAGGTCGATTGGAGGACTTAGCCAGTGGCGCTCTCCAATGGCATATGTTAACATGATTCTCCCTCTTGCTGCACCTGAGATCCTCAACCATTCAGAGCTTTAAAAAACAAGGATTGTTTTAAACATAGCCTGAGGTGAAAGCGAGATTCTCCGCTCCGGTAACCTGCGTGAGCTGGAGGCGGGCGGCTGAGGACAAGAGGGGCAAACAGGATATTTATCCCATTGATTTTCTAAAGCTGCAACAAGAAGATTTAGGGGGGCTTGACTCTTAAAATTCCCGAGGAGCCGCTCGCTTCTGAGCCACATGGCAGTAAGCGCACACACACACACACACACACACACACACACACAGAAAGCATCTTGCTAGTGAGAAGTGTGAGTGAGGTTTAGGGGCCTTGAGCTGCAAAGCTGTGCTGTGCTGTGGAATGATGTGCCCCAATGTGTGTCAGAGGAATCATTATAGCTAGTGCTGAAGCCCTCCTATGGTGTATGAGTGTGTGTGTGAATGTGTGAGTCATGCAAAGTGGAGGTGTGAGCAGACAACAGATGGGAAGGGCCTCAGTGTTGCAGAGATGTGGCTTTTGTCTCCCGATAAAGAGAAAAAACTTGCAAATCAACAACAAACGCACTGTGAAGGAAAACGTGTGGGAACGTGGACTCAGCACGCCGAAAACCTCCTGGAAATTTACAAATTT
This sequence comes from Scatophagus argus, assembly GCF_020382885.2. Classification (NCBI taxonomy): domain Eukaryota; kingdom Metazoa; phylum Chordata; class Actinopteri; family Scatophagidae; genus Scatophagus; species Scatophagus argus. Next base: position 15,469,907 of record NC_058512.1, on the reverse strand, counting down.
GAACGGCAGGTTCACAGCACAAGGACTATGAAACTTTGCTTGTTGATGTATTCATAGTGTTACACTTAGTCATAAAATGTACTTTAGAATAATGATCCTGTTTTCAGTAAAACGGCCTGTTCAAAGGTGTCGAATGAATTTTGTTTCAGATGTTCAATCTCAATTCAGTTTCTCCACCATAAACAATTTTAGGTGGTTGATAGCTGAAACATGTCACTCCTTAGATGGAATTCAATGTGAATCATAAGAACAAAAGATTAATAATTTTTTTTAAAAAAAAGTATGTGGCTCTAGATCTACATAATCAGATACAGGTCTTAGTAACATTGCTGGGGAAAAGTGATGTCGCATTGCAAATTATCAACAGTGATCACGCTCAAAACGTGCAGAAGGTACTTTGTGAATCTTCATAGTTAATAAGAAATAAGTACCAATATGAAAATAGGGCATTAAAATGATAGATCCTCAGTTCTTAATTACTATATTGTTCTGCTACAAACCATTATAAATTGTGCACTGATATTAAATCCTTTAGATGAGGAATGTGCTCAAAGAACTGAATTAACTCAGCTACATGGATGATGTGAAGTCACTCTGCTCTCGCACTTCCTCTGCTAATTCCCAAACCTCAAAAGCCTTTTCTTTGCTTTGTTAACAGCAAGTTTGGTGGATAAGATATCCAATATATGATTATACAACTAGATTATAATTTTGGTAATTTTGGAAAGCCAGAAGCATCCAGCCAGAATTAAACTTAGATCATGTGACCATGTGTCTTAACGAGTTTATTGGCTCCTTGTACTGCAACAGATTCCATTCAAACCTCTTCTCATCACATTACACCCGCCCTCCCTCTTACTTCACTTACCTTCATCACAACCACTATGCTCTGCCAACACCACACTCCTGTTGTGCTGGACCACACTCACTCACACTCACCCCCGTGAAACATGGACCCACTAAAATAAAACACACCTTTAAGTACTTTAAGTACAAAAAACTCACACAGAAACTGGGTGAACTCTTTCATAGTCCTTCCAAAACTGCCGTTCTAGATCGTACTGTAAGACATGTCCACCAACATCAAAAGTCTGACAATGTCAGAAAATTTATACCAAGTTCTTTAATTTTTACAAGCTAAAACCCATATGTACAATCAAACAAGAATGTGGCGTGAGATAATAGAGTATACACTATTGATGTGTTAAAGAGAAACTGGATACAGCGTCAGAGGCAGGGCCACGTTCATGCCTATGAAAGATGCTCAGGGGTGCATGAAGCCAAAAAAGTTCAACTTCCCGGGTTTAAAATTACTTGATCTTCTGCAGTAGATTCGGCATTGTTGTCGGTTGTGCTGGCTAACTTCTGGTCTAAGTATCCTATAACTTGAATGGGGAGACAAGATTTAACCATGTGGCTCTTCTAGAATTTCCAAATGTTATGAGACCAAATGGATTATTTTCTGATAGTGAAACAAGTGATTTCTTGCAGGGGGTTACTGTTATGTTCTATGTATGCACCAAACACCAAGACAAATTCCTAGTAATGTGAAACCTCTTCACTTACATGGCAATAAAGTCTTTTCTGATTCTGATTCTGATTCTGAAATGTATATGTTGTTTTTTGCATTGTCAAACAACTGAGTGGCAAGTGATGTGTCTCTGCTTTCCTTTTTACACTGCAGTACAAGGTGTTTAACTCTAATCATGTACAATCTGACCAACATTAAATTCTGACACAAGTTGACATGAAGTGAACCTGTAGGAACACACAGTGTATCTGAGCATTCAGACCCCCAAAAACTTGAAACTTGACTTGGACTTGTCCCAAAGAACATGAAAAAAGAACTCTGCAAATGGACCTGCAGATGGCCACCTTTACTGGACTGTAATATTAGGCCAGTTTGCACCAAGTTAATATGTAAGCAGTAACATGTATTCGGACATAAATGCATCGCTTGATGATAATTACAGTCCATCAGACTGGCTGCAGTGATCTGTGTGTGTTCTCCAGCTGCTCCTCTTGGACTTCCCAGGTCAATCTGCAGCCACGACTTGTCGCCCGGCGGTCACGACTCGTGACTCGTCGCTCATGCTTGTGGATGATTGCTGATTTCATAGGTGGAGAGGAAGTGCCACGGTAATTGTTCTTTGGAGTGCCCCAATTATGCCAATAAACGGCCCCTCAGTGATGAGGCTAATGGCGAGAGACCTCGTTTGCATAGCATTATCTTAATTGAGCCTGAGGCCTGGCATGAAAACAAGCCCAAGATTATGTTACTGATGGATGGTGGCGATGGTCCGGCGGCAACCATTTACCCGACAGCTATATTAATTAACAGCTATCCAGTTACATGGGCTTTAACAGGGATGAATAAGTTAACATGGTGACTGTGATGGTGGTAGTGACAGGGCTCCTGTGCTTATGTGTGTGCTTCTAATGGAGAAGACACACTAATATGAGGTGTGTGTATGTGTGTAGAGGGATGCTAAAGAAGGCCTGGCATCAGATCTTATTACCCATTTCCTAAAGGAGGAAACCTAGCCAGCATCAGTACCAGCCTTTAAATAAATCACCACACAAAGCCTGAGCTAAAACTTTTAATCGTGAATTAATTGCACAATTATTGCGGGGAGAGAATCCATAAATGTTCCAATATGCTTGAGTCTGTTCCAACTATTCCAACAAAATTAGTCCCATACGTAATGTGAATAAGGGATCACTCTCTCACCAGAACTTGGACTCACACATGAGTCCAAGTTAACCCTAACCCTAACCCTAACTCTAACCCTTGGATAAGTATGGAGTTTTAAGTGAAGCAGGCCAGGCAGGTAGCTCTTTTGTTATGTAAAGATGTGCCATGTGATCCGGCAGGATAAAAGAGGAGAGAAAAAAGAAACCGTTCAGATAAGCTTCCCCTCATCAGATAATTAAGGATGCCTTTGCTCCAGTTTCCCCTTCTTAGCATAAGTGTCTGATCGACTTTCAAAAAGCTCATCAGTCAGAATCGCTCCACTCCGGGGTTTAGACAGGTTCCTCAACAATCTATCTGTCCAGTCGAGCTCTGCACCTGCGGGGGGTCCAACAGCTTGCCCTGGAGGACCCAAATAAATGTACAGAAAATCAATTATTCCACTAGATGCAGACAAGTGACAGTTCTAGGATCAATAATAGGTATTGTTTTGGAACATATTTGAGTTTATTTTATGAGTAACTTCTATAAGGCGGCAGTTTTTTTTCCATTTTTATTGACCTGTTGATTATTTTATCATGAATCGTTAAATCTAAAATGTCAGAAAATAGTGACAGATGACACGGTGACATCTACAGATCACTGGCTTTGATTGTTAATGACCCACAGGAATTCAGTTTATATCCAGGCTGCAGGTAACTGTTATGTTCATTCACTGTTTAATGTAGAAGGCCTGTGTTCCACAACCCAATGATATTCAGTTCAAAGATCAAGTGAAACATTTTGAGAAACTGATACCAGCTAATTTATTTGCACTTTTGCTGTCAGTCGGACAATCAATTGACTGATCACTGATTAACTCATTCCCACTGAGATGAAACAGCAGAAAATGTTGATGCAGGAACATGTTAATGTTTTCACTTTTTACTGAATTAAAGATATTTCTTCTAATTTCTTTACTTGAAAAAATATGCATGTGTGATAAATTTGTATTCATGTGGCTCAGCTAATTAATTATGGGTTCATTCAGCTTTCCTGTGTGCAAATAAGTTTTTTGTTTTTAGTCATAGCCGTGAGATCCTGCATTTCATGGGAAGGGCTTTTGTCCCATGTTGCCTCATTGGATGTCATTACTTTGCCATGCCGTGGTGTAAATGAACCATGCAAAACAGAATTATGAAATCATTTTTTAAAAATATGCGGACGAGGTCAGTCGGCGACAGCTTGGCTACAGGCTGCAATAAGTGAAATTAATTTCTGTTTGTGCTGCCGTCTAATTGCAGTCTCCCAATGAACTGCTTAGACTTTTATTTCCTGCTACATTTTCCCACCTCAACACCCCTTTGCTCCTTGTCAAAACTCTTCCTCCACCTGTCACAGTGTCTGAGTTTTGTGCACGGCCGCCCCCCTCCCCCATCTTTCTCCCCTCCTCTTCCTTCTCTCCATCGCCCCCTCCCTGCCTCCCCTGCTGCCAGTTTTTAACTACACTCCACTCTGGCCTCTGCTCTACTTGTTACAGCCCCAACACGAGTGCAAACAATCAAAGTCTTTGGGAACGCTAAAATATGCATGGCTATCCGTGACAGACAGATAAAGCAGGGCAATTAGCCACGTAATCCTAGAGCATCGTACGAAATAGTCCGCCTCAGCTGTCCTCCCTCCCCTCCTTCCCTTTACTCTCTTGGTCTCCATTAGTTAAATGTACTCTGTGTGTCGGCTCCCCATCAAATCAAGTAACACTTCCCCTAATTGGCTTATAAATAATACAGCAGGGCCTACATTATAATTTCATCAGTGGTAAACATTGTGGGGGCAGTTGGTAAAGAACCTATCCCTCATTAATTTCTTAATTTGGGTAGATGGAACGAAGGGGAAGTGAGGGAATGAAAGGTGGAGAAAGAGGGAGAGACGTGGAGATCGGATGAACGGAGGGACTCGTATCACCTCAGGCAGAAAGAGAAAGAAAAAGAGGTGGCAGAGAAAAAAATACAAAAAAGACAAGGGGAGGAAGATACTACTGCTGCTGCTTTTGTTAAGAGATGTCAGATATTCAATCCAGGAGTTTTGTCAGTACTCCTGTGCAATAGGTGATGAGGGCCCCACCGCCCCTATTTTATACACAAATACACACAAGTAAACACACAATCTCTCTCCCCAGTCTCCTTCGTTGTTCTTTTTTTATACCAACTTAATGAATATTTCATAACGAGCAGCATAAATATTCATTCTAATGGTTTTGCACAGAGTTATTACCGGTATTTCCTTTAAAAACAAAAACACAAAAAAAGCCCAGAAATACTCATTTCACATTCTGCATAACCAGACCCTGAAATAATTTCTCTCATTCTCATGCAGCCACACAGAAAACTGCACAATCTAGATCAACTGCTCAACAATAAGTCACCAGAAGTATTGTGAAAATATTCCAAAAACAGCTTTAAGGTTGAGTTATCAGCACCTGCAAGAACATATTTTTCTAATTGTGATGAACAAAGTTCATTTTTAATTTCAGTCCTCGGCTGCAATCGCAAGACAAACCAGAGAAATTCACAAAGATTCCCTTTGTGATGAAATCCTTTTTGTAAAAGGCAATAGGTCTGTAACCAGGCTTCCTCTCCTTGACAGATAAATGTCACCCAAACCTGTGATTATATTGCGTAATACACTTTTAAGGGAATTTTTCAGGGCCTGTGATGGATACTGTGAAATATGAGGTGTGAGAATATGACACCCTCTGATCTATGAAAGACAGATATTAAAGCAAACTCTCAAATGAGCCCAATAGCCCACCCCCTCACCCCACCCTTCTCTCTCTTTCTGTTCAAATCTGGAATATAAAAGCCTCAGAGAGCCCTTCAAGAGGAGAGCTAAGTGCTCCACATTCTTGGTGAGATGTTGAAAATGGAGCCACCTGAAGGCAATCTGTCTCCGCTGGAACCTAACTTGTCACCGTTACAGAGAGCTGTCACTTCACCGTGCCAGCGCTGATGGAGACAGACATCCATCATCTGCCGCATTTACGATCACACTACGTGATGTCTTGCAGGCTTGCTGAACCGTATGTTTCACTTAAGATCTGCTGAAAACGCACTCAGTCAGAGTAACTGATGTTTTCTATTCGCCCTGTCATCTTAAAAGTAAAGAAAGAAAATATAGTTGTGAAGCAATAGAGAGGTAACTGTCTATCAATCCCGCTCGTCGATCTAATTAAACTGAGCAGTGCTTCCATCTTTTATTGGAGTAAAAAAATAAAGACAGCTCAAGTAGAAGTAATCAAGTATCAGCTGTAAGTTCTAATTGCCACTGAGGTTTATATTATGGGTATATGTTAAAGCATCAATAATTAAAATCCCCAACGCTGGAGATCAACAATGGCACTAAAATGTACTCAACCCTCTTTGAAACAAGGAGAAAATTATCCATTAATTCACAAGAATAAAGCAAAGATGAGGGAGGAAGAGGAAAGTCAGAAAAATTTAATGTATACAAACGGGTGTGATTTATTCTGTTAATCATCTCGTGAACCCTTAGATTCTTTATGCGGACCCACTGACTTAGACAATTTTAATGTCATCGACTGATTGATGGTCACATGGGAAGTGATCCTGAACGAATCCCCACCCCTGCCTGAAGTGCAGTGGGTAAAAGTAAATACCAGTACCTCAAAACTGTACTAAACCACAGTACTTCCCACCTCTGAAAGTGAGGTATACTTATGCTAAACACCAGAGAAGGTTAAACCAACCGTACACACAAAGCAGCCCCTCCTCTTAATTACAGCACAACCAGAGGAGACAGGGAGCATGTTGAGAATGAGCTTAATTAATGTAGCAGTAAAAAGTGGCCCTCCCTCTCCATGTCCATTCTTCTGTTCAGTATTAGTTCCACTTCAGCGCTCTCAAAGCCAGGAACAAATAGTGACTCTAATGATGGACATACACCCTAGCCCCCACCCCAACGCCCCTCTATCCTCCTCACACAACCCCTCAGCTGGTCTCGGGTCACCGCCCTCCCCTCCCTGCGCTCCCTCGGGATGGCAGAGCGGGGGGAAGTCAACCAGTTAGACAACCATGTTCACCCCATCAGTTCAGAGAGAGCAGAAGACAACCTTGCATACTGACTTCATTAGCACTGACAAGTTTGGGAGGGGATGCGGCTCAGTTTAGAAGACTTTAGAAACAGGGAAGTCTCGTGGGGGCGTTGAGGGAGTCGGCAGCTGCAGAAATGCAATGATGCAATTCTGGATTGTTGCCATGCCAAAGTGTTCAGAGTGGTGCATTTGGGGCCTTACTTCACGGACAGACATGTTCGTGTCAGAGGTGAGCGTCATTATGTTTCCCGTCTGGATGCTGCATAGATACAATTACTGTAAAGAAAAGCTCTCTGGGATGATGACACTTTGTCAGTGAGAAATTAATCCCGTTTATTTAACCACTAATATAATGGATCTATTACTCAACCAAGTTTAGGCAGGCTGCAATTTCCACTAAAGTAACTGTCCAACACCCATACAGTTTGATGTAGAAGCTTCACCTCCAATCACTTCAGACAAAACAAGTGAGCCAGCATGAGAAATGAAATATCATTGATGTATTAAAAATATTCTGGGGTATCCTGGTGGCAAGATGCAAAACAAGCCCAAAAATATACACACAGAAGTATTGATCTTGATATGTTACAGTCAATTGTAATATAGATTTTAGGTCATGTTGCTTAGCGCCGCAGCTTCACTGTTAATTACTGCTACAAGTTAACTTTTTTTTGCATAACCCTCACTCCAAATGAATCTTTTCTGAGAGACAAGATAAAACCCATATTTTCAGTTTTCCTGACATGCCCTTCAGTATCTTAAAACAGGATGTAGCAAAGCAAATCACTGCATTCGGGTTATAAAGAAAATGACACTTTAAGATAGAAAAAGCAGGTACAAAACAGCCTAAAAACACACTGCTTTATTTTTTTGTAAATGATTAAATTTAAATAAACTGAGAAACTGTTGTGTATATGAAATAAAAACAGGAATATTGGCTAATCCCGCACATTAAATGTCTCACAAATGCAAAAAAATCATAGAAATATTGCTGCTGCTCACTGATTCACACACAACCAATTAACACAGCTCGAGGTACTGAAAAAAAGCCACAGCGGTCTAGTGGCATCTCTGACGTTTAGTAGATTGTCTTATAGTGTGTGCTGTTGTAATGTACAGCTACACTTCTGTCATGAACTTATAAGAAACAGGAGACTCCTGCAAGCAGCTGGTCTATAAAAAAAAAACAAACTATGTGGCGATCCCACTAGATGATGCAGTGACACGTCTGAGACAGTGAAGCAGCCGCCACATTTTAAGGGGCAAATTCAGAAGCAACAAAATGAATGGATGCTCTTGAGAGAATACAGTGGGACATATCATATTATCAAAATCGAGTCTAAACAAAACAAAAGGAATATCACATGAAATTAAGGCGCGAAAAGGTGTCATGAATGTTTTATGCCATCCAGCCACTGACATAAAGGATATAAATATTGTATGCAAAGAGAAAAATCCCCCGTTTGAAGTCTTGAGAGCAAAGACAGTGGGATAGAAAGGGAGGAGAAGCAGGTAATTACTCGCGGAGCTCCTCTTTGACGGATTATTACACTAAAGCGGGAGGAGGATCAACCAAACACAGCTAACCTCTAACAGTGCTGGTCTCCACCTATCAGTGACAAGAACATTACAACCTGAGGAGCCACTTCCATTTGACAAACTATAGCACACTGCCGCAAATCCCCAGGCTGACAAACAAAAAGACACCTGAAACCTACCACAGCCAGGGCTGAGGAAAGGCTCATTACGAGGCTTTTAATTAAACTTTTCAGTTAACTTACTGTCTGAAACATGTAACTAAACATAAGCTGATTTAATGAAGTGCTGCACTCGGCCCATTTTCACAAAAAGCAAAGTTATCTTACAGAACCGCTCTTCATGTGATTCCTGTATTAATTTGTCTAAAAGATGTTATGGCGACTTTGGACAGAACCACTCAACCAAGTCACAGAGACATATTTTTACTGCCATCAGTTCCACTTTTACACCTTCTGAAGACTTTTTCGTATCTTTCTCTTCGAAAAGACTTTACTTTCCTTTAATGAAATAAGGAAACTGCTGCCACATCTTCTTGATGAAGTTTGGGATTTTCTCTCTAGCCTGTGCTGGCTTGGGGTGGGAAAGGCAGCAGCCACACAGGGTTGTGTGGTTGGACATGTCAGTCTCACAACTGGACAAAACCACTCAGTGAATCTGGGAATATCTGACTTGAAAGTTCTGACACGTGGATTATAAAATGTAATTCTGAGGAGTGCGTTCTACTACAACAAACTGTTTGTTTAAACAAGCAGTCAATCTAAACACAATGCTTTACAGGTACCGTTTTAACTGTTGAAAAATGTGGTTGCAGCTGTACTCTTAAAACCAATTCTACTACGACACCAAAACATTCCAGCCTCCTCCTGAACATGATAATGTGATAAATGATTCACTTTATAGTAAAATGGGAGGCATCCCATGTTCCCACACTGTACTGAATCTTCACTGAATCTTGGGCCTATAAATGCCACCACTGGGTAAAGAAACATGGACTTTAAAAGAAATAACATGAAAAAAGTTCCCTTTTCATGAAAGTCCTGAGTGTGTGGAGCTGAGCTGCATCCTCTCTCTCCTCGCCCCGGGGCAGGCTATCATCTCCAGTGACACCAGAGGGAGGACAGACCCCACCCCACCTCTCCCGGGCCAGGGGGGATGGAAGGGATGAGACGCTGGCCGAGTCTCTCAGGTCCAGCTTCCTCTTTGATCACTGGCTGCCGACCTCCATGTCTCCAAAACAAGGAGCCGAGGCTGAGAACACACCGCTGAGCCTGTATTGCCTCCCTTCAGCCCTTGTTCCCTCCAAATATGAAAAAAGGGTTAATTGTATTTAACAATATGCTCTCTAGCCCCCTTCCCATCACCACCACCCTCCCCTCCTTGATTAGAATTAGAATCACATCTGGCGCCATGTTCTGTCCCTCATTACTGCTGAATCTCATTACAACCCGCTCCCACGGGAGGGACCGTGCTGGGTTTTTAAGCACACTTTTCGCTTTCTTCCTGCCTCTTGCTCATCTCATCTGCCTTGCCGCTCCTTCTCTTCTGCGTTTACATTAGCGGAAGTCCTCATCTGAGAGAATGACTGAGCACCACCAAACCTCCTTCACCCACCACCCTCCTCCTCCTCCCACCAGAGCTTGGAAATTGTTTTACAGTGCCAATTAAAGTAGGTATGTTGAGTTTTTTCCAGAATATGTATTATTCAGAGTGTATTATTTGTTGCGTTCAAAAAAGGAAGAAAAACCCTCGCTAAAATAGGACTAGCAGAATAAGTTCCACTTACTTGCGATAAAAACTACACCAAAGGATTGGAAAATATAGTCAACATAAGGAAAATGAGGGAGCTTATTTATGGTGCCCTGAAGTCCTACTGAATAATAGAAGCCTCCGCATTTGAAACTTTGTTTCTCTGCACTCATGTGCAAACACTGTGTCTGTCTGGGAATAAATTTTACTGGGGAGAAAATAAAGAAATCTGTAAAGTTTGAGTCCAAAATGTTTTACCTCAGTAAAATATTAATTTAAAACCATGGCAAGGGGAAACAGTTTCTCTGCACACTTTGTAGGCTACACTTGTAAGGAAGTAAGAGTTAGAACATATAATCAAAGCCTTTTATTTGAACTTTTAAGATACCAATATAAAGTAATAAAAACATGAACAATATACATAAAATTAAAAAAAAAACTGTAGCAGTGATGTCTGACAAAATTGGACCCTGCGTTAGAGCAGGAAGCTCTGAAGGTCGCAGGGAAGCCCTGAGGTTCCTCCGATCGTTGAGCTCTAGATCATCGGCGAGTCGCACAGCGTACACGGCGCCTGCAGTATCTTCTTTATCCACTCCGGATCTAAAGGGGAAAGAAAACAAGTCATATTTATGCTGAGGGTTTCTAAATAATATGGCTATGAGGACTTTCAAAGCCCCTTTCAGACTTGCACTTTGTTTTGTAAAATGGGATGGGAGTTTTACATGCTGGTCTCATATATGAATACCAGAAAAACCAAAGATAGCAGTCTTACCAGATCAGACCTTGTAACACTTCTGAAGCCCTCTCAACAAGTCTAAAATGAAGGTCTTCACAAGGTCTTGTGACAAATTCTCGAGACCACTGCCATAATTATCCAATTTCCCCAGGGATCAATAAGGAATTTCTTATTTCTGATAAATACCTCACTTCATTTTGATCATGTGTTTGGTCATGTGTGTTTGTGTGTCAGTTTGAAATCTTGTTTCTTTAGGGACGACGTATGATGCAGTCATCGGTTCTTATGCAGAAAGACAAAAAAAAAAAAATCGGTTTAATAAAACCACAAAAACACCAAACGAGGAAACTTTTCTCACATCTGATCCCTCTGTACAAAGTTATCCCTCTTTGCAGCACCCACGATAGCAGCAGTGTTGGCCATTAAGTAGTCAACTGCAAAACAAGTTTGTAAAATATCAGATGGAGCCTGTGAGAAAATGCTCTTCTGTCTTTACACTGATGATTACTTTAAATCCTTTAACAGCCCAGAAGCCATTACTTTTACTGCTAGACAAAACCACCAATGTTATAATATGATATGTATGGAGAGTTTTTATTACAGAAAAAGCAAACAATAATTGGCACACAGGGTTTAAAAACTAAATATAGAAGAAGGCAAAAAAAAAATCTGTAAGGTGTTCTGAGACAGGAGCTGGGATGATGTTGATTCTGACAGAAGCCAAAACTGCACAGAGCTGTCAGTCTTTAGCTCAGATAGGCTGGAATGACCAGGAGAACCGTGCCTCAGGCGAGACCCATAAAAAGACTTGAGATGCATGTAGCAGTCAGATGAAGCCAGTCCTCAAAGAGCTCGATGTTTTTCTCTCCCAACTCTAACTGCTGAAGGAAGCACACTGCTGGCACTAGACCTGGGTGTTTGTTTGTTTGCCATTTGTTTATAAAGCCCTAAACAAAATTATTTGCTTTAAAATACCGTAAACTATTGGCATCAAGATGGATGTGCAACATTGCGCTGGTATGATGGTGCACTGATTACGTGTCGAGGACTAATATACAGGAGACAATTACAGGTTAAATTTGTCATATCTGACCTTTTTGCTACATTTACGTCAAGTAAGTGGATTTAGAGATGAGCCACAGAAATATATATATATATATATATATATATATATATATATATATATATATATAGATTATTTACTCCTGCACCAGTACTCATAATAACCAAGTTACAGTTCAGATCTTAAGACTGACAGCTTTCTCACCAATGATTTAACTCTTGAATTTAAGGAGGCAGCTCTATGCTGTAAATCAGACACAAAAACAGACATGACCTTTTAAACACTTTTCCAGGAAAAAAAGCAGCACATTTCTACCATCATTCATGTCTCAAGTATGAAGGTTTCGAGCGACAGTGCTGGATGAAGGCCGACGCTGAAGGTGACAGGAGGGAATGGCTGATGGAGAGTTAGACTGTGAAATGGAGGTGGAGAGAGATGGAAAGTGGCGCTTACCCTCAGGCTCTGGCAGTTTGGCGATGGTATCCAGCAGGAGGCATCGTCTGAACGTCAGCGTCTGGCAGGCCTGGTGTGACAACACACACCTGGAGGAGACCGAGAAAAAGGCATTAGAGAGCAGGCTGGCAGAAACACACACACACACACACACAAGTAGAGCAGAAACAGCAATGAGGTCCAACTGACGGGCACAGACTTCTCTCTCGGAGCCCACCAGAGGCATCATGTTCTAGCCAGTGAGAAGGCAGGAGAAATGTTTGACATAGGATATTTATGAGCTGATGAGAGTGGTGCATGGGTAAATATCAAAAGGTAGGAGGCTTGATTACTGCTCTGTGAAGATAAATAAACCGTCAAAAAAGGCATTTGGCATTAGGATTCAATTCATGTCCCATCAGGCTCAACTGCGGCATCTGAACCTGTCAAGCACGTAGTGGCTAAAGCTAATAAAAGACATCTTTAATGGATTAGATCCGAACTTGCGAAACAGAGCAACCTCTATACCTGAGCCACATGTGACCGTTTTTACAGATTGCTTGTTTGTGGTCCGAGAAGGGCAGCACCGCCTGACACAGGCTGCAGCGCTCCGAGAACGTCTGCTTGTTCATCTTCTTCTTGATGTGGCCAATCAGGACCTGAGAAGGATGACACACAACACACACAAAACCAGACAGAAGTTGTAAGTGAAGGGAGTCACTTCAGAGAAGATGGCATGAACGTGAGTTCGGTGCTGATCTCATAAAGGCGAAAACACGAATATCAGAGCTGATGAGCAGTAGTGGCTGCAAAAAGTCTTATTTTACCCAAATACACTGAGTGCTCTTCTGATAGCATCTGCCACACAGGTCAAAAACAGACATCAATAAAAGAAATTGCAAGAACTTAAAGGAACAAATTTCTGATATATGAGTAATTCTTTGTCTCTTTATTAAAAACAAACAAAAAGCAACATGGCGAGGCTGTAACTTTTGCAGCTGCCACTGTGGTCATTATGGGATGATGATAAATGCTGAAACATATACTACATGGTCAAAAGTATGTGGTCTGTCATGTTTAGAGCTTCAGGTCCAATTTAAGATCCCATGACATGGATGCTGAGGTATTTCCAGGGAAACCACACATCTTCAGCAGAGATGTCAGGTTCCACCACAGAACATAAAGTGCTTGCTTGTAGAGGAATGTTGGGTCTCTGTGGATTAAACTAAAGAGTATGGTCTACACCTACTTTAATTGGAAAGTGTCAAGAGATAACATTGTGAGTTGGCACTATATGAATAAATTAAATTGAATGGAACTAAACGCTTTTGGAAGACCTCCTTTCAATGTGACACTGTCCCTGTGTACAAAATCAGTGTGACCGGCCTGCACTTTTGACCATGTAGTGTAGAAAAGAGTCTGTAATCAATAAATTAGTAAAGAAAATAATCGGCAATGTCAGTTAGATAACACTAAAAGTCAGCAAACATTAACCACCACAAGCTAATAAGCATACCAGACCAAGGGGCAGCTCTAGCTGCAATAACTACACTGTATTCAACTGAGGAGGGTGACCTTTATTGTTTATGAAATTCCATTCCACTTTGGGATAATCAGTATATACCTGACATCAAGTCATTCTGAGGTGTGGTAAGAAGCTGTATAATTATCAGGTGAGTCACTGAGTTTTACCTCTGAAGCTCTGTCGTTAGCATCTGCAGAGAGGTACTCCACCAGGCCACAGGTGGGTATGCTGGTGTTCTGAGCAATCCAGGTGTTGAGGTACACCACCCCCAGCACCTTCTTCATGTTTTCTCTCATCAAGTGAGTCTCTATAGCATTAATCCAAGCCTGTACTTCCGCCATCTGCTCCTCCTGTTTGGCATCCTGTTTCACTCCAGGTTCTACTCCCTCTTGAGGGGCGTCTTCTTCGTTCTTTCCGTCCTCCTCTTCCTTGTCCCGGACAAGCACCTTGTTCTCCTCGTGTGAGGGTTTCCAGCGGTTATCTGTAGGAGGTGTCTGTAGTGATTTGTAAAAAATCCGCACCAAGAAGAGCTTGAAACGCCACAAGTAGGGCAAGTCTACTTCCTGGATCTTTTGATCAAGTTCTTCTAAAAGTGATGCAGGGATGCACTTGTTTTTCAAAATTTGCCACCTGACGAGATCAAGCAGGTCAGCCATTTTGTACAAGTTTTGTGTGGGGGACTTTAGCAGCACTTCTGCAGCCATCTCTGGAGTTTTCAGGGTCACAAAGTGAACCTGGTAAGTCCTGTTAATTGGGTGATAGTCGCCAACCATACCTTGCGTACTGACAAGAGCGATATATGCGCCGTTGTGGCTCACCGCAATTCCATGTATCCTCCTCCCTGTTAGGTGTTCAGGTTGCAACATGTTCTCTTGTTTGAAAATCAAAGTGTTCTCTGTAAATGTTGGAGTCAACTTTTTTATCCACCCATCTACTGAACATGTGTACACCGCAACACCATGTTGACTGACAGCTAGCGAGACCACAGGGAGCGAGTGCAGCCCTGCCACATGAGAGTTGTGTACATTCAGACCAGCCGGTGAAATCACAAGCAAACACCAAAAGACGTAGCAGCCGCGTGAGGCTACGATTAGGCTGCATCGAGATTTTTGGATCGGATGGACCATTGGGACACATTTGATGTTTTCAACGGCGATCTCGTCACACTCCTTCCAGAGGATGACGGGGTGTCGGAGGGTGAAGTAGCCCTTCACTCCCGACAGGCTGACCGGCATGATCTTGACGGGTCCCACCTCACTGCCAACAATCAGTCCGCTCATCCGGCGATCAGCACTTTCATATTCCCACCACGCCAAGTCACTGGGCCTGGTCACACCGGATTCGATGATGTCATAAAACATGACATCTGCTCCGTTTATGAAGGGCAACGCAAACTTCCACAAAACAAGGTCACCGTTTTCCATTAAGACGGCGAGGAGGACCATCTCCATGTCGTTACATGTGTTGTCCGGCTGAACTTGTTTGATCGTGTAAATGCTTGACCACTCCATTCTCAGAGGAGTCTGCATATGGAAACGCCGCTGCAGCTCGTCAAAGTCCAGCAGGTTTGCCTCTGGAGGCTTGTTGTCCTTTTTGGCATAGCCTCGCTCTTTTAGCCTCTCACTGTATTTTTTAGTGAGATCGACTAGCAAATTCCACTCGAGACGCTTGTGGCTGTTATGAATGGTAAGTCTGTGGTCAAGTGTTAGGCAAGCAAGGAGACAGCGTCCACTTGAGTCACAACCTAGTGGCGACCAACTAGCATATTTTATTCCTTTCTGTGCTCCCAGTGATGGGTTCATCACTGTGTCCGCCAGAAAAACTTGCCTTACTGTGGGGTCCGGATGTGCAGAGAACTTCTCCACTGCTTGAGTTAGCTCTGCTGCTGGTCCCACCTTAAAAGTTTGAAACACAAATGAAAGCAAGAATTAAAGTTAAAGTTTAGACAGGTGTTAAAAAAGTTTGCAATTAATTTCAGTGTACATCGAAACTACTTATGAATCAACGATTGCTACATTTTGTAGTAATGAAAGCCAGTGTTAAGCCAATAAACCGTTAAAAAATTAAAAATCACTTCACATTTTATAGGCCCAAAACACTCTAAATCATAAGAGCAAAATTTTTAACTGTTGAGAAACAGCATCAGTGCCTGAGCTCACTTTATTCTACTGCATTAATGGGCAAAAATTCCCACAGAACCACCCCCAAAATCCTTCCACAAAATTTTGAACAGTAGCAGATGTTATAGCTGCAAAGCTGTCTATGTATTTATAATGCAATGTCATTAAAGTCCCCTGTGCCCCAGTATTTTTGTCTATATAATGTATCATGTCTGACCTGAAAGCAGGAAAAGACTATCATTGAAATTGATACTGTGACATGGAAACAGCATATATATTTTAAGACCAAAAGTGAGTTCAGGTCCTTCACAAACACATTGCGGACAGCCATAAAATACAGCACATTGCAATGGAATCTGCATAGCAGCTAGACTCAAGAGCGGTGGAGATGTGTTCTTTGGAATGATGAATCATACTTCACTATCCAGCAGTCTGACGGACAAATCTTGGTTTAGCACATACCATGAAAATGCCACCTATCAGAGTGCATAGTGCCTACTGTTAAAATTCGGTGAAGGCGGGTTAACTGTGTGGGGCTGTTTTCCAGGGTTTGGGCTTGGCCCCTTAGTTCTAGTGAATGGTCTTCTTAATGCTACAGGATAGGAAGACATTTTAGCCAACTGGGCACTTCTAACTTTGTGGCAAGAGTTTGAGGATGGTTCTTTGCAGTTGCTGCATGACTGTACACAAAGCAAGGTCCCTAAATACATGTTTGATGAGGCTGCCTGCACGGAGCCCTGACCTCAAACTCAGCCAACATCTTTGACAAGAATCAGTGCGGTACAGTACTGACTGCAAGCCATGCCTACCTTCCAAATGCTTTTTAGACTTAATGGCCACAAATTTCCACAGACACACCACAATAATCTTGTGGAAAGCCTTCCCAGAACATTCATATAGTTATGATTTTAGAATGAGATGCCATACAAGCCCATATAGGTGTAAAGGTTACATGTCCACTGACTTTTGTCCACATAGAGTATATTGATGTGCAACGCAGTAGGATCATCAGGCAGATAGTATGTGGCTTTGAAAAAACAAGTTGTGCTTTGAGTGCCACCGTCTACTGTTCCCCCGGTAGTCCTCCAATTTACAAGCAGTTAGTCATATCTATAAATGACAGCAGGAAACCAACACTGCCTGTCTGCCACTGTGCCTGGAGGATTATAAAATTCAGCTCTAGCCAGTATTTTATCTGCCAAGTGGATTTTTTGGAGTGTAGACGAACCTATCAACAATCATGTTTACACACAAGAGCAGCTGCACGGAGACAGATTTACCGCAGCAAAATTGTTTTTCAGTATCTCTTTTCATCAACATTTCTGTTCCATCGCTTTAATTATCTTTCTTTCACTTCAGTAAATAATGAAAATACAGAAACATCCATTGCTGCCAAACTAATAGTACACAAGTGAATATTAGCTTGGCTGTGTTTCCAAGGCGTGTTTACACAAGTTGCTTAACAAGTAGACAAATAGTAGTAACAATACTTCAATAGACTCACAGATGTCAGTTTGTGTTCACCTATATTCTTTTACACAATGGCCCAGCTTGGTTGTAATTAGCAGTGGTATTACCAGGTGGGATTTTATGCTATATAAATCTGGAGGTACAAGGCACATAGCAAATAACACATCTGCATGTCGTTTATTATTAAAAATGAAGGGCATTGCTAACAAAACACAAGTGAGGCGGAAATGTGCTCCATGTCCTACATCTGTATACAAGGCACCCGTTTAATCTGAGCAGTTTTTAAAGTTTCAAAGCACTAGGAATTTGGTGCAAATATTAAGAAAACCAAGAGGTTATTTCAAAACTTTAAAACGTATTTTTGCACCTCAGCACTGTTCACTCAATACTTCTGATTATGAGCTTCACTTCTGCATAACAGGACAACAGACAAGGAAATCAGATGTCATAAAGTAAACAGAATATTCAAGAATCCCTCCACTAAAAACTTGTGTCTTGCTCAAGTTGTTTTTCCACTGCAGGGTAAGGCTTGGCCGCACTCAATTTTTGTACTTCTCTCTACTTGACTTTGTTGAAAGTCCCCCCTTCAACATGGGCAGGATTCTTAGCCAAGTGTTAGTGCGACGTGGTGCCATCTTCACTTCAATCAAAACGTGAATAAACAAGTTTATTGCTACTTCACTTGACCTTCACTCTGCAGGACATATGTGCCGTGTAGGATTTTTTTTTCCATTTTGCATTCCATCTACAGACAGCAACAGACTGATTTCACAGAATCACTGACAGATTGTTCTGCATACATGTTTTAAGAAGCTACTCCAGTGGTTAATTTGCACTTCTGATTTGGTTTCGAAATGACAGCTTACATATCAACAAAACCAGTGCACTGTGCAGCACGCATTGACTTCACATCTCAGTAACAATATAATTCAAGATCCCAGGTAGAGTAAACCGCAGAAACAATTCCAGTGGATTACTTTCAACCTTGGCTGACATCTCACTACCTGCAAGACAGCTCTGATTTTGGGCCACTTCATGAACATTACCTGAAACTGCCTGTGGAATTTGTAAATTTGTGACACTCCCCTTTAGCTGCTCTTCAGTGCATGTTGGCGAGGGAGGGAGCTCTGCGCCCACCGCCTCAGGTGTCAGCTGCAGCGGTATCAGAGGTCTACGAAAGCGATCGCCCACCAGAACCAGTCTAAAAGTTCACTAAGCGAAGGTCTATCAACACTTGCTAGGCTTACGTTACAGTGCTACATGGGTCCATCACAAGTTAACGTATGGGGATATTTACCCGCAGCCTGTGCGCTTCGGTCGGAACGGGGACCGAGGTCCTATGCAGCGTCAGGTCCTGTTTGTTGCTGTGGACATCGCACACTAGCTCCATCAGCGACAAGGAACTGGTGGTGCATACAGCCAGGCGGTGATCCTGCGACCAGGTAAGCGGCTGCAGCCCGCTGACCGGGGCCATTAGCGGGACGACGGGCTCCCGCTTAACCGGCACATCATCCGGACCGATGGGTAAAATATCCTCGGCGTCTGGCTCGGCCTTGATGACTACATTTCCTGGCAGTGACGGCACCGTATCAGACGGACTGGCGGCCGCCATGTTTTCTGCGCGGTGGAAGTGACGTCAGAGAGCGCGGGAGGAGAGGAAGGAGGAACTTCCTCCGCGGCGTGGATGGTGCATTATGTATGATGTCAACAGCGATAATGTTTATATCTGACATATATATTTGTATATTTATATTTATACACCCCCAAAATGACCATACAGTTTAATCAACACCACTTCAACAAAATGTTGCTTTTATAATGAAGAAAAAATCGTATTAGACTGCATCATCAAGTGTGATAACTTGGAACTGAGCGTATGTAGTCTACTTAATCATATTTTTGACACTGCAGTTCATTCTACATATCAAGTCACCAGTATGAGATTTTCTTTTTGCTTTCTTTGTTGCTTGAAAGGAAACTAAATTGGACTAGGTAGGATAGGTGGATTAACGCTGCAAAGCAAATATGAGTTACTGGGTGGAAACAATCAGTTCAGGGTCAGTTTCATAGCAAATCAGTACATTTCATTAACCTCTCGACAAAGTGTGTAAGAACCCTGGCCTTAAAACCATAAAGTTAAAGGTTTACACATCTCTTACTACATGCAGAGATTATATTAAAAAATTAATTCCCATCACTTGGAAAGAATAATCTGTGATCATTTGACATCTAATCTCTACTTTCTATGACTCTTATCCTGCTCAGCTGGAACTGGCTGAAATGTATTCCTGCTACATGTGTCTATATCACACATGACATTTAATAGGCTCTTGGTTGTTATCCAAAAATCTGGCAATCTCTGCGTCTCTCTGTTATCCTTTGAACTCTCAGTGTGTTCGTCAGTCTGCCATTATCCCCACAACAGGCCACTGACAAGCATTTAAAGCAACATACAAGTAATCAGAATCAATAATCCTGCTCAGGTGTAATGTTGTACTGAGTACTGTAATTATCCATTGACACCAACATTTATGTATTTTACATTTTGAATACTCTTTATTAACAAGAATCTTTTTCTCTTTTTTGTATTGCAGCCACATGAAGTTACAAGAAGGAAACCAAGGTAAGAGCCAATGAATTATTTCCATCGATGTCCTAATTAAATTTGACTGAATAAAACTGAGTAGAGCACAGTTATACAGAAATGTACCGGTAGTTATAAAAGTATTTGTTTGCTCATATCACAACTATGATACCATTCATGTATTTATTGCCATCCAATTCATGTGTCTTCATCATGCAGTATTTGCAGTGCAGTATTTGTTTCCATTGAATTCTTGGTTTAAAGATTTCTTTGTTTAAAGAATGTAAATGTGTGAATTGTTACATTTAAAATGAAGAATAAGAATGAGAATGAATGTACTAGCATATGTTATTGTCTGTTTTATGTAGAACAGTGATTGTGTTTTGACTTCAGCAAAGCCATAATGTCTCAGAACAAAACAGCAGCCTTGGACAGTGTGTCAGGACTGGCGCATCCTTATTTAATTAGATTAGATTAGATGAAACTTTAATGATCTCCATGGGGAAATTTTGTAATCTAAGTGACACATTCACTCAAAGAGGATAAGTCTCCATTGAAACGGCACTGACGCTCATGACATATTCACCACTCTGAAAGGAAAAAAAAAAGAATGAGCCCAGTCCTTGACAGGGACGACATCAGTCATTTCATCTGTCCGAGTGCAGTCACTCATCACCAAGAGAGATCATTAATTGTCATATTTCATCATTAATTAATGAAAATATGAAAACTGTCCCATCCATAGTTGATGGCTCAGATATATATCAGCATGCTTAATGCGATGAGTCACCGGCCGCTCCTGGACCGGTCAAAGGTCAAACTGCTGCAGTGGGATGCAGAGCTGGAGATTCCCAGGCAGACAGTGATTTGTTACAGCCCTCACATGAAAGCTCCTCTCGCAGTAGCTGCCTGACTCTCAGCAAGATGACAGCGGGATTTCAACAGGCAGAGTTATTTGTCACAAAACAAATTGTTACAAATCTGTGAGACAAATATAGAATAGCTCACCCACCATGTTTTAATCTCTCATATTTCTGTCTTTTGTTCCGATAATCGAAATGAATAAATGAACGGGGACCATGGTATGTTTCATTCTTAATGAAGCGTGTAGTGAATGAATATTTCACACACCTGCTGTGTGTCTTTGGTGGGTTTTGACTGGGGACCCAATCCCAGCCTGGGATGTATGAATGTTGGATTAAACATTCATCAAATACTGTCACAAAAACTTTATCCTCTCCTGTCAACCACACATAAAGGTGGATACAGGCCCCTGCACGGGCCAAAAAAGCCAAGCCATGAGCTGAACCTCAGCCTTTGCTGTGCTTATTGACTGGTAGTGGAATTATTAATGTCTGAGTATATATAGATTATGTCATGTGGGTTTATGGATATGGATGGGGTCACCTTAGGTCAATCCCCTGCATCTCTAATATCCACCTGCTGTATTGTTATTGCTTGCAGGTCCTTTTCAGCCTTTCAGCCCTCAGTAGACCACATCCTCTGCTGTTTGCTCGCTCTGAGCATCACCGGAGCTGCTTACACGTATCTTGTGAGGAAGCCCGCAGGGACGTTTTGATGCATGGTTCATCGTACATGTTTTAATCATTCAGTCTCTCAGACACCTCCCAGGAGGGGGCTGCTGCAGCATATTACTGAGTACACGCAATTAGTGATATAATCATGATAATGATAATGAAATGTATTTAGAGCATATCAGCGTGGTTCATTCTTGTTGGGGAGACATTAGCAGGACTGCAGCCCTGGAAAGCCTCAGCGCTCAAGCTCATGGCGCTCTCCCACTGGAGACTGGCAGAGCCCGGCAGGTTGCCACATCAGAGATTAGCAGTCATAGCAGTCGACTTGGCGCTCCTTCTGTGCCGTCAACTGCGAAAGCCTCACCTGACAGGTGTTGTTCTCAATCAGTGCTCCTTTGCCCCCCCATGCTGTCCTTGGAGTGGGCAGGGACACGGAAGCCTCCCATCCCCCTTTATACATCCTGACAGCCTTTACCGGAAAATATTTTGAGGTGCACTGGGCTTGAAGTGCTTCTCAGAAAAGCATACACCAGAAAAGAAAAAGCAAATCCCCTTCTCAGTGAGAAACTAGTGATAACACATCAGTGACATCAGTGAGAAACATTGCACTGGCCTTTTATTTAGCTCCCCTCAGGGATGTTCAGTCACCTGTTAAAGGTCAAGGTGATAGGATGTCAGGATCAGAAGCAAGGCTTCAGTGCTGGAATAACAGTACATGCTGTGAACTCTTTTAACAGACTGCACGCCACAACAAAACCAATGATTGTAGGTTAGAAATAACACTAGAGGGCAAAGGGTGCCTTTGTTTCAGAATACAAATGGATAGTTTCTGACAATGTTTTATTTAATATTAAATTGCTATGGAAACCTCTGACATCTACCTGCCACATATCTACAGCAGGGAGGAGGAAGAATAAGCATATTTACTTATACAAACAGTATTTGTTATAGACAAGAAAAAGAAATGGAGCATCCTCTGGGCTACAGTAGTGATCAAGACATGAAACACACCTTGCTGTGAACAGTTTCTGCACAGCGTGTTCTGTGGCTAATGCAGGATGATGGCAGAAGCTAATTCTGATTGGAGACATATTTTGAAATGCCTTAGTATGAACAGCAAAGGTGTAGTTCATACATTTAACAATAGCTAGATTTCTGTTAGCTGCTTTGCTTCAGGGGTTTTTAGTATTGTTCATGTTGTCTTACTCTCACTGTCGTTAATGTTATTTGCAGCACCTGTGCTGAGAAGTTAAAATGTCTGTGGTGCATTCAGGTTCTGTTGGAGCTTTGTTAAGTTTAATATCATAATAATCTTCCTATTAAGCATATGTCTGTTGGGTGACTGACATTTTTTCTAATGCTGCACTATGATCATTAGCCTGTTTTACGCTTCACCGTTGTGCATTTTTATGTTTAAGTGCCCATTGAAATGGAATAAGGTCACTCTAGAAAAGTATTTTTGTCATACAAGACTTTCTATAACTAAGTTTAAAACTAGCTGTTTTTCTTCTCTGTTTCCAAATAATATCACAATAACAGCTGAATCAAGGGACTATTTGTTTAGTTTACAAAATCTTGCCACTACCTATTAGTTAGAAGGTTACCTCAGGCCAGAACCTAATCTGTGGGTTATTAAGGGAAACACTGAAATTGATTGGGTGGAATTCAGGAGGAAAACCAACGTTTCTATTTATTCCTAGCCATAATGGCTGAATTATTCATCCTGTGTGATGATTAATTAAAAAAGGCCCCAGGTCCTGTGGCAGGTACAGGCTGCTGAGCCACACGCTGACATTCCCATGTGATGTGCTGCATGTTTCTGCCTCCTAACCCTACTCCTGCTTTCCACTGCATATCTTTAAGGAAGGTGCCCTCACACATGGTAACTGCCTGTGCACCCAACATTTGAACCTAATGCGCAAGTACATGAGGTGAACTCCTAGGGCCTGGTAATCATATGTAAAACTGGATGAGGGTCGAGTTCAAACAGTGTCATAGTTTTCTATAGCCTATATGGAGTCTGTAGATACAGGTATGATTCTCATACAGGGCTCTACAGTGTGTAACGTCTTGAAATTTTAAGATTTTAATATATTACTGAAAAGAAAATGCAGCCTAACAGATTTGGTGTTATGATATGAAACAGTTATAATAGTTATAATACATTTTGCCCCGCTGTTTTAAAATCAGTAGGGGCATCAAAAAAAACAAACACATCTTCGGCTATAATAGATAGAAAAGATTGATCTCTCAAACTTCAAATAGACTGTTGAAATATGTTTGACTTATTACTCTTTAAAATGTCAGATGGGTCACAGCAGAATGAAAAAAGAAATCCAATGACAGCAGTCACAGCACAGCTGGAAATTTTTAATATCTGTAGTTCTGTGTCCCTGATCTCGACGCTCTGGGAAAAGTTTTGGCACATCTGTATGAGTTGGACATTTCAAATCTGTTTTTAAAGAGCCTTTAGAATGAAGGACGTGATTATTTGGACTTGTAGCTCAGTATTAAGCCTCCAACTCAAAATGAACACACAATGAGAACTTGTTTGCCAGTGGACACAGAGCTGTTTTCATTAGCTAAAATCAGTTGTTACATTTGATATAATTTTAAAAAAGCACCAAATATGCTAAGATGTGTTTTCTGAGAGCTGAAAGGGGATACAAGGAATAGAAGTAATGGTGAGTGTAATTAGTGGTTGGGTCAGGAAGCAGATACAGCTTATGTTTGTTGTGAATGAATGCAAAACAAGGGTGCTTCACAGCTGTTCAAATCTGATAATGTGGGATGGCTTTGCAACACAATCCATTTAATGGGTTATGTCCTTGTAACAGATTTCTTGGCTGGTCTTTCTTCTACATTGCAGCATCGTGCCTCACTGTAACCAATGGCTGGTTGCTGCCAGGCTCAGGTAGGCAGTGTCTGATGCGTCCTCTGACCTGGTGTGGGCAGCTGGCAGTGGACGGGACATGCCCTGTGGCAGTGCCAGGGGAAGGCCAGGAGGGCCGGGGTCCAGGCCTGCTCTTGCCTCTGCTCGAGCCCCGCTAATGGAATGGGGCTGGGCCGCCCATATGTCACTTGTGAGAAGAACTGGGGGCTCGGGAGGTTGGCACGCAGAGTCACCAGGCAGTCTCCCGTTAGAAATTAAACAGGACAGGGCCAGACCTATGTGATCACCCCACGACCACCAAGCGTTATGGATGTGCTTGCTGATGGGGATGGAAACACACCTGCACCAGAGGCTTCCATCTGCCCCTAAAGTACCATTGTTTCTGTTGCTTTATTCTGTCAACTGTAATTTTTTAAATATTTTTTGTTGTTACTAACCTTTTACCAAGTCACCAAAAGGATTTAAAGCGATTCCCTATCTTCCAGGCAATTTTTCTTTGGCAAACAACTTGCATGGGCTTGAGATGTACTTTATGGTTGCACAATAATGTCGCTAAGATCAGGGACTGCTCTAAACTCTCCCCTATTGACCTGCCTTTGCTATGTTCAAAAGCAAATGCTTCAACAAACCCAAGAATTGTGGGTAATTTAATGTGATTGCGGTGATTTCTTCATTGCAAAAGTTAAAATGCATCAACAAAGTGTTTCGAGTAGCTTCTCGTTAGGGGATGTTGATAGTGAAAACAACATCAAGCACGTTGGTGAAAGGCTTGACAACGCTCTCACTTTTCCATAACCCTAAACATAAGGTACATTGTGCCATTTCCACTGCAAACCCCCTGCTAACTACAATCCTCACCGCCTATGACAAGGAAAATCTAAACAAGGAAGCTACACAAGGAAAACATCCCATTCAGTTATTCTGTGTAATAACTGGTCATGAAGCAGACAGATATTATGGCCAACAGATTGAGTTTTGTGATGGTGCAACAGCTAAAATGTGATGCTAAAGTATGCTGTATATCATGAGGCAGCAGCATTACCCTTTTACATGAAAATGAAGATGACTGTGTTCTCAGCGATTATTTTGAGCAAGTTAATAGTTTCAACAAGTTGTTCTTCGTACTCTAACTCCACGTTCTGATAAAATGCTGCCGAGAAAGACCTCAGTCCGCAGGCATAGGAACATTGTTGGTATTAATGTAAAGTATACAGCAACTGGGAGTACCTTGTTTATGTCATTTATCAAGTTTATTTAGTAAAACTGCTATTCAGTCAGACTTCCTGCTTCATTTGCAGACTCGGACTTTTGTTTCCGTGGAGCTGGTCGACAAAAAACAGTCCAGGTTAATGAGCCAACAACTTGGAGAACGTCCTTTGCTTGGAGGTCAAGGAAAAACTGGTTTGCCAGGATGTACGTGGTGTTAGCCCTGTGTACAGGAGCTGGCCAGATAGGCTGTGTGTAGGCAATGAGGTGGACAGGGGGAGAGCAGTGGAGCCCACCAGCCCTCTCTGGCACCGGACCGATCTGGCTCCTCTCTGAGCTGCGTGGGACCAGAGGAAGGAGAGGCACATGGGATGGGAGGAGAGAGTAAAGTGTGTGTTGGAGTGGTCTGCAGTGCGAACAAATGTGTTCACATGCTCTATGTACGGAGATAATGCTTACCATCTAGAATAACTCTGTGCTGCTTGCAGATTGTACCACACAGGCTGATGCAAACGGAACTAAAATTACCACTTCAGGGTGACAC
The DNA here is from genome assembly GCF_020382885.2 of Scatophagus argus. NCBI lineage: Eukaryota > Metazoa > Chordata > Actinopteri > Scatophagidae > Scatophagus > Scatophagus argus. The sequence continues at coordinate 15,443,729 of NC_058512.1, read as the reverse complement.
TGGTAATTTGTACTGCAGACCTAAAAAGGAAGAAATAGCGAGGGTAATTACAGTCAGCGGAAAAATACTGCTTGACGTTGCCCTGCCCTGGTTTTCCTCCTAATACTCCATTAAAAAGTGAGGCCAGACTTTTAAAACAGGTCAGTCCTGCTAACCCTCCCTCCCATCCTCATCTCTTTCACCTCTCTCTCCTCCTCCTCCACCCTGTCTTCATCCTCCTCCTCCTCCTCCTTCTCCTTCCACCACCCACCTCTCTGGATCTTGAACAAAAGCCACCTCCGCTGCCACCACCTCCCCTCCCCATCTCCTGCTTTTCCATTTTATTGGTGACAGCTGCCGCGAAACAAACTCGCAGAGCGAGAGAAATGATGTGTCAGTGGAAGGTCCTTTAGCCCGCGCTGCTAATCTGTCACACGCCGTTTGTTGTTTACTGTTTCCTCCTGCTCGCCGACTGGCCGGCAGCGTGCGCCGTGCGGTAATGGCGACAGATGCTGACCCGCAGAAGTGTGAATCTTGCCGATTTCTCCCTGCTGTCAACCTGTAAATTACAGCTATCGGGAGTAATTAGACCCGATAAAACCCTTCCAAGCCTCACCCCCCTTGACACACACGTAGACACACACACAGCTCTGGCCTGTCAGTGACCTGAGTGTGTGCCATTTTGAGATGGAAGGCTGTGGCCTCTGATCTGTGCTGTTCAAAGTTACTTTTTTAAATCATAGATTTTTGTCTTCACAGTTGTTGCATTATATATTTCTATACTTCTACAACTTGGCCCCTGTAAAATACTGGGCACTTCCACATATCTCTCTTTTGGGTCAAAGTCTGACATCAAAACTCTTCATGACTTTGAGGACTCTTAGATGGATGCTGGCAGCGGCTCTGACGTTGCAGAGGTGAATCCGTCAGCAGCGAACTATCTTGGATGAATTTGCAGACATGGCCAGTTGTCCTCTACTTATCCTCGGTGAGGTTTTGCAGGGACAGCGGGGTCCAGGGCACAACCAGAGAAGTCAGCATCGGGGCCACCTCTTCTTGCCCTGGCATCCGTGTTAGGCCTGCAACCACCACGGCGGCCACCACTGCCAAGCATGCTCTTAAAAGCAGGGCCTGTGCCCCTTTAAGTAACTCGCACGATACCAGAGGTCACGCAGCCAGGTCTTGTCATCCTCTCCCTGACTCTCTGCCCTCCTCCACCTCCTTCTCCAACCCTCAGTGCCCACTTCCTGACCATCAGAGCCAATCACTTTCCACCCCTCACCTCCTCCGCCGCCAATGCCGAGCGGCAATCTGTCACCCGGGCACTAGGAGATGCCACCCTGCCGGCCGCCTTCCGTACACTGCGGTAATGGCTTCTGGCAGCCCTAGAAAGATAAGTAACAGGAAAAAAGGCAGGAGAGCGGGATGAAGAGGGAAGGCAGAGGGCCAGAGAGCGGAGGACCCTCTCTCATATCCAAGCTGCCCCCATCTCGCCGCTGGTCGACCCTCCTCTCCCCCTTTCGCCTCACCCCGCTTTGGCCCGGTCGCTTTGCACGATACTTCAGTGAATAAATGAGTCGTTTTAATCCGACTGACAAGCTGGCATTGCCCAGCCCTGCCCTCCATCTGTACTGGCGGCCAGCGCAGCAGCAGGCCCCAGGCAGCCCGATGTGCCAATCCAACACACAGCTTATCCTGGCTGTAGCTTCAGGGACAGAAGGGTTAGAGCTCTATGCGGCAGCTACCCTATCCACCAAAAGAGCTATTTATATAAGAAAGGGATTAGCCGGTGGAGGCTTTGATGAACTGGAAAAAAAATTATGAATTTGCTCCCATCTTGCTCTAGTGCATGTTTGAAGTCCTTGTGTTGTTAAATGAAAACCACAGCTTATTTCCTGCTTTTCCGTGTGCTCAAATAATCATCACGTGGGTGTTAAATTTCATTTTGCACCCATTCCCAAAATGTAGATTTATTACTTTTACTTTCTTCTGAGGGCTGAAATTTTTTTTACGAGATGATTGTAGCTCTTTCCAAAATTGAACTCGCCTCTCCGACACATGAATGTGTTCACCCAGCAAAGAAAGCAAAACTGAAAGTGAAACTAGCCTCATTTCCATCTGTCCCCACCACTGAGGGGTTAATTTTGCTCTGTCATCCCTGGCACAGCGAGAGGCCAAATGCACTATCACTCACGCGGTCCGCCGTCCCGACCGAAAAACCCAGAGGGAGAAAAAAAAAAACTTGGCCACAGGAGGTGCTAAACCCTCTGCTCCATTTCCTCTCTCCACAAGCTCCTCTCCACTCCCTCACTTTGCCATGTGTCACCTCCAAGTCGTTTGGGAAGGGACCTGGTAACATTTGAGTGCCCAATTAAGCGCAGGGGCTCAGTCCGGGCCCCCCTCTGGGTTCCGTTCAGGCACGTCACTGATGAGCGGGCTGCCATCTTCCCTGTGAACCACACACACACTCACATAAATACACATTCCTCCCACCCTCTCATTCTTTTTCATGCTTACTTCCCCCGTCTGTTCTGCTTCTTTTTCACACAAACATTCTCCTCCCCAGTTAAAGATCCCCCACAGGTCTGATTGCAGCTTACCTTTGGAACAGGAGGTTATGACTGTTTGATCCATGGCTGCCGAGCCCATTGCCAGTTTTACACCGGGGCCTGGATTCTGCTTATTAACCGGAGGGGTCCTCCCACTGCGCCACAGAGGATCTGAGGGCCCGGTGTTTGCTGCTTTTGGTGAAAGATTAAGCACGGTTTTCTTAAATTAGCCTGGAAAACATGAAGCATAAACATAAAAGAAAATCTTCTTTATCTGCAAGGTCAACTATGTGCTCATTATCACCCAGATTGAATAATTACTGAACTTAAGAAGTGTGAAAAAAATAAAACAACAACTCCGAGTTAGCGCAGTCAGGCCTTTTTGAAGTGTTAAAGGAGTGCTTATTCCCTTAACTGGAGTGAAAGAGCATCGCTGGATAATTTAGGTTACAGGCTCGGCGGTGACAGCTGGGCAGCATTGAAAGCCAACCAAATCGACATAAATCACTGACTTTTTTTTTCAATAAGTAGGTTAATATCTCAGACTGGTGTTTAATGTTTTATTCAGCACTGAGGCAGGGACAGTGTTAAGGGACGGCAAGTGTTTTTGAATGCAGATGGGAGGTGGAGGGCTGGGCAGGGTTTGGCATCTCCCCGCGGTCGCCTCGGAGCACGCCGGCCCTGTTAAAGGAGTGCGGGAACGATCCTTGCCCCTCTTGAGCCCTCTCCATATTAAACAAGTGCTTTGTAAGTGTGCCGTCATTACTATTCATCACAAATAAATACTTAAGCACTGAGAGCTTAGCACCCTGCTGCGTTACAGTTATCCATTATTTCTGTCACCTGGTTGTCCTTTTTCTGTCTCCTCCCCTCGCTGCCTCTCTTTCCCTTCTGTGACTGAATGTTCTGGTGCCCTTCAACTCAGTAGTGTGCTGTGAGGAAGCTGGTGGCTAATGCCCATGTGCCAAGCCTCCCTGCTTTGTGTCCCATATTTTCTGCCCTCACCTGAGGCCTTGCCCCAATAGGACAGCAGGGCCAAAGGCTTTATGGTGCATTCTGCACTTCCCTTCCCAAGACGATGCCCTTTCACTGTTTTCAACTCTTTTTCCCCTCCACACTCTTTTTTTCTTCTCTTTTTGCACAAACATAACAAACACACCCACATAAACACCCCTCAAGTTCAAACACACACCAAGTCCACTCCACCCCAGACGTGGGGGCAAAAGTCCACTGCACCCCGTCCTCTATGGCAAGTTTTTGGAAGGTGATCCGATCCTTTTTCCTCTGCCACTGCGCTTGGCGGGCTGGCTGGCTCTGGTGCAACGCGGCGTGCGCTGGCGTGGACTGAGGCTGGGCCAGTGTGCTCAGAAGCTGATGAATTGCAGGCGAGATGCGGGGAGGCAGCCGGCGAGGAGCTCCAGCGAGCGGCCGTCACGCGCTATCACCGCGTGCTTGGGTGATGGGGGAAATCGGAGAGACAGCGCTGACAACTTAATTTAACACCAGATCTGGAGGAAGCCAGAGTGCCACTGTGCTTTGGATAATTGATAACTCTGCCACTCCACCACACCTCGCCTCACCTCGTGCCCACCACGCCTCAGCTCATGATCTACCCAAATAAGTGGTGGACACATTACTGTACAGATTTTAAAGCTTGTCAGGTAGATTTGCACTGTAGAAATGTCTTTTCTCTCCAAGTGAGAAATGTAGAAGCATGAACTTAATGATGTGTCAAGTTTCCATCTTTTTTCTGTGTTTCTGGTAGGACGGAGCAGCCTTTGAAAATTTTTAGGTGCTAATATAGTACTTTACTCTCAGTATTAACATTACAGACCTTAACATTAAATACTTCTTTTTCTACAAACCTTCCTTTCCCTTAAGAAAACAACACAGACACACTAGCACTTGCACAAAAAGTTAACCTACACAAAATACAGTTAAATGAGCAAAACAGTGATTTCAGTCAGGAAATGAGGTACTAGCTGATTAAAGAATAAGCAATCAACATTAGCGCTAGGTAGTTTTTGATCCTGAGTGTTACAGACGCCAGGCCTCAAAAAGAACTGAGGTTCAATACCCACCTGACCTCCAAGCTTTTCAGGCTTTAAGCTGCATTCATCCCTTTAAAAAAATAGTGTTTGCAGTCAGATGTGACACTCAGTCTCTCCCTCGTCCTGACTTTAGAGCAACTACCATGTGGAAATTTCTCCTTGGGCCGTAGTGCTGCGACGCTGCAGGGGGAGCGCGCTGCCTGGATCTCCTTCACAGGCTGTTGGAGGCTGCCGAGCAGGAGCCTGGTTGACTGGTAATGCCTTTTAATTACTAATACAAACTGCTAATTAGCAGACCAAACACTGGCATCTGTACAGTTTGTTTTCCCTGCAGCGATGATATTGAGTTCTAACACAAAGAGGCAGTAAACCTGAGCTGCCTGATGCGCATCAGAATCAAAGGGGACTTGCTGCTAAGCACACTTAATGCCAGGATCATGCACCAGATAGGTCAAATAAAGGGCACAACCAGATTTCATAAGGTTGAAATGGTACACTGACTGCAAGATCAGCAATGGGAAAGTAACTTTTACTTACTTTTACTTACTTTTTACTATTAATATGAGATAACCAACGTCTTTCAGCTGTCTTTGTCTCTGTGACAACAAGGTCAGATATTTTGAAGGAGACATTAAGGCATTTTTTGGTGACACGATCAGGTATTTTAATCCAAAACATCTTTTCTTAACCCAAACCAAAACGCACAGCATTGTTGCAACATAAAATTGAAAGGTGAAAGATAAACTTAATTATTCAATATGTCCGTGGTTTGCGGAAACGTACAGTGTCAGTGTTTTTCCTGCACTTGGATTGTCGGCTTGCTCTTTAAGGATTCCTTTTTCCTTCACTGGTAAAGAATATGGCTGGGTATCAAAGCTCAATACTCAGTCCACATAGACCTAACCTCTTGTATCTGTGTTAAGCCTACTTATTCTTCGAGCAGTTCCTGATTTATGTCAAGATTTTGCAAGTTTTATTCCCGGAAAGTTGCTCTACAGCAGCTTGTGTTTAGACAACATTCAACATTTCACATTTGTTTTTGTTAAATGAAAGGGTATTGTAAAACTTTTTTGTATCCGTCAAACCGTCAAATTGATGCCAAAACATCAACACATTTCAAACAATAATCAGTCCTAAAGTCCTCGTCAGAATGCTGATGTCACTGTGGGATGCATTTAGAAACGTTCAAGCTAGTATCCGGCCCCCAGGCCCCACCCGGCTCTTTCCAGCCAAGACAAGATGCCACCCCACCCTGCCACCCTACGCTTCTCACGCACAAAAAATAAATGAGCAATCGGCCACAAAGTGTCAGCCAGCCTTAATCCCCTTTTAATTTCCTTGTGGGGCCTGCGCCAGGGCTCTGGCTGCAGTATGAAGCTGGCCGCTGATGGAAGGATGGCCGCGGTGACAGGCAGGCAGGCAGCGCAGGCCTGGGGGTGTTTACTGGGATCCAGGCACAGAAAATACAATAACCACACACTGCCACCACTGTTTGCCTTACACTTGAGTGGGATTTAGGTTTCCCCAGCACTCTGTCACAAGTATGTGTGTGCACACGTGCCCACACACACACACACCCATACAATTGTCATGCAATTACATTGTACTATGGGCATATGCATGCTCCTTTTTTTCTCTCTTCTTCCCCCATGAGGGTGCACATTCTCTAACAAACACCTACATGCATTTATTAAGCATGTGCTTGAGCACTCAAGCACACCCCTGGTAATACCACTCTAGATGAGGCTTTTTATATCTTAATTTATACAGGTTGGTCTCAGTGCAGGGGTCATCGCCACACAGCTGCCCAATCCTTGGCAATCCCACAATGCCCAGAGTATTATCTCCTTTTGAACAGCAATTTATTTTCTTCCCTCCTCACTGTTATGCAAAAGTAAAGGTCCCGTCATTAAAATGTATGCTTTCTCAATGCACCGGCACCGGAAAAGGGCAGTCGGCAAACTGCATTCACTCCCTGTTCACGTAATGAAAGGCGTAGAGGAAGAACGAGGTGCCTGCTGACGTGCACGTCTTTGTAACACATTTGCCCGAGAGGTGGATTCAGTGGAACAAAATGGAGAAGGTTAACATTATTCTGGCAGATGAAGGAATTTTTCATGACATTTACACACAGCGGGGATTTTCTCCCTGGGAGCGCACTCATAACACTCGACTACCCAGAATATGAGCAGTGGCATATGCATTAAATGTACAAAATATTAAAAGTGCCTGCTTGTGCCAGGAAGTACATACTCTGAGGAGGCTGTACACAGTTTTTAATGATGCAATCTACTAAATTTGCACCAATCACAGTGAAGAGGTGTATTTGTAGAAAATGGTTAATTAACAGGATTTTATACAGCTTGTAGAGCAGACCGGCGAATCACTTTGTAGATTTTTATTGCGTAAATGTTGACCAAAAACCAAAAACCCCCCATTTGCGGATTTGCAGTAATTTTATTTCGAGTTGTTGTCACCGTTACACAGTGTGTCCACCAGGGGGCAATGACAAGTTTCATTTTTCAACTGTTAAGTGTCTCGCAGTGACTCTCAGCATATCTAAGTGACTATTACCAAATAACCTAATAAGAAATTTTTCTTGTTTTTGTTATGCATTTATGTTCAATGAACACTCATCGAAATCTTTATTTGTTTAAAAATCCACACAAAATAGAAAAGTTTCCTGCGACAAACAGAATTCAACTTTACTGCAAAAATTTGTTGATTAGTCAGTCAGGGGTTTTTGGTTATTTATTCAAGTTTTTAAGCAAATTAAACTAAGTATTTAAACAAAAAATAGAGCATTTAAATTGCATTTAATGTTCAGTATTCAGTATTTTGATGTTTTGATTTAAGAATTAATTAAGAAAATAATCTACAGATGTGTTAAAACAGCCTCTCATCTGTTTTCCTCTGTTTTATATTATTTCTGTTCTGGAAAGAAAAATAAAGAAAGATTTGAAAACATCACCTAATGATCGACATTTCCCCAACTGTTTTCTGACAATTGATATGTGAAATGATTATTCATTGAATTAAAAATATTGAAAATAATCCTAAAATTCAGCCATATGTGGTTGTTTATCCTCTTCTCCCCGCTTTGCACTTCTGTAAAAGCATCTGCTATGTTGTTTGATTATAAATAAAACCTCTGAGCAAGAAAAGAGAATATTCAAAATGTCTCCACTTTCTGTCCGTAAGGGTTTTTTTCTAAGCACCAAATTCTCACAGCAAAGGTCTTTATGGCAACATAAGGGGTTAGCCTAGATTTTTAGTCCAGTCTCATTTAAGGCTAATTCCTGTGTGGGTCTGGATGTTTGATCCCATTGCCCATCTGAAGTAATTAAAGGGTTATTAGTAAACAGATATTCACGCTCGCTCACTCTTGCCAACTGTTTCATGCCATCTGCTGCCGGCGCACGTGCTTTGACATTGGAAATATGCTGCTGAACTGACACGAGTGTTTCAACGCATGGGGAATGAACTGAGCTTTCATCAAGTCTAAACACAGTCAAACAGTGTCATCTTTGTGTGTGTGTGTGTGTGTCTGTGAGTGTGTGTGTGTTGAGAATAAAATAGAAGGAAATACAGGAAATTATTAGTACACTTGTGCTATTTTAAGCCCGCTTGTTAATTTCAGTCCCTTTTAACTGGCTGTACTTTTGATACCGTCCGATCACTATTCTTATATTTCATCTCCACCACCCCCTCTTCTTCTTCTGTCTCTCTCTCTCTCTCTCTCTCGCTCTCCCTCTCTCCCCTCCGGCTCCAGCTCTGCCCTCCTGTCTGTTTTTATCCTTTTTTTATTTTCAGTAATATAGAAGGGATTAACCCTGCTGGCCCCTTGGTGGTTACTGTTTCATTTTATTCTTATTAAAATCTTAAGAACCTGCTTTATTATTCCTGTTTGATACTACCTCAATAATCCTCTGCCTGCCTGTGTGTGTGTGTGTGGGTGTGTGTGGCATGCAGCCACAGACCCATAGGTGTGCTGTGTGATGGATGTGTGTGCCTGTGTTTGGGCTGGCAGGAAGTCCAGGACACATTACACAAATTTTAATCACATGTGTGCAACCTATAGATGCACAAACACAGTCTTATGCTGGGTCTAAGATCCAGGAGTTTATCTTTTTTTCACATGTAAGACCGTCACATATTGAGAGAAATGTCACAAATTGATGTTATACATTTCAACTCATTGTCTAAGGTGCTTCTCTGTGATTCGCCGTTTCTGACAAGCATTCTTTTTATTCCTCCCGTGTTGAGATGGCTATTAACGCTGATGGGTCTCTAGTGTTTGCTGTGATCTTTCTTACAGAGAGCTGCATTGATTTTTGTGAAACCTCTGATAAATCTCAGACAGGAACTAGACAGGAGTGTTGTCACAGCAAAGCTTCCCCGGATCACGCAGTGATTTCTGCTGCAGTTTCACTGACCTGGGGAGGTTTATTTAGAGAAGCAGTGCCGACTGGTGCTGTAAGGTGTCGTCTTTTAGTGTTTTAATTATATCTACTGCCAAATACTTTAAATTCAACCTGCGCTGAGCATCAGCTGAAAGATGAGAGGGGAGTGTATTGATTTCTTACACAGAGTTTTTAATTTTAACGGCATATGCATGAGTCAAGAAAAACAGAGAGCACAGCAGCTTTCTGTGTTTTCAGTTTGTCATGTACGAGGAGGCAAATAGAGGGGAAAGAACAAGGGTAAAATTTGGTTTCATCCTGCAAGAGCAATAACTGATGTGACATTAACCTGTCATTTAGTATGCTTTTGGAGAGCATCTGTCCAGGTCCAGCTGTAAGCTTTTCAACCTGGAGACCAATCATCTCTTCATTAAAAGTGTGATACTGTTCAAGTGTCTCTGCAGGCAGCCAGAAGCACAGAGGATTACACTATCGACTTGGAGAAAGGTCAACATTATTTGATTTTCTCAAAGGTTGCTATTTATACGTATTTATCGACTGCCATTTTCTCATAACATACTTAAGCACGCAGGAATGGCTCGTATATTCATTTTCTTTGTCCTCACATTTGAGAGTCGTCTGCAGAAGTGCGCATTCTAATTTCTCATTTACGATGCATTAAATTGAGATGAGGTGGGGATTGTTGGGGACAAAGCTGATCACGCTGTGCGAGATGAATCAGAAATTGAACCAAAGTGTTTCATTAAGAGCTGTTGGATGGCTTGAGACAACACTGGGTTGTAATCCCCTTCGTTCGCTCCCTCATTCCTTTTTTTTAGCTTCTCTCTTTCTATCCTTTTTCATCTTCAGCTCACATCCTCTACAGGTGCATTTTGTCCTTTTCAGCCCGTCACCTCTGAGGTTTCCTTCCTCACTTCTTGCTTCTCTCTTTCTCTAAGGCCTGAGAGAGAGCACCTCCTCCTTGCAAACAGAGACATAACCAAATCCACCTCCCTCCTGCCTTTGCACCGGGGTCATGCCGTCAAAATGACTCTTTTTATTACAGTTCATAAACAGCGACTCCCCTGTCGGCCCCGGGAAATTTCACATAAACTTTGATCAAACAGACGTTAGCCTCCCTGGTCCTCAAGCACCTCTCTCCATGCGTGAAAATAGCTCCGCTCAATCACAGGCAGAGACAACATGCCGAAAACAGTGCAAATAGCAAGGCAGTCACTGATATATCAAGTCATTATTGACCTGAACACCAGGGGAATAGATCTCATATAAAAACAATAAGTTACTCTTTGCCTTTTTTTTTTCTTCTCCTCTACCCCCCCTTCTTTTAGCGGAGGCGGAAATGTAAGGCGATGCACTGACAGTAAACTTTGTGGCTTAAAATTAATGGCTTCGAGGGGAGCTCAGGTGAGCGATCCAAAGTGATAAAAGCATCCAATATAAAAAGCAGCAGTCTATTTAACTGTGTGTACGTAGATGCTGGAAGCTGTACAATAGATTCTTCGTGGCTTTCTCTCGCTCCTTCATCCTCTCCATCTGCTTTAGTCGAGCTGTCAGACCAGTTTTTTGTCAGCGCCGAGGCCTCGCAGCGCTCCGTTGTTGGTAATCGTGGTCGAGGCTCGATGTAATGGAGACAAGCAGCAGGAAAGCAACACAGTGTTTTGTTTTTTGAGTTGGGGTTTCAGGGCAGAGCTGCCATAGTGTGTAGTCAAAATCCCAATTAAAGAGCAAAGGTCAGTTCCTTTTCACTTTTCTCAGGATAAGGCTTATTGGTGGTCTTATTTCTGAAATATTTAAAATATCACTTGATGCTCCATATTCAAAAACTCACCGTGCTGACAGTGAGTGACCCAAAATAATTCTTGAACATTCAACATTTACTTTCATAAAGGGGAAATCTGTAATTTGTTCATTATAAAAGAGAAAACTGACTCCCATACCTGTCCGGAATTAAAACTGGAGTTAAACTGACAGTTCGGGGGGGTGAAAGAATTATTCATTTGTATTTTTTTTTGTAAAAAGTCACATCATCTCTGAAAAAGGAAAACAATAAACTAATAAAAATTTTAGTGAGAAGGCTTGCCGACTGACACTTGTTATTTTCAGCAGTTCTTTAATGAACAGACCCCCCCCTACTTGTTACTCTTCCACCACAGGATTTGTGTTCCCTGTTCAAAGTGTCGCAGCCAAGTTCTATTTTTATGAATTTTTGAAAAAGTGTCTTCCTTTTAAAATAGTAAACCACCTAAATTTGGAAGCTAAGCATCAAAGGGATAGAGCCTCCCTCGTCCGCTGCACGATTGGGATTATTGTGTGTCTGTGTGTCAGTTTTCTATAGGAGCCTCAGCAGAACATGATGCAGCTCAGCTCTAGTTGCTCCTGTACTCTGTGTATGTGTATGTGTGTGTGCATGTGTGTGTGTGTGTGTGTGTGTGTATGCACGTCCTCACCACACTGTACTGGCTCTCCCTGGCTCCTCATATCAGCTGGTCTATCTTCCCCCCAACCCCCACCCCGCTGACTCCTCACCTTTCCCTCGGCTGCGTCTTATGACTCAACCTGCCGATTCTTTAATACTCCGTTAGCTATGCCTGTTACTCTATCTCTCCGAACCTCCTCCTCCCGGCTCCTTTACCTCTCCCCCTGCCTGCCTTTGCTGCTAATCCTCTCCCATGCCTAATTGAAGGGGACTGCAGCCCTGCAGGGTCACACGCCGGCATGGCGTTTAAAATGGAGAGCCCAGGTACAGAGTGACACATCTCTCCATCCTTATCAGCTTGCCATATATATATGTACACCCAGTCGCTGTTATTGTCTGAGCCTCTTTTCCATTTCTCCCTCTTCTCCTTTTCTCCTCGCGTGGGTCAGAATGCAACCTGGAGCCAGAAGCAGTCTACAAATTGTCAGAGAGAAGCCCAGAAGAAGAAATGGATGCTCAGTGCCTCTAGTTCATTATGACTCAGGATGCGAGTTAGGCAGCAGTATGTGTTGACATTGTCATAGTTATCACGGAAACATCTGTGTAGGGCCTGTCAGAGGTGTGTGCGTGTGTGTGCGTGTGTGTGCGCGCGTACGTGCTCAATGCGACATGTTTGTGTGCTTGCACGCATATACATACTGTAGATGTAGATGTGCTCTCTGTGCATTTTTTTTTTCTCTCTGTTTTCAAGTGTCCATGTGGAGGCTGATGGTTCCAGGTTTGGATGGCGGCGTCTTGGCACCCGCAGGTCTGTTGAGACCTGCCTCCGCGTAGGATCAAGGGGTGCAGGGACTGCTGCTGCCGCTGCTGCACCCAGCCAGCCTGACTGCACACCAGCTGCAATCCCTAATGCCTTCGCCACATCACTGGCAGACTGAGCCCCCTGCCTTTTTCCTCTCGGCTCTTCGTTTTAGCAAAACTGAAAGCATCCTCTTATGAAATGATTTCATTCCTGCTTCCTCTCCTCCAAGCGTCAGGACATACGACATACATTAACGCCATTTGATGACGATATTTGACCAGTGGGCACATGATTAGACATGATTATCGGCTCAGGCTTTAAATCTGCTAAAACCGGGTGTTTCCGAGTAATTACACTGGAAGTAATTGCATAATATACGAAATAACAACAGGCGAGAAGGAGTTGCACAGTGTAAATCACACTGCAGTTCTGTGCAGAAAAATGTTTGATGTGGTGGATTTTTATAGGGAGCCTGTTTATCTTTGTACTTGTGTCAATGTTTACAAATATGTTAGAATTATTTTGTATGGCTCATGGTGTTTGTCCTTTACTGTGTGTAAGAGGATGTTGATATTCTTAGGAAAAAGTGTTATGAGAGCAGTCAGGAAAAGTTGATTCCCATAAACAGGCTAACTTGAGACATCTGTTGTGAGAGGCACTTGAATCACTATTTACTGTTTTGCAAATTTCCACTGCACATCACAACCTGTGTTTTTCTTCTCTCTTTTCTTTTTTTTTTTTTTTTTTATTATTACTCTCCGGCAAGTGGGAGAATTTGTTGTGTTTTCCTGGGGTGTTATTATGGTTGAGTTTGGGGACTGTCAAAGGGACGCTGCGCCGCACAGTTAAACTGGGACTCTCAGTACCCATCAGGCCGCTGTGAGTCTTTGTGAAGACGACACCACAGAAGGCGCCTTCCAGAGAAAGCGTCACATCCAGTTAGCAGACATCCGGCGTGCTAAAGAGGTTAAACTGCTGCGCCTGGCACAGCCAATTGTATTGATAACCGTTTGAAGCTGGTTTTCTCTCCTACCTGGCATCACGCTTCACACACTTTATTCAGCTTGCCACTCCAGACAGACTTCAAACCTGGGAGAGTGTGTTTTCCCTCCACTCGGGTGTATACAGGTGTGGGTGTCTGTGGGTGTCTGTGTTTGTGTGCATGTGTGTGTGTGTGTGTGTGTGTGTGCAGAGCCAGGGGCCTTTGCTGTTGTTTGTTTGTGCTGCCTCCATTCTATAAACCAGGCCTCTGATCTTCCAGGCAACATGCCTCCAAATTCCTCTGCCGTTCCTGCACCATGTAAATATATCGGTGTCAGTTTGTCTGATGATGAAATGAGCATTAGGATCCGGAGCAAGGCAGGGAAACCACACCGCTTCTTTTGCGATTAAAGCCATCTTCTCGGCAGCGTGAGATCTCCGGCTTCTGCGTGTTAGAGAATAAAGTTTCCGCGAGCAGAAAAGTGTCTTTCCTCTTGACTTCTTGGTCTGTTCCTACTTTTACTTTACTGCTCTGTGCTGTCTTCCCCTCTCGCACTCAGCCAGTCTTTCGTTCTCGGCTTGTTAGCCCGAGGTCCTCGCCTCGGCCTGGAGTTATTGCTCTGTCGGGCAGCTGCTTGGCCAGCCCTGGGGGTCCTCAGAGGCAAATGGCATGTCAAGGAGTGGTCACTGAGGTAGATTGTCTTCCCCCCAGTCAGCCGCACCTCCACCAGTCTCACTTGTCCAATTAGGGGTTTTTTTTGGCCCCCCTTAAAGTCCCCAACCCATCCACTCTTGACTGATTCTCCAACATCTTTGGACCCAAGAAGAACACACCTGACACCCTGCAAGAGCGCAGGTACACATAAATATTGTGTGTGGGAAAACAAGCTCAAACACACACACACACAATAGCAGTGTTCTTGTCTGTGCACGCATGTGGGCGTGTGGATATGGGTGAGAAGTTCACATAGCTCATATTTATGTATGTGTTTGCATGGCAGTTAACTCCTAAAGTAAACCAAGTTAGAAAGCATGTGGGTTATACTTTGTACTTAAATCACTGACCATTTGATTCCATTAAGCCTCTTGAATGTGATTTCCTGCTGTTCTGTCTCATGTCATTGTTATTCAGATGCTTTGAGGGGTTTTAACCTCAGTTGGACAAAACAGGCCAGTTAAAAATGTCCCCTTGGATTGGCATTTTCAGCTATTTTTTGGCATTTTATGGGCCAAACAATAAATTATTTAATCATAAAAACAGAGAGTTAGAGCCTGCTCTTGTGCAGTGAGTTTTGATTTGTCAGTGAGTGTTATGTGCAGGTGACCAGACCTGAGTAGTGACTTGCATGTCCAAACACAGACATCAGTGACAGTTTCTTAAATCCACCTGATCTGTTGCTTTAAATTCCAATAGTTGTGAGCTTACATTCAGAGGTAGACCAACACGACTGAGTTTGCTGTATTAATAGGGTAGTGGTTGCCACTAGCACATGAATGTGCTGCTAGTCTTATGTCTGCCCGGTCTTTGATAATGACAGTAATTTTGTGAAATCTTTAACATGTAAATTAAACCAAAGCTGTGTTGTTATTCCTCCCTGCCATTGCTGATTGAATCGATTGTTGTGCTCTTGCTTGCTCCCCTGGAGGCTACAAGCAACATCAATCATTACCTTCCTGTCAGAAACACAGTGTTTCTCCTTCGGCATTTCTGTAACTCTCCTATGATGTATCCAGCACTGAGCCTCTAACACTCGATATAACCAGACTGCCAAAAAGAACATCAACAGTTTATGTTTTAAGGGTTTTGGGATTTGGTAGCTTGTGAAATCTACACATTCGCTCATGTTTAATCCCATAATCAGATCTTATTTGTAAATATATCTGATTAATACTCCACCTCCGTGGGTGAAAGCATCATACCTTTCTAACATGTGACCAAGTGAATTGATGCAAGTTATATCTCAGTGTAAAGATTTTCTGCTTTTCTTTGTCTTCTATCATAGTTAATTGAATTTCTTTGAATTTTTTTTGCATTTGCATCTTTAATGGCTTCGTGATTGAAACCGTGCAGGTGCAGCACACGACCCAGATGCCTACTGGCTAATTAGTGCGCTTTCAGCTTATGATTGTTGCATTGGCTTCTACATTTGACTCTGTTAGTCCCATTCTCGTTCTCCACTCAAATCACTCCTTCACTTTGTCACGCTCACATGCACACTGACAAACAGCAACGACCCTGCTGGCAAAAGCAGGAACCTGTTGGCCATCAAACCTTTTTTTTTTTTTCTTCCTTACAAAGACCACCTGGCCCCCTAACTCAGCCCCCTCTCCATCCTCACCTTAACCAGCACACAGAGAGGGAGGGAGGAAGGTCTAATTCAGAAATGCGTGGTCCTGATCTGCTCTCTGCCCTCCACCAGGAGACAGAGTGTGAGAGAGCTGCCAGACATCACACAGAAGCACTGTTAAAAATACATGTATACCACTCCTCATCATTTATTGATGGCCTCTCCTCCCTTTATGTTTATGAGGTGAGAGGCCTCCCTGTGGCCCTGGACAGTGACCTCCAGGGTCCACCGTGGTGTCCAAGAAACTGCCTGTTCCCTTTAATTTAGCCCGCTTTCAGAGGAGACCAGATCATGGGCACTCTTCCACATGTATAAGCTGTATGCAGGGATCACTTATAAATAGTAAATTGCTGCTGTGTTGAAAACTGTGTGGTTTCAAGAAATATCCTGTTTTTCAGGGTTTGGAGAATGGGCTTTGTATGGAGGGTGTTGACCTTGGATGTATAATGGGATGAAAATGTATTGTTAAATAGTCAAACCTTTTGTTCTTTCCACCCATTAAGGACCGTGTACCCCATCAGTTTATAGGAATATGAAAATCATAAAAATGTCATTTAAGATGGAGTGGTAAAATGCCTTCCTTTGTTTATTTTATGCATTTATAATCTCTATACATCATAAAGTATATCTATCTATAAGATGACAGTCTAGCCAATTCATATGTGTACATCAAACAGTCTGAGCCCTCACACAGAAGTGTTATTTTTCAGTCTGTGGAGTCTCTCTCTTGTTTTGCTCTGACTGAATTTATCACATCATGTCTACTGCAGATGAATAATTTTGCATTTTATTCAGAAAGAATCAAAAAAAAAAAAAGAAATACTGGTCTGTGGAAAGGATGTTATGGTCAGATTTGCTATTTCGTTGAATGCCTTTGTCTGGAAGTCATGTACAGATCAGTGTGAGATTTACTCATTGCTCGGGGTTGTCGTCTGGTCCCAGAGGCATTTCCGGGGCTGGTTGGCCAGTGGGGGTCAGGGCCTCAGGGTGTTTTTTGTTTTTTTTTTGTTTTTTTGGTCTGGCTGTTGTAGCTGCTGAGATCGCAGCGTGGCAGGCGGCAAAGCCTGCCGTAACACAACAAGGTATTGATTGAATAATCTCTGTGTCATCTGATAGTAATGTGGCTTACACCGACCCCCTGCTGCAACAGCTTTCATCACTCCCGGAGATAAACGGATGTAAGTCATATCAAGAAGAAATGAGGAATTTGTTTGTTAATGAATGAGTTGTTGTGTCTTTTTTATGTTCTTCATTTCTCTGTGGTTTTATCACACATTATGTTTATATATTTAATTTTCCATTGTGATCGTATCTACTGTATCTACATACCCATTATAACACATATTACTCACCTGCGTCCTAACATCAATCACCTGATCAGTTTGAATGGTTTAAAATCATTTAATTTTCATATTATCTTCATATGTGTGTAAGTGACTCGACTTTTGACAGTTAAAATGAAAATGTGTCTTTTTCAAGACGGGAAATCAAACTTTTTTTTTTTTTTAGTACCAGCCAAAGGTGTTCCATGCATAACTGACCTGTTGAAGAACCCAAAGCTGGCATCACAACCTCACACAAATTCTTGTTAATTTCTTCTTGGATTTGTTGTTTGTTTTTATACAAATACCTATTTTACCATATTTTTATATTTTATTGTTATCTTTGTGTTGAGACTAGATTAAACACAGGCATTTGAGGAATAGCTTATACTGTTTAAAAGAGAAAAAGTTATATATTC
Source organism: Scatophagus argus (assembly GCF_020382885.2). Lineage (NCBI taxonomy): Eukaryota > Metazoa > Chordata > Actinopteri > Scatophagidae > Scatophagus > Scatophagus argus. Next base: position 15,426,438 of record NC_058512.1, on the reverse strand, counting down.
CTCAATAGGAAATTTACATACTTGATATTTTCTATTAATTAGTCATTTTAGTAGTTTACTGAAATTTGGGTTATGTGTTCCATATCAAAAAATGTTGCATTCACTTGATAGCTCAGACCCTGTTTAGCTCTATGAACTGCCAAGAGGGAAAAACAGTCCACATGGGCCTCCTTGTTGTAACTCCAAATATGAGATATTGAGAATTTCTTACCGTTACAATATTTAATTCAGTCTAATCAGCATGTTTAAAAGCAGTTATAGCTACACTTTTTGATTGGTTCTGGTTTTTGGTGATTAAAAACTGGTAACGAGATCTAGTTGATGACTTTTCATCTACTGCTAGGGCACCAATTTGGGGTAACCATCTTGGAATCACAGGCCATGTTTACATTACCTGAATGCAGCATTAGTTAGCCTACCTGTTAGTTGCCCATTTGTGATAATATTGATAGCTAGACTATACCAGCTGACTGAAACCCTGACTCTTTCTCTCTATTTTTTCTCACAAATGTAACTTAAGACAGTTTTCTTGTTTTTGTTAAAATTTTCTAAAAGGTGGGAGTAATGTAAATAAGTTTTTGACAGTATTAAAGGTGCTCAAATGGATCATCCAGAGGCCGTCAGATATGTTCATTTCAGTTAGTCAGGCTATTCGCCGGCCTCTGCAGTCCAGTAGAAATAAAAGAACGAGAGGTTTGGAGTGCAGGCTGTGTGTGTGTGTGTGTGTGTGTGTGTGGTTGTGAAGCAGCAGCCCCACCTCTTTCTTCCCCAAGTCTATCCCCCTTCTGCCGCTCTCCTCTCCTCCTGTCTTCCTCCCTAACCCCCCTTCTGATCCGAGAGGAAAGCTTTCATTATTTGCTGAGATTGGGATGTCAATCCCTGCGCCCCTGACCCAAGTTTGTAGTTCTCCCCCGTCATATTGGGGAAATGATTAGTGGGGTTATCTCCTCTCCATTCGGCGAAGCTTTCATTCCTCCTCGTGGCCCCCCGTACCTCCAGGCAAGGAGTGCATCTCTAACCAGGAGGCTGCTGCTCTCCTTTCGCTCCCCCCCACCCCCCCAACACACACACACACACACACACTGCCTGATACTTCATCATGTACTTCATCTCTCTAAACGTCTCTGTTCATTGCTGAGTCAGATTCATTTTAACACCAAGCTCTCTCTTCTCTTTTTCTCTTCCTCATTTTCAGATATTGAGCCATAAAAATGCTGGTTAGCCCAGGCGTATGGGGCCAGATGACTTCTAATGTTAGACTTTAATATGAAGGATAAATAAAATATATTTGGGAAAATTATGACTTTGCCAGGGTAACTCCAATTTCTCCAACTTTTCCCTTTCTGCTGCATATACTCTGAATACAGCAAACGTAGGCTACACTAAAAAAGTGCATCTCACCGCAGTCTGTGTTTACATTTTTATCTGGACTGAAGCATCTATTTGAACAGATTGCCATATTTTGAAAAGAAGTACATCACATTACATTACAGTTTCATTATTCAAAATTTCATTGTCCTGTTAAGAGGCAAAAAAAAGGCTTTTGTGTACAGATGTAGAAGAAAAAAAAGTCTTCAGCTTTCTCTATTCTAAGAAACAAAGTCAAACACTTTATGGAGTATTACACTGGAGGGTGTGTGTGTGTACTAAAGTGGCTTTGCTCTGTTCTGCTGCCTTCAAAGGTGAATGCCCTAAATACATGTAGGCCTAGTAACCTATGTAGGATATGGAGGCTGGGCATGTGGGAATGAATTGATGTAATTTCCTCTCTGACTAACTGCAGATAAAATAACTCCTATAAGGAAACATTTCGCTTGTGCGCACGAAATTGTAAAATTAGTTCTTTTCGTTTATGGCCATTGTTGGGTAAAAACGGCAAAATAGGCCACGCGTTTCTTGAACATTTTAATTGATCTATTTTTCATCTCCCCCCGCGGATTTTTTTTTTTCCAACAAAACGCTGGCAGTGTATTAAAACAATCTTAAGGCGAGCTGCACATTTGCCTCGTTGGTCCACTGAAAAGAATGAAAGGAAAAATAAAAGCTTTCACAGCACGAGCACAATGCAAATTACGCTTTGATTCACTCTTAATTTCATCAAAAGGTTGTTTTTTTTTTTTAGTTCTTTCTTTTGAATAATATTATTATTAGGAGTCCATGGGATTAAGCAGAGTCGCTGATCCTCTGGGTTCAAACCTTTTTTTTTTTGTCTGTCGGGAGCTCAACGAGACTCCATCCGCACTTCATTAACCCTGAGCCGGGGACAATCCACGGTAAGAGCCGGGGGATTTACCACCAGCCTTTCACATGCAAAGAAAAGAAAAAAAAAATCTCCGAGTCATCCAACAAGACACACGGGGGCTTTTCCTTATATAATCAGCTGTGCACTTTGCAAGAATAACCCCCTTTTTCGTAAAAAAGGGTCGTCGTTATCTGAATCGGTCACGGATTCTCGTGATGGGACTGTAATGATCTTTTGGCAAGTTGGGAGGTGTTTGATTTGTTCCCTTCCCCTTTTTTTCCTCTCTTCACTTTCCAAACTCGGCTCGGCCCTCTGTATTTTTAATGCAATTTTACGCATCATAAAAAGCGCCAGTCAGTCTGATATTTCACGGCGTGGTCAGCCACTAAGTGGAGGCCCCGGATAACAGGTGCCATGCGTGGATGACAGCAGGGGGAGCTGGCTATCAAACCCATTATCGACTTTCAATTAAAACCTATTAAAGTCTTTTGTCTAATCGTTAACATCGTACACGCCAAGTCTTGTCCGTCAGCCTGAACTCCTTTAACCCCCAACGCGCCACGGCCGGATAACTTGGGTCCTCATAGACTTGGAGGGGGAGAGTGAGGTTGGTGGTTGGGTGAAATTTGTATGGAGGAGGGAGGGGTGTTGGTGGTGGTGGTGGTGGTGGAGGAGCCGCTGACCAGCTGTCCCCACGCTGATCCCCGGTCTGCAGTCAGCTCCAGCCCGGTCACCAGCTGTTGGAGCTGTTTGGCAGAGAAGCGCACATTCAGCACCCTCAAGGAAAAGAAGGATGGAAACAATCAATTTCCAAATGGGATCATTTAGGGCACTTAAACAATTGCGCACATAACATTAATATTTCATCTACTGCATTGTTTGTGGAAAACGAATTGGAGTTGCTGCTGTTAATTTAGGAAAGTGGGAATAGTGAGGCAGGGTGGGAGGGGGGGGAGGGGAACAGGACAGGGCCTCCATTTTGGACAGAACACCCAGAACACCCTTCTGCTTTGTTGGCCCTTCTCTGAAGACATTAGCTGGAATTGATCTTTGATTGCACTTGTGTGTGAGGGAGAGAGTGCGCGTACTACGTGTGCGCGCTTGTGTTTGCTATCAATTCCCAAAGGCAACTTTTCACCTTCCTTTATTCATCTTGCAATGCAAACTGTGCTCATACATTTATACCGTTAAAAAGGCAAAAATAAAACGGAATGCATTCAATAAGTAGGCTAATAAAAAGCCAATATTTTTTGTAATTAAATCGAACTTAAAACCTAAAACGTCAAATCTTTCTGCAAATCTCCGCTCTTCTTTAGAAAAGGTTAAGAAAACGGATGTTAAAGTACTTGCTCCACCGCTGACACCCTGATTAACTTTTTTTCACGCCCTCATCTCAACATTAAACAAATTAAATCAACGACACGAAACCAAACAGTGAAGGGGAAAGTCGTTTGAGAGACGTGTTCAGATTCACTCTCAACACGTTTTCCTCTAATAGAAAAGCCGCGGGCCCTTAAAATTGTGTTTATTTTCGAGCTCCTTGCAGAAATGTTTAATTAAAGCCACGCGACCCGTCTCTTCAAACTTTGCTCATTGACACTGATATGTGTTCAGAACACTTTATAGTAACATAACTAATAATAATAAAAACACTGCTAATGTTTAAGGCCTGCTTTAGTTTTCGATGTCAGATATCTAAACTTTTGATTTGGTCAGTTACACATGCTTTTAATCTGCTTCCAAACTGGAGTGTGAAAATGTGACATTTCTACACTTTTACACCAAATATTATTGCGTCTTTTTGTCGCCAAAGCCTTAGGGACATATCTGTTTGCTCAAATAATAATTGTAATAATTATTAAAAGAAAACAATATTATCCACCACTACCTGTGTGATCCTTCGTATCCTAAAAATGGCTTTAGATTAAAGATAAAGTGTACAGTGGATGGACTATCACCTGATGTTTTCATGTTTATTATTGGTTGCATTAGACCATATCGGGTGTCGCTGCTGGTTCGTCCACATATTGTAGGTTTTAAGTGGGGAAATCCATTTGAGAAGAACAGCCTAAATCCACGTGTTGAATCCACCTGAGGGCCCCGTGGCGTTTTCTTTTTTTGTTTTTTTTTTGTCTCACACATATTCAAGCAGCCACGTGATTAAAATGAAAGACTTTTATTTCCACATTTATAAAAGTATTTCTCTTTTACATCAAACACCCCCCTTTTTCTGTCCAACTTTTGTTGTGAATTTCACAAAAAAAAAAAAAAAAAAATGAAAAAAAAAAACTTCACGAAATTGGGTTTGGAGGGAGCTGGAGAAAAGGGAAAAATAAATAAATAAAATCAAAACAAAAAAAAAAAACGATCCAGGAAATATACGAGAACCACTCCACAAGTTTGATATCTGTAATATACATTTTCACCAAAGGAGAGTATAACAATTAAGAGTTATCACGGCTTCATATGAAATAACTAAGTAATGCACAACGTCTGTTCAAATACATCTATAGCAAATCAACAGGCAGTTACACCTGGACGTGGACCCGAGTCTTATCGGTTTATAAAAAAAATTATAAAAAAAATAAAATAAATAAAAACATTACTGAGGTGATTGCGTCCCCCATTCCCCCCCCCTCTGTAGGAATAAAACTGTTTTTTATAAATTACTTGACATTTTTTTTTACTCCGCTAAAACTTCAGCTAAGAACAAGAAAAAGACTTTATATAGATTTATCTCTTTCCGTAGCTCTCGTGTTTGTGCCAACATGTGGGTCCAGGCAAGTAGTCCATCTTTTCTCAGACAAAATGTTTTCTTTTTTCTCCATTTATTTATTTATTTATTTTTTATTCTGATTCGTTCGCCTTTTATAGTTTCTGGTGGCTAATCTAGCCCATTATGTTAAACTGGATCAATGTGGTCTGAAAAAGACACACTAAATAGATCAAACAAACCAACAAAAAGTTTCTTTAAAATCAGTCTCTTTCGAATAAAATGCAAAATATTCTTATTTACAGGTTTATGACTGCTGATCCTCTTGTTGTTCACATGAAAACAAAAAATCAAACAGATTTGGAAAGACAAAAAAATGTTTCTAATTGTTCCTTTGGATCATGTAACTATCTTATATTCAGATTACATGGTTCGTTTCCGCCTTTGCCACTATCCAAAAGCGTCCAAATAATCATAATAATAATAATAATCGGGGTCTAAATAGCAGTGAACTGTAGGTCAAAGTGCCACCAACAATTGTATCTGTTGTTGGGAAAAAACAGTGAAAATACTGAAACATGACTCAAATAAATACACAGATGCTCTGATTCATATTGAAAAATAAATAAATTATAAATAAGGCTCATGTCCCAATAAAAGCAGAAAAAAAATCCTTCCACACAGACAGTCTGAGTCACAAAGCTCCACAGGCTTCAGCCTAAGTCGGTCATTTCACACCATGTAAAGGCCTTGAACAGTTTGTTTCTTTTTCTTTTCTCGTGTTTGTCACGTCTTTGTCTTTTCTTTTTCTTTTCAGTCTTTGTTTCTTTTCTTGTAATGAGTTCAAAGCTGCCAGGGTCGGCGTACAAAAAAAATAAAATTAAAATTAAAAAAAAAAAAAAAAAAAAAAGCAAAAAAAAAAACAAAACAACCCCAAACTCTGCAGGGGCCGGCTCACCGCTGCTGAGCCGGCCGGGGAAGCACGCCGGACATGGGGGGCAGAGGAGGCGGCGGAGGGGGCGGCTCGCTGCCCCCCTGCAGGCCGTGCAGCAGGATCCGCGGGACCAGGGGTCTCTGCAGGGCCGGCGGGGGCGCCGAGGGGCCCCTGTAGAGATAGAGGGCTGCTCCCGGGTCCAGGTTTGACACCAGGCTCTGCGGGTAGAAGTACGGGGATGGGAACATCCTCTGTAGGGCCGAGTAGTTTCCTGCTTCCGCCAGCAGCTCGAGCCCCACCGCTGTCTGCCTCTTCCACTTTGTCCTGGAAGAGAAGAAGAGACGCCGTTTTAGCCTTTATAGCATGTGTTCTTCTAGAAATGCACGTATAGAGAGTGTGCTTGGATGTGACACACCAAACCAACCCCCATCTGTTTACCTGGGGTCCAATTAGACGTCAGGAAGAGGTCTACATCTGTTTGTTTTTTCTTTTTTCTTTTCTAAATCACCAAAATCTCCAATCTGCCACTTGTGTTCACACCCAGTGAAGTCTGTTAGACTGCCAGCATGCACTCGATGCAGGTGAATAATTCATAATAAAGATAATTGAGTAGATATAGTGGTTTGTTTGAATTATTGATATGCACACATGCAACGATGCATTATTCATACCCCAAAGTGTTGTGTTTTTATATTTATTTATGTCATCTATCTGCCCGAGAGTCAAAACTGTATAAAGGCTAAAGATAATTCAACCGAAAAAGCAGAAAACATGTTTTTACATCGACGAAGACGGTTTCTCTTACTGTTGCATGGAGTTTTTATTTATTTACAGGTAGTTGATGTGTCGGTGTTCAAACTGTTTGCACGGTCAGTGTGGTGTGTGTGTGTGTGTGTGTGTGTGTGTGTGTGTGTGTGTGTGTGTGTGTCTTAAATCGGAGTCTCAAAAAAGTCTTGAGAAATGAAGACATAAACTCAAAGCTGACGAACTTCTCAAATAACTGAGTCTCAGTAATTCATCTGGTAATTTCACGTCACAGAGCCAAACCTCCAAATAAAAATCACGGATGCTCCCCCAAAGATCTTAACAACAGAAATACAAACGTCATCGTGGGGATTATCCAGATGACAACTGGGTGACGTGTTTCCCATAACTAGATATCAGTGGTCAGCTGTCAGTTAATAATAATGGCTGCTGAATGTCTTTCAAAGCTGAAGCTAAAGGTTTTACAGAAGGAGAAGGAATCTGAAAGTATCCTGACAAGCAGTCAGCAGTTCAAAGTCAAAACGCGGTGTAAAATCAGATTCAGCTTGCTCTTCGTCAAACGCCAGCATTTGTTTTCATGACAACTGAGGAATTAAAATTATTTTTTGGCTGGTTTTGTTTGTTTGTTTGTTTTTGTTTTGATTTATTGTAGATGTAGTGTGACTCGTACGCGTTGAAATCATGTCACCTTCAGTGTGATGGTGAAAGGAGAACATGGCGTCCCTGTGTCCATCTATGAGCCAGCTTTGAGAAACCAAATTACCCCTCCTCCTCCTCCTCCTCCTCCTCATCCTCCCCCTCCCTCTTAAGTAGCACGAGCAGTGTCTTTACCTCCGGTTCTGGTACCAGGTCTTGACCTGTGTGTCGGTAAGGTTGAGGGAAGCCGCCAGCTCCATGCGGTCCTGGACGCTCAGGTACTTCTGCCGCTCGAAGCTGCGCTCCAACTGGGCCAGCTGGTGGTCCGTGAAGGCCGTCCGGGCCTTCCTGGGCTTCTTCAGCCGGACCTGAGGGCTGTCTCTACTGCTGGAGATCTCCCTGTCCCCCTCCTCTTTCACTGGGTGACAAAAAAAAAGGAACAGAGGAAGGTGAGACCAGAACCAAGACCTCTTCCTGTATCACATATCACTACATCCATCTTTGTCTGGACGGGCAACCTCGATACACGTAAATAAATCTGAGCAGCAGTTTCATATAAGGCAGATGAACATGAGGAAAACCACTAAATCCACTGAAACCGATCAGTTTAATGCCGCTGCAGCTTTTCATCGGCGCTTTCGTTTAATCAAGAATTACATTCAAGAAGAGACCAAAACAAAGAAGAAGAAGAAGAAAAGAAATAAAGTCGAGGTGGATCAAATCACTACAGATTTCACATCACATTCATTATCTGTTTTTAAATTGAAAAGCAATTTGAGTTGCATTCAATGGAATATATAAATAAAGGCTGAACTGACTGCACTGGTTGGTTGATTAGTTAGATTTAATATTATAATAACAGGATAATAATTAATCAAAAACATAATAATCTTGCTGCTCCTTTCTGACGGGGTGAAGCCCACTTCATTTGTATAAAATGTAGGCCTAATTTTATAAGTTTGAAGTGTGATAAACTAACGTGAAAGAAAAGCGGAAGTTATTTTTTTCTACAATCGTTTTTTTAATTATTGGTCAAAAAAATTGCACCAAAGGCATCATTGGTAAAACAAAACAAAACCAAACAAAAAAAAACAAAGAGCACCAATATATATATACATATATTTGGGGAAAGGAACTCATTCTCCAGTGTTGAGTGTGAAATCGCGGCGCTGGAAACAGTGCCTATAGGCTATATGGAGCTATTTGATTTGGTCTTAAATTGTTATGAAAAGCTCTTCCAATATCCACACTTCCAATCTGATGTCTCTGCCGTCAGTAGACCCGCAGTCTTTGTTCTTTTTCTGCTTGGTGTCATGTCAGGGCGAGTGTTGATATACACTCCTTATAGTCAATTCTCTGGGAAAAAAAAAAAAAAGAAAAGCAAGAAAGAAAAGAAGAGAAAAAAGGAGGGAGAAGCGAGCGAGGGGAGAGATCTTGGTAGTTGAATAGTTGAGTCGTCTCAAGAAGCACAATAATCCGCCTAATTGAGCCACAAGGGAAGGACGAGCCTTTCAACCGCGACCGCAGAAACTTCACAGGACCGTGGAAATGAGTGGAAATCAAGAGCCGGGCGGCCTTGCGCGGTTACAAATCTGATTAGCGCCGGGTACAAATTGCATCAAATCCCTGAAATATTATAGGAAGCGGCGTCGTGGAAATCAAAGCTACCATACAGACGCTCTGTGGGCCCCGCGGCTTCTCCAATCAATCAGCGCGTCGATGAGCGTCTCCATCCGCTCTGTGACACATGCGCACACGCACGCGCGCACGCGGAATTTGTTGAGCAAATTGATGACGTGACGCCGTATCAATAGCTTTACAAGAAAAGTGAAACCTATTGCGAGGCCAGAAGCGAATTAAATAACCACAAGATAATAATAATAATAATAATAATAATAATAATAATAATAATAATAATAATAATAATAATAATAATAGGCCTGATTTTTCTGATGTATTAATTATTAGTTCTTGTAGCCTACAGCGGTCGTCCTCTTTCCAGGCACTGCTTCATTAAACTGTCAATGGAGGTGACATGTCTGTTATGGCTGACATGATTGGAAACAGAGAGGCCCTTGATGGCATTTATCTGGAGGCGACCCTGTCATCTCTCCCGTTCTTACCTCCCTGACATCAACAGATGCTTTCTGGTGATTCTGTTAATGCGAGGCTTGAAACGCGCCTCTCACGCACGCAGACAGGCAGCCGTTGATTTTGTTTATTCATTTATTTATTTATTTAAACGTACACACTTAATGAAAATGAACTCATTAGCCCGTCACCGTGCGGGGACTGATCTCATGTTTCCACCACCATGATGCAGCAGTGGACGATCGGGTCGATTTTTCCTTATTGGTGGCTTCCGGTGGCCTGCTACTAATGAAACGTTCTGTCACTTTATTGAAAAGATCCTTAGATGTTACAGTTTTTCACCTTTTTTCAATTTATTTAAAAAAATGAGATTATTTATTTTATTTTCGTACAATAAAAATACTTATTATGATTATTATTATTATTACATAATCTGAAAAAGACCAGAATGTCTCCAAATGATGACCTTTTTAGTTATATTTACGTCTTTATTTCTAAATGTTCTGTGTTTCTAAATGTTCAGTTTCTTTGTTTCTAAATGCTTTAGCGTAGCAAAGTGAACACACTACTATTTTGAAAAGCAACTTGGCTTTCATTGAAATTTCATTGAAATTCAATTGAACTCAATTTCACGCCTTCATCTAAACACTAAATGTACCACCAAAAGCTCCATGACTCTTTTTTCTTTAACTATTTAATGATTATTTATTGAGGGTTGCCCAAATTATAAATCATCAAACTTAGATGAAGAAAACATGAATACCAGCAAGCTGCAGATGAACCACATCCAGAAATGAAGCAGAAAAAATAACAAATCAATGGTTGAACGGACTACCTCAGTCACAACTACAGTCACGTTTTTTAAGGAGCTACAGGAGCCAAAAGTTCCGTATGAAAGCAGAGGGCCAAAGCAGAGCAGCTCCATCACTGCGTCTTACACACACACACACACAGTTTCCTTCCTTACCTTTATATTCGCTGTCTGACGACGAGTTGCTGTGGATTTTCTCCATATAGTCGTCCGCTATCTTCGACGCCAACCTCCCCGCCTCCTGAGTCGGCTGTCCATTGCTGGAGTAGGGCGCGCAGGCAGCCAGAGGCTTACAGTCCGCGAGAATATCTCTGATGAGGAAGGACGAGGTCACGGTCCTCTGTTGCGACCCCGCCGATATCTGCGCGTGCTGGAGGTGCGGCGGCAGGCCGACGCCGTGACTTTGCCTCTGAGCCACCTCATCCACGCACTCCCTCCTCGGCGATGGAGGCGACGAGCAGCCGCTCTCCACGTCTGATCTCGGGCTGAACTCCAGAGGCGAGCGGCACTCCCCCACCAGGCTGTCCCCTTTGGACACCGGACTTCCAGGCCTGTGGGACAGCAGCGAGTCGATGCCAAAACTGGATCCGTTGGCGGACGCCTCCATTGTCTTGATCGAGGCCTCCTCAAACTACCATTTGGTATTCAGGACAAGTTTTATTTTTAGGGTTGGAAGGGGGTTGTTAAAGTCTCAGTTGATCCACCAGAAGAAGAGACCCCCCTCCCCGCAGCAAGAAAAAATGTTTCTGGATACGTTACAAATAAAGATTATTCATCCGCTACTTCCAGTTACCCAACTGGTTCTTCAAACACAAAATATCTCCAGGCTGAGTTGCGTTACAACAATCGTCCACGCATCCGATTTTCAGTTTTTTTAATTGTTTGTTTCTTTTTTGTTTGCTTGTTTGTTTTTGGCAAGTCTAAAAAGAGGATTGCTCCTGAAATCGATGCAGCCGCTGTAGTCTATTTGGCAAAGTCAGAATCGAATCTTTGGGCTTCCTTCAGGACAAACTCCCTCTGTTTAGAGTTCAGAAACATCGCCGGGAAGACGAACCAGTTATTGCTGAAATTACCTCACCTGCAGACCACGAAAAGATGCAGAAATAATAACTATTTCTGGATATCAGAGGAGGAGAAGCAGCAGCAGCAGCAGCGCGCCGGTGTGTTCGGGAAAAATGTGTTTCAGCACCATGGACAGGTTCAGGCGCGGCAGACCTCACAGAGGACCGGACGAAAACGCAGAGGGCAGCTCGTCATGTGGCCGCACAGACAACGCATGGAAACTGTTCGCATTCTTTTAGGCAAACAAGAAAAGCCTTAAAAACGCGAAGCGGAGAGAGTGAGAGAGAGAGAGGGGGAGAGAGAGAGAGAGAGAGAGAGGGGAGTCCGAGAGCTGCAGCAAGAAAAGAAAGCAGCGCAAGAGGAAGCGACGGAAGACGCGGGACGGTGATGCGCGCCGCAGAAGCGAAAAAATGAGAGGTAAACTGGGTTAAATAGTCACAACTTGGAAGTAAAAGGACGATATGTGATGAGGTGGGAGGGAATCCCAAAAAATTGAACTTGAGGAAAAGTCAGGAGCTAGGTTTTAAGAGCGCCTCGTCCACGTGAGTCCCCTGTGACAAACCTTCATTGGCTGAAGGGAGCTGGAAGTGGACCTCCCTACACGCCCACTCACTCTGCCTCCCTCCCACCCTCTCCGCGTCTCCCATCCTCTCCTCTCCTCTCCTCTCCTTCCTGGCTCATCCTCACTTTGATAAAAGAGACACTGAATTCATCAGGAGACTCAGATCCAACTGTTTACAGGCAATTTTCACACTGTTTGCTTTCATTACATCATTGATGAGGCTTATAATGGGGTTATTATGTGGAGCGGCTCGGTGTTTTTCTTCTCCATTCCCTGTCTTTGGTGGGATTTGTTTCCCACCTCAACAGCTCCTCTTTTTCCACAATTTTAACAATTGACTTTTTATTATCATCAGTCTTTTCAGACATCAAATTAGCAGATTTAACATTGTTTACGTTCACTCGTTTTGATTTTAGCGATGATCATTATTATTATTATTATTATTATCGTGTTGGATGGTAGTGATTTTATTGTTAAATAAGTGAATTTTGTCATTTCTGCCTCTATTTATTGCTTTTATTATCACTCGTAAACTCTGGATTTTTTTGTAAGGGTTCAGCATTTTTCCTTCAGTCAAAAATCTCAACTTTAAAATCCCCAAACAGTCTTTGTTGATACACCATGACCACCTTCACAAAACCTTATTTTATGTGGCCTCTCAAATAAGAGAACTTGAGGAAGAAACTATAATAAATGTCTTGGGTGTCTTTTCGCTGAGCGGACACCATTAAGATCATAACAGCTCTCTAATAGTCACTGGTAATTGTACACAAAGGGCTGAGCAGCGTGACGCAAAACTTCAAGGCGCGTGAAGTGCCATTGTGCGCACTTTTTCACCTTAACATGCGTGAAATACTATTGTGTGCACTTATAGCTGCACAACAGTTTGCCCCGCGCCGCGGCCCCGACAGCCCCTAATAATCTAACTAACCCTCTTCTCATCATCATCATCGACCCCCCCACACCCCGCCCCCCCGCGCACACACACACACACACACACACACACACATCCCCCGCATCCTCCTCCTCCTCCACCCCATGTGACCACCAGATTGGAGGCGCACGTCGGTCTCAGACACCGGCAGGTTAGTGAATCCGCTCCCCGCTCCCATGGGGTCCCATCACGGCTGCAAGCTGTCACATACGAGGCGGGGACAACACAGATATAAGGCAACACACACCCACCCTGACTTAGCTGTTTCTTTCTCCTCTGCTGGTGCATGAAAAGGAGCAGTGGTTTGATGCTGCCTCTCACAGGTTTTTTTTTTGTCTTCTTCTCTTTATCCTCACTGTGGCCTTGTCCACTGACTCCTGTAATGTTGTGGTAAATAAATCATAAGGTGATTAAACTGACTTCTTCCTCTCTGTGGCCATCACACAGCCTGTGAAACTTATAAAGGACCTTCAGTTATTTTGAGCTGCTTCTAAAAAAGAACCTCAAAGGCCTCATTTATTTGATTTTTATTTGAACTGTTTATGACCCAAACATTTTTATGTCAAAATTTGTGAAAAAGAAGTGTTTTACATCTTTGTTCACAGACAAACCAACTAGTAGCTGAAAAATAAAATAGATTCACTACTAATTTTGAAGGGTTTCCAAGCAAACACAATGCCACAGGCTTACTGGGAAAATAGTGTTTATGGCTAACTAAGAATTATTATGTCATTAATTATTATTTTTCAATAATTACATATTCTCTTAAAATGTTAAAAAAGACAACAAAAATATGAAAAATGACCCCAAGTTTTTGTGAAGTCTTTTGTCCAGCCAACAGAATAAAATGTACAACAAATCCTGACTGGACAAACTGTTTGATAGCAGTGTGAAACATTTTTGCCTTTTAAATGACTGAAATTAATTGTTTTAGCACCAACATAGACCAAATATACAGACTTACTAAAATAAAAAATGTTTTGTGCAATTACATTTAACAATGCAGGCTTCTGGTAAAGTTTTGAAATCCTTCAAAAACAAAAAAAAATGTCTTTTTTTGGCAGGAGGAAGTGCTGCTAGACCATGTGTGTGTAGTGTAGTGTGTGCGTGTGTGTAGTGTAAGGTAGTGATGATTTGGCTCATGCTGCTGCTGATTTTGGAGTGAAGTGTCCCTCCGGTCAAGTGAAGCTCAATTTTTTTCTTTCCTCTCTGTTTTCCAGGAAGTGGTTTGAATTCGAGGGCCAGTGCAACTGTTACCCCAGTGATGAAATAAACACACACACACTCTCTCTCTCGCTTTCTGTCTCTTTCTCCCACACACACTCATGTTGTGGGAGGATGTTATTGATTCATGTTAAAGAGAGGAAATAGGGATGCTTCCAGGAAATGGCCAGTAAGAGGTGAATTACTGTCTGTCTCTTCACTTCTCTATCTCCGCCTGTTTTCATCAGACGGTTAAATAATAGTTTAGCATTGATCCACATTAAACAGTCCCCCCACATATTTTTATCAAAATAAAGTTAACACCCTTGGACTGTTTTTCCTTCTGGCTGGGCTGACAGCTGGACAGTTTGAATTAACTTTATGTATTTATGAAAATATTTTATTCTGATCAGGCTATGAGTGTCTAAAAAATTACAAAATATTAAGTATTGAACAAGATGAACAGCACTAAGTGCAGTTTTAGCCTAATACTCCTTGTCAGTGTTAATAATCTACCTGTGGACAAGTGCATTATTTTGTTTTTATTTTTTTGTTTTCTCTCTGCATTATTGGAATGCAGTCCATAAGATTTACAGCTAATAATGCCTGCTGGGCCTCCTCGGCTTCCTGTGTTTTTGTGGTGTTAAAAAAAGAAAAAAAAAGAGAAGACATTTTATTTACCAGTTCAATTGAGCAGATGTGTTAAAAATATATCTAGATATGTTTTGTAAAAATGTGTCGCCTTTGAATAAACTTTGGCATCCCTGTCGTTTTGGAACATCGAGTAAAGCACGTCTTTCGAAGGGAATGTATGTAAAAAGATGACTCCTCTCAACAAACAAACAGCATTAAAAAAAAAAAAAGAGGCAGGCAAAAAAAAGGAAAGGAAAAAGGCTCTTGCTCTGGAGCTGGTGCTGCACCCCAGACCAGTCAGGGATGCAAATGATGCACCTTAACGCCATCAGGTACTGGAGTTGACAGAAAATAATGAGAACCCGCTGAATCTTTTATAAGGTTAACACTCACATTTCCCAGTCAGCTGTCACACAAGAAAGAATTTAGCACATGCATGCGGGCGAAATAAACCTTCATCGTCTCATTAATGCTGACAGGGCCCTGGACCGGCAGCTCCCAGCGCCAGCGCCGCCACCACCTTCGTTTTGTGTCTGTAATTTGCAGCGGAGACAGACCCCCTTCTCCTGGAGAGAAAGGAGGAAAGGAGGAGGAGAGGAAGAAGGAGGAGGAGGAGGAGGAGGAGGGAGGAGATATAACAGAGAGGGAAAGAGGGGAATGCTAGAGGATCGTGGAGCGAGTGCAGAGGAAAAGAGGGAGGGAAGGTGGGCCTGGGGGGGAGGGTGGAAAGATGGCTAGCGCGCCAGGAGTCTGATTCTCCCCTAATTGGAAGCATTGGGCATTGTCAACGGAGGATTTTCAGCTGCTCACTGACAGGTAGAGCCGTCAGAATGATAGCCCACTTGTCAGCGCAAAAGACCAATAAAAACAAACCACTTTTGATTTAATTGGAGGCCTAACCATGGTGTGTGTGTGTGTGTGAGAGAGTGTGAGGTAGAAAGTGTGTGTGTTGCCTGCAGGGCCAGGGCCACAGGGAGGTGGGAGGAGGTATGAGGATGAGTGGGGGCATTTGTGTCTGTGTGTGTGAAGGAAATCATCACTCTAGCCATCAATGTGTTCACCCTGCCTCCATCTTTGCCATTGCTCCACGTTCCTCCTTTAGGGGCCAGAGTGGTCACTGGTCGCCCGCGGTGAGAAGGTTTCAGGAGAGGCAGGTTTTGATTCTGTCCCAGGAGGCTTTACTGAGCTGCAACATCAGAGTGAAAAACAGTTTCTCCCTCTTCTTCATCTTTCCCCTTTTCTTTATCAACAGAGTTGGCTTCTTGCCACAGATGCTAGCAGGAAGAGAAATATGTGACATTTCTGTTGACCAAGACCTGCACGACCAAAAGGAAATAGTGAATCATAAACTTTTCTCTCCATGAGGACAAATGTCACAATGAGGTGACCATATATTGTCCGGCTTGTGTCCATGTGGTTCTGCTTGTTAGAGGTGTAGCTGCTGAATGTTGGTGAGAAAAGGAATTGATGCTAAAGTGCAAATGGAAAAATTCTGCAAATGTGAAGACAACAAGTGGGTTTGGGTTCAGCAGTAGTTCACTGAATCTGGATCCAACTTTCTAATCCTTTCTTCAGTTGGTAGCCTTCTTTTGAATTGGGCGGGGAGCTTGATGTTGCCATTTATGTCAATGTTAATAGCATGTACATCTATGGTGTAATCCAAGCAGAAAACCACAACTAAGTCTTTGGATGAGTGACTATGATGGGAATGTTGCAGAAAACAATGGCATTTTAGACATTAGTGTGCTTCTAATGTTGGGACAACTGAGCATTTCCTGTTTCCATGCCCCTGTACACAAAGACAACTCCATAAAGAAAGTTTGGTGATTAATTTGACCGGGTGCCCACAGACTCTTGACCTCAGTGCCTTTAGGATGAACTAGAACACCCACTGTGAGCTAAGCCTTATCACTGAACATCAGTGCTGGACATCACTAATGCTCTTCTGGCTTAACAAATCTCTGCGGCCAGGTTGCAAAGTCTGGTGTCTATAAGGCATCTAGAGACAATTTTGATTGTATAAGGTGCTATATAAATAAATTGAATTGAACTGAATTGAATTGAATTGAACTGAATTGAATTGGTGGAAAGACTTCCTAAAAGAGTGGACACTTTCATAGCAGCAGATTAATGCCCAGGCTTGTGGAAAGACATGTTCGACTAAGTGGGTGTGACATTGGAGTGTCCACGCACTTTTGATGTCTATTTAGCAAATTGACAACCTAGATGTTTTGTACATTGCTCTTTGCCAATGATAAAAGAGGACGAGGAACGATTAAAGAATGATTAAAAGATTTATTGGACCCAAGTCTGTGGACTTTGGAAATGGATCCTAAAAAGCTCTGGTATTAACTGAACCCAAGCCCGGTCTTACCTTCAGTCAGTTGAGATCTTGTGTAGCTCTCTAACTCCCTGCATTTGTATTCCCGTGAGGCCACTTACACCTTAGCAAATTTCATTCATGCGCTGTGCTCCATCTTTGGATTTAAGAGTCAACCAAATGTCATGTGATTCTGAAATATCTCCACCCATTAGTGAAACTACTGTCTGATGTCTACTGTCTACTGATGGGGACATGTTTTGTCTTGTTGTGCAAACAATGCAAAATCAAACAAAGACAACAGACTTTCAGTAGGCATGTAACATATTTCAGATGATTTTTGAATGTGAATCATTCATTCATGACCATAACTAATTCAGGATTCTAAAAATTTGGATGGCTCAGTCAGTTCTCTTGACTAATCCATGTGTATTTAATTACTGCAGGTCCACACATGTACGTGAATATGCACCTTCCATCTCGTCCTGCACGGTGCAGGACACCCCTTTCAGCCAGCGCTTTATTATTCTTGACAGAGTTCAACGAACACATCTGGTCAGAGGATAAGAGGGGATGGAGGGATGGTGCCAAGAGGCGGAGAGGTGAGTGAGGAGCCAATGGAGAGGGGTGTGAGCAGGCGGAGGACGAGGACCTGCGACCATCCATCATACCCGTCCCTCATGAGGAATGCCAGCTCCTTCCAGCTAGGGCCAACCCTACTTTTGACGGCCTTTGGCCCCTTGCATCTAAAGCTAGAAGACTGTTAGAGAATTCAGGGGTTTTAATTAGCAGGAGTGCTTCATGTAATTATTATTTTAATCACCAATTAGTTGAATTGTTCCCAGTGCAAAACCGTCATCCCAGTTATTCAAACATCTTAAAACAACATATGTTTACATTTAAGTGACAAAGACGTCTGGCAGTTTTGTGATGGTTGTCTGTCAGGAACTAAAGCTGAGGTAGTGGGTCGTAGTGATACAGCTTTAAAGATTCTAATGAAAATGAGATTTATTTCTCTCTATCATTAAGGAAGTTAATCATAATTTTATTTTTCATTTATGATTTTATTTAGTCATTTTAATGTAATTCATGATATTTCCCTGACCAGAACTAAGTTATTGTTGCCTGAACCTTAGCTGTGTAAGATCAGAGAAGGCTAGCATGAATGGTTTTGGAACACAACAGTGTTTATCAGTGATGCTTTGCTGACTAACTTTTATTTGTAACATGACTTCTTTTTTCAGTAATGAGTGGTTCAAGAGATTACGTTCAGTAATTACATTACAGTTACTAATCAAATGTAGTAATGCTTTGCTTGGAGTTTGTAATTTGATGGTGTCTTGATATCAATTACTGGTGCATTCAGTGACTGCTGCAAGGGAAGAGGAGAAATGCACCTCTCTGTAACTCAAAAGTTACATGTTGTGTCTTCTTAGGGGCTGGCTTTTCACTGTTAGCTTTGTCTGCAGTCTGGTCTGTAAGTCTTCAGTGCTCCGGACCCCTGCTGTCAGTAAATGAGCCTGAACAAACATTGGCTTTGGCTTTGGAGTTGTTTGAAAACTACCTTTTCAAAATTGGGCTGAGTAACCAAAGTAAAGTACTACTTTTGTTGCTGATTGTTGTCTGTAATGTGTTTCCTTTTTCAGTGAAAAACACGTTTGTGTAAGTTACCTGACACTGATCATCTGTAATACTGTGTAGTGTAGTGTAGTGTAGTGTAGTGTAGTGTAGTGTAGTGTAGTGTAGTGTAGTGTAGTGACGATTTGGCTCATGCTGCTGCTGATTTGGAGTGTCCCTCCGGAGGAAGATGATACAGCACAAGATGGCTTCTTCAAATAGCTTGTTTTGAAAATTAAAAAAAAGGCATTTAGTTTACAGACATAAAAACTAGCCATTTCTTAACTGAGAAACAGGAACTAGTGAATGGTGCATTTCAGCAGCCAGATAACAGTTCAGTAGTTCAATGTTAACCTGTCATGTAGACCCCTTGAGTGATGGTGCATTGGTGGGCTCACATTGGGCAGGGGATCCCCTGCAGCTGCCACAGGGAGACACTCACAAGCTGGTGGACAGTGTGGAGACTTCCCCTTTAGTTCCTGTACCTCCAGGAGGGGGCACAGGGTCCAGGTTCACCCCCCACCCGTTACCCTGCCTGGGGAGACCAAGGAGGGCCAGGCCCTTGGCCTTCACTCTCCATGTGGGGAAGTGGGGGCGCTTAAGAGGCCGTGCTTACATCCATGAATCACTGGAGTATCTGGACACACACACACAGGCACATATGAAAGAGTAACGCAACCAACTTTGACAAGATGCTGTGGAAAATGGTTATTATGTTCATCTCCAGGAGACTTATTGCCTTGCCTTCTCTTTATGACTCTTTATAACAGTTATTGTCACCATAAATTAATCGTTTCAATATGTTTTGGATAAATCTGGTTGTTGTTTAATCCTGAGCTATTAGAAAACAGTAAAATTCCTAACACATGTTTGGATGAAATGGTGCTTTGATGAGATGGTTGATGAGCTGGTTATATCATGATATTGTTTTGCAGAATTCTGTTGGACAAATGAATAATTTCAGGAATTCTAGTAACACATCACAAAATGTGTCACTGAAGTTTTATTTTTATTTTTAGGTGTGTAACAGGGTCGTTTGAGGTGATGCAAAGCAGTTCGGTGCCTTGAACAACAGTTAGAACACTTTATTATGAATTTTACATACATCTATCATATGTTTCAATTTCATATGATTCTGTTGTTTGTATAATTATAGAATTTTTAAGGCAGCTATGAGTAATTCACTGTAAATAGTATCTCCATCCATTTTTCTGCTCCTACACGTAACAGAGCAGTTTTTACTGACGAAAAAATGTCAGGCCCTGTTTTAGCTTTGTCTCACACACACACACACACACACACACACACACACACACTATGTGGATCACAGCAGGGGGGCTCCAGCATTCCATTCTGGCCTTAAACTACTGCTTCCTAATTTGGCCAATATGCAGGTAATATGTGGGGTCGCAACATCTCAATTATCACACCTCCTGTCAGTGGCTCCCAATCCTCCGCTCGCCGCTACCTTCCCCTCCAACATGCCTTCACCCCCCCCCCACCCTCACCCCTCCCGCCGTGACTTTTATTGCTTCATTAGTATGCTCCACATGCTCCGGTGCACACCCACACTCTGCGAGCCTTCAAACCCTAACAACTTTTGGCAGATCAGTGCATGATGAGGGGATGATGAGGGACTCTTTCTACTAAAAGCCCACCTACCTGGCGCTGTGGCCCATTTTTGTCCAAGTGCGCGTCCAAGCTGCTGGTGCAGAAAGTAGGGGAAACAGCGGGGCAAGCTTGTGTGAAGGTTTTTCTGGGTGAGATGACCTGCAGAGCTGGGTATTTTTTGACGCCATTACCAATACCATAAGTCTTGTAATCCAAACTTCCTAATCCATCAGTGTTAAACCTCTTCATGGGCCCATTATCATCATTTTAGGTTGAAATTCTTTAGAAATTTAACCCAAGAAAAAATTTGTTCTTTCTTGGGTCTGAATATTTAACTCAGTGTAAACATCAAACAGCTCCGATGATGATGTGGAATGAGCTGTAGAATAAGATAACTTTCCCAGCTTTAAAACTTTTTAAGGCAAAATTGGATGGTTACATTATTCAGTGTTGTCCTAATACAATCATCTGTGCAGAACTTTGCCTCAGTTGAAAAAAGTTAGGATTTTGATCTAGAAATATCGGATGAAATAACTAAAGAAGACTCAGTATGTGAACAATCATCTAATACCAGTGTTCAAAAAATATGGAGGTTGGAACCTCATCACCACAGCTGTCACGGATCCTTCACCTCGGCCGTCTTTCTTGAGCACCTCAACTCCTGCAGTGACGTCTGCTTTCTCAGTAAAATACCTGTTGGGATGCATGCAAGCATGTTATATCTCCTGTCACAACAATCCATCCTACAGCTAAGCAGGTATGTCCAAGATGTGTTCGTGTGTGTATGTGTGTGTGTGTTGGTGGTGGGGGTGTACAGCGTGGAGAATAAGACCCCAGAAAATGCTCATTAGAGTTGACCTTGGCACTTGGAGCCGGCGTTTGATGGATCGGGTACAGGGCCAAACAAGCCCCTGGGGAGCCATGATCTTATCTCTTATTGTACACACACACCTCCTCCCCCGTTGACCCTGCAGCCCCCCACCCTCCCCACCCCTCCTGCTCACTCACACTCCTCTGCTCTACACGCATCACAGGCAGAATAAATCTGTGTCTGACACCACAAGAAAAAAGGAGAGGGGAGGAGGAGGGAGGCCTGAGGGAGTAAAGGAGAGAGAAGGCAGTGCTTGAAGAGATGGGGGGGTGGGGGGGTGACAGGAGGAGAGAAAAAACACACAGAGGGCCGAGAAAAACCAATAGCTCACTGAGGTGTCATTACCTACATAAGTCAGATGTGTGTGTGTGTGCGTGTGTGTGTTTTAAAAAAAATATCTGCGAGGCACATGGAGTGTTAAATTGAAAGTGTGGAAATTGGCTGAGTGGGGGAGTAAGGAAGGAAGAGGGGTGAGGATCAGTGGATGATGAGTCTGAGATGAAAGACGAGACTCTCAGGTGTCTCTGTAGCACTTTTGAGGTTTGCTCTGTTCCTCATACCTGTCCTTCTTCACGATGACACACATATGTAGCAACAAACACACTATTGCCACCGCCACCCTTTTGTCTCCCCCTTCCTCTCTCTGCTCCCAACCGGGGGACACACCAAACACACAAAGAGACATGAGGCAACATCCACCTCCAGGATGGCAAAGTTTCTCCTCCACCACCTAGCATCCCCATATTCACAGGGGTGGCATCACAGGCTTGTGGGCTCTTTGTGTTCTCTTCTTCTGCTGCTGTGCTACGGGGAGAAAGTGACACTCTGAAGTCTTAATTGAGGTTTACCTGGTGTTTTTTCCTCAGTGTTGTCGAGCGTTAAAGTGTGGTTAAACTTTATAATCAAGCCTACAGGGTTTACAGTGTGAAGCCGGGAAAGCGGGGAGCGTGTGATGACATTACAAACACGGTTGTTTACCGGGCTGCTAGCAGCAGCAGCAGCAGCTAGCTCGCTACCTGCATCTAGCGAACAACAACAACAACAACAACAAAACTCTGCTACATTCTCGCTGTCAGTCAACAGCCCTCTAAACAAATGTCTTAGTGTTGCCAGAAAAAGGAATTTGAGTAGAATGCAACTATTTACTGAATCTTTGGGTATGTTTGAATGGCTCCCACTATTTTCCCTTTGCACTCCGTCCCCCACCCCGCTCCTGTCTGTCAGTCTGTCTTTGCAGAGATCTGGGAGGGACTGAGAGACTGATGTCTCAGCTCCTCCAGGATCCCACCAGGAACGCCTTTTGACAGTTGCAGGAGCAGCAGGATACAGCGCAAAGATGTTGCTGTAATTGCACCTGGTTGCGTCATGAAAAAGTAATAATTTGCTGTCAAGGACGTCAAGGTGTCAGCGTTCGGCAGGAGTTGATAAGGTATTGACTGCCTCCAGAGTGCTCACTCACTCACTCACACTCATACTCCTTTATAAAGTTGACTCCCAGAGAAAGAGGGAGACAGCAGAGGTTGGGGAACAGGGGAGAGAAAGAGGGAAGTGAAAGAGAAGGGGGGAGATAAAAAGGACGAAAGGAGAGAAATGAGCAATGAAAAAATAGGCTAAAGACAGCCAATCTGCATGCTCTTAGCTCCGAGACGTTAATTGCACTCTATTTGCCACTTCACAAACCCTGTTCATTTATAATACATGCACAGATTGTGCTAAATTATACATAAGCGATCAACAGGCTAAAGCAGAGTGGCACGATCCCTGTAAGTTGAATAATACACAATTACCACCTGGCTCACTCTTCTATTCACTTTGATTACTGTCACACGGGTCGTGACTCACCACTGATTGACACTCACAGGCAGGAAAAAAGAGGAGAAAAATCTGCTACTTCATGTTGCAAAGGTGGACCCAGCTGCTCCCAGAGATCCCCTATCTGAAGCTGAACACGAAGCCTCCAAGGAAGGTTGACCTCCTCTGCTGAAAGAGAGGAGTGTCTGGTGAAAGATCACACAAGTGTCTTTGTGTGGTGTTGAGGCCTCGAAATCAAAGTGTGGAGTGTATTATGCATGACAAGGGCACAAAAGAGCACATGTACACACAGGAATGGCTTTGGGTACCAATACTGAAGGAATATGTTTTGTCACAGCTTAGTTTGAGAAATGTGACCTGTGGTCGCACAAGAACTGCAGCCGTTAAAACAGTGAAGAATTGACAAAATTCTGATTTAAATATGTAATCAAAGAATCAAAGAATGAGGAAACTGAGACAGCATTTGATGCTTTTCATACTACAAATAGTTTGACACTCTACGAACAAACACATTTTGTTCAATACCAAAAAACCACTCAGATAGGATACCCAGCCCAGCTTGGAGTGCGTGAGCAGGTAGAGGATGTAACGTCATGCTCAGTGACACATTCAAGCCAACCTTAAAGACCTGGTGTGCGCAAAGACAGACTGATGCATTGGATAACGTCACCTCATGTCTTCTGCTTAAACTGCTGCTCTGACTACTGACAAGCATGTGCATGTTCTAAACATACGCATGAGGATAAAATGTCTGGGTAACCTGCACTTGTACACCAACCAACGTCACAGGAAAAGCCAGAGACAGAAAATAAGGACAAACCAGACTACCTGGGTGAAGTCCCTGATTAATGATGCTGAACAGCCTGTCAGACAGCTCTTTCACCTCGTGTACAGACATTTGCAAGTGAAAAGAATTGCAGTCAAAGTGAATTCATCAAGCATCATTGATTTAAATAATTTGAAAATGCAAACTTGTTGCATTTGACTTGTGTGACGCTTGCAGCTGTAAAATACAACTATAGTTTGTTTCTTCTGTGTTTAGTTGCAGCACTGCAACCACATCACTGCCCACCCTTAAAGAAAGGAATGTGTTGCTGGCAGTTGAATACTTGTGCTTGTAGCATTGTGGGTCATCCATTGTCTCAACACCAGTTCAGTCAAAGAGATTCTGACAAGGGCCGACTCGAGCCAACATCACCCAAACTACAGCGACAGACGACACTCAACGCGTGACTCTCAGTGCAGGACGTCAGAGACACTTAAGCAGCAGTAGTTAACAGGTGCTGGCATACCGAATTGTACAAGGATCAAACTTGCAGCGTTCATTTACAGGACAATCTCCCTCTAACCAGTATTCTACTCAGCTGCTCTGTGATCCTTGACCTGCTGCTCCATCTTTGATCAGGGAACAGCCCTCTGAAGCGGGATGAAGCCGCGGGCTTGAGCTTTAATATCCAACTCTCCTCTTGATGTTGTCCAGCCATTTCATCGTCATGGGGAGATAAAAAAAAGGGCTGGTGATGGCGTGTTTGACAGTTAGAACATGCAGCAAAGCATTCACATGTGTGCAAAGAAAAACACCTGCTCAATCTTTGCCTGATGCCTCTTGAATGCACCACCCTGGCTTAGCATAAGGGGAATGCCCTCTGCTTCAAAGCTGGGGTGACGTAAGCTAAAAGCCCTCTCTGTGTGTAAAGCGACAGCCACCAATACAGCAATGCAGTAGCTATCTGTCCTCATTGTTACTTAATGAACCGTCAATGGAGCAGCTTGGACCAGCTTATAGACTTCTCATTGTTGCACAGGGGCTCCCAGGGTTGATAGATTCAGCATTAAGGGTCAGGATTTGTGGAGCCAGGGGCACAATCCTTCAGATATTTCCCAGAGATCTAAAAGCTAGTTAATCAGCTCTCCCTTCATGATCTCCCTTGCTGTTCATCTTCCCATGGACGCGTTCTATCAGTCTTTTTACCACCAGCCTCCTTGCGCTTTCTGTGCTTTTCTTCTGCTGTGTTTGTGTTTGGGATTTGCCCAAGTGGCCCCCAGATCAGTTGACCTGACCCCAGCTTGGCGGAGAATGGTTCAGGTCTTAGCTGCAGCCTCTCCTACATTTTAATCACAGCGCTCTTCTTCTCTGGTGCTGCCACACACACAGAAGTTTTTTTGGGGGGGTTTCACTATGCAAAATGATCAGTACAGTAAATGATATGATGGTTCTCTTTAACCTGTACTTTTAAACTGCGGTGAAGATAAACTCTCTCTCACAGCACTTCTTGTAATGAAGCCTGCTGTCTTTATTTCTCTTGGATCACCTTGCATTAAAAATTTCCCCTCGGATATCAAGTCGCCCCTCCTTCCTTGCACCCTCCCTATTTCCAACTGCACCCCCCCCCCCCCCCCCCCCTTCCTGTGCAGTTTGTCAGCTGAAGTGATTGCCTCCCTCTCTCGCCCCCTCAGTGGCATCTAGCTATTCTCATTTGCATGTACATGCCCTCGCTGTGCGGCCTGTGGGCTGGTGAGATTGATCAACAATGCCGTGTTTTATTACATGTCAGTCGGAAGGCTGGTTACCACACGCCACGGGCACACGTGTGTGAGCACATGCAAGCTTGTATACCGGTGGGTGTTGTGTTGCTTGTGACGCGTGCACGACGGGCACTTGATCACAAGCAAAACACACACAGAGCTCACACGTCGCCTCCAGATTTTGACACTTTACAAACATATATGCATATGAGCACACTTGAGACCTGGTTAAAAGGTACTGAAAACACACACATCATCTTGGACTCTGCACCCCGCGGGAGTTAAGGCAGCAGAACATGTATATTCTTGCTCGGTGAAGCCTGTGTTTACGGTGGTATTTCAGTGTAGCCTAAGCCTTCATCTCCTCTTATTGCACACTGAGCTGACAGATATTAATATGCAAAATAGGCGGATGCTGAACAAAATGCTGATAATTAAGCGAAGATGTTCTGGGTAGAATCGCGCTTAAGAGTGTGCAAGTGGGACCCAGCACATGGTAAGCCATATGCCTCTGCGCAGTTAGCGCTATCCTTTGGGGTAGGGGGGTTGGGGCCGGTTTCCACACAGGCACTGTACACATGGAGCCTGGGAGACTTGAACTGTATCCTTATCACACTTTTATAGAGTAGTCAGAGGAGATGGATGTTGTTCCGTGCTGGATTTTGTCAAGGAACTAGACATTGCTTTACATGATGCAGACACGGAGGTCAAAGGTCAGTGGGATCTCCCTAGTCTGACATCATTGGTGTCACTTTATGAAAATTGGACGCTGTGTTGTAACTCACAGAGATATATCTCCCTTCTATCAGGTTGGCTGCCTTACCCACCAGCTCCTCTTTCCCTTCCCTCCCTCCTTCCCTCCCCTACCAGTCTCTCCCTCCATCCCCTGAGTGTGGGGAAATGGGGAGGATTTTCGTGCTGCCGAGGGCGACAGGCTCTCTGTGCCATCCACTTACACAAACGGCAGGATCAGCGCTCCACACAAGAATAATTAGAAGATAATGGGTAGTAATGCAGCCCGATCTGTCCCGATTATCTCCTGGCACCGACCGGCACAGCGCCATCTGGTGCCAGATCTCAGGGCAGCGGCTGCTCTGCCACATGAAAAGAAGGTGGGCTTAGGCTTAATCTCACACCCCATTCTGTTATTGACTGTCTGTATGGTGCTGTATTCAAAAGTGAGTGTGTGCATGTGTGTCAGTCTCTGTCTGCCCCTATGAGATGGTCGATATTTATCACAGAAAAAGAGTGAGATTGCATTTATATTACATGTACGGGTGACAGCCGGTGTTGCTGAGTGTCTTGGTGATCGACAGTAAAGCAGAGTGTTGTTGAGAGCCCGGTGTGAGTTTCTGCAGAGCTGTTACATGGACAAGTGTCTGTCACGCTGGGCTCTTTCTCAGCTTAACTCCCACCCTGCATCTTCTTAAACAGCCTCTCTCCCACAGCTCTGGGCCAATTCAATATGACAGTCCATTGTATGGCCAGTGTGGCCTGAGGTTTAGTGCGTTAAGACTCTTTGTGCTTTCTGTTTACAGACGCTTTACGTTCCCGGCAGAATTCAAAAACCCCGTCCTCACCCCACACCTTTGCACAAACCAACGGCCTAATTTGCGTAATGCCCTGGCTATTATCTGTGCAATTGAACCGAAGCTCCCTGCTTTACCGTTTTACTCCATCACATATTTCACACACAGCTGGAGCCGTTTATGAGAAGTTGTGAATGTAGACAGCAATGGATTGATTCAGGAGAGAGTTGCATCTGCATCACCAGTTAGATGCTTTGTTGTTATTATTGTCATTTTGGAAAAAGTAGCCCCTGTGTTCCAAAACTGTAATGTTAAATGCATTGGGCATTTATCCGAAATATTTTCTGCATTTAAAAGTTTGTGACACCTGTGTCAGTTAGTTGAGGTGCTATGCATTAACAAGATATTTCTTTTTTTTCCTTTCAGCCTGTCATGGCATAGAAAATACCATCAAACACGTATTTAAAATGCTTGTCATACTGGGCACAGTCCATTTAATATAGTTAAATAATCTTATAAGGAATTACAAGAGCACAAGTCAGTACACATAGAATATGCATCTCTGTGTACAGATGTTTTTATGTAAAATAATATGGAAATTGATTCGTACCAGCTTTTCTGAGCTTTGAGCTGCACCTTATGGTCAACTTCAGCAAATGGAGCAGGATATTATATATTACATACAATATATTCTATTGCCCATCCATTATGAATGTGTATCTTTAATGTATTGCTACGGTATATAAAATAATATTAATAATATACATATACACAATCATATATCTTCATTTTCATTTCACTTTAGTTATTTGGGGTCACTGAGTGTGTTTACTTGATTATGTTGGAATATTAATGATAGTCATTAGATTATTGGAACTGAATTGACAAAATAATCTCACCACAAGGTCCATTTAGTAGCTTTTGTGGAGCTTTTAATCCTAACACCTTGATCTTCATCAGGATATCATATATCATATAAATATCATTAAATTATAAATATTTTTAAAAGTTGAAATATTATTTCAATATTAGAGCACCATCTCTAAGTCAGTATGTTTGACCAGTAAGACACTTGAAAAACCTGCCAGAGTTTTTGAGCAATATAAAGAGTTGTCAGAGCAATTTTTTCTGTGACACCTTTCAAATTGCCCTGATAGAGTACAGAAATACAGCTTGGACTGTTCACCCCCACCCTAAATGCCAGCTCACAGTATCACCTTCTCTCTACCTCCTTTACTTTCACACTGTCCCTCTAATTTGCTCTTTGTACACAACCTTTGTTGTTTATTGAGATGCTAACTCTCTTCATGAGCACCTAATCCCAGTGCAGGGGGGATAATTTATGAAGCATTTACATGAAGCAGCCCAGCTAATTGGAAGCATGTGTCTGGGTAAGCCTCGCCAATGCAGACACACTGCAGATGAGCAGGCCAGGATTCTGTGTGGCTCATAAAGCAACATCATAATCACCATTTTAGCTCAAAATATACATACATTTTTCTGTATTTTTTTCCAATGCACTGTGTTAGGGTGGCGCCATGTCAGAGAGGCCAAGCTATCAGCGCAGAGAGTCTGGAAAGCTGTCTTTTGTTTGCTTGGACACGTACAGAGGCAGCATTCTTCTCAGGCTAACTGCTCCATCAGCAGAGAAATGAGCCGTCGGAGTGGCACTCAGCTCTACCTCTCAAGGCTTGACCGCTGGTCTGCCGTGTCCAGCGGGAGGTCAAAGGTCGGGTACACAGGTTTTTGCCAGCCAGTTAAGGGGGCATTGGCTATTTTGATGTCAGATGACACCACGATTCCCCATTTAGTGCACCCCAGCATACGTGGCCCTATTCTCTCCAAACTCAGCCTCCCTCAAAACACCCCCATCCTCATTTACATCAGGTCGTTTGTTATGACTTTATGATTATATATGGGGCTTTGTCTGGCTGTGCATGTACCTTCACCACTCCCAGCTGGTCCCCATTAATAACAGGGCCCCGGTGTAGACAGAGCAGGAGAGACGGAGGAGCTTGTTAGCGTCATAGCTGAGCGCAGGGGCTCAGCATGTGAGAGTGGAAGGGCCGACAGGACAGGAGGGAGATGTACAGTACACACACATACACAAGCACACAGTCACCTGGAGTATCCTCTTACACTCCAACCACAAATTTGAAGTACATGACATGATGTCCGGCATTTGTCCTAGCAAATGCACAAAGCCATCATAGCATATTTCTGAGAAACTACATGTGTATATGTGCCAGTCTTCTAGTGTGTATTTGTGTGTGTTTGTGGGCCACTGGGCATGTGTTGGGGTGAAAGCATAATGAGGCTGACTGGACAGAGTGGGCCCGCCATGCAGACAGGCTCCATTGTGGGTCCCAACCGGCAGCAGAAGCCCCTAAAATCTGCGTCCCTGATCTACGCTCCAGGAGTCGGTGGGGAATAAAGGCGTGGAAATAGGATTTATTTAGCACGCCTCATCAAAAGGGAATTAGCGAGGTTTGGGGAGGGAAGATGGGGCTCTGTTTGGAGCTAGGATGAATGGCAGGATCATCTCTGTAATCCCAGCTGCCCCCCTCCTCCTCCCACACCCAAGAAAAAGAAGAGAATCACCCACATTAACTCTAAAGGTGCCTTCTGTAGCTTCACCCTGAACCTCAAACCAGAGATCCTAAAAGGAGAATCAGTTTGTAAGATCTTGGCAGGTTAGGTTAAAGCACGGCACGTAGATCCTTTCTTCCTCTCTCCCACCCATCTCTATCTTTTAATTCCTCCTCTCCCTTCAAAACATGGCCGTGGAGCTGTCAGACCCGATGATAGCGAGGCTGACGGCAGAGAGCTGGCGCACCAACATGCAACAAACAACGAGCGAGCATGTAAACTAAAGCAAACAAAGCCCCTCTCCGATCCTCCAAAGGCAGGATCCCTCCCACCTGCCACCCTGCGCCGCTGATGAAACATACAGTAACAGAGAACAGCCATTAAATGGGCGAGCGGTAAAACCGAGTTGTACAATGTGAGGGGGGCTTGTTGTGGCACATCCCGCTCTCAGTCACACACGCAAGCTTGTTCATTATCATCCCTGCTTGTGTTTGTGTTTTCCCGACTCCTCGGCTCCAGACATGGCGGCTGGGTGCATTGTGGGGGATTTGTTACCTGAGAAAAGGTGACAGGCTAAAGGGTGCTTGACTGGCAAATCTCTGTCAATGAGGCAATAAACTCAAGTTTTGCTCAAGTTCCAGACAAATCTCATCAACATTCCTCCCAGTATTTATATAATCAGATTCGGTGGGGGTATCAGTAATTGACAGGGAGCTCAATTTGGAGGAGTTGGGCAAAATAAGGTGTAACTATCCATTTTTAACATGTCACAGAACAAACACAGCAGTATTTATTCCTGGGGAGCCGTAAATGTTTGCTGGTCAATCTCTTAATTTTCCTCCTTATAAAAACTACCAAGCCGCCAAGGCTTAAATGAGGCTAAAGTCCACACATTTAGACAAATGAAGTTTTAATTGTGATAAAATATGCAACAGTATTAATCTAGATTTTCTTCTCCCCTGGGCTCATCTCGCTCCCACTATGCTTCTCCCTCCACCTCCTCCTCTTCGTCTCAGGAGCAAGGCTGATATAATGGGCTTGGCCAGAATAAGCAATGCTGCCGGGCCCGTATATATCTCAGCGTCTGGGTAATTCCAGCTCACTTTATGTGTCCTCGAGTCTGCGTCAGGCCCCAGCAGAGCCATAGCTCCTTTATGTAACACCCAGGAGAATCTGCCCCCTGCACAGGTATAGGCCTAGGAGAAACAAACACCATCAGTAACCTGTCTGCTGTACACAAGGCTGCTGGGCACACCTTCACCCCTCCTCCTCCGCTACCTCCTCCAATCCATCCGTCCCCTCTTTTCTCTCCTCTCTGTCTCTCTGCACCCCACAACCTAATCATCACTGGCCCCCATTCCCATGATTTATCGCTCTGCGCACTGCTGAAAACCAATAGATCAGACTTGCGGCGGGGGGCCCCGGAGGCAGAGAGGGACAAGCCATCGGGATGGTAGTTGGGGATGGGGGGGTGGGATGGGACATGAGGGGACCTGGAGAAAAACCCACCTATGATGAAGTGCTCTGTGACGCACAGAAAAAGCAACAGCAACATTACAGCTCGCGGTCGGCGTTCTGCTGTCCCTCTGAGCGCATTCCTCTTTCTTCCTTTCCTCCATCTCTGTGCAGCCACTCTCTCCTCTGTCCTCCTCTGTGTCTCTGGTAGCATCATCTGTTTTCTTTATGAATAGCCTCCCTCCTTATTAAAGCTCTTCCCTTTTACTCCATAAGGACTGGGCTTCAGCATTAGCACAGGAATAATTTCTACAATTAGCTTGGATCAGCAGCTTGAGCACCGTGATGACCAGAGCCAGGACTGTAGAAATACTCAAGTGATGAGTGTAACACCCCCCCCCCCGCAAAGTTAGTGATGAAAGGGGAAAATAGGGAGCCACAAAATCCACAGGGGGAAGAGGTCAGGGTGGATGGACAAGTCTACAAAATGTCAGCCACTGACCACTGAGGGCTACTGTTCATTTCCCACATCCTACCCACACTAGATGCTTCTCTTTTAACCACAAACACAACAGTTTCCTAATCCAAACTAAGTCATTTTTGTGCCTAATTTTAATCAAAACTAAACCACAATAGGATCAAACAAATGACTGCCTGTCTGCTCACAAAAAGCGTCACTCTAGACAGCTAAAACTTTTGTTGCTTAATTTGGAGGACTTGTTGGAAAAGCAACAAAAACTATCTGGAAACGTTTCTAACTTTGGACTAAGTTTTAGATTTAACACTAAAACTCATAATGTTGTGCTGCGCTGCTGTCTACTTGGCACCAGATGTAAGACCACCACCCCACCGGTGTTATGCACATATTGTGAGCAAGTTTTTACGCTTGGCCGGGATGGAAAAGTTGGTGAATTAATAAAGGCAGGCAGTGCAATAGAAATAGACTTGAATTCATAGCTATTTACATGCAGCGCATAACTTAAAGTAGAGGTGGCAGACAAAACATCACATCTGTGTGGACTGATGAGCAGACTTTAATCTTTTTCTGTATTCAGAAATGCCATATTTCCAAAATGTTTCACACATAATTTTCCACTGTTTGAGGTTTGACTATTGCTCTTTTAATTACATCATCTTGTTTCGCTCTCTTCTTCTGCGCCACCAACTGTTCAGCAGCTCAACATGTCCCTCTCTCTGTGTTTACATAGCAGTCAATGTAAACATGCAATGATTCACGTTTTCTTTTGCAGATCTTCTAGAAATTCGGTTGGAAATCATGTTAAATTCCGTATAAAACTTGACTGTTCCTTATGTTCTATTAAGTCATATTCAGCCCTTGTTCTTTATAAATATTTTGTTTGCCTAGAATAATTAAATACTGGAATAGGCCTGTAAAATATCCACCATGTATCAGCCCGAGGTTGCTAAAACCCCAAATTCCCATAAAACCATGGACATGACCTCAGTGTCCTCAAGTGGCCCTGGTGACTGAAGAGATTTGGACAAATTCACGGATGTCAGCTGTTTGACGCAAAACTCCACAGTCATGGTGTGTCTGTTCATCCTCACCTAATCCTTTCATCCATATGTTATACTTCAGGTCATTTTATTTTTGTGTGCACAAAATTGTTTTGTATAGAATATTTTTTGGGCCATAGTATTTTGTTGCATCATTGAAAGTTTTATTTTATAGAAAAAAAATTGTCAGTCTACAATATATTGAAATGTGACCATGTGCAATATGAGGCTGAAAAATGTAAGTAGTTTAAGTATGTAAATCTTATTCCCAAAAGTTACTAATTCAAAAGGTACTTAAGTTTGCAATTGTCATATGTTGACATGATGAGCTGTCTTCAGGTCTGAGTTGCTCCAAGGCTTTTTTCACTCCTAAGTGTAGCTTTATATAGATACCAATCTCCTTTTCAAGATATTGTTTGATTGGTATAGAGCTTATATTGTCTTAACTTTACATTTTAAAAAGTAAGCTAAGAAAAGTGAAAAAAAAGCCCCTCTGAAGAACGACCAACACTCCAAAACCGTAAGATACTGACTTTGCAGTAAGTTAAAAAACAGTAAAGCAACAAATCTTCACCTTTGGCAGATTCAGACAACAGTTCAGACTTAAAGACCTTCCTTTGGTATCCATGATTGTTAAGTTATCCAATCAGAGGACTACACACATTAGATCTACTG
Source organism: Scatophagus argus (assembly GCF_020382885.2). Classification (NCBI taxonomy): domain Eukaryota; kingdom Metazoa; phylum Chordata; class Actinopteri; family Scatophagidae; genus Scatophagus; species Scatophagus argus. Next base: position 15,393,329 of record NC_058512.1, on the reverse strand, counting down.
AAGATTGAAACACTTTGAGACAACACTTTATCCATTTATCAATAATCCAAATGGTTGTCCATGGTTTCCTCCCAGCTCAGCTAATTGATTCATTGCCAAATTGTCTCAACACTAGTGTTATTTGAAAATACAGTTTTTGCACATTTTGTAAGTAAAAATAAATAACACATCCTATAGAGTCACATTTTGTTTTCTTTCCACCTTCGTTCGAAATCTCATGAGTGTATTGAAGCGATAACCCTGCAGCGTTTAACACCCTGAGTCGTTTCTTGACTTCCTGTTTACACCAAACCTCTCTGTCCATAGGTGGACTCGCAGGACAGGACAGCAGAATAAATCCTGGCCTTGAAAAACGCTCTGAGTCGTGCAGGTACGGCCAAACACTTGACCTACTTGCCACCTGACCTCTGCGTCCTACAAGGAACACATGGTGTTATTCCTCAGAGAACACACTTCATTACAAACATAGATTGGATTATGTCTTCCCAAACAGACTGACCGTGTCCAATCACTCTAGTGTGGCTTTGAATGAAGAATATTCACCTTATGTCTGGACTGGTGGGTTGGGAAGGTTGAAGTACACACACACACATACGCACACTCAGAGACTGGCCCTCCTGGGGACTGGTACATGGGGCTGACAGGGGAACAGAGGGGCATAAAAAGAACCGAGGGGGGAGAGAGAAAGAAAAAGAAATGTCTTTTAAATGACATCCCCATTGTGAGACGGAGCAGGACGATGGCACTTTGCAAAACTGCTAACAATGAGCACAGGAGAAATCCCTTATCCTACAGGGGCCCGGCAGCATGCTCGCCATTACCATAGTCATTTAAATACAGTAATCTCATTTTCTGCCTCAGCCGAGGGGGCATGCTAAATTTCCCAGTGTGATGGGAGGAGGGAGGGGTGTGCAGGGCATGCAGGATTAGTGACTTTTCCCAATCTGTGTGCATGTCTGAGTTTTGTGGTGTTGTAGCAATTGCACACTGCAAGAAAAATCTATTTTATAAAGTTTTGTTTTTGGGTTTTTTTTATTATTATTAAGTCCTTGAGTGCTGATCCCAATTCACTACAATTTGAGCCATATTTTCTTAGCCATTCTTTAGGATATAATAACACGATACTCAACTGAAGATGCAGGGATGCAGTGACGCAACAAAGAAGTCAAGAAACACAGTCATACGGATTGTAAACTAGCTCGTAGGTTTGTTGGATTTATATGGAACATAAAATAAAGCCAGACAGTTAAATTATTGATTAAAATGTCCAATATTCTTATTCAATTTTGACCAGCCATATTTGCCATAGCTGTGCACACAGTTTTCCTGTGCACTGAGGGATTATTACCAACATCGCGGGTCTCCTAGCATTCGGTTTTACATCGAATCAAAGAGGCTCAGAGCCTAAAGCGTTGGCTTTGTTTTACAACATGTCTGACCTCTCAGGTTTCTTCCTCTTGTTGTAGTGACAGCATGTCCCCAGATCTCAGCAATCAACGCTGTGGTTACACTTTTATCATAGCTGATAGAAAACATGGACTGTCCTACAAAATGAGAACTAAGTTGAAATAAACCAGAATTATTTATCTATTTATTGTAAAGATGCCAGTGCAGGGTGGGCTTGTGTTCCTGATACACATCAATTTTGTTTCATTTTGCAAAAATCACATTTTCATCAATAATAAGTCAGTTTTTTCTGATTAATCTATTAATTATTGCCTCTGTAAAATGAAAGGAAACAGATAGAGATATTTCCTGAACCGAGAAGCCTGAACTAGATGTTGTCTATTGTCAAAGAAAAGCCCCTCAAGCTGCCGTCCATAAAATAATCTACAAAAATCAGAAAAACAGAAGTCAAGAAAGGCTGACTTTTAGGCCTGATGGGGATTAAAATCCAAAAACGATGAATTCTAAAATACCCACAAAGCAACTCAATTGTATCTTTTCATTACAAAGTCTTTATCTTGTTATCCGAAGGTAAAAATATGCTGATCAAGTCCCCCTTCAATTTTCCTGACAGCTGAGTACAGTATTAGATAGATAGATAGATAGATAGATAGATAGATAGATAGATAGATAGATAGATAGATACTTTATTGATCCCGAGGGAAATTCATGTCAGCACCACACACCTTTAGAAAATTCAAGAAAAGGTTGGCAGATTCATTCACAAACAACTTTTAGGATCTTATTGACACAAATTACTTGAAGGCGGACATTTTTTGCAGTGCAAGTGTCCATGCATGGGAAAGAGTGGCTTTATGTGGGAAGGGTGTGTGTGTGTGTGGGCATTGGTTGGAGTTGCTGCAGCAGCTTTGGGGAATATCATATCAGATCAAACAACAAAAGAAGACCGAGGGAGAAAAAGCTGTTTCCACATAAGCTGTTTTCATTCTTCTCCGCTTCCGGTCCAGTGGAACAGTTGATGAAGTTTAAATGAAGCAGAATTAGGAGATCAAGCAGACACAGGAGCTGGTGTCGATGGTATCCGTGAGGCCTCCCTGCCCGCGCCCGGGGAATCGAACTGGGGACAGCTGACCTGGATGAAATCAAGAGAAAGAGGAGGGAGAAAAAGAGAGTGAAGGCGAGGAGGAGGAGGAGGAGGAGGGAGAGCCGAGAGAGATAAGGGGATGAAGTATCTCCTAAATGTGATAATCTCCAATCACCTCTAACATCAATTCTGCCAAGGCCCGGGTTAATGAGCTCACAGCCGATCAAGCGTTATGCACCGCCGCCCCCACCACCCCCTGCTCCCCCTCCCTCCACCGCAGCCGCTCTCATCATCACTGTTGTTCTTTTGATTTAATCCCTCTTACTTCAGCTGATTTGAGCAAGAGCGGAGAGAGAGGGGAAGGGGGAAAGCCTATTACCCAAGCTCCTCTGCTCTCAACTATCTAAATGCTAACGATGTGAGGGGGCGAGAGAGAGAGAGAAAGAGAGAGTGAGGGAGAGGAGGGGAGGAGAGGAGAGGAAAATGATGATGGGGGGAGGAAGGCGCAGAGGGGAAATGGGAAAGAGAGCGCGAACGTGTTTGGCAGGAGAGGACAGGACGCAGCAGAGGGGGGCTAATCTGTTGCTGCTCGGGGTCTCCGGGAGCAGTTTGGTTATTTTGAAAGCAGGTTAGCTGAGGAGAAATCTCGGCGTCCTGTGTGCTGACCATCCGTCCCCGGGGGTCAAAGCACCTGATCTCGACTCTTTACTTCCACTTGAGCGGTTCTGACACACCGACACCAGCATCTCCGGCCTTGTCAGCGCTCACTTTTACCTGCTTTCCCCCACCATACTTTCTTTTTATTGATTAAAAAACAGGGCGGGGAGCGCGTGTGCTTGCTGCAGAGAATCCCACGTTATGGATGTGATTCTCTGTGGCCGGTGTAGTTGCTCGGAAAAGACTGGGGTAAAAGCTAAGGGTCACCTTGAACTGAGAGCAGTGTCTGTTTCGATTTTGCGCACCGAGGGACCAGAGGCATTTTCACATAGTTTTTCGTTATGAGTTTTCTCTCCTTCGCTCTGCCTCCTGAACAATTGTTTTCTTAGTTAGGCTTCTTGATACAGTACCCAGAGGCCCTCAAAACAACTGAGTAAATATTTGGCAATTGCTCGAGCTGAAATGATGATTATGAGCCAAGGTTTGGCGCGGACGCCAGGCTGAGGCGTGTGTGCCACCGCGATTCAAACCTAGCCCCCCGCTTTAATTGGACTACAAATTCTCCAAAGAGATCACACGCAATCCACTGTTTGCCTTGTTTAATTTCGCTTTTTGTTGAACTTTGCAATTACGCAGCGGTAGGTAGCGAGGCACCTGTGTGTCGCGAATTAATTGCCTCACAAGTTCACACGGCAGCTCGCACGATTTACACGGCGATATGAGGGAGAGAAACAAGGGTGCGGCGTGCCACCTTTTCAACTGTAACAATCGTTCTGATTTGTTTTCGCTGCCTGGCACTCAGCATTTCAATTCATCTCGAATACACAAGAACATGGCAGGAATTTGCTCGAAAGACGCGCGCGCGTTCGGCTCGCTCGCGTCCGCCCGAGCAGCGCAGTCGCTCACTTTTGTGCATAACAAGTCTACCTCTCAGATTGTCTTTCTTTCAAGATTCCCCATTTGATTTCATATTGGCCAATGAAACAGTGCAGGAGAGGCAAGTGAACAATCAATCTTTGTAATGTGATCCACGGATTGAGCGCGGTGAGTAAATGTTTGCTCAGGCAGCCATCCAAGCCTGCAGTCAAACGAATTCTGCAGAAAAGGAATCTATCCAGGGCAGGCCTTTCTCTTTATCTCTCTCCTGCCCGACAGCAGCAGGGTATCAAGCACATTATATTCCAGCGCTCTGTGCATTTTTCATATAGACTCGCCTTTTATGTTTTATGTACGCCAGCTCAGGGGAGAACAGCTGTGTGGGCGCCGCATCCTCTGTAAGTTTAGAGGGAGAGAGAGAGAGAACTCATTTCAGTGGGAGAAGTGGAGCAGAATGCCAAACGCAGCGAGCGCAGTACCTGCGAACAAACAGGAGCTGCAGACCAAGGCCTGCCTCAGCTATTACATTACCATAATACACGGAAACAACACCTCGCATGCTGTTACTGCAGTAATTTGAAAACAGATTGACAGGATTTACAAGTTCTCAGCTTATCTGCGCCGTGACCTCCGTGACCTCAATCTTCACTGTCAACTTTTGGAGTAAAATCATATTGGAGGCTTATTCACAGTTCTTGCAGACTTTTCCGGGATAATCTGGTATTATATATACTAATGGAAATTGATTTTTATTTTTTTTGTTTTCATGTTGCGTTGGTTTTCTTTGGAACTGAGCGCAGATGAAAAAAGAAAAATATATATATAGTGTGATTTTATAATTGACCCTACTTGCTCCCTCATGCAGAGTTGATAAATCCCTCAGGCTTCTTCTGAGACTGCGAGCCTGTTGGAATGTAATACTGGGAACAGAAGAACAGCTCTTTGAGGGATTAGGCTGCATTGTGAATTAGTGTACATGCTGGCTTACAAAATTTAACATTAACACCTTTGCTTAGTGCTGATCCTAAACAAGGGTCAGTAAAAGCACAGAGATCAGTAACCACTAACGCCACACCATCTGCGTAGATCTTTGAGTCACTGAAATGTGCTGTTTTATTGCTGTTTCTTGATGCGGTTTACATTATTCAGATTCTAAATTTACATGGAGATTAAAAATCAAGAAAATGTTGTTCATGAGCTCTTGCAGGAAGATTTCGAAAAGGCTGATAATTTCAATGACTGTTTCCAAAGTATCTTTTTAAATGAATTGTCAGCTGAATTAAATTGTGGCTTTACAAATTTATATTTCTTTAAACAACATACAAAACGACTGTCGCCCAAACAACTCTGTTTTTGCTACAGGTTTTAGACTTATTTCTAAACAATAGGTCTTCCAGAAAAACCTAACAGTCAGTGCCTTTAAATGATCATTTTTATTGTAGTAATTCTGGCCTCAGGCATTTATTTAAAAACACATAGACGTTTTCTTTCTCGTTTTCTCCCTGCACCTGCTTGTGCACAGAGCATCACAGGGAGCAGACAGAAACCTGCAAGTTAATTCTAATGCATAACTCTTTTCTGGGTGGATAGAGGCGAATAAAAATTATGCTCAGTGATTTAGACTGTGGTAAAGTGATCTTTGGATTATTTTTACTTCTACTCATCTTCGCAGTGGTCAGATCTAGTTGTGATATCAGACTGAGCTCCTCTGCTGGAGACAGAAGGTGAAATATTTTTGTTTAGAGGGACACACTGCCACCCAGTGTTACAGGCTGTGAGGCAGGAAGAGATGGAGTTTACGTAAGTTTGTCCACTTCTGACACCAGTCACTTCACCTCGTTCTTCTCAGCTTTAATGATCCTTTCTGATGTTTGTCCAGAGAAACTGAATCAGTAATGTTGAGAATTTTCCACCACTGTGAGCTTTATCCGTGTAGTGAAATGAAAGACTCATGAAGGAAGAATGGCTGTTTGGGGGGGCTTTGCTTTTTAACTCAACAGGTGCTGAAGCTCCATGCCGGGAATTCACCAAAGCCTATCAGGCTGTCCAATTCTGTACTGACCCTCAGACCAAAATGGCAAGAGGATCAATATTGGCATGATGCACAGGAATACTGTCTGGCACTTTGTCTTTTCTCATACTACCAGTGGGGGGGCAGCAATGTCAGAAATTTTGATTTCTGTAAAAAAAAAAAAAAGTAGCTTTAAAGAAATATTTTAAATAAACAAAGTTCCCCTCTCATGTTTCCTTGTAATTGAGCTGATAAAAAAATGAAAACACGAAGAAAGAGAATGAAAGAAAGATATGCATCTTCATGCATGTTGTGGATGGTTCTTTAATCACCTTGCTCACACGGGCTTAAAGCTGCCGTTGTGTATGGAAACCCCAAAGTGCTATTAAATGCCTCAACATGTGATCCTTTCTAAGATGTTGATGGGCTGACACATGACGCTGCAGACAGCACATGCTTCTTTTGGCATGAAGATTGAAAGCTTGGCAAGTGGCAGGTCAGAGTATTGAAATGGAATGAAATTAAAAGTGCTATATTAGATGTTTATCAGATTTTAGAGACCCAATTAAAAATTGGATAAACACTGAAGAATTTCCATATATTCATCAGAGCTTATTTACTGCTTTGCTTAATACAGTTATAAGTTACTGAGCAACATCTAAATCAGCATCTATAAACATCTCCAAATAATTATTATGCAACTAAAAGTCTGGATAGGAAGTTGGTAAGACTTTATGTTATCAATTACGTTTCTGAATTTTTTAATATTCACCTAAATAAGGTCCTCAGTGGCTTGGTGAGTTTTGCATTAATGTTGTATTGAGCTGAAACATATTCCTGTCAGTGAGACACCCTGCATGCCCTGACAGCTGATATGGGTGAAACAGTACAGTGTTTGGCAGTCAGTCCAGTACATTTTAATGTGTGTGAATCAGTCACGACAAACATCACCTGCTCGAAGACTTCATCATCAATCGGTAAAATGCCTGCCACCCTGAGCAGGCATCCAACCTGCCAGCAACCTGCCTATCATGATGAACCCCAGATGGTTTCAGTGCATATGTTTTCTGTGTTACTCGACATTTCTCAGGGTGTATTTTGACAAATGTTAAAAGCGTGTGTCACTGCTTTATTCTGGCATTTTCATTCACCCAACAGATCATATTTTCAGTACACACAATATCTCTTCTCACCAAATTTTGTAATGATAAACATGCTTCTGTTCCTCTTAAAATTGCATCAAAGTTCCAACAGCACTTGTTGATATACATGTTGGATTTTGCTAAGACTTGCTTGAATTATCATCACAAAACCTGGATCTCATGCTTTCAAAGTTACACCAAAGTCACTGCTTAGTTATTTATGTCCCATTCCTAAAACTTCCTGCAAGACTGGTCTGATATTGACAGCATGTGGGGACATTCTGCAACATTCAAAATGATGACTTGGCCCTGTGGGGAAATAAGCAGCTGGAAACAAGGTGATGTATGTACAGTATATTCATATATTGTCTCAGACAGTGAAGTTATTATTCATAGCGAAATGATGAATTCCTTTGTTGACTGTTGTCAAGTCATGTCATCAAATCTGTGCACAGCATCAGCTGCAGACATGAGTCACACGTTGCTTATCAGTCCTGACACACAACTACATAATTGGCCATATATTAATGGAGTAATAACTATATAGAATTAAACCCAAAACAATTTCTCTAAAGTCTATGTAAATCAAACTTCCATGTCCTGCTGCCAGACGGTTTCTGTTTTCCAGGAGTTCTGAATTTTGACTTCTCTTTTGTTCAGACTGAACAATTAGTCCTTAATTACACCAGATCAGTTCCATTCACTCATTACTCGCTGCTGTTGTGTGCAGATACACTATATGGGCAAAAATATTCAGGTGTGGTATGGGGCTGGTTTTCAGGGGTTGGGCTTGGCCCCTTACTTCCACTGAAGGAAAATCTTAAAGCCTCAGCATACCAAGACATTTTGGACAATGCTATGCTTCCAACTCCACAGGAGCAGACAGGGGAAGGCCCCCTCCATCCAAGCAAAACTGTGCTGCACAAGAGCGTAAAAAGCAAAGTCCACAAAGACATTGCTGGATGAGTCCAGTGCAGAAGAACCCGACTGGCCCCACAGAGCCCCGACCTCAAATCCAACAAACGTCCACGGGACGTAATGGAATGGAGACCGCTAGCCAGATCCCATGTCCAACACAAGTGCCCGACTCCACAAACGCTCCACTGCATGAATTGGAAGAAAACACGTAACACTCCAAAATCCTGTGGAAAGCATTCCCAGAAGAGCAGAAGGTGCCATAGCTGCGGGGGCGGGGGGGGGGGCAAGTCCACAACAATGTCCATGCACTTAGAATGTGATATCACCAAAGTCCTCTTTGGTGGAATGGTCAGTTGTCCCAATACTTTTGCCTATATAGTGTATATAATTTACAAATAGTACAAGATTTTTACAAAAAACCAAAGCCCAAAGTGAAGTTTCACATTTACAAACACTTTGAGTAAAACATGCAATTTACATAAAACACGGATTCATTTATTTTGCCACTTGCATCCAGATTATCCAGCATTCAGACACAAAGTACTGTAATACCTTGTAATTTAGCTATAATTGTATTCCTTTGTACCATGATTGTGTAAATTCTATCAGTACATTTTCAAAAATCTGAACTTGTAGCACATACTATTTGTATCTTGACTGATTCTTTTTTTTTTACCTCAGTCCCCATCAGCATGAGGCCAAACCTTAAAAACCTAAAATTACTGGCAAAGAAACAAAAGCAGAGATGGAGAAATAGACAAATAGAGCATGAACACAGATAGTTAGCGATAGGGAGAGATAACGAGGAGGGCAAAGTACCCTGTAGGATTAGCAAAAAGGGTGGATAATAGGGACCAAATGTGACAGTTGATACAGTGGCCTATCAAGTGAGAGTGAAAAATGGGGGAAGGATTTGAAATGAGCGAATCATATGGTGTAACTTATCCTCCCAGTTCACCAGAGACCAAAGATACTTTCGTTTATAGAAGCAGGAGAGCCAAATTCCAGGTAGCCGCAGGGAGACGAGAGAGCATTTTTTCACGCTTGAGAGGGTTTTTGCTGTACCTAACTGGCCACACTGGCCACCAGTCCTCTATACTGGTCCCAGCTTGGTGCTTTGTCAATGTGCTGTGACTAATCCAGGAGGGGTCCCACATTTTATCTCACCCTAATTAAAAGAGGATTAGATGGGATGGAGCTCTAGGCCACTCCAACATGCACAGCCACCATCCCCTTGCTTTCCCAGGATTATCACTTACTGAAATTGCCTGGATTTTTGATGCAGGCCACCACCTGAACTCAACGAATCAGTCTGTCACTGAAATAGTTGGTGCTAAGACCAAAGGGGGTTAGAAATATGCACTGGTCCAAAAATAGGCACTGTAGCAATAACCCAACTGGTGTCTACACATGATCCATACACTCCAAATCTGCCTTGTCTCCAACGCTGTGTTTCTTAGCCTGTGATTATAAGATTTAATCCTGATGGCTTTATCTCAAGTCATTTTATTATCTTTTATTCTGCTATGGGGGAGTCTAAAGTAATTTCGGTTCTGGCCTGTTCATTTTACTCAGAAAATTCTAACTCTAATTCTTAAAACGTGCACCAGTCTGAAAATAATTTAATTTAATTAAGGGCAACAGAGAAGGAGCAAAACTGAGTTTTGGTGCCTTCACCATCCTCTAGTGAGAGTGTTCAGTTTGGGGATGACAGAACTGCATCTCTGCTTTTTGCAGATGATGTAGTTCTGTTGGCTTCATCAGGCTGTGACCTTCAGCATGCACTGGGGCATTTTTCAGCCAAGTATGAAGAAACTGGGATAAGAGTCAGCACCTCCAAAGAACATGGTTCTCTGACAGAAAATGGTGAGTTCCTCTCTCTGTTGTTGCTCAGTGCTCATGAGTGATGGCGAAATGGAGCGCAAGTTGGACTGGCAACAGTAATGCAAGTGCAATTTTGGTGAAGAGGGAGCTAAGCCAGAAGGGAAAGCCTTTGATTTAGTTGTCGGCATATGTCCCAGCCCTCACCCAGGGTCATGAACCTGAGGCCTTGACTGAAAAAATAGATCACGGATAGAAGTAGCTGAAATTAATTTCTTCCATAGGGTGGCTGGGTTCGCCACTGGGTTGCACTGAAAGGAACCAGTTGAGATGGTTCATCCAGCTGAAAGGAGACCTTGGAGTAGACCTATAACAAGTTGGAGAGACTATATATATTATCTGGCTGTGTTGTGAATATTTGAGGATCTCCTAGGGTAAGTTCAAAAATGGAGCTGGGGAGAGGGACATCTGGACCATCTTACTACATCTTGATACAAGGAGACAAACTCAGTTTGAGTGCCTTTACCATCTTCCATCCCTTTTTTACTGGGTATACAAATTATGCTACACGTCACCAATGAACAAGCCTGTTTGTATCTACATTCTCGGTCTCTTTGTATCTATAGTATTCAGTTACATTAGAAGATTAAAGAAAATGACACAAACTGAACCAACAAATCACATAACTTTAGGATTAGGTGGAAAGACTCAAGACTAGTGATTAGCACATTTAAAAAAAGCATAACTGGTGCATTCACGGGAATTCTTTCTCCAGTATCCTGGATTTGACTGCAACCAGACATCTAGGCAGCCACCGACTACTGAAGCCAAGGGTCACTGAAGCTGTATTTTCATCCAAATAATTTTGCATCTTCATTTATGATCATAATTTCTCTACAGATTAAATCTGCAATAGAGGACTTTTACATATAAATGAATGAATAAGATAGAACGGTCAAATTACAACAGAATTTTAGTATGGGAGGTTATTAATACAACCTACTTTCAACTGTTTATTAATCCTACACTCTGTCCCATAAATAGTCAACTGAGATTAGATAATTCAAAGTATGATCAATTTGGCTGGCAGCTGCCATAGTGAAGACAGATATTCCCACTTCACCACTGGTATTTGGGGAGGCCTTTAAAAAATGACCTCTGGGGCCCTGACCTCAAACCAGAACATTGTGTGAATGCCTGCAAGGCATTAGGTTACAATATATTCTCAAGTGGCGCAGTTTACTTCGGGACATAACCATCCAAACTGCATTGAAATGCAAACATGGAACAATAGCTCATTTTTTCAAGGTATCACTGAAGCCTTATGTGCCAAATAGCGCCATGTGCTATTTTTGTCCAAAACACACCTCAGTCTTCAGCAGCGGAAAGAATAAGCACACTTTAGAAGTCCATGGTTACCTTCAAGATAGGAATGCATATCTGTAACTTTTTGGCCATTGAATTGTGATGTTCAGGAAATCTTCTTATGGAAAAAGACTGCATTTTCATTTTGTTACTGACATTACTGCTTCGGCTGCAAAGACGTTCGATTAAAATAAATTATTAGATAAATAAATTCAGGCCACTAGCTAACTGACAAACTCTTTTTTCTTGACTTAATTAAGTTTATGTATTAATTGCTTATAGTGTAAAACTAAAACAGTTTTTGCAGGCTCCGGTACCATAGGTGGCGGTATGCACCTTCAAAGTTACTGACTGCAATCAGCCATCAAAACAAGGAAAGAAGAGGAAGAAGAAGCAGCCCTTCTGCGTCACAGCATTTACAAATCCAATCTTAGGGTAATCTTCCATCGCTTGCTCAGCGGTATCGCAGCGGGACGTGGTCAACCGAGCAAACACCGGACAATAACTGCTAACTGTTTCCTTTAGATATTGCATTCGGCTTTAACTATGCATAACGACAGCGAAGACGTTGCAATGAAAGATGCCAGGAGACGAGAACGTCAGTCAGGTGAAGCTTTTTGGTTTGACCACACAGGACACTTTAAGTAATTTTATCGCAAGTGAAGAGTGAACGTGTTATTTTTGTTTTCCTTTAACGGCTCATAGCTGAGACACGTTTGTTTACCCGGCGTGGAAAACGCAGGAAAATATCAGACGTGGTGTTAGCAATAAACGGTAGTGTCTGACTTTGTTAGCTCACATGGACTAACCCTATTGACCAAAGCTAGCGTTAATTAGCATGATTCACTCACAAGTTATTAGTGAGCTGCTGAGCCTCAGATAGCGTAAGCTATCTATGAATGTTTTATTTAATTAAATGAACATATATTCGGTGTTTTGTTTTTTGGTTTTTTTTACAGTAAACCTGCTAATACCACATAAAAAGCTTAACAATTAACGCTGGGTGTGTTTAAGATTAACCTAGACGCTTATTTATTTATTTACTCAGATATATAATGATTAAACTCTGTACCTAACAGTGGTAAACTTAGATATTTCCATACTTTTAAATCCCGATATATCAGAATACGTTGCTTTACGTGCATAGGAATAGATAGCTAACATAATCGGCTGAAATCAGCTGGATTTTTCCGTAATAGCGGGGTGGGGTCTGTTTGTGAACCTCTTTGGTTATCAGTATTGATTCTCTCTCAAGGGACGTAAAGCTGCAGCCACCGTAATGCCAGTATTAGACATTATTGCAACTTGCAACCATAACTTAACACTGGCCAATATTATTATTTAAACCACGTTTCCGTTAGTTTCTGTATTCTCAGCCATGGTTATTTATTGTACCGTTACTGCAAGTAGTTCTATGGCGTTTTGACTTCTAACTCTGTCTGTAGGTTCAAGCAGACATGGTATACATGATACTGAAGGTACGGATCTCATTCACTGAATGGTTGCATGTGATTACTGCATTTTTGACTACAGTAAATGCTGCTGTCAGGACGGATAATGTGACTCATGGTGTTAAGTCTTAACAAATGCTTAAGAGCAGTGGGTGTGTGGGCAGGGCTGACGTTAAACCTGATTTGACTGTTCATATTTACAAAAGGTGGGTGTTGAGAGATGGTTTTAAGCTGCTCTAAAGGGTGACTGGAATGTCGGTTTTTAGAAAGAGAATATTAATATAAGTTGCATCTGAGAAAATCTGTTTTTGCAACAACTGTTTGCAAATGTAGTAAATTGTACAAAAGTCTCTGTGTATTCCCACAAATTTGAATCAACTGATTAAAATAATTTGAATCAGTTGAATTTATTTGAGTGAATGTGTATGTTTTCTTTATCCCTCAGCTCTGGAGAATGCAGACTCTGACATTGGCTTTTGTGGCTGGCTCTTGGTCCTTCTTTCTGTCATTCTCATGGTGGCTACTCTGCCCATCTCCATATGGATGTGCATTAAGGTCAGCTGCTGGTCAAATCCACTGTTTGTTTTTTCACTTTACAAACAAAGCTGGCAGGTATAGTAAAGTCAATTACAAAAAATGGCCTACCCCATCTGTGTTTTGAAAATTCTCTGGTTTGTATTGTACACTCATCTCCTCTATTACGTGTGTTTATTTAACAACCTTTAAAAGCCGGTGGCCCATTGTTTTGTATTTACTTAATTAAAAGCTATCCTCGGTGAGCAGGTTAATTACTTAGTGCATTTTCAAAATTAGATTATGTAAGCGTATCTCAATATCCAGTTACATCTGTAGAATGTCAAATAAGAGACGACTCATATGTGAGCCATTGATGTGGTTTGTCTCTGTACACAGATTGTGAAGGAGTACGAGCGAGCCATTATCTTTCGGCTGGGGCGCATTTTGCGAGGAGGAGCCAAAGGACCAGGTTAGAACGTCTTTCATACACCACCAGATATTATTTTAGTTCAGTTTCTCCACCTTTTGCAACTTAAGACCCACTTGTGACTGTTAAACATTTTGTTATACAGGACATACTGGACCACCTTCTCAAATAAAAAAGGACACCTACTGTGATAGGACTTTACCACATTTATGACTGTATATGTTTGGTTCAGGCTCATCGGTGCCTACAATTATGAACTGAACTTTAATATTCCGGGTAAAAGCTTTGGAGCTTTTATGTTTTGAAAACCCATGACATTTTTTGGTTGCTGCATATACCTAACAGTTGCAACACACGCACACTCTACCTGATGATGTGTCATGACTGGTATTGTGATATTTTGGTTTAACCTTTTGGCCAGTACCGCAGACCCTTTGGCACTTTAAATGGCACTCTGAAGCCAAGTGGGCTGCAGTCACCGGTTGAGAATTACTGGCCTAAAAGATACTGTGTATTGCATGATATTAACATTTGAACTTCTTACTTTACTATGCACTCATCATAGAGAAGGAACTTTTCTAAAATGAGCATAACTTCAGTACCAGAAAGTGGGGTTGCATTGTATTCTCGTCAAGCTTGTCAGTTGGAGGTTTCCTCTCTGGCAGCTCATGGACATAATGCTGCTTTATGGGTAGGGGTAGGAAGGACTTACTGTACTTTCCCACCCATCCCCTCTTACTGGTGAACAGGATGTGAAAGGGAAAACAAGGGTCCAAGTTAGAAAATATGTAGGCCTAATAATAACAAGAGGATGTCCCACTTCAAAGTTCACACAAGAGATACTGTACCACACAGATAACCCCCAACATGCCCAGGTTTTCCGTGGCCCCATTTAGTCTGCCAGTGCTGCTGCATGTTTGCCTGTTTAACGTCTGAATGCCTGAATCGTTCTGTTCTCAGTGATGTGACGTCTGTTTTAAAAGGCAATGTATTTGTTTAAGTCAAAAATACAGACTCCCTCGAGGAATAATTTGCATGAATCTCATAACTCACTGTCTCTTTGTCTTTGATTTTTTTGTTTTATCTGATCTAAAAAACCAGGCAGTGTCCTCTCAAAATGCTGAAATGTGACTCCTCTGAGTGCCATGGGACCTTATTTATAACAGTGTAGAGTAATAATAGCTCTTTGCCAGCAAACTTCACAGTCACAAGGGGCTTAAGCAGCCAATGCCAAAGTTGAATTTGGCATTTGGTTTCCCATAATGCCCTTTGCCCTCAGGCTACACAGCGTGGCCCCCTCTCTGTCTACAACAGCTCTTATAAAACAGTGATTCGAACATTTCTGCGTATATTTAGAATGAACATTTGAAATGGGCATATGGGAATAGTTAATCATGAAATGAAAAGGCTTTGTTTGTAGAGTTCTGCCTGGAACAGCCAAGAGATGTTTATTCATGACCAAAGCTTTTGTTCAGGATGCCTATCATTGGAATTTTCCACTACTTTACAAGATGGCTTGCAGAGTCTTTCAGAGCGTGCGAGGGCAGCTGAGGCTCCTTTACTTGTCTGACAGGAACTAGAATGGTTGAGAGTGATAGAAACATTATGTAGGAAATGGCGTCTTAATTCCCCCTCATAATCAGACCGCTGTGATCTCACCGTTTAAATGTACAACATTCTGACAGGAAATGCAGCCCACTAGTCCCTAACTGTTTTGGCATTAATGTTTGCTAAATGATTGCACACCTAGCACATGTCTGTTTCTCACAGGCACATGCCTCGTATTGTTTAATGCGCTAATTCAATCATTACGACTTGAAACAGGCTTGTGAAAGCTGCAAATATCCACAGCTTTGCCTCACTGTCAGCACAGCTGCAGTCTTATAAGGAGAGCTTGACTTGGCCTCCTGCCCGAATTTCATTCATCCCGGTGTTTTCAAACATTTGTGAAGAAGCTTCCTCATTATTGTGTTTACAGGGGCTTTAGTCTTTGTTAAAACTATTTGCATTCTTGTGATTTCACAGGACTGTTCTTCATCTTGCCGTGCACTGACAGCTTCATTAATGTGGACATGCGTACCATCACCTTCGACATCCCACCGCAAGAGGTACACTCCCAATTACATTAAACAAACACGTTGTCACATTCACAGACAGCCAAAGGACATCAAAATAACTGCACGGATTCTTGGAAGAGCCCACCAGTAATGCATTCAGATACTTTGAACATTTCAAACCTTTTCTCCTTCGCATCACGTAACATTTTTTTCTCTTTCGTTTTCAATCGCTGTCTTGCTCTCAGGTTTTGACCAAAGACTCTGTGACAGTGAGTGTTGACGGTGTTGTGTACTACCGGGTCCAGAATGCCACTCTGGCTGTGGCTAACATCACTAATGCAGATGCTGCCACTCGTCTGTTGGCCCAGACCACCCTGAGGAACGTCCTGGGTACCAAGAACCTGGCAGAGATCCTGTCTGACCGTGAAGAAATTGCACACAGTATGCAGGTAGAGTACAGTAACTGTTATACGTGCTGCTAGCTGGCACTATGATCCAAATCTAAAGGTGCTAACACGAATATGCTTCCCAGAATTACCTTTCAGTACATAATAGGGCTGTCGCTGTTTATTCAGAATTCACATTTGGTCTTAGCATGGTAAAAATAAATAAATAAATAAATCTATGAAGGTTTCTGACCTGCTTGAATTCAAAATGTACACTTTGATGTGCTCTTAAAATACGCAATCAGCCTGGTCTGTTACATGAATGCATGCTGCATTGCATCCTCTTGACCCATCAGTAGAGTAAGCTGATAAATAAGAAGTGGAGGAGGACACTAGCGACCAAAGCATTGCTGGCTGAATAACTACCACACAGATGTATCTGAGAAGGAGTAGGTGAAAGTATTTTGGGTTCTACGCTGTAGATGGCAAAAATTGTTGACTTTGTTGCAGCAGCTTGCTCTCCAACTAAAACGAATCACAGGACTCGTCTGCTAGCTTGTCACCCGTATGAGTGGAGCAACATCAAGTGTAGAAAACACAACTGTGTCACACACTCTGTGACCACTGACGGTCACTGTAAGTCAGACTCATGCATTACACTGTATGGGTTGCATTCAAATTAATATGAGGTGAATTATGTGTTTGAATTTGCTCAAACTTGGCTTTTTTTGTTGCTGTTTTAAAGTGACAGATCTAGCATGCAACTTTCTGTTGTGTGTGTTGACATTCCTTTGATGTGACGCACAGTTACTGTGATTGTTATAAAGGAAAATGTTGTAAATATGCGAAAACTGAGATGCTGGACACGTGCTTCAATGCATACCAAAGAATTATGCAGAAAACCTGCTATGTAGGCAATAATATGAGGCTCCAGTAAGACAGACTGACTCGTAGAGAAAACAGAATGGAGGATTATGGTGCCACCTTGCTTAGAGCCAGGTTTGCCTGAACTAACAAACTGCAGTTAAAATGTGCATTAGCTGTAAACTAAGAAAACCTTAGGTAATCCTGCATTCCATGTAGAGCGCAGCTGTTGCCTGTAAGTTCAATTATTTATTTTTTCATTAAACTTTTACTTCCAGTTTATGCTGAGCCTCTGTAATTGATTAAATATTTATTTTGGATGCACACACAGTCAGAAGGTTTGTCAATGAGCAGTTCATAGTTTATTAATGTCAAATACACCCTATGTGTTCAGTATTTGTTTTGACAATGATATGGATAAGCAATTGTGTCAAATTGGGTTTTCTTTACAGCAGCATTTATAGTTAATTTTCTAAAAGGTCATTATCCACAAAGAAATGCTTTATAAAAATGGTTAACATGTTCTAACATGTTCTTCTTCCTGTGTGCTGTGCCACAAGTTCTTTAAGGGCAGCACAGAGCGTAGTCTCAGACAGATGCTTTGTTCAAATACAACAAGGACAAAACTCTTTTCTCCTGCACCACCACTGTGCTAAGTACAGAGACCATTGTGGTTTTGTATCTGCAAGGTCTACAGTGTGCAAATGTTGAGATGAAAACATCTGCAGGAAATGTTCAATGCATTATAATAGAAGGTGTAAAATGACTGAGGCACTATGTTGCAGGCAGGGTAATTTTTGATTGTGTGTTATAGTGTGAATATGCTTTATATGCATATGGCATCATCCATGTTTGATTAACCTTTTATGTTTTTCATTTTTATACTAACTGTGCTCTAAATTTCTCTCCGAAAGAGTAACACATCCACCCAAACAGAGCTCCATCTGGTGGACAATTCTGAAAAATGCTGGCTTTGAGATAGCAGGAAGTTTCAAAGCTTGTTGAGAAAATCTGGACCAACAAAAAGAAATTTGCTGGTGTTAAACAAAGGAAGCTTCATGTCGAACAGTGCTGAAAAACACGTCTCCCTGTCTTCTTAGTCCTCTCTCGACGATGCTACAGATGACTGGGGGATCAAGGTGGAGCGGGTGGAGATCAAAGACGTCAAGCTGCCCCTTCAGCTCCAGAGAGCCATGGCTGCTGAGGCTGAGGCCAGCCGCGAGGCCAGAGCCAAGGTAAGGTGGAGCCGCATTTGGCGGTTGCTGCTTGTAAACACGCCATTCAGTGGTGCAGTGAACTAGAGTGATAGCTGATTGTTGAGTATGTGGAGTACACCTTTAAAGTACTCACTCAAACCTCACAACATTCCTCCCCTGGGTCACTTTTCTTTTGCCCATCAATTTGATAAATTGAGGAAAAAAAATCACATTGCATTGTAGATTTTATTTAATTTATATATTGATGTAATGATGCTAAATAATAAATCAGTCATCTAGTGTAAAGTAGTGTGTTCTTTGCCTCCTAACCACATTAAGATTTTTGTTGCAAACACCCCTCACCCTCTGCCTGTTTTATTCACTTCTCTCTCTTCCCATTTTCCTTCTCAAGGTGATAGCAGCGGAGGGAGAGATGAACGCGTCACGGGCGCTGAAGGAAGCCTCCCTGGTGATTGCAGAGTCTCCGTCTGCCCTGCAGCTGCGTTACCTGCAGACCCTTAACACCATCGCCGCCGAGAAGAACTCCACCATCATCTTCCCGCTGCCGCTGGAGATGATGCAGGGGTTCATCAAACACTGAGGGGGGTGTGGGTTGCAAAACAAATCGCACTACATGCGACACACACACACACATATTTAGTCCCTGTGTCTTCTTAAATGACGCTTGGAAAGTTGTGCTGAAGCTATGCTTAAAAAAAAAAAAACTTGTGGTGACCAGCACCACCTGTTTGAAAGCTTGTTGATCACCTGACCATCACTGCATTTGAACACACCTCAAAGACTGACCACCAGAGCACGTGCACTTATGTACTGTGCCTGTGTGAGAGGAAATAGCTGCATTCATGACCTAAAAGAGAAAGCCAGAGAAAGAAAAGTACAACACAGACTAACTGACCGTTTTCGTGCAAATGGGTGTTTGATCGCTTCATTCCAAATTGCTTTTAGATGGATTAGACAGCTTTAGCATTTTCGAGAAGACGAAAATATGAAATGCAGCTTGCGTTGCTTCAGATCAGTATCTGTTCAGTGTCAACACTGAGCTGTTAGGCCGAAGAACCGGTCAGAAAGCTCTCTTATCTCTTGCTGCTGAACTGATATGGTCGTGTGTATGAGCTTTAACTAAGAACAGCCACAGTGCAGCAGGTGGTTTAACTTTTGTCCTGCAGTTTTTTTTAAGCTACAAATGTAGAAATCAGCCAAGGTTCAGAAACAATAAGCTCAAACCGTCACATCATCTTTTTTTTTTTTTTTTTTTTTTACAGACATTTTTAAGTGCCTGCTGGATATGTGGCCTTACACACACACACACAATCACACACACTCACCCATAACATAACACACTGTAAGATGCCAGTGTCACGTTGCGTCGTTTTATACATTAACGTATTGTCTACTGTCTGAACTCTTAACAGCTTTATTCCCAATCCCCAAAACCAAACAAAATTGTATTTTTAGATGTTAGCTGTGCAACATTGCATGTTTTCTCTGAATTTTAGTGTAAAACCCAGTCCAGCTTCATCATAGCACTGACAATATAACCTTGAAGATTCAGACGCCTTGAGGACGTACAGTAAAACGCTCTACTGTACTTAACCTACTCCTCTCATTTCCTCCTCGCCAAAGCTGCTGTGATGTAATCATCGTGGATTACATTTGGGCTGCTTTGTCACAGTATCAACCAGCAGGAGAGGGAGACGGCGATTTTAACATAAACCCTTCAGAAAATAAACTGCCAATACTTCTGTCTCTGATTACAAGCTAAAACTTGGCTGGGATGTTGACAGTCAGGATAGATGTTACATCTATATGTTTACAGTATGCTTTCTGTTCATACACTGTGTAGGATATATTTAGACAGATGGACAAAATATTAGGAACACCTCTGATTACCTTAGTTGACTCCCTCTGACACAAAAAGTAGACACTGACACTGTCCACTAGGTGGCACTGTGTATATTGCTGGGCTGTCAGTTAGTTGTTCCTATTGTTTTGTCCACCCCTGCCTGCCTTTACTGCTTAGCGGAAGCGGTAACCATATTGCAAATCTTTCTGCCTAAAGCCTTAACTGACTGCCAGTGGTTCATTTTACAGCCTAATACCACATTTCTATGCACTTATAAATGAGAACGACTGAGGAAAATTTCTTTTAAACAACATTGTTTTATCACATGTATTCTTTTTTGGTGTACACAAATAAGCCAAATAGCTAAACATCTTTGTATTTGAAACATGAGTTGGTATATTTGCCGTCTTTTCACATATAAACAACAGGAGTGTAAAAATATGTTACAGTATCTAGTGTATGTTTGCCTGAGTAGTTCTACTGTATGCATATATGTGTATCTGAATATGTATCGATGAGCTGTTTATGGTCATTTAAAGTGTATTATGGTTTTGCTGTGGTTGGAAGGTGCTTCAGGTTTGTCACATTGGAAAATTTCATTTTTTTTTATAGAATGCAAAGGCTATTCTAATATTTTACTACAGAAACTGCAGTATATTTTGAGTTCCTGCTTATGGTCCATGTGTGAGTTAAAAGTTGTTTTTTATGTTTTTTTTTTGTTTGTTTGTTTGTTTTTTACACAAAGTCTGTCGCTGAAATGCAACTGCAGCATGTAGCATTTGTGTTCAGACAAGGTACTCTTGTTTTCTTGTTTATTGAACTCACTTCTCTACTTATTGATTTAAAGTAGTACTTGAGTTTCTATCTTGTTAAAAATGTTACACACACCAATATCAATGGTTTTGATTCAAAATATATATCGTTAGTTTTTGCACCAAGCAGTATTCTTTGTACAGTTGGCTTATGTTTGAGATGGTTTTATCTTGACATAATACACGAGAGCATAAGTAAACATTGTATCAACAATAGTTTCTGCCTGTGGATTTCATTCTTTCCAGATCAATGCTGCTATTAAGTGTTTGTGAAAGCGGAGACATGAAACACTTTTCACGTTTCATTTGGCTTTATTGAAATAGTAACGAAGCTTAGGGAAACCTTAAAGTGTCACAGAAGATATAACTGGGTTGTAAAGCAGCAAAGCGTCGCTTTCCTTTTACAGTTGGCCGTTGCAGCATCACATAACATCACATCCTGTGCAGTTATCTGGCTTTCTTTTTTTTTTCAAAAATAAATACAAGAAGCATCTAAACTCAAGGTACAAACATCATACCTGTAAAGGTACCTTTCTAAAAAAAAAAGAAGAAGAAGCAGGCTTACTGTAAACTAAAGGAAAGATATATTAAGGCATCTGTTGTATTGCTGTTTAAAAGAGATGTTTCCTTGGCAGTGAGTTTTCATTTCACTAGTGAACAGGTTGTATTGTTAACATATAAAATAAATGAAAATTAGCTACAGTAAAAATCAAAGTAGCAGACTGTACTGTAGTCTATGTGTCTGTTAAAGCTCTACTGGTCGGATTCTTAACAGGTATAAAGGCATCACTGTAGCACGTGAGACAAAGTGGATTAAAACACTGCTTCACTGACTTGTATCCCTTATAATCACAAAGTAAAAAAGAAACTTTTTCAGGCTTTTTGGCAGGTAAAAAAAAAAAAAAAAAAGTCTTCTAAGAGGAGCTCGGTGCTGGCAGCAGAGCGGGGGGGTCAAAGGTCAGGGCTGATAATATTGAGGGAGGGTCAGGTGAGATCTCACAGTGCCAATTCAGCCATTGCACGCTCCAGGGGGTCGCTGGTCCAGTAGTCGTAGTCCCAGCCCAGGAACCAGCCGGTGAAAGTGGGTGGCTCGAAGCCCTGCTTGATCTTAACGATGGGCGTCCTGCGGTCTCTGTTTGCTGGATCTGTCTCGATGTAGCGGACCGCTGAGGAGGATCAGGAACAGTTTGACTGAATGTTAGTCATAGGGTAAACATGATCCCGTGCACAGCAGAATAATGTGTATTTGCTTGCAGTTAAATAAGCAGAAAGGGAGGCAACAGAAGGGAAACCTGCTACTGACAAACTGTAAAAAATTGTGCTTCTACTAATATTAGGGAAATGAAATAAGAAATTTGTGATGGATAAAAAACATAGACAAATAAGCTCTAAATTATCTCATAGGTTTTCTTGAAACTAGGAAGCATCTTGCCTCTGTGCCAGAGGTGCACTTAAAGGAATAGTTCGACATTTTAAAAAAATACACTTCTTGCTGACAGGTAGATGGAGAGACTGATAACACACTCATGTCTGTACACTAAATATGAAGCTGGAGCAGGGAGACAGTTAACAGCTTAGCTTGTGCACATTTGCAAGTTGTGCAAAATGTTCCTAAATTGATAATTATGTCTAATTATGTCTTATTATAATTATGCCTTAGTTTAAAGGCCAGTCCTATCCTCAAAACAAGCAGAGCCATCTCTTTTTCTCTTGTAAGATGCTGGAGATCTGCAAACAAACACTATCCAATAATATGGCAGTCCTCAGACTTAACTGATTAATTAACAGGCCGAAAAGCTCTGTTTTACTATGCTTATCTGGTTGAATCCTGTATATGTGTTTTTTTTTTAATTTTGAAGAAAGAAAATGATAAAAAATTATAAGTGTTCTGTAAACTACCTCAGAGAAGTAAGAATGGAGTATTGTTTGAAATGGCTTTTTGTCCAACATCAGTGCCTGACCTCACAAATGCAATACTGCATAAATGTCTTGTGGAAAGCCTTGCCAGAAGAGTGGAAGCTGTTATAGCTGCAAAGTAGTCTGTGTATTTAGAATGCAATGCTATTAAAGTTCCTTTTGGTGTAATGGTCAAGTGGACAAGTACTTTTGTCTATATAGTGTATATAAATATTAGACTTTAATAATATAATTTTTTTCCGTAGATGTCCTTACCAGACGCCATTGATTCAGTCTTCTCTTCTTCTTGGGCCTCGTTTCCGATCCAGACAAACACCTAAAAATTGGGAACCTTTCAGTGTACGTCTTTCTTTCATTGCAGTGACTATGCTCTAAATCCACAAAGTATGGCTAAAATATTCAAAGCTCCGGTTTCTTTACCTGCTCCCAGGTGTCGAGGATCATGACATCATCTGTGGCGAGGTCGTCTTGGGTCATCTCCCCAGGTACCTCCTCAATCTAAGAGGAAGAGAAGGGGTCAGTGGAGCTGTACTGATGCGCTGTGTCCACAAAGTGCTTTGGAGCGTTTACAAACACACACATTTACGTTTTACAGACAATTATTCTGTCTGATTCTGTCTGAGTACCAACATCATCAACAAGAACATCCTTTTATTTCTGTTCCTTTCTGTGAAATGATCCTTTAATTCTGTAAAGCCCAAATAGAGAAAAACATGAGCATAAAACACTTTCAGCTCCATGTTCAGTCGTCCCTGCCATGTGCAATAAGCAGATATTAGTGCTGTATTTAATTTTGCAGCTGTGAACCTCAAGTGCAGCTTCAGAAGAAGCTCGAGTCAAAGACTTACGATGAAGTTTCCAGTCTTGTTGGAGCAGGCGAAGAGTCTGGGTGGGTGAGCGTCCATCTTGTCTCTGAGTCTGGTGGAAGTGCGATATTCTGCCTTTCCTCCCAGAGCCTCCCAGAACTGATCTGTAGAGGAGTTGTTAGTAGCAGTTTTATGCATTTGTAGCATTATGCCAACAGATTTGCTTAGCACAAAAACAACACACTGTGTATTTTCTGGACCAGGTGCACGTCTGTTTCTAAGCTAACTAACTCTGGTTTGTTCTCTATTAACTTGTGAAAGAGCAAACCCCACAGTCTGTCTGCCGTAACACACAAACCATAGCTTCAAAGACGCTGAAAAGCTCCACAGGGCTGATATGCAAGTGTCCATTAGTGCAGCTTTAAAGGCATACAAAGAGCTTTAAAAAATCTATTGTTTTTCAATCGGTATGAATTTTGAATCACAATGTGTTAAATAGGAAATGTTTAAAGCAATTAACATGCTGTTTCATTTACCATGTGACGAATCCAACATGTTTCTCATATGTGATTCACTGTGAGAATTTCGAATTAAAAAAGGTTCCAAACTATCGCAGACACTCAGAAACAAAACAATGGATTTCTGTTCTGTTCTGCTGGCCCTCAACTATTTATGAAAAATTGAATCAGTTTAGCCTGAGGTTTTATAGCAGAGAATCCAGTTTCTTCTTGAGCTTTGAAAGCAAATCACAAGATTACTGATAACATCTAAAGGGCTGATGCAATCAAGCCTCCTTTGTTTAAAGATAGATGAACACAAGCACTTGCTTTAACTGAAATACAAAAAGACAGCTATTTAGCTTGACATTAAAGCTCTGTTTTAACAGCTTGGCCACAGTGTGTATCCGATACAGCTACAACTCTGAGTACGTTAACTGAGTATGTACTGCGGAAGCACAGAAAAATGGAATATAATATGGTTTTGCTCACCAGTCTCCCCTCCCTCAGGCAGCTCGGAGGGCGACGCTCCCAGGATGTCGCACAGCTGCTGCGCTCCCTGCTTCTCTGTGTCACTGGCACCCACTCCCACCCACATGAAGGAGCCTCCGGGGGTCACCAGCACAAAAACGTCATTGGAGTTCAGCTGGGACGACGTTGCGTCAAGCTGCATGGATGCAGAGATATTATGGGTTACTGTGTCCAGTTCTGTTCTTTTTCATGCTGCACTCTTAAGAAGACTCTTTTTCTTTGTTTGGTTACATCATTCTCCTGACCTTTTTCTTTTTCTTTTTTTTTTTCTTTGTTTTTTTTGGTGATGCTGCTTTGAATTAGACGGAAAGCAGACCCTATTAAAGACCGTACGAGTTTGACTTTATGGTAAAACTAAAAGTTCTCCTTTCAATGCAACAAATATTATGATGTTCAAATATAAATTTTACGGTGCAACAAATTTGTGGAAAATTGGTTAATTCAGTTTGAATTAAAAAAAAAAGCCTTGAAGAGAGAGCATATCTTTGCAGCTGCAGAAGACCTGACTGTAAGAGTTTTGGAAACTTTTGTTGGTTTGTTGTTGTACTAAATAAAGTTAATTATTATTTTGCAGAGATATTTAACAGTAAAGATGGTGTTATTTTCTCCTTAACGCTAAAATAATCAAATACAAAAACCATAAAGTCTGTTTCTCCTAACCTTCCAACACCTCTGGCACGACTCAGTCCAATGGTTAGAACTCAAAACAGGTCACAAATATGTTTTTGAAAGCCTCATTCTAAAACAGCTGGCCACTGCCGTTTTTAGAAAATAGTATGCAATCAGGAGTAAACAGTCTATTTGCAGGAGAGTATTTTGAACAGAGGATCAATTCACATTCATTACTCTAATTACATTTACAGCAGCATGATGGTTTATGAGCCACTGAGTGATAACAGTGTGTAGGTTCATAGTAATGGACCAACACGTCACCCAGGGCAACAGTGAAGCTAAGAGATGTGTTTTTTTATAGTTTGTTTAAAAAGTGAATGAGATAAGACTTTATTATTGTTGTACTTACACAACAAAACTTGTTTGGTAGCTTTCAAAAACCAGCAGCAGTCAAAAAGAATCAAAAAAGATTAAAGTAGATAAAATCAAGATAAAATATAAATGAGATAAAAAAAGAAAAACTTACAGAGTCATACATACAGAATGACTTGTGTTCTCTTACCTCCACGGCTCTGGTGTGTCCTGCAGAGTTGGAGCGCACCTGGAAGAGTCGAGTCTCTGCAGGAGCAGACTGACCTCCTTCTCTGGACGTTCCTCCCTTGTACACCACCATGGGCTGTCCTCCAAACATGCTCATCAGATGGGCTGGCTCTTTCCCCTGCACCACCCTCACCTGGTACACAAGTGGCAAAGTTAAAACTCTAAAATGACAAGATGCTTGTTACAGTAATTCTCTTTGCAAAATACCTCATGCGTTTTGTGAATCATCCCAAGGTGTTGCAAACAAAGCACACCAGACATATGACACCATATGACACCAGACAAAATATGCTCATCAAATGAAAATTTTCTGCTGCAATCCCGACTATGGCCACAAGATGGCAGCGTGGATCTGAGCCACGTGTTCACAGTGTGTGCCACAAGGTGGTGGGTGTCAAGGTTTGTGAAATCAGGAGTGATGACGCAGGTTATGTCTATAAAAAAGATGTGTTGTATATATTTATGGCCGTTGGTTCTTGTCGTAAATCAGTCATTACCGCACATTATACTTATCCTCAGTTTACATGAGAGAATGGAGAAATAGTATTTAATCACTGATGAGTTTAAATAGCACAGCAATACACTTCCAAACTACAAACATTCCCAGCACTTGGGACTGTGCATCCTCTGTTATGATAAGAAACTGTCTGTCTGTTTGCCGTCAACATTTTCAGTTAGCTAGTTTTGCTCGCCTGAACAGCACAAACATCATGTTTAGGTTTTGTTATCTTACTTCAAATCTCTAGTTGATTAATTTGTCAAATTAAGTATATTTGGATACAAACTCTACATCTAAGGAAGTATCATTCTGGTACCTGCACCAAAACTTAGGCAGCCTTGTCGTATCAGGATTAGCCTAAAAATCAGCCCTCGCCAGGTATAATTAAAATCAAGTTTAATTTGACAAACTCAATACAAAAGTGGCTTGCAAGGCAGCCGTTCTCTGTTTTGAACGTGACAGGAGGGAAACATCTAGAGCTAACAAATATGACATCGGAAAAGGTTTCACACACTTCACGGTGTGTCTTTAAACCCAAAGTGCCCATAACAGCACTTCGGCTTGCTGTTCACACTGGCACCTCCTCATGTGCTGTGACAAGGGACAAAATCCACATTCCTCCTCCTGCACGAGCATACATTCCAAACTGAAAGTGACAAATCAAGTGTGTCTTATCCCTTTAACACACACACACACACACACAACATGAACAGAGTGGTTGCACATGCAAAGTAAAGACACACATGAGTGACGTGTGTGCGCAGAACACAGAAATGAATAAAGACTCACATGGTTACAGAGCCAGGACTCACTCTCAACAATTAAGTTCTCACACTGATCTTGTTTCATGATCTCCACAGTTTTTTATTAAACTCTAACATAAGCACTCACTGACAAGTTAAACCATCATCACGCTGGTCACAGGGCTGTTTATGCGGAAGTTTGTGTGGGGCAGACAGAGCTGGCGACAGAGGAAGAGGGAGCCTCCCATTAACATCCACAGCGAAATGTCCTGTTTGTCTTTGTGTTTGGTTTCACTATGAAGTTAACTCATTATGACATTAATTAAGTCTTAAAGGAGACCAAAAAATGAAGATAATATCCCGTTGGAAAACCAAGATATACATATTCATCCGAAATGTGAGAAAGGAAGTTGTCATTGTTTTGTTTCTTCTAGGCTCTGGACAAAACCATGTGAGTCATTTTGGGAGGCTGAGGAGCAGGAAAGTAAGGGAGGAAAAATACCTGAGTGGTTATAGGAGCACCAACAACCTGAAGACACAGAAAAGGTTGGAAACCAAAGGGGACAGAAGCAGCAGCAGTGAAACCATTAAGGAGAGGAGAAGGATGGAAAGGTCAGGGAGGAGGTGGCTGTGCTGAGTAAGCCAGAGCACAGCACAGACTTTAATGACATGAACGATAAGATGAGTATAAGCTCATTACAGGAACAATGCGTCTTACCTGCACAGGACCACCGCCGAGCTCTTCATCCAGCTGAGCACTGAGGATCGCACAGGCCCCAATTTCATCCTGGCTGGAGTCCATGCCCTGCCTGGGAAACAATTCAATGCATTGTCATTGCAATGAACAAGATCAGAGGCACAAAATGGGGCTCGGTGTGCGCTCACAATGGAATGGAATTTTCAAAACACTTATCTTGAAAATGTGGTAACCAGCCTCCTAGATTTGATTGTAACTGCTTTGAAACTCACCCATCTGCTGAGCTCTTTGTTTTCAAAATTCTGAACTCAGCAGCAGTTTGTTTTACCGGTCTGATAATTTAAAAATATTATTCACGCGTTCTAACTGTTCAATGGAAAATGAATATGTAGACTATTTCCTTAATTTACTGATGCTTAAATGTATGTAATATTGTTCCTTTGCACTACTAGTCATCAAAAAATCCAAAGGGTACCTTTAACTTCCGAATCACACATCGCTGGTGTTATAAAGTATTAGAAGCACATTTCTAGTATTGACTCCTGACTGCTCTCAACACAGTCTCAGTCATTAAATCCTCCTTTAATCCCACATCTCATATTCACCATTTCAGCAGAATTAACATGTAAAATCACTGAATCACTGACAGCTTTAAACTGGTTCAGCCACTTCCAACCGGCAAATGTCGTTACAACAAAATCTCACTTAAATCGGATTTATCTGACATCAGACCGTTAGTCTCTCGTATTCTCACCACATGTAGATGATGTGTCCCTGACGTCCTCCGTGACGGTAGTTGTAAAGGATGATGTAACTGTCTCCTCCGTAAAACTGTCCATATGTGGATGGATCCACTGGCACCTTGTCAGACCCCTCAATACGCCAGATCTGTCATGAAACAAACCAAGAAAAACCTCTCTCTACCTCTCCTCTCTGAGAAAGTACAAGGTACAAATGTCCAGTCTTCGTCCTCTCACCTGTTTCTCTCCGCTGCCGTCATCCACCATGCCGTGCTGGGCGGCCATGGCGGCAGAGTCATGCAGGCTGGAGGCGTCAAAGGGCACCTTCTCGATCTTGGCGATGCTGTTAGCGATGTAGGCCACGCCCAGGCCCACTGTCTGATCTTTATCCCTCCAGTTTTTGAAGAACTGCTTGAAGAGCGGCGTCTCTCCCATCTCTGGCAGGATCTGGATCTGAGTGTGTTTGGGGTAACCCATCTTCTTGATGAATTCGTCTGCTGCTTTCATGGCCGCTTTTCGCTCGTCCATGTTGGCATCTTTGCCTGTAAACAAGACAAAAGATAGGTGAGGTAAGGATTATTACATCAACTGAGAGTTATTTTTTTAAAACTGTTTACACAAATAGTGAAATATGGAATTACAGCCAGCAGCCGGTTAGCTTAGCATAGCATAAACACTGAAAGTAGGAGGAAACAGCTAGCTACCTTTCCAGACGAAGATCCTTCCATCGGAGCCGTGGTCTAGAATGAAGCATTCACCAGATTCCAGGGCGCTCTGAGCGAACGGGTTCTCTGCTGCCACCAAAGTGATGGTCATCCCTCCACTGGCATTGGACACCTGCAGGTGGGGATGAAATGAGAGAGGGATTGATTCGAGGCATGCAGAGTCACTTTTGTGAGATTTAATGATCCAAGAGCCGCTTAAAGTGAAAGACTGTTCAGGTTACACTTCCTCCTTCTGGGCTTCTGAACTTGGTAATTGTAGACTTTGTCATAATTATTTCTAGCAAACGGATCTACGTTTGAATTACAAGCTTGTATTTCATTGTCAAAATGAAGAGAAGTTTTACCTTAAAAAAAATCATAAGCCCTTAATAATGTATTATAAGAGATATTAAATAGGAAAAAAGTGTCTGAGATGTTACTTCTCTCACCTTGTAGAGTTTTGCCCTCTTCCTGTTTGAAGCATCAGCTGTGACGTCATCAGAAGCTCCGGCAGGCAGATCTGGCTTGGGACCCAGCACCTGAGGACAGGAGCGAAGATTTTAACACAAAGGTCACGCTGACATGTCATATGTTCTCAGATTGTTCTCAGATGATTCACAGATCTCACCTCTAACATCTTCTCTCTCTCTGCCCCGTCATCACAGACATAAACCCGAGCCCGTCCACTGCGCTCGTTGTCACGGATACCCTTGGCGACCTGAGTAGCCTTTAGCTTCTCAAAGCGGTTGCTCTGGGAGCCACACCACTGATAAATCTCCTGTACAGGAAGAGGAAGAGCAAATTGCAAAGCAGTTCAAGAAAATACTTCCTGAGTTTACAATAATTAAAACCCCTTTTCCCATAATCATTATAGCTTAACCTCTACAAACAAAAAGTCACAGCGAAAGTAACAATCACATCACGTTATTATGCTAATACTGATCTGCTTTAGCTGCTCAGTCTGACTCACATCTCCCAGGTCCAGGATGAAGCAGTCTCCCTGGTTGAAACTGTCCCAGCTGACTGGCACCTCCGTTGCCCGGACAACACGACGGCCTTTGACCTGGAGCACCCGCTGCACGGTCACCTCGTTAGTGACAACATGCTTGAACCCAGAAGCCACGCCCCCTTTCTGGAAGACAAGACTTGCATTTTAAAATAAAATCCCCCCCCTTTTAAGAAAAGTGGCTGCGACTTCGAGAAATAATAATTGGGATTTTCATAAATTTGACTGATAAAATAATTTCATCATGACAGACTGCATCACATATCACACAGAACGACAAAATTAAGCCTCACAGTTAAAATGGTGTCTTCAGCCTTACAGAAAAACAAAAGAATTTTAATGGTTACTTAAAAGTTTAAATAACTGATTGCCAAAATGACAGTCAACAATAACTGGATCTTCCATTTTACAGAGAATGAATCATAGAAATGCAGTTTATGTTTGAACATATGATGAAATATAATGGTAAAAATGGAAACGAATGTGCAGAAATACTTTGGACATAACATTACATATACGTGATCTCAGGGATAAATTGAATAAATCTTATTTCTAGTAGGCAGAGGTTTTACAGTTGAGATCTTACCATGTATTTGATTCCAGACTTGAAGTAGCCAAGAAAGGTTTTGGACTCGTGTCCCTGGACTTCACGATACTGGATAGGTTTCCCCCCAAGGAAATCGTCCATTTGGACTGTAAAGATGGCCGCCGAGCCTCTCTCATCCTGGGTACAGAAATCACCTGTGCCAGAAAAACCATAGGCGTGCTCCATGTTAATCCTGGTCCTTATTTTATCTCAGCAGCAGTCATATTGTACATCTACCCAGAGAGCCGAATTTGTGTTAAGCAAATCGGCTCCCCGAGGACTCAGTGACTCAGGAGATCGATGAGCAGCGGGGAGAGGGGGGTCAGATCCCAGCAGACACATTAATACATGCAACCTTATTCTATTTCTGGTCGCACAGAGTAGTTCTGCAGCATGAGGGAGAGTTACATCATATCCTGTTTATTGGTAAATGCTGTTTCCATGATCAATTAAGCTGACTAAAAGCTCATTGAATCAATAAGGAAAAAAAGGCACAAATCAGTTTCTTATTTTCCTGTGTTTTGCTTCAGGCTAAATCCTAAAAAGTCACTCTGTCAGACACCCCCCCTTTTTTTTCTGTCAGCACTCATCTACAAGAGTAAACTTTGGGTTTTGTCTGACCCACATACCAATCAGACACTGACTATGGATTTCACTATGGATTTCAATTTGAAATTGAAAAAAGTGACGTTACATTTGTGGCGCTGCTCAGTGAAAACCTGATTACATGGCTGAATGATTACATTCACTGGTTGAGAAAAGTCTTCGATGTATTAGGTTAAAAAGATAAATGAAATCATCTAAAACACTTAAGAAGTAGACATTTTGGAGATCCATGGTTTTCATTGGTGTATGTGTCTCTGCATCGAACAAGGAAATAAGGCAACAAACAATTTTAGAGGCTGATCTCGGGAAATAGGATAACACACAACAGAAACATAGAGCACAACAGCATCAGTTGGGTAAACACTGCAACACTGTCAAAAGCACAGATACACACTGTCACCTGCTTTGCAAGTCAAACAGGATCATATCTGCACTGGAAAACTGAGATCAGCTCTTTTACATTTGATGCTACGTGCGCGGAAACAAGAAAACACACCCAAAAAAAACAAATGTTTGTCCTTTTCCCCCTTACATCACCCTCTGAACGGGACTCTGATCAGTCAATCACAAAGAAGGAAAACTTCTGCAAAATGACATCCAATCTCTCCCCTCTGCTGCAGGAACACATAGTAACATCTGTCTTGCTACACTCACCCAACCAGAAGTGAAGGTCGTACTGCAGGTTTCCTGAGCGCTGTTTGATGGTGTTGAGGATGAGGTAGGCGTCGCCGGTGTAAAATCCACCGTACAGGTTCTCAGGAACGGGTACCAGGTCAAAATTCTCCACCCTCCACACCTGGAGGCCCGGCTTCTGTCCGGCCTGCTCGAACTGGGGGTGGTGCGCTGCCATTGTGCCTGCAGGAAAAATAAGATTTAGCGATTTTCTCCTTTACAGGCCTAAACGTCCAGATGTGTTGCCACGGCAATAAGCAAGTGGTCAAATATTGCAGCTAGTCGCAAAGTTGCAGACCTTTTAAAAGGAAGACTGGGTCTCCCTGTTGGTGAGATGTTTGCTCTGGAAAACATAACACCACTCCCTTTGAGGCTGAGTTGTTGCCATGGATACAAAGATAAAGTTTAGGATTATAGTTAGATATTAATGCACAGCTGGGTGAGTCACTGGTGCTCTGAGCTCAGGGTGTTTCCCTCAGTGAACAGGAAGAAGTAGTCCTGGCAGTTCTGACTCAAGCTTGTCATAACTGCCAGAGATGGTGGCAAAACAAACACTGTCTATAATTATATACAGGAAAGGTCTGGTGTTTTCTGTTACTGTGCCTGTGAGCTACATGCACATGTGCACATAGCCACAAATACCTGGAATCTGTGCATGGGAAATTTTTTTGTCACTCACAAAATTAAAGATAAAATGTCTTGGAATTTGAGCCTTCTCAAGTGAGACTTAAGGCTTTACTTGTAAAGACATCTTCAAAACATTGAAAAACATATGTAAAACAGTACAAAACCAAATTTGACAGAAAACACTACTAGTTCTATCAAGTCTGGATGCTGAACATTATGAGCAAAATTCATATTTTGCCTGAACGACTTGAAACTTTAACAAATCAGAGTAACTCTATCACACTCACATAAAAAACTCTTCAGGCCAATATTGCCATGGTAGTCCTAATCAATGCCAGGCCTGGTCCAGTGCCACCAGAGGTATTAAAGAGTATTCCAGTATTTAGTACTGCACTTCCATTAAGTCGTTTTGTTAGAGACACTTTAATAAGCAAGGTCACAATCAAAGCAGAGAAGGTGAAGCTCTAAAAACACTGGATCCCACACTTCCTATAACGCATGTTTTACAAAGAATCAGGTGACGTGACTTCTTTTCTCAGACGTCTCAGGAGCTACAGGAGACATACATTATATTATACAAATGTTTTCACAGTACCTCACATAAAGTGACTATGAAAAGTACAGCAGGTGGAGTGCCCCTTTAAAGGGGCTGAAACCTAGCACTATCTCTACCACTTTACAAATCTGTGCTCTCGCAGTACATGTAATGCTATGGCACAGCCCTGATGGACACATCAGCAGTCAGACACGGGTCCAGCCACCTCCCAAACACTCCTACCCAAACGTTCATGCACACACATACCCTACACTTGTGCCATAACTGAGAGCATAAAAGACATGTGGTGCCTTCAAGCAGGTGCCTGTGCTGCACTGGATTACAACCCACTGGCCTCTCAGTAGCATCTGCGGATGCTTGAAATTTGTAACATAGGAGCTGAGTTTCCTGTTTAAGTCTTTGTTATGTGTATCTGGAGATTATTTGTGGAACGCATAATGAAGACCAATGAGGGACTCATTTTAATTTGTTAAGTATTTTATAACTGCTAAAGATCATAACTATGAAAATAACCACAATTTTCCTTTAATACATTTTGTGCTAATGTTCTTATATAAGAAGTTACTTTGACATGTACAGGGTTATTTTTACACTGTGTTTTTGCTGCTTTTATTTAAGAAAAAAGCTTCCACCTCCGGCTACTGTTTCGTGGTTAGACCTAATGTTGGCCATGTTACACAGAGTACACAGACCACAACATGAAACAATAATTTTACAAAAATGCAAAAGTAAACAGATGTGTCTTGTGAGATTTTGCAGCAGACTCTGGTCCACACCAATTATTAACTGCTCCCCACAGAACACAGCACCTGCAGAAGGAGCGAAAATAAATCATCTTAAGTGAAACTGTTCTCAAATTAGAACCCAAACTCTCTGAAAAGGTGCATTTCTTCTTTATTTTACTTGCTCATGTAAATGATGATGTGGTTTACCACTAGACATGCAAACCATTAGTCTTCTTAACAGTAAAGAGCTGTTGATAAAACTCAGGTTCAGGTATTGCGAAAAATGTAAAAACCAGAGGTTATGCAGTTCAAAATGGACACAGTCCAGTTTTCCACAGGAACGCTGCTTGGACCAATTGCCTCTAAATTTGCATGACTAACTGTCCACACTGGAGCAAGAATGGCCCATTCTTCTAGGCGGCCGTCTGCCCACAAACATGGCAGGAATCCGCTCCCGACCCTGGAACGGGGAAGTGGCTTAGAATTTATGCAACCAGGCCAAGAAATGTGGGGTTCCTTCTTCTCCATTTCTGCTCTCCTCTTATGCAACAGCCAGACTAACTGCACAGTATTTTGTATCTATGGTATATTTCAGCATGGACACGTAAGTAGATAATTTTGGCCACCTTTCCTGATTTCGAATGGATTACAAGTCAGCAAAAGTGGCTGTCTGCTAGATTTCTGAGTTATTTGGATCTATGCAGACCTAGTCCATTTGTAGCTCCTTTAGACTTCACAAGAAAATTGACAGAGTCAAAACAGCAATACTGTAGCCAAAACAACTGGGTACCCTGAGTCATACAAGGCTGTGCACCATCTGAGCTTCCATGACACTGCACTTCATATGTCCATTTTTGGCCAGACAAAGAGAAACTGGGGCCACTGCACAATTCCACTGGGGCCGTTAAAGCTTGGGTATGCGGAAAACTGAATTTTCCTACAGTCGTTCTACGGCAGTCTAGTGGAGCCTCCTGCCTGGAGACACTTGAATGGTATACAAAGTCAGACAGCAAATCTGCAGCACTTGCAGTATTATTTACCTTAGTAATTTGTCAAACCTGAAAAAAACAAACAATATAGACAAACATCAGCTTAAATGGAAATATTGTTACACTGATCCATGATAATAGTGAATTTAGTGGTCCAAGCTAGCATCACTAAGTATTACACGAACAGTTTGGACATCTAATATGTTAAAATGCATTTAAATGAGGAAGCTAGCACGTCCTGCAGACTGCTATTTCCCAAACGTATGGGGAACCATTTAAAACCCCTGCAGTGAGAGCATACAATAACTTTATGTTCTCAAACAGCAGGTTATAAATCAGTAACTTCTGCTTGAGTTGATATATAGCAATTCATTAATCTAAACTGGCACGGCCAGCAATAAAACAGCTTGTATGCAGAGGCATTAACGCTGAGATGGATACAGCAGAGAAATGAACTTAAATTTGAAACCAAAGTAGCACAGAGCACATTGGAAAACTGTGGTCAAGAGCAAGAGGAAAACCTGTCATTTCAGTTTTCAATTCATAACTACAGTTGAAGTAAAGTTTTACATGAGTGCTTCTTTGTAGTTTAAGTTTTCATGATTCAGTCCCTATCATGAACATACTGTATGTGATGCTTTCCAATTGCCTGAAAATAGACATGCTTGTTAAAGAAGTCTTTTCATCCAGCAGCAGGCGCATACCTTTACTCTGAACATGTCACTTTTGTGCGACCTCTCATTCTGAAGATCTTTGTTTCTGTGGCACCAAATAAATATGAATGCCTGTAATCTTCCCCTCTGATGGAGAGAAATGTAGTCTGTCTCTGCGCATCAAAGCTGTTTTATTCCTCAGTTAGACACTTGTACTGGCTGTGACTTAATAAAGCAAACATCAGAAGGAATACACACCTGAATCACCTCACACTTTGAAGAATGGAGGGGAAGAAGGTGAATAGAACCTTTTTTTTTTTTTTTACAGATTGGAATATATTTGTGCAACGCTTTGTTGAATGAAATAATAACCGCTGAACGTTTTTGGCAGCTCCACACTGGGAGCCTGATTCATGGAGGGGTAGTTCGCTTGACTCAACACACACATACAGCTACAGGTTTAAATAGAACATGTCACGTGCCCCTTCACAGGCATGCTGGGAAAAGCAGATGGTGTCTGCAGGCCAACTCGCAACCTCCGCAGGGCCGGAGGGACTCTTACTTACAACACTGTCACTGTAAGCTTGTTCCCCCTTCGCCTCCAGATGAACATGGAGTGAGTCTGTCATTCCAGCCTCAGTTATGTGATCCCCTCCCCCATTTTTCACCACCCTCTCTTTTGTGTCTCCCTTCGCTCGAGGCCTGTGTGAAAGCTCAAAACTTGATCCACCGTGCAGATAGCAACACTGGATTCACATGATGTTTTCAGCCCTTGTGATTCGTCTGCTGGTGTTCCACTTCAACAACAACCATTTTATCTGTAAAATCTTAATTTATGGGCTTCTGTCCCAAAAAAAGAGATTCCTCCTTCTTCCCTTTTCCTCCGATTCTTGATGATTCATCTTCTCCATGCAGGCTGCTCTCTGCCTCTTGAGGGCTGGAACGTTGCCCTGCAGTTCACTCAGCCCTACAGTCCTTCATAGTTGCTCTGCTTCCCTTCTAACTGTTTACACAGTGGAAGACAAAGACAATTAAAATGGCCGTTTATGATTTTGTATTAGCTGCTCTGATATATAGATGGTTATTACAGGATATGAGAGGGTTATTTCAGGAAAACTCTTTATAATTTGTATCCAGTTGTGTTCACTTAATTAATCATATCAAGTGTAGATATATATATATATATATATATATATATATAACAAAATGGCATCTCGTGTAGTTGACATTGACAATACAATGTGATTCTCAAAAATTTGCACTTAACATGTGATTTAACTTCAATGTCTGCAGATAATGTCCCACATGCAAAGCAGCTAGAGGACACGATGTGTGTTCTGATCTGAGTGGTGTTTTTCTTTTCCCCAACTGGAAAGACATTTACTATATTGAAATCAATGGGAAATCCTCCAACTTGTCTCCTCTGAATGAGTGTTTTGGTTGAGATTGAGTTAGTGTCTCATGTAGACCATTTGCCCCTACCAACTGTGACCCATTTAACTGTCCCCAAATGACTCACATGAGCATTTTCAGATCTGTCACACTGATCATTTAGGTTGGTTATGGTTTCGGCAAATCAAAGGACTTGGACGGTGAAGCGATTGCAATGCTAAACAAAGATTAATGGTTTGGTAACCTAGAGAGCTGTAATTTCAATTCAGACATCTTCTGACCTGAAAATCACCTAATTGGTGTTTACTGATATTGCATAGCAAACAACCCTGTCTCCTCCACTTTTTGTGGCAGCATGACAATGTCACACCACCTCCGCTTTTACAAAGCGAGAGAGGACGTGGAAGGCAGTCATTGCATGACTGCATAACCGCAAAGGGCATCTTGTCAGGAGATGTAAACATAGCCTATGTTCACCTTTTTGAAGTTAATACCTACGCTGATGTTTTTTTATGTGGAATTTCTGGCTCAAGTAGCTGACACACATTACAGCAAGGGTAAAACACGATGTCTTTCTACTAAAACAAAACACTGCATTTCTGGTCTGTTTTCCCATTATTCAGAAAATGGAGACTATGCTGACATACAAACATTGACAGCAGTTCAGCTGTCCTGCCCTCCTGCACAGACAAGGACAAAAAGCGGGCATACAGTTGTTTGAGGCTTATATCTAAATCTGAAGTGGGGTGTAGTACAGTTGGTGGGCTCAGGCATCCTATAATCTCTGTCCGTCTAACAGCTGAGTGTGAATCGGACACAGCGCTTTCTGATTGGCTAACAAAGGTCTGTCTTTATCTCTTCCTCATGCAGTCTCACACACACACATGCTGTCTGACACACTCACTTGTGACTAAGTTCCTCAGTCCCACTATTTGGTTGTGTGTTTCTTTGGCAACCAGTGATGTATTTAAATGAACATACAGCTGCTGTGGAAAATCTCACAACTTTTAGGTGAGATGTTCAAAGAAATTACTTGACTTTTTCCTTGCAATGAAACAAAACATAGCCTGTTTTGGGTTTTAGTATCACACATGGCAGGGCTGAACACACTTTAAACAGTTAAATGTGACCAATGCCTGTGGCCACACAGCGTTTCTTGTCATCATCATTCAGGGTTTGCAGTGCCTGCCCATATATGGCAGCAGCTGCGTTGCAGTTTTGACAATAAAGGCTGGGTTTACACTTTATTGGATGAGCTAGAAAAAGTAAGATTCAAGAAAACCATATTTACACGTTGAAAAAAAAAAGCCCAAACCTTTCCTCTTTCTTCCCAGCATATCAAACCTTTTGTTTCAATCGGCACAGAAACTAACGGTTCATTCCATTGTAATTAAGGCATCAAATTAACAATCTGTGCTACAGACTGTAGACGACTGTGTCATTGAAGAAACGGGGGATTTAACGTACCTGAGCGTGTAGGTTGTGATAGAGCACGGGCACACGGAGTGGTGTGGACTTTACTGAGCCGCGGTGAGCGCTTCTAGCTGCAGCGGGAGCAGAGAGGCGTCGAGTCGGCGTGGCGGCGGAGAGATGAGCCGCTGTTTATTCTGGCCCGGGACACTCCCCGTTATGACACTCCCACGGCCGGCCTGCTGCACCGCCTGCAGAGGGGCGGCTGGCACGTGGGCGCGCACACGCACATGCACACTTATGCATATATCAGTCTGTCTAACCAGTTTTCTATTTATCTAACCATCTATCTCTATCAGTCTGTTCATGTGTGCTCCAGGTTTTTTTGGTGGAGTGATTTTTTAACACTGTGCCATCACGGTGAGCATGTTGCTCTAATTAAACAGACATAATGTATAGGTAGGTCTGAGCACTTTAATAGTTATACATTATAAAATAACAGAGAAGTTAGAAATTGAGCATCGTAATCAGAAACTGAATGCAGAGCTGCTTTGTTCTGCAGTGGTTGTAACTTAAAGCTCAGCCAGGAGTGAGTGCATACTTCCTGCCGGGAAAAATGTGCACATTGAACAACACTGCCCCTGCCTGGTCCTGCTGATCCACTGGATGCTTAAAAGGCAGACCTGTAATGCAGACCCTGCATGGTGCATACATGTTATGCAAACCCACCTTCATTCAACACTGATTCACTGATAATAGGCTGCAGATAAAACTGATTTATTTTTTTTTTTTTTTGTATGAATCATTAATGCACGCTTCTTCCTGTGTGCACATGTGTTTTTAAAGGGTCAGACTTGTGAGATGAATATTTGTTTTTAAGAAAAGGAAATTAAAGCAAACTGTT
Organism: Scatophagus argus; assembly: GCF_020382885.2. Taxonomy (NCBI): domain Eukaryota; kingdom Metazoa; phylum Chordata; class Actinopteri; family Scatophagidae; genus Scatophagus; species Scatophagus argus. Next base: position 15,354,003 of record NC_058512.1, on the reverse strand, counting down.
TTTGCAATTTATTAATTACATCACACCAGTGTGTTGAAATATTATGTAACCTCCATGTAACATCTGGTGTGCAATATAATTTCATAAACTGTTTCCCTGTTTGCTAAACTCAGCAGTGTTTAACAATAATGAATGAGACAGCAGGCAAATCAAAAGCTTAGCAGCAGTGAAAATCCTGAGAACAGTAAAATATGAGTTTATAAATATTAAACTGAGAAACTGAATGCATCCAATGTAGCATCTTGGTTTCAGATTTCAGTGCAAAGAAAATGCATTTATTTTGCACATGACTGTGTACTGTATAAGTGATATCAGCCAACACACCAGCAAAATGCCTGTCGATATCTTTGGATGATGTGGAGGACTGGAAACATGTCATTTTTTACAATCTCTAATGGCTACAGTGCAGGTGCTACAGGTGGTGACTGCTGCAGATATTTACTTGATAGAAGAAAAAAATAAGCATAGTGAGAATGTCTTTGGTAAAGCTGTCAGGGGGACACTGCTCTTCAACCTAACAGGATGTACAGAAATTCTTAACAGGAGAGCTGTCCAAATCACAGAAAAACATATTTTACCATGACTCCCTTTTGTGTATAACTGATGCTTTCTTATGTGTTTATAAACATGCTAGCAGCATACCTGGATGCCACTGTCAGTCAGTAGGTCTGTCAGTTGATCCACTGCTCTCTCTTCAGACTAAAAAACTCAACAGACTGATGGATTACCATGAGATTCTAAACAGACATTGATGCTTCCTGCAGAGGATTAATCTTACTGATGATGACTTAACTTTTGCTCTTGTGCCAACATGATGTTAACATCTGTGGTCCTGATTGAAATATCTCATTAACTATGGAATGGGTTATTATGAAATTTGTTGAAACATTAACATTTCTTGCAAGTCTTAAATGACTGCATTAAACCATATGGACACAACCAAGAATTGCATGAATCGTGCAAGTACATCAACTCCGTCGAATATGCTGAACAGTGTTACATTTACAGAGAGAAGAGAGAGAAAAGCTTATTATTATTATTTCTTTATCATTATAATGAGCCAATTCAGTCTTAACAGATACCTGCAAATGAGACATTCAGTCTCAGCCATACTTTGTGTTTAGCAGTAACAAGCAAAATGTTAGCATGATAAGATGCTAACCTAATATGTTAAATGTCTTAAACATTATGCTGAACATGAGCATGTTAGCACTGTCATTGTGGGGATGTTATCATGTTAGCATATAGCTCAAAGCACCACTCTGCCTACTAAATGGGATTTGATGCACTGGTCCTTGTGAAAACAGTGGACATTGACTTTTGCGGCTTATCCTTAAGGATGGATACATGAAACTGAGGCTCATCACTGTAACATCTGATGGTTTTAACAGGGGTGCCCAGTACCCCACTCTGCTTCCCTTTTATGTCTTTGCTGAAGGTTGTTTTTGCTGTCTGTCTCTGTGGTGAGAAGCAGGTACTGGGCCAGAAGAGGGGTGCACTGCTGCTGGTTGTTTGAAGAAGATTGGGGTGGGGTGGGGATATCTTGTCTTTGGAAATGTCAGTTAAAGGTTTGAAATCATTGGCAGGTGAAGTGGTTCAGAAAGCAGTGCTTGACAGCTTCACTGAGTCTAATAAGATGTTGCAGTTGGAAGTTTTTACAGCTCCAACTGAACAAGCTTCCAAGCTAAGATATTCATTTTGGTTTCTATTCCCGTGTGCTATTTTTTTTCTTCAGTGGGCATAGTTTCTCTGAAAGACATAAAGGATCCAAAGTGTCCATGTGGGTGGTGAAACTATCACTTCACACATCTGAAGGCCTCTGTGTTTGTGGTACCAAGACATCTTACATGTGCTTCATTCCCCTCAAGAGTCCACAGGCTGTGGTTCCTTTACAGTATACATGGCTCACTGAAAATAATGTGAAGAGAAGAAATTCTGACAGGCAATAAAAGACGTGACAGATGTACTTTTTGGATTACAATGGTCATGCATGGAAGTAAATATTCAAAATGTAATTAAGCTTATATTTTAATAATAATATTAAATAACACACACCCCGTTCTGTGCAGTGTTGTTGTTCGCTTGCGATATCTGCACATAAATATCTACACAGAATATAGTGGCTGAAGTAATAGAGAACTTTGTTGTAAACAATAATAATAATAAATAATTAATAATCAAAATGAACTTCATTAGTCCAGTGTATTGACACATGCAATGAATACAGGTCAGATTGTTACTGCTATTATGGTAGTGCAAGAGTGCAAGGCAAACTGTAAGATGCAAAAAATAATTAGTTACTGTACCCTGTATACAAAGACCATTCATGTTAGTTGATAAGTATATGGAAATCGATACTGTGCTGTTAACACAATAATTATTAATCAGTAAAGTTTGTATCAATAAACAGTAGAACTACTTGACAAAGACACTAATATGGATCCCCTGAGCTGATCTAATGTATGTGCACGCGCGTGCCTGTGTGTCTGCCACGCTGTGTGCGCGCGCATTATAAAAACCCTTTAGTTCACGTGCGGAAAGAGACTGTCGAGGGGTGGGGAAGAAGTGACTTGTGGGATGCGGCAAGAGAGACAGAGGGGTAGGGTGACTGACACTTGTAGTGAAACAACGAGAGGAGCGGGAAAGAAAGGAGGAGAGCAATAAAATAAGCAGCGTTAGGATTAATTTAGCGCCTGACATCCAGGTTTGCGCAGACAGGCAGCGGAGATTCAGTGGAAGAAAAAGTTCAGATCCCACAGACCAGAGCGTGGGAGTGGGAAGCAGGATCGTGACTGACTGAGGCAAGCTCCACTGTTTGTCTCGGCATGGCAGGTAATTCAGTGTAACTATTATACATATAAACACAACGAACAGGCCGGCATTTTTAAAATGTGACTCTGTTCTAACAAGCTTTCCGCCCCGACGGTTGCAAGATTTGGCTAACCCAGCCGAGTGTCAGTTTAGCTAACGATAGCAAGCTAACACAACTTAGCAAGTGCTAATATTAGCTAGACAGCATATTCGAGTGTCATCGCCCATTTGGCCTGTCTTTGCCGGCTAAAACTAGCTAGCCAGCTGCTGCTAGCAAACGATAGCTGTTTACGATTGTCACCGGCCCAGGTCCAGTCTAAAAAGCTAACGCCTCGTACCCATTCAGCCAAACATAGCTATCCGCGACACCATCCTAACGCTAACTTGTAACGGCCACTTCTTAGACTTGTGCATGAAACTTAGCACTCATTGAAGTTATGTGGTCTGCGGTTATTGTCGAAAGAGACAGCAAATAGATAAGTCAAACCTGGCGGTTTCCACTCTAGTGCACAAATATTCAAACATGCCATGACTGGCTTGACAAGCCAGGCTAGCTAATGTTAGCTCAAACTTTGACATTGACCACATGCAGGCTAGTACTTTAGGCCTGCTGCAGACTGAACAAGTAGTTCAGTATTCTGTGCAATTCCTGCCAAAAGAACTGGAAATCTAAGAGTACGGTGGAGCAGGGATATAAATATACTGAAGTTGGAACAGCCCCTTTCATATCAGACCCAGATAGTCGGGGATTTGTTTAGCCGAACGTAGCATTTCAGATTTCATTCATCAGTCGATACTTATACTGAGAATGTTAGTGAATAAAAATATATGCGCGATCCTTTGTAAGCCGATCGAGATTGACGGTATCTATTTAATTAGCTAAAAATAATAATAAATAGGTCAGTACCAACATATATAGTACATGTATTTGGTCCATTTGGGCGGGGAAGTTGCACTGGTCCTTGGGCAGAGGCATTGCACATCATCCTCCTGTTGAGCTTATGAGATGATTTGAACATTAAAACGTCTGATTGCTTTGGGCATTTTATTCTACAATAATGTCCTAGTCTGGACCAACCCTGTCCTGCCTTTTTGTTTTAGTTCATTATTCATTTCAGAATATGGGAGTATGATGAGACTACAGTGACTCATAACTGTCCTTGATTATTCTGCAGAGAACCTCCACCATGTCTTTGGTATTGTTATTGACAAATCAAACCAGTTTTCATTGTGTAATAACAGGAATGATCACTTGCACAAATATGCGGAATTCAGCCAGCTGTATTGTGCAGTAGGCTGGGATGGAGTAACCTGTTGAGGCGAATGATGGTCATTGTCATACAAATCCGCATGTTTTTTCTCCTTGATGTGTTTTTTTAACATATGAGCTTGATGTGAGAGCGTCTCCTGTTGGTATAACAATTGCACAGGCATAATATAAAAGATGTTTCAAGACAATGTTCAGCTACTGTTCAGCTACACAATGATCAGAACTCACAAAGTGAGCAAACCACATTACCTAGTAAGGCTGAAATAAGATTTTTGATTTGATGAATGCATTTATATACTCATTAATGTTAAAGGTCTTTGACCTTCAAGTGGCTTGTATTTCATAAAATTATAAACCGTTTTTGGTCTCTTAATGTCCCCATAACATAACTGGTCTTGCAGGTATTATGGGTGGAACAATTCAGGGATATATGTATCTTAATTTTAGTTTTAGAAGAGATTGATTTGTCTTATGGGATATCAGTTTAATTTTTGCAGCCAGACTTGCAGAAATCGTGATAGGATATGTGCACATGTATGACCACGCACAATTTCACAACAGGTCTGTCATCTGTTTGTTTCAAGTCATTTTTTCAATTATGACAATGTGACAACGTTCTGAAAGAAATGTTTTCCTTATAGAGGTGCCGCTTTTGAACTATTTTGTTGTATGATCAAGGAAAATTCAACTGCACAATCGGTACACTGTTTTGATGTACCACACCATGCTGTCAGCTATAGCTGAGGCCCATATTTTGCCATCTTAGTCAATGCCCACTACAATGCAGTTAAGATCTATGCATCATCATGAAGCTCAAAATGAAAATATATGTAGTAAACATGCAACCTGTCAGAATTTTACTTAATTTTGTTTTGTTTTTGTTTTTTTTCCTCTCTGCAGGACCTGGAGGTGACATGCAGTGGTGCTTCTCTCAGGTGAAAGGTGCCATTGATGATGATGTAGCTGAAGGTATGAGCTCTGCCAAAAACTGTTTATAAGCATAACATGCAGATGGGAAAGTGAGAAAAATGTAATAGGTATTGGGCAATACAGATAGCTTGCAGTGAGTGAGCAGATAGCAGCTCACGGTCTTCCTCAGTAAACAAGTACAGGACTGAAATTCTACTGACGGGCTCTGAAGCAAAAGAGAAATGCTGTTTGATAATCTGGGGAAATAAACTCCCTAGAAGTAATCTGAAGGTACAAGTCTTGGTGTTAGCCTAGATTCAGATCTAAGTTTTAAGTCCCAATTAGTAAGATGGTAAAGCCACAATTTTACAATACAAACTTTTACAAGTTAAAACGATGTTAAAAAACTGATTCGTGCTTTTATTTCAAGTTGGTTGATTATTGTAATGCACTGATTACAGGCCTCCCTAAAAAACTTTGAGCCTTCAGTTCATTGAAAACACTGCAGCTGCTAACCTGAACCAAGAGGAGAGAGCACATTAGTCCTGTTTGAGCTGGCCTACATTGGCTTCCTGTAACATTTAGCATTGATTTGAAGGTCCTCCTTATACAAAGCCCTTAATGGGCTATTGTTAAGCTACATTCTAACTCCGTTGTTGCGTATTTGCCTTCAAGAACACCGTGATCGCGTGCGGCTGGTTTGTTGGAGGTTTCCAGCAAAATCCAAAAGAAAACGGGGGATGTAGCTTTTGTCGATTACATCCCAAAACTATGGAACACAGTACCTATAGATATCAGGGAAGTCAACTCACTGAATATTTTAAACATTAGCATTTAACTAACTTGGACATTCTGGATACAGGTTTGAAACTTGTTTGCACCTTTTACATTAATTATGGTAGTCTGTCCCTGTTTTTATGTTCATTCAGTGTAAGTTCTTTGTTGTAAAGCATTTGAGCTGCATTTCCTGTATAAATGGTGCTATACAACTATAGATTGTATTATGTATGTATGTATGTATGTATTGTTGTTGTTATTATTATTATTATTGTTGTTGCTGTCGTCGTCCATGAACTAGATATACAATGTAGCCGTAACACTACACATTTGAATTACGCACTCCCTGGAGCAGGACAACAATGTAATGGCTCTTAGCCCTAACCATGACTGTCATTTGACTGTCTCACCATGTCTGATCATCATGCAGATGACTATATATTTATATATATATATATAGCTGTGTGTTAAGGTATTGCTAATGCAAACCAAACACTTACTGCTGTTACTGATTCACATTAAAAGCTTTCCACTGGCAAGCCACTGGAAGGCTCTTACTGCTGCAAGTTAGTGACTCACTGCAAAGTCCTTGTATGGATTGACTTTGAATGAAACGGCAAAATTGGTAATTTTCCTCTCGTTCTCGGGTGTGTTTACACTCACCTGTTTTAATGCAATTAAATTTAATTCAATTTGTGTATTTAAAAAAAACCTGAGTGGAAACAACAAGAATTAAAAAACAAATCTTATATTATGAAAAAGTATTGCATTGATGAAAGTAAAATGCAACCAAAGCAGACACTTTGGAAACTTGAACAAATCATGATTTGCGTGACACATCTGACTTAAACATCCACTGAACCTTTCGCCCCCCTGAAGACACAAAATATAGGTTCAGACTAACACATCAGACCTGTGTGAGGTGCCATCACTGTATTGGTCATCAAATTAAGGAAACGTGAAACAGACAAAAATGCCATATATGCACTGTTATACCTACATCTATTTCACTGTTTGATTTTTGTCTGATGTTCATTTAATTACATCATCTCATTGTGTCCTCTTCTTCTGCAGTTGTATAAGCACACCTCACTGGCAAATTGAGTCGGCCTACAGCTTATTGAAACGAACCAGCTCCTACTAATCACATAACAGCAGTGGAAGGAAACAACATACATTTATTAACTTCTTATTTTGCTGAATTTCTTGAAATGTGTTTAAACTTTCTGACACATTCTGCTAGAAACTTAGCTAATGTGAGTTTAATAGCCACACAAAGCTAAACAGCCCCTGGTAGAAGATATGTTACCCTGGATGTGGGCTTATGTATTTATTTGACTGGCTAGTGCAGTTTATTTCTAACTAATGTTGCATTGCCTTATACAGTGTTGCCAGTTTATTATCAGTATATTAATGCAATCTAAAACAGTCCTGTTAAAAACCTTACCTTCAGGAAGTTTTTTTTAAATAAACTGACAACTGATTGTACTTTAAAAGTTGAGACTGGACACCTTTGCTTTTTGTTGGAGCCATTTATGGCTTTCCTGTAAGGCAGTGCTTTATTTTTTAGTTCATAATGTTCTGCAGTAGTCTAGTATGTTTCAGCCTTTTAACACATTCTTACAGTTTAGTGACAGAAAAATGGTACATTCTCCTCAGCCCACATTCTTATTTTCATCATCCTTGATGTCTGTGTCACCCAGATAGAGATAGTGACTTCTATTAGTAACTAATGCATTAGTTGCTTCCCTAATAGAGGAAGAGTTTGAAGTATGTCCTTTCAAGTAGCCTAATCTCTGATTCAAATGTATTACCCCCGACTTTGGGCCTCAAGGAGTACGACGTACACAAAGATCTCCTTTTCCAGCATTGTCTTTCTGCTCCAGTGGGCAACAAAGGTTTAAGTAAGAGTGTATGTGTGTGTGTGAGAGAGAGAGAGAGTTTTGGTTAATAAAGCAACATACTGCTGCTGGGGGAATGTGTTATGCTGTCTGAGTGGGGAGGGAGGAAGGAAAAACTAGGTTACTGATCATTCTCCATCTGCTCTACATGCTCTGACATCCTTCTGCATCTCCGGCCTACACACTCATCTATCCAGCACTCTGACTCCAGGACAGATTAATCCTGCGTTAGATGGGGTGAACTGAGTGGTTGCTCATTGTCTTTAGTGTTAGAGAGAAGTAGTTTTATCTCTGTACAGCAGTTTGAAAATGAAATTACTGCAGATGTTAGTTTAAACGCCTGTCATGTTTTTGTTTGTTTCCAGCGGACATCATATCCACAGTTGAGTTTAATCACACAGGGGAGCTGCTGGCCACTGGAGACAAGGGTGGACGTGTAGTCATTTTCCAGCAGGAAATAGAGGTACAGCTGCAAATTTATGTTCTGTCGTGTTTTATTCCCACGTTTTAGAAAAGGTCACCCATGAACTCAATTGCTCAAAGTTTAGAAAACATAATTTTATTCTGGAAACCATTCTGTAATCCAAAAGTTTTCATTTTTTAATAGGGATGTGCTTTACGTCCATGCCAGATTTATTCCTCAGTCATAGAAGCTGTAACTTTTATTTAAGAGATGGTTGGGACTTTTTTGGAATGAAACCTATTGAATATAGAATAAAAAAGAGCAACACTGGCTTCTTCCTGTCTAATGTGTGCTCTTTCCATTTTTGTCTGGTATTTCACCCTGCTCCCAACAGAATAAGAGTCAGCCCCAGTTCCGGAGTGAATACAATGTTTACAGCACTTTCCAGAGCCATGAGCCCGAGTTTGACTACTTGAAGAGTTTGGAAATCGAAGAAAAGATCAACAAAATTCGCTGGCTTCCCCAGAAGAATGCTGCCCAGTTCCTGTTGTCAACTAATGGTAAAGTTAGTTAGTTGATAATGAAACCATTTAAACAGAGAAACTGATCATGGAATCATTCATATTTCAGTCAAATGTGAGCAAGAACTGGAATCAGTACGTCAGAAAATGTATAACTGTATCCTCAGTAAAATTCCTGGGAATCTTGGAGTAGTGTTAAGTCATGTTTTCCGTTGTCCTCAAACACAATATTTTGAGTTTGCATTTTCTAGGAAAAAAAAAAAAAAAGCACTTAATTGTCACTGGAGATAAGAAGTTATCACAAAATCTACAACCTTGCATTAACAGCTGTTTAGGCAACAAATTTTCTGAAAAACTCCTTTTATTCGTTCCCTTTTTGTACTGCCACCTGCCGTTTGATACCTTTGAAATAACCAAACTCCAAGCAACTTGTCTAGGTTGTTTAACCACTTCACTATATAAGAAGATTGTTCTTCTTACGAGTTGTTGTTGTTATTTACATAATTTCCTTTTAATTTGACAGATAAAACAATCAAGTTGTGGAAAATCAGTGAACGAGACAAGAGACCAGAAGGCTATAATCTCAAAGAAGAGGATGGGCGCTACAAAGACCCCAACACTATCACATCACTGCGGGTCAGTCTTTGAATCAAATCACCACCTGCAGTGTATATTAGGAGGTGGGATTACTCAGCTATGCCAGGGTTTCTACACAGAAGTTAAAATGATCTCCTACCTCATTTGATACTTGATATGGTGTGAGAGCTGTGATGTCCAGGTTAGTGCGTTTGTATCCTTGGGTAATACAGACTGCTCAGATTACCTGACTAGTGGCGATATTTGTGAACTGGCATTTGTCTAGCAAGGTGCTGACATGGTCATCAGGAGTGATACAGGAGCACCTTGGGGTTCAGCAATCTCAGGGTGCAGGGATTGGACCACCGACCTTAAGATTAGTGGGTGACCTGCTCTGCAGCCGCCACCTGAATCTCCCTGAATGGGCACCGTTTTTTTTGGCTGATTGCAGTTTTTTGCTTACATGCTTAGATTATATGTTTAAAATAATCAAACCGATACTAATTTTCCTGCCCTGTCATTTAACTGCCCTAGCTTGATGTTAGTCAGACACTGAAATCGCCAATCAGCAGTAACTGAAAACACCTTAGGTGAGTGTAACATAGGTGTATGGAGGCTTTAACTGTGGGTGCAATGGTAACAGTTTTGTTTAGATGTATAAGATTCAAAGGGTTGTGCCCCTAGATTGGTAGAGAAGCTAATAGGCAATATCTTAAATAATAGTTTTGGATGCAAAACTATGAAACACTTCGTGTTGTGAATCATGAAGGGCTTCCTGGTTTGGCTTCCTTTTTTGTTGCTAAAGGCAAAGATAACTGCAGCTCACAATTTGTTCGACTATTGTTGCTCTTTGAACTAATATTTTGACTCCGGTTGGAAACATGCACCTTCCGGCTGCATAGTTAACGTTGTATTCAGCCAAAAGGCTCATGTTTCACACTTACATGTTGGCACAAAATTTAAAAAAAATAAATAAAAAGGCAATTCAGGTTTTAATGAAGGCATTTTAGTTTTTTAAAAGAGAGGCCCCCAGCGGGCCCCGCCTCTGCTCTGGTAGTTACAATCTATGAATAGCTTCGTGGGTGACAAGAAATGAGTCACAAAGAGCTTTATTGAAATTAATTTCTGTTTCAAATGATATCCTGTTTGTTCTCATCTCAGGTACCAGTTTTGATACCCATGGACCTCATGGTGGAAGCCAGTCCACGGAGGGTGTTCGCCAACGCTCACACCTATCATATCAACTCTATCTCAGTCAACAGTGACAATGAGACCTACCTGTCTGCAGACGACCTTCGCATCAACCTCTGGCACCTTGAAATCACTGACCGCAGTTTCAGTATCCTTAAATATTTGTGGTCAAACTTAATTATCCCACCAGGGAAAATGTGATTGCAGCCAAGTACTCAAAAGCTCAACTTGTTGTCCAGTGCAGTACTCAAATACTTCTACGGATTTTCCACCGGCTCAGTTTGATTTCCCGATATACCTGTCAGTTTTGGAATGGGTGCTGACTTCTAAGCTTATAATCCAGGAAACTCTCATCTGAATATCCAATTGTGAAATGCCGGGCTGATCAGCATCACTGTCAGATCTCAACAAAATCTTGGTTAACAATTAGGCAGGGTTTTTTTTGTTTGTTTTGCTTTTTTTACAACCAGACATGTTTTCCTCACCTGAAATAAGAGCAAAACCATCAGCAAAACCTTCAACAGGGACAAGGGAAAGGGACCAGAGACAGATTTTTACCTAATAGGCAGAAAAAACTAATTGTCATCCTAGGTGTCGATTTTGTCATCAGACACTGGTCCGTTATCAGTCTGATGTTTTATCATGTTTTTGTCAAGAGGATGATTAAGAATTTTACTTGGGCTGCAGAATTGCACTCTACACACTATCACACATATGCAAACCAGACTAGTCTTCATCCCAGCCACTGCAAAGGTTTGTTCCTCTTAACTCGGTGCTTCTCAGATATTGTTGACATTAAACCAGCCAACATGGAGGAGCTAACAGAGGTGATCACAGCAGCAGAGTTCCATCCTCATCAGTGTAACACTTTTGTCTACAGCAGCAGCAAAGGAACCATCCGTCTGTGTGACATGAGGATGTCGGCGTTGTGCGACAAGCACTCCAAATGTGAGTACATACTTTTTGTCACCTCATCTCCAGTGACAGATGGGTAGAGTAACTGGATTTATTAAGCTAAAGCTCCTGATTGCCACTGAACTACAGCTAAACTGAGGATCTGCATCCAGCAGGATGATAGAAAACTATTGAGACATAAATCAACTTGCTTGAAACCAATAAAATGTGTGTTTGGAGGTAAATTTGTGCTTGATGGACATCTGTCAGTAGTGTGATGTCTATTCTAGTAAGAAAGGGCAATTAGTAGCAATTAGTAGACCTGAGGGAGGGCTAACAGCGAGCTTTATATCATAGTTCATTTATCTTACAGCTTTTGACATTTCACCACATCAACATTTTACATTTTCAAACATATCAAATCAGACAAAGACCGCGACAAATATCAAAATCATGTCTTCAAAAACGGTTTAATATCAAGTTATATCATAGCTACTGTAGTGACATGATCAGTCACTTTTTATGATTGTCATAAGAACTCAATACATATTTTGGAGACGTACGTAAAACTGTTTGCTGATGCATCTCGGGCGTCATCACAGTCTGACAGGACTGAATCGGAGTCAAGTAACAACATGAAAATCACAGTAAATACTAACAGCTTAATGGACAGATTTTTGGCTGCATGTGGAAAAGTGTTATCATCATTGTTTGATAGCACTTTCACTGTGGTATTGTGCATTCCCGGCATCGTATGTGTGATCTGGCTCTGTTATCACTGGCACACATGAAAACAAGACAAGAAACTGCCAATCAGTTGAGTCAGGCTTGCAGGCTGTGCTCTCTCTCCATATCAGAGCATCACAAGCCCCATTAACAAACGTGCAACTGGTTTTTGTTTTTCCTTGAGCGCCTTAAATATAAGCATATTTTAATTTTGAAGTAAGTAATGTTAATCTGCATAAAATGCCTGCTGTTGGCAGTACAGTACTTGACTGCAAAACACCTGTTAGATGACTGCATAGTAAGTGGCCAATGCCTCACTCACACTGTGTCAAAAGTATGCAAGTATTATTTATCCACACAAGATCATGTGTGGAGAAATGTGTATCTGCACACCTGATTGTTTTTGTCTTTAAAAAAAGGTGTAACCATTAAAGCAATTCCTCAGGTTGATCTCCTTATAAGCAGTTGTTCTGGTGCATTTCCCCACCCACCACCCAACCCTCCTGGCCTGTTTGAAAGAAAGTGACATATTTTGTCATTGGACCACCACCCAAGTGACTTGCACACACACACAGCAAACCCGGGGCAGTGGGCGACCGTGTGCAGAGCCCGGGGAGCAGTGGGGGTTAGGTACCTTGCTCAAGGGTACCTCAACCATCCACAACTGCCCCCCCCCCTTGTTATTGTCAGTCAGCAAAATGTCTATACTGCAGTCAGACTAAATTTCACTTTGCTTGTGTTTGTATCATCTTCCTTTCTCTCATCCAGTGTTTGAGGAGCCAGAAGATCCCAGTAATCGCTCCTTTTTCTCTGAGATCATATCCTCAATCTCGGACGTTAAGTTTAGCCACAATGGACGCTACATGATGACCAGAGACTACTTGTCTGTGAAGATTTGGGATTTGAACATGGAGAACAGGCCGGTGGAAACCTATCAGGTGGGGACTAGTAAACAGATGCACAGCAACAGTGTGTGGTGTCGGGTTTGTCACACAAGTGTCCACAGGTTGTGAGTGATTTATCGACACTCGCCCAACAGAGCAGCATGCGGCTATGGACCCCACAAGGTGTAGAACAGCAGGCACAGTTCAACAAATGGGAATGACATTCCTGTTTATTCTTTAACTTTGTGTTGTGGGAGTATAGTTTTAGTGATAGTGCAATATTAAAATCAAATATATACTGTACCAGAGATAAGTTTGAACATGAGCTTCATGCAGGTGACTGAACAAAATTTTACTTGTACCTAAGTCCACCTGGACTTGCAGGCTAAACATTTTCATTATGTTTAACCCAGTGTTCACATATAATGTTCGAAAGTCAGATGATTTGTTTTCTGAGAGTCTCAAAAATCTGCACACAGGTAGTGTTTCAGAACTGTTATTATTGTCCATGTGATAAAGATTTACACCCTCTAAATTCCCTTTTATTCTCATTCCAGCTTTAAGGGGGTTGTTAGTGTTTTTATTTTTAATATTTATGATGTGTTGTAGTTTTATTTTTACAAACATAACATAATGAAATAATATAATGGAGACTTTTTTTTAAACTGGCCACACCTTTTTCAGTCATTCCTTGTAATTTTAGACGATGACCACTAGGAGGCAATGTAAACATGTGCTTTTGCTGTACACTGGCTTTTGTACACTTAAAAGTTTGTGTCATTGTGATTATATAAACAATGAGCATGTAGATGGCTTGTATGCTTGTTTAAACCTAGTTTTATAAGTAAATCCAGATCTGCAGTTGTACTAAAGTTGTACTTTTTCATAGTGGATGTGTGAGCCCTCAGGTAGCCCCTTGACATTGGCCTCTGATCTTTACAGGTCCATGAGTATCTGAGGAGCAAGCTGTGCTCGCTTTATGAGAATGACTGCATCTTTGACAAGTTTGAATGCTGCTGGAATGGCAATGACAGGTGAGGACATGCTCATGCAGCCAATAAAATAACACCTAATGAACAGAATGAAACTTGACTGTCCTATACTGTCTTTGATATATGGAATGGACATGATTTTGAAGACTGATACCCTTATATTAGACTTTGCAGTTTTTTTTTACTGATGTTCCCTTCAAATTATGGCAAAGAAGACTTGACTTCCTTATGATTTTTCATGAAAGTTGCAACTTTAGTAGTGTTGGTAATTTTGAAGCATTTACTTTAAATCAGCTGCATCACAATGAGGCATTTTCTTGAATTCTACTACATTGATTACATAAAACATGAAAATCCTTTAATATTTGTGTTTTAAGACTATTTCTTCTCTTCCCCCAAAATCAGTGTGGTGATGACCGGTTCGTACAACAACTTCTTCCGGATGTTTGACCGTGGCCAAAGGCGGGATGTTACTTTGGAGGCGTCCCGAGAAAACAGCAAGCCCATGCAGGTCCTAAAGCCCCGCAAAGTGTGCGCAGGTGGCAAACGCAAGAAGGATGAAATCAGCGTGGACAGTTTGGACTTCAACAAGAAGATCCTTCATACTGCATGGCATCCCCAGGACAACATCATCGCAGTGGCGACGACCAACAACCTCTACATATTCCAGGATAAAATGAACTAACTACAAGTTGAGCTTATCAGGGGTCTGGCGTGGGGCGTGGTGGTGGGGGGGGACTTCATGTGTCCCACCTGCAGCGTCGTAGCCTCATCCAGGGTGATCTGTGGTAACGCCGACAACCAGCATCCCCGTCCGTCGCTACTTGGTGACCAGTCTTTGCCACTTTGTTCTAGATGTGGACAGAGGAAGCCTCGCTCTTGCCCATCATCGGCCTGTCTGTGGCAGAGTAACACCCGCCTTGTTGTTTAAGTGATGTCGTGCCAATTTCTTTTTTTTCCTCCCCCCCTTTTGGTATGTTTTTTTTGTTTGTTTGGTTTTTTTTGCCAGCCCACCTGCCATTTTCTTCCTCTGGGTTAACTTGGGTAAACCAGTTTAGCTTCCTTAAAGTCCCAAATACAGACACACTTATTTTTATAACTTTTCCCCAATGGCTCTGTGGTAGAAAATGAAAAAACACTTAAATTAGTGTATGTCCCCTTATTTTCCTGTGCCATTCTAGTGTTTATTTTTCTAAGAAAAACAGTTTTTGTGTATACACCTTTTATTAATTCATCTGTTATACTGTCATCGTGAGGCTCTTCACATCTCTCCCCTCTTTCATTAAGCCAAGCTTACTCAACAGTCACATAGGTATGCTTACAGATTTCTTCACACACTTGCTGCTCATACTGGACAGCAACACGTCAGCGGTTGTCTCCAGGAGTTTTAGTGTGTTTTCCAAATTGAAAGTCTGGCACAGTGAGGAGTTCTCTTGCTGACTCTCTCCATGCCTCAGGCTCTGGGTGGCCAAATAAGTCCAGAATTGAGATGAGATCTTTTTGTTTTGATTGGCTCTGTGTCTTCATCTTCTCTGCATTGGTTCCTCTTCCCTCCTTTTGTTTGTGTTCAGCAATAGCCGGGTATAAGAGATAGCCTATTCAAAGATAATTATTATGATTGTCATATTTATATTAAAAAAAGTTAAAATGTCACCAGATTTGTTCCGTCCTATTTTGTGAAATGAAGCTGGACCGTACACATCTTTTTGAGTGATCTTAGGTATTGTCTTCCCATGGTGTACCACAGCTCTGAAGCTGTACTTCACAACAGGGAAAACCTTTTGATTTGACACTGGACTCTTATTGCACCAACTAAAGTACTTGGATGTGTTATAAGACTGGTTTAAAAACATTATTTGAGGCATTAAGTCACTTAAAAGTGTTTGTTTAAACTACTGCAGACATTATTACTGCTACTGTATGTGATGGTACAATAAGCTGCACAAGGATTTGCAGCAGTTGATGTTTCCACACCGTATTTAAAAAGTGGTCAGTTCAGACTATATTGATGCCTCTAGTAATGTATAACTACAGTTTTAATCTATGACAGTGAAGATAATAAAGGAACTACTTTTTGCATCCTTGTGATTGCTTCATCGTTGATGGGATCTCAACAGCACTGTGCTCTTTTTTTGATGTAATTTGTTACATGTACAGGTTTTACATCGTCAATTGCTAAATCAATTATAAGATATCGTAATTCCGTGTTTACACCTTAAACAAACACATAACCAGCTGATATCACTGACTAGGACACATCCAGAAGAGGCGTGTTTTTAACCTACGGGACAGTGTGATTCTTCGTTTGGGTTCATGTTGATATCCAATCATTAAAAATTGCTTGCAGCTGACATTTGAGGTGAAAACCAGTCGCACTCTGGTGCTCGGACTCCTGACGGTTTATTGAGATGAGCTGGTGTGGAGTCTGTTTGCTGAATGCTTGGGCACGCACCATATCTATCTCGTGTCTTGAAAGTAGATCTGGACCGGGGTGTGCTGTGTACGTGCGTGCACGCACGCCTCCTCCTACATGGGCAAATTGATGTAGCACCAATCAGTGTTTGAATTTCCACCTTCGATCCACAGTCGATGTTAAATAGTACGTGCACGCCTCTGCTGGCGTTTCTTTCTTCTGTTCGTTATGTAATTCGACTTCCTCTCCCTCTTTTGTTTATCAACGGGACAATCTGACGTCACCACTCAGCTCCGGCGGGGGGGTCTGAGCAGCTCGCGGCTGGTGCTCCCAGACTAGCCAGTGGACGTATAACAAACCGCAGTGGTTTAGCTCAGCTAGCCGCTGCCTAAAAAAACGGGACAGAAGGCGACTGTGGTCAGTTCTGCTAACGCAAGTCTGAATGTGTGCAGATAAGATAGTGCGCGTTTTGCACTGACTTGAGCCTTTTATGTGACCCGCCCTGTTCGTCAGGCAGAACCATGTCCGAGGCTGCTAACACTACTTCTACAGACAACAACGGAGACTCCGGGTTAAACGGTAAGCTAAATGTTGTCCAGTAGCTGGACTAGAATAGCCTGTCAGTGTGTTTTGTCTTTGAGGAACGTAACGGGGTATGTGGCTGTGTGCTTAAAATAAGTTTATCAGTGGTTTCAAACCAATAAAGATAGTTTATCCTGCACGTTTATCTTTATTTTTTCGTCCTGAAGCTACATTGAAGGGGGAGGAGTAAGAACGGTATGTTCCTGTGTTTATTGACGTTGGGCGAACCAATGGCGTTGCGCTATGGTACACTGACAAACGAATAAGCCAATCAGCGATCGGCTGGAGGGGTGGAGGTGGGTTGCAAGCGTTGTCAACAAGGCGAGATGGAAGAAGTGTGAAAAATACAAAATTGGGGCATAGAAATTTTGACAGTTTACACATACTTGCTGTAATGTGCAGTGAATCATGTCTTTACAAATAACAGAAACCAACGCTGATAGCTCACATTTATAACCTCTTTCAATCCTTTTATGTATTTTCAGAAATTTGACTATAATACTAGGATTAATTAAATTGTTTCAAAGTAATTAGTTTATTTCTAAACGAATCACAGTCAGTTAACCTTTGGCCAATAAAGTGAATATATTCACACTGCGTTCACTGCATCATTTCAAATCTATCACCTGAACATTGACTTATTGCAGTGGGACAGGCTACATAGCAGACCTCGTCTTGCATAGGCCATTAGAAACACAAAGAAAGCCATGTTTATTGCACCGCTGCGCTGATTCAAAGGCCTCTTTCTCGAGCTGTTGTGTGGTGTAAGTTTTACCACACCATGGGGGGGCCGTGACTTGGCATGCTATTTATGGCCACAGTGACAGGGGGACAGACGTTTTGGACGTGAGGAAGTGGGGAAAGTGTTACAGCACTCACAGCAGTGTATTAATATAGAGGCTGGCTCATTCAAAGCAATCTGGGCATGAATCAAATTTTCCAAACACTTTTTGATTCATTTATTTTTTGAGAAAATCGGGTAGCCAGTGATGGATAGTAACCTTTTAAAAATGGCCTGTGGAATAAAAAAGTTGTCAACATTCGGCCGGCAGATGGTAACAATGCCCTGGTTTACGACCATTATTTGTACATTTCATAGCATGTCATACCATATCTTTCTTTTGTTATATGAGATGGAAAGCAACAAGTGTTGCTTTTATCAGAGACAGTTTTGTTATGTTCAAGTCTGGTAGTTCTCTTGTGTGTTTTAACTTTACCTTTACCTTTTGAAAAAAATCTGGCTTGTAATACCAGTAACAGGAAAGGCTTGAAGATACAAAACATTTCTGACGCATCAGACAATCTGTTTTGTTCGAGGCTCCATGATCTCTTGTTACCACAACATTAACCCAGCGCTATTTTTGATTAACTTACTTTTGCATTTGGTTGATAAAAATAGTGGTCATCTGACAGGGTCAAAATAAAGAATAATGAAGTAAAATTCACAGCAACTTTTACTGGTGATATTGGTGCACCAAGACATATTACACTATCACAGTTCATGCTGAGACATAGCTTTAGGGACAATTATACCCTCCTCTTATCAGATGGAGAGACCAGCAGTCTGCTCTGTTACCTGAGACTATGGTATTTTTGGCCTTTGCTTTAGCTCTGACACCAGTGTCATAAACATTTTTATCTAATACCTGGGATCTTCAGACAAGAGGCCTCCTCCCTCCTGTCTGAACCTCAGCATCAGTACATCAAAGAGGTCACATCATGTCTGCTTCCTCTAAAGCCACACAACAGCTGATAACCGCTCTGTGGCCAGAATTTTCGGGAGCGTCAGTGTGCATGGCTGTGGTTTTAGTCCACGGAGAGGAGACAATGGGTTGTCGACAGCAGCTTGGCTCGCAGTCCGTTGGGTAATCTGCAGGATGAGTGCGGGTGCTGAATCCAGGCCTGTTTGAGGGGGGTCACTGAAGTAGGGGATATAGTTGGCCTGATGCCTCAACTGTGACAGTCAGTCCCTGAAAGCTCACATGAACATGGTGTTTACTTGCTGTTATGGGGTCATATGACCTGCTCAGTATGTCTTCCCTTTTTTTTTTTTTTTTTTTTTTTTTTCCTAGTCAACACCGTGAGAGAGGGTGTTTTTAAAACTGCATGATGAGGTATATTAATTTTTCTCAAACATTTTACTCTGGCCAACTTGTCTCTCTGCTATATTTCAAATAATTACAAATATAATATTTGTAATCCAGCTCTGACATGCAGTGCCTCCTCAGCTGCCAGTCCATGCCAGAGCTCACAAACAAACAGAGAGAGCGTCGTATCACAGCCAAGGTCTACAAGAAACCACGGGGCATACACTAGCAGGCATTTAGCTGCCCTTTCATCACGTAGCAGAAAAAGAGCTTTACTCTTGAACTTCTGTGACTGACTGATCAGAAAATCATTTTGACATCTTTCCTTTCTTTCTCAATCCCCTACTTGTCTTTGGCTTTTGAGTAAAAACCAGTAAGGGCTACCCTTTGGGGTAGGAGGGGGGGTGGGAGGGTACTGCGTCTTCTTCAGTTTGCACACAAATGCTTTTAGTAGCCATTGTAAACAAAAAACCTGCTGCTTGGGACATATCAGATCTTTCACTGAGCACGAGATCGACTTATTAGTTTCACTGGCTCCATCTTATTAGGTATTCCTGACACTTGTATCTAGGCATGTTTAAATGCTCATTGAATTTTATGCTGATATTTGTATTGAGTTTATATGGTAACATAGTATGTAGTCCAACAGTTTTCATGTATTTAGTTGAAATGCTACTTTGTTGAATATTTTGCTGTCGTCTTGGATATTTAAGGCTTGTGTCAAAGAGTTCTCTGAATGTCATGTATACATGCTTGAACAGTATTCATCTTTCATTTTTTATTTTTTGTAAAGGGATACATTTAAAGGAACCTATTAATTCATGTTTGTTTTGAAATATTAAGAGCAAGTGAATAAAACAAAACTTTTTTTTATCCACATGTTGCAAGCAGACCCTGCGTAATAAACTATGGTGGTGTGTGTCTTCTTGGAAATAAATAAAAGCTTTCAGTGTGAAAAATGTGTTTTAACCAACCTTTAAAAAAAAAAATAAAAATATTGGTTTGGTGAAAATTATGAAATAAAAACATGCAACACTGGCATCACTGACAGGTGAGTGAGTGAAAGCTTCATGTTTGTCTGTTTCTGTGAACAGGGTCCTGGGTGGAGTTGGAGATGAACAGAGGTACAGCTGGATCAGCCCAGTCGTCCCCCACAGACGGCCCTGCTCCAGGCCTGCTGCCCCTTCCTCAGGTGGAGGAAGAGGAGGCCATGGTGGGGGGGCTGGAACACGTCCCATCCTCATCCTCCATCCACAACGGAGACATGGAGAAGATTCTCCTTGATGCCCAGCACGAGTCAAGCCGCAGCAACTCGTCCTGCGACAGGTAGTGTTAAAGAGGACATCCACCCACTTTACTCATCAGAGTCCATTTCCAAGTGATGGGGAGTTGCTCTGTATTTGAAGCTGACCTCTGACCTCCTTGTGGTTGTTGTTAATGAGGTTCATGTAGTTCAGTTACTTAAGTGGTGTTGGAAACGTTAATTTTTAAAAATGCAAGTCTTTTATGTCTGAAACTCCCAAAATAAAACCGGTTTAGGTCAAAATCCTGTTACATTTTCTCATGTGCTTAACATTACATGCAGATGAGGGCACAGGAATTTCCACCATGATGGAAAAGTTCAAAGAAAGTCATGAGTTCTTGGGCTCATACAAGCCTTGAAGTTAGCTTCTGTCTAATGCCCCTCTTGACTTTTCACTCAGTTTATAGAGGCCTGTCTCTGAAGCTTGATTTGATTTTTAAGCCAAAATTAAGTTACTCCTATGCTGTATGACAGATGAGCATTGTAATTTTCTTTTTTTGTTGGTAGTGTTGTTGCTGAAGTTTGTTTTTGCTTTTGCTATCTTTGTGTGTAATCGGCAGCTCATTAATGTTCCAGTTGTTCACTTTACTTTCCTTTACATTTTTAGCTACATTGAATGTTTTCTTGCAGCAGGAAACACATTTCAAGGTGTGGGGACTTAAAATCAACCCTTTAAAACAATCCATGTATTTCTTTTTATTTAAATCAGTAAAACACATTTGTTGGATAATTAAAAAAAAACTGCAGTCTTGAGTAGCTTGAGTGAAATGTAACTTTACAGCCTAGATGCATACATGAGTTTTCATCTGCTAGTCATGAATAGTAAAACTTGAAACCTTTTTTATAAGAGGCATTTAATATTGGTCACATAGCTTCTAAAACCCCTCAGCTCTCTTTAATGTCCCAGTGGAAAACTGCAGTCTGCCCTGTAGGAGTTGGCTTCTCTTCACTGTCCACATGTTGAGCCACCTTTAACAGCTGCTCAGGAGTTGACTTCTGAAAATAAAATGACGTCTTCTATTGAGTGTATTGGAAAAAACCCGACCCTTCAGCTCTTAGCCATATCATGTGCTTGTGTGTACTCCTCAAGGCTACGATTCAAACAAGCTTATCAGAGAGCTGGGCAGTCAGCTGTCAATGAGTCATCTGAGGATATTTGTCGGTATTTGAGCCACAATATTGGAGCAGCAGGACTTTACTGCTCAGTAAAGGATCGGTAAACATTCTGTACTGTCCTAGGTGAGATAACATCAAGCAAACAGCAAGCCAAAGTCCTTTCACAACCACACATTAGTCAAGATTCAGCTTTCTTGTTCCAGATCTTGATTATAGACTCAACATGCATGAAGTTATAAAACAGGGCTGAAACCAACAGAATAAAAGAATATACATGATACAAAATTACTGTCATGTTTGACATATGGGTTAACGTATAAGAAAGCAGACCTGGTACTCGTGGCATTATACATTTTATTTCCCCTACTTTGTACAAACGCTAAACAAAGTCCAAATTATGACACAGCACAATACCATTAGAATGAGCTACATAGAAGAATATCCTTATAACAACGGCAACATCTTAATATAAGCTCTGAATACAGGTGTAGCTTCTGCCAAGGAAACAGGATGTCACTGGCTCCACTTCCTGTCTGCACATTAACGTAAAGGTATACTGTGCAGGATTTTCCTTTTAAAATAAAACAAAATCATTGTCATTGTCATTTTTGACTCATTAGAAGTGTGTGGCTGCATGTTTATCTACAGGAGCCCTGCCCTCTGGTCGTATTTTCACATTTTCCTAAGTTTATTTTTTTTTCATGTCTGATACGTTTTTGGGCATCACCGTTTTAACTTTGTTGACCGAGGCACATATACAGACAATTTTGAATGGGATGTTAAATAACAGAAACCAACAAATCCTGCAGGGTCCACTTTTTATAATGTTAGCTGTCTAAATTTCAATGTAATGCAGGGTGTACTAAATCATAGTTTCTTGCTCTCTTGGTTTCCGACATCTTGCGACCACCATGTCAGGAAATAAGTGTTAACATCCCTCGGATTCAGTTTTTTTTGTGTTCATATATAAATCAAAAAAAAAAAATCCATCTAAATAAATGTGGTATGAAAATATCAGACAAGCAGTAATATCGTGGCCCTTTACATAGGGCTAAAAGAGAAGCTGAGCTGATATTGTCTTGTATGAAATATCCAGTGATTGTTGCTATGGTTACCTGTTAATATCCTTTGTGTGCTGATTTGTAATAGTTGTTCAACATTTAACTTGGACCATGTTTGAGGTGTTCTGCCACTATATTGAAATACTTCCCGTTTCCCAGGTTCAGAAGGAGTCATGAGTTCATGACTTTTCTAGTGAGGCCTCTGACTTGTGGTTTTTGACTCTGTCCACAGCCCCCCACGGCCCCACAGCCCCCAGGATGGACAGATCATCTTCGACGTGGACGTGACCAGCAGAAGAGACAGCCAAGTAAGAGGTTCTCCTTCAGTCTGTTGCTATGGCAACCCCAGACACTGGCCCTGAAGTGGTGTGTGTGTGTGCATGAGTGTGTACACGTGTGTCACTTGTACAGCTGCTGCCTTCCCTCAGTTTGTGTGGACATAGTTGCCTAGCGTGTTTTTTTTTTTGTTTGTACGGCATGCACTGTCACCATCACGTTCACTTTTCTTCATCTCTCATCTCGCTTTCTTTCTGTCAACCTCTGCCAAGGCACTCTGGAAACAAAACATTTGTGCATTTTCCTGTTTGTTTGTGTCTGTCCATGACCCACACACCTAAATATACAGAACATGTGTTGTTTATCATCAAAAAATGGTCAATATGCACACAAAGCCTGAGGGCTGAGGTTACTAAGTCATGTGTGTGTGTGTGTGTGTGTGTGTGTGCATCTTTAGTCAGAAGAGGACGTCTTGGACAAGGAGAGGGACATGGACATCCTGATGAAGGACGCAGACTGGGTTGCTGACTGGTCTAGTCGACCAGAAAACATTCCTCCCAAGTAAGACTCGGCTCAGCAAACATCAACTTAATGTTTTCATGGCAACTAAACACACACAGCTGCTTGTTTGCCCTGAGAAAGAGGTCAGTTGCTATGGCAATAAATGGGTCAAAAGCTCAAAATTGGGTATGTAACGCTGACGCTGATGTAACTTTTGTAGGGGTGAAATGGTAGGTAAATTGGTCCACAAAGTTGAGTCCCTTTTATCAAAAACCTGAAGAACACTGTTCATATTTTATCTTGTGTAGACCATCTCTTTCAGCCATTTTTATTTCCTGTAATGCTGCTCAGCTGTGAATTGAGCTGTTTCTGATCCCACTTATCAAAAACAGCTTATTTGGCCATTAACTATGACCTGGGGCTGTTTTTATTCTTCATTATGTATTTGTATGTCATTAAATATCTCACCAAAATAATTTAGAATGATTTTTTATATCAAAATGGGTGCAAAAAACTGCTGACACACACAAAATTGTTAGACAATAAAATGATGTCATAGGTGTTGAAGTGATGCAGCCAAACACACCCAACATTATAAATTCTACTTTTTTCAAAGCCAGTCTACCAAGGACAAGCAGTAATAACATGGGCCTTGTGTGTGTGTGTGGACATGTATTCCAGTAGTTGTGGGGACAAAAATCTGTTTACACTATCGCATTGTGAGGACCCTTACTAATAGAAGTCCCCACATGTAGATCATTAAATATTAGGGTGAAGACTTGCTTTAAGGTTAGGTTGAGTTTAGGTTTAGGATTAGGACTTGCAACAATATTAATGACATAATGAGCAGCCCTCTGTGCCGCCAACACCTCAAACAAACATGGGATAAGGCCTGAAATAAGAACAGGTTCCTCCTCTTCCATCTGTTCAAGCAGCCTCCACCACAACTGACTGCTGAAGTCATCTAAAGATGTAGCCTGTGTATCGATTTTTCATTAGGACCTAAAATTAAATAGATGAGTGTTAGTTTCATCTGTTTTGATTGGTGTAGCATTACAGCTTAATAGCTATTTTCTTTATTTCATTATTGTCTTCAAATTGCTGCCTTTGTCGTGCAAAACAGCCCTCAGTGACAGTATTGCAGAATGGCTGAAAACAAAGAAGCAAAATGTCTCATGCGACATGCTTCAACCAAAAAAATGACTTAAATAATACAAGTTTGCGTGCATATTTATCATGACTGACGTGTGATGCTGTCACCTTCTCGGCGTCTGAAGCGACTGTAATTTGTGCAGGGAGTTTCTTTTCCGTCACCCTCGACGCTCAGTAACACTCAGCATGAGGAAGACCGGGGCCATGAAGAAAGGAGGCATCTTCTCTGCCGAGTTCCTCAAAGTGTTCATACCCTCGCTGCTACTATCGCACATCCTGGCTCTGGGGCTGGGGTAAGAACAAACACCACAGATCACCTGTCCAGAGTACAAACCTGACGGTAGTTGCACAAAATGCATGAAACTGATTTCCATTTTGCTTCAGTGAAAAATCAGCACAGGCCTCACACTTATTTGCTTGCTTTTGGAGTCTCCACCACCACTACCAACATAAATTGTATTTCATTTTTAATAATTTCCTTGTGGCACATAAAGCCCAGTAGGGGGAGCTGTACAGACACAAGTCAAGAAGTCTATGGCCTTCCCTTCGTGTCTGTGTGACAGACTGGCATAGCAGCTGCTGCCTGCAAAGCTGCACGCCTGCTTTCTCGGAGAGCTGCGACACTCCCAGGAGACTTTTTGCGATGACAATTGCTAAATTAATCCTGCCTCCACAATCAGATGATGTCCCAGCAATAATACCTCAGACAGCAGCATTTTTTTTGTATGTGATGTGGTACGGAATGAGTGTCATTAACAAACCTGTCATAATCACAACATCCCTGCTGGCTATTCTGGAGTTAGTGCGGTTACATAATGAGTCACTGTGGTGTTCTTACTGAACTGTAACTGCTGTTTATGAGAGAAGGAGCTAATTGTTTTATTATTGCTGCTGCTGTTTAATTTTCTCTTTCATAATCCTCTTTATTTATAAAATTTAGTATCTTTATAGTTGTCTTTTGTTGCTCTACAGTGCTGGCTTTTTTGGTGTTTTTAGTTTCTGTGTAGAGATAACTGATACATTGTCACTGGTAACTGCCGATTTACTTTCTTGATAGAGTTTGCTAACATTAGAGCACTTTTGGTAAATTAATAATGACACTCATGAACCATGTAAGGTTAATGCATGAGACAATCAGAAATACCTTATTTCTGTCTCGTTTTCCACTTCCTTCATTCATTTGAGGTTTGAATGGTACTTTTTTAAAATTAAGTCATCTTGCTGTGTGTATGGAATATTAACATCACCAGCTGTTAATCTCAATTTGTTTTTCGCTCAATTCCTAATTTTCACACACCATTAGTGGATGGACACGTATGAATTAGGATTTTCCGTGCACCTTCTCAACAGAGTCTACATCGGAAAGAGGTTGACCACACCACCTGCCAGCTCTTTCTGAACCTGAAACTGAAGAAAAGTGCCTGACATGTGGCCATGAGCTGTTGGAGAAAGTTTGGCCGTCGTGAGAAGAACGCCCGTCTCTCCTCCCTCTGTCCCGCCTGCTCCCCGCCTCTTCCCTGTCCCCGAGATATGACATGTTCTCGGGAGAAATGCATCTGCCTTTTCCTCCATCCCCCGCTTCTCCACACCCCTTTTTTTCTTGATTGCTGGTTTCCAACTGTTTGTAATTAATCCCCTCTTGCCCTGCTCATATCCTTCACTCATTTGTATAAGGTTTTCAAAGAATGATTAAGGTCCTATTTACCTTTCCCCAGCAATTTGGTTTCAGTGTTTATAACGGGTGGGTTTTCGGGGAGGGTCACAGCATCGAACCAAACTCTTGCCCTTTGATCGTCTGACAGGGAGGACTGCCTAGTTTTAGACCTGACCACAGATTGTGCCATCTACACGAGTGGCCCGACACTCGATCTCAGAAGGGTTTGACCAAGTCCAGAGTTGGCTACGCCTACAGAAAAAGTGATCATGCCTTTTCAAAAGTAGCCATTTTGTTAATTTTCTTTAGGTAATATTGTTTTTATTTATTTTACAGCAGTGGTGGTTTATCAAAGGTCTAATGATGAAAGGAGTTATCCATGGTGGCCATCCTAAACCACAAGCGCTCATGAATTTCACTGGCTCTGGGTGCCAGTCAAGATTTGTGTGACATTTTCTGAGATGGACACTCAGAAATCTATTCAGTTTTGCATTTGAAAGAAAATTTGTGACAATGACAATAACTGGAAAACCAGGGTATAGATGTGTGCTGTACAGGCAGGCAGTGTGTCCCTCTCGCTGTGTCCACTAACAGTATTTTGTGGTTGGGTCTTGGGTAACAGTGTTTTTATGGTCCAGAAAGGTTCAGCCGTCTGTCCAAACAGTCCACATTGTCCTTCCAGTGAGCCTCCTGGTTTGTCTGTAACATATCTGAGAGCTGATTTGGTCCTGACTGGTCCTTTTCCACTTACTTTTGCTCCAGATTGATCTGTGTATTACTGATTATTTCGTTTGCTTGCAGATTCTAAGTCATCAAAAATTATTTGTTACCAAAAAGCAGAAAAGCATAAAGAGAACGTGCTTTATTGACATTTGTTTTGAGAATGTTTGAGTTATTTTATTAAAAAAGTCAAGTATTTCATGAATGATAAAAGTTAAGTATTGAAAGTAAAAGTCGATTTTAAGTTGAAGATATTAGTTGGATTAGGAGAATAGCTAGCCAGTCCTGCATTCTAACACTCCAAGAACATTTTGCCAAAATGTCCACAAAACAGGCAGAAATACTTCATCAAGCTGCAGATGAAGGAAACTGATCCGGTCTTAGTGTGGGCAGGCAGAAGGTACCAGTTGATCTTTGGCATTTCTGACATGCAGTGACTTCTGACTCGAGGAAACTTTGCTTTTACTCTTCTTTGAGCAGTAAGACTCTGCGGCTGGACTGTGGTCAGTTTTGTTCCAAGTGGACCTTCCACAGCCAGACCTGGGTCAAATGATATTTGATTTAGAAGTTCAGATCTCATCAAATGCCAGATCACAAGAAGTTATTCTTTATTTCTGCAGGTCATATACGACAATATAAAAGAAAGAAAAGGAAAAAAGCCTCTACTTGATCTAATTTAGCTGAAAATACTATTTGACCCAGCAGGTCGACTCAGGATGTGTTGTCTTTTTGTTTTACCTCTTATGACAGACTGATGACCCTACCAATAATGAGTGCTGTGTTGTTTCCATCTCAGCCACAGAGGTACTCCACTGTTGTTTTAGCGTGACATGCGTGTCTCTGCCTGTGTTTGTACATGCAGCGTTTGACAGCGACATTTTGGATTGTTCTGTCCTGTTTGGATTTTGTTTCGTTTTTCTTTCCTGATCTTGCTGAAAGATTGTGAATGCACAGAGCAGGAGTCGGGTTTGACACGAACTGTGTTCCAGAGTGTGAAAATAAAAGCCCCTGTTGTTGATGGCAGGTCCTAATGTGAATAGGAAATGGATAGGCGTGGGAAGCGATTTCCCTCAGACTGCGATGGTCTAACAGTAGTTCTTGTAATGATGCATTTGCTTTGATTTTCTTTTTCCCACTGCATTGGAAAAAAATTACAAACATTTTGTCATTAAAGATTACCTGAATGAAGCTATTCACTGAGTGTGCCTCTTTGAATGTCTGAAGGTCTGAATAAATGACTGTTCTTTTTTTTAATACTTGTATCCTTCAGGAATCCTGCAATCTTTTGATTACTATTGTCGGTCACAAATGGGGGGATTTAACATTGCTGCAAAATCAGTGGTTAAGTAAAAAACTGCTGAGAAAGCGTCTAAAGAGGTGAAACACCAAAGCAGGGTTTAAACTTTCTTTTACCTTTCCTTTTGCAAGTTCTTTTGTCATTTCATTGTTATCCCCATCTTCTTGGTTCCACACCCTGTCACCCTCAGCAGCTGTCACAGGTCATAACCATAACAATGGCGACAGAAGCTTCGTGTATGCCTGGTGAGTTCATTCACATAGCTGAGACATGAGGCATCGGGCTTCTCAGGAAATCTCAACACGTTTCCTGACTCGCTGGAAATTCCTGTGAACTCTGCTTGACAGTTACAGTATGGAAGGACTCGGCTCAGTTAGGAAAGAAGCATTTGCGATGAGGAGATGCTGGGCTTTTATGAAATATATTTATTTATTTGGCAATTGACAGTTAAAAACAAGTTGTCCAAAGAATGGCTCATGTTGGATTTGAGATTGTTTATGGTCTCTTGTTTTAAATTTGTACGTGTCCTCAGGTGCTGTTGCAAACCTGTTTTCTATAGCTCGTCACGTCAAACGTAGTACTTCTAGCAGTATCAGCTTGCCCTTCGTAGAACCCTCAGCACTATGTTTGATACCTTTGACCTGGTGTAACCTGGATGTTTGAGCTGCTTGAAACCAGAGCAGGGAGACCTCCAGGAAAACCCACATGTCAGCTCTGACCTGAAGATCACATCCTCTGTGTCTCTGTCCCTGTGTCCTGTCTCCCTCTCTCGACATAGCCGACTGGAGAAGCACTGCACTCCAGTGGCAGGCACACTGCAGTGCTGATGGCCGCTGGTGGCTTCTGTTAGTCCTCTCGAAATGTTTGCCCACAGTTGCCATGAACTCTCATTTACAGCCGTGCCGTGTTTCTACAGCATGCTTCATGGTGTTTAGTTTTTCAATGATTTTTTTTTCTCTTAATGTTGCATTAGCATTTAAGCATGAAGCCATGTAGAAAACCACCTTTTCCACATGCTGGTTTAAGAATTATCAGTATGTGTGCAAATAGCACAAAGAAGGACCATGCAGGAGGAAACCCTTGTTCACACAACCATTGTTGACAGGGACGCAGCACAAAATTCTTTATGACTTTTCATTCTGTTATTTATTGTCAGTTCTTCACATTTGGTCCCCTGTATTCTCAAATCTCAGTTTTTATTCAAGCTGCATATAACATTGCTGTGCTGCCTAGGATAATATTTAGATTAGATTTATTGAAATCAAGCCTCTGTGTTGTATTCATTTGTGTTATCAGTCCCTGTTGAAACATACATCTGGTCCTCCACTTGTAGAGAGGAAATGTGTACATTGTACTCTGCAGCATTTCTTCACTACTCTGCAACCAATGTGATTAATATAAAATCTATAGCATTACATAAAGTAAACATGGACTATATTTTCATGTAGTTGATGTAGTCCACCAGGTTAGACTTGGTTTTGATCAAGTCAGACTGTGGGGATAAGCCATTGAAGTTCTTTTCACTTCCTACAAGAGAGACTGTTGATAATTGTGTTAGTTAAAGGAATAGTTTGACATTTTGGGAAATGTACTCTAAATGTCCTTAAATTTACAGATTTGTCTATAGTATGATGACTTCTGAGATAAATATCAAGCCAGCAGGCTATTATTTTAATTTATCATAAAGACTGAAAGTAGGTGACAGATTGCTGGACAGCTAGCTTCATGGCTTCATGGCTAAAGGTGAATTATGTCACTGGTTACAGTTTTAAACAATCATCTGATATTAAACCCCTCCTGAGCCCTGCTTTCTCTCTAACAATGCCTCCTCCAGTCCTCTTCCGTATATGGAACCTCAGAACACCTGTTCCTGGCCAATCCAGACTCAGTGAGACTCGTAGCTCCTCCCACTGCAGCTGATGGTGTTACCATGGGTTACAGGGTGGTGGCCAGCTCTGTTTCCATCCTTCTGGTGAAGAGACTTTCCTCCTCATCTCCTCAGGATTCAGCAGCACCACACTGCAGCAGCTCTCCCTTCCAGAGAAAGACACCCTGTGTGATCGAATGACAGGAAGAAATTAGAGTCTTGACAGTCCATCAGTAACACGTCATAATTCAGTGTGCTCGGAGTGATCACGTGCCAGATTTGCTGTTGTGTGTTGTTAATGTGAAACATTAGCTGTGTTCATGCTATCTTTTAAAGTATAAGCAGCTGATCAGCAGTTAACACAAACAGCAGACACACAAAGTCATAAAATATACCAGAAGTGAGTAATGCATATTGATTTATGCAATTAAATCAGTGACATACGGCATTTGACATAAATCTTAATACCTATTTATTCTCTTTTTCTGTTCTCTTGTTTTTTTCCTCCTCTCTTTCACTTCCACTTGTCTTCCACAAGGAAGAAACATGGGCTAAAGTCCAATGACTTTTTTCATCCATTTTAAACTTAAAGATCTGCATCAAAGGAATAAGTTCAATTTTAATATTATTATTTTTTTTTTAATTCCTCCTTTAACCTCATTGACTGAGACACGTAAACAATGTAAACAAACCTGTCCTAATAACTGTAGTTTATCAGTCAAGAATAGCAGTGTTTAGCAGTGCTGTTGAAGCACCATAACATTTAGCATCTAAAGCAGTGACAAAGGACTTGGCTCTGAGCAGCGTTGACATTTGCAGCAAAGTCACTGAGACGTTCACTGTGCTAAAACTCATTATCTAATTAGCTAACTAGCAGGGGACTTTTCCTCTCTGGATGTTGGTTTGGTCAGCTGTTTGGCAACTCAGTGTGCAATACAATGCTGGTAAACTTTCCTGTAGTTAAGAACAAGACACAGTCTTTCAAGGTTTCCATTAAAATCTGAGGCTTTTTGTAACTATGCCTGGCTTTTAGTGACATATGTTGCTACTTTACAAGAATAACATGATCCGACTGGATTATATGCAATAAGTTCTTTATCTACATTGGGAAACGGCAACATTTGGACAGAGTAGCAGACAGACCACAGATGTTGTCATGAAACAAAGAAAACAACTTTTTACAGACAAGCTAGCAGCTCTGTGAGGCGCTTAGATTTTGAGCTCAGCCTTGACTAGCACCCCCTAAAGTCCCAGCATATCTGTGTGTCATCTAGTTTGTTGTCATGTTTTTCAATTCTATTTAAAGAAGTACAAAGTCCCACTGTGCAAGTGAGATCTGGCCAAGATGGGATTAAAAGCTGTGGGCAATTCCATCGGGGCCCACACCTCATTTTTTGCTCCAGGGCCCCTAAGTTGGTTAACCAGGGCTACGTTCTGTGAGGAAACGAATGGAGCAGGGAGGGTAAAAGACTGATTTTATTGTATTTTATGCATTCCTATCAGATCTTATCTTTACTTGCTTTGACCTCTTTTTAAACATTAGCTTCAAGATGCGTTCTGCTTACTGATTTCATTCACATGTGCAAACTGCTGTGTAAACTAAACAGATCCAGTAATCTTATTTTAGAAGGAGTTCCAGTATGTTTTCACGAGGAGCAGCAGATTAGAGTCCTGATACTGCTGATCTCACTACTTGTCCTACATCTGTTCCTGGATGCCAGGACCGTGCCCTTCCTGTCCAGAGACCAGACACTCCCTCCTCCAACTGTTTATCGGGCACACTGCCAACTTTCCCCTTTAATTATATAACACCTCCCCCCTGTCTCTGCTCTCAGCAGGGGGCGTTTGTTTTCTTTAGTGGAAAGACAATTCAGCAAGAAAGGGGGGCGGTGTCAGTGCACTGTCTCAACCTTTGGGCGTGGCTGCACCTTTCACATTTTCAGTTTTAAGAATCCACCTCTGACATTCAGATGCCAGACTGTGTCACTCAGTCCTGCAGAGATGACCACCCACCCACCCACACACACATGCACAGCAGCCCAAACAGTCCTCTGGGAGAGGAAACAGTAGCAGCATTTACTGCCCAACACGTTGTTATGGAAACTGGACTCAGTGTTAAAATGTTTTTCCATGGACACTTGGTGCAGGAGAGGTTTTGTCTGTTAAAATGTGAGTCGAAAATTAACAATGTGTGCTCGAGTAAGCTGCCTACTCCTATTGATCACCATGCAGCACTGATTTATTTACTGCTCTCTATTCTCTTTGAGGCTCGACTTAAAATGAGAAATGTCCATTACAAACCATAATGAATGTAGATACTTATCGCTTTAATGACAGTCTAACTTTATGCTACAAGTTCATGAAGGTAAATCTAAATTTGTAAGACCTTGCGAGTCATTGTGATGCTTTTGCTGTGACTTCACATGATGAGTTAATGTATTACTTAAATTGAGGTACTTACAACACAACTTCTATTACATAAATTTTCTAATATGCTAATGTTATGCACAGGTACCAAGATGACTTATAGCATCTCAATAAAAATGCACAGAGTTACACCAGCCTCAAGTGCAGTGGTGCTCAGTAGCTTGTCACCTTTGATGCTGACATATTGATGGGGTTGAATGGGTTTTTCTACTGCTTAATGGTCAGTGGAATCCACATTATGGACACAAGAAGTACAAGAAGTACTACACCTCACTTGTGTGTACTGAACCCATTCAGCATTTGACTCTCCTGTAACTGCAGTATGCATGTACAGTAGTGGTGTAGTGAATTACATGGGCAATTCAATATATTCTAGTATAAGACAGCACAGAGTAAAATGTGCAAGAAGACAATATGATGTTAGGAAGCATCAAGTTTGTAAAGTTTGAAAACACAGGTCCAAACAGAAGTTTGAGTGTAGGATTTTGCTGGGGTAACAATCAGTGTTGGTGTAGCACTGGACAGTGAGATATACTAGCTGTTTCAGTGGAAAAATCTGTGAGTAGGATAGAAACTAAGGAACTAAGAAATAAAATAATGTTAAAGTGATGGACAGTCATGGTCTGATATTTTATTGCATCCCTCACTAAAGGAAGATTTCTGAGGTTTCAAGGCAGAATGTCAGTGATGGAGATCTGTCCTGTCAGATGCAATCCTCTGCATTAACAGTCAAAATATAAATAGAAATAAAAGTAAAACCAGCAGTAGTTGAGATATCATGGCTTTTAACCCCAAGTATGGGACAAATTCTAAAATTCTTCACTATATTTTCTTTCCATTACACTCATATGTCACTACTGTTAGATATAATCTGTTTAGGCTTCAGCATTTTCTCTGGCCTTAACCGCATGTGTTCTATAGTTGCTGAGACACCGGAGCTTCCCAGTAGGGATCAATTAAACATCCCCTCCTAGAATAAACTCATCTGATTCAGGAGGCTACAAGTTAATGTGTGAACTGCGAGTAGCATACATCTGACTTCTTCCGATATTAAACAAGTAAAATAAAACAACTTTCTAATGAGATATCCTTTAAAATGATATTTAGAGTGTGCTGAATGGCTTCATTAATGTTTAATAAATCATTTGTAGCCTCTAGTTGCTTAATGGATCATTTATCAGACATTAATAAGAACAAATGTAAGGTTGTTAAGTTATGAAAACATTCTGTTGCTGGTGTGTATTCTTCTTCAGGATAAATAAACCCATCATTACCCTTATTAAAAGCCCTGAAAAGGCATTTTCAAAATCAAATTTTTACTTTTAGCGATGTGGTCCTACATCAACACACAATTTTCTGCAGTTAAATCAGTTTTAGTTATTTGGATATTGACACTGACAGCCGACAAAACTGGGATTTCAATTTTGGCACTCAACTGCACCAATCAGATTAAATCTTGAGCATTTAAAGACATAAAATGCATCTTTTCTATGTCAAAGAGCGAGAAAGGAAGTACATGACCATCAACTAATCATGACGTGAAAAAAACTTCAAAACATTAACTCATCTGTCAACATTTGTTCCTGAGTCACATCAGATGTGTTTCCATTGGCAGGAGTGGTTTTGCAGATGGCTGAAGTTACATACTGGGCGTTTGATAGATAATAAATAGAAAAAAAAAAATAGTCTTCCAAATGATACAAACATGTCTGACCTCTCTCAGCATGTAAGACACTAAAGCTTGTGATTTAACACCCCAGTCTGGGTTGGTATGTGTCGGATGAAAGCTGCCAGGGAGACGTGCAGCTGACGCTCCCTGTAAGTTAAATTTGAACACATGCTGAGGTATGTGCAGGGTGTGGTGCTGAAGAGGACAGCGCCCATCATTGTTGGACTGGGTGTGACTTTGGAGAACTCTCCATGGTGCTGATCGCTTCTTCACCTCAAAACTTCGTGCCAGAAACGCCCCTCAGGGACGCATAGGCTGCAGACACAACTCTGGGACATGTTTGATTTATGAGATTAGGGTGGGGGGGGGGCTTTCAGACTCAGTAAGCAGACATGTCTCTGTGTCCTGATTGTTAGAGCTCTATAGGACAGGTCTTTGCTTTGGACAAGAAAGGATCGATCATTTCCGGATGTGCTCCTGCCACCGCTACAGGTAATCCCTCATCAGGACACATCCTCCTCTCCTGTAGCCTATTGGATCTTAATTTTGACAGAGCCAGACTATAGCCCTCTCCCCTCATATGCTGACTTATAACTCGTGAAATCGGCTGCGGGCGAGAAGGTAATTTAGACTCATGAGTAAGCAGTTCGAAACTGTTTGCTGATCTGTCCGGGGATCACAGACTAAGAAAGACAGCGGAAGCTTTTCTCATATCTTCCCCTAATATCAGTTAATATTACGTGTACTCGCGGTGCGTTTGTCTCTCAGTGGGAGTGTTTTCATGCAACATTAGCCTTACAGATTTCTTTTGGGCTTTTCAGTGCGACCACCTGCGCTTGAAGACCGTCAAAGGCGGTGGCTGTCCAGGCGTGCAGAGCTGAAAAAAAAAAAAAAAATCAGAAGGAGCTGAGACTCTGAGCATCTGTGCGGCTTTACTCCCCGAGAAACCTCACAACACCACCACGCCTGCAAGAAAGGCATGTCGACCGCCGGGGAAGTGCCAGCCTTCTTTAAGAGCATGGGCTCTGACAGCCCTGCCAGGCCGAGGCAGAAATTCTGTGGTATGTTCTGCCCGGTGGAAGGCTCCTCCGACAGCAAGACGCTCGACTTTGATGCGCTCTCGGCGTGCAGGGGCAGGAGTGACGGGCGAGTCATTGACCGGCAGACCGACATCTCCCAGCCGAGGAAGGTTGAGATCAGGGAGAGCACAGGGAAGGAAGCTCTACAGAATCTGGACGATAAAAGGGTAATTGTCTTGTATTTTGCATGCATCGCCATGGTTTGTGTGTATGTTTTCCGTATCGCTCTCTTTCTCCCTATTGATCGTCTCTTTCTTTCTTCGCCTCTTTCTCTAATTTCTGTCATTTAACGTTCAGATCTTTGCACACACCTGCGTCATTTTTTTTTCACCTGAAAGTGCTCCAGTTATAGCTTGTGCCACTCATTCGAGTTTATTTAAGCTTAAGGCCAATGTATGGCAGACAACTTGCTCAGACTACATTTCCCAGAAAGCAGTGTGACGTAACAGAGTAGGCCCACCATGCAGAGCTGCCAGAGGGAGTGGCCGCTGTTAGTTTCAGTTTACATGATTCCATCCCCTCTGCTGCACAGTGCAGCTGGCCGGCTCCCAATACAACAGTGTGGAGTGTGTGTGTGTGTTCTAGGCAGTGCTGAAGTGTCCTCCAGTGAAGGCCAGTGTCTAAACCAGAGAAATCTCCAACAAGGGTAACATGATTTCAAATGGGACGTGTGAGCGCAGCTGTGTGAGGCGATACATGGTTGCAGCATTAAGTGTGTGCCTTTCAGTTCTCTGTCAAGTGAAGATGCAGAGCTGGTGGATATTGACACATCAGCTCTGACCCAAATGACTTCTTTTTTGCTCTTGATTCAAGCTCCCTATTCAGGTTTTATGGCTGGCTGGTAATCTGTGGCACTAACAGAATCAGTGCTTCCTTTACTTAATGATTGAGCACTCAGGATGCTGTTAAAAGCTTTGTGTGGTGGTGTGGTGTGTCATGCTATCATCTTACATATTGATTGGAAAGCAATGGCCACACAATCTGCTCTTAACTCTCTCTGGTATCTGTTGAAGTCTTGCATGTTCTCTTCTCTGATAAGAACAATACACATTTGACATGTTTAATTAGTTCCTGCATATTAATAATACATATTAGACAACTGAATGATGGGATGTTAAAATCAAGCCTACATCCCAGGACTGTGTTTGACTTGAAAAGCACGCTGCAGTGGTCAAAAATAACTGAGTACATTTACTCAAGTCCTGCACTTATGTACAGTTTCCTGGAGTATTTTCATTTTCTACTACTTTGTACTTCATCGCTACATTTCAAAGAGAAGTATTGCACTTCCTGATAACTTGAGTTACTTTACAGATTCAAATCACTAATACAAAATATAATCAATAAAGAAATTCTAAATGTAATATTGCAATTTCCCAGCCTGGGATCAATAAAGTATATCTATCTATCTATCTATCTATCTATCTATCTATCTATCTATCTATCTATCTATGTATCTATCTATCTATCTATCTATGTAGATCAAGATTAAGTAAATTCACCAGTGACCAGCAGTGTATAAAGTAATGTTTAAGTGA
The DNA here is from genome assembly GCF_020382885.2 of Scatophagus argus. Taxonomy (NCBI): domain Eukaryota; kingdom Metazoa; phylum Chordata; class Actinopteri; family Scatophagidae; genus Scatophagus; species Scatophagus argus. Next base: position 15,317,406 of record NC_058512.1, on the reverse strand, counting down.
TGAACACATCAAATGTGCTTTTTTCCCCAGTTCAAAACAGTTACAGGGTTTGCTAATATTAGCAGACTTTCTAGTCATTTTTGCTTACTTTGACTCTGTCTACTTGCGTACTATAAGTCAAAGCAAAATTCAAATGAAAAGATAGTTTGTTGTCCATAATTTGTGATTGGAGCAAAGATCAGGTACATTCAGCATATTTGATCTTATTTGCTCTGAAGACAAATTTTCTCAATCAGATTTTTTCTTTCTGCCAACACAAACTAAAGCAGCACACGGGCTTCTGGTTTCTGCAGCCTGTGGAAAACAATTTATGTCAGTACAAATCAGTTTTATTGGCTATAATGTACGTTTAAAGAATGTTTCTTCAAACAGCGGAAAAGATTGATCCCATATATCGCCTTCTCCGATTCTAACAAGTGTGACTCCTTGTTTCTAGTCACATTCCAAAAAAACTATTATGACTCCTTAAATCACAAAAAACAAATTCGTTACAGCTGGAAATGATCTCACTCTGTGCACCAGCTGAGGTTTTACTTGCTCTAATAAAACACAGACTTTGAGAGACAACAGAAGAAGTGACTGGAGTCAAGATGGCCGCTGGCTGTTTCTTCATTTATTCACTTGGTGCACTCACTGCCTTGGCTAATCTAGGGAAAGCAATTGATGGCATTAGTGGCCCTCTCCTGTCAATGGAGCAGGGCGAGGCTCTGCGCATGCGCCGTGGGGTTCTTTTATGGGGAAGAGGCTCGCAAGTGGTCCCTCCCTCCCTTCTTGTCTGACTCCGTCTGGGAAGGAAAGGTTTGCTGCATCGGCGGAGACCGGGAGGCTGCCAGAACGCGATCCGGAGTTGAGAGATAGTTAATTCTTTACGTTTTGTGGCCTCCCAGGGATCAACTGCGACCATCCCGGTTTCTTCTCCTCCTCCTCCTCCTTCTTCTTCTTCTTCATCCTCGTTTAAATCAAGCGAGCAGCGGTAATTCCTACATCCCGTTGCATTAATTGCGGTCTAAGGACGAACCACCGGTGAAGATGTCTGGCTATCAGGGCAAGAAGAACATCCCCCGCATCACAGTGAGTGTTGGCTTGTTTTTAACGTTGAAGTAGCTGAGATTATGTCCGGTCGAATGTCCGCTGTCTGGTCTGTGTGGGCCTGCGGGTGAGGGTGCAGGATGTCACCGGGAGCGACATGGTCCATGCGCCGCCGCTGCGCTCCTCGACAAATCAGAGCTCGGAGCTGAGTTGCTTCCTTAAATGCATTTTGCAGCAGCATCTCGCTGCACTTTGTGAAATCTGCTTTACTAAACGCACGTTAAGATCGACAGATCAATGAGGTCACCGGGACTGTATCGAGACTGAAAAAATTGTGTGTGTGGTTTTTTTTTCTTTTTTTTTTTGCAGCATCTTTGCGACAAGTGCTCAACTCTGGATTTAGAGCCACCATTTGACCCCTAATATCCATTTCCATTGCAGATCCACACTCATTCTGGCCTTCTTTGCTCATGGTATGCATGACATTTGGGATTTCACGCCGGTGGTCTTTGTTAGGCGGTGTGTCTGGTGGCCGGGTATCACTGCACACCAACTGGTGGGGCAAATGCTTCCCTGCATCCGCTGTATCGCTCAGTGCCCGGCTGGATTTTTGTCAAGCTCTCATTTCACTTTGGAAAAACTGGCTTCGATTTTTAATTGGATTTTTCGAGGCGCAGAAGCATTTAAGGGCACGTTACTGATGTCAGTGTGGGGCAGACTGTTTCTCTGAATCCATAGCGGAGCTGCGGGGATGGTGGTTGAATGGAAAGTAGAGAATAGGGAGGGGAAGGGAGGGGAGCCAGGGGAAGGGAGGGGAGGGGAGGGGACAGTGGGTTCTGTTTCCTTCCATGTTTCTCTCTCAGCTGTGTAATGAAGGGTGGATGAAGATGCATGCAGACAGAGCCGATCAGGAAGGAGGTCACTGTCTTAGTGGAGTGAAATAATTGGGTTAAAATGTCAAAAATGGCTGCGAACAACAGCACAAAAGCCTTACGGAGCGAGCAGCATCTTGCTGTGATGCATTGCCAGATAAATCATTTGGCCCGAGTGTTCAGGTGGTCCCTAACCTGTAACGTTTCAGTCAGTGTTCCACCAGAAAGAAATCTGTTTTACTTCTCAAATTCTTAATGTAGAAACTCCAGTCTACATGGTGTGTGCAGGGGGGCAGCTGTTAGGGGCCTTTTAGACATCTGTGCCCAGTGCGCCGTTGTCTTAAAACCCTTTCATTCTTATTTATACTCAAAAGAGTATCTCCATCCGTCCTCCACCTGGTGAATGTCAGGTTGAAATGACAGGGTGTCTGTAGGTTGCAGCTGATGTACATACTTCTGTTCGCTTTGTACCTCAAACAGCCTGATTGGTTGATCGAGTTTTCTATCAGGAGGTGCAAAGAAAAGAGCAAACAAACAAAAACCACCCTCGCTTTACTCACCCTGACCTTAAAGGTTTCTGAACAACACCCAGGCACACCTGCTGATAAGGATCCTGGTCCTGACCTTAATGTCAATTTGTGCTAAAAGTATCAGTCAGCTGAAAATGACCTCACAGAAATTGTGATTATTGGTTGTCTGATCAAACAAAGAATCCAAAAATTCTGTTTTCAGCCTTTCAAATGTGAGGATTCATTATTGTCTCTGTTTCTGTCATTGTTAATTGAATGTCTTTGTTTGGGACTCTTCAGACGAATCATGCAGTTTGAAGATGTCATCTTGGGCTGTTGGAACTTGTGAGGAGCATCTTTCTATATTTTGTCAGTTTAGAGACAATGAATTGAAAAAATAAATCCTCAGAGGAAACCATCATAAAAATAAGTTGGACACTGCAGGGAGAAGAGATGTTGAATTCCAAACAGATCTGTCTAAAACTGTTGTATATGGAAAAACACCAAAACTGTCTCGTTGTAAGTGGAGGAAGCTAATCAGAAAGACAGAAGTCTCATCTTCTGGTTTAACTTGAGCTTTAAAATCCCACTGAAACTATTACATAAGTCATACATGATCATACCTGATGATAATTCAAAACGTATGTTGGACTGTGTTTAAATTATGGCGTCTCTGGTGAAAACATGCAACCTCTCAGGTGAATCATTTTCCTCTCAACTCTCTGGACGGTGCTTTAGATGCAGCAGCCAGTTGGTGGAGAGATCAGAGGATTAGTAGGAGTAGTAGTCCCAACAGTGATTAAGTCAGACCTAAATGGATAGACTTCCTATTCTTGAACAGTGCATGAAAGAAAAATTGGGTCAGAGACAGAAAGGATTTCTTTGAAGCGTAGTTTTATCTTAAGGACCGAGTGGGATAAATGTGTTGGACTGTAGCTGCTGAGTGTCTTAGGTACTTCACATTGTGGTTTTTTTCCAGATGTTCCAGGTCTCAAAAGCTTGTGAGCTTCAGGTAACAAACGTCCTTAAATGCTGGACTTCATCCACGGAACAACCGTCAATGTGACCAGTGCATGAGCTTATTAAACCAAACAGAGGCTGCACAGGAAATGAATGAGGTTAAATTGAATTAAAAAAAAACTGAACAGGAATGGCTGCAGCAGTGACAAAGGAACTCTCTGTGTTCTCTGCCCTTTCTACACAAACCAATCACATTTAGAGTTTAGATCATACATAATGTTGAATTTTAATGTTTCAGTCATTCATCCAAAGTCATTATGGGTGGAGCGCTGGCGGTAGAGCTGACTGGTTTGCCAGGGCCAGATGGAGTCGGGTCAGCTGCTCAGGCAGGGACTTACTTAAGGCAGATCTCATCAAATATGAATGAACCTCCACAAGTGAACCACCTGGCTTTGGAGCTTCTGTGACTCACGCCTGTTCTCCAGATCTCTGATGCTTACAGCTAAACCAGAGCAGAGTTAAAAGGTGTGTGACATTATTTTTGTGTGAATCATTTGGTGTTTGAAATATGCGAAAAAAGAATTGAATAACGTCCATTGCTAGTTCCCAGGGTCTTATTTGTTACGTCTGTGCAGTCCAGTTCATTGAGTTATTTAAACCCTGGCAACTTCCTCACATTGGCTGTTTTTCTCAGTGTTGGACTGTTGGTTGGATGGAACAATTAGTCTGAAGATGTCACATGAAACTCGTGAGGGGGCATTTTTTATTATACTCTTTTTTTTCACACGTCAGATAGTAAACAATTAATTTGATCAGATAAATAATGAACAGATTGAAAAATAATCATTAGCTGCAGCCCATAAGTGGTGTTAAACAGATAAAACCAGCAATTCCTCGCATTTGCAAAGCTGCAACGAGAGAACATTTGGCATATTTGTTTGATAAATAACCAAAACTAATAACCTAACTAATTAATAAATTATCACAATCGCTGTCAATACAAATGTCTCTTTATCAACTATTAGATTAATCGACTGACCATTTCAACATTAGACTCAAGTTGTATTTGTCCCAGACAAGAGTCTCTGTGCTTGCTTTGCAGCGCAGTGAAGGATATGAAAGTGAAGTAAAAAAAAATAAGAACAAAGGTAGTATTTTGTTCATGTTGAAGTGAAGGTAAAAATAGACTGAGGCTATATTAAGACTGTGCTGGATTAAAGTCTCTGCGACTTCAATCCTCAGCGGCTAAGAGATCATTAGGCAGTCTGCTGGTATACCTGTAGTACAGTGGTTGTCCCCGGTGGCAGCTCAGTGTGTATGCTGTTACAGTTAAGGTCGCCTCAGCCTGTTCATGCTGTTATCTCGCAGTGCACAGCAGCCTGGGGCACTGACTGTTCACACATTCACACACAGCATGATGCTCTCCAAACCAGCCAACCACCAGCTCACCGAACGTTCAGTGCCTTCCGAATTCCCCCATTCATAAAGCCAGAAGTCTGAGAAAATGCACTTTGTGTGTGTGTGTTTGTGTTTGTCCGTGTGTGTACAGAAGGTGAGCTTTTTATTTATTTTTTTTTTTTTCTTTATAAATCAGCACCTGAACAAGGGAGAGTACTGTTGAGTAAAATCTGGAACAGGAATGTGTGTCTCCAGCAGCAAAAAAGAAGTCAAGCAGGTAGTTTTTTTGTGCAACTGAAGGGATTTTTTTTTCTAGATGAAGAGAGAATCCATGTGAATTTTCCAAATTTAGGGAAAGATTTTTATACATGTTTCTGTTCAGGAAATAAGTGAATATTTTGACCAGGGAACTAAACAGAGAATTTAAGTGATTTTTCATTGTTAAAGAGAGAATTTAAAGGAGATTGTTGTAGTCAAACAGAGCATAGGGGGATTTTCAACAATAGAGAGGATTGTCCAAATATAACGTGTACATACACACAAACACACACACAAACCACTGTTAAACCAAGGTTAAGTTGTATGTGTATCCCTCTGGGGATTTGTATCATTCCTGTTCTGGCAGTGTTCTCTTCTAATTTTTTACAGCAGTTGTTTGAACTGATTTTGGTAGCAGGCTGGTTTTTGAATAATCCAGAACATAAATCAAAGTGCTGAATGTGAGACCTGGCAGCATTCTCCACCTGACTTCAGAAATGTTCCCAGGATATTTTCCATTTGGACAACAACACACGGCGTTGCCAGGCTACGTCTGACACTGACAGACGTTTTCATAGCGCCAGAACGGATTTTGTCCCGATTTTGTTGAAACTGTGTCTCTTCAGTCAACAGACATCTCTTTTCTCCTGCTGAGTGCTTTAGCTTTCACCTGTGAGGTTCTGCAGCTTTGTTTACTCACAATATGTTTTAATAATGGATAGTAAACATACTATAATTACAGTAGTCATATGATACATCACATTGATCTGACTGGCTATAATAGAGAAATAATCAATATTCCCAGACTCTTTCATACTCAGCAGCTATTAGAATTAGAATAACTTCTATAAATATGGTTGTTTAAAGCTGTTATACTCAACATTTTTATATTAAGATGGGTCACATGACTGTGTAATGTGAAGGGGTCGCTCGCAACAATGAAACCATGTAGTAATCACCTATACATTTGCACTAAAATGAAAAGGGCATTTATTCAAGTATTACCATTAGGTACAATTTTGAGGTACTTGTACTTTACTTGAGTGTTTTCATTTTCTGCTATACTTTCACTTTTTTGGAGGCAGATATTGTACTTTTTAACTTTCGTCATTAGTTCCTTCGCAGGTGCTTATTATTCAGTGTTGACAAGCCATTACTCGTGATGTGTAACCAATCAGATAGTGTTGTGGGCGGGACATAGAGTGAGTACAGATAGAGAGCCATACAGCCCGGCACCAAATGACAGACTGGCAACACGTAGCTTCAAAGCAGTGATTCATTCATTCATGGCAGTCAAACTGCATTTTTATGGTAGCCTGTGGTGTTTACATTATCAGGATTGAGTTTAGTCAGGAATGAAAACATAGCAGCTTAACAGTGAACCCATTGAGTGTTGGCCACATCCTGTTTGTGAGGCCGGAGGAGGTTCCCATGAACGAAAGGTCACTGTCATGTTTGGCTCTGATCCAGAGCAACCAGACGCCCTCACTCCAGCCTCCGTGAGCTTCAAAACAATTAGGTGATTATACAGTACAAGTCTGGATTCTGGGAAAGTAGTTGTTCTGCTAATTAGGCTGAAGACAAAAGACTTTTTTTGAATCACCCACCTCTCCCTCACCGACTAACCCAATAAGTGGCCCTTCTTTGTGGGTCAAAAATGAATAATTGTTTTTTTTTAAAAGATAATTTTGCCTCTCAGTCTTGGCTCGTGTAGTTCTGGGTCTGTGTGAAAACATGAGCATCAACCTGAGAACCAAAGTCTTGGTGAACTACAGTAAGTAATGTGATAATGACAGTCATGATGAGGCACATGATGTAACGGCATATTTCAGGGCAGTTGCAGGAATGAAAGCAGGCCAGCACTGGCCTGGACTGAGGCCAGTCGCACCACCAGAGCAGGCTGCTGTGCGTACATCGAAGATTACCGCATAATCTATTTGCATTAGTTTCATCAGCACTGACAGTGTTGCCACACCTTTCAGACTGACAACTGCTGCAGAAACACACTGAAGTCCTAAGTGTGTGTGAGTTTTGTGTATGTGTGTCACCCTCCCTTCATTGAAAAGTTGTGAGTGTGTGACTGTCAACATGGGATGTTTAATAACAGCTTCTCAACAAAAGCACAAAGGAAGTGAATTTATGGTACATACTATATTTCCTCCATATTTTTGTCTGGTTAATGCAGCTGTAGTATCTGCAGCTGTAGCAATTTAATTTTCCAAATGAATGCCTTACTCTTTTAAAGTAACTAACTTGTAAATAACTTTTTTTATTCTAAAATACAGGAGCAAAACAAATAATTTTTTTAACGCATAAATTGGCAATGTGAGCCCATGCTGGTTCTCAAAATGTATCTACTGTATAATTTTGTTTCAAGAACTGATATTCAGAAATCTAGATGTATTTGAACTTCACATACGTACTCACACAGCAAGTTCAGCAAGAGTTCAGAAGAACACATATCCAAGTCTATTTACAGGTCTTGGGGTGTATTATTGTGTTTGTTAAAAAAGCTGAATAAATCCTAAAGCTGTGTGAAAGAAATGTAATTAATCTCAATCTAATTTTATTTAATTCGCCTCAAGTGATGTCACTTGAGTCAGCAGCAGTTGGGTCTGAGGGCTTCTCGCTCGACCTCTGTAGGCCGCTGCTCATCGCTGTTCGAAGCTGTTCTGCTGCAGCCGTCACTGTGATAGTTGTGCAATGCTAAATCATTGAAATGCTATACTGAATTTACTTTTGAAACTCAGAATTATTATTAATTATATTTCCATTATAAATGATTCTGTTCATGATTTTTCTGACTAATCAGAGTTTGCACCAAAATCAAATTCCACCTGCTCCAGGGTATGCGTTTCTTTTGTTCTGTGCCAGACAACACAGCAGATGAGCTAAGCTAAAGCTAAAAACAAAACTTTAAATAAATAAAGTAAAGAAGCTGAGTAGAGCTGCGTATGTGCTGTTTCAGATGCAGGGCGGGGCTCTGACTGGGAGCCATTGGAGAGCAGCAGCAGTTGTGCTTGGAGCCAGAGCTGCTGGCCGGGCAGCAGTTAGCGGCAGCGGCTCAAACAGAGCAGCCTTTGTTAGCCGGGGATGTTGGAGTCCTTGTGACCAGAGCTGCCACTCCCTTTTTGGATAGACGACCCGGGGTGACTCAAAGGAGGGGCAAGGCAGGGGGTGAGGGGTTCTGGGAGGGAGGATGTGGAGGTGGCAGGACCCCCCCCCCACACACCCCCCACCCCTTCCCATCCTCCTCCTCCTCCTCCTCCTACACTGAGACAAGTGGCATATCCGGCTATGGGCATGGATGATTGATTATGCATTCTGTGCTCTGATTGGTCCTCATGTCATTACTGTGACAATTCGACCACATGAGGAGGGCAGAGGGGTGTGTCTGGAGGCGGGCTTCTGTCTTCATTGTGGCAACAGTGAATACTTTCCTCATTTTGGAATTAAGCACTAGAAGGAGGAGCAGAGAGGAACAATTACTGTTTCTGACTGAGAAATAACTATTAAATAACTAAAACTACTATTAAATAACACACTGAGTCATTCCAGGTAAAAATACTGCCTGCAGATACCAACCCATCAAGGCTTATATAATAAACAAACACTCCTACCATCAGTGCATGTCAGAGAGTGATTCAGGTTGATGAATGAACGGAAGGTCAAAAATAAAAAAAAAAATTGTCACAGACAGCTCAAAGATGCTGCTTTACAGACAGGATATCAGAAAGATGAACTATAAATACTACAAAAACTGTGAGCTGGAAGCATTCACATCCAACGCTAGGTTGTATTCAACTCCCCCACCCCCACCCCCGCCACACACACACACACACACACACACACACACACACACACATATTTTACAAACAGTGTCACTGTTAAAACATCCACACGGTAACCTGGTGCTGATCCAAATGCCACAGCCCACTGCCTGTTTCTCCCTCCTTCCATGTATTAAGACTGTATTTTAGTGTATACAGTTCATTTATATGTATCTTTGTGCGCAGATGAAGGAAGCCAGTATCAGTTGAAAGACGTTGCGCAGACATGTGTTCCTTATCGGAATGCGTCCTAAAAAGGCCAAGCAGAGCCTGCTGTGTACATTCAGCAGGTTCAGGGGGATTTATTTCTTGTTCCAAACACCGATCTACTCTTTTATGTGACATTTCCCAAAATGTCTTTCATCAAATGCGCTTAATCCTGCATCCATTTGAGCCAAATCGGATACTCGCTCTCATAAGGGTATTTTTATAGGCGACCAAAAAACCCCAGAGCAGTGTTGTTCAGATCTGCATAGTTTAGTTCCCAGAGCTTAACTTGATATTCCCCTGATGAAATACTTCATGTGTTTAAATCTAGTTAAATGCGCAGCGTTTAATCATCTTTATTGCTTCCCAGAGTGACCGTCTCCTGATCAAAGGAGGGAAGATCGTGAACGATGACCAGTCCTTCTATGCTGACATCTATATGGAGGATGGAGTCATCAAGTGAGTTCGCCGGTTTTATCTTCAAGCTTCTGACGGCTGAAAACCCCCACACAAAATTCATCATGTTTACAAAGTCTTAATCTATCAATATGGGTGACATTTCTCTTGTTTTTTGTTACTACAAAATCAAAAAACAAAAAATTTATTTAGCTTGACATTATATATTTTGTTATTTTTATCAATGCTGTTGTAATGTGACGTCTGGATGATAATATTTCTCAACAAGGGCAAAGTATTTAAAACAGATGTGTTCATTTTTTTTCGTAGTTTTACTTTTCTCTTCTGTTCTTCTCCTCAGACAAATTGGGGAAAATCTCATTGTGCCCGGCGGGGTAAAAACCATCGACGCCCATGGCCGCATGTTGATTCCAGGTGGCATTGATGTGCACACGCGCTTCCAGATGCCTGATCGAGGAATGACGTCCGCCGATGACTTCTATCAGGGCACCAAGGCGGCGCTGGCCGGTGGCACCACCATGATCAGTGAGTTATTCAGCAGAAAGAGTCTGTGATCAACTACTCACATGTGAGCGCATGTATCTGTTTCTTGTCTGTGAGGGAAGCAGAGCTGACGGCGCCGTTTGCAGTGATTCTTCATTCGCTCACTGGCTTTAATCGATTGTATCTTAATGAGAACAGGAAAGGTGCCAGGCCTGTTGATGACCGAGCCAAAATATAAAACCATCCATCTGCTGTTAGGACTCTGAGCCAGGAAGTCATCCATACACATCCTGTGTGGATGCTGGTCTTCTTATATTTTAGACTTATTTCAGTTCTGTTTTCACTTGCATAAGGTTTCAGATAAATCTCAGGCCTGGTTTTTGCTCTTCTTTGGTAAGGTTTCCTCCTCCAGTCCAGAGCTGGTCAGGTCAGATTATGTTCCAGATACAGGAATATCAGTGTTAGTGTACAACTCAACATCTGAATATATCAACTGGTTCGTTTCTCTTCTAATACTTTTAATTTCTATTCTGCATTGCATGGTCTTACTGTAGTACTATTTCATGCTACAGTTGCTGGGGTTGGATTCCGATTGTCAGATCCACCTTGGATCCTGTTTCAAGTTGGTAAAATACTCAGATTCTTGAGTTTTATCTCTCTGCTTGGGTAGCTGTCTTTTAATATTACTTGTTAAGTGATTAAGTTAATTATGATGATTGATTTATGAGCTAAATTTAATCTATCAGCGCTCACGCCTAACAGTGTCTTAATTTCATTTTTCATTATTATACAAAAGAGGGTGCAGGGCTGTGAAAACAAGGTATAAAACAAGGTATGTAATGTAAAAAGAACTATATGAAGCCCCTCTCTGATAGCGGCCCTCCCTCGGCTGACTCAGCAGTTGAACCTCCTCCCTCCCCTCCTTCACAGCAGAACAAACACTCCTGGACCACTCGTGTGTCGTTGTCACCTCGGGCCAACCGCTGATTGCTGCAGGATCTGACAGGGTCTGGAACTAGGACGTAATGTGTGGCAGCCTGGTGACTGGAATGTCAGTGGGAATGCACATCATAAGCACACAGACGTGATTGCGCCAAAAATGGAAAGTGACAAAGAGTCAGTTTTAGAGGCCAGGCTGACACAAACCTTTAGAGTTTGGACTTGAATCATATTTCCAACCACAGATGAGTGTGTTTAAAATCTGCTTTATGAGAATCAAGACTTCTGATTCACATAAGCTTAAGATTCACTTAAGCTTCTGTCTGTGTGGTGGAAACCATGAGCAGGTTATATTTGTATAGAAACAGGGCATGTGTACCTGGTAACAAGATCAGTGTTCTCCACAGGTAGTCCCTTGAGACAAATTTGGAACATATCAGGCTGCCAGGTGGGAGCTACAGTCCGTTTCAGTCATGTGTTTGACGGTTCCTGTGTGTGTGCTTGTGTATTCAGTCGACCATGTGGTCCCTGAGCCTGGCATCAGCCTCATCTCGGCCTTCGAGCAGTGGCGTGAATGGGCCGACAGCAAGTCCTGCTGTGACTACTCGCTGCATGTCGACATCACCGAGTGGCACAAGGGCATCCAGGAGGAGATGGAGACACTCGTGAAGGATCACGGTACGACCACGCCCAACGCAGAGTCACATTTGTTTGTAAGAATCCCCTTATGATGAGAGAGGAGCAAGACTCTGAGCTCTGCTAGTTGCCTATAGAACCCCACGATACCGGTTAACATTTTAAGAGTTTGACAACTCTCAGTTATTCTGGACTAAATGCTGCACTCTGGAATCGTCCTCTGAAAAGAAGTTTTGTCCCTTTACAGGTCATCATTTTAATACACTTCACTCAACCTCTTGCAATAATCTGGATGTGTGTTACAGTGCTTAGCTCATTGTTATATATTTTATTTTATGACAGAAGATGACTGTGAGGAGTGACTCTCTTATCACACTATCACAATGTATTTTAAACATATTTTTTCTGTTTTAACATTCTCTATCCCTCATGGTTCTGACACTCTGACATCTTGTAATTTTAGGTGTTAACTCTTTCCTCGTCTACCTGGCTTATAAGGATATTTTCCAGCTGACTGACTCACAGGTGGGGCTTCTTCTCCTCTCTTTCATTCTTTGTCAAGCCACACAATGCCACATTAAAGCTCAAATCAAAATCAAATATAATGTTCTACACAGCCTGTCTTCAGGTTCTACACAGCTCGTCTTCAGGTTGGGTGAAACGTTGAGGGAGTTTGGCATTTTGTTACACTGTATTCTACTGTCAACAATAACTGACTGGCTTTATTCAGACGCATGTAGTGTACATGAGTTACAGTTAACATAATGGTCATGAGTGTGACATGAAATATGAGACATTAAAGCACACAGATAAATGCACAGAGAAAGGTGACTTTATTTACTGCAAAAGCTATATTTGGATAAGTCAGAATAACAAAATCATAAGTGGTTTACTGCTTCTGTATTCGGAGCGCTCCGAGCTTTTACCCTCATCCTACAGTGAGAGTTACAGTGCGGGTCTGTTTGTCTTGGCGAGGTGTCATCTCACACTGATTATCTTTGTCTTTCTCTTGGGAGAGTGAATGGATAATGAAAGTCATGTCTCCTTCCAAATCTCCTTCTGACTCATGGTTAAAAGAATCCCACTTGAAAGCTGTTTGAAAATAGAGCCGTGCTGGTCTTTGCACCTGTGTGAGGAATGCTCACAGCCCAGAGCAGCCAGAGTTTATCATTTTCTCTCCCATGTCAAACTTTGATGACTCTTTATTGTTGCACATTTGGCATCTGTGAGGTGATGACTCATTCAGCGCGTCAGTGTTCCTTCAGCATTAATAAACAGTCGGAGTATGGGAGACTCCCACGTGTGAAAATCAGGGTCCATGTCTCAGTTCACCACAAAAATATTAAGTCACTAATTATGATTACACTGATATGTGCTGCTACACATATCATGTAATTAGAAAATTAAATACAGAAGGTCTGAATGTGTCTGCAGAGCTTATTATTCTGTACAGATAGTGGAAAAAGAGCATATTGTTATTTTACAAGTAAGTCAAGGAAAAGTGTCAAACCTTCTCTAATTCCAGCTTCTCTCATGTGAAAAATTAGCTGCTTTTCTCCCTTGTATGTTAATAAATTTAATTTCTTTTGGTTTGGACTGTTGCTTTCACAAAATAGTTTTAAAGACATCACTGTGGCCTCAGGCCCTTGATTTCTTTCCTTGGAAAACATTTTAATCCAAAGAGTCCACAACCATGCTTTGAGCTAAATGCTAACGTCAGCATGCTGATGCTAAGCAGATGTAATGTTTGCCATGTTTACTTATCTGAGTTCTGTCTGTTGGCATGCTAACATTTGCTAATTAGCACCAAATGGAAAGAACAGCACCACACAAGACATTTTTAAAACCACACAATCACCCTCAGCAGATATACCATACATGATTTCTCTTAAAACAGCCAAGAACAGTTCTGATGTGATCTCAGCTAGACTAAATATGGGCCTTTCTTTTAGCCTAACCAGACAGATATTCATTCAGATGACCTACTTACTGTAAGCACTGCTGAAAAAAAAAGACTTTTTTACATGTTTGTTGTGTAGTGCAGAATCCAAAATTTGTTTTGAGATCAAAAAAAAAAAAAAAAATTGCACTTGTGACCATAACTGCGTCTTCCTCTTCACTGCAGGTGTACGAGGTGTTTAGTGTGATCCGCGATCTGGGAGCCATCGCCCAGGTGCACGCTGAGAATGGAGACATTGTGGCTGAGGTATGACATTTCGCTCCATACGAGTTGGATGCTGGAATTAAATTAGACACATAAGTCCCCCAGATGTTGGCCTTAAAATTGTAATCAAATAGTAACCAAAGCTCTAAGCTTCAAGTGTTTCAATTCAAACTTGCATGCACCTGCGTATGACTCAACATCTCACATTTCCATGGTGGCTTACTTGTGTGTTTGTGTGTGTTTATCTGCAATGTTGATTGTGTGTGTTTAGGAGCAGCGCAGGATCCTGGAGCAGGGGATCACTGGGCCTGAGGGACATGTGTTGAGCCATCCTGAGGAGGTAAGACTTGAACCATGTGGACACTGGCTGGTTTGACTTTGAGAAGTAAGGAACCATTTAATCTCAGAGTTGTATTTGCAGAAGTCTTTTTTCCCCATGAAGACTATTTGATCTTTTCAGCCTTCACATCTGCTGGTGTTATGTTGTTTGACAGTTTTACTGTGAAAGCTGTGGGTGTCTCATCGCTTTGGCAAATACTTAAACATCCACTTCAGACTCACCTTCACATATTTAATGTGACATTTTCCATCGAGGACCACAGAATCTTCTTCTGTTTCTGTTTCTTCTGAACTCCTGTTTTCTTCTTCTTCTTATGATCTAATTCCTTAAGCAAGTGTGAAACAGTCAGACCTTGCTAATGAGGGTGGGTGAACAGGTAGCTAGGTTGGGTGGTGTGAGGCCAGCAGTAATGTTTTGTGTGTATGCGTCGACCGGGCATGCAGCCTGTTTCCATTGCTCCCACTATCCAATTTCCCCCAAGGATCAATAAAATATTGTGATTCTGATGTTTGTCCTGACATAAGTTAAAATAAATAAAGCATATTGAATGATTTCTCACTGCTCTGCAGGAAGTTGCCATTGCTATGCCGTTCCTGCTCAGGTTAATCAAATCTTGACAGTGCTGCCCCCCCCCCACTCACACAAAAAAAAGTTAAATCTTTTTAACGTCATATGGAATTTTGAAATTATGATTGTGTATATAAGGCTGGGAGGGTAGGAAGAGCTGTTGAGGTTATGTTGGTAAGAAGAGGGAATTGATGTATTAAGAGATCGTGCATGAAGTAGAGTTTCTTCTGATTGTAGACGAACAAAGAGGGTCAAACTCATGTCTCTTTTCCAGGTGGAGGCCGAGGCTGTAAATCGCTCTGTGACTGTGGCCAATCAGACCAACTGCCCTCTCTATGTCACCAAGGTGATGAGCAAGAGTGCTGCTGATGTCATTGCTCAGGCCAGGAAGAAAGGTAATACTCTTAAACAGAATAGTCATCAGATCTCACTCTAAATGTCTCTTTTTTCAAACTAGAAACTATAGAGATGCAACTTAAAACAAAACTAAATACTCCACTAACACTGACATAGAGACTTAATTTACACAATTGCATTTAGGTTTTGAACTTGAAAACTATTATTTATGTAGAATTACTTTAACTTCCCATTTCCAAATACTGGAACGGTCCACATGACTTACATGAAACAAATTCTGGGAGCGTAGTAGCTGGTGTTAAAATGGGATTGGACTTTTAGGCACTGTGGTCTATGGAGAACCAATCACTGCAAGCCTGGGGACAGATGGTTCTCACTACTGGAGCAAGAACTGGGCCAAAGCAGCTGCCTACGTCACCTCGCCTCCCCTGAGCCCTGACCCAACCACACCAGACTATCTCAACTCCCTGCTGTCCTGGTAAGATGATTGTCCAATTATTCATTCTGGATTTCCAGTGAAAAATAACAATGAAAACACTAGATTTTGTGTTACAACCAGCTTCGCTTTCTGTACACCTTTATCTTCTGTGTAGTGGTGACCTGCAGGTGACAGGAAGTGCACACTGTCCCTTCAACACTGCCCAGCGTGCTGTGGGCAAAGATGACTTCAGCTTGATTCCTGAAGGCGTCAATGGCACTGAGGAGAGGATGTCTATCATCTGGGATAAGTGTGTGGTGTGTATATTTATACTTTAGTTTTAAAGGTGAGGCTTAGAAACAGCAAGGGGTGGGCAATAATATTATATACAACTTTATGTCATTATGTTTTTATATATTGAGATATAAAAATTAAGTGAGAGACTTCAAAGTACTTTATGCATTAAATTAAAGTATAGTTACGCTTGTGGAGTGACTCTCAGGCAGTCAGTATCGGTCAGTCTGTCCTTCACCTTGTTTCAGACTGAAATATATTAACAACTTTTATAGGGATTGTTATGAAAATTGGCACAGATATTCATTGTACCCTGCTGATGAATGTTCGCAGCTTCAGTGATGCCCTGACCTTTCTGATGTTGAGACTTCTGGTTTTAAGTGAAATTTGTTCCATCACCGGGTCAAATTTGTCCCATACTTTGGTTTATGACAAATAGACACAACATCCCACACCAAGCAAGAATGACTGAATAAACATGAAAGAAAAGGAACGGCAAAAAGACGATCAGGAAAGCAACACCAAAGGACAGTTGGATAGCAACCTCTGTACTGTTCTCACTGTCAGCTCTGATTAATTTCAGGTGACGGGTAAGATGGATGAAAACCAGTTTGTGGCAGTGACCAGCACCAATGCCGCCAAGATCTTCAACCTGTATCCTCGCAAGGGTCGCATCGCCGTGGGTTCAGATGCTGACCTCGTGCTGTGGGACCCAGACTGCACAAAGATTATCTCTGCTAAGAGCCACAACTCGGTACGAACTTCACATGATAACAGAAAGAGCCCTCTTAATATCAAATGTTAAAGCTACAACGTGTCATGTTTTCATTTGATTGCTATCTGCCACAGTGTCTTTTTGACATTGTCACAAGGTGGGCGCAAAACATTTTCAAATTCTACACATAGTGGTTTTTGATTCAAGTTACTTAGCGCTGTAAGAACAGGTGGAACACAAAGCTACGATGCAGCATGCATTACTTGTGTGTCTGAGTTCAGCCTCTGACTAAACTCAGCATTCACCAGAGTTTCTGGTTTGTCTTCCTCCCCTCTCTGTGTGTTCGCAAAATGAAGTTCAGTTCCCCTCAAGACAGCAGTCAACCTTTAAAGAAGAAATTATACTACATTTTAAACACCCAGCAGTGGAGGTCGGCACCTCCACGGCTCACTGCTGCTAACAGGTTGAGAAGCTTTGAGTGAAGATAAATCCACTTTTTAATCCCAAAAGTTTCAAAATAAACTCTGAACACTCTTCCCTTATGTAACTATTTGATGATAAACAGCCCCAGTTCAGAGCAGAATCTGGTGTGTTTATTCCCCCAGAAGCTATGGCTCTCCTGCCAGTTCTGCTCTCCAGAACGCGCAGTGCTTAGCAGCTGGTGAGCAGTGACTCTTTTAAGATTTCCCTTGAAACTAAACCACGAATAAGAACATCAGACCACAAGGTATATGAAAACGGGGATGTCAACAACAAAACAGTGTTTTTTGCATTGTTTAAAATAGAGTGTAATAGAGAGAGAGTGATTCTGCATTTTAGATTAATACAAAAACTTGTGTGATAGGATTAATGATAATAATGCAATGAGTCTAATTGATGGCAGCCAGAGGAGCAACCGGTTTATTAGTCCACTTTTTGCTGTAAGGCCGTGACTGCTGAACAGGGTGTGGGCCTCACACAGCGTCAAGGGAGTGAAGTCATCCTTATAATCTGCCAGAGAACTGGAACACATCATTTCTGATTGTTAGCAGGCAGATTGCTGTGTATCCGTGTGTGTATGTGTGTATGTTTGTGTGTGAGTGAAACAAAGACAGAAAGACTATTGCCATGCATGTTCTGAAATCTGCTTACTAAAGTCTATCATATTCTTTGGTTTCTTTTTATTCCGCTTAGTCAGAAAATGACGGACAACAGTTCATGGGAAAAATTGCTCAGTGGGATTGTATATGCATGCATGAATGTGTGTGTGTGTGTGTGTGTGTGTGTGTCATAGAGTAGCCCAGCCTACTGGTGATCTCATTTGAGGCTGTCAGAGTCCACCAGATTGCTATGACCTCAGCCTTAGCTCCAGTAGCTTTTAGGAGAGAGCAGTCATCCAGCTTCCAAATTCATCACACCACAGCCTCCCTACCATTACTGCCAACACACACACATTTACTTACACCCAAACACCCGCACCATCCTTATGACCCCCGCTTACTCTGGCCTTAGAACTGAGGTCCCCATGCCACATCAGCTGGTTTTCCCCAGCAATTAGCTTTGCTTTATTCATTAGCATTCAGAGCCAGAGGGAACAACTTAAATCAGTTAAATCAGTTAAGCTCCTTTCACGAGTGCCCTATAATCCAGAAACATTTTGGCAGTTTTACATGGTGGCATCATGTGTGAACACAAACTGGGAGTCCATCAACTTTGCTCTGGCAATTTTTCAAATAAAGACTGAGAGAGATCTTCATAAATCTGTGAACTAAAAACTAACTAAAGTAAAAAAATTGACAGATGCATGTGCTACAGGGAAGTTTCATCATCCTTATGACAGGGGGAAATCAGGCAGGGAAGATGAATCACTGTAACTCTGCTTTGAAGGTATTTCTGGGATGATTTAGTATGTGCATTTGTGTTATGAGATACAAGCAGCTGTAATAAAACATCACAGGAGCACAGCTGTTGACTGTCAGGCAAGAACTTGCTTCAAAACATGAAAACACAAAATGAAAATCACCAGACAAATCTGTTGCATGTCATATCTACAGTACATGGGTAAGTTTGCAAAATGTTCAATTCAAAAAAAGTCAAGAGAGTGTTTGTGAATTTTTGTTGGTATGTACATTTGTGGATGAAACTTGAAATGTATTGACAGATGTTCATATGTAACCTTCCTTTTGCTTCACTTATATACCTGTACTGTCTTTACAGACTGTGGAGTACAACATCTTTGAAGGCACAGAGGTGCGTGGTGGGCCCCTGGTGGTGATCAGCCAGGGCAAGATCATCTTGGAGGAAGGGAACCTCCACACCACTGAAGGCTCGGGACGTTATGTGGCCCGAAAACCTTTCCCTGACTATGTCTACAAGAGGATAAAAGCTCGCAGCAGGGTACAGTGCTGCTTTCCAAATCTAGTCTAGCAAGGCTGTAGGTGTGAGGAGATCGCCCCACTCCCGAATCCATTTTTACAGTCATTGATGATTGTTTCTCAGAAAACTGGAGGGATGATGCAGCTTGTTACAGATTGGCCCAAAGTACTCCTGCATCACTCTGTCTGTCATGACTGTTGTCTCTGTTTCTTTAAAACGCAGCTGGCTGAACTGAGGGGTGTACCCAGAGGACTATATGATGGTCCGGTCTGTGAGGTGTCAGTCACACCTAAAGCCATGACTCCTGCCTCCTCTGCCAAGACCTCACCTGCCAAGCAACCCAACCAGCCTGTCCGTAACCTCCATCAGTCTGGATTCAGCCTATCTGGTCAGTTCATCCATAAGCTTTGTTAATTTGTTACTACTCTTTTATTACTTCCTTAGGATGTAAAATAGACTGGAGTAAGTTCTTACAGTTTAACTAGGTAAACTATCAGTGGTTCTGAAAATTAGCCGCCTTCTGTCAGACGACCCTTGTCTTGCAGGTTGTTGTGGTCCACATTGGAGGAAACTTTTGTTTTAACTAAACCTGTTCAGCTTTGAGCTAGTTGTTGTCCAGAAGTTTTGTGTTTTATGTCATAATACATTGGCAAGTAGAATTGTAGAAATGTGAAATGTTTTTAGTCGGTGAACTACCTAGTTTGTGTCGTCACCAACAAACAGCTTCTTCGAGTGCAACAACACATTAATTTTTCTCTGCCACTTTCTTTTGTGACATGGAAAATTTCAAGTATGAAAATAAAGAAGAAATAATTAAAAAAAACAGTTTACTTGCGTTTTCGCAGAGTATAAAGTGAGCCTTTAATAGCCAGCTACGCATTTGTTCTCACAGGTGCACAGATTGATGATAACGTTCCTCGCCGGAACACCCAGCGCATCGTGGCGCCACCTGGTGGCAGGGCCAATATCACCAGCCTGGGTTAGAGCTCTGCCGTCTGCCGCTGAGGAGGAATTGAGGATCCGAGGAAGGACGTCTAGCAGGAGCTGAGGGGCCGAGAAACCACGTCACGACACCGGGAGCCGAACCCTTCACAGTACCTGACTGGGCCATCTGTCAGCCTCAATCTTTCACCTCCTCCTTCGCAGCTTTCTTGTACTCACTCTCCTCCTCCCCGAACCCTGATCCTAGAGGACACAGTTAGAAATGAAAACAAAAAAGGGTCTGCCTCATATGATGAAAAAAGAGAAAAAAAAAGGAAAACACTCTTTATTTGAGCACTTTTGACTGCATTATTTAGTTTTTTTATACCGTACTTTCTCCCTGCCATGTATTCCTTTGATGTTTGTTTTTCTGTTGTTTTAATAGAGGGGTCGAGTGACGCTAAACTGAATTGATACAGAAAAGATCATCGTGTTCAAGCAGGATGTCTGTTGTATTTTCATTTTTTCTTTTCATTTTGGCAGTATCTTAAATGAAGCCGGGGTACAAAAACAGTATGATTATTCTTGCTTTTCTTAAATAGGCCGAACATTAGGTTGCTCGAAATTGAACAGTCTTACAGTTTATTCAGACGACAAGAATCTTGTACATCTTGTTAAGCTGTAGACTTTCTGTTGCATATATTATGTCACATTTCAACTGCCTCACTTTCCACTGCTTTGCCATCTTTGAAACACCGCTACTATCCATATCCAGTTGATTGCACGCCATGAGGACGGCCTTAAGATTTCAAACTGAACAACGCTGCACTCTTTATACTTAGAGTTATAGACTCTTGCTGCACTGTCTCATATTTCATGTTTCCCACCTGTGGCTTTGCTAAGGTACAGAAGTGAAAAACCATTTTGCATATTTGGCAGCTGCCTTACGGCTTGTGGAACAGAAGGAACTTTGGCAGGTTGTAAATAGAGCTTTTGCCTCATCTCTGATCATTAGGTCATCGTTAAGTGTAAGAACTGAAGGAAAGATTTACGAAGGAAAGAGAAAGTTGTACTTACTGTCACTTCAGACTCCTTTCCTTGCCTTATTGTTTCTCAATGCCGTCCTTTTAGAAGTGCAGGGAAGGTGCAGTTCATGACGCAGCTACATGTTTTCCAGCTTGTTTTGCATTCCTGTGAATCATAGAGGTCCAAATTTTAGATCAACAGCTCTTTGAGCACCTGATAACCGTCCGTCACCAACCAGTGCATTTACATATAGAATGTTTCTCCTCCTCCAGATGTGACTGTTTTATACTCATCAAAATCCCTTTTTCCTTTCTACTCTTTATGTGCCTGAACTCACAAAAGTTAAACTGATAGTTTGTTTTTTCTTGTTTTGTTATTCTTGTTGAGGTAAGTGAAGGATGTAAGATAAAAAGATGTAAAATAGCCAGGATTAACCGATTCAAAGGTGCCAGATTTTGCGCTTTCGTAGGGCCTATCCTATTGGTAGAGCCCCTGTAAAGACGATATCTTGAAATGTTCTAATGTTTTAGAGCTTTTAACTTGTTGTCAAACTGCTTTTTAGTGTCATTCTGTAACTAGGTGCCCAAGGGCTGAGCACTATTGATTTACGCTTGAAAGTAGACATGAGCTAATGTACTTCTGACTAGTGCAGTGTTGATGTGTGAGGGATGGGACACGAACAGCAGGCTCCTGTACAGCACACCTTAGTGTTGCGGACGCGGCGTTACTCCGGGCCGTGCTGAGTGCTCATATGTTATTTTTCCTTTTTTTTTATTTTCCACAATCTGGTTTTCATTAAGTCAAGCAACTTATTTCCTGTGTTAGTTCTTAAGTCAACAAGGTCTTGGCCACTAGTTACCACATCTCCAGAGCGTTTTTCTTCCACGTGACTCAACACGGAGAGACAAACTTATCAAACATAAGAAATGTAGACATGGCCAGACTGCAGTTGCATAGCTGTAGATTAAAACTGGTCTGTGCTTTAGACCAGTTTTACAATATTGAGACTAGTCTGATGAAGACCCTCTCTTGCATAGTTTCTCAAAACATATAAGAGATAGGTCTTATCTTTAGTTAGCTACTGGGCATGTCAGTCGTTGTAATGAGTCTTTGGATTGACATTTGATGAAGTCCTTTGAAGTCTAGCTTAAAATTAAATCTGTGTTAATGCAGCTGGCCCCTGACTCACTCACACACATACAGACATACATACAAACTTACAACACCAATCTGTTTGCGCTTTTAACTGGAGTTTCTCAGGCATCTTCCTCGGATCAAGCTGGAGGCCTATAGAAGGCGAATTCAGTCAGAGTTACGAATGGTGTATGTATTTAAAGAATCCGAAGCAGGGGAGATGTGACAAATGCATGTCGCTGAGGAATTCAAAGAAGAGACGGGATAGGACGGGGAAATGGAAACTCTGCAGCTCACATCACACAAGAAGGTTTCTTTTTTTCTTTTTGTGAGTCAGGAATGTGGAATTTTACTCCGTCTTTCTGACTTATATTGATACTTTAGTTTATTTGGGCTTCACAATATTACATACTGCTACCACAGTGAAGGGTACGTGGGTGAAAGTCCTCAAACACGAATACAGTTTGGCTGTCACGGCAGGAATAGCATTCTTTTCGTATTCTCCATGTCACTCCTTCCTTTGATTGTGTGTCTGTCTGTCTTTTTCTTCCTTTCATTCTCCCCCTCCCTCCCTCTCTCTCTGGCTCATTTGTTGTTTCTGGCTGTTGCTATGGCAACAGACCTCTCCACTCTCACGGGCTTCTGCTTTTTGTTTGTCATGGCAACCAGTGCTGACCTGGTGCTATTAGTACAGCTTTGCCTGCCTGCCTGCCTGCACACATACACATACACAAACATTTTTTTAATTATTCTCTGACAGCGCTGCACCAAGTCTACATAATCCTGTGAGTCGAGTTGTGTGGAATTCAGACTCCTTTGCTGCTTAGAATCTATTAGAGTTGAAAGCACACTACAGAATATAGCAGAAACACTCTGACACACACATACACACACACACACACGCATCAAACAGCCGTTGCTGTGATGCAGCAGCCATGCCTGAAGAATTGACTTGGATATTAAAAGCCAGCTGTCAAGGCTGGCATCCTCACCGTGTCCCATGCCTCCTCGATTTACACACACTAACACACAGACTTATCCTCCTTTAATGCTCTGTCAGCTTGATGCTTTTCTATGCCATATTATGCTAATGATATACGAGTGATATGTATGTACGCAACGTGCTGCAGACTGAGAGGAGTTTCCCTCCGTTCTAAGGTTGTTGATGCTGTTGAACACCTTCTTGCCCCAGAACCCTTTTGTCCCGCTCTGTAAGCCTCTCCCCTTTGTGAAAGTGAAACTGTGTGATGGTATTTGTCTTGGTGGCTGTGGGGTTTCTGGGATGCTTGCTCACTATGGAAAAATTGTCAAATCTTATGGATGATGATGTAAAAAAAAAAAAAACCCATCAAAAAAACAAAAACAAAACTCAAACAAAAAAGGACTTCAAAAATAAAAAAAAAAGAGAAAAAAGGAATGGATTCTCTGTTTCTTTTGTTTTGCAGCTTTCATGTCTTGTGTTGTGAAAGAGCTGTTAGTCATTAAATGCAGACACGAAAAGAAAAAAGCACACAGAAAAAACAGGCAAACATGACAGCTACACTTGCAATGAGAGATTTACAGTGATCTACTTAAAACATACGTCAAAGTCACTGGAATGACTTTTGGCAAAGTTTTTTGGCCCAGAGGTCGAAGGTACACTAAATCACTTCCAGTTTGCACAAACAGTTTGTTGAACAAACTCTAATATAGTGTAGCGTTTGGAGGTGTTCAGCACAAGTACAAATTCATATTTTAACACCAAAACCCTCAATCTGAACCGAGTATACTGAATCACTGTCATACTTACTGACTGATTCAGTAGGCATTTGCACTGGGTCTCCACTCTGATAGCTGAATGCACCATTGCCAGTTCAGCTTTGATGCAGAACTATTTCCTCATGGTGAAAAAACTGACTAGATGGTTGCCCAACTAACGTTATGGACAGTGCTTGCAAAGGCTTTAGGCCATGGTATACTTCAGATGACCTAGGCTGGTGTGTGATATGATCACACATAAAGGCAAGTAGGAGTAGGAACTAGTATAAACGCTTGTAGTGTTGACACAATGAATAGTACAAGTGCCAGTTAAAGTGCTCACTCGTAGAAAGCCTCTCTTTGATAGGGTTCTTGATGAACACATGAAAAATGATAAAAAACAGTTACTGTGAAGAATTTTTTAACCTTTTCCTGCGTGCGCCTGACCAGCTGCTGTGTAAAGCATTCAGAGAGAAGTTTTCAGACACTGTTAGATGTTTTGAACCCGACAAGAAGGACTGAGACGTTTTCTGTGCATTTCGTATGTTCAGCTTGTGTGTTTCAATGTGTTTCAGTCAAAAACGTTAAGGTTAGGTAACCCAGAAAGGCTAAATTGCATGTGGGTGTGAATGTGTTTGCTTTTCAGTCTGTTAGTTCAGTGATAGATCCCACCTTATGCTCGGCGCATTGCTGGGATACGTTCCAGTTGAACAGGATAACCAGGTTACAAAATATTGACCATTTTAAAAAATGGTTGGTATCATTCCAGACACCATTAACTTCTTTGTTAATGCCTGCAGTAAATTTCTATGAAAGATGTGTTCAATGTTTCTACACTAGGTGGCAGTGCTGTCATCTTGTTCGCTCACCACTCCTTGCTTCTTCTGCCACTGTCAAGTGAGATGTCTTATCAGAAGCTAGGTGGTCTGCAGCACATCTGCTAGTCATATTGATGTGTTAACTGAGTAAGTAATAAAAGAAATGACTAAATTAGTCATATTCACGTTACATTGATACAAAATTAGCCGGAATTAAAATGCGGAAGAGTAAATGGCAATAAGCTATCAACTTGTTAGAGCTGCTCCCATGAGAATTCAGGTAGAAACAAAACAAAACTGCACTGAATTAAAACCATTTCTACCATAAAAGTGTTCTTTGCGTTTAGAGGCACTTTCATCTCCCTCCTTCAGAGGCACATGAAAAAATGTGAGAAAAGATGTTGGAATGCACAAATGAATTAATGTATGAGGTTTAAATGAATGCATAACTTATGTTTATCTCATTTTCTCTTTGGGTTCAGTTGTAGCATACATTTAAAATGGAAAACAGTTTTCTGCATTTGCATTAGCGGAGTTCTCAATCATGACACAATACGATGTATATTATGATTTTTATCAGGTGTGTTCTCTGTCAGCGGGTAGACTGTCACAGTGTGTATTTTATGCTACACAGAAGCCACAGTATGTAACCATGTTGGTCCTTCTTTTGTGCAGTAACGACATACAGAGCCCTTTTTGGTGGCTGCCTCATGTCAAGTCAGGAGGGTTCACAGCTTCTTTCCACACTCACTATTTCTATGATCTGAATGACTTCCTTCCATCCATCCATTTTATGTATCCGCTTATCCTGGTAATGGGTGACTGAAGCTATCTCAGATTGGTATACTCCCTGCTCAATCAGACAGAACAGGCCTATATGCAGCCAGTCACTGAGACTCACATTCACAATGTGGGCAATTTACGGTTTCCACACAGAAAGGTGCCTGCCAGCTCAGGTTTCATTTCAGGACTAAAGAAAAAAACCACACCATATAGCAGAACGTCCTCTTGCATGGCCCCTCCACAATCACATTCATATGCAACTATTGTGATTTATGAAGAAAAGGAACTGCTAATGCGTGTGGAAACTGAGGTCTGGGTAAGTTAGGCGATATAGTTCACTGGGTTAGTCATGGAAAGACTGTGGTCATGGATAAAGTGAAAGGCCATTCAAAACCTGAATATGAAAGGTGGTTGTGGGTTGTTGGCTCTTAGATTTATGATCATTACAACAGACACTAATGTGCTTTCAGTGTGGAATAAAATTACAAAAACTCAAACCATTAAAGCATGCTGTAACCCTCTTACTCATCTGCTCAGTATGCTCCAAACACTCACGGTTTTGCCAGAGTATGGCTGAGTGTACTGAGTATTTTTGTTTCCTCTCTTATGACAGTAGGACAGTAGGGGTTATGTTGATTGATTCTACAGTCTCCCACAGAACAATTTTGTCATAAACTGTTTAGTAATTTACTGCTCTTTGGCATTGCACGATACAGTGGATACAAACAAACTGCTTTACCTGCGTTTACTAAATAAAATCTTAAATCTTATTTGACATAAACTAATAATTTAAAATCAAGGCTAATTTCATAAATACCTACAGATGTGCTAACTGGTGTATGCAATCCAAGTCTTTTACACTTGCTTTTTTTTCTCCTCTCATTTTCAGAGGTATGAACAGGTCTACACGAAGTGCTAATTATTTTCACACAATGTCAATTTGACGTGCGCTTTATACACCAACCTGTGGCCATACAGTTAACTCAGTGTTTGTATAAGTGGGTCACTTTAGCTGTCCTGACTCTGAGTGCACTACAAGATGAAATGGGCCCACTGAGTGGACAAGTGTACTGACCTTTTAAAGCTCCGTGTGGCTTTTAGATGACTCCCATCATGGCTTGTGGTTATTGCTGCCTGAAGTCAAACTGTGGCTATTAAACAGACCAAAGTATCATATTTACCTCCACAAGCTTTCATAACAGGACCATCACTTTGCCTCTGAAGAAATCCAACACCTAATAATCAATAATTCAGCTCAGTTACTGTGAAATAATGTTATCATAAATTTGACAGGCACAACATTTGAGGCAAAAATAAAGAGAGTTTGGCAGTTCACTGAATTTAAAAGAGATAAAAGATAAAAATGTTCATTGTCTTAAGTATAAAATGCATGGGATTAGATCTTTCCTGCATGCCGATGCTTAAAATCTTTTTTATTTCATTTGCATTCATGGCTGAAAAGATGTTAGAAAAGATCACCAATTTTTGTAATTTATACATGGAATGTATGGGGTGACTCAAGTATTTCTTTTGTGTTGCTTTTTTTTGTTCTTTGAGGACGGCACAGTGGTGCAGTGCTTAGCGCTGTCGCCTCATAGCAAGAAGGTTCCAGGTTCGAATCCCGGTCTGGGCTCTTCTATGTGGAGTTTGCATGTTCTCCCTGTGCCTGCGTGGGTTTTCTCCGATTACTCCGGCTTCCTCCCACAATACCAAAAACATGCACATTAGGTTAATTGGCTACTCTACATTGCCCCTTGTCTGTCTTTGTGTGTTGGCCCTGTGACTGACTGGCGACCAGTCCAGGGTGTAGCCCGCCTCTCGCCTGTAGTCAGCTGGGATAGGCTCCAGCTCCCCCGCGACCCTGACGGATAAGCGGTATAGAAGATGGATGGATGTGTTCTTTGATTTCCTCTGAAGAAATATAAAAACAGGGGAAAGCTTAATTTCCTTGATCTTCTGCAATAACATCGTGTTGAAATACACTGTTCAGAAAACAAGTTTGTATTCCTGTTCAGTCACTGAACCTCCAGAGGTAACATCTGCTTCATGGAACAGCTGCAGGATTTGCTCTTATTTAAGGTCTTCAGGGACCTGCACACCCAAACAGGTGTTTTTAGCTAGTTTGACTGATTAGATTTCTGCTCAGGTGGATGTCTGCAGGGGCTCTGAGGTCACCAAATTCAACATATTAATTAGAATAAAGATGAAATATGTCTGTACACACAGCCCCAAGATTTGGTCTAATCAGGCAAAATAATTGAAAACACCTGCGTAGGTGTTACCTATTCTATAATGTCAATGTAAAGAAGTCGTATAGTAGCTATATGTTTAGTTTTGCTAAGTATGCTAGTAAGTGTCATATCAACTCCGACAGGGATCGAAGCCAGTTCTTTTGGACTGGTCTTTGTTTTGGCCTGAGTGATGGAATCCACACACTGTTGATTAAACCAAATTTAATCAGTCATGAAGAGCTTAACGTTGGCCCAAAGTCTGTATCATTTCAGCTTATACAAAGCTAAGTGAGCGAGTTCACTTTTCTAGGTCGTGTACTCCCTGGGATGAGGAAAAAGGAAAAGGGAGGACACCCGTAGGCCTAATGCTTCCAGATCCAGACAGTCAGAAGTCACACTCTTTACTGAAGCAAGGTTTAATAGTTTGGGAATGAGATGGGAATACAGTAATGTTTTGAGGTACACTCTACAATAATACAGGCTTGCACTTCCACTGGAATGTTTGGATGAATGATGGGAGCACATAGAAACATCATTATTCATTCCTCTGTATTTTGAAAGCTGCACAATTGATTTTTTTTTTTCAAATAGCAGAAATGAAACAAGCTTACAGGCACACACTTGTCTTACCACAATTGCTAAAAGAGACAATTCAGATAATGCAGCAGGCACATCAACATTAGCATTTGCTGGAAGTCATTTTTTCGTCCACTCAGTGAATCTAAGTTTGAGTACATTCTCCTCTCAGCTCCTTTTCTGTATTCACCACCGCTTCAGAAAAGAAAAAAAAGAAAATCTGGCTCTTTAGCTGCTAAAGCTTCCACTTATTCACCAGCCAGTCACTAATGTTGTCTGTTTGTCGCTGCTGCTGGAAACATTGTTGATGACAGTGAGAGATTGAGTTGTTCAGTAACATAACACTAAATATTAATGAATGAATGAATGAATTGATTAATAAAATATTATTAATTTAGATGGGATTAAGATAGAAGGATCTGTCTATGGCTCAACAACTGAAGCTGAGAGTTATTCCTACCCATTTTTGTCACATTACAATTTTGTATGATGCTGCTGTCCAATCAAATCCATCAAACTGAGCAATAAATGTTTAAATTTGCTGTTTAGGAAGAAAATCAGAAAAAAAACAACTTTATAAGTTATTGATACAAATGATTCAGAAACCATAAAATAAAGCAACCATGTCCAATTTAATTTCCTGCTGGCAACAAGAATTCCTCACCTCTTGTGGTAGAACACATCATCTTAATGTTCAGTGAGACAGAGAATAATAAGTAAACAACACAGTGGGGAATTTTGGCATCTTTAACAACAATGCTTATGTCAGGAGGTGCATTTGCAAATGGGCTACTACAATTAACACATCTGCACAAACAGCCCCTGTGTTATATTGTTACACCTGAAAACATTTTGCACATGAGAGAGTTTCATTAAGCACTTATGCAGTGGGTGGTTTATTACAAAACTTTTCCAAAGCTTTCCCACACACTCTTAACAAGCTATCAATGCAGACAGTCAATAAACTTTTAAATTGATGCTGACTCAAATGGAAGAACATCGACTCAAGAAGAGGAGGCTCTCAGAAGAAGAATAGTCCTCCAGTTTGACACAAAACACAAAACAATATTCCTTCACTGCAAATAATGAATCCTCTTTAACTTTCCTGATGCAGTCGGTCGGTTCTTGACACCTGCTTTACTCACTGCTCAACATTATCAGTCATGATTGTCATTTGAAACATCATTTTGCTAAGTCAACTGATTAGGTTAAACAGCACACACTCTTTTCCTGGATCCATTTATCACAGCAGTGTTTGCTTTCAAATGACAGCTGCTGTAACACTGTTTGAATCCGGTGCTGCTTTTGGAAAACGAGAGCTGCATGTTTAACAGGAATCTGGTGCATTTATTTCCATAAATAATATCTGAACTGACAGAAGCAGACACAGCGCTGCTTGACTACTCGCTACAGCACATACACTTAAATCAAGCAGTGGTTTGATGATTCTTTCTCTGTTACTGACCCTCTAGTACTGATAAAAGCACTGGTTAAATCTTTAACTATATGTTATTTACTCCATCTTAAGTCAATAGTCACTAAAGCTGTCAAATAAATGTAGTGGAGTAGAAAGAAAATTTCTCTCTGAAAGGTAGGGGAGTACAAGTAACATAAAAGGAAATGAAAGCACCTCTAAACTGAGCCTAACTCTTACTTGAATATGTATTTACTTTCCACCCTGGCCTCAGAGCAATGAATGTGATGTGAGAACTTTGAGAACAAAACATGAACAGCTCAAAGCACAGATGAATGTGAGCCTATTAGCTTCCATTGAAAGTTAGTTTGAGGAAGTTCGACAGCTACTACTAACTTCAATACAAAGAGCAGCGTGAATTGTATTTTGCTGCTTTGTATCAGCATTCTCAACACTACAATACTAATAAATTAGTTTCTGCCCACGGTAACCATGAACATATTCAGAGGAAAAAAGACAGTGAATGTACTCATAGACTAACCCACAACACCGGCAGAGCAGTGTGCCCTTGCCTTAGGCCTTGTAGATCTAATGAATGAAGATTCAGGGTTATTTCTTGCCTCAAATGTGTTCAGAAACATATCTTGGTGGACTGCTAAAATGTAAGAAGTAAAACTTTAATTGCCAACACAACTCATGCTTATCCCTTATGAAAATGTCCCATGTGAAACCGCATGTGAAGAGTACATGTGAACTTAGGTGGTTTTTGGACACCTGTTTATGTGTTTCTTGTTTTTTTTTCCACATATGAAAACCACATCAGCTCATGGAATGCTATATCATACCATAAACTGTAAAGCTGTATCTCATGTTAGATAAACAGTTGTGATTGGTCAATCACAAACCAGGATCAGGAAATATGTCCAAACAGGAGGGGAGCCCTTAAGCATCTGCCAGATCAAATAAATGAGTTGCAGGTTCATCTGGTTGCCAGGGTAGAGAAATATTCCCCAGAAATGAATTTTATGTGTTTGTATAAGAGTGAAAATGAATTATGAAGATTTAAAAGAGTATATATGGAAATGTGATATAAGCCAAGCGTGAAATGTCATTGTGTTTACTCCACCTTTAGACATGCCTCTCTAATGAAAAGTCAGCACATCTCCAGCTACTTGTTGCCTAATGCAGCGTAACATTTGAGTCTATGGCTGAATAATCTGAGAAACAAGAGCTGCATGTTTATTAGTTTAGACAGACAGTTTAGTGACCACAGTAATGTAAAGCGTGTTAAAGTGTTTACAAGAGTTTAAACACAGACATCATCCTCCTGAACAGTCACATAATGTTATACTATTTAAATCCCATACAGCAATGCAGAATGAAGGAAACTCTTCATACTGCCTAACCTGAGGTGACTGTGAAACGACAAGTCATTTGTCTTCTAAAAATTCTTTCAACATCCTGCATTTCTCAGATAAGCATTCTCAGGTATTCATCAGTGTAATGGTGTCTGTAGGGTAGGAAAATGCCTTTAATCCAAGCACAGCAAAGAAAAACAACTGTGTTTGTAACTGGGGGAAGCACAGGATTAATAGCTAAGAAGAAAACCTTTTTTAAAAAGATAAGACAGCCGAAACATGTTTGTTAAAGCTATTAGCCCGTTCATGACATGTTTTTAATGAAACAGTGTCATTATCTTTACACTGGACCACATCACGTTTATTTATTAATTTGTCTGCTATGGTGGGCTTTGTTTTGCTAATTAATGAATTCAGTTGCGACAGAGTTGGTTAGGGCATCATAAATGAAGTCTATGGAAAAAAATAAAAACTACTCAATGCAAAGCTTTCAGTTTTTGCCGTGAACTTTGAATTCATTGGCAGTCTCAACTGTTAATGAGGGTTTACTTGTATGCTGATATATGTCATGATAATCTTATCCCGTTTTGTTAAAGGTTACGGTGATATATTTTTGTTGCCTCTATAGCAAAAGTGACTTCATTTATTCAAAGTTAATTACCGTTTCATAATGTCACAATTGTTTTTTCATTTTTGTTCACCTTCTGTACATCACAAAGGTAACCATAATGCTGAGACCTTGTGAGGTGAATACCAACAACTCCAGAGCAATTACATTCCTTAATAAGCCAACAAATGGAAATTCAGCTTTGCATACTGAAAAAGTAGTTTTTTGTTTATTTTTTTTTTACACACAATGACAAACTGATATCAGGCCTAGTTGGTTGAGATCCAACCAGAGTTAAATGGAGGATGAATGTTGGACTTACATTCAATAGGTGGACACAAACATGACTCAGATGGGATCATACTGTTGCTCTTTGTCTGCTGGATGTGGTAGAAGACAATCATTCATTTTCATGTTAGCCCCGACAGCTTTATAAATCTTTATATGTCAGGGCTATCAGCTTGGTGTTTCTCTGCCCCCCCCCCCCCAAAAAAAAAGACAAAAAGAAAAGAAACACATACAGATGCCAATTACAGATAACAAAGATGCACAAACAGACACAGCTTGAATTACTCATCTGTTTCAAACAATTTTCCAGTGTTTGCATGGGGAGAACATGGCTCTGAAGGACTGTACCGCCAAAAACCAGTAGCCATCCTTCACCAAGACTGAGAGGAAAGAAACATGTGTGATGTGAGACATTAAAAGCTGATTCAACATAGCCTCAACAAAAACAAAACTGAACATGAAAAGAATCAGACGGGTACAAAGATGGGCTTCTTTTCTCCTGGTTTTCATTTGTTTCCAGGTATTTATCCCACACCCAAATATCAACCAATATTTCTCATTCCCCTATAGTTTTTAACTTTTTTTCAGTCTATGACTGAAATGTCAAAATCAAATCCTTTTTGACACAGGTCGCATATATATTACAAATATTCATAGACTACACCAACTTCCACTTTCACAGAGCTGTCAGTGAATGCTAATTGTGCTGGGGTTGATGAATCTCTTACCCTTAAGGGCTTATGTGCAATCTGCAGAAATACCACTAATGTGTATCACTAAAGATTCTCTTTTATTCCTTGCCACACACTCACGGCTATCCCTTCAAACCCAGTATTCATACTTACAAACATGGTTTTGACTTGCATTTTTTAACCAAAGAAATTTGTTTTAATTCATAGGTCTAAGTGTCTTGCCATGCATTCATACTCAAGTTCAATAACACCCCAGCAGTAGCTACTGAATGTAGAAAGTATTATTCATTCACTTTCCTAATTTATTTGACAGCTTGGGGCATTTAAACTGGCATAAAGCCTTAAGGCAACAGAGTTCTCCTCTGCCTGCTGTGGAGGCAAGTAACTGTTAGCTGGCCCTGCACTCTGATGCCTTTGAGGAGCATAAATGTAAAAGTTGTACATGATTTACGAGGTACAAGATCAAAATTGGTGCATTGCTTCAGCATGCCAATCAAACAGCGTCTCCTGTAATACCAAGAGAAAGGCGTAAGACCTTTGTTGATCTGTGACTAGAGAGGTTCTGTGGTACTGGAGTTGGAGTTCCTGAGAAACACCACGCCTTCAGCAGACTCTTACTCTGGACTTGTGCACTTTGAGCTTCATTTGGCCCACTGACAGATGAGGAAGAGGTTGAAATGGCACTGCAGCAACACCATGAAGAATCAGTGACACAGCTCTGGGATGAGAGAATTGAGGTATTAGACGTGGGGCCTGGACTGGAGGAATGGGTGGTTATGTGTCCGTGCATTTTGGCAGCCTGTGCTCCAGTTCTTAGGCAGCGACCATGTAGCACGTTGTGGAAGGCTTTCTTGAACTCCCGGCTGAAACATGGGTAGATAATGGGGTTAATGCAGCTGTTGAGGTAACCCAGCCAGAAGGTTATCTTAAAGATGGTTTCAGAAGGCTTACAGGATGGAAATATGGATCCTAGAGAAAACACACAAATAGACACAAATCAAAAAATCCCCAAAAAATAAAATAAAATCTGGATCATGTCTGTAATTATCTCTTTTGAAAAACACGTAAAATCATGTTAGGGCATATTAGGAATTTTTTGTAAAAATGATTTTTAATCATTTTGATTTTTTTTTAAATCAGAATCCAGAGAAAGAAATAAAACTTCTTTTCCAAAATCATTGTGTATTTAAGGATTTTTACCAATAAAAAGGATAGCCAAAGGCACAAAGTAAAGACATGATGTAATAACCTGCAATTATCCTTTATGAGTGATGACATATGATTTATAAATGACCATTTAATGGTGCAATCTGCTCCAAAATCAAATTTAATCAGTGGTTTCTTGGCACATGACCTAATTTTGAACCAAACTACATACAAATCTCAAGCAATTTTGAGATATTCTGGCAAAGAATAACAAGATTACAAGACAGAAAACATCTACCTCCTTGGGACAGGAAATAAAAGTTGTTAAATTCCAGTCACAGGTCTAATTTCCATGTGCAAAATCGATTTTTACGACAGCAATGCTTCACAGCAGCCTTAAATACAAAGCCTACAATGCCACTGGTTCCCAACAGTCACTTCATTTTATGAGCCTGACAAGCAGACTGTACAGTGCTGCAGTGAAGATGGACTCCAAGTGCTTCAGCACAAAACAGGCTTTCCATTTGAAGTGCTCAAGAAAAATGCAAAATAAAAAAATTCAGTTTTTTCAAACCTTCAGTCTGAGAATCTCAGACCATCATCACTGCAGAGCTGGAATGAGCGCTGTGCTGTGAGCCATGAAGGCCTGTCTCAATTGAAATGCAGAACTATTCTCCGGTGACTGGCTGCCTTGGGAGGCTACAGGGTGACTGAAGATGCCTCCTAGCATTACAGACCATTAAGCCTCATGCTTGTTATCTATAATAGCTTTCATAGGAGGGAGCAATAGTTTGGCTCATTCCATTTCATCTCACAGCAGAAGCCCATTCTATTCCAATGTGGTGTTTTATTTGGTCTATTTGGTTACTTGTAATTGAATTTTTCTGATGTCCCTTCTGAGAAACTCAAAGAGTTGAGTCAAAGCACAGTGGTGAAGAAGGAATATTTTCCTGACGTGTTCATAGAGCAAAATATATCATCAAGCAGCATTATACAAGTGGTTCAGGCCTCAGCAGCTTTCGTGATCAGCTCATCTATTTATCAGTTGAGAGGACAGTTGGTCACTTTAGTCCAGACTGAAATATCTCATCAATTATATTATGGATTGCTATGAAATCTTGTACAGATATTCTTGGTCCTCCGAGAGTGAATAATACTGACTTAAGTGTACCCTCGACTTTTTCTCTTTGGCAAACCAAGAGGTTGACATTTTTGATGTTAAATGAAATTTCCCGACAATGAATCCTAAAGACTAAGGGATGTTTTTGAATTTTTTTCCAGTGTCACCAAGAGTCCTGTTTCCCTCAGTGAGTTGTGATTCTTTAACTTTGTCCTGTACTTTGGTTCATAACTAAATACTTTAAAAAACATAAAGACATCAGTCTTAGCAAACACTGTCTGCTAAAATTAGGCATGTCAGAGTTGTGACTGAGAGCACGCTAGCATGCTCATGTTCAAAATTTAATAGCTGTAGATGCTTATTTAACCAAATTAAAATTGATTTTCACACAGAATTTGAGCTTGAGTACCCGTTTCTTTTCTGTGTTTATTACAATGTATGGTCAATAAAATGTCAGAAAAATACCAATTACTGTGTTACAGTGCACCTGGGAATGTCTTTAAATGGCTTGTTTCATCCAGCCCAAAAATAATGATAATAAATTCAAATAATAAATTCATTACACGATTAATATAACAGTGCAAAGCAGAAAATTGTCTGATGCTTCCTGCCAATTTGTGGCAGAAAGTAATAATGAAATCAAAGACTCAGTTTAAGGCAGACAACAGCTCCCAGTTTTTGACAGAGCGACCCTTGTGTCAATATTTGGATTACACTTTGGACATTTAATCATATGACCAGTTATGGATGTACACGCTGATGAAAAAAGAGAACAAAATGTCGCACATATTATTTGTCCAGATGTGTTTCATCCACATCTCCTCCATCCTGTATAGATTGTTCCTTTCATCAGTAAAATCACAGTTTATGTAACCGAATACACGTTTCAGCAACAATCTCACCATCTGTGACCATGGAAATAACCGCTGACAGATGTCTGCCCTTATGTATTTAAGGGTAGATACTAGTCCACACTGACATTCACTTATCTCAGTCAAGCTATTTGAGCTATTTCAGAAGCAATTAAGATTTTAGATTAGACACAATGGTTGGTTTCTTTCCTCTCTGACATCAATGATAACATCACTCTTATCATCTTTGACAGAGTCTGACAAAATGTACCTATAACTTATTAAATATAAAGATGTGACTATCTGGCTTACTGCACATTTACCGTTTCCTGAACCCCTGATATTGTTAACTGAAGCTTCTATTCACAAAGACTTTTGACTATTACAGAATAATTCTATTCAATTTTGTGTTAGCTAAAATTTAAATTTACTTTTTATATATTTCACAGAATAAAGTCGACCTCTAGTATCAAGGAAATCATAAATGCTCTGTCTATCTGGATCAAAAAATGTTACGGCTGATGAATCATATAAAAGAGCGCCAAGCTCCTTTAAATTAAATTACACAAACATGATGGACATGACATACCTCCTTCTTCCTCAAAATTACAATCTTTTTTATATACACCTGAAAAGCAGTTTTAAACTAGAAAGAAAGTGACATATTTTGTCATTGGAGGGAACTCACTCCAACGAAATTTGTGCTCTGCATTTAACCCACCCAAGTGACGTGCACACACACACAGCAAACCCGGGGCAGTGGGCGACCACGTGCAGCGCCCGGGGAGCAGTGGGGGTTAGGTACCTTGCTCAAGGGTACCTCAGCCATGGACACCGGTACGGGGAATCGAACCAGCGATCCACCGGTTACGGGTCCGACACCCTAACCGCTGATCCACGACTGCCCTCTTTCATTAAAATTTTCAAGTCTGTGGTACCTGTAACCACACCCTCGAGTGATGTAGTGGTGCACTGACACATCCTGGAGCACTCTTCTACATCACAGCATAGGTTAAACTGCGGGAGGTCAGCAAAAGATTGAGCAGAAGATGTTCCATTGGTTTCTCATATAAAGTGCTACATTTAGTTTTCTTTTGGAGGCCTATAAAAAGATAATGGCTTTACATAGCTTTTCGGCTTATTGTTTAGCTGATTTGGTTTGCTCTCACCACTCTCATAGCATCTAGCTGCAGTATGCAGGCACCTTTTTGCAGACAAAAAGCTCTAAAGACCATCCTCTGCCTATTCAGCACCAAACAGCAGGCAGCAGACACTCACTAACTGGTGAACATACTGGAGTATTTAACATCTAGAGTCTTAGATAGTTCCCTCAGGAGTTAGTGGAGACCAAACAACAAAGATGGCGTGATGTGTTAATCAGGTTGCCAGAGACTCCAAATAAATGAAAATGCTGCTCAATATCCATCTAATGTCTAAATAAGCAACTGTTTGCTTATTAATTTAAAATGTTACAATGACATGTCATTGTTCAGCATTCACAACTTGCTTCTGCCTTTCCAAATTTAGCATTGTAGGTTTAAGAATAAAGCCTCAATTCAGGAAACAAGTTAAATGTCTTTTTATTCTCCGTCAGAGTCTTTGAGGGCTTTGGAATTACATTGGAGCTTTAAAATCTGAAAGAAACTCGTACCTTTGATACTTGAATATACTCATAATAATACAAGGAAAACACAAACTGGGGTTATAGGAAGATAAAAACAGAAGAGGTTAGCGGGTACTTACCAATGGGTAAAACCAGAAAAAAAGGGAGCCAGCACAGGATGAAACACCCGACAACAATGCCAAGAGTCTTGGCTGCCTTCTCCTCTCTTGAGAACTTCAGCAGCTTCGGCAGGGAAAAGGTGGTGCGTTTATGCCTCATGGTGCCGTTTTCATCCTCTTGCTTCCCTGTCTGAGCAGCATTTCCTCTGTGCATCCTCAGCATTACCCCTTCTGTCTCTACCCCATCTCCCTTACTGCCCTTCCTGAGGGTTTTTGTCTCTCTCTTTGCCACAGTATACACCCGGCAGTACATGGCTAGAATGATGGCCAGAGGTATATAGAAAGATCCTAATGCTGAGAACAAAGCATAGCCAGGTTCCTCTGTAATTCGGCACACTGTCTCATCTTCTGGGTCGGGCTCCTTCCAGCCAAACAGAGGGCCTACAGATATAGCTGCTGAGAGTCCCCATAGGGCAGCCACTGCGGTAAGGCCTCGCCTCCCTGTAGCTATGGCAGTGTAGCGCAGAGGGTAGCTGACAGCCAGATACCGGTCGATTGAGATCACGCACAGGCTGAGGATGGAGGCAGTGCAGCAGAGGACATCCAGGGCTGCCCAGACGCTGCAGAAGGACCGGCCAAACACCCATCTGCCCAGAGCCTCCGAGGTTGCTGAGAAGGGCAGGACGGCGGAGCTGAGCAGCAGGTCTGCAGCTGCCAAGTTGGCAATGAAGTAGTGTGTCACAGAACGCCAGTGGTGGTGGAATAACACGGACAGGATGACCAAGATGTTGCCAAGGACCCCAAACACTACAAATAGCACTAGCACCATGCCCAAAACCACCGCCTTGGCTATGTCCACCTCTGGGTGGGCAGAGGAGCTGCAGTTGGGACAACGACCTGCTGCAGAGAAAACACTCATGTTCTCAGCAGGAACCATCTGTGATCGCTGCAATCTCGAACACTAATGCTACAGCTAAAGCTGACTCTTTCTTTTTTTGCTCCTCCTAATGCAGAAGACAAAAGCTTTTCCTGGTGCATAAACTGCACTTAAAGTTAATTTGTAGATGCAGATGTTGTTGCCAGCGCTCCACCAATCATGTAGCCTTGGCCAGGGTCCCTTGGCAGTATGTGATATTTGGAAAGAAAACCACCATCACACAGTTTGTCATACATTGTCCAGCATAGCTTTAGAAATGACAAACATTCATGTTTTAAGTGATGGATTTGGGATGTCATGTTCAGCCATGTTGAAAGGCTTTAATACAGGAGACCTGTTAAAACAAAAGATAAATTATATTTAGCAACACGTTCATAATCCATAACTCTTAGAAACACCCAAAACAGACTTATTACCTCCTGCTGTTCTTTCTTTGGTAGTGTAGGAACAAATCAAACCATCACACATAAAATGGAACAAATTAAAGGTAAATTGTTTTAAAAAAAAAAAAAAATCATCACACAGCCAACCCAGTCATGATTAAAGTGTAAAAATATCACTGAATAGCCTCTATTCAGAGGACACAGTCTCTCTATTTGCAAATTATCCACCCTTCATTACAGATGCATTAGAGAAAACAGAGGTTACAGCTGAATGAACTAAGTGGTATTCACAATTTCTTTTTCATCCAAAAAACATTACAGCTTACTTGTCTTTTTGCCTTCACAAACAAAAAACTGCCAACAATAAAACATCCTATCATTAATGTCAGATTTTAGTTCATCCTTTACTCAACCAGGGTGATCAATTAAAGAAAAATATTTCCAGCAACTGTCAGGAAATCATAGAGCGCTTGAGCGGTCGGGGGGCTGAGGATGATAATAGAAAAAAAGAGAAAGCAAAGGAAACAAGATATAATCAAAAACAACAGGGGTAAAGACAAGGACACCACAGTGGTAATAATAATCCTTGGGGCAAAAAGAAAATCATCTGTGGCATTATGAGAAAACCAGCCAGCCATGCAGGGAATACAAAGATAAATGAAAGCAGAGATAATCTTTTTTAAGAGCTGACATTCACTCGGAGCCTGTGATGGCTTCCTTGAAGGTCTTGTGTCTGCAAGCTGGGCTCTAACTCAACCGCCGGATGACAGGCCAGGAATTGAACCTTGAGGAGGGCACTATATTACCGTGGCGAAGGCTTCGGCTGCTGATAGTCCCACTCAGTACCACTCTCGGTGTACGTGTTGGAGATCTGGCATGTCACTGAGTGAGATACACGTTGGTGAGGGAAAAAAAAAGAATGAAAAAGCAGCCGAGATAAAGCCTTCAGAGAGCAGCCACGCTTGTCACATGTTATGTAGGATCAAAGGCTTTCGATCACTGCACATCCCACCACAAGGTGGAACGAAAATTCACCCAAATAGGCACTTGACGCTGGGATCAGTAGCCAGAGGGCGAATTGAGATGAAACAGGCGTTGAATGGATATCTGGGATTGTTTCAGCTGAAGAGGGAAGTGCAGTGATATTTTGAATACATTTTCAGTTATAATGAGATTTCTCATTGTGTTGAGGTATCTGTGCAAAGAGATTAGCTGGTTTTATGAAGTTTATTTCCTCAGCCCACCTTGTTTGAGGACCATTGTTACTGTGAAAAATGTCACGCAGGAAAACAGTAGAAACAATTCAACAAAGGTCTAACAACATCATGCCTAAGTTCTGCAGCACTCAGCTTTATGTCTCAAGGCACTGCAGTCTGTGTCTAAAGACAAATCAGTATTTTCTGAAGTTAACAGGTGACACATTTATGACCTGAAGCTGCTTGTCTGACATATTACATTTTATTTGTATGTGCTGTATTGGTGCTTGCCCTGAGGTTGAAAACATGGCTAGCTCTCTAAAGCAAAAGCTGCTCTACATCTCTTTCCACCTCATGTTTCATTCATGGATGTATTAGTATGGAAGGGACAAGGTGATAGCAGCGCTGTGACAAAATGATGAACTGGTGTAAGATGTGTTAAATGACCTTTTCAGTCCGCTTTATTACTGACTGCTTTTTATCCCTTTCCAGCCCCAATCCAGTGAAATTCTGGCTATTCTTATTCATAATTTTCTTCCTCTGGGAAAGGAAGATTATCAAAACGGAATTGCAGTTGAGCTGCTTATGTTTTGACAAAAAGGCTGTGGGCAGTTATGTGGTAGCAAAACAAAAGCAAAAACAAACACAACGAATCTTACATTTAAACAACGGGGGAATTATCATGAGCGTGCTTTTCCCCAGATATGAGACCAAAGTCAGAAAAATTGTACAATATTTGTTAGGTGAGTTGACTGACAAATGCAGAGTCTGTATCACAAGGCCGTAACCATGGCGTCAACACTGATCCAAATCAGCCCCCACAACAGCCATCCCCAGAAAAAAAAGGAAAAAATTATTTGAAAACCCATTTCCTTTGACATAGCCCTTGTAGCCTCATATTACATTCGCTTTAACAGATTTAAAAGTAACAAAATAGAGAGACAGCGTTTGACATTCACCATAACTACTTACAACCCTTGAGCAACAGCTTCTCCTTAAGTCAGAAACCAACACTCGACCAAACCCCATGTAGAACTGCACCAAAAAACATCAAAATGCTCAAACTAAGAAAAATCATTTATTTATGTGCATTTGCAAATAATTATTTTGGGCAGCAGAGCATGGTTATCTGTTGCAGCATAGCAATTTTTTCTATAAATATATTAGAGAGATTTTAAGCACATCTCAACATCTGGGGGTGGGGGATCCCAAAATGTCGTCCAATTACTGTCTTGCTGTATAAACAAAAATCTTAAAATTTTTATAGATGCGCTGAACTAAAGTGTTGATGTGTCTGATCAATTGACTTTTTCAGAGCATACATAATTAATTGTTATCAAGGAAAAAATACCAAATATTTGCTCAGTACAGTTTATGTGACAATTGCAACAATTTCCTGCTTTTCTCTATTCTTCTGCATCACTGTAACTTGCATACCTTGAGATTTTGGACTTTTGGTTAGAAGAAAGGTTAAAAAGTGTCTGAGAATTTGTGATGAGCTTAAAATATACGTTTACTCAATTCTTTTGAGAAGAAAATAATGCAGAGATGAACAGAAAATGATCAGTCATCACTAGTTGCATCCCTGACCAGCAGTTCATCCCAGCAGTGACTGCATACATCTCCTTTCATTCTCTGCAAGATAATATTTGATTAAAAGCTATCAGCGAACATCATTAAACTTCAATTTACATGTGAAATTCAAAGGTGCACTGCTCATCTTATTGCATTAGCAGATCTCATCGAAACCTAGTGCTTTGCCCTTGAAAAAACTTTCCCGTCAGGCTTCTTAGTCTGAGTGGCCATTACAGAATTGAAACAAGTCAGCCAATTAAATCTATGATTGGACTCATAATTAGGTTTTTTTTCCTTTTTTTTTTTTGAGGAGAGAGAATATTTAGCGAGCATATTAAATGGCTTAATGTAGCCTGACTGTGGGTATATTCAATCAGCACAGCACTTTACAGACATAAGACAGCATTATTACCACACACGTAATATGCACAACAGGAACATAAGTCCTCCTGACAACATAACAAGCATGCAGCAGATCAGGAGACCCTGCTCTTTTTTCTCTTCTTTATTTCTTTTTATTCTAAACCCATCTGTTTCTGTGCATTGCACCAAACAAATCTCCTTCCTTTCATTATATTGGTGAAAGAAAGATTTAAACTTCTACTCTTTGGCTAACCTGCTCACCCGTAATACATCTGATTTACTGCTGTCTCTTATGTACAAGGACTTAGGCTGGAACTAACCATTATTTTCATTCTTACCTTATCTATAGAGCGCTGTGTAATGTATCAATTTACTGCTACGACATATGCCAGAAAATAGTGAAAAATGGCTGTCATTTGCATTTCATATTCAGATATTTCAAATCTTCCTCCACAACACCAACACGAAGACGATTCACTGGATTTTAAGTAATGACTAGAATAAGTTTCCTTCCCGCTTATGACGTCCCATCAAACAAATGATATCCAACATACATGAATCTGCAGCCAGTGTAGGCCGCTGTAGCGTTCACGTGGCATTTGTTTCTACAAACACAGCAATATAACAGTCTGTGTCAGCTCTCTGGCGCAGTGCACTACCGTGATGAATTACCATACACTTGAAGTCCATTTCTAGAGAGCTGCACCCTCTCTTCAGTCATTGCCTGAAGTTTATAATTCAAACCCTTTGTGACATTAGTCACTGTGTTTTACCAACCTTGAACACTGCTGTTCTGAGAGGACAGTTAAGAGTTTTGTCTTGAGCATTCCACGCATTATCTGGTGGTCTAAGGTTAGAGAGCTCAGAATGCTGTAATTTATTATTTGTGATATTGGGCTACATAATAAAATCGACTTTTATCCATCTAAAGATGTTGTATTGTTGTTGTTTACCCAAATAGCAGATGATCCAAGAGGATGATGTTTCATTTCCTTCAGCTTTGCAGTCTCTTAACACCACAATCATTAATCATTTTCTTTATATTCATAAAATATTTATATTTCCATTCCCAGTGTGTGTTTTTAGATTAGGGTGGCCTACCTGTTGAGGGGAAATGTACTGAACAGAAATCTAAATTAGACTGCAAGGAGGAACAACCCGATACAAACACGAAACATTGCTCCTTTCCTTTACCACGTTTCGTTGCTTTTGAAATATGCAAAGACTAAACAAACACTGAACATCAGGCTGCATGAATTCGCATTGTCAACTGAAGGAGAAAATAAAGTAATTCTGACAACGTGGTGCTGGCTGCTCATCAGTGGCCTTAAAAAAAAAAAAAAAACAAACAAAAAACAATCATGACCTTGTACACCTGATTAAAAATAATCAAAAATAATTAGAATCACCCATAATGGAAATTAGAAGTCACTCAGCCTGTGACTGTGAAATGATGAGAGGAGAGAGTGAGGAAGATAAAAAAGAAAGAAGGATCTTACCTTGTTCCGAGCACACACATCTCACAGCTCCGAATTTTAATAAAGAGAAAAAAAAAATCAGCTTCCTCTGAAAGCAGTCAGGAGTTTTTCTGTCCGCCACAGGCAGCAGGGAGAGCTTCTCTCCCTCCTGCCATCCTCCTGCCTCCCTCCGGTGAGAAAGAAAGTCCACCCGACCTCAACCTCACAGGCTCCGCCCACTCCTGTCCGAGCGCTCCATAAACTTTCGATTAGCTGTTCGCGTGCCCTGCTCAGTTATTTATTTATTTTCAATTTTGCACTATTACTGAACATGAATAATGATCGGTAGCTCAAGTAAATTCACGTTTTTAGATGTTTCATGGGTGCATTTTGGGGTTTTTAAACTGGAAGTCAAATTAACTTAAAATGTCTTAAAAAATAAAGACTGATGTATCTTAAATGCCACAGAGCTCCACTGTTAGACAGTCAAAAACACATTGGTGTGAACCGTGGAGTTACACTTAGCCACATGTTTCTTCCTTATCATGAACAGCACACTAGTTTATTTTAAGCTGATACTCATCACCGTCCCGCTGCTGTTATTTACAGACTAGAGCATCTGTTGAATTAATCCGCAGGTTAAAATAGTTCTCAACAAATAGATTGTTTTCTCCTGGTGATTTGCTAAAAACAGTGCTTAGCTGTTTTAGAAAATATTTTTTAAAAACTTACACTATATATTTGTTAGATTTATGTATTTAGGGCAGAGTACCAATATTTAGCATTATTATGACCAAATTTGATTTTGGTTTTGTATGGATTTCCACAAATCTTTCATTGTCCACAATATGTATTCCATGGTCCCCAGAGGGTGAACCTTTTTCCTGCTTCACAGAATATTCAGTAATGTAATGGGATGAGTGCGATAAAATTGACAGACCACATTAATGCTTACACAGAAATCATTTCTGATTTGAATAAACTCATAAATATTCCTCAAAAGCAGCTGTCAAGAACAACTCAAGCTTAAAATTGAGTAGTGGAGGATTGTGGTATTATCAGCAAACTACTAATATGTTGACACTGGAATGCTATAGGCTTATATGATTGTTGAACTTCATTCTGAACCCATGGGTACTAATTTACTGCTGTAACAGCTTCAGCCCCACATTTTAGGTTTTCCAGGTTTAGGTTTTTATCAGTCATATGAGAGTGGTACTGAGTGATGCTGGTTGAAAAGGTATGACTCACAATAGGTGTTCTAGTTCATCCCAAAGGTATGAGGGCTCTGTGTAGGCCAGTCATGTTCTTTCAAACTGGAAAAGTGATTTTTTTCCGGACTTGGTTTTGTGAATTGGGACACTTAAAACAGGAAAAAGCCACAGCAGAAACTATTGAAACAAAGTTGGAAGCACATCGTTGGAATGTCAGTCAGATAATGTATATACTGCTCCAGGGACCAAAGAGAAT
Source organism: Scatophagus argus (assembly GCF_020382885.2). Classification (NCBI taxonomy): domain Eukaryota; kingdom Metazoa; phylum Chordata; class Actinopteri; family Scatophagidae; genus Scatophagus; species Scatophagus argus. The sequence goes on along the minus strand of NC_058512.1, from coordinate 15,272,853 downwards.
GGCTTAGTCCTGGTGGTGCCTTGCTTAACTTTGTGGAGGGATACCACACATACTGCTGCAGACCCTGAACAAGGTTTGTGAGGAGTCCAATACATCATCAATATCTCAAGGATGACAAATAGGCTATTTCTTCTCACAGGTTATTGTTTCAGGTTGAGTTATTTATGGTTTCTGCGACGGCTCTGCGACCTGACCACAGGTGTATCAGACGCCGCTGAAGGCCCTAGAAGCAGTGTTCAGTTTGAACATTTTTTTCTACATCTGTCTCCAATGCCAAGGCAATGCATTCATCTTCGAACGACAGAGTTGTCTCATAAGTCTGCTGCCACCAGGTGTATTGATCTAGTGTATGGATCTTTGGAGTCTATGAGTTTATATTGCAACTCTGGGTGTTCATTTGGGGCTGTCCTTGTGTTGTCCTGAGACTGGTCTCTTTCTTATCCCCATCTGAGTATAACTAAATGAAGAAGACAAGAAAAAAGTGTTTTGCTGTTTAGAATCTGTGAAGTTTACATTAATCATTAAAAGAGGAGACAGATCAAACTTAAATAATGCTGCATTTTCTCTGATCTGATTTTACCTCTGATCAAATTAACAATAGATTGGTTTGCCAGGTTCAGCAGACAGTACTGAGCTCATCAATAATATACTGATCAATATAGTGAGTGTTGGCTTCAGTCTGTAAATTAATTGTTATTCCTGCCTTTGAGACATAAGCTGCCCATTTAGATTCATCTCATGGATAATGTGCAGGTCTCTTGGTGAGGAACATAACAGTTATAAATATTTGGTGATGCACCTGGTATTTTAAGATACTCCACATGAGCACAGAGTGGACTAATGTGTGCCTTCCACCTGACTGCACTGTGTAAGAGCATACACTTTATTTTGCTGAAGCAGAGGCTCAGAAATTGCATTCCATTATCCCATTATCCACCATTATCCCCAGGATGTTTTTTAACAACTTTGGTGCATATGTGCAGAACTACATTCACACCAGCCTCACCTGTACTAACTAGCAAATGTTAGCATACTTACATGTTTAGCTAAGACGGTGAACATACTTGCTAAACATCCGCATGTTAGCATTGGGAAAGACGCATTCTGATTTTAACATTTAGCTCAAAGCAGCACATTCCTTGAGTAAAGCCTCACAGAGCTGCTAGCAGAGTCTCTTATACAAGGATAAATATAATAGGAAATGGTGGATGGATGGATAATACTTGCTAAAAACCTGAATATTGTAACATTCATGAAGGAAGGATTTATGGCCCTGCTCTTATAGGGTACTCTCCAATACACTTTATCAGAGTTTTGAACTCAGAAATGTTTTATCAGCTGTATCTGTTTAAGACATTTTGAGTGATGAAAAAACAAGCACCACTAAACATAAAGACATGATCTCAGGAGACACACCTTTAAAGTATGTGTCAAGTTGCTCTTTGTGAAGATCTGAGACTTGTTTTTTTCTGAGAAAAAGCATTAGTCTTAAGTCCTCCTTTTCCCTCTCATTTGCATAGGTCATGCAAAGTTCTGTCAGATTTAAGAAGAGTTGTGTTGAAAAGCCCTGCATTCCTGCCCTGAAATGACAGCTTGACAGTTTTGTTCAAAGTTTAGAGAATGACTCAAGCACTCTTCTTCTTCTTCACATTGCCTACGCTCTCTTTTTCCTTGATCTGTGCGATTATCGAAGCTAAGCCAGTTTGCTAATCTCTGATTTGCTGCTTGCCACAGAAAGATGACTTTCTTGCCCTGAATTTGATCTCAAAAGATCAGACTTTCTGCTCAGTCGTTTATCTAGTGGGCAAGAATGTTACTGTGTGTAGTATTCAGGTGCTGTCTCCAGTTTTGGTTGCTTAACTTGCAATAACCTTCTTAAATAATAAGACCTTTAAAGGTCGGATTCCTCGCCTTGGGCAGACGGACATCTCGGAGTGGCATACCGCTTGGTGGATCCTCTCATAACTGATGTTCCCTCACAGACATTCAGCTGATTACATTTTGGGAAAATCCTGCTCTCTCCTGTCACTGCCAGCAAAATGCAAACATGCAAGGCTCCAACCTCTGCTTGGCAGAGGGAAATACATTTCGTTGTTATCAGCTTCAGGTGGTTTAATGCTAAATTATTCATAGGGAGGTAAAGGCTTGCCCTCATGAGATTAGTGCACCTAATTGTTCATCCAGTTTGCTGCTTGAATGCAGGAGTGAGGATGGCTGAACACCAGCATCCTGGATGATTTCTTTAATGAGAAAAGGAGACATGGCATTTAGAAACTATTTACAGAACTCTTTAAACTTTTAATATACTTAGCTAAGTAATAATGGTTACTTCCAACTTTGTTGGTTGGGAAAATCAAAGGGAAATTATGCATCAAGTTAGGTTAAGGCTGCTTATGTTTACTCCTTTGTTTTATCGTAAAACACAGAATCTAGAGTACGTTCACCATCGTAACATTTTATTGACATTTAAGTACATAACTATCATCTTATTTTGTACGTAAAATAAACCTCAAAGCTCCAAAGGCTTTTAAAACGATTGGATCTCTTTAATTCTAATGAATATCTTGTGCGTGTTCAGTCAGTAGGTAATGCAAAAACCTTAATGTCTGAGTCATGTGGCCTAAATCTTATTCCTTTGTTCTGTCTGATTGTCCTGTGTATTGCACTGCTTTCAAGCAGATTCATTAGCATTTTCCTGTACTCCTGTGCAGATTTGTTGCCTTCTCATTAGATATTTTCCTTAATGGGCTCCCCTGGAATGCCACTGTCCACGACATTATACAATTTCTAATTATCTGTAATGTTTGCAATATTATTTGGTCTTCATTTGGTCTTCATTTGGTCTACAAATATACCATTACTTTTGATGTGAAGGTTCAGTTTGTTTGTACAAACATAAAACTGGTACCCTGGCTGCGACTGAGGATAAGCACATATGGAGCACTTGGTTAACTGCTTTGAGGCTTTGTTTTTTGTTTTTGTTTTGCCTGTGAGTCAGTCTTAAAAAGCTCAGTGCACAAGGTTGTGGAAAGGAGGTGTGATACTGCAGTTGCACTTCTGTCTGCAAGCGGATGGATATTTGTTTGCCACACTCAAGTGAGAAACAATCTCAAAAGTTTGCTGAATTATATGCTAATTATATTCATATTGCCAAACTCCAGCAAAAAGTTGCCTTAGGGAAGAAGTCATATCAGCTTAAAGTGTTTTTTCAAACTGCAAATAAACAATGCTTGTAATATTACCACTGAATCAAATGACCAGTGTAATGTGATTTGGGTGCTTTTGTAAATAAACAGATATTTAACAACTAGCTGGTGAAGACAGGATAACATTTGGCAGCTTAATGAACCTCAGGAGCTAGTAGAGACCAAATCAGAGCTAAGGAGACTGAACGCTGGACTTTAGTTCATCAGGTGGACACAAACACATAATAATAAATCCTAATGTTGCTCTGGGTCTGCTGGATGTTTGAATAGGATAACATTTGTTAAAATGCTCCTGATAACAACTAAATAAGGTGACAATGTGTTTGGTGAGATTATGCTGTCAGGTACTGGTTAGCAGGAAATAAAGCTTCATATGATGATCTGAAGATCTGAAAATGTTCTTGCTGAAACATACTTCATCTGTTACAATGGGTATCATCAAGGCATGCGTTAGCATTTTCCCAGCATTCTCAGCAACCTGCTTCATATCCTAAATTCCTGTCACAGATGCAGCAGAAGCTTGAGCTCCAGTAGCTGAGAGGTGAGGCTGACAGGCATCTCTGTGCAGCCTTCTTATAGCACAGCTTGTTTTTAATAATAGACTGACAGTGCACTTACATCCTTCACACACTGTAGACAGAGCAAGGTAAAGGTTTCAAAGAAATGATGTCAATTCTAATTTGATTTCCCGTGCTGGTCCCGGCTCTATAGAGATGCTAGTGGATGTCTGTGATGCCAGGGGACTTGTTTGGGGAAAAAAGGTATGCTGGGTCCAATTAATCATGGAATGCACTTAGAGATGGGCAAATGGAATTTGAAATGAGCACTTTTGTTTCATCAACTAACTTAACCAAATTATAAAGTTTGACAGAAAACCAGAAAACCAACAGTCGAGACCAAGAAGTGAAACAAACATGGAAATTAAACAGAAAGACAGCCAATGACATGCAATTAATGGTCAGCTTTAGGAATATCCTATTAATTGCTGCCAGTCACTACGTTTATGTTCATATGCAAACTGGTAACCGGTTCTGTCAGTCCTTACATGTCTGCAGTAAATCAGTTCTGTTTGCGCATGTCAAATATTATTCGCTTTCCTTTTTCACATTTATCAGAAGTGACTGATTAAGATACTTTATGGATTCTAGCTGCATGTACAAATTTATAATTTTGCACAAAACACAGTAGATTCTGTTTTTATTTGCAATTATTTCCTTATTATTTTGTGAATATGTTCAAATGATGCACATGTTACTTGAGGAATATTAGGGAACGTCATTAAAGTAAGATTACAAATGAAATTTGAATCCACCACCGCTCAAATGGAAAATAAATGAAAATAGTAAACATAATATAAATGTATCTTTTAAACATATACAATTAATTTTACAATCCAGGACATAAACCAACAGATATGCCTGCATGAATGCTCACCTGAAATATACACATGTAGACCCATAACTTTAACAAATACAGTAGTTAAGCTAGATGATTAAACTAACGTCTGAGAAAATAGCTCTAAAATAAATCGTACCATCACTAAAGACATTGAATGTTTTTGTCGAAACTGTTGAAGTTGTTGATACTGTTTTATTGTCATTTTGATAGCTTTGACGTGGTTGCATGGTTTCTAAAAACATACCTTCATTAATGTCCACAGAGTGGCCTGTTCATGTGTGTGTCTGCACGAACACCCAAAAGCCCTGTAAGAAGCAGCAAAATTAAAAAGTGAATTATGTGAATCAAACATCATTTTGAAAGGATGAAGGGCATAAACTGAGGGAGGACCATCATTAAAAATATATATATTAAAGATAATATATTATTACTGTTAGTAGTAGCTTTTTTTCATTTTTTGGCAATATGGCAAAACACCTTTACATTTTAAGAAAAGAAAAAAAGCCAGATGATGGCATACAACAGGAGGTACATTATGGGACTGTCGAGGTGAACTGGTTGTCCTGCCAGCTTGGCCACAGCAGGCAGCATGTTCATTCCAGGAGTTGTTTTTATGACAGCTGGAGCAGGAGCAGGAGTAAATATCTTGTGAATATAAGGAATAGGATGTTGCAAGCCATATAGTATTTTCCATGGCAGCAGGCATAACTTGGCATCAAGTCTGGAATTCATTTTCAGCACTTTGTGACGACCAGCGACTAAAGCATGCTTTTGGGTTATTAAAGTGCCATGAGCCGTTTGATAGATGGTTCATCCTGTGTGCACTCTGTACCAGACTTTCTATTTATTTAATCGTATCTGCTTTATTAAATGTATCTGTCTGGCCATTAAATAATGAAGAAAGTTTAGGACTATCAGTGTTTTTAAACTACTGGCAATATGGCTGACTAAGACATTTGTAAAACTCAATCACCAGTTCTGAAAAAAGTGCTTACTTGAATTTTAGAACACTCCCTCAGTGATCTAATATAGAAATGATGTCATCTGGATTGTACATGGTATTTTCGTTTGTTAGTAATGGCTTGGATGATGGCTATGATATAAAGCTTTTTCCACTCTTTATATTTTCATAACTTGCATAGTTCTGTCTGTATTTCTTAACTGTGTCTTATTTATGATGCTATAGAGTTCTTATATGAGCACAGTAAATTCTCAGAGAAGCTCTGTGGTTTTCTACCATCAGTAGAAAAAGACAGGCTGAAATTGTTTCCTTCACTTATATGCGTTTTACTCTTATTACAGCTTCCTAAAAGGATGAGACTGTGTTAGAGTTACTCAGATTTGTGAACCAATGATGTTGACACTGTTTAGAAGTATATGAATGCGGGATCAGTTTTGACCTGCAGGTATTGGATTTTCATAAAGCAGAATACGTCATAAGACATGCAATATGTCATTATTTTAAAAGCAAATACTGAAACAGATGCTGTATCATCTTATTCCTTTTTTTAGCCATGCTAGCAACATGGAACTGTGGATGGCAGTATCTGTCGGTCAGCTAATTGGGCCAGTACTTTGGCCAAAACCAAAATATCTCAAAAACTGTTGGATTAAATTCTGTACCGAACACCCGAGGGCCAACACCCTCTGGGATCAGCCGGAAGTCAGAGAATCTTGGTTCCAAAAGCAGTTTTTTGCGCTTTTTTTTCTCCTTCTTCATTACTTATCTGTTTAGTTATCTCTCTCCCATCTATCCTTTTTCCTCTTTCTTTCTCCAAATACCTTACACACAAGAAATCAGTCTCATATGTACACACACCCGAAAAAAGCAAAAAAAAAAAAAAGGAAAAATATATACGCATAGGTACGTGTGTATGTATTGTGTATGTATGTATATATGTATGTGTGTACGTTTAGATTTGTTTTATGTCCTATCTCTCTGTCTATTTTGTGTCTTGTTTTTGTATGTTCTGTGCTGTGGTCCGTTGATCATAAATATTGCACCCTTGTATGTGTGTTCTCACCATGTATTGCCCTAAAACAATAAAAAAATAAAAAAAAAATCTGTACCGAAAAGAATGACATTTAACACATTGGGGCAACCTTTAGCACCACCAGCGTGTCAAAGTTTTTATTTATCCAGTTAAATGTCTCCACATCTACTAGATGGGTTGGTGCAAAATTTGGCACATACATTTGTGGTTTCCAGATGATGTATTGTAATGACTTTGGTGATCCCCTGATTTTTCCTCAAAGCCACCATAGGGTTGATGTCAGTGATCTGACTGAAATGTCTCTCAGTCTACCACACTGATTGTCATGAAATTTGGTAGATATATTCATGCCTCCTTCGGGATTAATTGTATTCACCACTTAGCCTTTCAGGCAACACCATCATCGGGTCAAGATTTCAATTCGCCCAATATTTTGGTTTATGACTAAATACAGTTTACAAGGTACAAGCTACAGGCACTAGCATGTGTGTAGACTCATAATCTTGTTGTTTTATTCATACTTTGTAAATGATTACCAAAAGATTATTACACATTAATATAAGCAGACAGCAAACTGTTTAAGATGTGTCTGGAGCTCTTATGTCTGTGAGCAGCTTCACAGTTTGTCTTTGAAAGACAAATTATTTATAAATGTATCAGTATTTGGCGAACTGTGCGAAATCTCTTCCTCTTTTTATCTGATTCCGACTCCCACTGACAGAAGAAATACTGCCTGGAGGAGGGTGTCTAATGCAGCTGATAGTCTGCAAAGGCAAAGATTAAGTTTGTACTGAAGCAATCACTGCTCATATTTTTGATTTGACATTCCTCCAAATCAGATTGATAAATGTTTAGAGTACCTTCAAATCTAAATGTCCATATCTAGAAAAACTCACCGTCACTTGGTACAAGTAGTTGGAGACTGTTGCTTTGTGGAAATTTCTTGTTTACAGTAGGGCCATCAATGTCAAGAAGGACCTGCCTGAATGCTAGTGCACACAGCATTCATAAATCAGCGCAGAAAGTAGCTACCAAAGTTTAAAGAGTCTTAAAGAGCTGCAGTGTATCTATTTTCCATGACAGAGTTTGAAAATCCAGAAGAGCTTGCGTGGATTTGAAGAGTGAGTCATCCGTTCATTACACAAATTGAACTGTCACCACACAAAGAATACAAAGCTGACAGAAATACTGAATAAATGTATTTATTTATTTTAAGAATCACAACTCCATTACTACTCCAACAGTAGTATTATCAGACAACAAACATCCATATCAGTTTAACAGTTTGTGACTGTCATGACTGTCATGACAGGCAATCTTCTTTATGAAAAGCTCAAACTGAAGAATCTTTTTTTCTGAAATTACAATGCCATTTGCTTTCCATTGAACCATAGCTGCAGAGTCAATAAGAAAATAGACTTGAATGTGATTACAGAGAAGACTACTAGAGATGAAATACAGTTTACAGTGAAAGCACTGCATACAAACAAAGAGGAGTGAAACTGAATTGCAAAGAAAAGAAAAATAGCTTTGGTATGTGTCTGGAGGGCTACCTGTCTGGAATTTTGAAGGGTGGAGACGCCAGACCTTCAGTTGCTGTTATAAAATAACTATATAAATAATAAATGTTATAAAATATTTTGCACATATTTGTGGGTTTACACAAAGCTTCAAGAGAAAAACACAAAACAAGCAATTAGGCAGTTGACACCTAGTAGTTTATGATTACGGTCAACTTTGCTGAAAATGTTCAATTATATCTATATTTGAACATGGCTGCTTTTAAAAAAACGTTCTGGAAAAGCACTGAAATAGCATGCAGAACAGCGTGGCCAATGCAGGAAAGCAAAGGAAACATTTTTGGACATTGTACAAAATTCCATGATGGAAAGTCATATCTCAGGTACTTACTACTTTATTCCACTGTTCACTTCTACGGAATAGAATAGAATAGAATAAAATACAATTTTTCCTTTATTGTCACTATACACATGTACAATGAGATTAAAAGCCAACTCTGCAGTGCAAAAAGTGATAGAATAAAGTAAGAATAACCAAAAAAATCTACAAATACTGTAAATATGGTGCTATTGACAGTGTTAAATATATATATATATAAAGGTACAGTACAGTGCAGATTGAAATATTTATATATATTTTAAATATTGGCTATATACTATAGCATATTTATTTCACAGATTATGTTGCTTCTCTGTAGACTAAGAGTTTAATTGAGTCTAAATCTTTGTTCATCTCATATGAAGAAATATTTTACATTACACTAGCCAACATATAAATGAATTAAAATTAGTGCCACCTCAACCTTACAACAGCAACAACATAATAGTAATAATAATAATAACAATATGTCACTATAATAGTACAGTAACAGTAAAATATCTGGATTCTTCTTCCATCACACAGCTAATTTAATAGCTCATTAATAATCTAATCAGCCTGGAAGTGGATGGACGACCTGAACATGAGGCTCGTGAACCTCAGCCATGAATGTACACGGAGAAGACAAGTTCAAGAAACAGGACGATATTATGTGCGCATGCGCAATGCGAGGAAATGAGGACGTTGACGTAGATTTCGATCAATGAAAACAATGTAGATGTGGCACCGTTGAAGAGCAGTTTGCACAAGAAAACAACATTTACGGTGTTACTTAACTATACCTCAAGTGAAGGTAAGAGAGAAGCGAGGAGGAGAAGCTAGTTTTAAATTGTTGTATTCATGTATGTCATGTGACGTTAGCGAGCTTCTTATAGCGTAACTTCTAAGAAGCTAACGCTGCAGCTAATTAGGGAGGAGTGTTTAGTCATAGACAGCCGAAGCAGATTATCGTAGCAGGTTCCTCAACGGTGATCATGTTCATTTTAGTGTTGCGGGACAACAACTTCAGCTACATAATATTAGTAACGCGCACAGGCTAATGCCACTGATTTATTGTTATCAGTAATTAGCTAATTAGCATGTAACACTGATTTAACGATAACGTACTACTGCAGGACTTAGTTGTCATTGGCATGAGACAATCTATTTTCGCATTACTACAGTTTCTTTTCAATGTTGTATGGGAAACAACATTGTGAGAAGACATGAAGACATCGTACTCTTGCACGGAAGTTAAAAAAGTTTCGAATAGTAACGTTACGTTTTATATTAATGTAATTGCCTTAAAACAGTGCCAATACATTATACTAATGAATCACCTGTGTCATTTATATAAAAAAGTAACGCACATGTACAAAACCGAAGCATGCTGTCTGTTTTAAGAGAATCTGTGCAGACAGAATTTTAGATATACTTAGATATACCATAAAAACTCACCTGCAAAGGTTTGGAAAATATTATGGTGTAGAAATACTAGTTCTATGTATTGCCTATTAATTATTTAAAGCTATAAGTCTGTCAGCATTAGTCTTTAAACCATATACGCTTTGTGCAAATTTAGAATGTAAATGTCTCCTTAGGTTGTCAAAACCCTCAAGAAACTGTCCAGAAATTATACTGAGGACAGGCTCAGTGTCCTCAGTGGGTAGCTGTCTGCAGGTTGCCTTGATGGGGACCATACTTAAGTATAGTAAAACATATTATAGATGTGTGTTGAATTTTAACAAAGTACAGACGAATGAAACATTTAAAGAAAAACCTGACTGAATGAGCAAAGGAACTTACTGAATGCTCTTGCTTTACACCATCATTGAGAAGTTAAGGAATATTTTGGATGAATGCTGTTGAGCCCTACTGTGAAGTTTAAAAAACTGATCTATGATAAGGAGAAGTGAAGATTTCTCTGGAGGCTCTTGGTAGATGAGCACATTTATTGTGACTATCACCCACCTCCTCACAGGAGCTTTATTTTAATATGCGAATAACAGAAGACAAACAAAAAGATGCAACAAAACCAACATCATCCAAACAATCTATTGGAAAACTATTTGCACAAAAGGCTCTGTCTCACCCGCTGAAACCAATCCAGACAAAAACCAATAAATGCTTCCACATATTTGTAGTTTTGTTTTTCTCAGATATAGGGGCATCCAGCTATGGTCTTGCAAACACTTTGCACCATGTTTACTAAATCTGCAGTATTCCCTTGCTGTGGTAAGTGCTGTAACTTCACAACAACTATAACCTGGAGCTTTCCTCATCACAGAGGCTCTGTGGTGAGTTGATGTGACAGCTGATGGCAAAATAGCAGAATGTTTCTTAAAGCTCCTCCATACCCTGTTCACGCAGGAACAGCAATTTTTCTTCATCGATTTAGTCTCCCTTTGGGGGGGTGCACACAGATGTATAGGCCCAAAATCTTCACCATAAACAAATCCTGGCCTTAAGGAGGGTTGACATGCATGGTTGCGCTTAGTGTATAGATACTAGTTACTCTAATTGTAAATTTATTAGTAAACTGTCATTATTGACTCTGGCTGGCTTGCGTAGAAGAATTAGTACTTATTATGAACAGCAGAATCCCTCATGGTTGACAAAGAAGCACTAAATTAAGACTAATTTCTCACAGCAGAAGCATAATTGATAAATGATTCATTTCCCTGCTGTGTCTTTATATGTTGCTTGAAAAACATCTGAAGAACCAAATGTTTCATTCAGTCACAAACCATTCAGACAGCGTGCTACAAACATCTCCTTTTACTGATACATGTTTTGTGATAGAGGCACCATTGTATAAACAGCGAATGCTTAGATGGAAATTTCTTGCCTTCTCAGGAAGAAGTGACATTCTAACAACTCAGTCTGTTGAAGATGCAGATGATGAAATGTATCTTGGGTGGTGTGACAATATTTGTTAGTATATATCAATATAAATTCATCTACCATAAGAGGTTTTTGAATTACCTTTTATTTTGTGGTAGCTATAAATCAGAATCAGAATCAGACTTCCTTTATTTATCCCCGAGGGGAAATTCTTTTTTGTACAGACACTGCACATGCAGTTTTCCTGACCAAGACAGAAAGTGAAATATATAAAATAGGATAAAAAACAAGATAAGTATAAATCTAAAAATATAGGTATTTACATGTGTACATATTGTATATATAAAAGTATGTGTGTCCGTCACAGTGCAGAGTTTAACAGTTTGATGGTGACAGGCAGGAATGATTTCCTGTGTCGCTCTGTGGTGCATTGTGGGAGTAAGAGTCTGTTGCTGAACGAGCTCCTGTGTCTGATCAGCACATTGTGGAGAGGCTGAGAGTGAAAGTCCAGTATCGTCCTCATTTTGGACAACATCCTCCTCTCAGACACCACCGTCAGAGAGTCCAGTTCTTCTCCCACAACATGACTGGCCTTCTTGATGATTCTGTTGAATCTGTTAGTGTCCCTCACCGTCAGGCAGCAGCAGGCAACAGCACATGTGATGGCACTGGACACCACTGACTCATAGAACATCCACAGCATCATCCTGCAGATGTTGAAGGAAAAGAAAGTCAGGAGCGTCTGTAACAGGCTGCACACGTATCGGCGCATGCACATTCTATTGAAACTAGCTTACTTGAGATTTGTGGATGTATTGGACCATATATGAATGAGCAGCAAATGGTTAAAGAATACAGCTGAGAAATAAGATTGTGCCATAAATCAAAGATTACTGTGAAAGAATTATGCATGATTACCTCTTTGTGCTTCCTTTCCAGGCAGCTCCCATGTCACAATGAAGGCAGCTAGAAGCAACATGTTGGGTACTGGAATATCCAACAACAAGGTCAAATATTCACGACTGGCTGCTGATGACGACGGTTACATAGACTTACAGGTGAGACGCATGTTCTTCTTCTTTGGTAACTCAGCTAAACTGATATCTCCGCCTGACATGTCTCCTGCTGCTCTGTGGGTTGTTCAGGAGGCGGCTAATACCACAGGCAATTAATTTGAGGTGAATCCTAATGAATGTCTTCCTGGAAATGTGCCAAAGCCTTCTGTGATTATGCCAGAGGAGATACCAGTAGCTGCCTGCAAATGAACAAGTCTGATATATATTTTTTTGTGTCTGTTTATTGTCTTGTGTTTTGTCCAACAATTGAACACTCTACAGTTCAAGAGAAGCCCTCCAAAGGTCCCGTACAAGGCGATTGCACTGGCAACATTTCTGTTTTTGATTGGCTCCTTACTGATAATCTTTGGTGGTCTCCTTCTGTCAGGAACCATAAAGGTCGAGGTGAGTAATGGCAAATTACATTAATGGCTCTCAGGTCCAGATTTTGTCTGGAATCAATATAGTCGGACTGCACCTGAAATGTGTCCCCAGCATAATAATTGAAACTCAATTTCTTGTTCTGTTGCCAAAAAGCTTATTGTCAAGCAGGTCCCACTCTTCCACATTGTTTGGGTTCCTTTAAAGTGACAGCAAATATCCTGTCAGGCGTGTTCCCACAAGACAAGTCTCCTGAAAATCCATTTGTGACAAAAATGCTTCTGTCTGAGCTGCCTGCTTCCTGTCTGTGCAGAGTGTAATTCCTCTTTGGAAGGCATATCTGTTCATGTTGCTCTCAGGCAACATCAGGTGGCAAGTTTTATATTGGAATGTTTGTTTTTATGTTTCCAATATTTGTCAATAAACACCTCTTTGATTAATATAGCCTTCACATCATCTTGGATGCATCTTGATGTTAAAAGAATAGTTAAATTTCGTGGGAATTTGCTTTTTTCTGAGAGTGAGATGAGAACATTTATACCACTTTCATGTCTGAAGCTCACTAACTAACTACTTAGTAGGTGGATTTAGTCACCTTTGGAGAGAGCCAGATTAGCTATTTCTCCTGTCTCCAGTCTTTGTGCTAAACTAAGCTAAGCTAAGCTAAGCTAACTGGCAGCCGCTGTACGCTTCAGATTTAATGTACAACTAAAAACTCTAATGTACAACTACAAACAAAAGGTAAGAAAGTAATCAAATGTATTTTCCAAAAGTATTCCTCCAAGGTCAATTTGAGATTGCAGACCAACAGTTTAACATAAACATAAGTGGCTGCACAAGAATATGCTGAAATAAAATATTCAAAAATCTTCAACATTTTGATTTAAATCAGGAACTGTCTGATCAAAAAATAAATAAATAAACAAGACATTTAATCTGTTGAGACATTCTGTGACAGCTTCAGTACTTGACAGTTTTTGACACTGCTACAGTACAAAAACATTTCAGTCAGTACCAAAAGTATTGCAGCCCTACTTTCGGTTCACACTGAGAAAGTCACAGCCTCGAAATATCAGCTCAAGTAGTAATTAAAACACTCACGTTGCTGTTAATCTTGCCTTTAAATAGTTCTAATTGAACACTTGTCTTGACATTTTACTGCCTCGCTGCCAGTTTTTTTTTGGCTGCACTCTGGCTTTTCCCGCTCATGATGGTCCTGTTTGTTTCAATGTAACTAATAATTTTGATATTTCATACCTTGGAGTGCCAAATTTGGTAGATTCCCTGCTGTGGTTTCTGCTCCTTTAATTCACGGCTCCATGTGGGTGATAGCAGAGTGTGTGCATATTATATTTGTAATTATCGGTTGGAGGTTAATGTTAATGTTTTTTGCAGCCTGCAGATTGTGTTTGCAGAAAATTTGATCTGACATGAAGGCCGCCTCGAGTATTTGAGGTGTCTACTTGCCAATTAGCTCACCCAAGTTAGAATAGCATATCTAATACCACAAATTACTCAAGGTTCAAGCAGTGAATAATGGAAAAATGGAATGCAGGCAGAAATTGTAGGAGTTAGTATTTGAAAGAATGTGGTTTGATATTTTTTTTTTTTTTTGGTCTCAGGTAAAGCAAGAGTGTGTGTGTGTGTGTTGGACAGTAGAGTTTGTGGCAAACTGGATTGAAGATTGTCATGAGATACAGTTAAAACCTGTTGAAACTGCAGTAGGTGAACCTTATATTAAGAGTTATTTATTGCAGAAACACATTTCAGTGTATGTTGTTGTGAAACTTTTTTCTCACTTGGGTGAATTGACCCTTTAAAACTACCACCCACCCACCCATCCATCCATCCATCTCCACAGATACTGTTTATAGATCAGACATGTTTTTTGTCATGGCCAATGCAACAGTGTACCTTTAAAAAAAAACAATAAAAAAACAGTGAGGGGGCTGCAGTTACTCAGTGCATAAGAGTGCCATCTGGTGGTGAAATGAAACAGTCCACTTGGCATTGATAGACGCTGCCTGTGCCTCCTGGTGGTTAGCTGCTATGTATATGAAATGAGTGGTGATTTACATGAAACCAGATCTCAGACAGATGAAGTCATCCCGTCTGTGTGCCTCCTGCACACCCTAATAATTTATGTCATGTATACTGGCAGACAGTGTGCAGATAAGCATGTTAAAGTCCATGGAGCATTTAAGCCCTCTGTGAGGCTTCTTTCCAGCACCTCATTATCAACTACAATATTCCACTATATGGTGTGAGGAAAAAGTGGGCCTAACACACACACACACACACACACACACACACACACTAAAATTAGATTTGAAGGTGCCAAGCTTTTTAGCACATAATCCTTTTAATATCCACCCCTCATCACAGGTTCTTGTTGTTTTCAGCATCCAGATCGCACCATTCCTGTCATCATCATAGGCCTGCTCGTTTTCCTTCCTGGATTTTACCATTTGAGAATCGCCTACTATGCTGCCAAAGGTTACCGGGGTTACTCTTATGAAGACATCCCAGATTTTGGCGACTGAGCCAAATCACTGTCGACAATTGGCGGAGAATCCCTTCCTGTTGCCATGCTGTGTGTCCTGAGACTGTTGCCTGCTGTTTACTTTGAGTTTCTGAATGTATGTAACATAAAACCTTTATTACTGCCTGCCATGCATAGTCATGTTTGTTCACAGGTGCAACGGACAGGATTTTAACTGTTTTGCTGATTTAAAAAAAAAAGAAAAGTGTTGTTCATTTGGTCCTCTTTGCTGTATTATACTGCACAGAAAAGCGTGACGAACCTAAGAGGCTTTATATATCGACAAAAAAACACTTATAGTGTTTGTAATGAGTAGAGGATGTCAGACGATAGCCTATGCTTGTTTGCAACAGTACAGCCAATACAAAACATGATAGCAAACTTTGGATGAGCATTTTTTTTACTACATAGATGCCTTTAACTTACTACTGCTTGAAAGTCCATGATTTGGACAACTGGGAATCTTTGCATGCTTGCACAGCTCTTGAATAGTGTATCTTAAACAAATATTTAATTGTGACTATAATCTATATGATATCATGAAAAGTTCTGTATTTCTCCGAAAGGTATATATTTACAGTACTATCCAAATATTGATTACTTTGTCGAAGAACAGTGTATTTTTGAATGGAATGTTTTTACTTCCTGTATGAAGTATTGCTGTTTGTGCATATTCATTTGATTTTAAATATCAAAGAAAGAATGTATTTTTGCATATATTCAGCTTGATTGAAGAAAAAAATAAAAATTGAAATGTGATCTAGAATGTGAAGTCTTGTGATTCTTGTGGAAATCCTTTAAGATGTGATTATTATGGTAGATTATGGAGATAAATTGTGAATTAAAGCATTTACATGACAACAAAAAAAATATATGTACGATGCGCACACACTACATCAAGAAAAAATACGACCTCGGGGTATTGGAAATACACACATGAAAAAAAAAACATCCTAAACTTGACTCCTTCCTTGTAATATTATTATTATCATTGTAAAAGTCGAAAACATGCGTTAAAAACAACAAACAAACAAATCACACAAACTATTCGCGGTACAACTTGCTTTTGACGATTTTTCAGTGTATAATGTTTACTTTGACTATTAAGTTCAACAAGTATGACTTTTCTTCCTGGTCCGACCACCAACATCAGGTAAAGGACACCCTCTTGTGGTTGCCACTAAACTGGGTGCCATCAGGGGGATTGAGGGCAAAAAACAAAACAAAACAAAACCCTAATCGTCTTTTCACCCTGTCCCCGCACCAACAAACTCTTTTATTAAATCTGTATCAGCCTAAACATGAAAAGGCTTAAAGCACCTGTGGGAGAAACCGATGTTTAATGTGATTTGAGTCTTTTGAACACAGCACGAAAGGAGGGAGGGAGGGGAGTGGGGGAAGGTGGGTGGACTCTGAGGAGCGCAGCGAGAGAGCAGCAAAGTGCCTCGATGCTTCACTGTCACCTGTACGTGAAATGAACACCTGTTGCCGGAGGGTTTTTAAAGAAGAAATACGATCATATTTCAGGTGGTTTGCAACCCCTCAAAGGAACAAGGCCTGCTTTTAGTTTGTCACACACTGACCTGATCGCCGTACGAACCAAAGTGAGGCATAAGTTGGACTAAAAGGAGCGTAAGAAGGATGAGTTTTTAGCAGGAAGTATCACAGCGGCTGCCAATAACCGAGCCACAGGTAGGATAAGTCAAAAAACAGCAGTTAATGATTCTGAAAGTGTCTCCGACTTCCAGCAGCTTTGAAAGGATGAGAAATTAATGCTCTGAGCTCGTGCTGGGGAGTTCGAATTTTCCTCTCAATCCTCTGAACGGTGTCATGCATTTAAACGTCAGTAATGAAGTTTCTATGGGTGCCTTTCATTATAATGGGAAATGTGAAACTGAACAGAAAGTTTGTGGAGCTTGAACTCAGCAGCAGTCGCTCCTCACGACCTGCTTCAAGCCTGCAAAAGGCCAGCAAGGTCCGTGTTAATAATTTATAAGACGTTTTTGTGTTGTCTTTTTTCCCCCTGGCATTTATTTTTAATTGTGTTAGAATGGTGTGACAACCTTTATAACAGAGCTCTGAACCACTTTAAACTGTGATTAAACAGAGCAAAGACACTGGATGTCTTAAAAGCTGGAAAATGTGCTTCAAAAGGCTGCCACACACTGTCCCATAAGGTCAAACCATATTCAGGACTTTAAAAATGCAGTAGTATAAGCCAAAGGCCAAAGCCTTTATACAATTTCAATAAAATCTTAAACGTATTTTTTGAAAGAATTTGACATTCAGATGAACGCATTTCGAATGCTTCCTGGTTTGAAGGGGAGCAGAGTCTATTCTTTGCCCTATTCAGTACATTCAACTACGATACAGATAGGCCTGTTATTCCCCACATGGATGCCTAACTTTCAGCCTTACAGAGGTGCTAGAGACAGAACAGGAAATCCCATCCTTTTTTGTGCTGTTGATTTTTTTTTATATTGAGACCAGAGTCAATCTTTATTCTGCAGATGATGGGAGAAATATACTCATGACTTTCCCAGACATGGGCTCGTTTAATCACTTCATATTCTATTTATGGTTTGATCGAGTCTGTTGAGGTACCAGATGGGTGCAGTTTCCCATAACATCATCAGATGAATCTGAGTGGAAATTCATTTTATGTACTGCTTTGTGAAGGACAAGGACTTGCCTGACTCGAGCAGTAAACATTTCAAATCCGATACTTAGAGCAGGCTCAAGTAGATGCAAAGCTCCTACCAGTGTTTTTGCATGCTTTATACCAGCGCATTTGTCATGACTCATAAGATGATTTGAATGATTATTTAGAATTCAGAATGTAGTTTCAAAGGAGATGCGTTCAAGGCAATGTACAAAACGTAAAACATAAGAAAACGTGGTGATCATTGCGATGGATTATCTGTTTCCAGGAGGTCTCCGTACCGCTGTAATAACGTGAATGGAGCCCATCGACATAGTTAAAACTTCCATTAATGTCAAACTAATTTGTGCGTCTTTTAAAACTTTGAAAAGCTGTCTTGAAAAGTTCACATATTTCTTCATGACACTGATGGTCGTGACTGAACAAGAAAAGAAAACATCTTTAGGTATTCTTAATTAAAAGTGTAACCTCAGTCTTGTTCAGAGGAACTGTGTGGTTCAAATGCTGCTACGTGCTGATTGGTGCACAAGCGCGTGACATCTTTTCCTACAGAGCTCCTGCGAGAAGAGCGTAGGAATAAAAGAGAAACAAATCTCTCATTCTCAAGTTCTGTAGCTTTGGCACGCAAGAGTGTGTTCATGTAGGACCCGATCACTCAAAGTAAGAAGCTGATAAATAAAAAGAAGACCAGGGTTGTGGACTCAAGTCACAGGCCTTTGTCATGAATCTGATCACTTTAGACTTGGACTCGATAAAATCAACAGCACTTTGACTTTTGAGCTGAAATGATTTGAAATCCTCTCCAAGACTTACAAAAATAAATAAATAAACTCGTGGTAAAAGCTATTCATTTTTCTGGCTGCAGATATGCTTTGAATCAATTTGACAGCAGCCAATCACCGTCGCAGGAGCTTTAGGGAAAGGTGCGTTTTGGCAGGGAAGACCAGCAGACAGACGACAGATGATACCTCGCATCATCACACTGAGATGTCAAGACTCTGCTGCAGTCAACACAAAACAGACGGCTACATCCACAATATTCGGCTCAGAAATGACAAATAATTGCGCAGGAAGAGTTTAATGTAAGAGAATAAATAGAAGTGAATTTTACTTTTTCTGTAAATTTTGCTCAGTGTTATTGGAAGTCATTTTGCAAGTCACTATGCTTTTAACTCTTGAAGTCCTCTCTTTTGTGTATACGCCCAGAGCAGATATAATTAATGGATAAAGATTGTGGTTTTCATCAGGATTTGCTCACCTGCGCTGTGATTTATATAAAAGAAACCTAATGTTTGTACTCTGTGAACAATACGCACACAGAGGGAACCTCCTTAATTTTTCCTTTTTCTCTTTTTTTTAAGATGTGTCCTATTTTCTTTTAAGTGCACATCAAGCTGAACCACACAGAGGTTTCTTATTGTGATGGGAAACTTGTGTTAGAATTTAAAAAATGGGCTTTTCCAAGGCATGAATGAAACACACACTTGCTCGGGGCAGACACAATAATGTAAGCACTTTGTGGAGAAGAGCTCAAGTTCTGAGCTAACTAAATCACAATAACAATTACTGCTGCAGGGGTGGGTGACAGCAGGTTGAATAACAATGAACAGCATTTTTCAGCAATGGCAATCAGTACTCTGATGTGACTTTTCAAAGCACATCAGCTAACAGAGCGCCAGTGTTGGCGTACAAAACCATATAACCGTGTTTACCATGTCGAGACGATTGTTATAGAAGATCTGCGTTTCATACGTTCAACTGATCAGAATATGGTTGTTTCAAGTCAGGTCTCAAAGTAAAAGTAAACACAAGTCAAAGTTGTCAAAAACTTTGGGATCACTGAATTTCCTTTGAAAGCTGTGTTGAGAATATGTCTTTAACCTAGCATCCATTTAATGCAGTGGCCTAATGACGAAGGTGAAAACATCTCACTTTTGTTTTCTTTTTTGCTTTTGGGACAGCTCGGTCACACTTAAAGCCTGACTTAAGTCTATGTCTCGAGCATGAGGTCTGCAGCTCTTTGCAGATTTTATCCAACAAACTGTGTTTACAGGTTTTGAGGAGTGCTACTGCATATTTAAAAAAAAACTTTGTTTACACCAGAGCAAGATGTGAGAAATCTAATTGACTGCCTCAAGTGATGTCACTTGAGTCAGCTTCAGTTGGAGCTGATGACTGCACTCCACTTGAGGCTGGCAGGTTGTTGCTACTCAAGCCACTACTAGCATATCACGGCCAAATCGTGGAGTTGCGTTGTGGGTAATGTGTGTGACAGGCTTTGACAAGGAAGAAGATTGTGTGAAATAGATATAGCTGGGTCTGCTGCATGATCCTCGTCAATCCTTTTGTTATGTTTTTTAAATTGTCCATTGTGTGTCTGACAATGTTAAAGCTAAATGTGTAGAGTATTATTTTGTTAGTTTAAAGCTACAGGTACCATTTGTCTTTTTTTTTTTTTTAACGTGGTCTGTCCCCTGTAGGCCACAGCACATTAAGCACATGATGCTTTTTTTCCACTTTACTCTCACTCTGGTCAAAGGTTAATGTTCAATTAAGCTGGCTGGCAGATACAAACAACCTTGAAACCATCCAAACGCAGCAAACAAATATTTCACTTTCCCTAAAGACCATAGCAGCTGTAGCTGTGTGACTCAATACCTGCGACATTATGAAGGACATGTTTTGAGCACAGACATAAACAAACATGTGCCACGACAATACATGTGTGAAAGAAATGAAATTTGATTGGAAAACAAATGCGTAGGAGCCCGTTTATCTTATGGTTTGAAGTGTGGTTGGGTAAGAGGACACACTTATAAATCTGTTGCTGTGGCTCAGCTGCGATTAATCAGCTGGTCCCCATTTCTCTCCATGTGTAGATTAAAACGGCAACAACACAGAATTTCAACAGCATGCCTGTCACTGACATTTCTATTTCCGTCAGCTGATAAATCTGCGTGAGACAGGGCACTTTCTTTTGTGAGCTACTGGCTCATTTATTATAGCTTTAAACATTTTCCAGAGTGCTGTGCTGTCACTGTGCTTATGTTTATGCATGTCCTCAATGTCAGAGGAAGGAAGAATGTGTCTGAGGGAAATGTCTTGAGACTGTCTGTGTTACCATGGCTGAGCGTTTCACCTGTGCAGGCCGCTTTGTTTGGCAGCTCTGTGAGTTTTTGCTTCAGATTTAATGACAGAAAATGTCCCGCAGCTTAACGAGATTTTTTTTTTTTGCTTCTCATCTTTCCTCTTGCTGTGTTTGCCACACTTTCCCTGCTCTCTGCTCTCCATAACAGATTTTTTTTTTTTTAATCACTGTTGTTCCTCTATATTGCTTTGATATTTTGCCAGATGCACAAATAAGGTGTACCTTGTTAGAGCAATAAAGCTATAAACAACATTTTTATTTATCTGTAGCTGTCTGCATTGGGATGGCAAATGCAGAGCAGAAATGTCTGGCTATATTTCTTTAATCAGTGACATGATGAATGTCATTAACGGGTATTCAAACCTTATCATCTCTATTCTTTGGAGTAAACAAAAGGCAGATGATGAAGAATTAGGAGAGGATGCTGAGCATCTGTTCATTATGTGGCAAAGGGGGAAGAGTCACCGCTACTTAGTCATGGCAACAGGCAGTCTTAATTTGTGCATGCATCTGAGTGTGTTCTTTCATACTCACCCATTGTGTGAAGATGAGAGCCAACGCAATCATTATGATGGAGTTTTACCTTGGCTTGCCTGGGTCAGTCTCTGCAAGCACTTAATATCTAACTCAGATCTAATAAGTTCAGGATAAACTCTGTTGTGCTGCTTTGCATGCAGTCACATGGTTGAAGGACAGGGAACAGGAGTCTGTTGATGTTCTAATAGACAGAGATCAGCAGACGCGTCGCAGATTGAGGATTTATTTTGACTTTTACTTTGATTTTGTGGAAAATCCGTGTATGCTGTGCTATTTGCTCAAGCATGGAAGTGTGTTGGAACAAGCGCTGCAGCTGTTGACAGCCTGCGTAATTGTTTTTCTCCAGCTCAGACTTTGCCCCTGCCATGAAATGAGAAAGCCCATAAAAAGCCTTATGGATATGGCCTGTGCTGCTCTTGCAATGAGGTTGTGTTCACTCTTCATATTCAGGAAGTATAGGGGTCACTGGAGGTGACAATGACATTCATTTGACCATACAAATCAATTCAAGTCAAGCTTGTAATTTATAATGGACTTTTGTCATGTACATAGAAGGTTTTTAATGTGACCACAGATAGAAGCTCTGAGCAAGTAACTTTAGAAAATACTTTAATGTGGCCCTCAGTGTCATTTTTAATAACAATACCATTTCATGCAGTTCATTTTAACAACCCTCACTGTGTTCCAAATTCATCCATTACCAAGTTTAAAGCCCTGTTTAGTAGTACCTGCTGGCTATGCTATTCACTGTATTTAAAGAGCTCCACAAAAGGGAAGCCAAAACGTCTTGCTTGTCCCCTTGGTGGCAGGCTCCAGTTTACATCTTAAACCCCTCCCTCTACATGTTAGCTGAGGCAACGCAGGCCGAACTCAAAGTACATGTCAAAGAAAACTTTGGGAACAGTTTCTGTTTCTTATCATGCTGATGTACGTTCAAGTGTTCATTTTGCTGATAAGTTTGATTTTAATTGGTTTTGTGATGTTAGAAAAAAATGGGGTGAAATGTCATGATTAAATGCTGAGCACTGCTCACAACTGATTCAAGCAGGTGCATGAGAACTTTATGCTGCAGTTCTACCACCCCATCATTATTCCACAGTCATGGGCTCCTCATCTCAAGTGAGTCATCATCTCAAGAAGCTCAAGTGCTCATATCCAGGATGTTTTGGCTTCATTTTATGTATGTCAGTGGGCTGAACATGTAGATTTGATTTCATTTATGTATGAGGATATATGTTGTCTTTGCCCGAAATGTATCAAGTCTTAGTGTTGAAATGTTTTACACTGTAGTCTCCTTGATGGTGTTGTATAAAGTTGCATAGTTTATGCTGATCTTCACGTTGCACTTTGTAGCAGCATTCAACAAATTAACACACATCACCACTTTGCAGCAGCCACAAATGAAACAAGCCTGTCAGTCTAACTGTAACTCACTAATGGTGAGCTGTTTCTTATCAGAATGATTTGTGGCTTTTTGTTGTTGGTTCTTGTTTTATGAGTTGTTAGTTGTTGTAGTTGTTATTGTGCTACTGTTGCTTGTTAGCTTAGCATTTTAGCTAAATAATTCTTAATAGTGCATTCAGCATTATCCAGTAAGTGTCATGTGTAAATGCTGTGGTTTCCAGTTTCCAGAGATGGAACACTTTTGAAGTTTTCCTTTGTGGGTGTACACACATGATTAAGCATGCAGTATTTGTCTCTTTCCCTGTTCACCAATGCTGTTTGTATAGGTGTACTGTGGTCAGCTTCATGAGGTGTACTTATAGATGTTGGCTAAATAAAGTATGGCCGGACTGGGGCTGTAGAAGTTGGCCCATTTTATAGTTTAAATTGACCTTTAACCTGCTGCAGCTGTGGTGCACTGTGAGCGTCCTGCATTATACCTGAACATCTATGTAAAAGAGAAGATCTGACTTCAGCATGTGTGGTGTTTACTACTTTAGGGAGTGATTTCACTGAGTAGCTGGTAGCTTCTATCACAGGAAGTGAGTGACCGTAAAAATAACAGATGACTTTTAGTGCGTGTGAACCTTAAATCTGATTTATGTTGAGTTCCTCACTCTGGCTTAGAGGTTTGAGAAAATGGAAGCAGGGGTTGGTTTGACCTGGACTGGATCAGCCGTTGTATCTTGACATTAAGTTGCTCTCCTGTGTGCCTTGCTGTAGCCTGTGCTCCAATCAGCCCTACTTATCTCTCCTTGAGTGCTGAGTCGTCTGGATGCTCCAGCCAAACATCTTCACTGATGTGTTCTAAATAAAACACTTAGATGTCACTCTGCACGTGACTCTCAAAAGATTTATGTGACATTTATGACATTTACTTTCCGAAAAGGATATAGGGCCAGGGAGTTTTCTGGCAGCAGAGGCAACTCTGCCCATTTGTGTAATGATATGGGATGAATTCCAGTTATTGGAAAGCTGTATAAAAATCTGAACGCTCCTCTCCCCCTGTCTGTATAATAATGACAGAAGCGACAGCTCTGCTTTAGCCTTTTTACTTTGGAAATCTGTCACAGATGGCTGTCTTCTTGCATGCAGCCAAGGAAGTAATGTGATTGTGACAATTGTGTCTCTTTTGCCAACAGATTGAACATGCTGCAGGTTGTATGAGTGACAGATATGGGGTCAGCGAGATCGTATTTGCAGACTTTTGCTGTTGTGGCTGTTTTTTGCCTATTTTGTAAGTATCCCCACGGTTTGATTCGAAAAATGCATCTAACTGTCCTTTCATCTCATCTATTCTATGATGTGCATGTGTTTGCATATATATAATTATCCATTTTATTCACATACAATAGTAAACTAAACAAAATTTGTCATTTTGCTTTTGATAAACTCAGTAGGGATCACAGAAGGTTCGAGGCCAGAGGTGCATGGAAAGGCTGGAGGTGTGGTGGAGTTGGAGTGTAGCTTTCCTCCATCAGATCCACCCGCTGTGTCCTCAGCGTCCCTACATGTGGTGGAATGGATTCGACAGGGACTCGACATTCCCATCCTGATCAAATTCGGATCCTACCTGCCCCGTGTCCATCCACAATATGAGGGTGAGTTACTTTGGCAATGATCTTAACACATAATCCAACTGATCTAATTTCACCTGCATCCCTGCCGTTCTGTATCATTGCTAGAATTGTCAGCTGTTGAAGCAGCATACTGTGCTATTATACTTGCTGGTTCTACAAATTCAGACTTACTTTTTGTAGTTTTATGGGTTGTTCACTGAGCTTACATTTGAAGATGGTGTAGAAGAGAGGGCTTTTATCACTTGGGTCAGACAGACTGTTCGGGTTTTTAGAATGCGGATAACTTTGTTTAAATAAAACCTGTAAGTCTTTTAGCTGAGGACTTCTGAAGCCTATAGAAGATATTAAAATAAAACACACAATATTTTGGAACATTTATACCTCTGACTGCCACTGTGGTCATACTGACCACAGTTGTTGTTGGATACATGATGTCCATATAAGGTAATTTATCAATTTCACGGTTCTACTTTTGAAGTCTTATTTTTTTCCCCCCATTTTTTTATTGTTTCTATTTTTTATAAATGGGACATAAATCTATTATCCGTGACACAAAAAGTGGACGATGTTTTAGATCTCCCCTGTTACTCAAACATTTACAAGGTCCACGTGTTGACAGGGGCCTATTTGTTTATTTGCCGAAAGCCTGCAAAAGTTCATAATAGCTTACTGCTCATTTGTTGAGAAATTGGTCTGAACTGGGACACAAATAATTATCAGCTACAGTATAATTAAAATAGATGACATAATAAACCGTACAATACAGTTGTCTTCAAGATGTAGTTGAGTTGCTTTGTAATGCTGTAAAGCAAATTGGTCCATTTAGTTGGGAGATGTGCAGGAGCAGCAGTAGGATCTATAAATCAATACACATTAGAAGAAAAAAAAAAGATGGCCGATACATAAAAAATCCTAACTAATATTCATAAAATATTTAGAATGAGGATGATTATGACACATATGCTTCAGTCCCAGTTTCTTTGAGTGAGACAATGTGACCAGTATATGTGTCTCAGAGTATATTCAGTACCAGATCTTGATGGCCTTTCAAGCAAGCCTCAGTGGGAGCTACTTTTGTATGAGCTGAAACTCTCACATTGCATCATCTTCTATTGTTCACCTGGTGCCCACAGCTCCGAGAACAAAGAGAGTCCATGGGGAAAAAGATCCTCAATGGACCAGGAATACCTGTATGTAGCTCCTGTTATCCTTTAAAGTCGCAAACAATGGGACTAGTGTGGACAAAAGGAAAGCATGTCTGGGTGGCTCAGATCTTCCTTTTGTCAGAGAAATTTTCTTTTCCATGGAGCTGCCTGAAGAGAAATCCAACCTGTTGACCTTTCCGATACTGTTTTGAATTTCTGCTTGAGCACCACGTGCAGGTTTGACTAAAATGCAGGTTTTGAAAGAAACTGCTTGGACGGGCATGATGATACCACTTCAAAGAGTGAAATTAATTCTTACTCTTTAACATTCAGGTGGGAGCACATAGCAGGCTTCAAATGACCACTTGCCATATGTTTTCAGCAACTTAAATACCAACAGATATGAATATAGCAAGTAGAGATTTAACCACTTAAACCCTATTTAAAAGGATCTGCAACAGCTATTACTTGGTCATTACATCATCATGTGCAGCTAAACATTGTTCAAATCAACGGAACTTCATTTTAAATTCTAGTGGATGTTCCAAAGTTTTCAAAGATACCAAATAAGTCTGGCTGAACTTTGGGGAAAATTATACACAAGACATCCAGAATCTTTCTATTTTGTGGAGTTTCAAATATTTATTGTAAACATCATATGACTTCATTGATAAACTGGGACAAGCTGATAAAGTATGTGATACTCTCAGGCAGTGTGGAGTGAATAGATTTCATCAGATACTTAAGGGGAAGTGAAGTGGGCTGGGGGTTAATCCACAAGTTGAACAGCAGAGAACTAATATACAGTTGAAATAACTGAAAAATAATTTTAGGTACTGCTATGTATGTATATATATGTATATATATACATACACAATATATATATGCTATATATTGTATATGCTAAACTCTTCTTTTTATTCTGAACTGATTGGCTTCGTTATTCAGACAAAATAAGCAATTAAAATGCATCAGCTCAGGCTCTGGGAACTTATGCTTGGTTTTTGTTGTTTTTTTTTTTTTAAGTTCATCAATTGATCTCTTACCAGCCACTGTTTCACTATCTATGGGACACTAGGGATATGAAGAACTGTAGGACTGCAAGTGCTTTGAAAAGTTTCAGGTATAATAACATCAGTTATGTATCAGTACACTAAACTTGTTTTTTTTTTGTTCATTATCAAGAAGAATGCCCTGTCATAAAAGTAGCCCATATACAGTGCACAGAAAGGTAAATGGCTAAATTCTAAACAATAATTATAATAGAGGTAAACTTGGTGTAAACTGATGTTATTGTATAGTTTTGTTATTGTCAAGAAATCCCATGAAAAGACCAAAATCAACAGCACTCACATCAATACTTTCCTACCATCCTGACAGTGGCACAAGGCCTCAAGCCTGAAGATGTAAACCTTTAAAAAATGGAGCTCAAACAAGTTATGTTTGGGTTCAATTTATTGTTGATTTTAGGATTTGTTGACAATAGGAAAGGAGTAGAATGTCACCTTTCTTATCCTTTAGGCCACTATATTAGTACAATCCATTAAAAAAAATAAGATCAGTTTCATTAGTTTTACCAGCACACAATAAATAGCAGTAATTATTGCACTTGGGCGTGTGTTTGTCAAAGGATCAGAACCCGCTTTTATCTGAGCCAAGGCCTTTCTCATTTGAGTTGAATGCTGCTCCCTCACCAAACCCTAGCAGGAAATACGATACAGACATTTACATAGCAATAAAGTCAGGGTGAACCTTGGCTGATGAATTATCGTAAGTGAGAACAGGGCAGACTTTAATTCCAGCCTGGCCTCATAAAAGACAGTAGCCTTTTGTTGCTGTCTGAAGACGATACTTCAACGTATACTGATGTCACACTTGATTACTCTGCATCTTAGTTTCATAAAAAACATGGCAATAGTGTTCATAAAAACTGAAGTATGCCTATCATTTGGCATTTCAGTTGCACTTCTTGCACACTTCAGTCTGCTAAAACAACATTCATGGTAGCAGAAAGCACCTTTATTCAAAAGGCAGGTATGCTAATCACATGCCTCTCCGGTGACAAACTGTTGTTCTTAATGGATACAAAAGGTTTGAAAAAGATGCTTTGTCCAATCTGATGCTGAGCTCAGGCTTTCTCACAGGCACTGGCTGGTGTGGGAGTAACAGGTGCAGCATGGGAAACTAACGCCTTAGAGATGGAACGACTGGTGTGGATTTCATCTCCTCAGGCCGTGAATGTTCTCTGGTGTCTCAGCAGTTTGGCTTCAGGACCCAGAGTCCAACCGTTGTTTAGTGTTCTGATTCTTATGGTTAACCCAAATGGTTCAGTTTCTTCCACCGTTCTTCCCTCTTAAATTGATAAAATTTTCTGATTGCAGTCCACCTCCGACATCAATATTCTTACTGTTTGAGTGTGAGATGCATTAGATTTCCTTCAGATTGCTCCCCTGAGAGTGTTAAGTGCTAAAAGGGTTTAAATGTATTTGTTGTAATAGAGCAGTAAAGATCAAAGGATTAGAGTCTGCTCTGGGAAGAGGACAGACACTCCCTCAGCACCCATATAGCTGCTGACTATATAAAAATACAGCTGTATAAATACACTGTTAGCAAGCTCTTCCCACGTAAATCCCATCACAATCAGCATGAACAGACTGTGTGCAGGCGTAACACATTACACACAGCTAACATGGATGTGTTTTCTTTCCTGCATGGACAGAGTTTGCATTGGGATTGCTCATGTTCGTTACAGTGGCGAATAGTTCTGCTTCTGATAGACAGAAAGCCCTCAATTCAAATTTCAAAAGACCAGCGTGGAGTGAAACCTTATCTGCTTTATTCTCTAACCGAAACCCGAATGGCTCTGTGCAGCTTGCCAAGAGCTGACGACATCTCTCAGAGACGATGTGGGCTTCCTGCCCTTGACACATCACAGTCTCAGGGACATAAATGTCCGTGTTGTACAAAATGGTATTGAATTTAAATAATTTTTCTCACAGAGCATCGTCCAACCAAACAAGACACTATCCCAGTGATTCCCCAGAAGGCTTTTTTATCATTTCACTGCTTCATTTCCAAAATGTTACATATCCATTTTGGGAGAAAGATAATCAATACCTCTGGAGCATCCTTCACTAAGAATAAAACAGAAAGAGAGAGAGAGAGAGAGAAAGAAAGCACACTCTGTGGCTTTTAAAATGTCCCTTTTGTCAGGAAATTGACACCCCTGAACGAACTTTACAAAGCATCCGTAACCTATAATCATTTCACAGAAAATGCAGATTTTTTACATCACAGCCGTACAGTATATAAAATAAAGTTAAGGGACAGAAATACCAGTTTTGTTGAAATAATTAAAAAGCCAGTTAATTAAAAATAATTTTGAAGATGTGGGTTTTTTTTTTTTTAACAGTTTTGCTCACTTCATCCCACTTCAAAATGTTTTTTGGTTCATGTCACATTAATTATCACAAAGGTAATTCAGCTGAATGCAGAAGATATCTCCTTGAAAAGCAATTTAATATTCAGTTCTGATTTAAAACCAGCAGGCTTTTCAACATATTCGTTTGTAAAGAATAGTATTTCGTGACAGCACTGAATGGTTTAGTGTTTCTCTGTCACCTGAGAGTGTACTGAAGGACGAAGCCTTTGGGGGACTTAGTTGGAAACGATTTGGCAAATAAATGCATTTGGCAGTGGTGTATGTGAGTGGGTTTGGAGTATGGATGTGGGTGTGTCAGTGCGTCTGTGCATGAAATGAACTGATAGGGGTTATTGTTTAGCTTGGACCAGTCAAAAAACTGCTATTTGGTTGCTTTAATAGGTTTGGAGGGTGGTGAGCAGGACAGGGAACATGAGGAGGAGGAGGAGGAGGAGGAGTGAGTGTTGGTGGTGGGGGAGGGGCTTTTACCTGTTGTTAGTGTTGTTTTCAGTCCCTGTTGTAGCAGTCGCATCTGGTTACTTGCATCATGATCTGTGGGAGCATTATAGCATCTGTTAAATATGAATTATTATTGAGTACGCTTAATAACTCTCGCACGATTGTAAAAATGGCTAATGATTAAATGTTCTTCAGGTACAGGAAAGTTAATTTTTGTATTAAATGGTGAATTTTTACACCAATATGTGATTGTCGTTCATTCTGAAACCATGAGCATTAACAAGCAGCTATTAACAGCCTTTACTCCTCTGGTTTTAGGCTTTCCACAAGATTTTGGAACCTGGCTGCAGGGATTTGCTCTCGTTCAGACACAACAGCATTAGCTCATAATAGGTGTTCCATCATCCTAAAGGTGTTGGATGGGGTTGAGATCAGGACACTCTCCAGGACAATCAAGTTTTTCCACACTAAACTGGGAAAATCATTTCTTTATGGAACTGGCTTTTTTGACTGGTTTATTGTCATATTAAAACAGGAAAGGATCTTCCCCCTAACAGTCGTCATGATGTTGGAAGCACACCGCATATTGCACGCTGCATTAAGATTTCCCCTGTTTAGAACTAAGGGTCCTAACAGGTCCACCTTCAGATTTGTACAAGAGTGTAAATGATATCAGATAATAAATAATACATTAATAAATGAAAATTTAAAAGCTAAATAAATAAATGAATTTAAATTAATATAAATGAATGAATACTTAGTAGTACTAACCTTATTTCCAGCTTTGGGAGGTGAGTTGTGGAGGTTGTTGAAGGGGCAGCCCCACTGGGTTGCAATCAGCTTCTACAACATCAACATCATTCAATTTTACAAGAAAAAAAAAGAATCACTGTACGATATAGAACAACATTAATCCATAATCATACACTTCAAGTCAAATGCTTCATTGGTCCCAAATTCCTGAGTGCTGTTCAATTAAATATTTAATCAAAAATCATTGAGCAGATTGAGCAGGCTGCATGGCCGCTGCGGCACTGGCCAATGGCAGTGGAGTGCAGTAATGTGTAATTCAGGTTTCCCAATACAACTCAGAGGGAACCAAATCAGTGCTGCAGCATATTCTGCCCAAGATATTCCAGTCAATAATTATAACTCCTTTTTCTCTTATTTTTATAATAAACAATCTTTACCTATCAAAGATATGTTATTGTTATTGTCATTAATTTGAATGAATTACTGCTTCATAGATAACTTTCTTTTTTTGATTCCTTTGGTAGTCATGGGTGAGTTTGGATTTCAAGAAGAAATAGGAAATGTTTAACTCCAAGTTTAATTTATCTAATTACCTGATTTGTTTGTATTCACTAGCGCTTGTGTTGTTGAGAGACTGAAGGTTCTTAATACCTCTGGTTTATTTCTTTATTTGCCAGCCGGCCTCACACTCAATTTACCTCGATTTTAAATCTCTTGCAATCATGCATTTTTCAAATGGTGGCAGGCGAGGCGGTAAGTCATGCTCTTACTTCACCTCCACCCTTCCTTTTCCCTTTTATCTGATGACGCACTGTCACAGCCCCACACCATTCCTGCCTCAGCACAACCTTTTTTTACTAAGGTGCTATAGTGACCTACATAACACACAGCCACTAAACATGAAAGACAGGAGGAAAAAAACACCAGGGGTCAAAGGTTAGGATTTGGAAAAGCCCTAATCCCCTGAGTGTATGCTGATGTGTATTTCGCTAAATCCCCACCCCCCCCTTGGCAGCTTGGAAAAGTAAATAAGGCGTGTTATCGCTGCCAACATACCTACCTCTAACTTCCTGCTCTTTTTGACTGTCAGGACTGTCCCTCCCTGCCACAGTCACCAGAAATCAGAGCCTCTGTTAATAATTACCATCACAACACAGTGATCCCAGTGGTACTGAGGCTTCCACTCTGCAGTGTGTTTGCTGTTAACATGTTGCAGAGAGAGGACTGCGTGTCCATACATAAGTGTTTAATTGACAGCTTCTCTTCAGACATACTGTTACTTGCTATGAAGCCCCTGGACGGTTGTTTTTGTGATAGTGTGAACACTAGATGGACACTGGAAGATGTGGGCTGCAGACTGGAAAAGATAAAGTGTTGATGTTGCAAGCTATGCTCCAGCTCGAGGGAATTGTCACCTGGCAACCAGGAGATCACATTTCCCAGTTTGCATGTACATGTGTTGGCTGTTGTTTGTGTGTGTTTGTGCGTGTGCCTATGATCAGTCGTTTCGGGCTAGGCTCGAGGACAATGTTCTTTTAAGTACAGCAATGCTTCACACTCCAACAGTTACACACAGTTCAGACCTGAGAAATGACAAGTGGAATCAGCATCACCTGCAGTTGGCTTGTTTCATGCCCCATGCCCCTGCCCTCTCACCTTTTAAACTGCGGTCGTTTTCCACAGGGCGGGTGTCTCTGGTACGAATCACTTCCCTGAGGCTGGAGGATCTGCAGCTGGATGACCAGGGCTTGTATGAGTGTCGAATCCTCTTACTGGATGAACCCACAGATGAGCTGCAAAACGGCACCCAGACTCTGCTTTCTGTAACTGGTGAGGTTTTATGGAATAATGTGTTTGTGTGCATGTGTGGTTTTATTTTCTTTTATTTTTTATGTCATGTCATGAAGCAAAATCAGCTGTCCAAATGTGAATGTAAATAAGATTTGGTCCTGGTATATAAAATGGTCCTTGTCTGGTGTGTCAGTCAGTGCTCTTCAGTGTAACTGTCACAACGTACAGCAGAAAAAAGGCCTATAGCCTATAGTGCTGCAGGCTTTACAGTGATTTAAGGTACAATATGAGATGGTCCACTCTTGTGAGAAGGCTGTCGACAAGATTTTGGAGGGATTTTTTTTGCCCATTTAAGCAGTAAAGCATTTGTGAGGTCAGGCGCTGATGGCCTGGCTCACAATCTCCAGTCCAGTTCATCCCAAAGGTGTTGGATGGGGTTGAAGTCAGGGCTCTGTGTGGACCAGTCACTAATCCAGCCTTGTCTTTATGGAGCTTTGCTTTGTGCACTGGGGCACAGTCATTCTGGAATAGAAAAGGGGCGTTGGAAACATCGCATTAGGATGAAGATTTCCCTTCAAAAGGAGTAAGGGGCCGACCCCAACCTCTGGAAAACAGCCCCATCCCATGCCTGAATTCAGTAATAAAGAGGTGTCTCCCAATACTTTCCAATACTTTTGTCCATTATAATGTATCTGTTCCTTTTGTGATATTAAGTTTGTTTTTCATCAGTGACACCTAGCTAACCTGGTTTCCTAGCAGATCATACTATTTCCTAGTACAGAGCCACACCGCTATTTTCAGTCATGTTATTTCAACACCAAGAAAGGAGGTTAAAGTCGTGTTTATCTCGCTATCTATCTCTCTTAATGGGTCCTTTATTGTTGCCCCTGTGTTTGGTGGGCCAGTGTGCAGGAAAACCAGAGTTTTCTCCAGAATGTCTTTTCTTTGGAGAAAGTGTAATACAATGCCACAGAGGCTGCCTTTCATGCTAGTACATCTGTTGGTCTCTATGTACCTCTGGATAAATAGCCTTGTAACTGTTTCACCATAAATACATCACTGCTTACTGTGTGTTGGTGCCCCATCACATATAGCTGGTGCCAGCTGGTGTTCAGTCTGCCAGTGGGTTCCCTTGCGGTGATAGAAAGTGATCAGACCATCAGAACTCTTAGAAATTGGTCCTGCAACCTCAACACTTGGTGATGTGAATAATGTAGAGTAATGCAAGGAGTGCTGAAATCACAGATGGGATTAAAAATTAAAGTACACAGTCAGTCTGAAACCAAATTCAGGCCCGTAAGGAGGTGCTGTCGCTGCAGAAAAATAATAAAACTTAGTGAATTTTAATTTCAGTTCAATATTGAAGATGCACTAAGCAAGTTTGCAATTTGGTGGCATCCAGTGTCAGCAAGAGAGATGACCTTCATCATCCAGATGCAACACACATTATATATTACATTATATATACACATAGTTTTTTCCTAATGGCTGTTAGAGATTAAAGTTTTGGCAGCAGGTCATCTTTTTTTTCCTGTTTGAGTCCAGCTCTCTCTGGAGGAGGAACTCTCTGCTCTGTGGAAGCATGTTTTATAGATCTTCTATTTCAGTGAATTTCTGTACAATGACACAATTTCAATGACTGCTTACATCTTGGTCAAAGTATGTAATCTATGTGAGGTTCTTTTTCTGTCTCATTTAGCAGTTTACTCTTATTAAACACGTGTTTGTATGAACTATAAATATCTTATGCCCATCATAATTTATTCTACTAAACTACTGCTTAAACATCATTTTGTGACAGCTGACTTATCTAAATATCTATCTATCGTTTAAAACTTTCAAAAACAACTTGCCTTCAAACAACTTTTCAACTTCCTTACTTTTTAAAGACTTATTTTTTGAAACTTTCTAGACGGATCAGGTAATTTGGACAGCTTTTGACTTTCTTCATGCAGGTTTTTGGAAAGAATCATCTCTGCCTTAAGTTACCATCATACTTATTGATAGGTTTGAATAATACATCTAAATATGAAATATGCATCATTATTTTTGTGCTTTGAAGTTTATCTGTATTTGAGAAAACCTTTGCTATGACTCTACGTACAAACATACAGAACAAAGCTCCAGTGCACGCTGCAGATCAAAGCGAGGTGAGACAGTTTCACCGAGTTGGTACGTGTGAGCGTCAGGTTAGAGATGAGAATTAAAACAGATTATGACTGTGTGCTTGAGGCCTTGGATGTAACTTCACTGATGTGCCCTGCAGATACCCTCTTCACATCCTATTGTTTGCAGTCTGGCTGAACATTTGAGATTTTCAGTGGCCTTTGCAGAATGGAAATGCACAGTTGTTTGTGTGTGACTACATCTATTTACATGCAAAAGGTTATTTTTTTTACCAACCAGCACTAAATATTGGCAGGTGTTTTTGTTATTTTAGATAAGAGTTTCACTGGGTCTCTGCTGACTACAGGCACTGAAACAGACATCTCAGCCTCTAACTCAAATAATAAAGGAAAAATCACTCTTCTTCTTTTAAAAAGAAAAATACTAAAACCCTTTTCAAAATCCAATGTTTTCTGACCGTTATGCAAAGGTGCAAAAAGGGTGTGAGTCCTACAAAATTGTAATAAATCGTGAAAGGCAGTGTATCTGACATTTTTACTTTGGTATATGAAACAATAATGTAACTTGATGTCCTGCTGTTTAACAAACAAGACCAAGATCCTGTCATTCTCCATGTAAACTGATGAAAAATGGTCAAGGGACACCAAAGATTTATCGTGTGCCAGTCAAGTAGACACTTTCTTCATAGATTGGTGAAAAGTGTAATTAAATGTTCACCCTGATGTTTTTCTTTCATAGCCCCACCCACTTTCACAGAAGCTCCGCCTCCTCTGGTGGAGGCTCTGGTTGGAAGTCATTTCTTTCTTTCCTGTGGTGCTAATGGCAGCCCGACTCCAACCATCACCTGGCTAAAAGATGGCAGTGTGATTCAAAGAGTGAATTATCAGGTATGTTTATACAAGAGTGTGTGTGTGTGTGTGTGTGGTTTTTTTTTTTTTTTTTTTTTAAATGTCTGAGCTTTTTGTTGATCCATAAAATCCACCATATCTACAATCTCTCCCTCACTTTCTTGCTCTACACCTGCACAGACACACACACACAAGAACCTTGTCCTGAAATCAACACAACAGCAATCTCTACATCAAACTTTAGTTAAAATATCAAAAATAATACAAAGATAGTAGTTGCTCCGCAGAAAAATGGCTCCTATGACTTTATCACTTACTACGTTGCTAATACTCACATGTCGTGCATAAGCAACATTTAATGTTGCAGCAGATCAAGGTTGAGCTAAGTAGAACTAGATACACACACATTTTAGTCCTATCAAAGTTACACACTACTTTTTATAAGGGGTCACAAAACAAAAACATCATAAAACACTGGTTTAATCTTTAAAATCTTAATCTGCAAAACAACTAGTAGCTGTGGAGTTAAATGAAAATGACTGTACTTAATACTCATGTTAAACATAATTTAAATTGTTTATATTCAAAATTTATTTATACATCAGTCTATTGTATACAGTATTTGTGTGTACTATTGGTATTCAGCCACGTCTCACTTTATCTGTCATATCATATTTACCAGGAAGGAGTCTTATCTCTGCAAGCAGTGAGCATGCAGTCAGCAGGACAGTACACCTGCCACGCCTCCAACTCTGAGGGATACGTGACTCGTGTGACCAAAGTGAAGATCAAAGGTCAGTTGTTGTCCAACACCTATCTGTCTTTCTGCCTGTCTGTCTGTCTGCGTGTCTGCCTGCCAATTCCTTCACTCTCTGTGATGTCTATGTGCCTGACTGGCTGGGAGCTACGGTGATTTACATTTCTGTTTCTCCCTCTTGCATCATATGACAGAGTGGTAACAGAATCTCAAACTAAATTAATCTCTTATTCCGTCCCTGTGAAGGCAACTTTGATATCATGATATGAGACAGGATATCATCTGGGATTTTGGGGGGCGCTTCTTTATCGTGATAAAACTTCTGTGTTTTGCTCAAATTGAAGGCAGCATTTCAGAGACGTGTTTTCTGAGCTTCTGAGCTGCTGTAGCTGTATCAAATTCACATTATTAATATATTTCTTTTTAAGAAAATGTTGCTTGAATTCAAATTAAAATAAATTGTTGGTATATATTGGTATGTGGTCAAAAATATATAATCAGACGGAATGTTTTTAGTATTTGTTGTTTCTAATACACCCTTGACGGATTCATAGAAGTTTTTAGGTTACAGATTTCTACAGTCCACTTTAAGGACAAATACATGTAGAATATGCAAATATGCTACTGTGTATCATTGGATTACACCGACACAGCACTGCATAATACATTGTGGAATTTATTTCTGACTTCTTCCTGTACTCCTACTCGTACTCCTACTGCTGATTTTCTCTAGAGAACCAGGACTCTTCTGATGCGTGGCGCATGGGGAAATATTTTGTTTTGGCATGATGTCTCAGGTTTGACTGCATTTTAGAATCTCACGGTCGCCATGGTCACATTTTGAATAATAATCACCATGAGCCTAATACTGTTCAGTCTAAGTCACATTATCTGAGCTTTGGCTGTGTTTTTCTGCAGTGCTGCCACATGGATGGATTAGAGTAGACTAATGGCTGATCTGGATGAAGTCAGTCTGAAAGCCCTAAGTAACCTCTAAACTGTCAGTCATATATACCGTACATTTAAGTTTATAGACCTGCTCAGTAATGACTGCTGTAGAGATCACATGATTATGTATACATGAGACATGTGGAATGTCAAGCCGCCTTTATTAGCTGCTTTCAAATGCCGCACGTGCTGGAGGTGGACACGGTATAAGGACAAGATAAATATGGGATTATAGCACCTCGCCGCAGTAGCTGTATGTGACTATTTTGCAGAGGAATTACATTGGTATGTCTGACAGCACATGGTCCCAGGAATATTGACAGCCTTCCCGACTTGCTGTGGCATAAATATCAAATTAAAATTATTGTTCTGTTTGCAGTTTTCAAACCCACAGCTCATTTTGTCACAACACTGTCCAGCATGTGTTTCCCAAACCAGTGACTTTTCCTTGGTTTCAGTTCTCTGAAAGTGCATTTGTCAATATGCTCATCGTATACTATAAAGCTTTTTTTCTTTTCTTTTTGACAAAAACATAACAGACCAAGAGATACCAGACAGGGTAATCATAGGTGAGGTGTGATGCTTGACATGGTGTAAAACAGGAAATGGAAAGAAGCTTACTCACTTTGTCTATAATTGCTCTTTCATAGCGGGCTTTAGTCATGTAAGAGCACGATACTTTTAAGGAGGTAGGGGTCATCCATTCCTTCATGACTTGAAGTACATTTTGTTGGCTTTACACAAAAGAAAATAAAAGACAGTATTTTAAACAAAATTAATACATAGTACCTGCAAGTAGTATTTGTCCTGCTTTTTAAGCCCTGTTGCCACATATATAACACTGAAAATAAAATCAAGGTGTGAGGTGACTATTGATCTCTTACCCTGTCTGCCCAGCAGGTTTGTTGATTTGTAACTTGGGAGTTCTGGAAAGAGTAATCTAACATTATCTAAATGGCAAAAAAATGATAGCAGATGAGTTATAGTCTGTCAGAGTGACGCATTCCTCTTCAGTGCAGTTTTTAACATTTTTTTAATGCCGCATAAAACCAGACCAGATAGACAAGAGTGTTTGTCCAGCCAGTGAGATGCATTTTCAATTTTTCCTCATTTACATGCATTTGTTGTATTTCATATTTGATATTTTTTAAAATTAATTTTCATTTTCAATAACCTGCATAACCCATCCCCATCAGGCACAGCTTAGATTTTAATTTCACACTTTTTCTTTCCTCTATCTTTTACTTGTACTTTAACCCCTAACATTAGTAGTAGAAATTTCCAGAGGAGTTCCATGTTCTCCTTCACACCGTATGTATGATGATAAGAGTTTATTCCACCATTGCTGTCGTGTGGCATGCAAGTCGGACTTCCATCATAGTCACATGTATGGCTTATAGCAAATGAAACAATTATACTTGAGGCAGATCTAAACTGCTGTGAGGCAAAATATCACAATAGCCTGAAAGAGTTTCAGCTTATCTCTGTGTGGTACGTTACTGAGCTGTTGATGTATTGATGTCTGCTCTAATAGCTCTCCAATCTCTCACAGGTCATAGCATATGAAAACAAATCTGTATCCTCTTCATTGCATCTTGGACATTTAGAAAGTACTGAGGGTAGATTTGATGTAATTTAAAACAAGAGTTATAGGTACAGTGTAAGACATTAAACTGGATTAATCTGTCTTGTGTTTATATGAGTCATTTGGCAGTCTTTCAATATTTCATCCCATTTTTCAACTGTGTAGCTTTTACAAAGATCGTTGTCCCGTCTCTTCTTATTGTAATAGGCAAGTGACTGTGAATAGGGCCAACAATGGTGTACACTGACAATAAAAAATAGATTTTTCATTTACTTGGGTGTAGAAGATGACTGACTTTATTCTGGGGATACTTTGTAAAGGTACAGTTGGCAATGTATTTCTGAAACAACTCTTTCTTCTGTTTGTTGGAACTGTCTTTACATCCTGACAATGATAAATACATCAAACGCTCTCACCAGAAAAGAAAGAAGAGAAGAAAAAACTAATCTGGTGTTTTACAGGCCTGCCAAAAGCCTGTCCAATCATTTCAATTGGTCCCAATGACGTGATTGGACAGCCTACCTGCCTGTCTATATTATGTACCTGCCTATCTGGACACACTCTGCCTGTGCCCTCATTGCACGTGACCAAAGGAATCTTCCACAAGGCTGGGATTTTGCCAAAGCTTTTAGTCAGTTTGTCACTCAACAATGGCAGTCAAAGTGCAGCCAAAATTTCTCAGCATTAACATGCTAGCTTGACAGCTGTGAATACGAACAATAACCACATTAGTTGCTTACACTCATTATGATATTGTGTTTGTTATTTTAAGTTGGTTAGTCCGCAAACATGTGGTTGAAAAAAACTATAATATTATACATTGCACTCAGTCGTGATGGAGCTGTAACATTTTTTAGCTTTTTTCTATAATTCTTAAATAATCATTAACGGCAATTGCATTTTTTGTACTTTTTGTTATTGATGCTTTTTGTAACCTGCCTTCCACTAGGTCCGCCTGTCATTGTCATCCCTCCCAAAGACACCTCTCTCAACATGTCCCAGAATGCATTTCTCCAGTGCCAGGCCGTGGCCGACCCCCCCAACATGACCTACGTATGGCAGAAAGATGATGAAAACGTCTATCACATAGAGTGAGTGCAGTCATTACTCTTTGGTACTGAACAATCCATTTTTACCCTTTGATGCTTTATGTAGTGCATTTGAGCATATGGAATAAAATGTTATTTTTATTAATTTCTCATGTTCTGTACTCTGCGCTTTTATTTTCGAATATTTTTATTGCAGGTCATTGTTTGATATAGTCTGCTGTGGTAGATAAAAGCAGTCATTTTTCCTTCAATAACAGACAAAAATAAACTACAAATATTACTCTGTGCTTGAACAAAATGTGTTACAGAAAAGAAACAAAAATATATATATATATTGCAAGACATAGTTGAACATAATAGTGGAAATGTGAAACAAACAAAGGACAATGAGTAAGATCAAAAGATCCAAAAAGAACACTCTCCCATAAAGTGCTCTGGCAGGATGTACCAAATGTGAGATTCAGTGCAGTTATTTGTGTCCACAGATGCTGAAATCTGTTTATTCACTGGCAGAAACTAAACTGCCTTCTCACAGGGTCTAGTTCTTCACCATGGAGCTCTAGTACATGAAAGCCAGTGCAGACAAATATAGACAGGACATTTCCTAAAAGCTTGTCTGACATGTACTGGTCCACTAAATGGTTTGTTGACAAATATCAATGTCAAAAAATTGGCTTGAAGTAAGTGGCTTTAAAAAGATGTGTGATACATGTGTTGCATGTGTTGCTGTATTCTGAATAAGACATTTTATTATTTAGGGCCAATTAGGAGAGCCTATTAGACAGAAGGCACATAAGAAGGCAAAATGTACAGATGAAATTTGAAGTACTTTCAGACAAAAAGCATCAGTTTTATACTTTTTATTTATCTTTGTTACTCAGTAATTTCTTACACACTCAGGACTCAGTCAGATGTGAAAAAGGCAACTCTCAGCTAGCAGCTGTAACAACTTGACAATGCCACAGGAATGCCAAAGATGGCTCCTTGTACATCCAAGTACATCACCACTGCATATGTGTTTGTTATTCATGAAGACATAGTGGTGTGTCTGTCTGTGGTGATGATTGTATTTTTAAAAATGAACAATGAGCAAACTTTTTCTTTTCTCTTAGAGATAACTTTGGCTCCCGAAAAATGTTTTTGCATTCCAGCACAGATCTAAGGGCCATGTTAGAGAACTACAAACCGAGAGGTTTCTTTGGTCTACCAGAAAAAAAATAGAGCTTTGCAGTAATCAAGACTGCTAGTGATGAAAGAATGCTTTATTCCTCCACTCCAGTGTCTGCCCAGGAGAGAGGGACTTGTACATTGGCAATATTCCTGAGATGATAAAAGGTGGTTTTTTTTTTTCTTTTTTTTTTGGTACTTTTGATGTGAAATTCAAATCAGCATAAAAAACTCACTAAGGTTACTAGCTTTGGGGCTTGACATCTTGTGCCAGGGATTTTAAGTTAGAGCACATATTCTGCTTTTCGGATTTTTGCTTCAGTGTTTCGCATCTCAATTTTGTGTTTATTCATTTGCAGGAAATTTAGTAACATCCATAGTTTAGATGATTTCAAAATTCACAAACATGGTATATTGTGATGTTGATAAAATACCCATATGTTTTATACGGGAATATAACAGAAATAGTTGTTGTTAAGTCTGTTAAAATCATGGTACTTCACTACATTGATGTACTGATAATAGTAAAATGCACTGTGGGTATGCTTGAGTAATGTGCTGAATGCATTTTCTTCCTCATAAGACATTTGCAAAATGTTTAATCATGCATTACTACATGACTACATTTCTTCCCAAGTTACTATGAAACAGTGACAGCAAGACCCACTTGTTTTGAAAAAAACAAACAAAAAAACAAAAAAACTTGCAATCTTATTAGGATTTTTGTTAAAAATAAATGATTATTTGTAATGTGAAAGGGTTCAGACATTCCCTCTGCTTCTCTGTTGAACTTTTAAACCTATTTTAGGTTCGGTTTTACAGCTGATTTAGTGTATGGCTCAGTCTTAGTGCTCCCATCTAGCACATTTGGACCAGACTCCCTCCTGCTCCGATCAGAGATAGCAGATTTTACACTATCATGGACAGAAAGTATTGGGGCACCTGACCATTACACCAACAGTGACTTTAAAGACATTGCATTCAAAATACACAGACACTTCAGCCTCCACTCTTCTGGGAAGGTTTTCCACAAAAGTTTGGAGGGTTTCTGTGGGAATTTTTGCCCATTTATGCAGTAGAGCATTTGTGAGGCAAGTATTGATGTTGGACAAAAAGGTCTGGCTCACAGTCTCTGTTACAGATATACAAAAATACAACAGACATACACAGATAGAGAAAAAAGCTTCAATCATGTTACTTTTAAAAGAAAAAAAATGAAATTGGTCTGAAACTGTGAAGCACTGAATGAGCTTTTCTGCAGGAGAGGTTTCACAATAGCAGTGTTCAGTGGAAAGAAGATCTGAGTGAGAGGGGAATGGTTCATGAGTGCCTGCACATCATCCACCAGACATTTTAACACTCTTAAAAAACTGTGGCCCGGATAGGGTCAGCTGAGCAGGTGGAGGGCTTAATTTGCATTACTTCTCCTCCTAAGTATCTCTCTATCGCACATATCATTATTCATTACAGTTACAGTCAGGTTAATACTCAACCTAATTTTGATGAGCCAAAAGTTTCATACAGGCTTTTTGGAGCTGATATAAAATGCTGTTAACAGCTGAGTAGAGCACACGAGGATTATTCTGATTATCTGTCATTAATTCTGGGAAATAAGCTCTTTTGTAATTGCATTGTTAAAAATAGTGAAGTGCTATCTGAGAATTTTCAGATTAGTTTTTATCCATTCCCACTATTTAAAGAAAATCTAACATTTCTAACTTAAAATGTCTGAAAATGATTAGACCTTTGAGATATCTATCTATCTATGTATTGAAGTATATATGTATGATATGATATTTGATATATATGATATTTCCAGGTGCATTTCATTTGCTAGGACTTCCTGGAGAGAATCAGAGAGCGAGGACAGGCGTCAGCTAATGTGACCAAATGTAACCTGAATAAAACTTCAAAAGAAAAAAACAAAAGAAAAAGATTAATTTAAAAAGATAAAAGATTACCTCACTTGTCAACATTTTAGCTTGAGTCAAGACAGATTTTCATCAACTATATGAAGACTCACATGATCCCAGTTTATTTATGTTTTATGTTTTTTATTTTGAATGAGAGGTGGCAGAAATCACTTCAATGTGTGGTTAGGTCATTTGATAAGCATCATGACTAAGAGCCTACACCCATGCTGGCTGCTGGAAGTGGGTGAATATTTAGCAGGTAAAACAAAGGAAATGTTTTTCAAAGCTGCTATGGTGGACTCTTATTTGAAATGAAACAAGCAAATGCTGTATAAAATGTTATAAAACTTTACCATTAACCAGAAAAAGTGAGGAGTGCAAAGGTTAAGTGAAGTTAGTGGCACTGTGAGGCTGTGCTTAGATACAGTAGTACCTTGAGATAAATGCTATTTGTTTAATGTTTTTTTTTTAAGTTTAAGTAACACTTGTTTCTGACTGATTCATGAAAGTCAAATCTTCACTCTCCTTCAAGCTTTGGTTTGGTTTCCACCAAGTCCTGGCAAACTGTTTGGCTCTTTAGTATGTTCCACATTTTGTCTTTTCTGTTACTGGGAGGTAGTGTAGAGTGGGACCTGCCTACCGCTGAGACTGAACAATACAGTAAATGCGCTGTAAAACCAAATCAGCGTGCGCTAATAGAGCCTAAAAAGCTCTGTGGAGCTGCATAATTCTTTGTAGGTTTGTCATTGCAAGCAACTCCTTTCACATTAGTGAATATTGATAAGTGGAGCTTAAATAGAAGCAGCTTTCAGAAACAGCCTGATGTTGATATCAATGCAAAGAGATAAAAGTAGAGTAGTGATGTGAAAAATCCAGGTTGTTTACAGTACATGAGTCACCTGCCCCTGTATAGTAATTAACCTAAATGTGTGACTGTGAGTTGTTCCAGGAACACATATCATCAGTGTGCATATGTAACCTGTCTGTATGGCATGCAGCCTGGAAGAGGCCTCCAGTTTTCACTCTGGTTTCTCTGTAAATGTAAGAATGTATAACATGAGTGGGCACTCCTCTTCCCACTCAAACTGAAATGAAATGAAAGTTTCCTTAACATCCATCCTCATGCAGTGGAGAATAACTCACAGGGAAAAAAAAAATAAAAACCCTCCTACACTGTTGATGCTCTGGGAGCCTCTGTGACAGGAAGAGCTGACTTACCTCTCGGTGTTACTCTTAAGTGGATGGTTTGTTCTTTGCATATTGAAGAATTCCCATGTGTTTTTTCTCAAGGTCTCTGAAGTCACGAGTGAAGATCATGGTCGATGGAACTCTGCTCATCTCCGGTCTCATCCCAGAGGATTCGGGGAACTACACCTGCGTGCCGACAAATGGCCTGCTGACCCCGCCCACAGCCTCTGCCAAACTCACAGTGATGCGTACGTTTCTGTCTGTAGTCTTCAGTTGTGAGTCCTCATGAGGCATGAAATCTGTCTTTCCTTTTTCTATTTCCTCAGATTTTCAGAATATTATGGTTCAACAATTACCTCAACAACCAATGGGATTTTTCAGGATATGGATAGGTTAGATTAATATAATCTAGGTTCTTAATACAGGCTCAAAATTGTTCTCTCTCTGGTAGATATCAAGTCAGATTTATTTATATCACCGAACACCACAATTAACAATTATGTCTGAGGGAGCTTTACAGTCTGCACACGATACGACACCCTCAGGAGGTGCTAAAGAGGAGGAATCTCTCTCCCAGAATGGAAGGACATGTGTACAAAATACACAAACAGAGAAAAATCAGGATGACAAAACTGTAGATCGTCCTCCGTTGCCAAAACAGAACCAAACTGAGCAAATTGACCTCAAAGCAGAGCAGAGCATCACACCTTATGACACCGAACACTAATGAATTTTGGCACATCATTCATCGCACTATAACAGCAGCAGTCAACTCTTAGTCAAGCTTTCACCGTCTGAATGAGGAATACTTTCTGCATCACAGTCCATAGAAAGCTCCACTTTATTCCTTCTGCCAACATAGATAGCCATCTTTGCTTGTTAATCAGCTAATCAACACTTCACTCCCATTTTTGACTGTACTTACAACCCAAAATAAACAAATGCTGACAAAATACATCTCCAAACAGCAAGAAGATGAAACAAAGACAGAAAAACAATAGCATTCACAGCCAGTTCCATGACTTTC
The DNA here is from genome assembly GCF_020382885.2 of Scatophagus argus. Taxonomy (NCBI): domain Eukaryota; kingdom Metazoa; phylum Chordata; class Actinopteri; family Scatophagidae; genus Scatophagus; species Scatophagus argus. Next base: position 15,228,007 of record NC_058512.1, on the reverse strand, counting down.
CTCAGTCTCGTGGCCAACACCTTGGACAGAAGCTTATGGTCTTTGCAGATCAGAGCCACTGACCTCCAGTTCTGTACCTCCTGCAAATCCCCCTTTTTGGGGAAAAGAATGAGGACTGCTCTCCTGCAGCTCAGAGGCAGCTGAATCAGGTGGAAAAACAGAGCTGTCTTTTTGATTTTGAGAAACTTTAATGTGTTCTCTTTCTCCCGTGAAGCCTGCTAAGGTTTGCAGCTCTGCTATGTCGCTCTCCAGACCTTTCATAGACCTTGTCCCTTGTGATGTTGAGACTCCATTATAGTCACAACTGTTTTATTTAGCTTTTTCACACATCTTACCACTTTTGCAATCAACTGTACTCCTCAACTGATGTTTTTCTGTTGTTGTTAAAAAAAAAAAAAAAGCAAAAAAAAAAAAAAAGCTTTAAAGCATTTTTAGAAGCACTGGCTGGCCAAAGAGCCACACTGAAATGCCAGTAAGCACCACTGCATTTCACATGGCTTATAGAAACTGAGCATTATACAAGACAATGATCTAATATTCCAACTGCAATTATAGAACAAGAGAAATGCGTTTATAAAGTCCATTTTTACTTTTTCAGATTAAGCTCTTATGTGCTGCAACCTTCAATTGCATTTTTTTTCAGTAGCACAGTAGGCAGGAAAATCAATGTTTAGGAACTTGATTCCCTCTTCCAGTTAACTTCTTTGTCAGCAGTACTGTGAGTTTCATGAAGAAAAAAGCTGTTTCCTTCATTTGTATCAATTAAACTACTACGGTAAATAGAAAAACTCTCGTTACATCCTCTCCTCCACCTTTTTTGTTTAAACAAGGTCAAAGATATTTGCAGTAAAGTTGCATGAAAAAGAAAGAACAAACAAAAGAAAATAAACTAACTGCTCTGACCTTTCTTTAAGTGGAAAACTTACTGATCAATGATGTTTGATGCTTTCTGTGTTCTTAATGAAAGGATTTATGACGATTTATGAGTCGTGAAACAGTTTTAAACATGGGGGAAAAAAACAACCCTGCACACTGGCTAATTAATCTCATTGGGAATGTCCACTGCCCTTTTCACATGTCTCACTGTCACCTTCCTGTGTGTTGACTGTACTTCCACACTGTCAGTTTCTCTGAAAGTTTACTAGCTTTTACTCTTACTTTCTGGGTTTTTCATTTTAGCTGAAAGCATTGATATGTCATCATCCATCACAATATCTTGGTCATCGTCTAAGACAGATTCTGCTACTCTCATCACGGTTCCTGTTCGTTTACTATCGCCTGGTCCCTCGGTTTTCCCTGCTGACTTAACAGGCTGTCCACATCCTCGTTCTGTTGCCTATTTTGATAAATTTGGTCCCATTCAGCCATGTCTGCCTCGGTAAAGTCACTACCACCCTGCTATTTCTGTACATGAATGCATCAAGTGGCCTTCTGTTCCACACCCAAAACTCGAACAGTATAATCAAAGTCTTCAACTTTAAACATCAACGCCGAAATTCAGCTCTGCCTTCCACAATCATTTGAACCTGTCCTCTGAAAGACGTGACGTAAATAATTTTTACTGGGGACATTAGGTGCCCCTGCCTGATCTGTTTCTTAGTTCTTAAGAACGTGGACACATGAGAAATAATGACCAACTTTGCAGTGTTCGCTTAAGACAATACGAGGGTATAGGTACCCTGAATCACAACTCTGCTTTCAAGCACTTGATTCACTTTTTCAATGCTGTCAAGAAAGATCACAGCAGCATTGGTCATTCTGAAAACAAATTTAACGCTCCCATAACCCACAACTTCACCCACCGTTAAACTGCACTCCTCCACTGAACAACTGACTGCCGATGAAAGTTTTATCACATGGCAAGTCGGTTAGTCCAGACTGAAGCCGTCACCTGCAGCCGTGCCAAGCAGCTATGTCAGAAGCTTCTGTCACCAGAAAACACAAAAACAACAAATTTTACACAACACTGATGTACAAGAGCAATTCGCAAACACATTAAAGCTAAGAGGTAGATTGAAAACAAGCAAAATAAAAAAAGAGTAAGAGAAAAACTGAAAGTGACGAACACTCGGCCACCACGCTCACTCTCAGCACACAGGAGAGAGGTGCACAGCTTGGACTCTGATTGAGGGACAGCAAACAAACAGAGCTGGAGGTCGGCAAAGACAAGATGTTCAGCTGCTTTTAAGTTGCTCTTCAGTTAACCTTACTGGCATTGCAAGAAAGAAACAAGAAAATAAAATAACAAACAAAGATTCCTTAAAGTGACATAGCTTTTGTTTGTTGGTAATCAAATGACATGTATTAAATGGCATGTTAATGCATCTTGGAGTGACAGCAGAAGGTTCCTATCATGCATTTTAAATCTTGGTGGTGGCTCTCCCCCTTTTATAGAAATATATAAATACATATTTTATAATGCATTTTCCTGCTTGTTTCTGGATTAAATCGTTGACAGTGAGAAATTGCTTTTCCTCGGAACAGTTTTCTCTTGTTTGGAGTCCTGTGAAATCTCCCAGACACATTCACTCAGCTGCAAATACAAGGAACAGCACTTGTAGTAAAACATAAACTCATAGAAAATTGATTACAACAAAACAAAAAGTGTTCTCAAATTGGATCACGGTGCAGTTTCTCTGCACCAGTACATGCGTTTTGCCACAATATTGAAACATTAAGGTGTTTGCATAACCTGCTGACTAGACAACTTTATTTATTTTGTTCCCCTCTGTTCAGACCCAGCCCTGGCTCTTCAAATGCCGCAGCAAACGTACCTTCCCACAGGTATGGAAGGTGTGGTCACCTGCCCAGTGGTAGCTCAACCTCCTCTGCTCCGTGTGGATTGGACAAAAGATGGAGAACCACTTGACTTATCCTTGGTAATTTTCATATCATCACCATGACACTGCCCAAATTCTGATTTCTGCTCCTTGCTTTGTCTACTCTATTTATTCATTCCTAATACAAGGAAGTGGCAGTTGAATCCATTCACTTTCTTTTAGCAGAGCAGTATCAGGCATGTCTGCTGATTGCAGACATCTATGAGGTGACAGCCTCCAGCAGCCCATCTTGCAAACACTTTGCTAACAATCAGCCCACTCAACATGCCTATGAGCAGGAGAATTTTCTCGCTAATACAACACTAACGTAGATATTGTGGTATTTTTTTTTTCAGACATTTTAATGGTACATTTCCTGTGTTGACTTGTGGAAATATCACTCACTTTTTCAGCTGCAAAGTCACCCAGCCACATGCATCTGAATGGACACGGATGATGTGTAAAATTGTAAAAGCTTTTGAGGCAATCCCTAAGGAACTCCATAAGGCCTCTTGCTCCCTCATTTTATTTATTAATTTTTTTCAATTTTCAGTTCAGCCTCACTTCATCTGAGGATTAGCCTGGATATACACTGTATAGACAAAAGTATTGGGACATGTGACCATTATACCATCACAGATTTTAATGACTTCACATTCTAAATACATTAACGTTAATATGGAAGTAGATCCCCTTTTTGCAGCTATAACAGCCTACACTGTCTCAGTAGAACCTTTTTTAGCTCATTGTTTTGGTTTTACAGCAGATTTACTGTATGACTCAGTCTTAGTGCTCTTATGTAGTACATTTGGACTAGAGTCCTTGCTGCTCAGTCAGAGATGGCAGACAAAGTTACACTATATAGACAAAAGTATTTGTCCACCTCACCATTACACCAACAGGGATTTTGGAGCGTTTTATGTGGGATTTTTTGCCCATTCATGCAGTAGAGCATTTGTGAGGTCAGGCACTGATGTTGGACCAAAAGGCCTGGCTCACAATCTCTGTTCCAGTTCATCCTGAAGGTGTTTGATGTGGTTAAGGTCAGGGCTCTGTGTGGATCAGTCAAGTTCCTCCACACCAAACTCATCCAACATGTCTTTATGGAGCTTTGCTTTGTGCACTGGTGCACAGTCATGTTGGAATAGAAAAGGGCCTTCACCAAACTGTTGCCACATAGCATTTTCCAAAATGTCTTGGTATGCTGAAGTACTAAGATTTCCCTTCACTGGAAGTAAAGGGCCGAGCCCAAACCATGATAAACAGCCTCATATCATACGTCAATTCAGTAAAAAGCAGAGGGGCTTCTCAATAGGTTACCACAACAGTTTTTAGCTTTTGCCTTTCAGATCAGAACACCATAATTTTTATTTCTTTCAGAATAAGAGCCCAGGTTGGCAGCTTTTAAAACCATTTTCTTTGCTCTAGCGTGCAAGTGATCCACCCACTTCCTCCTCCTCCACCTTCCCATGCTGAGGTGAGCCCACCCCCCCTCAACACTTTGGTGTGAGCGATGGACATGTCTGTGGATGAGACGCACTGCAGGAAATGTGATGGATTCCTGTAGTGTGGGACATGGGTGCTGGAGTCAGGCTGTTATTCTGCCAATTATTCCAATTCCACCCTGAATGTCGCAGGCTCTCATATCCACATTAATACTTTCTCATAGCCTCATTCTGGAGAGGATAATAGCAGTTTTGACTTCAGTAAACTGAGTGAAAACCTTTTGCTCAGCCAAAGAGCAACATGAGTCTTCTGCTATGGCTTAATGGGGAAAAAATGACTGGAAAATGTCGCTGCTTTTCATGCAAATCCAAAAAAAGTGACTCTGAAAGCTCATTTGTGTTGCCTGCATTTGGATTGGCCTAAGCAATGACAAAAAGAAGGGTTTTTTTAATTTGCAAAACAGATCACCCCAGTTTCATACATGTTTAGGTATCATTGTGCAAAAGCAGTGAATAACTAATAAATAACACACAATTTTAGAAAAGTTTGGAAATAATGTGCACAGTGGGGACTTAAGTACTTAACCACTAAAGGACTGTGACAGGCAAATATTAAAAAAAAAAAAAAAAAAAAGATTTCTGTAAATCCTTCAAACACAGCTGAGGAGCTCACATGTGGCTTACAGATTTCCTGCCTTTTAGCTATTTAAGCTCTCTACACACTTCTGACTTAATAAATAATAAAAAACAATTAAATTAATGCCATATATCATTCAAGACTGCCTGTAAGGTATGGACATTGTGCTTTTTTTCTCAGTATCCAGGATGGATCTTGACCCCGGAGGGCTCTTTGTTTATGGCCAGAGTCAATGATGATACAGCAGGCGTGTACACGTGTACTCCATACAACAGCTATGGCAGCATGGGTTCATCAGGGCCAACGAATGTAATTCTACAGGTTTGTGTTAACATTACATAAAGCCAAGATACTCGTTGTAAAGAAGACCAGCACACTCAGGACACTTGGAAACTGCCACTGAATCTGTCCTTCTAGTTCTGCTAAACTGTCTATCCACACCGCTGTGTATGTGTTTTAATTAGCCACAACTGCGTCTGTCACAGTGAATTAAAAACTTAACAGAAACGACATTTTACTGACCTTTTCACTCCAATGTGTGAGCCCTCTGGCATTAATAGAAGTCAACTCAGACTCATTACAATGGCTCCACTATTGGGGAGTTAATTGTGTGGCTAATCCTTTTGTTATTAAGATAATCTTGTCCAAAGCGGCAGTAATCCAGTCTTAAAATCCATTGTTGGCATTGCTGCAATCTCCTTCATTCAGCTATATTGCTTTGGCAATTCACAGGACCCCCCATCATTCAGCATCACTCCAGAGAAGCAGTACAGACAGGAAGTGGGTAGAACCGTGCTTATCCCATGTCAAGGAAATGAGGACCCAACAATTAAAGTGACATGGAGCAAGGTAAATAACCCAAGTAGACGTTATTCTGTAAGAACTGCTGTTTTATTCATTGCTTTATATTCTTTTATCTTTTTTTATGTTTCCCATGAACTTGAACTCCTGTTGTAACAGTTAGACTTGTACATAGAGTATGCAAAGGGAAAAATGCTTAGAGAAATGTGCATCTTCCAAAACAGCAGTATCAGTCAGGATTGAATTTTGCAAGTAATATACTTTTTGAGTGTTTTTCTTTGTTGTCTTATGATGGTCATTTTGTCTGAATTCAAAAGAATTGCACTGAAATGCAGACACATCGACCAGAGTCAACTGGTAGTATAATAAAGATTGTACGTGCTCTATAACTATAACACCATAACTAGTGTTGAGGTGCTCTTGCTTTCATCCCTTGATTTTAAATTCACTCAGCTGTGGTAGAGAACCAAAATAAAGTGAGAAAATTTTCACAGTCATACTTTTTGACTACTCAGTGTATTAGAATTGGGCAGTATGACCTAAACTCCACATCACGAAAACATGTTCAGTTTTATCTTGACAACCATAAATGAGTTTAATGTCCACCCCAGCTGTATATACTGTATATTTAGACTGTATATTTAGATTCAGATTAATTTGTGAATGATTTCTGTGTTCTTTGTAGGTTGACTTGGCTCGTCGTACATCTTACTCCATAGAACCCAATGGTTCTCTGCTCCTGCAGCCTCTCACTAAGGACCACCAGGGGACGTGGGAGTGCAGCGCTGCTAACCGCGTCGCCGTGGTGAAAACCAGCACACAAGTCTTTGTCCTGGGTAAGAGCAAACTGAAAACATAACGTAACAAAACATCACAAAAGTCAGCTTTCCTGTTATGTCCACATTAAACTGTGTTTTGTTCCTGTTTTTATGCAGTACCGCTTAAAAGTTTGTGACCTCTTTAGAATTTGTCCTGAAAGGCAAAGGGAACCCAATCAAACAAATGAGACAGAAATATTATACTTGTGCCTTTATTTATATAAGAAAACTAACCATTAGTACATATCTATGAGTTATAAAGTACGTGAACTTTTGCTTCAGTATCTAGTGTGACCACTGTGTGCAGCAATAACAGCAGCTAAATGTTCCTGGTACCTGATGATCAGTCGTCCACAACGGCTTGGAGGAATTTTAGCCTGTTCCTCAGTACAGAACCACTTCAGTTCTGAGATGTCGATGGGTTTCCTCACAGGAACCTCTTGTTTCATGCTTGTTTTGTTTGTATGCTTGTGGTCGTTGTCTTGCTGCACGAGATTCAGCTCATGGATAGATGTTGTGACATTTTTCATTAAATCCACTGGTATAATTCAGAATTCATTGTTCCATTAATGATGGCAAACAGTCCTGGCGCAGATGCAGCAAAACACTACCACCCCAATGTTTCACGGACGGGATGAGGTTCTGATGCTGCAATAAGGTGTTTTGGTTTTTTTTTCTTCCAAACATGATACCTCTCATTTAAACCAAACCGCTCTATATTGGTCTCATCCGTTCACAACACATTTTCCCAATAGCGTTGTGGCTTGTCTGCATGATGTTTAGCAAAATGCAGACAGGCAGAAATGTTCTTTTTGGATAGCAGTGTCTTTGTCCTTGCCACTCCACCATGCACACCATGGTTGCTTAGTAATCTCCTGATGGGGGATTTTTGAGCATCAACATTATCCAGTGTGAGAGAGGCCTTCAGTTGCTTGGCAGTTACAGACAGTTCCTTTGTGACCTCTCAGACTATTACAGGTGTAGCTTTTGGAGTGATCTTTGTCGGTCGACCATTTTTGGGGAGGGTAACAGTGGTCTTGAACCGTCTCCATTGGAAAATTTGTGGTCAGACAATCAGAGATGGTTAACTTTTTCCAGCCCGATGAGCAACAACAAGTCTTTTCCGCACCATCACACACTTCCACAAACATGTCTTGTGAAGATCAGACTTTGACTCCCTGTTGTTGTTGTTTTTTTTTTTAATAAAACAGGGCACTGAATGACACAATGAGTCTCATTTCATTGATTGGACACACCTCTGAACAGACTCTAGTTTAGACTCTAGTTTAGCCTTCAAATTAACTGATAGAAGGTCACATACTTTTGCAGCTCACAATAATAATAATTTTCCTGAATAGATAAATTCAAAAGTAAAATACTTCTGTCTCACTTGTTTGATTGGGTTCTCTTTGCTTACTTTCAGGACTTGTGTGAAAAGCCGCTGTTGTTTTGAGTCATTTTTATGCAGAAATATAGAAGATTCTAAAGAGGTCACAAACTTTTAAGCGGCACTGTATCTGTGTACACCTCCATTATAAACCCAGCACAGGTTGGATGCCTGTGCCTCCGATACGCCTCCATTGGATAAATGTGGTACATCTAGAGATGGCCTCTAAACTTTAGCAGTATCAGGTGGTTGAAGTGCTGGCCAATTTCCATCAACTCCTCTCCATTCCCTCCATTACAGGTACCAGTCCCCACGCGGCTACCTCTCTGTCCGTCTCTCCAGGGGTGAAGCAGGCCAACATATCCTGGGAGGCAGGCTTTGATGGAGGATCAGCACAGACATTTTCAGTTTGGTGGGTGTAAAGCCTCCCACTTTCTTCTTGGGCTGTAACCATGGCAGCCATTGACAGAGCTAGTATTACTCTATTGATCTTGAGGAAGAGGAATTCATTTATCTGTTATCGCTTCTTGGCAGCTACAATAAAAAAAAAACAGTGCAGCAGAGCATAGCTTTATAATGCTGTGGCCATGCTAGCTACAATAGAAGGTAACTGACAATGTGATGCAGTTTTTGTTGTGAATCAGCACTGTTATTGGTTTAAAAATCACAGAGGAACGACTATTTGATTAAAACGAATGTAACCTGCATTCAGGTAGACAATAATGAACCAGAATTATACTGTTATTCTGGAATATGTTCTATTTTTGAGACCCTGTTTTACAGTTTCAATTTGTGGGATGTCTTAAAAATCTGGTTAAGTTAGCTGAAGTAAAAACTTGTTTTTAAGAATTTGATTCACTATTCAAACAGAAATCTATATTTTGATATTTTGGTTTTTTTCATGCCAGAGAATGTAAGTGGTAATACACAGAAAATGTCTCCTAATGCTCATTTTAATCACATTGTAACCTGGGAGCGCTACATCAGATGAAGATGAGATGAGCTATCTTAATCCCTTTGCGGGAACTGGGTCAACGCTGCAGCAAGGAGCAGCATAGAAGTAAATATATATTACATCAGAACTATAAAAATAGATCAGTCAGTCAGCATGAACTACCTGCAAATCGCCAGCTACTCCTTACTCTGACAGCCTGACGCGTCAAGACCATAGATTATGAAGGACAGTCAAAATTAATGCTCTCTGTAAAAAGAAAACAAGAGAGCCTTTGAATACCTTTGCTTCAGTATGTACTGGTCTAAACTTCATAGACATTTCAATTGCAGTCTTCATTTTTATGTCACATTGAATTGGAAAATGATGCTTGCTAGAACACTAATCTTGCATATTTTTCTTTGAAAGTTAACAATTCTCTGCTCTTGTATTTTGCTCTATCCCTAATGAAATTTTTTTGGGAGAGCATGTCCCACCTGAGAGTGTCCTTACTCTTTGCATCACTGTGTGGTATGGAGGCTGCACTGCCTGCTGAAAGACTCTGCAGCACATTGTGAATACAGCCAGCAAGGTCATGTGTGCCCCTTTGCCCTCCCTCACGGACATTTTCCACACCTGTCTCACCCGCAGAGCCATCAGCATCGCTGGTGACACTTTCCACCCCCTCACACTTCCTCTTCAGCCCCAGACTGTAACACACCCATTTACACGAGGACTTACCTTAGCTGTTTTGCACATAAAGACTCAGAACACTGTGTGTGAACGTGTTTGCACTACTGGCGTTATTGTACATAGTTTGGAGTTTATGTTGTTATTTATTTTTTACACTGCTATGTTTTTATCTTTTCTCTTTTTTTTTATTTAATTGCGTGGCATTAGTACTGAGAGAGAAATTTCAGTTCTCCTGTATGTCCTGCACATATGGTGAATTGGCAGTAAAAATCTTTGAATCTTGAATTTGAAAAATGATATATAGTAGAAAGGCTATATTCAAATCATTCTCAAGTTTGTGAAAAAGAAGGATGTGATGATTCTCTACACAAGGCTAATCAGTCATATTCTGCCCCTTAACATAAAAGGACATACTTCCATTGAAAATTTCCATTGAGTCAAAGCTATCACCATTAAAAAAAAGAAATAAAAAATAGAAACCTGGATTATTTTCAGACTGACTTTAATAATTTTCAAAGTTCCTCCTGCTTTGTCTAGGTGAAAAGGTTTTTTTAGCCTCCGGTAAAGTGATTTGCTCTGTATAAAATAGATGTGAACCTCAGCTCCAGTAGGAACATGAAAATCACCATAATTGGAGTTGCGAGCTCTCTGTGCAATTGTACAGATACATCAGTGCTGTCTCTGCCACAAAATCCGGAGCTGATGATGACTATAAATGATTAATGAAACCTACTTTTCTGTCATGTTTCATAAAACCAGACTACTGGAGTTTCCTGCCGCTCTTTTGTTCTCACTTCTTCTCTCTCTGTCTCTCTCCCTCTGCAGGGTGAAAAAGATTTCGGCGAGTGATAATGATGGGAAGCAGGACTGGTTTTCTGTGCCTGTGCCCACCTCAGCTGGCACCATCCTGCAGGTGACGGGCCTGTCCCCTTCCACAGACTATCAGTTCAGCATCCTGTCTCACAATAAAATGGGCACAGGACCCTTCAGCGAGATTGCTACTGCGCGGACCTTGGGTCAGTACTGTTCCCCAGTGTCATAATCATTTCCATTTTGGATCCAGTTTCAGATTTGCAAAATACTCCATAGCTAAATCTCTTGTCAGTTGTTTTATGTTATGTTATGTTAACAATTGTTGTCAATTGTTTTTATTAGCAGTAAACACAGAAAACATTCAGCAAGCAGGCTTTTCCTTTTTAGCTGGTAATGACTGTAGCTTTCACCGGCTGAAATAAATGCTGCAAAGAGCAGATTGTATCACCTTTGCTGATCTGAAGTGGCTTCCCAGAATAGCTTGCCAAAAGGACAACATGAAATGAGGCTTTTGTGTGGTTAATAAGCTTGATTCATGCTGGTGACTCCCCCAAAGATTGTTTGTTTGAGAAGGAAACAGTATACCTCTCCACCATCTAAGCTGGTTTGTGCTGCGTAGGCTGCTTCATCATTGCCTTAAGTAATATGTGATGTACAGACTCTACCATTCAGTCACATTACATTTACAACACAAACCTAAAAGGAATTTTTAGCCTCACTAGCCAAGCTTAAATCTCTGAACAAATGGATAAATTTTCATGCAGTCAGTCAAGTTCCTTTCAGAAGGACACAACTTTAATCGTCCACTTTTCATACATCTAGCGAAATGATCAAGTCAAAATTGCTTGCTAAAAAAAACACTTGCTAAAATAATGACGTTCTCCCATCAGCCTCAGCTGTGCTGTTTTTTTAATTAACTACCAATCAGTAAATGTTGGCATGCTAACCACTAAACTAAGATGATGAACATTATACTATATACAGATATTTTGCATTGTCAGACTGTATTATTTCAAAGCAACGCTGTGCCCTAAATACAGCCTCCCAGAGCGAGTGTGGCTGTAGTCTGGTGTTACCTGTCATCCAGCACGACGTTGTGTCTTCAAAAGTATTCTCATGATCTTACGAATGTCTACAGTCTTCCTGGAATGATCAAATGTTTACCTTGAAGCAAAACCGACACTCATAGCAAAACCAATTACCTCACAATGTTCTTCTCTTCATCTTACCTGGATGGACAGTGCATTTAGGGAAGTTTAGTTGTCCGCTCTAGCCTATAGCAGACCAGGGCAATGGATGGTGCCGTCTGTGCAAATGTTGTCAGTTAAATGTTGATTTTGCCCTTGGAAACATTTTATCTTTCCTGGCAGGAAGTAGACATGTAAGAGATCATAAAAACGTATTTGAGGATGCAACCTGCTGCTACTGGATAAGAGCTAAAAAAAAAAATAACATGTATATTCTTTTCCCAAGGGATCTTGTTGGGAACAGAATGATGGGTCCTCCCTGGTGAAACAATGCTACAGTGTTACTGGGGCCAGAAACGTCATTATGAACAGTATTATCACTATATTAATCAAACTTTCTTAAATTTTAATATAAAGCCTGAACTACTGCAATATGCCTCATAGAATGTTTGCCTTAGGTTTGATCAAACCTAACAAGCTGGTCAGTAAACTGTATATTGCAACTTGTTTGGGACTCAGCAAGAGAGCTAAAATCAACCCCAGCCCAACTCCCCTCACACTCTCAAGGTTGCACATCTGTGGCAGCGGCAATTTCCTCCCCAGTAATTTAATTTTTCCGCCAGAACATATCAAGCTGATCGACTGAAGGTCTTTCGTATTCTCTCTGCATCAGATCCTCCAGCGAGGAGGGGTAAACTAAAGCCCCCAGCGTCTCTGTCAGCTAATCAGGGCTCAGCGGGTGTTGTTCTGCAATGGTCCCTTCCTGAAGCTCAGCAACCTCCCATCACAGCATTTGTTCTCCAATCCCGCACCGAGCAAGGGGAGTGGTTTAATTTGGATGAGGACATCAGTGCCAACAGTAGCGAGATAGTCATTTCGGGTCTGCACAAGGTAACAAGCCATTCGCACTGCTCCCTCTGAGACTAATCAGTCCAGGTTTGCTTGTTGAATGTCTTTGAGATTTTTATCTAGGCTATACCTCCTTGGTCTTACATTTATAGACTCTCAATTATGCACAGTACATGACTGCCATCATTTTTCTGTCATCTTTCAATCTGTTTGCCCTCTCTTTACTTCTCTCAGCCCGTTTCATCCTTCTTATTCTCTCCTGTATACGCCTGCACAAATTCAAATGAGCTTCATTAGCATTGCAGGCACAGTCCTGTGTTGACAAAGTGTGGTTTCATCCTCGATCCTCCTCACTCCACTGTGTGTGTATGTGTGTGTGTGTGTGTGTGTGTATGCATGTGTGGATGCTGGTCTCAGGACTGTGTGTACGAGCTGCGGCTGCTATCTCGTCGTGGGGAGTTGCTGAGCGAGCCTAGTCCATCAGTCAATGTCTCCACCATGGGTAGGTGTTCCAGAGCAACCTTGCCCCCTTCACATTTTTGCCCCACCCTCTGTTTCAACCCATCCTCCTCTCTCAGTCTTTTTCTAACTGTTTTCTCTTATTCTGTATTTCTTCCTGTCCCTTTATTCCCAATGTTGGACCAAAATTAGAGCAGGGCCCCAGGGAATGCCGCCCATTAGAATCCTGAATGATAGAAATAGCTCCACTAATAACTTCTCGAAAGAGTTAGTGAAAGAACTTGTACTGGTATTTTCTTCTTGTGTGTGAATGTGACATGAATTTTTCATTAGATACAGAGATATCAAACAAAGGCATCTACAACACCCACTGATCACCCAAGTGCTGATTGTATGTTCTTTAACATAGCTCTGCTGATTTCAGTCTGACTGAGCAAACCATCCAGAACAATCAAATTTATGATTTGCTGATAACAATCATCAGGGACATTGATAAAATATATACATATATTTTATCTAATCTCCAATTAAGCGGTTACTGGTAATACCAAACCTCATTTTGATTTTCAATTTTGTCGTATTTTTATGAATTCTTTTGTTTGTGGTGTAAATGAATTGTATTGTTGCTGTAACAGAGTGATGCAAGGGGGATGGAATATTTATTGAAGGTCAGCCAGGGCAGTCAGCTGACTGCATGGTTTGATGAAGAAAAGCTGTTTTTCTTTCTTAGAAAAGCTTCTTAATTAATAAAAGTAATTTTAATTTTGAAGATTTGAAGTATAAATAAATACTTAATACTAATTTGAGAACTTATATTTCCAAATGATATATGCATTTTCTAACTTACCTTTATAGTCTTAATGTGTTGCTGCTACTGCAAGTAAAAGACTTTTGTCATTTCTTAATTATTTTGTAGTGTGTTATGGTTATTACTGACACTATAATCAGACCTAGCCTTCTGTTATTTTATTTGCTAACATACCTGATATAATGATACCACAGGGATGGAGATCTACCCTGCCCCATCTCAGCTCCTGGAGTTCGTCCCAGAGCCATTACTGGCCGGCGTGCTGGGTGGGGTCGGCTTCATGTGCTTGGCACTCATCTTGCTGCTGGGTTCTGCCTGTGTCATCAGCCACAAGAGGGACCAGCGCCGCAGAAAGAAGAAGGATGGTAAAATGCTCCTCACTCCAGAGACTCAGCAGACACTCACTTTGATGAACTGTATCATGAATATCATCATTTATTCAATAAAATATTGAAGGCACTTTCAATCCATTATATAAATCATACCCCATTGCATGGATTTGGTGCTCTTCTTGTCCCTTGTTCATCCATTCAGTTGTAAAAGTTATTGATGTCATTTACATTACTTGCTAATTAGGGTAATTTCTCATTAGTGGCTGATAAATGTAAGTGTAATTAACTTTTTGGACAAGGCTGGGTGTCTTAGGCCTTTTATTGGGCTGTTATTAGGGTTGATTATGTTTTTACTTCATGGTCAGTGTGGTTGTATCCTAATGAGTCAGATACCATCTTGCTCCATCTTCCTCCCTTTCAGAGCCCCCTCCTGACATCTATAAATGCTCCCCATCAATGTAAGTACCCCCTTTATCATTTCATTATAATACCTCCCCATTGACCTTTTCCTCTGCATCCCTTCCAGACTAAAATGTGTTGAAAATGCCTGCGCTTTGCTAGTTTTCTATTTCATATCTTCTTTCTCTTTTTCATCTTCATCTATTGCTACTGCTGTTTTGGTCTCTCTCTGTCTACATCTCTCCCACCCCCTCTTTCACTCTCACTCAATCTTATTTTCTCCCTCTTACATCTCCGTTTTTTTTTTACAATTTTCTTTTTTCAACCCTCCCTCTCCCTCTTTTGTTCTCTCTCTCTCTCTCTCTCTCTCTCTCTCTCTCTCTCTCTCTCTCTCTCTCTCTCTCTATCACAGTAAGAATTCAGGCACCAGCAGTCCAGACAGTGTGCTGAAGAAAAGCCTACTTCCAGCCAGCAACCTCTATCCTACCACTTCCTGTACCACCACCTCCTCCTCGTCCTCGCAGACAGACTGTTCCTCCTTTAGCACTGAGAATCATCACAGGCGGAAACATCTATTGTCCAACTACAGCAGAGGCCGCCTTACAAGAACAACATCTTCACCAATTTCTCCTTCAATTGAGCTGATCTCTCGAGGTCCAGATGGCCGCTTCATACTCCCATCATGTGACAATGATACACTGAGTGTTCTCAGCAAGAAAAGCACAACATATGACAAACTTGCAGGGGTCCGAAGGACTGTTTCACTGCACTCAGAAAGGGAAGACATGAAAGAGCCACCGTTTGTACTCTCTGTAGATCTCCCACCTTGCAAACCAGCAGAAGCTAATTCCACACAGCGAGTTGGTGGTATAACCCAGCAGCTGCCCTATCACAGAAAATATATCCTTGATCAAAAGGCATCCTATGATGGTTTTCCTGACCTCAGCAGCATGTGCTCAAATAGTAGTTTGGCCACTGTTCCTCAACAAGACAGAGAACCAACTCTAACTTTTCCAGTGCTCCCACATATCCGTTCCGGCCTAGGTCAGCCATCCACAACTGCCAGCACTCTGGTTCTCCAAATGGAGCACGAGCGGGAACGAGGAAATCTGAGTCACTGCCTGAAACTGGCTAAGGAGAGGGAAGAGCTGGAGAGGGAGCTCCAGAAGTACACTCTGGGAAGGAGCTCCATGAGAGAAACGAGGAGTGAGCATTTTGACTTAGACAGGCAAGAGGCTGGTGGTTATGAACTTATGTGGGAACATAAGAGCAGCACTTTGCCACACAGATACCTCCAAGACAGCAAGGAGAGCTTTGGTCTGTCACCAAGCCCTTTTTCATCATCTTCTGTGCATGGGGGAACCCATCCTTATGTCTCTCCCTCCACTCTGATTCCAGATTTCACTCGTGTCAATCTGTCTTCACCTATGAGTCCATCTTGTTTTAAGTCCATCAGCCATCATCCTGCTGCACCATTTACCAAACAGACCCAAGTCCAATCAGAAAGGCCAGGCAGTTTTTCCAAAGACAGATTAACTCTCCCACATCTCTCCTCAAATCCCCAGAGACATGAAAGTGTAGAGGCAGCACCAGAGGGCTATGATAATTCACCACAATTAGAAATGCAAACGAATGATTCATGCTCTAAAGCACGGAGACAGAACAGTCTTAGTCATGGCAGCATTTCAACGTTGTCTTTCCATAGCAATAAATATACTGAAAGATCTAATTTGACTCTGGGTGTAGTGCCAGATTCAGACTCCACAAAAGTGGAGGTAGGGTTCCCTGAACCTTCTGATGATGACATGTGTGTAGAGATGAGTGTGGATGAGCCAGAGTTAGAGGTATGTGTAATGCGACCTACAACGCCCATGCTGCACCACAGAATCGCCTCTCATGTGCAGCAAGGGCAGTCTCTGACTCGCAGAGGCCGGTACGAGGACATGAGTAGGAGCCTGAGCTTTAACTGCCGCAGTCCTGTCTCTGTGGATGATATTATCAAGAAACCAGCTTCTTCACAACCTCCACAACCAGAACTCTGGAAACCTGTAACCCAAGGCTCTAAAATCTGGGACTCTAAACACCGAAGTCATAGCCTTGACTCAAGGAGACGCAAAGAGAGTAATTTTTTGACTCCTGATGCGTGGGTAGATTCTCTCAGCCAACAGAATTGTTCTGCTACATCTTCCTGTTGTCCAGATTCTTTGTTCTGGGAACCCCAGACTTCTCCTTTAAGGAAGATCTCCAAATCTCTAGCAGATTCTCCTCCTGCTTCCCAAACTGCCTCCTGTTTACCTCCTGCTGCGAATGCTTTATCTCCAAGGAGCAGTCCAGACAGGTCCATATCAAATTCTGATGTGCCTTGCCACTACGAGCCGAAAAGAGAGGAGTCCGTCTTTCCCAGTGCTTCCAGATGGCCAATCGCCCACCAGGAAGCCGTAGAAAAGGCAAAAGGTTCCTTGGAGGCCATGAAGGAAGCTTCCAGATGCTTACCACTCAGGAACAGTAATCAAGATGCACTAGAAGTGGAGGCAGGTGGCTATGAGGGAGTGCCAGAGTCCGGGAGCAGCTACAGCAGTTATGCCAGCAGCGGCCGAGGCAGCATGGAGCCTGCTAACGGACGTCTGTCCCTGTGTCACCTTTCCCCAGTCCTCACCAGCTCACCAGAGACAGTCGAGGAGAGCCAAGGGAGCACAGAGGACAAGCACAGTCACCAAATGGAACCAAGCCAAAGGTATTAAGCACATAATGAATGAGGGAAATTATATTTTACTGTATAGTATTACTAAGTACTATATTTTTGTACATGCCATATTTAATTGCAAATTCTTATTTGTACATCAGTCTGTGATTTGTGTGATGTCAAAAAAATTTAAAAAGCAATCGATCTGTTTGAACATCAGTAAACACTGATATGCTGCAAAAAGCAACAAGTGATTCAAAACTCTAAGAATTATAGAGCATTCTCAAGTGTTGCGTAGTTGCACAAACATTAAATAAAATAAAACATCTCACTAGGATTAGAAGTACATACCACAAATATCCGCTCAGTTCTAAATCTCTAAGCAAAACCAAAAATGGTTGACTAGAACAGGGGTGGCCAACTAGTCAGAGACTAAGAGCCACTTTTTTTTCTGCGTTACTGCAACGAGCCACATCATACACATGGGCAACATGAACACATGAACATCATCCCATTCCTTAATCATGTATGCAGGCACAGGCAGGCACGCACACACAGACCTCTGCTCAGCCAGATTTAATTAAAATAACCACACCAACATGATAATATTAGTTATTTTCAACAGTTAACATTGTGTGCACTGTCTCACACACACAAACACTCAGTTCAAGCAAGTCCACAAACAAAAATAGAATAATTTTCAATAACATTTTTCTCTTACTATGCTGCTTAGTGAGACTTCTGGCATTCCTTATCTTGAACAATCCTCTTCAAATCTGGCTTGTATTCTGTTGTTGCCACTCGAAGCAATTCTTTCAAATGAGTGTCAGTCAGAACAGATCGATGCTTTGATTTCACGTGTTTCAGGGTAGAAAACACAGACTCGCAGACAGAGATCGTTTCTTTCACATCTATGCCACGGGTTCTGTCTTTTAATGGCACAATATCAAGGAGTTCTTCTTTGATCATACATTCATTTGACACAGACCGTGCAAATATTGCCAACTGAGGCTTGTCCTGTATGTCACAACTCTCATCCAATGCCACACTAAAATACGCACATGCTTGAAGGTCAGAGTGCAACTGTGATTCAACAGCCGTATTAATATCCGATATTCTGCGTTCAACACTGTGGCGGGACAGTTGGACGTCTGATACGCTCTGTTTTAGTTTGGCGTCTTCAGAAGACAAGATTTCAACAGCGTCAATGAGGCATTTTTTAATGAAGTCCCCTTCGTTGTATGGCTTTTTAGCCCGTGCTATGTTCCAAGCCAGTTGATATGATGCAAGCGTTACGGTCTCCGAGTGTTTCGTAAATTTTTGGAAAAACTGCATCTGCTTTTCTGCCTGACTTTTCAAAGCGACCAACTTGTGCTTGCGAAGTTCAGTCCCTTTTGGAAATTCCTGTTCGATGTTAGGATGGAGTGAGCTGAAGTGACGCTGAAGATTTGAAGCTTTGAAATGCGCTAATGCTGCGTGACATATAAGGCAGATCGGCTTGCCATTACGTTCAACAAAAAAATATAAACTCTCCCACTCTGTCAAAAACGTCCTGTGTTCTTCTTCATATTTTCGTTTGGCTGTGCTTTTTTTCCCTGCCATTTTGAGAGCTAACTTGACGGAAATTGTTTACAACGCAAATGATGTTGCGCCAAAGATTCTCGTCGCGCGTTTCACGTCACTCAAACAGGCTTACCTGGTCAGCCTGCCATCTAGCCGTAGGGGGAATAAATGGCAACGCCAGCCAAGCATATTTGACGCATGTCATGTGAAAGCTCCTGAAGAGCCGCATGAAACTAGTTAAAGAGCCGCATGAGGCTCGGGAGCCGCGGGTTGGCCGCCCCTGGACTAGAAGAATAAAAGCATTTAAAAGTAGTTTTGATGCTTAGTTCATTGAGACCTCTTCTTTGCCATTTGTAAACATTATTGTGTGTGTCTGTGTGTGCATTTAACATAGAAATTGGGTTTATATACTTAGTAGTGTTTTGTGACCTCTTCAGGAGAAAGGCCTCAGTTGATGAGAATTATGAGTGGGATGCTGCAGATTTCTGCTCACAGCCTGGAGACCATGATGGTGAGGATTTTTATTTTCTTATTAATATGCAGCTCATGTTTTGGCACCAACATTGGTGAAAAACTAGATACATTTGTCTGTTTAGAATCATTTATCAGTACATCACAATGTTGGAGCCAAACGAAATGATACCCTGGGTGATTGTGGTGAAGTTAATCACTATTCATCCCAACAGTATCTTCAGTTCAATGAACAAATCCTGTAAATGCCATGTTCCCTAGCGGATTAGGACATGAATAAGAATAATGTCTTTCTTAAGAATGAGAAATATCACCATATGAGAAGAAAACACATCTAATAGGCTGATGGAATTAGCAAATCTGCCCATTAGTAAGGTACTAGGAGGGGGAGTAATGTCAGCGAACACCCTAAATATGAGCATCAGTGTGCAGGCTAAATTGGCTTCTTCAGTTGGTTAGTGCATCTTCAGGCAGTAATAGCTTCCATGCTTCAATTACTTTGAACAGTTGGCTTGAATTAGCCTCTTTTGACCAAACAGTTCCAGGAATGATGGGGTCACAGGAACAAAACCTTTAGCTTTTCTAACTTAATTCTTGTTTGTGTTTACATCACATCTGATGTAAATGTGTATTCAAACCAGCTGGGTTGTGTATTTTTTTTTTTTTTTTCCAAACTTAAATTCAGTTGTTTACAGTGGCAGTGTGGCTTTAGAGAGCGACATTTAACAGGCCATTACAGGAACACTTAGAGGTTTTTAAACTGATCAAGGTGACATTTGTTAGTGTCCTTTCAGGAGAATATTATGATAAAAGGTCAAGACATGTTTTCACTCTTTGTCTCCTCTAAATAACTCGCAAGCTAATCTGCATTTGCACTCACAAGCCGATATTTAACAACCAGCCCTTAACCTCTGAGTGTTTCATATCTGTGGGAGTTCCGGAAAACCAGCAGGGTGCAGACATGTAATGATATCACATCTGCGGTAACATATCAGGAAACTCAATAATAATAACTCAATAATTTCACAAGTTTCTTTTTACCCACAGGCCTGATTCCTTCATCGAATCTTCTGAAGCCTGCTAGGTGCTGTAGCCTTCCCAGCATGCATTGCTCCACAAAGGCACTGAGAAATTGCACTCAGCTCTCTTTGCTCCCAGGCCATCAAAGCAGCTGCTCTGCTGAGCCAGAACCAGACACTGTGCTGTTCTGACAGTGCCAGCCTTTGGCCCATTTCACCTAGTGTGTCCTTTGACTTACTGACTTGCATCACAAGGTGACAAAAAAGTGCATGTGGCAGAGAGTGCGCTTTAGATTGATCAATTCAATTCACTTTTCAAACCAAAAAAGACTAGAGTACAGAATATCTTTTTGTGTGTGTGTGGGTGGGTTGGTCTGCTCAATCTTTTTTTTTTGTTTTTTTTTTTTTTTAACTTGAAAAATAATGGTTTTCAACAATACAGGTTTTAGTTAAAGTAGCTGAGACATGAAATCACCTGTACCCTTATGCAGAGCATTTAAAGTTTGTTTTGCTTTGTGACTGTCATGCTCTTGATATTTTCTTTCTTTCTGTCGTTCTGCCAATATCAAAGCATTTCACTGTGCTCGAGGATTCACTACTGTAGTTTGATGAGGATTCATCATCCAGGGATGACTCATTGGCCACGCCAGGGACAAAACGATCTCAGTCATCATCAAGTGACTGGTTTAGGCAGGGGATAAATAAGTGTTTAGATATAATCAATCAGTTTTGAGTTTAATAAAATAGATATTTATGAAATGCCAACAAATATGGAAGATAAATAGGAAATGAAAGGTTATTCGGCTGCACGGTACGGTAGCTGTTCTACTTTAGTTTAGCATTGTTTTTAAAAGTGTCGTTTCCCAGCAGAGATCATTATCAGCTTTTTTCCCCTTCAAATTGCTGTTTTTAAGGTTTTTTTCCATACCAAAAATTCATACTGGATGAAGGCCTTACTTTCCCCTGCAGGCCATCTATTTGTTCAGTGAAGCAAGACCTGTAATTATGTTCAGTAATTGAAGAGGGTCAGGTCAACTTGTAGGGTTTGCCCTTGTTTATTTTTTTTTTATGGAGATAAAGGGAGATTAGCTTTTATTTTGACTTTAATTTACCAAGGGTCACTTCACTGAATGAACACCTGCTTTACACTCACAGAGTTATTCACACAGGGAGCAAACAGCAGCGCTGATAAATGGCACCAGTTGAATGCTTATATGCCTCGTTTGAGGGCATGTCGACAGCAGGCATTGAGCACATCCTTATCAAATTGTATAGTCATGCTGTCATTTCATAAAATGCTGTAGTCAAAAATGAGGAATTAAAAGCAAATTTCATTGTAAATTCGCAAAATTAGTTGTTAAAGTTTTTCTTTTATCTGACTGCTCAGTCACATCAGTATTTATAACAGTGAAGTTTCTGATCCAATTTTATTCATTTCAGTGGTCACCTTATTATAAAGGTCCTATGTTTTTGATTCAGGGCTGTTTAGTGATTTAGGGACAGAAATGGAAAACAATATTCACAATTACTGTTTTCAGTGGAAAGTAGCTAAAGAGTGTTCAAAAAGTCACCACACTTGCTGGTTGGTGTCACATGCTAATTTTCATATCATATAATTTGATGTCACCACGTAACCACTTACATATACCGTATACAAGAGATATAAAAATAAAATTCAAAAAATCTGTTAAGCTAAACCTAACTGACTCTTTATCATTATCATTATCTTTATCATTATCTTTTTTTTAAAAGCTAAATTTTCAATAACTTGTTATGCAGGCTGCTGACACTAAAATAAACTCACTGTTATGTACTTCTTTGTAAGTGATTGTGCTTAGTTAACCTTCCCCCACTGCTTCCAGCACAATTTGTCAAGAAAGCACAAATGAATATTTGTGGTGTGACTGGGCACTCTTAGTCACACTCAGAGTCTTATCTGTTGCAAGGGATAACAGTGAAACACAGTTCATTGCAATGTTGTTTTAATTATTTTATGCGGTATATATCCTAAATTTTTACAATGATGCTGAAAAATTTAAATCACTGAAAGCACTAATTTTACCCCCACCTGCTTCCCAGTGTAGATTGTTTCTGTCAAACCAGCGACGTTCCAGGCACAAACCTGTCACCACTGCTGTAAACCTGCTGAGAGAAACGTGCCTGTGCCTCATGCTCTGTTTTCTCCATGAACAATGATGGGATAAAAAAAGGAACATTGGGCTTTGCTTGCTGCTCTAGCTCAAGGCCTTCACATTAGTCAACCAAATAATTAACTCAGAACTCCACAGTGTACCAGAGCATTGTGGAGTATCCATCCTGTAATTGAAATTCACTCATAGAGGCTGCATTTACTGCAAATCAATGTTTCACTTCTGTAGAACATTTTCATTTTCTAGTGTACACATATTGTACCACAAGTCCATAAATGATCAAACCGCATGTGCTGCTCTGGGGATTTGTAGTCAGCACTACTTTTTTGCCTATGTTTTTAAAATTGAATCCAAATATTGCGCTTCCAATACATCAAACAAGGAAATGTGAAAATATTTTTTCGTGTACCATCTACATTTTTTTAAAAGCACAATTTTGCCCCTTGTTGACATTTAGGACTACAACCTGAATAGCAAAATCATACAGGGAACGCAACAGAATAAAACAATCCAAAGGAAACCTGTTCACAAAGAGATGTGAATAACAGCAAGGGCTCATAAACTGGACTGTTATACTGCTACCTTTTTAGTTATTGTGTGTACTTAGGGGGATTAGCTTTAAAGCAGGCTCTCTTTTATTATGTCCATTAAACACTGAATGAATTATTTGCAAATGCTAGGAAGTGACTCTCGAGTCTAACAACCAATCAAGGTCTTATGAAATGAAATGTCATATACAGACTGAAGTGTAACCAAATGGTGCTCATGTTACTTCAGCACAGTTCTAAACTGTGAGTAACTCGAGTCTCTTGAGTGAATGTCAGCATACTATAAAGCTTTACCAGACTGTATTTGCTGTATTTAAATGGGCTACGTGATTATAGCGTTGTCAAAACATTCAGATTGCAAGGATTTGTTTGTAGAAAAATGACACAGTAGCAAAGCTCAGTGCTTTGACAAAATATCAGGAACATTTGGACATTATAATTATTAATAATCCTATAATTAACATTATAGTAATTAGTGAAATAACTTCTTAAAATTTGTTAGATGAAATTCAACAGCTTCCTCCAACTCTTCAAAAATCAAGTTGTAGTTGGAGGCAGCATGCAGTGCATGTCAGAGGTGCAGAAATGGCTTTACTCTCTGCTGCTCCATTTACACAACGTAAACTGGAGAAGCAATCTGTGATGGTGTAAAGATATACAGCTTGATTCTGCTCTTTTGACACTGAGTGGGCAGCGGATTTCATTGACTGATAAAATACTTGTCTTACATCTGAACCAGCTTCCAATTAAACTAATGGTATTAGTACTGCAGCACCAGACAACCCCCATCCTGAGAAAATGATCGGAGGTAATGTCACAGTCATCCTTTTTAATGCTCTGCAATTCCATTTATTTAGACTTTTATATCACTTTGACATCAGAGATTACAGGGTGAGACAAACACATATTTCTCGTCTGTGTCTGTGGAGGAGAGTTTTCACAATGCTGAGAGCAAACAAAGAAAGCAGTAATGAGAGTGTGCAAATATGGCCTGGGCATGGGTACTTCAACAGCTTATTTCAAAGGCAAACACTCATAGCATTCACACGATAAAATAGCAATTCGCACTGACAGGTCTAGTTTTTTTTTTGTTGTTTTTCAGTATGTGTACATAGTGTGAATTTATCAGCTGCATTTATCATAGCATTCAGGCTTTTTTTTTTTTCTTAGATCAATCTGAATCTGCCAACCTACCAGTGACTTGTTGTTTGTGAAGTGATGTTTTTCAATGAAGATGATCCCATTACTCCTGTTTTAAGTGTTTCTATACAAGAAGTGACACAGTGACAGCTTGATATGAGCTTTACAGAGAAGATGCAGAAAACTGGAAGTATGGTGCTGCTATGGTTTGAGAGATTTGTTCTGACCCTTAGCTGATAGTTTAAAGTCAATTAGTTATAGTTTTCTTTATTTTTTTAAGTACCTTGACCTCCCAGTCACTTCATGAAGTATCACTTAGAGCTCAGTATGCTGTAATTAAACATGTACAGGGCATTTAGATGAATAGGATAAAAATAAAACTTTAAAAAGTACTAAGAATTCAACCTCACTGATGCATACATTGCATTCCTCTGACTGCTTCACAGTAAAAGCAAGGTCATATTTTACCAAGTATCTGCTTTTAATGCAAAGCAGCAACAGTGGTAAATGTTTACATTAGCATTAGCTTAAACTGGACTTAAGACTGGATGTATTATGTTCTATGGACCCTTTATGAGTGAAAATGTTCTTGTGGTGGACCCAGCCACCAACAATGAATATTAATCAAAAGAATGTAAAAACACTGGCTAAGAACGCCTATAAATGGTATCAAAATGAGTTTGATTTGATGAACATCTGAAGGATTATAACTTTCTGAAAAAATGAGAAAGCCATGCTCTGTCCTGAGTCATTTCTAAGTCAGACTTTCTCTGAATGTAAATTTGTGTTCACTTATGCCCACCTTCAAGCATGACTACTGACAAAACTTTAAGTGTTCTTCAGTCTGTTTTACCTGGAGGCCAAAGCGTGCACTCAATTAAAAGTTGACAATCTGTACTTTTCTCTTCAGTGGAGACTTAGGTGTGACATGCAAGTTAGATGAATTTACAACTCTTATTCTTATTCAGAATTTGTCACCATGAAATTCATCCTTATGTAATAATGACTCACGTCAAGTAGTGCAGTAACAATAAAGCAAATACTGGGCTTACCTTATCAACTATCCGGATTTGCTAATTTTTCCAGTTTTATACAATTTTGGTTATGGACTGGTAATTGATTTAAACAAGCAATTTCAAATATTGTGAGTGATGATTTTCATGGTGTTTCTGTTCCATTTTATAGACAACATTTTATATATAAAAAAGTTGACAAATGAATTACAGCAGTTGATAGATTAATCAATAATTAAATGATGAGTTGCAGATGCATTTGTCAACTCATAAGACATTTAAGTTCACTAACGGAGACTGACAAAACATTGCTCTGCAGTAATAAAAAGCATTATAAACTGACACATCACAGGACTTGAGGGGTCACATTGAGGGGTTACTGCATAGGGAGCTGTACATGAAACACACACACAATCAGTTTGTAGCAGCAATGCAGTGGCATTTTCAGTGTGTTTCACTGTAATGATTGTGTTCATTTTTCATTTAACCTTGCAGACATAGTTATTATTTTTTAATTTTTTTTTATCTTTACATGGATTAAAGAAGGTATTTGTGTTTTGCTTGACAGAAAGAATAAGGATGGCAATTAGTGCTTGTTGCTGAGGATAAGCTGCGACTATTATCTCCTGCCAAGTGTAAAATTAGCACGATTATCTGCAATATTACCATGGAAATATGGTTGGACGTGGATAATTTAAAGATTGAAACCTAAATGGGAGTTTTTCAATCAGTCTATCTGCACATCCAGCATTCAGTCTGAGAGGCGAGAATTCGCAACATGTCAGCGAAGTTAATTACCTCACCGAATGCCTCCCAGCAGAGTGTGGAATAATAGCATCAGGGAGAGAATGACTTTGCCTCTGTTGTACTGGTTTTATAGTACAGCAAAAAAATCATTCTTAACCCCTATTTCACTTTAATTAGGCGTTTACCCAAGAGATTGTACTTTTTGAAAAACATCTGTGTTCCTGTTATCCCAAGGGCAAAGACCTTGCAGTAGGGGTAGGTACTTATTCACTTACTGATTACAACTTTTGTCCACTCAGAATTGATGACCTCATGATAATGGCTGATTTTTTGTTCGTCAGAACACACTTGGTCGAAAAGAGATAACAGAGCGCAATTTCTCACAGTGCTTGTTGACACTGTGAAGCACTTTGACCAATATATTTGAGTGAAATGACTCTTTTCATTAACTGAATATTTTCATTGCAATGAAGAAAATATGTAGTCATATTATTAAAAATATAAACTATTGATTAAATGATTAAAATCCAGACTCTATTTGTGTATTAAAATCAAGGCTATATTTGTGTGGACTGTTTCTTGTGTAAATAAATTATGCATTTGTGCTGTTCTCATTTCTGTATTTATGGTTCATGAGTTTATGTGAAATTTTGCAATAATCTTTACCACAATGACAATATAATGACACAAATGAGCTCATATGCCAAAACAAACATTTTAATTGATTTATTTCACTACGCAAGTTTCCCAAATGTTTGGCTGAGCAATTACATTTTTTTAGCTAATGACTTACTTTTCAAGTGAAGGTTTTAGTGTCAATTTTAGAGATTTTAGAGAAGTTTTTTTTCCCTTTTGATTAGAAGGCAAATGTGGTTTACAAGTTTTTTTTAATGTTTTGTGTATTTGTGTGTCATCTAACTTTGAGACTTTGAGTTGTTGAATAAACACTATGTAGGTATATGCAATCCCTGAATCAGGGCCATTTCAAATAAAAATGCAACGTTTGAAGAATTAATGTACATTGAAATAAACTTTGCATGATATATTTGTCAGCTTAAATGGTCATCTGTCTTTCACTGCCTTCAAACTGATCATGTCTTTTTCCAGTGTAAATCACAGTCTAGCAGCAATGAGGTAATTCGATTTTGCATTATTAAATGTCCCTGAACATTTTATCTTGCCCAGCCTCAGATTTTTCCTTGCGAGTTACTTTCGATTTGTTGACATGAGATTGTTAATCAGACACTGATGTTCACTAAAATAGATCTGCCTCTCGTACACCAGAGAAGTTAACATGCATACTTTAACTGATTGGTATTCCTCTTTGCTCATTTTGGGTGTTTTGCATACACAAATACTTTCAAAATCAATGGAACTTTGTTGATCCAGACCCTTTGAAAAATGGGGCTATTTGGGGAGAATGTGGGTGCTCACTGGCATAGAAATTAATCACCATAGTTTATTTTCAAACTATATGACAAATAGATGTTCACAGTGAGCAACTGCAAGCTTTAAGTCTGCAGTTCCCATTTTGATGGCAAAATATTTCCAAATCTGTCTCATTTATGTCAGCTTGAGATGACACAGCTCCTTTTCATCTGCCCTTCTCCATCTCATTTGGATTGTGGTCATGACTCAGTGTGATTATCATGGATCACTGTTGGAGATGGACTGAATTCACAGTCGTTATACTGTGTCAGCAGTTAAGCCCTTTAACTGGAATAAAAAATAAATAATAATAAAAATATACACTCAGTTCTTATTGGATGAGACGTACAGAGCATATTAAAGCCAATAAACACAAATACATACATGTGCTTGTACCCACTTTTTGTTTAAATAGCAAAAATACTCTGAGAAGCACCATTTATACAATATTTGGCATGAATGTTATGTGACAACTCTATGGCTCCACAAACTACAAAGGCTTCTGGGATTAGTGAAATATAACCTTCATTACTACTTTTAGCATGATTACTGCATTTTTTCTTCATTGCAGTGATGTATAATAATCCTTTCTAGGCACTGCTCAATAGTAGTAATTCATGTGGTGCCTGACAAAACCTCTTTGTTGTTGTTCTATAAATCACTGTGAGGCTCTCACGGTCTGTCAAGTAATTTGTGAACTGAAAAGGCAGATTATGAAAAGGTGTTATTTAACCTATAATTTACACATCATGAATTTGAAGTTCTAAGTTTCTAACATGGACCCCCCCCCAACAAACAACAACACATAGCAACAAAATAAAAACAAACAAAGAGCAAATTGAATTACTCATAAATACCTTCACTACCAGTGGAGTTGAGTGGGCATTTTCACACCTCAGTATTTACAGCAGGCAAATAAGCAACGTGTCTGTTTAATTAATTATGACATCGAATGAACCAGTTGTGACAAGGTCCATTCCAGTCTGAGCAGTTGGGATGGACCTTCAAGACATAAGCTCTCACCTTGCCTGTTGTTTAAAGATCTGATAGTTTGCTGCTGATCCAGCCACTGCCTGTCATTCTCCCTGAGATGATTTGAGGAATGTGTGGAAATGAGACTTTCCTAACCCACACGTGCTGATGGTCATCAATTAATAACATTTTCATTCAGCTTTCGATGCTGAGCCACAGCTCGAAGAAGTTGCTCTTACGGGCTCTTAAACATTAAGTGACCGCTAACTGTTGAACATAATAAAATTGGTGCTACCATAAATCTCTATTCAACCCTCATGTGCCATGGGGTATCTGCAAAAGTCTTACTTAATTCTTTTTACTAGAACATCCACTACGAGCAGCTAAAGCACGTTTAATATTTGTAGCCATGTTAGTGTCATGCTTGTATGGATGGAAGTGTTGTTCTGTGTGTCTACTGTATATCTATTGGTATAACTACTGTGGATAAACAATTGGACATCCCACTGACAACATCCAACAAATCAAATTTTTTTTTCCTCAATAAATTTCAGTAGAAATTAACAAGGCAAGGTTTGATAAATGTCCATTTTTACTCAAAAAATAAATATATATATATATATATATATATATATATATATTATTTGGTCAATGGGAGCTGTCCGCCTGTCACAACTAAAAACTCATATATTGTGTTAGGTATTCACAGGTTTCAATAATCCTCGAGTCTGTTCCCACCTTGAGGTGTTACTGTGATCCCATGAGACTTGTCACTCCCATGACAGTTTGCCCTTAATCAGATGAGATTGATGCTGCCTGCAGCTGTTCATTTCATCCAGCAGATGCACTACATCACATGTCTACACAATCTCCATATCACACCTGTTGATTTGCTCTGTCTTACAGATTCCTCAAAATGCCTCAGACAGCAAACAGGGACCATAAAGAGATTGTCCTTGACATGTAGTTTGACCTTGCCTATGATAGCCATATTGTGTAATGAAATGGAAACTGTGCTGGCGGCACTCTCACAACAGCACGCTTATATTTTCCGCAGACAAAACACTTAAAAGATGAGAATGCCAGATGTAAACTAAGTGATACCAAATGTGACAGAAAAATAGTGGCCCAGTGCTGTCAGTGTGAGCTGTCATAAAGACAACAAGCAAAATGTCCTGTAGGAATGCACAAAGACACAGCTTGCTTGTTGCCTCATACTTTATAATTGCTAGTCTAGGGAAGAAAATGCATCATAATTTAACATTTTATGATTTCATGAGACTCTCTGATCTTTAGCCTAAGGCCTGAAGTATAGACTACAATGTCTACAATGCAAATTTTCTGTTTTCACCTTCACATACAGCTGTCAATGGGCTATTTTACATTATGAATGTTCGGAGTTTCATGCAAATAGATTATACCATTAGTCAGATAGATTACAAATGGGTTGATGGGGTTGACTGTGTTGGCCAAACAGCAAATTAGATAAAAAGTGAAAGCAATAAGTCTGGTGTTCCGAGATCTATTGAGTTTACTTTGTGCCAGCAGTGTTGTTGTGTACTTTTTTTTATTTTATACCATATTTTAGTTAATTTTCTTGTTGTTTGATATTTGCCATTGATTGGTAATGCCTGTACTGTTACCTTTCATTGGTGTACTGTCTGACGTACTGTTTACCGAGTACTGATGTCTGTTTTCCTTCACTGATGGGTTTTTATTGTTTCCTGCTATTCATCTCTTCAGTTGTCTGAGTTCGTGATGGACAAACTAAGACACTCGTTTGAGTTCATCCAACATTCCTCACATTTGTCTATCATTTCTGCCTTTCAGACTGCACAGCACTTGGAGCATTTGCACTCTCCATAACTTATGTCAAATAGAAAAGACTCAAGATGTCAGTTTGCATTACGTCACAGTTAACTTTATCACTGCACTATAGTTGGCACGGCTCTGTTGGCTGAAACAGGGACAAAAGCCATTTGGCACCACTTGCAGATAATTCATATGGTATAGTGCTACAGGATTAAACCAGGAACCACTAATGAAATTAAGCACAAAGCTTCTTCAGGGCTATTTTCAAGAATGTCCTTGACCAATCGCAGTCACAATTATAACGTGATGGGGAAGAAGCTGAGTCTGAGTTTCTAATAAAATGCCTTTATTAGAAACTCTCCTTACACAAAAAGTGTTCTTACTGTTGATAATGAACAAACATGACAAGGAAAATTAACCTGCAAAAAAGCCTTATATTTTAGAGCCCTTAATAATTTGGTTGTATATAGAGATCTGTCATCTGTCATGGCAATGACTGACAAGGCCAGAAACAGGGAATCAGAAGTGCAATCCCTTGAGCTCTGAATTGTTGACTGCTGTGCACCAGGAAATCAACACTGGAATGCATACTAAATTTAGTCAGTCATCATGGATCGTTATGCATAGTTGTAGTTGAAATAATTAAAAACTCAGTAGGTAAAGTGGAGAAAAATAACAGCAGTCACAGGACATCAGGGACCAGTGGGACATCGCAAGAATTTTTGGATGTTATTAAAGATAAAAACCAGAGGAACTGAATCCAAGAACTGAATCCTGAGGGGCTCCATGGTGATTTACTCAACAATAGAGCCCATTTCTTTAGGTACAACTTAACTTAGCCTTTTGCATTTTTGAAAACAATACAGTAATGCAGCTGTATCAGTGGCTGTGTTTAATTTCTGAAGCAACATGACAAAATGTGTTTGAAATTTAAGACAAATATTATTTACCTTTACCTTCATAAGAGCTATTATAGTGCTTGGATGTCGTCACAAGCCTGATTTCTGGATAAAAGCGAGGTTTGAAATCGTATTATAATTATTTTTCATAATGCTGTGTTGTCTGCTTTTTTTTTTTAACTTATTAAGGTAAAATGCTAAACTGAATGAGATATTTATTATTTGCAGCACATCAACTGCTAGGCGAGGAAAGACAAATGGGATACAAAGGTAGAGAATATGATCAAAAATGGAGACCTCCATGGGACTCCATTGAACTTTTCTGAGACTGATGCAAGAAGACGGGAGGCAGCTACTGTTTGCTTAAGTGGTTATTCAGCAGGAAGGTCATGGATACACTGTCAGGAATGAGGCTGGACGTGAGGACCCCTCAGAGAAGAACATCATACATTTATTTGACCTGGTCTGTGACAAGCTGTGGCTGGCCAGACTAGCATACTTCATACAGATCTTGTAAACCTCAGTGAACTAAACACAGACACTCATAAGGTAAGAAATCAAGTGATTTGGAGCTTTGGAGGATGACATTCACTGCATGCCTTTGGGTATGACAGGCCTGGCATTAATAATGAGATACTGTTTTCTCCACTATCTGCTTACCACGAAAATCATGCACCTTGTTTGCAGACAGAGGACAGGCATAATATCTTGTTTGAGTGTTGGAAGAAGCTAAAAAGCTACTTTCAAGGCTCAGGGGGAACTCATCCATTGTAATCTCCAACTTGCCATCATGCCTTTATTCTTACATAGGTGAGGAAAAAGGTTTCTGATTTATCTGATTTAGCATTTGTTCTGATTCAGTTCTTTACACCTACCATACATTCCCTGACCAGCTAAAAATAAAACCCTGTACCATGTAATTGTATTTAGCCTTGAAAGAAATACTACAGCCCTGCTGTAAAATGTGTAATAGTTTAATAAATTTATTTTATAATAATTTTTTTGTGACCCTGTTAAACAGATGTTGATTCTACTTATTTTGGAGGCTGTTGTTATGATAGTATTGTGTGTCTTGTGTGTTTTTAAAGAGGCATTTACAGTTGTAGATAACAGTTGTATTGGGTCTTCTGTAGCTTTGGAGGGAGTTTTCGAGTTTTCATTTTAGAATTAGGCTTAAGACTTCAAATTTTGGACTCATTTTGGTCTCTGCTGCTTTTCATTTTCATTATTCCTTTTAAAAAATTGTGCGCCTGACCTATTGGAAGGGCCATGCTAAACTGGAAGAGTGTGCCCTTCATGTTTTAAGGTTAATTCTGAAATATGTAATATGTGAAACCTTAATTTTCAGCTTGTTTTCAGAGTGCCTACTGTAAGAAAGCCTGAGCCTTGAGGTGGCTTCTGGTAAAGATTTTGGTTTGCATAGTTAAACAAAACAAAACAAAACAAAACAAAACAAAACAAAAAAGAAAACAGAAACAGTGTAACAGTAGCCTACAACTTTTGACTTATGTCAGAAGTTCAAGCCTCAACTTCACTGAAATTGAACTCAGGAGTTACATGAGGTGAAGTGAATCCACTAATCAGTCACATTGAGACACACCATGTGAAGGAGTAGCATTTTCAGCATCAAAGTGGACATGTGAATGACAGTCTGGCAATCTGCACAAGAAGAGAAAAGTAGATGTGGGCAGAGGGTGTCACTTTTTTCACTGATGAGTGTGTTTTTAGTATCTATTCAACATAAGGTGTCTTTCTTAACTTTGCACTGAGAATTACATTGCCATTTCATCAACTATCGTCATAATAAAGCCACCAATCGATGGCTGACTTATTTCAGTATTTCATCATATTTTGAATGAGACTTTGACTCCCACACAGACTGAACACGTGACTACAGTATAGTTATTTATCCAAACACAACTAAGATCTCTGGAAAGTTGTATCTGGAAGTTAAATCTGTGATGCAAACTGATAAAATCTGTGCTTTATTCATTGTTAGATGTGCTAACAAAGGAGAAATGTTTCTGTTCGGTCAGAGTAGAATATACTAAGTACATAAGATCAATGATCAATTCATCATGGTTTGAGTGCATGACAGGATATTGCTTCAGAAAAATTACATTTTTTATGCTGATATACTGTCAAGCAATGACTGATGTTGTCATAAACTACAAATGGATAAAAATGAGTGATCAGTCTAACATTTTAAGCTAAATTCTTCAAAGTGAACCACCTTAAATGCAAATATGAATCTCTGACCCATGTTAATGCTTGACTACCTATTTTTCTTTAGTCCAGTAGTCAATTTCAGTCACTCCATTTATCCACTTCTGAGCTCTTCAGTTCACTCTCCACTTTTTAGTGTTTTTGAGCAGAATGTCATAGGAGCCTTAAAGAGCACAGTTTGGCAGCCAAATGCACATTTAATGTATCAACATTTTTCTATTCACCTCAGGAACCTTTCAAACATAAAAGCTCGCTGAACTGGAGCTAGACCAACAAGATCATTTCACCCATTTGGTCACTTATTTGCAGCAACATCATAAAAATCCTCACAAACTATTTCATTTAGTGTTTAGATTTAGTAGAACTTTTCAGTAAGCGTAGTTTTTCCAAGGGTTATCTATCTCAAAATTTCAATTTGCCCTGTAGTGTTTTGTTCACAGCTAAGTGGCAAATATTAGCTTACTGACAAACTTAGATAACAATAAGTGCTAAAGATCAGCATGTGATTCAATGTTAACATGTTGTTGTTCCCTTTTAGCTCAAATTAGTCATGGCAAATCTGGCTCTGTGTACGGCCTTGAGTCCTTTGAGTCAATTGAGTGAGTATCACCAAGAACCTAACTGTGAAACTCAACTCCAAAGTATTCTTGGGTCATGCAAATCTGACTGTGCACAATTAAGGGTGCAGGCAATATCTCCTTCACTATAAAACACGTAGCAAATGATGTTTCACTTCCAACTAAAGACTGGAGCAAAGCATAGTACTATAGAATATTTGCTTCCAACAAAACACCAAAAGATATTAGCTACACATTAGTTTGCTATGTGGTGTCATGTCTTTGGGATAAAAAAAGTTAACCCATGTAAATTCAAACTTTAAGTTGTGCCAGTCATCCCGCTCAGTTGGACCAGGCTGTAACTTGTAACTGTAACCAAGATTTTACTGGCTCTCGGGTACAGTCCTGTGGAGCTCGGGCTGTTTGGCACAATGAGTCTTGCACACTCACACAAATCACTCACTCGGTTACAGTCAACTGAGCCGGATCAGTTATGTTTCCAGCCATACAGGAAGTTTTTCTAACCTGACTTTGTCAGCTCCCTGAATCCCCTGATAATGAATAAGATAGCAACCACAGCTAGTCCATGCAATTTATGGTATTTGTTGCAAAAGTTTCTGGCTAACAATTACTTAGAACAGATGGGGTAGATTATAAAGAGATTATAAACTGTACAATTTATAATTTTGTATTTATATGGATTGTTGGCAGCAAGTGTAGCCAAGGACTCAACCAATTTGGGTTAAAGAAGAGGAGGATTTGTGAATCTCGATTATTTTTAGGAGCTGAGTGAAATAACCGGCTGACTCAGGACTCATACACCTCTAGGTCAAAGCTCCACTGTGGCTAACTACCCATGATAGGATGACAGAGGACGCTTGTTTCTTTTACTACAGAGAAATTGGACACTGTGCAAGTTTCTAAATCATTATAGATTAATTATACACTTATATGTGATGTCATACATACAATACTTACTAAGTACTCTTTATTGTTTAAATTTGATATTTTATTTTCAAAACTTTCTGTATGATTAAAATATTAAAAAATTAAAATTGTAATGATGTCACCTAATTTAAAAAAAAAAGTGTCATTTGTAATTAAGAAAATAACTCAATGATTTGTTTTTCTGCCTCTCTTTTCTTTCTCTCTGGAGTATGCACTCACACAAACACACAGATGTCTGAAACATACCCATACTCCCTCTCACTATCTCACTCCCCTGCCTCCCCCGAGAGTTCACTGCTCTTGCTGTTTTAACCTTCAGCCCGGGTTGTCCACGCTGCGTACGCTGCGTGTCACTCAGTGAACTGTTTGTTTGCCACTCATTGCTCACTGCCCCGCTCCTGTCCCCACGTGGTGCCCTGTAGGCAACAAACCACTGGAGTGATTTCACATCACAGGCCCCATCTACACACACTACTACCCCCGTAGCAGCTGGTGATTTACTCCAGACAAGGTATCTTTGCTCCTATCAGAGAGAAAATGCTTTGTTCTTCTTTTTCGACCTCTTCTCCCTTCTCCTGTTTCTCTTTTTCCCTTCTTTACAGCAGCTTTACATGCTCCTCATACAGTATGGCTCATTGTGAAAGGTAGCGATAATATGGCATTAAATAAAGCCACATATTGCATGATGTATTTACTCTTCACAAGCAACGTGTAATTAAAAGTCAACATTAGCCATCAGGTATCTTTCTTCTTGTGTCAGCTTCACAGTGTGCTCCCTACAACTCTGAAATCCTTACAGTTGCACTGAATAATAGCACATTTTGTACAAAACAGAGAGCCATGAGAACTGAAATCCCTGTTTGCTTTCAAGTCAATGCAGACACTGTAAAGGAGCAGAATTAATGAAGCTAAAAGGTGGTTGCAACAGGACAAACACCGACTATGAACACGTGATGTCACCATGATATGGTTCAGCAAATAACCTCTATTTTCTACCCGACGTTTCCTCCTGTTCTCCACCTCAGTGCTGAGACTCCTTACTCCAATTAGTTCTGAATCCTCACAGCAATATCATCATCTTGTCAAATCCTTTTTGTTTTGATAACTGACTCCTTAAAAAACTTATGAGTGAAAAAGTTTACGGTTCGGTAAGAATATTGTGACTGGTTTCCAATAGAAATCAACACGTTCTAGAAAGGATAAGGCAGACATTTGACAGTTTGAAATATTATTACTTAGGGCCAGAAGGTTTAATAATATATACTGTACTATACAGATATGATACCTTAATTTTGATACCAATACAAAATAATATCTTTGGATGCCTTTGAGAAATAAATTCATTCAATGTGCCACAAGAAAACAAAAATCAAGTCTACATCCATGATAGTAGCTACTGTGCATTCTGCTCAGAATGACAAAGCTAACGTGCCGGTATTAGCAACACTCATTTTAAGGTACGACATCTCATGCTGTTCCTATGTGTTTCTGGCTCTTTAATGAACTGTGGAAACATTTGTCAGGCTCTATGATCAGTACTACTACTTTAATTTACGTCAAAGTTTCAGTGTTTGATTGAGGTCACAGCGACCTTGATTTTTGACCACCAAAATTCATTGTGTTTATCCTTGCTCAAGGTGTTCCAGAGATCTTGCAGGGGTGTTATCATCAAGTGCCCTCTAGGTTCCTAAGGTGCTTTTTCAGCCACCAAATGTGATTAAGTGCCATCTAAGGTGTTCCATTGGAAAAAACATGATGACATGATGAAACTTACTTGGCTTCCATGTACCTCTAAATGGCCCTATTCTTTCCTTGAAAGTTGTATTTCCACCTGGGCAAGACACCATCCCCCAAACCTCCTCCAGTATTTTCAAGTGTTATTACTGTTGGTACATTTGTGGCAAAGATTTCCATTTTCCTCAGACTAGCAACTACTAACTACACAGGACAAAAGCATTTTTGTTTGTTGTCAGGCTTTGTGTTTTTGGAAAGAACCACAGAATAGTGTATAGCACACATTCATTCAGCCTTCATTTTCCTGAGAGAATATGTGCCCAGTGAGACAAAGTTGCATAGTGAAAACAAGGCGTTGTACAGAACCGATGGTTTCATTATTCTATAGCAATTACATTTTGTAATCAACAATTACTCATAATGATATGTTAAAGTAAAAACTTGTCTATTGACAATTTAAATAAAAATCACTCACATTCATTTAACCTCTCCTGTGCCTTTCAAAGGAGATATAACTATTTTGTCAGCCATATTGGTCTATTCTTTTCAGTGTTTGCATGCACTGAGAAATTTTGCTTCAAGGAAGACAATTAAATGGAGTCTTTCTGCTGTCATGACAAAGCATTGAAGTCTTTGTTATTCAGGATGAGAAACCCAATCAGTACTAATGGCTGTGCATGCTAATCATTTAAAGGTTACTTTTAGTTCCACTTCATATTGGATTAATAAGCTCTCACTTGGTGTTGTTTAATGTGGATCATCAATGCAAACACTATGTCACTATGTCTAATCCACTCACTGCTTCGACGGCCATGCATCACATCAGTACAAACTGAAAATATTTAGGATTCCACTCCATAAACATATCATATACATACTGTATATTTTTATAATGTGTAGCACTTTCATTTGTGTTGTTGTAAGTAATATGCTATGGCAGACCTGCATTACAATAAGGAATACTGTCAAGAACTAATGTTTGATTTAAAGCAACATTTTTGCAATTATTTTAAATGACAGCCTCAAAATTATTTTGATAGTACACTTACTTATAATAGGGAGAAATGTAGCTCTTACATTCCTACTCTGCACTCCATATAACTTGGGCTGAGTGGATATGATCTCCAGTGAGTAGCGTGGAATGACTTATGGCAGATGTCACCTATGGGTTCTCAGCTAGCGAGCTAGGTTGGTGTCTCAGTATGGACATCATGACCAATGCAAAGAGGACATTGATGGAGGAAGCTAAGGAAAGAAAGGAGAACACAACCTAGCAAGATGCCAAAAGATAAATCTTGGACTAACTACTGTATAGCCTATATCATGTGGGCAACAACATTTTATGTGATTGCACACAAACTTCACATTTACATGCCTAGCCAATAAAGTATATGGGTTGAAAATGATACAAGGAAAACTGTAACTTTCAGTCATTCTGATGTTGCAATAAATAAAACCATGCAGAGCCATGTTTGTGTAATATCTTGTATTGTTACTCTGTCAGTCGACATGGTTATTGGCTTCTTCTGTCATTTTTGCCAGTCCTAAATCCTTCAGCTGGTTAAGAAAAAAGCGTGTGTGGGGCTGTCAGAGTCACTGTGGTGTAAAAGAGAACTGCGCTCTGAAACTGTAAGGGTGCCAAGTCACAAAAAATACCAGTATGAAGTTAGCAGGCTGTTCTACAAGCATAGATACAAGAGCAGCATGACATTTCAAGTGATTGTTCCTCATGCTATTGATTTATAAATCAGTGAATTTTGTGTTACATTCAAGAGAGTAACTGTAAACCAAGGAAGTTTGACCAGACCATTTTTTAACTGCGACTGAAGGTTTTTTTTTTCGAGAGTGATTGAATGTTTTCAGCACAATCAACATACATTTTAATTAAACACAAATCTTAATTAAAATCTAAATTAAAATGTCAAATTATATCAGCTTATTATTTAACTAAAGAATAATTATGTTGTAAGGCTTTGTGTTTTTGGAAAGAACCACAGACTATAGCGCACTTTCATTCATTTATTTGCCAGATTTTCCATACTTCAGAGTTACGTGTGTGTTTTCCATCAGCAGTACGTGCCTGTTGTTGGTGTCTTTGCATCTATGTTTGAAAAATAGTTAACAGTCAGTTTGCTCAAGACTACCATTTACCTCCACGGCAAAATGTGAGATCATACACAGAAAGTAAAATTCATATATGGAATGTAGTTTCTGGCCAGAACAAGGAATGTGCAATAATCTCTTTTGTTACCTGAATCTGTAGTGACATACCACAGTCACCAACATGTGAAATATGGACTTAGTCAACAAGGCCTTGCATCCCATGCACGGAGGAGTGTAATCATACACACATCACATGCGGGTGCAAGGGTAAATGCACACTAACAGCAAAACCACCATTTTCAAAGTTCTGATCATGAATCCATCCCTTCCATTACGCTGTATTTTATTGTTGTTCATTTTATTTTATTTGAATTTGGCTGTATAAAAAGACTGAATTACAAGAGATTTAAGCTTGAATGTCAAGTTCATCCTTTTTAAGTGTATAAGCATAGTCTGTCTTTTTACCATCCCACTATGCAATAAAAATTTAAGGGCAAAATACAGTGAACACAAACTTCTCATCCCACCCACGACAAGCAGACCAAAAATACACTGCAGAGCAGTCCCTGTTGAGATCCTAACCTACAGATGAGCACAGTGAGACACGCAGTCAGGCTTTCATATGTACCTTTTTTTTCTTTTCTTTTTTTTTTTTTTAACAAATGGCACTACAGAAACCTCAGAAATAATTGAGAGTCATGCTGCGCATCGATAAAATTAAGGCTTTTCTTATTTTGTATTTCAACCTTTTCAAAGTTTGCAGCTCCGACGCAGCTTAACAGTTCAGAGAGAGAGAGCAGCTGTGGTCTAGAGGACTACACAGTGAGTGAGGAGAAAGAAAGCATCAGTCAGTGTAAACAGAGCAGTGAATTCGAGCAATAAAATGTGATTTTTTTCAATGCTTCACAGCAGATGCTTTCTAAAACTCAAACAAACACACTCAGACCTCTGCACAGCCCTCTGGATTCTCTGTGTATACCGTATTGTACTCTTGTCTCTCTGCTCTCTTGGTCTGTCCTAAAGAGCTGCAGCTGTCTGTGTGAGCTGCACAGAGACAGGCAGAAGCAGAGGAGAGAGACCATGGCTGTAACCTTAACTGCTGAATATTAAGCCTAATTCAGTGCTGGAGGAGACTTTTCAAAACATCATACTTACTGCATTAGTCTTTGTTCCAGTGATGTAGTCTATGTGATAGACAATCAAAAAGATTTCCTTTTACCCACTTAAAAATGTGCAAGGATATGTGAAAATAGATCTATGAAGGTTTTAGGTCTCAGTATAGTTAAAAAAAAAAGGAGAAAAAAAAAACAAAACAAAAAGTTGCATCTACCTTAATCATTCAGTGATTTAGTGAACCACCTGGTGAGCATGCTATGTATCACAAAGCAAACACACCCAGGATGCTGTGTGATCAACAGGTTCCATTAAGTTTGGCTAAGTTCTAAATGCTAAATGCTAAAATGGGATCATCCACTTGGGATCATCTTGCAGTGATTTATAAATATTTATATTCATTTTTAATTTCTGCTTTTAAAATTCTACTGTCAATAAGGTGTTTTTTTTTTTTTTTAACCGTTTCAGGTTGTGCCTTTAGACTCTTTCCAGTCAAAATGTTTGAAAACTGCACTAGTTATGACACAAGGCTCATACAGTGACATTCATACAGGTGAGTACATCCCATGCAGACACATCAACAACCACAAGTCCCCTGCATTGCAACATACATGGTGGTGTGTGTGTGTGTGTGCAACTCTCTTTGTGGCTGTAGCCCCTGAGGATTTTTATTTATTTATTTATTTTATTTACTTATTTATTTTTTGCTTGTTTCATCGACATGTCGTTTGCTTTGGTGATATTTTATTGTTCTGGTATCAGAACAACCTCAATAAAAGTATAGATTTTTTATTTTAGTAGTGCATATAAGATTGACCATTTCTTTGAGAAGTCGAATCTTAATTTCAGAGAGTCTTTAAGGGCCACCCACAAACCTTGCATTACACAATTGGTGACAATGAGAACAAAATATATCCTTGTTAGGGGATTGTATCTGTGTGTGTGTGTATGTGGTTGGATGTGGGTGTGCTTGTGGGTGTGGGTGTGAGAGAGGGGCATGCCGAGTGACAGCTGAGACAGTTGAGGGGTCACTGGCTGACCTTGAAATCCTTCTCTTCAGACAAGATAAGAGGGTGGATGGGAGACAGGAGCAGCACTTGGTCTGGCTTATCCTCTGCTCTGTGATGTCTGCTGTTAAATGACCAGTTTGCCAGGATTTTTGTCCTCGCCTACATCAGCCTTTA
Organism: Scatophagus argus; assembly: GCF_020382885.2. Lineage (NCBI taxonomy): Eukaryota > Metazoa > Chordata > Actinopteri > Scatophagidae > Scatophagus > Scatophagus argus. The sequence continues at coordinate 15,187,319 of NC_058512.1, read as the reverse complement.
GCCTGACAGGGTGACAGCTCTGCATCAAAGTGTTTAATCGTCACAGTTATCTCAGGCAGGTAGCTGAATATTTCCCTTTTGTGACTGTAGTAGCATCATTAAGCAATAAACATGTCAGCGTGAGACATCTTTTGATATCTAATGTTTGATTGGATGCATATGCACAACGCTGGAATTTTGTGCCAACCACACTGAGGTCTTTTTCTGTCTCATGGTTGGATCATGACTGGATTGGTTTAGGCAGAGGCTTTTCTTGCTGCAAGCTCATTATTATGATTATAATTTCTTTTCTTTTATGGTTCTTATCAACCGCAGAAACTTGGATACTACTTAAACTAAAAGATATGCCATTAAGTTCTGAAGAAAAGAGAAATTAAATGGCATTTAGAATAAGAGAAAGTACACCCCTTGGGTAGATAGATTTAATAAATGCGGGCAGAAACGTCTTGAGTGTTTTGATTTTTTTTTTCTTCTCCCAAGGGGGGCTTGAATTTACAGAGTAATTAGTTGAGTAGAATACACCCTCTAATTTACCCTCAGCCCATCCTGCTCTCCTCTGCAGCAAAGTTTACATTTGGTAATGAATTAAGAGCCGTGTGCTATTAAAAGGGGGTTTTGCTGACATCTCTATAAGCTTAAGATAAGCCGGGCCTAAATCAAGAAAAATGCAGACCAAGCACATTGCAGTCCAAGGAAATCTTAGCGAGAAGAGCTTTCAGTGGAAGATAACAGTAGGTATATTTGCCTTTGCATTACCCATAAAACATTCTGGTTTGTCCTAATTTGAAAATGCTTTCAGAGGGAGTCCTATAACATTAGAGGAATAGAGTCCTTTTATGTTGCTGCTTCATATAATAAAGTACAGTTTTAAACACTGTTTTGTTGTAAAACCATATTTTAAAAGTACTTTAGATTTGGATTTGATTTAACTGACACTGCAAGAGAAGTTGAATTTGAAGTCCTCCAGTGCTGCCAGTTTAAATCTGTTTCTGCCACTTTTCCTTGGTACTGCCAGCACTGCTTATGCCCTGGAGATAGAAGCAAACAACACCAAAATAAATAAATACATAAATTGTAAATTATTTTTCTCTCTTTTTGTCTCCTTTTTGTTGAAAGTGAAGTTTTTTTGCTCTCCAGGCTTGCTCCCTGATGCTACTTTCTTTCACTGCATGTACTACATTGACTCGACAATGCTGTCTGCCTACTATATGTCCATCTACTACAAAGAGGCAAACTCTGACATACAAGGTGAAATCTGACATTCAAAATGTGCTGGCGTACAGTGGACAAGAATGTATGAATGTGAATTCATGCGTACGATACCGAATGCATACAATGTGAATGTGAGATGAATTTGAATGTGATGTAGAGGTAAATTTGTGTGTTGGATACAAACAGTAATAAAAGTGCTAACTAAAGACTTTCTACCATGTAGCAATAACAATTGGAGATGAGGAGTCATTTCTGGCAAGTCACAGGTCTGCTTTACACAACAACAATCAATCAGTGTTATATTCTTGTTAAAGTGTCCTTGAGCAAGACACTTAGACCCTTTTTGTTAATAAGGGCTCTGCTATCCCTGGCTACAGTGTGTTGTGTTAGAGGCAAATGTTATTTCTACCTAATGGTTGTATTACATGTAGCTTCATCACATGGCTTTCTAATAGATTATATGTTTTCAGTTAAGAAATCAATGTTTCTTTCTATCTTATTCTATCTCTTCTATCTCTACCAAAATGACGCAGTTCTTGTCGTGTGCCAGTGCTCGTCTATCAAACTGCAACCTTGGAACACCCATACCAATTCAATTCAAGAAATTTTTTTTTACATTTTTTAGCAGGTGTGAGTGTCTGAATTTGTTGTATTTTTCTTTGATGGACAGAAATGTCCATCACCAGCACACTCATGCTCAATATTTCAATTAAACCACTCCCATATAACTCATGAAAAATGACATTTTGTTCACTTGCCGTGTCTGTTTTGAAGGCTTTTACACAGCTGCTATACTTGGTTAAGGTTAGAGGGGGATCATCTTCACAGAGCAAAGAAACCAAAGGACTGAAGGTAGCAGATAGACCACGAATCGCAGACTGTGATTAAGACATCACAGGCTTTATATGCCCTAAAAACTGTTTAGATATTAGCTCATGGTTAGGAGTGCTAGCACCAGCTGTTTGTGTGGAGTCTTTGCTTATAAAGAGAATCTTTATCATGTTTTCCAGAAGAAATGCACTTTTGTTTGCATTCACCTGTAAATTTGAATTTCAAATTCAAATTAACATGTTCTGTAGTTGTATAACACATAACACCACACTTGTTTCCTATTTGCAGAATCACGTGACTACTTGCATGTGAAAGGTAACTGGTCATTGGTGGGGACCTACAGGTGGGGAGGTGGGGGGACCTAAACAATCTACCACTACTAGTACCATTTCAGTGTTTCAGTGCACGATATTCTAATTACCTTCAACTGTACAATATGTGTGTGTGTGTATGTGTGTGCCATTGCTGTTTATAATGCAAATGAATTCAGAGATACTCAGGGATGCACCAAGCGAATGTCACCAAGTAAAAGCTGAAACATATTTAATTTATTTACTATATTAGCAGGCAATGGGGAAGCGGTGCTGTCCTTGAAATCACTGAATTCCTCCCAGTTGCAGCAGCACTGACCCATCTGTGGAGGGCAAGCGATAAAAGGATTTCCAGAGCTCAACAGAGGATCACATCATCCTAAGACAGTTCTGATAAGGTTTCATACTCAAGTGCAGCTCTTTCATTGCACTGATGCAACCCAGTGAGGATTTACACGTACAGTTTACTCACCAGGTGGAAACTGAAAGGAGAGCACAACAGCGAGCAATTTTTTTTTCTTTTGTTTTAGGGTAAGAGGGGCAGTTTTAATACACAACCAAATCTAATACCTTCAAAAGCGCATTTTTTTAATGCAATGGTGTATAATATAGCAGTCTGGAATTTATTTTGTTATTATAAGTTTATATCAGGGTAGCACTAGCACCTCGTAGCAAGAGAGTTCCAGGTTCGAATCCCGGTCTGGGTCCTTCTATGTGGAGTTTGCATGTTCTCCCTGTGCCTGCGTGGGTTTTCTCCGGGTACTCCGGCTTCCTCCCACAATACCAAAAACATGCACATTAGGTTAATTGGCTACTCTACATTGCCCCTAGGTGTGAGTGTGTGTGTGTGTGAGAGTGTATGGTTGTCTGTATTTGTGTGTTGGCCCTGCGATTGACTGGCGACCAGTCCATGGTGAACCCCGCCTCTCGCCCGTAGTCAGCTGGGATAGGCTCCAGCTCCCCCTCGACCCTGACGGATAAGCGCTATAGAAAATGGATGGATGGATTATGTAATGTTTGCAGCAAGCACTAATATGGTGATTCATAGCTGAAATGATTTTTAGACATTGGAGTTAAAACTTCTTGCTATAACTGCCTCATCATGTCATGGACTATATTTCCAAATGTAGTATATGTTTCACATTAAAATATATTGATTACTGCTGGGAGCAACATTTCTGTATATGTTCTATATAAATTCATTTTTTAAATAAAAGGATTAGAATGAATGTAGAAAAATATGTGTGTGTGAGTGACTATTACTGTAGGTTATCATTACTCATTCATTAATATGTAAGCAGCATTTTACAGCTGTAGATGAGGCTAATTTTGAGCTATTTTATGCAGGGCTACAACTAATTATGTTCCTTGATGATTAATCTCCTGATTATTGTTTGCATTAATTGATTTAGATGATTTTTTATGGTTTATAGAATTTCAGAAAATGGTGACTCTTGCTTGTTTTACTCACCCATGAGGCTGGAATCATGTACTGTTCTCTATCATTCCTCCTCAAGATATCTAACCTCAGTCAGTGTTTTCCACACCTCCTGAGCAGCTCATTCATGTTTAAGCCATGCTGCTGACTGGTCGACCCAATCTGGCATCCCTAGCAACGCACATAACCAACATGTTATGTGAGCCAGCAGGCACTTATGTGAGCTGGAGATCTGTGAGAAAGGGCAAGAAAATAGCTGATGCCAACTAAAAATGTCACTGGATTTGTTTCTTGGCTCTTATGTGATGTTTAGTCACTAAAAGGGGTCTGACAAGTCACTAAATCTGGTGAAAAACTTGCAAAGTTGGCAACAGTGACGCTTGGTGAGCAAGAAGTTGATACAGGAAATCTGAGCAATGATGTGTAGATGCAGTCATACTTGTTAATGGTCCTCTGTGAATAACACTGCTGCCTACACATAATAATTGTCTTTCTTTATTGCCAGGCATGGAAACTCTGTTTACTCGAATGTTCAAGTTGTGGCGAAGGTTTGCTGTGCAACAGTCCAATTAGGTCATGGAAGGTGATAAAAGTCACTTTGTCATTTTCAGTTTCTCTATTGTTTTTTTCTGTCAACCAAACCACCACAAGCTGTGGTCGGCCCATTGTGCCTTTACAAATACAAATGCATTTTTGAAAAATTACCTCTAGTTCATTGTCGTACCTTACATGCACACCTCATTTTCCTGGGAAAATCACATTTAACTATTTTACGTTTGCTCAGTATATTTTGGAATAAATGTTGACACCTTAACATATGCAAACCTGAAACTTTAAGGGATACAGTTTGATTTTGCTGATGGGTCATGTCTATCAAAGAATTTGTCACCAGGTGCAAAACTGTGGCTCTTTTTTTTTTTTTTATATATGTTTTTGATTATTCCAAATCCACAGTGACCATCCCAATCCTTTAGTCTGCTCACAGGATTTGTTGGAAATGTTAAGCTGATGTGTTTTTTTCTTCAATGTTTGGCTTCATTCCGAATATTTCAGACATTTATTTGAATGGTACATGATGGTGAAGAGGCATTTCTTTATTGCCTGACCGAATGTATAAATTCTTGTTACCTTTTCATATTCCTAACAGAAAGAAGCCAGCTTTATTGTTGAGCTCTTTTCCCCTGGTGCAATCATCAGTCCACCTTAAATAACTACTGTAATTGGTTGGGCTATTTATTTTTTCTATCATATATACAACCAAAATTTTGCTTGTGAAAGTTAACTGGAGCGATGTTTAAACGTTTCCTCTGGGTTCTTGTTTGCCTCTTTTCATCCATGCAGGGCTGACGGGTTTATCTTTATAATGATTGTTTTTGTGCGTGTGTGTGTTGCTAAAAAGGAACTTTTGTATTCATAAAAGTCAATATAGTGCGGGACTTGACAAACTACAGTACCTACTGCAGGCTGGATGAAATAGAATAGAGAAGTAAGGAGTAATTATTGCTTTCAGAGTAGAGAAAAAATATTTTGTTTTTGTTTTGTTTCTTACATACCTCAGGTTATACATCTTGATATATAATTTCCCTTTATCGTATTCTTGTTTTGCAGTTAACGAATTTTAAAATTACAGAAAAACATTTCCATAAACATCCAACCATAAAGTCTGATCGTCCACAACTTATTTGTTTGCATCTTTATATCTCATTAATGCACAGATGGATGCATTAAAATTAAATTAGCATGCCCTCAGATAGGCACACGCTTAAACAACAGCTCTTGTATTCTCCTGCAGCTTGCAAGCTGTCAGGCTCTGTGTTGTTGGGCGATACTGTAAAATTGTTTTTCTGAGGGAAATGCTTTCGAATTTAGAAACATTTATGTAATCCTTGTCTCTTTTGCATATGACAGTGTGTGGTGAGATCACATGATTGTGTGCTTCCCTGGGGGAGATTCAGAGCAGGACCCCTCCCCCACCCCGGCCCTTTAAAGGTATATATTGATGTCTTTGAAATGCCCTCCACAGTCCCTTTCTTTATCCTGGAAGTATTTGACGAGACCGTTATTATTGTGACTTGAGATGCAGGCTTTTACTAACAGTCGTGACCCCTATGTTGACATCAAACCATTCATTAAGGCAAAAATGTTTTTCAGTATTTTCTATTCAGCATGACATTGGAGCAAAGAGATAGATCTCACAGCATATCATTCATCCATGAATGAGGGTACATGTTTTTGCTAATGACAGTGAAAGCAAAGCCCTGGGCTTATCACATTGTCACCCACTCCAGGATCTGCTGACACAGCATTAGGCATTTTTCTTTTTATTCTTCAGGTATGAGAGGCTGAGAGATGCTCTCGATCCTGGAGAAAATGAACAATTAGCAGGTCAGGGCCATTCACCCTGTACTTTCAGCACATACAATACTGAACTTTCAGAGGTGACACATCTGTCATCACCACAGAGCATGTCTTTCATTGCCTGGGGGTTGGCAATAGATGCAACAGATGGCAACAGTTGCAGCCAAAGCTCTCAAACACATCAAAGTAACCTGTGATACTTTTAAGAGTAAACATCCAATAAAAAACAAATCTGAAATAATAGCTCAGGATTGGTGTGTGTATGAATGAATACTGCAATAATAATTGCGTGCTTCACCTGGGCAATAAAAAACATTCAGGATGCTTTTCTGTATCATCAAGGCAGGCTTTGAGCCTGTTTCAGCAATTAGTGTCAGGTCCAGAACCTGACACAGTGGTGTTCCAGGAACAACCTTGTCCTGAACATTAGCAAGACCAAGGAGGTCATAGTGGATTACAGGAGGTCCAGGAAGACTGAACACACTCCCATCTGTATACCTGGGGAGGCGGTGGAGCCGGTGGACAGCATTAAGTTCCTGGTCATCCACATTTCCTCTCCTGGTCAGTGAACACTTCACACCTGGTGAAAAAGACCCAACAACGGCTTTTCTTTCTCAGGAAACTGAAGCGGACTGGACTTTCTTCTCAGCTGCTCACAAACTTTTACAGGCCCACAATTGAAAGCATCCTGTGTCTCAGTGTGACTGTGTGGTATGGCAGTTGCACAGCACAGGACAGGAAGGACTTAGCCCGGGTGGTGAGGACAGCACAGGGGATTGTGGCCTGCAGTCTAACAGATCTGGACTCAGTTTACACTGCCTGAGTCCAGAAAAAGGCCAGACGCATTGCAACAGATCCCACCCACTCGGGCAACGAACTGTTTGTACCGCTTCCATCAGGAAAGCGGTACAGGAGCATTAAAACAAGCACAAACAGATTCAGGGACAGCTTCTTCCCCAGAGCTGTAAAAGCAATAGCCTCTCTGCAGTGAAACACTCACATCCCATCCCCATCTACAGGACTTCACACATGCACTGGTTGCTGGTTGTACATTGCTGGTTACTCTTTCACAGACGTCTACAACATACTGCACACATAGACATAACTTTCATAGTTAGCTTGTAACATTATGCAAGAGTATTTCTTGTCTAATGTAATTATATATTATGTTGTAATCTCAATTTTAGTCAATATTGTCGCATTTAGACAAATTTACATATAAAATGCCTGCACCTGTAGGAAAGAAACAGGAACTTTTCCTCCTCTCTCTACCCACCTTTCTGCTCAGCATACACAGATTAGATCAAATTATGGCAACATCAAGTCAATTGTGAAGAATATTTAACTTTAACTTTTAATTTTATTTATGGATTTGGCTAGCAGCCCTGTGTATATTATAGTTGGGTGATGTTCAAGAAACAAACAGAAGCAAAACATTAAGATCCGGTGCAGGACTGCAGTCAATTTCCTGTTTTTGAAAGTCAGTGGTTGTTTCTTTTCAGCATGTAGGGAAGGGAAGACAAAAAGTACAGTGTTACTGTTTAGTTTTGTTGATCACTTTTGGTTGACTTGTGCGAGATGCCGGACGGAAGACAGCTACAGTAGTCTAACCTGGAGAAAATTAAGGTATGGATCACCTTTTCGAGGTCAAACTGTGGGTGGACTGGTTTTGAGATCATACACAGTTGGATGAAACATAATTGGACAATTTGTTTGACTTGGGGATCAAAGCTGAGGTTTGAGTCAAATGTAACACCTAGGTTTCCGGTTGTTTTCTTTCAAAAGGTCAGTAGATGTTTGTCTTTTAATCATTCATCTGAAAGTATACATGGAGCAGGTGCTTTCTCACGCACATTAAGTTTGTGCTTGAACCCCATATATCCCCCTAAAGAGGAGTCTCAATTATCAGTAACCAAAAAAACATGTTCAGGCAAAAAGGGAATAATTAATAATCATCTGTATCAGTTGGATTTCTGTAATGCAACTGTCAAAGACAACAAAGTGTAATCTCATAAACACACGTTTCTATTCTGAGAAGAGGTCAAATTCTTCCAAATAATTCATGAACTAACAATAGCAATAACAATAGCCAGTGACACTGTAGGCCTAAAGATATATCGACGAAATATGAAAACAATGCATGGATGCTTTGTGGTACAACTACCACATTGATTTGCCCATTTGTTTTTGTCATTATGTCCATGTTCACACAGAGCTGGAGCATCAAGGATAAAAGGGTATTTGCCTCCATACATAGTTCATACACATGAAAGAGCACGATATATTGAAAGGACAAGTGGACTGGTGGCTCAGATTCAGATGGTAAATTAGCCTTAAGGTTCAAATTTTTCTAAGGTCAAACCATTGCCCAAAGTCCTTGTCTTGTCTTTTGAACTCTTTGTCTCCTGTCTTGAGTTCTTTGGTTTTGTGGTGTACTGAACACCGAACATCTAACTTCCTTCATTCTATTAAATTTTTATTGCAACCTATTTATGGAAATGTCTTGGAAATGCCTTTGGTTTTGTAAAGGAAATCGCAAGCCAAAGAATTTGCCTCAGGTGTTATGTTGCTGTGACTGTACTTACAGATTAAAAGAAGCTGCTGGTGTATGTGCTCCAGAGACCTCTATGTCCACATAGGTGGCACTTTGCACTTGGCTAAAACTCTGGAAAACACACGATCAACGTGCAAATTCACACCCTGATTTTACCTATAGTAAAATGAGTGAGCTGTTTTCCTTTTCAGTTAGTTTTGAAGCCATTATTTTAAAGGAGGGTGTGTGAAGAACACTAACAACTCAGAACCCTTGGTATTTAGGAATAGCACTAAACAATAAGCTATTTTTCTACAGAATCTTTAAGATTATTAAACTAGCAGATGACACTTCTATTCAAGACACATTACTTAGTAGCTCACAAGCTGCCATCACAGTTCACAATTTACTGGCTTTTTAAAGCTTTCTGAGAAAATGGATGTCTTTAAGAATGGGTTCTGCACAATGTCACCAAATGAAAGTAGTTGAGATTATTCTTTTATTAAAAAAGTTTTCAAATTTGGCAGTGTACACACAGAAAAGATGGGGTCATGCCAAGGACTAAGAAAACTAACCGAAAATTCATAGCTATTTTCATGAACTCCCACTTATCCACTCAAAGGTAAAGTGACCAAGTCAAGCTTGGAGCAAACAAGATTGCCTACAGCTCAATATTTTAGCATCTGCCTTCTTTCAGAAGCTGTCCAGTGACTTGAACCAACCACACGGCAGTTTCGCTTCCACTGCTATTTTTATGTTATTGCTTTCACAGACACAACATGACAGGTATTTCCAATCCACAACAATGACAACCGATTAGCTGCCCACTCTTTTGGCAGTGAACGTGTAATAGGATGGAGAGGAAAATGGTTGTGCTTCATTTACCACACACTGGCCCACTGTGAAAGGCAGATGCCAAACTGTTTAGCTGTGGGATTTTTCCTCACATCTGGCTATTAAAAAAAACCCAATACTAATAATTCCTGAACTACTGCACGATCTGATCTGCATCTGGAAATGATATTTCTGCAGTATTCAGGGCCAAATTCACATGTTTTGTTCATAACCCTCTGGTAATTACGAGAGATTATCAGCAGAGAAATAAGATGCTGACCAATTAAAAGATATTGAAGTGAACTGTGTTGGCATAGGTGCAGCTACAGGTGACAGGAATATTAATTTGGCCGACATTGCTATACTTGGATTTATATGCATTTTGCCTTGACAAAGACAGTGTACTTAGTTTTAGACAGTCTTGCCAAGTATCCTACACAAGACTTTCAATACAGGATAGATAGACACTTCTGAAGTCCTGCTTTCTGGATGTTGCTTTGTGAGTGGTGCAATATGAACACTCAACACTCATAGATAGAAATGATCATGATGAAAATGCATTGCATTTTTCTAGTCTGCCAATCACTTAAAGGACTTTTCAACACGTGCCACATTCATACACTGATGGAAAAAGCCGCCATGCATGCTACCAACCTGCTTGTCAGAAGTGAAACACTGCTTTCCATCCTTACAATATTTCTAAACACAGGCATTCATCGGGAGCAATTTGGGGATCACTATCTTGTCCAAGTCCACTATGACACACAGCTGATCCTGGGAACTGAACCTCTGCCCTTCAGATTAGTAAACAACCTGCTTTACCTCCTCAGCCAATTTAAATGCATCAACAGATAAGATTGAGGTTATTTATAATAGCTTATTTGCACTTCAATAATTATTTCTTTATTACTGTTAACCACATATTTACTTTGTTCTTTGTGGTGAAATCGCCAAAGTGCTAGGAGTGATGTGTCCAACAAAAACAGACATGGTCTTGAGTGCTTAACAAGACTATGCATTTTTGCAATTTGTAATTTTGAACAATGTAAAGGGTCTGAAAAAAAAAATGCTTGTGGCTACTCCCAGCATGCACAACCGAGAAGGCATGAAAACCTCTCTGGACAGGTCACCACTTCACAAGAGGGCTCTCTATTCATTAAATAAATTTCAAAGAAACAACGACAATATGTGTTTTCTCTCGTTCACTGTGGGATATTTCATGAAAGCCGCTTTGTATGGATTTTTCAATGCCTTTAAACTTTGCGAAAATCAAAGTAAACACAGTTTCTCTCTTTGCTTATTGCTTTAATCTAACCTGGCAGGTAAGTATACCCAATTAGCATTTCCAATAAATAATTCCCCAACAATAATTCAAATGCATCTAGCTTGCCAACTGTAGCTTCAGCTTTTTCCCAACATAGTTTTCATCTTCCTTTACCACCCAGTCACTTGCTATTCTCAAAGCTAAGTTGATAATTCTCTGTGGGATCATCCATCTTCTACAAAGATAGCAGAAGTGATAATATATAGTTACTGAACTACATCAGCCACCTCAGGATCAGTTTGAAATTGTCCAAATTAGTTTTGCAAGAAAAAGCTGCAGTGACAGCTGACGGAGGTAATCACACATTCTAAGAAGGACTGCCAAATTTATGAGGGGTTCAGTTAACATACAAAACTGTGCTGGAGTTTACATTCATGCCAGCACTGACAGCTTCATTAAGGCATGAGTCACTGAGTTAGTTTCAGCCTTTTTGCACACAAGCGGATTACAACAACAGAGAGATCAGAACATGAAATGCTTCCTGTGGTGTCCCTTAGCTTGAAATACATCGCTATTTTGGCAGGAGGCAGTCTTCCTCAGCCAAGAAATCCGTTGTGTTAAGCTGTGCCCACCATTGCCTCCCGGCTACCAGGAGTTCCTCCATCCCCTGAAGAACAAGCACACAGTGTGAGCTAACTGTACGCATGTGCATCTGCTTTTGTTTAGAAGTATTTGCTCATGTGTCATGTCATCTCAAATGTGTGTGTGTGTGTGCATCTCTTTCTCTTTGTTTGTGCGTTGTTCTACTCTGCGGTTTTCACATAAATATGATTTCTGCATACAAAGAGGTTCTTGCCGTTATTTTGTCTAAAAAGCTTGTGGCACCTTTGAAATCCAGAAATGAAAGCCTAATGTTCATACAGGACTAACATCCAAGAGAACAAAGGACCCCTGGGGACTGCTTCATGCTCTCTGGCCAGAAGAGCAAGCAGATGAGGTGACAGCCAGAAGCCAGTTCATTTCAAAATACACATTATTGCCCATAAACGTAAGCCCTATTTTTTGCACTAAGAGTTTTTATTATTTCTATTTTATTCTATGTTTTCTGTTTTGATTTTTTTTTAACATTTTTTGTGAATTGCTAAACATGTCAAGGAAATATCTGAAAGGTTTGTATAGACTTGTCTCCTAACCTTGAGGCAAATATGATGAAAAAGAAAAACTGAATGAATGGGCCATTCTGGACCAAAAAAAAAAAAAAAAAAAGAAGACAGAAATATTAATTCATGTTGGAAGTTTCAAAAGTAATATACTGCATTAATGTTATGTTGATAAAAAATATTTACAGTTTACTGATGTTTACTGACTAATTTACTGAGGATATTGCAAAAGCAAGAAATTATATCTTTATGGTTTATAACATGTAATACGGTATTCCCTTTGTTGAATTATTGAGCTTAATTTTTTAAATTTTACTTTGAATAGAATTTCATGTACACACTCAAAAGGTTTTTTTGAAGAGCTATTTTGAAAAGCACATTTCCTTCCCTAATTAGAGACATCAGTCTCATGGGATGTATTTCAGGCAGAGCATTTCAGTGCATGCTCAAGTTGTGAAAACTGAATCACTGAATTTTGAGGGCCCATCCACCACAGGGGAAATTCTAATCAAGATTGAAAAGTATGTTAATGAAGAGGGACTGACAGGGTGAGTACATTCTGTTGTCAAGGTTTTCTCCATAGTACTCACAGTGCTGTACAATACAAGAAAACCACCTTCTAATGATACAATAACTTCAGCTGTAATTTACAATTTAGTACTTGATTATGGTAATGGATTTGATTTGAAAGGATGTCTGTGGGAATTGGAGAGAAGGAGGAGTGATAATGATAATTCTGTTGAAAGGAATTAGACGCAGACATAAAAAAGTAGTGGTAGTAGGCTTAGAGATGTGTATTCTGTCATCGTGTAAATGTTGTTGTTGCTGCCGCTTGAGAGAAACAAACAAGGGACAGGATTTTTTTAAAATGAATGATTAAGAGCATCAATTTACCAGAGGCACAACAAGACAGTGCACTCAAGCTTCATTAATTTTTGAGCAGCTGTGAGATCCTGCGCTGATTCAGGGCAAAAGTGCCATAGATGTAGTTAGTTCACCAAAGTTCTGTTGCAACTTGAAGAATTGCTTAAACAAAACAAAAGAAAACATTGGTTAATGGATTCATCAGCAGATTCCTCTCTGCTTTGCTTGAAATATCATGTTCTACTAGTTATTCTTTAAGTGGCACTAAATGATGTTTTGCCTTAAGTGCGTCCATTCTTAAAATCCAGAAATTGCCTCCAGTGTGTGAAAGTAAAAAGTATCGTAGGACTGGGATTAAAGTCGCTCATTGCCCAGACACACCAGACAGAAAGGCGTTCATATATAATCCTAGTGAAAGAGATGGTGTTGGAAGAGTTGACATTGTGACAGCGTAGCTAGTTTTGTCACTTCCTCCAACACTTTAAAGGTGGTTTGCAATAGGGCTCGAAAGGGCACATGATCTCGCAATGCATGATGTGCCAGGGTTGCCATTTTTGCGGGCAAAAGTTTTTTGCTTACATCACTTCGCGTTAGATAAGGTGCTGCAAGAGAGAGAGACACACCATGAAAAAATGGACCCTACCAAAGAGAAAGACAATGGACCATACCGAGACAAGCTGGAGCCTGTTAGTAAAATTGGTGGAATTGATCCATATGAGCATGAGCAGTGATATTTATCTGGGTTTCCGCATTGTATTTTATCTGTTGATGGCGTTGAAAATGATGTTTGGTTGTCTCACTGCTGCTATCCAGGCCCTTCGGCGTTAGCTCACAGATACAAGGTCCTTGGCTTTGCTTCCACGTTGGAAATGAGAAAAATCTCACCCCATTGTTTTTTCTTTACCAAAGCGATCATGCAAACGATTGTGGCAGTTAATGACACAGCACGTTTCAACTTGTTAAAACAAAACAACAGAACACAAGAGCAGCGTCATGCATGGAGGTGTAAACACACTTTTCAGCTGCCCGCAAAGCCCACAATGCATTGCAGTTTTCCCACTCGGCTACGTCACACTCTCGAGCCCTATTGGTCAACATCACAGAGTTCACTAACATTAACATTTGCTAGCTATAGACCAGAGAACAAATAATTCAGTTCACTTTGCCACTCAAAGGCTACTTGGAGCTACCAGCAAATTGAAGATGTTTTTTCTTGCATGTTATGAAATAGATGAGTTAATATTGTAAATAATTTAACATACCTCAAAGGTACACAATGCAAAATTTTCTACTAAAATAAAGAAAAGATTTAAAAAGTAATGTCTTAATCATCACTTATGAAGGATGTCTGATGGTGCCTGAAACTACAGAGACCCCGATCTCTGCCTTTTCTCATTATCTTGTGCTGATGTGTTCAGGATATTTCTGGGCATCAACAATTCTGGAGAAAGGTAGCTGATTGTTCAGTCTCATTCCCAGGTTGTCACATACCAAAGTTAAAGGTTGGTGGCCATTTGACGACCAGGAAATAAGGCTCAGCAATCAAGAATCATTGTCCACAATCATGTACCGGTGTGTTTAAAAACTGTAACAAACAAATCCTGCATTGTATGCCTTGAAATGTCAATATGGCAACTTTGACCATTCATATTCGTATTAATATATTCAATATTTGGAATGGATTACATGGAAATGTGACTGTAAATGATTTTTTTAAGGCAAATAGATAAAAATTGAAAGCAGGAAACAAAAACCAGTTCAAAAACAAGAAAATATGAGTGTGAGTTTTTATATAATAAGATCTGGCAGGTCATACATGAATTAATTGAGTTTTTTATGAGTCCATCATTTTTCTTTTATTTTGAATTTAAAACAAACTTGAAAGATTTGTAAAAATAGGCCATCAGTTTTCTTTCAGTATTAACAACATTTAAGCTTCTTAGGAAATATAGTTGCTGGGGTATTTTTTGGCAGAGTTTGTCTGTGTTTTTGTTGAAAATAAATAAGTTAAATAAATAAGAGTCAAGTCAAGTCTCCAATGCTTAGATTATTTATAAAAGATCAAGCTGCTTCAAGAGGAAGCCATTGTTATTTTGTCATGGATTAACACTGTAGCACTTAAAGTAAATCAGTATCAATATCATTTCTCATAGTGTTCTTGATATTTGAATATTTTACATTTGGCTTAATTCCCCTGTGATCATGGCGCTATGTCACTTAGGTGATCGCTCAGGTATTTTACATCAGGACTGTTAGCTTAATAACAGTTTTGTCAAGATTTACTGCTGAATTTGCAATGTGAATTTTGGAAGCAGGGCCTGGAAAAGCATAAAAACAAGCTAAAAGATACAGTACTTGGCTTTACTCCATGCTTATTATTGCTATCATGTTAGAAACCATTTGCCTGCTTTTGCATCTGGCAGAGAATAGCATTGTCATTCTTTTTTTTTTTTTTTTTTTTTTAAAAAAAATCGTTTTGCTAGTCAGCTGATGAAAGCACAAGCACAAAACTTCCTTTTTGTTTTAACTAGTCTCCACAAACTCCTAAGAAAACATGTGTGGCTCTTTGGCAGCTAAATGTTCCATTGTCCTTAGCAGCTATTATTAGCTTACTTGTCACTAAGCAGGTACAGTTGATTTTTCACAGTTTGTTTTGTGAAAGCTGTCTGCTGCTGTTAACAGGGCTAATTAAATGATATCTGTCCAGTAAACAAAATGTAAATTTCAGTACTAGGCCTGCTATTACATTTGACTCAATCTTACCATTACCTTCAATAAAGCAATGAATTGATTTGATTTTAAAAATGAATGCAAGCTTATTTCAGATAGTAATTGCATTCAATGCTAGCTTGGGTTTTGTGCAGTTTCACATTTTCCACAAAGCAGCAACCCAGTCCCATCATTGTGAAGCCTGGGCTTTATTGTTCATGTTACGAACAAAATCCGGTTTTCTAACCATATAATGCAGTACATCGTATAGCATCCATAACAGCAGTCAAACGCTTTCAGCAACTAGACAGTGCTATATCTAGCATCCAATGGAAAAGGCTCATCAGCGCTTCTCCCTGTGCCAATTTCTTCCTGTCTTGACAGCATCTAACACTGATGTCTGAGTTTAGAGCTGTTTTCTCATATACTGAGCCATCCTTGGAAACATGCAGTGTTTATGTTTCCATCCTTTCATCCACTACTTCTACGCCTGCACTGGGAATTTTCCACTGTGCAAAAGCATCTTTTGAGAGCTATATTTGATGTCTCATCATCTTCCAACCCTCACAGGACTCAATTCAACATTAAATGGTATTAAATATTTCATTGTCACTTGCACTGTCATTGACACTGAGTTTTGGCTTTGTCTCGACAAGAATTTTATACAGTGCTTCACGCCTGACTGCTCATTCAGTATATTCCAAATTCAATTTTCTCATACCTATTTCACTGTGCGTCTTTGTGTTTATAACATGGGTATACAATAATTACATTTGGGATGCACCTGAAGTCAAGATAGGGTAAAACACAAATAGAGTGACTGCTTTCAGTAAGTCCCATTTTTATGTTCATGTTAAGATAAAATGGTTGAGTCAGTAAACAAAGGACCCTATCTTAAGCCCAGCACCAAACAGCACACAGTCCAGCACAGGTGTGGCTGCTAGTTTTTGATTCTGACTAAGGCTCCATTTTGAACTTTGTACTTTTAAAGGCACCAACCAAATAATGTTCATACTACCAGAGGAACTTAGAGAATATACAGAAAAAGAGAGAACGCAACTACATCACAACAGTGAGCGTCACTAACAGTTACACTTTTCAAACTCAACACAGACAACAATACCTGTAGCTTATCCAGGGAAACACGTCAGATGTGTAGAAACACCGGGTAAAAGAGAAAAAAATATATCTCAAAGCTCAAGGGTTTAATAACATGAAAGCCAAGTCCTCTGCAACATCAGCATTATTGCAGTCTGCGCTACATTCTATGGTGGATCCTGGAACCCTCTGTGAACCACAAAACTTCAGGTAAGGCAATGACAACATCATCGACAGCACCTTACAATTAAATAGCTAGCTGGATAAGTTATTATTGGAGATAACTGCGCTTTTGTCTTGGAAGACACTGAAAATTAACATTTTTACTAGTACTAGCCAACCCTCAGCCTCAACACACAGCCAGCCACCTCCATATGAAATTCTTTATCAGCATGCTTTTTTGTACACTAAAACAGTATATCATATTTTCAGTATGAAGCCTGAGTATAGTAATAATATACTATATATAGTATATATATATACTATATAATATGTGAACTGCACACTATTTAAGGGGAAATATTACAGCCTGGTAGAACTGGGCAGATTAGACACTGCAAAGGTATATTGCTGGTCTCTACTTCACTAGTAACCATCTGTTTTGATAATGCTGACAAAGTACTGGCACTGAATTCCACGTACTGCTACCAGATCAAAAGTGAATGGTAGGCATCACTAATCCTGACCAGAGTTTTAAATGATCAGTCAAGTTAAGTGGCCATGCCTTATGTGTAAATGCACACAGCGGCTCTCTTAATAACATAAGATTGACTTTATTATTGTCCTAATGGGAAATTTGCCTTGGATATTATGTAATTACATTCATGCATCAATTGCACACACATCTGTACTGGAATAAGAGCACACATGGTAATATAAATAAACACATAACAATGATCAACAACAAAAGGGACAGCTATGGCATTTACATATTGCCACCTAGTTGGTATGAAGGGCTTTGAATGGAGCGGGGCCAAGGAATGTTTGACACAGTGTACCATCTGTTGGGGGAAGGAGCTGATATTCATATTGGAGAACATGAGTTGGGCCTGTCTGATTAAGGTTTGTTGAAAATGGCCTGAAAACCAGGATGTTGGACTCCCACAATCTTCATGGCTGTCTGTATAAGCTGAATGGTCTTGGCTTTCGACTGTACTGTCAGCAGATTACCAAAACATGTAGAGACAACAGAGCACAAGAGGCTCCCCCACTACTGCATAATAGAATACAAGCTGTACTTCCTGGTTCACACCAAAGGTTTTGTGCCTTCTCAGAAAGTGCAACCTCTGCTGCACCTCGGAACAAATATCCTCTGCTTGGACCTTCCACACTACAGTCCACCTGCACTGTAGGATGGTCATTATATTCTTCAAGACAGCTTTTGGGGGGAGTGGTGTGATGACTAGCTATTTCCACATCGCTGGTATAATGTTAGAGTCCACAGACCTCTGAAAGTTGGGGCACCAATCAGGTGTTAAATCCTCTGCACACATTTTTAAAACAAATGCAAAAATCCTATCTCGTCCAGTGTCCTTGTTAATAGTGGCATTTTTTTAAAAAACAGTCTCCACCTCTTTGGCATTGATTAAGAGCATCTTGGGTGGAAATGTTTTCCAAAACACTGCACATTCAGCCAAGAAGTCATGTGTATCAAAGCTTTTATAAAATCTGCTCAGTTTGTTTGCTTTGGATAGTTTATCCACAACATGTTAAGGTTTCTTCAAGTATTTCATGTTAGTCACAGTTTCACAGTTTCTTAGTGTTCATATTTTACACGTTTTTCTCAAGTTTCACCTTATGCTGTTTTCCCTTTTTCAGTCTCTAGTTTGACTCCATCTGTACAGTTCTTAATTGTAGCTGGTCATTATTCTTGAATGCATTATTTTTTCCTGTACTGATACAGTTCCTGACCTCCTTGTTAATGAATAGCTTGCAATTCGTGAAAACCTGCATCAGTGTATAATTTGATGCAGTCTGTAGTGACCTCTCCACTTTTCCTGTCAGAGAACGTGTCCCACTTTGTACAAAACAGCCTGCAAGTGTATCAGGGTTATCATGTGTCCATACATTGACAGATTTAACCTGAGGTGTAAGGCTGACACAAGACACAAAGTACAGCTCAGGCTGATGGAGTGTGATTAGGGGCATTTGATCATTGCCCAAAGTGTCAGGCAAAGAGAAATTTTGAACTGATGGTACTAAATGAATAATTGGGATATTTCAACCACTGAAATTGTCTGGACTAAAGTGGTTGGTCGACACAAGAGCAGACAGACAAATATTGCCATCTCTCTAGCCATGCAGCTGAAATAGTATTTAGGCAGACAGCTCACAGTGTATTCTAAAAATCTTGTTCTATCAAAGCCAGGAAGGTTCTTTAGAGGTTTACTCATCTTTTTAAATGTATTTATGTATTGGTTGCATCCCGTAGAACAACTGGGTAAACAATCAGCAGAGCAGAACACTCAGTCAGCTTTGGTTCATCTCTCATCTGGCAGAGCAGGGCTCAAGTTTGGGTTGGACAGCTTAATTTCCCAAGTTGTCTTATCCAGACAAACAAAATAAATGGGTTTGAATATGTCCATTTATTTGCAGAGCAGATCTGCTCTGTAAAAGGCCTTGGCAGCAGATGTCAGGCAGCTGTTGCTGTATAGCTGTATTTGTCATATCGAAAGCAAAAACAAGCACTGTCTCCACTCAAAAGTCATTATCTGGTGTTGGCACTGTGACTTAAGTAAACATGACAGTGTCATCTTTTGTGGATAACATCTGACGTTTGTATCTGCAGTGAGAAAACAGGACAATGGACCAAACCACCTAAAATGAAGCTAGGTAAATTATGTAAGACAAGAAAAATTCATTTCAGATGAGCTGAAGAAGAGTTGAGATCAAGTGACACAACCACAGCAGAGATATTGATGATCATGTGGTTGCTGCGGCTAAACAAGGGGAAAAACTGAGGAAGTTATAATTAAATCATTCTTGTATTTGGTGATGCGTGAACTATCAAGCAACAACAGCAGCAAACAGGATTTTTAAAGAGTACAAGGCTAGTTGTTCTGGTTTGGTAATTATATTATAGCAAGCAGATGAAATGCTAGGGTGAAATGGTTAAAACTGAGAAATGTACCTTTAAGACATACTGGGTTGCCTGATAGGAGAGAAGAAAGAGCAGCATCAGACGGCTGCTTTTGTTGTTATGGACGGATACTGGATTTTGAGCTTGTGTTTTTACTTTAGCCTCTCAACTCTTAATGTTTTGCCTCTGTTTTGTTCAGGTATAACAAAATAGTAGCCATACATCCAGGCTTTGTAAAGTTCACGTCTAACATACAAGGAGGGTTGGCAAGCCAACACTCATGTGACTGTGAGTTTTGGGGGATTTTACATTTTCTGCTATACTTGAAAATCTCAGCCTTTTCTCACACATTACATTTGCAACAGCAAAAAAATATTTATAAAGGAGATGCAATGGTAACCAATTACATTTGGCATAATGCTAAAATTTTCACTAATGACATATTTCATTTGTTTCCTTGAATATTTAACAAAAAATATTTTTGCTGCCTGAAAATAACCAAAAATAGATCTTTCCCTAAACTTAAATGCTTTTGTCACCTAAATCTAACCACAGACCGCAGTGTGGGCTCAGAGCATGGCTATTGGTGTCAGAGTTCTACGCTTTGCACTCCCATCATCAACTCACATAACTCAACTCCTCATAAAAGTATTTCCTGCTGCATATTAGTTGTATGTCTGTAATTTCTGGGAAGAGCAACCAGGAGACACAGACCCAGTCACACAGACAACAGTTTCTAGGACAGCAGTGGGATAGCTGATGTTATTGTTAACAGATGGCTGTTGTTTATGAGTAAATGAATCAAGCAGTATGGTATACATATTTTTTTTCATTCACGATTCATGATGCGTTACGATTATTTACTTTTATTTCTACAAACTGATTAAAACAACTTGGGTTCTATTATTATAACTGTGTGTGTGTGTTTTTTTTAAATTAAGTCGACAAAAGCTTTTGTCATTATTACTGTATCTTTATACTTGGCAGGAGAAAAATGCATAAAGAAGAGAAAAATGCATCTGTAACCACGATTTTAAAGTATCACATTAGAAAAGATTGGTGGAAATGGAAATATTCAATTTAAGCTTGCTCAAGGTAGTTTTTGTTGCCTTGTTTGAAAAACAGGGAACGTGCTTAATGGAAAGTGGAAACAGTTCTGACGCTGCAAACGCTTAACTCCCATGACTGATCGACTGTTTCTGCTCCAAGAGAAAAAGAAAAAGAAGGTGTTTCCACTGTTAGCGTCTTTCTAAATATTTCCATAAGATCCCCACTCCCAGATAAATGATAAATTCCCACATTCTCTCTTAGATGGCAAAGGTGACTGATTTTGTTTTCTCTTTTTCTCTGAGGTTTATTAGCAACCAGCTTGTTTTGTTTCCAGCTTGCTCCCTCTGCTTCTTCTTCTCTCTATATTACAGCCACGCCAAACTGCTAACCGCTGATAAAACTATACTTTGTGTGGCCTAGTTTATTCTTTCCAAACCAGATGACTGAAATGGGCCTAATTTGCATTCCTTTTTTAAAGTAAGCTTCAGACTCGCTACACAATTAGATGAAAATGCAGCTTGTGATTTAAAGCATAATTTACACTGGCCATGTATACAAACTGTCAGATTTTGGAATTACTGTTTGCCAGGGGTTAGTCAAGACTGAGCAAGCTGTCTATCAATCTATGTATAAATGGACTATCTCCCTGGTCTTTCAACAGTTATAAATAATAGCAAACTGTAACACTTCAGCTTTAAACCACCACAGCTGCTGCGTTTGCAGAATTACACAACATACTCAATTCACTTGACTACAGTGGTAACTGGGTTTGATAAACTGCTTCTGACAGCAGCATTGGATTCTTCATCCAAACATCCTGTCACTTCAAAGCATCTTCCTGTTTGAGGATTGCAACATTCAACACTGCTGTGCCCACAACAGACTTTCACTTATCCATCTTGTCATATTACTCAGACTAACCGAATCTGCTCTCAAATTGAGAGTCAATAGAGATTGTTCAGCTGGCACAGTGGGAAGATTGACGATTATTGCTCAGCTCTGTCAACAAGTGCTGTCTGTATAAGAGAAACGATCAAACCACAATGTTACAATTTCCGAATTTTGCCGAAAAGGATGTTTTCTCTTTTTCTTTTTCTTTTTTTTTTTTAATTCAGCTACATTACTTTTCATAGTTTTTAATATGTAGCAGTACACAACTTTCCAGTCTTTTGTTTCACTGTGGCAACTTTTTTGAAACACGTTGCTGGCATCAAATTCAGAATAAGCATATATTTACAAAAATCAATAAAGTCGATGAGGTAACACACAATGGGCCAAGTCCAGGACCGAATTTTCTTCCGGTATACTGAAAACCAAAAGATTTTGAAGTATATTTATTGCTTCTGTCAGTTTTAGAAAGAAAATAAAATGAGAATCGCAGACTGTTCTTATTTGTTCTTTTCAAAGCCTTTAAAAGCTTTCAGGATGTCTGAACAGCCTTTCTAAAGGAGCAGGTAGGGGCCACACGGACAGGATGAGGTCTTCAAACGGTCTGGGATTTCAGGAGCAAAATTGTAATCTCTTAGAAGATAGTGATCTCAAATGTTGGTGCAGCGGTCAGAGTGACAGCACACTGTGTTTGCTGTAGTGCTCACAGCATCATTTGAGCATTCAGTAGAGGAAGCTGATGTTGTCTACGGTCACAGCTTAGAGGAGGGAAAAAGGGAAGGCTAAGGCAGGTTGTGCCCTGTGGTTGGAAGTGAGTAAGCAGGGACACTAGACACTCCTTGTGGAGCCTACTTGTGATGTTGTGGGCGTAATTCAGTGATGTATCAGTGAAGGAAGCTGCCCAGTTGATAACTGCACTGACTTATACATTAATCAGCCAACCTCGTAAACCTTTAGAAGAGTAATTCTCAGTGAGGCATACTGTACCCCAGGGAGTTCTTTTGCATTTGCTAGCGGGTATGTGGAAAGCCTGTGGGATGGCACATAAATAACACACCACTTTAAAGAACATTTTAAGTGTCATGGCACACATTTTAACCTTTCTGAGTGTTATTTAACACCCTGAACATTAAGCTTTTCACGTGTTATTTAATGCAATCTGAATTTTATGAGTTTTGGACACAGAGGAAAGGATGAAGTCAGGTGACTCCCATCACATGGCCTTTGTTGTCATAGCCTCCTCTGTGTGTGCTGTGTGTGCTTTCTCACTCCTCATACTATGTCACCTGACATGGTTTTTCTTTATGACCTTTGCCTCTCAAATGAGAAAAGCTTAATGCGGACAGAGTTAGATGACAGCACGTGCATTGCGATAACTCACAAAATGACTCACAAAAAAGAGCTGATGTGTTATTCATACACCATTTGGTGAGACCAGACTGTGTGCGGCAGCTCAACTAAAGGAGAAAAAATACATATAAATTATGACATATATGACCATTTTTTTGTTAAGGAGCAAAATAAATACCCAACTGGAAAGACAATGCTCTACAATAGGCTGCACAGTATACACCTCCCACCATACTAAGTCAGTTTTAACACTCTGAAGCTGTGTGTTGCTGTTGAGCGTGTATGAAATCTATTTGGAAAACAAACAGAGAAGTTGAAACAGATAGCTAAAAGTAATAGACATATGGTTTAAACCAGGTAAAAGAACAGAAGCAATAAATAAACAGTTTCAAATAATTTTCTAAAAGTAACTGATAAAAATCCTTAAAAGAAAATAAAAGTATGTTGAATGATCATGTTGACTCCAATTTCTGCCTCTCAAAATATGAATGGAAATTTGCAGACGTAAAATTTCTTACTTGAATTATACAAGCAAAGCAAAGCTAGTATGTAGCCTTCTGCTGAAGAACAAAAAAATTTCCTGCTAATAAAGGTGTAAGCTCCCAAGCAAGTTTATAGAACAGCAGTAACAACTGATAAGACTAACTGAGGAGTTACTTGTTTTCCAGTTGTGTCCTTAGCCTCACACTTGGTAGCACCTGATCCCAATGATGTCGGCAGCTGGCCCAGAAACGAATCTACTGACTGAGCTGCTTGCGTGATGGAGAGAGGAGAGAAGTGAGGTGGGTGAGGGGACGGGAAGGGGGGCAGGGGGTTGGAGAAAGCGAAAGGAGATTTAAACCCTTCCTTCCATCTATGTGGATGGGGAAAGTGATATCTCTGGTTAAAAAAAAAAAAAAAGATTGATGAGCACCCTGACTTGGTCAGGACCCACTGGGAATATTGTAAATTCAGAGTTATCTGCTTCAGAGGGTCTTTGCTACAGGGGAATACACTTGACTATGATCACACTCAAGGGTTTGATGCAAGCAGACACAGGGAATCAGAGCAGTAAAAACAAAGGAGGGGCTCTTTCTGTTTAAGTAATAATCTATAAAACAAATCTCTTTCCCTGCGGAGATTTTCCTTCCTGGGAAAGACGTACTTAAAAACCGGCAGAAATGTAAAAGCTTTCATTAGCTGAGAACATAGCTGTACAGGATCAATCAGTACAGCAATTTGTTTTCTGTACTTCTGTGCATTCATCAGATGTGTGAAATGCTGGGGAAAGGTGAAACGATAAGAGTGCAAAAGGCTTCATTAGTGAAAGTCAGTCAGTCATTGACCTCAGCAGGCGTGCCACTGATTGGCTGGAAGGAAAAACGCGCACACTCTCTGCCCTCTGTGGATATTGATTGGACATCACTTGAGTAGGTGACTAAACGCACATAAGGTGGAAGGATGAGGAGGCTGAAAAAGACATTGCTCACATGTCATTTTAAAGAATGGAGTTCAAGAGTAAATTTCAAACAATGACTGCTTCAAGCTTTCAGTTTTACTGAAATGACTAGACAATTACTGGTACTGGGCAAAACAGCTGATTTACTGTATATCAGGGTTTCAGTTTTTTTCCTGAACACATTTAGTCATAGAGTCAGGGAAAGACATGAAGTAGAGTTCATAAAGACTTACCCAAAGACAACTGAGATGCTAATAGTACCTGGCTGCACTAACACTAGGCTACCTAATTATGTGACGGTGCATGTTATTGACGTGGGCCTGCTCTGGTGAAACTGCAGTGTTCCAAGGAGGACTACTTAGTGCAGTTTAGATAGTTTGTGTGATGCAGGCTTACAATGTTGGTTCATGTAGGTTGTATAAACTAACCAGATGAAAAACATTACTTTATTACCAAGGATGGAATTGAAATAAAAAAAAAAAGGAATACAGATTTGAATGTGGGAATTAGGGGTGTTGAGGAGAATGCAGTGTAAAACCAGGCATTGTAAAAATCATCAGCTGATAAGGAAGTTCAATGCAGTGAGAGAGAGAGAGAGAGAGAGAGAGAGAGAGAGAGAGAGAGAGAGAGAGAGAGAGAGAGAGAGAGAGAGCTTGCCGTGATTTAAAAACTTAATTTGATCATCAGGCCTAAAGTTACTCTGCAGTGTTGTGGTTTATCAGGGAAGTGTATGAACTACACTGCAGCCACTGCAGACTGGATAATGGTTAATAGTGACAAACAGAAGCCCATTTGGTGTTTGCTTGTTTCCTCTATGAAACCTGTGTATTGTCACTGTGCATGTTATTAAAAGCTATGAGGAAGTGGTTCCACGTTGCTGACTGTGTATTTGCTGTGGCTGCTTTGATGTACTGGATTTTGCTGTTCAAGTTTGCTGTCTGCTGTAGTGTAAAAAGTTCTGATGATTGTATGAAAATAATTGTTAAATTTATGCAAGACAGGTATGGCGTGTTAAGCCATCAAATTTACTTCTATCCATATTATAATTTTTAAGTTTCAGCATCACATCACATGTCCCTTTTTCTTAAAAGACAGATTTCTGTGTTATGATTGATTGTGATTCAATCATAAACTTGCATGGCTGATATAAGCTGTGAACGTGTAATGTGACATGTTGATGACACAACATGGACTGTTTTTTGAACCTACTACAAACCATTGTGACTGTCACAAAAGCAAATGCAAAGAACAACTTAAAAGTAACTTTAAATGCTAGTCTACACATCAGCCTCTCACGCATCACAACACAACTTAATTAACAGGGGAACGAATCCTTAAGGGGGCTACCAGGGGCACAGATTCCTGGGCGGTCTGCCAGGGTTGCAAAGTGTAGAGTGGACTACCAGGGGCACAAAGCACTGAGTGGACCGCTAAGGGCGGGGACTACCAGGGGCACAGAGTACTGGGCAGTTCGCCAGTGGTGCAGAGTGCTGAGCGGGATACCAGGGGCACCCAAGAAGCAAGCCCAAGTGCATCACTGAGGGTAAGCCAAATATGACAGTCGACAGCGGCCTAACGCATATTTACTATCCAGTTTATTTTTCTACTTTTTATGTTATGTTGTGTTCTTTTTTTCTCATTTAGTTTTTGGAAGTTGTCTGGACTTTTTTAATAATCAGAAGTGCACCTTAAGTTACAAAAGGTTGAGAACCCCATGGTCCAGTGCATCTTGTGCACTGATTTGAAGATTGAGATTTGAAAGGGAGCACTGAAGTGCCTTTCCTTTGTATTTTAAAAAAAAAAACTCTTATCAAGGATACACTTAGATAATTCTGTGTCATTTCACTCAGTTAGGGACCTTCCCAAGCAAATAAGAATATTCCACTGTAACTCAGGTGTGCCAGATGATTGCTCGGTAGCATCAATCTTTCTGATGTCAGAGACCTAAACAGGGGCTTGTTAGGTTGATATACAGTACGTGTATATAAATGTACTGTGTATACACACAAATCAGCACTTAGCACTCACAGCAAATAACACAACTTTATGGCACTGCGACACTTCATCAATCATTAATGGATTGACCAAAAAAGGCAGTCAGTTTTGATAATAAATTATTTCCAGGTTTTAGCCCTCAAATGTGAAGTTTGCTGTTTTGCTTTACAGTATATAGTAAATTAAAAATATTTGCAAAACAAGCAATCTCAAGTATACTTGATGGGCATTTTTTAATATTTTCCTCCAATTTTATAAAAAAAATAAACAAATAATCAATTAAATTAGAGGATTATTGAAAATGATTAGTAATAGTTCTTTAGAAGCTTCCAGACTGCTATTGATAAAAGGGTTAATGGCAAGCACAATGTCACAATATTTGCTTTACTACAGTATGTCAGTATTACTCTACATTGTCATTGTCACACAAATATATCTCTGTCATTGCTTTGACTTACTTTAAACTTTAATGTCAGTATATTTACGATATGATGTGATCCAGCTCACAGTTTTCCAAGCAACACAACCTCGAGATCACAGAGGAAACGTAGGTAGCTGAAGAACAGGCTGAAGTACATACAGAACACCTGGAGAGTTAAGACTGACAGCACACTGATGCACTAAATTGTAAGAAAGAAGGTAAAGCAAAGGTGCCCATAGTCAGTCGGATTATCAAGTCCATCATGTCCATCACACTAGGGGTCAAAGCCATCGCTGTCCCCCTGTCTCTAGATTTCAAGTATCCTCCTCTCAGTCTGTGCCCTCCTTGTCACTGCCACCCCAGTGATGCCACAGTTGGGAGGCTTTGCAAAAGCATGGCAACTTGAAAAGGGATATGGACTGCTTTGGAAGTGGGTCACACCTACATCCCCTGCCATGCAGGTTCATACAATTTCATACAATGAGTGTTTTCTTGTGTTATTTGTCTGGCAGATGTAGCAATCTACCCACATATCAAGAATTGCAAGAACAGGTCAGACCTCAGTTCACTCACAGGGTGGTTGTTTAATGCTAACTGTTGATGTTGCTCATTGTTGTACCATTGTGCAGAGCACACTTGGCTAAGTGAGCAGTTTCGCTCAAAGTATACCTTGTGGATGGGTTGGGTTAGATCAAATTGGACCACATTCCTACCACAATCAAATCACTCCAAAGTTCATTTTCCCTTATTTGTGACCAGTTCTACTAAAAGATTTTGGACTTCACACCCCAAGTATGACTGATGTGTTTACATCTTGCATCAAATTGAAGCACTGTATGAGTTTAGAAAATTATACATTTGCCCAAAAGAGTGTATTATTCTCTTGTGGACATAAAGTCTTTTTCAATCAGAAGTATGAATAATACCACTGATATGCCAATATATGCAATTTCTGAGTACCTTAAGCCAGAGATGGGGTAAAGGACATTTTTAAATTACTTTGGTATTAAACATTTGAATTTTTCTAAATATTGGAAAGTTCCACAAACACCACGAAGTTCCACGAAGACAAACTCAGTTTTTCATGACCATTGCCTTTAAACTGATTTGAATAGAAAATGAAAACTGAAACTTAGAATTTTATGACTTGTCTAGCTTTACTTATAGCAG
Organism: Scatophagus argus; assembly: GCF_020382885.2. Classification (NCBI taxonomy): domain Eukaryota; kingdom Metazoa; phylum Chordata; class Actinopteri; family Scatophagidae; genus Scatophagus; species Scatophagus argus. The sequence goes on along the minus strand of NC_058512.1, from coordinate 15,159,316 downwards.
GGACTCGACTTGCTTGATTCTCATCAGACTAACTTGGGACTTGCTTATGATTTGCACATGACCTAGTCCCACCTTTGCCTAAAGCTGTCATGAAAATAGCGATATATAGCATGCATGAATAAACCGTACCGACTACATGATTAGCCTAAAAATAATGGGAGTGACAGACAGCCTTGGGTTCAAAAAGTTAATGGGACTCATTTAGGGATTTCTGAAAGGACTGTCACACCAGTGCAGAAACACTGCTGAAACAGTGTGAATGCAAAGTGTTAAAGTACCATTTGGTGATGTGTCTTCTTGCTCTTCCTGCAGTACATATCACACGTTGTGGAGGTGGACAAAATGATCACTATGCAGGGTGATGAGGTGAAGCTGATGCACTGCTACAAGTAGTTGGAAAAGCATGGCAGCATAAAAACTGGACTGGTGAGTCAATGCTGAGTTCCTTTGCAAAACCAGCTATCCTTCACTTAGGAGGGTGACTTTAGGTCTTTTAACTGATGCAAAAAGCAATGCTAAATGTTCTACCAATCAGTTGCAGCCACCGAGTCACTTGATGGAGTGGATGAGGAAGCTAAAAAAGACAAGGTAGGATGAAACAGCATGGAGAAAAAGCCTGACACCGACTGTGTGGCCAACATCCCAACAACCCACAGTGATTTGTTTGATCCATGAAAACAACAAGGAGGCCTATAGGATAGAGGTGTGGGAGCTTTACCTGTGGTGTGAAGAAAATAGCTTGTCTTTCAAAGCAACGCTATCATTGATTTTAGAAAACTTTATTTTACCTTCACCTCACAAGCGCCTCACATCTGTGGTGCTTTTCTGATACAGTTTTGAATTTTTAGAAAGATGTCTGATGTCTTTTTCTGGCACTAGGTATGGCACCAACAAGAACAACAAAAGATTTATTGCCTGGATGCCTTTAAAAGTAAGATGCTAATAAAAATGTTAACTTCACTTAATGAACAATTACAATATTGTAACCAAATGCTTAGTGTCATAATGTATCTCACCTGTAAAATATCTGAAGCATCTCATAAAAATCTTGCCCTGGTTTTAACAACAATAAGTATGATTAACAAAGTCCTTGAAAAATATGCAGCATGCAGTGTTATCAGTTCATCCAAGGCATGATCTATTTATATTATCATTTGAGGGCTGTTGGTGCACTATCATTGCTCACACCACCTGCTTTAGAAAGAGCTTTTATCCACGAACGACACATCAACAGTCAGCCCACATGAATGAGATACTCTTTACTGATTATTCATTGATAGAATTAGTGGATTGTGTTCATTCTTTACTTATGTTACAATTTAAAAAAGTTGTGTGGGGGGGTGTATCTCTTTTTATGATCAGTTCAGTTCTTTTTAATGCACTATATATGCAAAGTTTAATTTATTTGTTTGTACATTTGGTTGTGTTGTAAGCTGTAAAGAGGAGTGTTGCAAAGCACAGACATTGAATTTAGGCATTGCTGTACTTATTAGTGTGTGTAAAAATAAACTGAGCTGAAATGTATTCTTGGTTAATAGGTTATTTATATGCACATCAAAAGGATCGATATTTTGATGCTGAGAAATGCTCAGTATCAGCTGATGGGCGTATGTGACAACAGTTTATGTACCACTCACACATACGGATGAGTAAATAGTTAAACAAATGAGAGGAGACCCTTACATTCAGAGGCTTACATGAAGTGTCACTGAATGATTTGTTGTGTATGCTGTGAATCATATTCTATGTCTTTTGCTGTCATAGGACCCAAAACTAACTAAGCACCTTTGGAAAATAACCGCTCAATCCACCACCAACCTCAAAACAAAATATGATGGCTTTTTTCCTTTCCTTTTCTTTCTTTTTTGTTGAGGAATTTATTTTTTTTGTTGTTAATTAATCTACATATAATTTTTCAAAAATGTTCACAGCCTCATTTGCATACAAAGGTGAAGTTGAAGAGATTATAAAATTCTTATGTATGTATTCTTTAAATATTTTACATTTTTGTTGGGTATTTTTTTTGTTCTGAAAGTTATACATAGCCATATCATATTATTTTTTGCTCTTGAATTAAGTTGTGTAACCTGCTGATGTTACCTTCTTCCATCAGCTTTGTTATCACTTATTGTCACCACTTTTAATAATTTCAAATCTCAATTCCCCAGCAAGTTTGGTGCAAGAGTGCAGCATGTGATGCTTTCACATTTAATTTATACAAACAGCTAATCGTCATGCATAATGCAGTGAGTCAAGTGTGGAAACAAGCTCACAGGCTTTGGGTAATGGTAATTGAATTTGAAGATGAAGTATCTCATAGACAAATTGTTTGTGACTTCATCCTGTGCTATAATTACTCATGTTAAATGAGGGTAAAAACATGGAACGATGTTAAAAATGCATTCCTCCTGCAAACCAGCCTACATTTTAATCTGTTTCCTCCCCACCAAGTACTGCACACAATGCAAAGTTTGTCAGCTGTTTCTGGTGTATCCGTATGTATATCTAAACCTGTCATGAATAGACAAGAAACTTTGCCTATGTAAATTCAGCTCAGCATGCTGTGTTTTGGAACCGTGCTCTTCTTTAATGAACTCCTTACAGAAAGATATCTCCTCTGCATTGTGCTCATTCCATAAAAGCCAATTAGACTTGAGTGTCATTTTCCATAACTACCTAATGTCACCAAAAAACATGCTCCCAGCTAATACTATCAGCCCATTCATGTAACAAAAGGCACAAATAATACCATAGAAAATGAAGTACGCTGTCAGGATTAATAAGACTTCCCTACACCTCCCACTCAGTCAGCTTGGAGCAAGAAAACACACATGCATACACATATCCAGGCCACTGCATCTAAACATTAGTCCAGTTAAAACAAACTGTGCTGCTGACTGGTTGAGTCAACCAAAAAGAATTAAGCAAAAGTGGGTTTCAACCCAATAAACAGTCCCTTAATACCCCTGTGTCAGATACAAGCCTTCAATAAACAATTTGCATTGCACCATTGCAGCCTTTTGGTTAGACAACAAAAAGATTAAGTGTTTTCTCAATTTGCCTTGGATAAGAGTATCTGCTAAAATTGCCACAGAAATAAAGGGAAACATACTTAAAGAAATGTGCATGAAAAGGAGTGTTTACGTACATAAACACAAATTCTAAAACAAGCCTTAGAACATGTTTTGCTCAAGTGGTGATATTAACGCTGCTAGAGCAACTCCATGTCTCAGGCTTGTGATACCTCTTCTGGCTGAGTGGATGGGAAGGCCCTGAAAGCAACTGTGCACTGTGTCCTCTGCTCAGCTGGCACCCTGTAGCCTAAGCTCCCTGCTTTGACCTCCTTCTTGGACTGCCTGCAATATCTGGTGGGCACCCAGTTCAGCTCATATTAAGAAAATATGTATTTTCCCTGAATCTATGGATTGTTTGTACAGAGGGCAAGTTCTGCCAGTTTGCCGCTGCAATGTTAATAATTATGATACATAATTTTAGTGATTACAGTGTATCTATCTATACATGTCACTGATGTTTTCTTAATTATTGGTAATTCAGTTTTTTTTGCTTTTATCAAAATTATGTTAATTTATGTTAAGTACTTCTCATCATGAAACTTATTAATTGACTGACCATCTTAGTGTACAAATCGTCAAATAAAATGAAAAATGCTCATCACAAATTTTGAAAGCTTGAGGTGACATCTAAGATAATAAAATATACAAAATTTTTCAATTTCAATCGGTTCTCATGCCGTGTCTTCAGATACTTCTGTTTTATCACATGGCACCGTTTAGCGTATGTGTGCAGTGCACAAAGCCTTCCTGCCATAAAGCCTTTCTAACACGTGGTTAACATCAAACCGCACTTTGGTTAAGTTCAGGCACAAAACACGCTTGGTTGGAAAGATCAATGACTTTAGGTTTCAAACAGGACCCAGATTCTGCTCCTGGGTGAAAGCTGTGTGTTTTTGTGTGATTCACCATTCCACCCCATGAACTATGTTGTGTTGTACAATTGCTCTAATTGTTTGCATTTGAGATACATCCAAGTCCAGTGCGTCTCATCCAGATGTTAATGATTACTTTCTGTGTCTGGATCAGATGCGGCATATTTCTGCCCTGGAAGGGGGTCGGGCTCTTGTAATGAAACACGGAACGGCAACAAATCTCCATTTATAAGAAGAGGTAACCATTCCTCATTTGTAATTGATACATTTCTGAATTTATTATCAAATTATTTTCTTTCAAAGCTTTCCACCACTACATTCATCTATCTTGTTGATATATATTCTGCCACTTTTTCGACAGTGTAATCTGCTGCCATTGCGTGACTGCCATTCACTTACAATAGCAAGAGTTTACGTTTTCAAGTCACATTCTTCAGCTCCTCCTGTGGGAGGAGACATTGCCAAGAAAGAGAGGATGTATTATCCTCCACTATCTTCTGGGTTTAGCTTGCCTTTGTGCTTCTAAGCAGTTATTTGGGTCAAAAACTGTAAGAAAAAAAAAGAACTGAATACAACCTTAAACTCATCTCATTTCGTCTTGTTTTCTAAGACTTATCTGGATCCAGGTTGTGGGGGCAACAGTCTCAGCAGGGAAGTCCAGGCTGTCCTCTCCTCAGCCTCTTCCAAAAGGGGACCCCAAGGCGTTACCAGGCCAGGAGAGAGACATAGTCCCTCCATCATGTCCTGGGTCTGCCCCAGGGACTCCTCATGGATGGACATGCATGATGATAGGTCAAAGGATTTCTAGACATCTAAAATTTCGGTGAAATTTTACTGAAAGGAATGGTTGTTTTTGTTGTTTTTTTTTTTTTTTTTTTTAAGATGTCAAGGTGATACTGCAACTGTTTTTCAGCACTGTTTGATTGACTACATTTCACTATCTAGTGAGATCTGTTTTACATAACATACAGTCACTGGAACATCACTTAAACAAAACCTGGAGGCAACCTACTGTAGACATCTTTCACTTTCCAACCAAACTGTAACCAAGACATCTTGATTTGACCTTCAGCACTTCCTGCAGATATAGAGACATAAAGGTCCTTCACTCAGGTGGTGCTTGTTAAATCCACTTTTTTTTTTTGTAGTTGAACACTTGGTATGCACTGATCAACTGTATCAAAGGTATCACAAACTATTGAACAACCAGCATCTTAATCAGATGAGTAACACTGACAACCTTTCTGTTGTTCTGTTCTGTGTCTGTGCTATATTGAGTTTAAAAGCCTGACTGAGACCTTTCAAAAAGTGATGCCTTTTGGGGGTTTTCAAGTGATGCATTAAAACCCAAAAACAACAAACAATACAATACAAAAAAGCTCAACAATATAATTTTTGACGCTGCAACATGAAGGACTCTGAGCTCCTTCTGAATATCTGAGCCAAGACACCCGGCACCACCACCTCATTTCGGTGACTTGCATCTATGGCCTCCTTCTACTGGTCACTCCCCAAGCTTGCCACTATAATTGAGGGTTGGAACAGAGATGGACTGGTAAATTAAGAGCTTCAGCCACAGCTTCTCATTTAACATGACAGTCCTGCATCTGCATGACTGAAGATGCAGCACTGGTCTGCCCATTGACCTCAAGCTCCATCATATTCTCACCAAGATCCTTCACTTGGGGTAACACCCCACTCCCAGATCACAGTGGTTTAAAAGGCCACTTTTCCTTTATATTCTGATCACCTGTATCCTTCTTCACATTTTTGTTACTCAGTAGTGGTTTTTATATAATGACTTTCACCTCACAAGGTGTCTGTTTCTCCTTCTGTTTTCCATTTTCTGGCCTGAAGTGCTACATTAATCCTTCCCTTAAAATGTATGATTTAATTAAAGCAAAAAGAATGGTACAAAGAATGAATAGGAATTTGTGTCTTGTTTGCCTCTCAGCTATTTGCTTTCCTCAGTTTAAACTTGTACCTTCCATTAATTGGTTCTTGAAGTGCATTAATCCCTAAGATAGCTTTTTAGTACTCTATATTCAATGGCGGGTATTAGAGAGCCAGCAGCACCTTGCCTCCTCCTCTGAGACGGAGGGAAACAGTGGGTGCTTTCTCCAGAGAACAGACAGCTGTATTCATTAGGATATTCATGGGTGCAGGGGATGGCTGAGAGCAGCTGAGCAGCATACAGTATGCAATGCAACAGTTTAACCAGGAAGGTTAGTACTGTAGCAACTCTGTACACCAAAAAAGAATGCAGAAATAGTTGGATTAAACAGACAGCACCTGCACCTGTCTGTCATGCATTTTCTTTTTCCATCCATTTCACCCATGCATTTATCCATCTATGCCCATTGTAGATATGAGATTTTTTTTGTCTTTAGATCCTTACCTAAGCCAGTAGGCTTCTCCTTTTGCAGTTACCAAGGTGCGCTGTCTAACCTTCATACCACTCTACAAATTGAATGAAATAATTGCTTTGGACGCTGCATGTTCTTTGAGCTGCCAGACAGAAAATGTGATTTTGACAGTTTCCATGGATGCATTGTGCAGATTTTGGCTGATGCAGAGCAGCAGCCCAGAATACAGCATTGCCAAAACAGAAAAAGATGCTGCAACAACACGCTTCCTGTCAGCGCCTTTCAGCCCCTGTATGTGGATTTCTTTTTTTTTTCCTAAATCCAAGAAGATGTCCTCAATCCTCACTAATACAAGCACATTAATGCATGCAAGTGCGCACACACACCTACACACACTATCATCCCCTCCTACATGCCCTCCCCTCCACAGAAAGTGCCATTGTGGAGTTTGAGCTGCAGTAAATTGATGTGGTGAATATGGTACACTTCACCAACAGTCATCAGCTGCCTGCTGAGGGGACAGAGTGATGACAGAGATGTGTGTATGTGTGTGCGCAAAGAATAAGGGGGGGTTGCTATCGTTCACTGTGTCAGTGGGAGAATTAAAAAGCAGAAAAGTGAATGATGAAAATATCAAGAACAAGGAAAAGGCTTGAGTGAGCTTGTCATTTTAAAACATGAGCAATTAAGTTTACACATGCACATTCAAAAGAAGTTTTCTAACAGTTTATGAGTGAGGGGTTCTAAGCAGAGTAGTAGTACTGTAGTACTGTTCCTTGTATTGTTGTAATGACACACACCTATAATGGTCATGCATGTGTACATATGCATGGTTAGGTTGTGGTTAAGTATATATATGCTATGCATATATAAGTAAACATATGTGTGCATATATGGATATATATGTACATATAGTTGAAAGACATATATGTAGGGGGGCAATTTCGAATATGTGCACATATTTTGGAAAATATATGTGGCATAGATAAAAAATACATATGTTCATATATTTTTTCTCCACGTGGGACTGTATAGTGAAAAAGGTGTAAACAGCATGATGCAACAACAGTGCTGCTCTGCTGTTGCATCATGTACATATATTCATCCAGTCTGATAAGCTGGAAGACTAAGTTTCCATTTTCAGGGGACTGAATAAGATACAGACATTAGGTTGTTTGATTAGTTAATCTTATTCCACTTTCTGTTACAGATATGAGATGTAGTTGAAAGCTCAAAAAATGTAGCAATTGTACCTTTAAATCTGTTATGTTATACAGAGTGTTTTTAAGGTCTAGAATGAACGTCCTTACTGAACAACAAACTTCTGTTTTAAAAATGTTCTTTATCATGGTGGGAATATATGACAACACTACGATCTTAGGTTGCATAAAATATTCTAAAGTCCACTGTAATGAACTCATTTTGTTATGATGTAGCAAAATTCCAGCAAAAAAGAGGAAAAACTTTTCTGAATGTGAACAGTGGCCAGCTGCATGGAGATGCCAGTATCAGCCGAGGTCCTTGGCTTCGCTTGCATGTTGGAAATCTCACCCCATTGTTTTGTTCTACCAAAGCAGTCATGTGAACGACTGTGGCAGTTAATCAACTATTATCAGCTTTTATTGGAAGGATATATATATTTTTACATACACACATACTGAATTTTACTACTGCATTTATCCCATCCTTAGTTGAACACACACATGCAACACCCAGCAAATTACATGCAGTGAAACACACACAGGAGCAGTGGGCAGCATCAAGCGCCCGGGGAGCATATTGGGGGGTTAAGTGCCTTGTGAACGACTGTGGCAGCACATTTGCACCATGTTTTAACTTGTTTAAACAAAACAACAGAACACAAGAGCAGCGTCACACATACAGCCGGCGTAAATACACTTTTAAGTTGCTCATCCAAGCCCACAATGCATTGCGGTTTTCCCACTCCGCTATATCATGCTTTCGAGCCCTATAGCCTTCTGTCTCGCTTTGGCTTTATGAGCCGGTAGTTTGCCCTCTCCGTAATATGGATCGAGTTGATGATAGAGTGTGAGGCCACTCACACAATCAAAAGCTATTGTCTTATACGTTGAATTTTCTTCTGCAAACCTCAATCTGCATTGAATTAAAATAAGTACAATCATAATGCTCATATATGAGCTATATGTAAGGCATTATGTATGACATATGTGCACCTGACTGTGGAATATATGTGGATATATATAAGTCATATATGACACATATTTCCTGTATATCCACATGACCCTAAATGGTATAAATGCAACATTCTGCATATATTTGGATATATGTTCCTTTCCGTGTGGGACATTAGTCATCTCTTTGGACTAACATTGTTTACCGATCAACAGACCAACCAAGCCATCCCTGTATCCCTACAATTAGAATGGCTAGATTATTCACTCATTTACATTTTTTTTTTTCAATTTCAATTTTGCCTTCTATTTTATTTTGTAAGAGGACTTTCTCCCCTTTGCTAATCAAAGTTTTTGTTGAGCAAAGCCTGAAATTAAGAAGTGGATAAGAATCACTTTAAACCAGGCAAAAAGTTTCAGGAGAGGCTCAAGAAAAGGGTATGAAAAAAATACTACATTAGTTATCAAAAGGAGATCACACAGAGGAGCCTACGCTTGTTTGGTAAAGAGATACTTCAGAGGCAGACTAAAGCAGGTTTGGGGATTGTACCTCCTACATTCCCATAGTCAGAAACTAATAAATGCAAAGGCATTAATTATTGTTCGATGTCATCTGAAGTTAGTCTGAATCAATGTTAGGCTATTTTGGCTCAACTATTGAATGTTATCTGAATCAAATAAAGCAATCATGATTTTACAGACATTGGCATAGGCAGCAATTGAGCATGTATGGCCTTTCCAGTACTAATATTACTTCACATCTACATTTTAGATTCAAATCACTGTGTGATACATTGTTCACAGCATTGACATGTTTGACATCTCATGCATTCAGTTCTTCTTTGCTTAAATGCCAACATGTACCAGACTGAGGTGTGTGTGTGCGAGACTGTATCAACATGCCAGCGATATATTAGGAATGACAGGTCTGATGATCTCCTGTCTCATTAGGTGTAATGAGAACAGCTTGCTATAGAAAAACAACTCTGTCACTGTAGCTTCCATCGGTCCTCTATGCCCCACTACACAGGCTATTATTAGACACTGGATGAAAGCTTGGACACCTATGACATATCGTTATCACACATTAATGAGTGGGAACACCTGAACTTATTCCAGTGCCATGTATGCTATTGATTTGATGCGCTGGGGTGAAATGGGGTTCGTCACTGCGTCATGTATGGTTATTCTATTCTAATAATAATAATAAAAAAAAGGGTCTGAAATAGACAAATGCAACAAAACTGCTATGAATACTTGATAAATTTCATTTTATGCAGTCTGTGTCAGCTTTTGTTTCTAAGTGTATGATTTCAAGTTGGAAAGATTGGAAGCAACCAATGAAAAATTCATTGACGCCTCAGAGGAGTATTAAAAAAATGTGTGAAGAGCATGAGATGAACACAAAGACAGATGAAATGTAACGTTCAAAGCTGTGGCATGTCATTTTTTCAAGCCTTTTTAACCTTTTGATTTTTGCACTTTTGAAGCATCAGTGAATTGAGTGATACATCCTGTAAGGACACACACACACACACACACACACATATATCCTTATATATGCTCCTCTTTGCACTGACAAACACATACATTTTGCATGCAACCAGAAAATTACATATAATGAGATAATAAAATGAAACTATTAATAATAATAATAAATAATAATAATTTGACAACAGCATATCATTACACTGATTAGCAATGCAGAATCGTTGTGCAGGGGACAAGATATAATGAAATGAGTTGCCATCTCAAGTAATGACATATTCACCACTGTCTCCTTTGCTACGCTTTCTGTGTGTGGAATCTTAACTTTAAGCCTCCAGCCACGGTGGAGAGGGGAGAAATATAGTGGGATCGTAGACGACAGCAAAACACAGAACAGACTCGTGCTGAGCTAAAATGAATATAGTGTTCATAAATTAGGTAAGTAGCATAAAAAATATAAGATAAGAAAGATATTATATATTGTAATATTAAAAAATATATCTATTATTAAGTGGCTAAAGCACCCCAAAAAAGTATTGGTGGACCAATCAATCAAAACAATGACCATCCTAAGAGCTAGTATGGCTTAAACGAAGCACACCATTCCACCAGTGGTTACCAAAAAAAAATGCATTACATTTTTAGATTTTCTTGCGACCCCCTCAGATTTTTCTTATAGCCCCATCGCAACCCCCAGATTGGGAACCACCGATCCAAACTGACCCATACTGACATTAGCACATTGTTTCCCAGAAGTCATAGTCATTATATGTTGGGTTCCAGTTTTGCTTTTTTGATTGAGACATTAGCTAGAATTTAAAAAGCTAATGTGTGCTGCAGTTGACAATGTGTTGTACAGTTTGTGGTCACAAACTGTGTTGCGTATGGTAGGAAGGTGACTGCTGTTGCTTTATGCAAACACAGTTTTAAATGAAATGGATATTGTAAAGAAGTTCTCTGTCCATATACGTAGATGCACAAGAAAAAAAATCTAGAAAATCGAGTTAGATTTGGAGTACTTAATGACAGAAATGCTTTGTTTTTAATCATAAAATACATTGGCATTAAAAACATTTAGGCTTTAGCGTGAAGTTCAAAGCCTAATGCCTATGTGGCACACACACAAAAACACCAACATTTTTTTTCCACTGTTCAGACACTGAGTATTTTTGGTTATTATTTAATTTTTCTCATGCCTTTGGCAAAAATTTCTGGGGGAAAAATTGCTACACTGAAACACACAATAATATATTCCACAAGTTCTGTCACTGTCAGTCTTACTTACACTGTGCTTCGTTCTTTATTACCTTGAGACACAACTGCTGGTGGATGTGAAGTACAGGAAGGATGAGGATGCACAGTCAGACAATAAACGCTGATCCAGCAAGGAAGTGAGATCCTGAGGGAGAAGCAAAGAAAACATAAACACAAACAAATATCTTACAAGTACACACACACACACACACACACAAAGAATATTGTTTTGAGACTATCCATGCTAAATGATGTGCTTGAGTTTCAAGAATTCATGAGGCATTAAGTCTGCATGTTGGCTTCTTCACTCACAGTGGTGTTTGTGTTCACTTGATCAACATAGCGCTAGCATAAGGTGACATATAATATTGAGCAAATAAAAAGCAGCTCTGTGAGATTGTGTTTTACTCAAATCACAAGTCACAACCAGCAGTAGAGAAACATTAAAGGCAAAAAAAAGTTTGAGCATAACTACAAAGATAGCAAGGCCATAGTGCAGAACATAGTGCTACCTGAGGCCGATGCCTTTATAAGCATTCAAAGTAATATAATGAAAATTTTAAGCTGCACTATTTTAAACAAAAAAGCACAACCACAGTTAAAAAATACTCTTTTTAGAGGAAGGCTTCATAGCTAAACACTGATTTTTGTTTCTGCATGGAAAGAAAGGTAGTGCATTACATTTAATGTGCAGTTGTATGTACTATATGACTGCGGGTTGCATAATCAATGTGCTGTGTGTCTGTATGCTATATATTAGAACATAAAGATACGAAATAAATAAAAGCCACCTTCTGTCTACCAACTGTAGGAAAGCTGGCCCTGTGTGTTTGCAGCTGTTCACTAGATTTCTTCTTTAGAATTTGAAAGTGAATTTTTTATCAGTCCAGAAGGCCAGGGACCTGTCTCACAAGGCAAGTGGAACATCAGGGCATCCCCTATAGCAGTTTTCACAAAGTTGAACAATGGCAAATTTGAATGAACCAACCTCAAGGACAGAAACCCCAGGAGTGACATCAGACATATGAAAATAAACAACTTATGGCAGCACTGACAGATTCAGCGCAGAATATTTGAGACGATCTAAGTGGTTTGTTAATGAGTTGCTTCACAGGAAATTTTAATAAGTCATCATTCAATTCTGTTATATAGTTAAAATGTCAAACATTTCTCTATTGTGCCTTTAAATGTGACAATTTCCTGTTTTGGATTAAATGAAAATCAGTGTTTGACTGTTGGTAAGACAAAAGAAAACTCAAAAACTGGAAGGGCCATATTTGACTTGTATATGATACTTTCCAGTTGCAAAGTTAATATGACAGGGCAGGGAAAATGACAAATAACATAAATAAATGACTAAAATATGAAAAATTGTCAGAAATACAATGTTGTAAAATAAACTAAGCTATATACTTTATATTACTGAATTATTGTGGGATTATGTTAAGGTTTGCTGCAGACAATTTCAACAGATAAAGCAGACGGTGAAAAAATAAAGCAAAAAAAGAGTGTTCTCTCAAGAAGAACAAACTATGTAATGACTCAGCAAGCGAGTGACACAAAAACTGTTACTGCAGCTAGACCTGGAGAGGATTGCAGAAGACAAAGTGCATTTAGCGTGAATGTGTAAACAGGCTTATCGCTGCTCGTCATTAAGGCACAGTACATTACACAGTACTGTCCATTGATACAACTGTGTATCACTGTGAGTCTGAGAGAAGATCTTCTGTTCATCTTGCATTCTGCATGGCTGTAGTAAGGGAGATATGGGGACAATCTGCTGCATCAATCAATGTGGGGAACACAGAGATGAAACTTCAGGATATTAATATGCAACAGTAAATGCCATCCATGATTGATAACAGTAGTTGGGCTACCTGAGAAACCTGAAAATGTGACAAACATTTCTGATATAATATTGATGAGACTATTAATCTTTATGTAAAACAAAAATGTTCTGAGTTGCAGTGGCCTGCACACAGAACTCGATACCATGTGAATTACACAATGTGCCTGAAGAACCCTGATGCCTTGTCATTCCATAATACAGGTATACAGTATTATGTTTGGGTGTTGTGTTATAGTGCTGATTGGTGAGGACTAGGGCTGTCTTTTTTTTTTTTTTTTTTTTTTTGAATTTATTCAAACACAACACCTTAACTTCAACTTCAAAGTGTTATTGGTTATGTTTTTGTTGTTTAATCCTAACTTAATTTAATGTTTTAGTTTAGTTTAACTTAGCTCATTTCTTGATCAGCTGACTATACATGACAGCAGGCATAAGTCAGTTCCCGGCCATGAGAACGACTACTTCTCTGTTTGGGTGAAAACAAATGCTATAAAAGTGCCAGTGTCTGTCAGAGGCACTGTGCCAAAAACCCGCTGTGGGTTGCATTTAGTCAATGCGTGTACGTCTGCGGTAAACACTTCATCACAGATGCCGACTGAGCCTGTACATCTGAGCGAATTAGAAAAGAGTCTTAGTGATGGTGTAACTCAACTTTTTACTGTGAAAATTTATGTCCCTACCATAAAACACCTTCTTTTGGAATGTAGTTTGGTTTAACAGTCTGTGCACTCAAAAGACCCCCCACGAGCAGAGGATATTTTAGCATTAATGACACATATTAACTGAGCTGATCCAACTTCTAATAATGAACCTTGTAAATATCAAAGGAAAGCAGGAAGTGGGGCTAAAATGACCTGTTTTGGACTTCTTTTGGCTTGTAGCAAACCCACGTTCTTAATTATTTTTCCATATAAAATGGAGATTGGCAATGACATGAACAACTGTTTGCCTCACTGTCCATAGGATTTGGGAAAAATAAAAATAAAAAGAGTATGGTATACCTATTTTATGCCATTAAACTGTCAAAGGCCTCTGAATTTGCATTTGTGGCCAGTTAAATTACAGGGGCTGTTTTCACCCACAAAGAGATGGTTACACTTTCGGTTAAACCAACCAGATTTTGCCGCAAGTGCAATCAGCCAGTTGCTGTGAGACTGTTCTCCTATCTCCTTGTGTCAGTGCTCACTTCACTGGAAAAATCACTGCAACCCTCCTCCACCCCATTCACTCTTAGGTCATCATATCAGTGCCCAGGTTGATCTCATCAGACCACTCATCACATCCAGATCTTCAGCCTCTCTCTTTCCACTACCACCACCACCACAGTGTGTAGATTAAGTCTAATCACCAGATTCAGATTTTCATCTTTATTATGCACACACACACAAATTATTAATTCACTCAGAATGAAGCCTCTCCTGACTGAAAAGTTTTCATTGCCTAAATTTCACCTTAATTAAGTGTTTATGTTTCTGGATGTTATCAGGATTCCCAAAGATTTACTTGTTGTAAATGTTGATTATTTTATGAAAGGGAATGTTTTATTAATGTGCCTGGGGCATGTCGATACACATATTGCAAGTTCAGTGTGTAACTTAAACTATAAATTGTTGAAGATACACAGGAACTTTGGTTCTTTTTCTGGTGACTGTTATAGTAGGTGAGAAAAAAACAAAAAGACAAAGTGAGGTAAATACAGTTGTTGTTCTTTTCTAGAGTCTGATAGATTGTGTTTACTTTCAGAAGATTTGGAGACGATGCCAGGGTGGACATATATATGGAGGTGCAGTGGGAGAGTTATTAAGGAAGCTTGTCACAGCTGGGTTCACACAGTCTCACTGAAGAAAAGGTCTGACGTGTGTCGCCTTGGTTCACGAACAAGGCAGCACCACTAACTGACTTTTACAATAACTCTGCCTTAATTGCACCTGTCAGCTGAAACAAAATTTGCATAGCACCAAAAGGAACAAATTATTAACTTCTACGAATGTCATGCAATCGCTAATGTCATCTGATATCAATGACATTCTGTTAAACCATGTTTTGAAGTTTTTCCAATGAGAATAATTTGTTCATACTTTTTAAACAGCGATAGAGCAGAGGAGTCATCTCTGAACAACAATATGAGGAAAAGAAACACTGAAGGTCAACGTGCACTTATGAGATCAAATAAACATAAAAATTGTATTGAAATGTTTAAGAATTGTTCAGCACTAAACCTGAAGCATCACAAACCATATATAATTTAGAATTACAGGCAGCAAAAGTCCACCGAATATCTCTGATGTGTAAAAAATGATTTAAATATCTAATTTTGTAAAACAGCTATGGGCTGCTAATCAGATAACACATCAGATTGTGTAATATGCTGAACAGAAGATAACAATCTCCAGAATATCAAAATTATGAAAATCTTTTTGTGTGCTCAGCTCAGGCACACTCGGGTCCTGCACTGAGAAACGGAAAGGACATGTAAGCTTGTTCTTATCTGAGCAAGGCAGCACTTATTGCAAGATAAGATTTTTTTTTTTTCAAGAAATCGGGTTCTCACTCCATTGTTCACAAAAAGTAGTTAATGTTCAAAATTATTAGTATATTTTTTAAATAGATCAGAGGACACTTGGAAAACATTTTCCCTCACAGTGTAAAAGTATTAATAAAATGCAATACAACACAACACAAAGTGTGATAAGTCCAAGTCCACATAAAACAACAGGTAGGACATCCTATAATATATATAATCTTTTCATCATAAATATGACAATAAGACTAACAGTGTCAGTGTGAATCTTAATGTCAGAGCCTAGCAGAAATTTAATCGCTGCCAAGGAGCAGCACACCCAGTTAGATGCTGGAGTATAAACAGCTTCACTGCTAAAAAGCCAAGCTGCCAGGGGCACAAATATTCCTAAGTGGCCTGGTAAAAACGTCAGCCATATATCCCGAGCTACAGCGGTGAAGGTTGCTCAACTAAAACATTTAATTAGAAGGCAGGCTACTTGTTTTCTGATGTGTTCATGTCCAAAGGCAATCATTTGAATACCATCAACATTCATGTCTTCATCTTAACCTGCTTAGAGCATGAGGGATCAGAAATGACGTACACTGTTCACTCATTACAAGCAATCATATTCAGAGCTTCATCACAATTATTGATGACATTTTCATGAAGACATAACACAAGAAAGAGAAACTTGAATCTGCAAGAAACTTTATCTGCATAAGTAAGCTGAGTATTTAAAGATTACTACTTGATTAAAGCAGTGCTTACTAGTAACAGTGAATGCAGCACGAGTTCGCAGTATTATGGTTCTTGAGAGTATTATGCACCATATGATAGCTAATGTATAATGTCATGAAGCAGATGGCCTTTAATCTGGTATAAATCAGGAAATTACTTCATAACTGATTCCTCTGTTGTTTCCATTGTAAAAAGCTGCAAATTGTTGTTGAATTCTTGTTGTGTGATCCTTTTCTTCAGTAAAACTACTAATACCACATTATGAAAATAGTCCACTGCAAGCCAAAGTCCTGTATTTTAAATGTTACTTCAGTAAATGTATATAGGTATATGACTAAGTGGGTGAGATCTTTTCTTTACTCACCAGTTTTGTCACACATTACGACACATTTGTAATTTTGTTTGATTTACCCTTGTCAAACATTTCTTCAGTTACTATCCCAGTTTTGTTTGTGTTTGCATTGTGTTACAGTTTATATAAAAACATATGCATAAGTTAAAGCAAACAAAATCAAAAATGAGTTTAATTTACTTGTATTTTGTTGCAAGTTTGAATATTGCTCAGTTGTTTGTTACTTTGTTCAGACTTACCATTGTTCCTTTGTTTAGGTCCACCATGCAGGACTATTGTTTGGGGAGGGGCCGCCCAACATTTTCTGGTTTTTATGGTGTCATGCTGACATCACTGAGCTAAACCAATTGGAGGGGTTTTCTCTTTAGTAGGAATGTTTAGTTTGGTTTATATGAAGTATTGCCTGAAGAATGTGTTAAGATTACTTTCCTGTATAAAGTCACTGAGTAATGTCATGTGCTTGGAAATGAATCTGACAATGTTATGTGGTTCCCTTGTATAGAGGGAATATATGGACCCTCATTGATATGGTACTGGCTGAGGTGTAGGTGTGAATTGAATGCACTATGTTATATAAGCAATAGAGTTTTTGCTGCTTGTTTGTCCAGTGTTGATATAAGTTAATGTTCTGAGTTATTTTCTTTACATAAGTCTAGAGTGAAGTCAAGGTATCAGCTGAATGTGTCTACTGGCATCCTTGAGATTCAGGCTAGACAAGTCTACAAAGTATTATCATACTTATGTATGACATGTAAAAGTAGGTTGAGCTGATTTTAACTAAAACTACATTTTATTTTACCTAGTTCCTTTCCACTACTGGGAGCCAGTATTTTGACACAGTTAAAGTGCCAACACAGAAGGATCCTGCAAGCTGAACCTGGCTCAAGTTTGGCTGCAATGTAATGCAGCCTCATCCAGTAAGACAGTGCATTGGCCAGTCTAATACTTTCCAAACAAGCCTTTTCAGAGTTGTAAATTCTTCCTCATAAAACCTCTACAGATCTGTTTTCTCAACTTATCTTCCTGGTTTGAATTTGATGGCCCCATTGATTTGAATAGCACATGCCAGACAAAGAATATTTTTATTGCCTGATTCTGCTAACCCTGAGTACCAATCTGATGCAAGTGTCATTTTTGCTTTAAAAAATTGATGGCATTAAGGACATGATATGACTTTTCAGGACTGAGCAAGAGTTAACATGGAACCCTGAGGTAAAGTGGGATTCAGCCTGGAAAAAAATATACATCCCTGAAAAAATTACAAGGTTTACTCCTTAAACTTGTTGGCCATCACATTCAGAAAAACGTATTATTATTTCTAACGTGACTTTAATTGTTAAACAGCCACAGCAGGAGCCATATTAATACAAATCCTCCTAGTCCCTGTTCAATTTATGAAAACTTGCCATTTTCTCATGAGCCAATGCCATTTTGGTTCACATCACCCAACGAAGCCTCAAGCTTTCCTTTTTCCCCCACTTACACACGGGAGCCAATCACTAATCAGCATGCTCTTTATTAACCCAATCAGCTGCTCCTGTAGTTCACCGCCTCAGGCCTCTAACGCTGATGCCAACATCTGACCAGCATCCTCCTCACTACATCTAGGATTCAGCATCCATCCAGAATCACTGTGATAAAGCCAGAACTGAGAGGTTACACCACTCTCTGATTATAGGTTAGCTTTGAGTGAAGCCTTTGTAAAATACTTAAAAATGTGGAGCTTTACAGAGGTGGAATGTGAAGAATAATTCAGACCACAAATGTTTTCCTTGTACATCTGGGAATACAATTTGATCCTTGCAAAAGCAAATGACAGCATGACACAAAGTCTGACACATAAAGGACAATCTGTTACATAGCTTCATAGTAGCAGGGAATATAGTGCAATTGCATTGACATACTAATACACTGTTCCTCATAAAGTTGGAATAAAATGGTTTTTACCTCTTTCCATGAAATGATTGTGACAATGTGACTTATAAAGTACATATCTTCTCAAAACTTTATTAATCAATCTCAAACATATCACAACAAAATTGGGAGTATTGAAACAATAGGATTAAGGCTTTGTTTAAATTCTTCAGCCTTGGTCAGTTTAACAGGAAACACATATTTGAGGCGATTTCATGCATATGAATATCCAGTATTACTCTTTCAAATGTCATACAGTCACTAACATCGAGTATGGCCACCCCTGACATGGATCAGTGCATTAAGACGTCGTGGCATACTGTCCACAAGTTGTCATTGGGCAGGGCGTCCCACTCTTCGCTCAGAGCCTGGGCCAACTCCTGTAGAGTTTCAGAAATATTGTCCCTCTCATTGATGGCTCGGCCTAAGGCATCCCAGGCATGCTCAATAGGGTTCATATCAGGGGAGCAAGCGGGCCATGGCATCTGCTGCACCCCCTCTGCATCAAGATACTCTCTCACTGCAGCTGCCCTATGTGCTCTAGCATTATTGTCTTGCAAACGAAAGTTGTTCCCATAGACCTGTCTTGCATATGGGAGGCAATGGTTCTCCAGGATGTCCCTGTACACACCCGGTTTCTACGGCATTAAGCAGTTGCCGATCATCTCTTCTGGTAGTCAGAACTTTGAGGATTTTACAGACCGTGCCCTGGGATATCCCAAGCAAATCAGCAATATCGGCCTGTTTGTGTCCATCCTGTCGGAGTGCAAACACTCTTTGACGTATTTCCATAGGCATAGCCGAGGGAAGTTCTGTGTCAAATCTGGTTGAAAATTATTTCAGACAATTCTGAAAATGTGGACCTATTGCATACAGGCTTTAAGCAGGAAACGGACAACACCGCAAATGTCTTGTCTTTTATAGTGCCAAACAAATGCTATGCATGAATTCATTTCACCTGGGTAATTGGGACACATGATGTAATCATTGCACCTGGTCAAAAGTGATTACTGATGCATTTAAATAGGAATAAACAGAGGATTGTGTCTGAAAACAAAATTATTCCAACTTTATGGGCAACAGTGTATATAAAGGTTCATTTTCAAAGACATCCTCTGGATTTTTCTCTTCAGAAACCCATAAGTGAGAGAACGTTATGGACATATTTCCAGTTGTCAACAGTTAAATGTCTAAACCTCTTTCAATTGCATCAGACCTTCTGCCATAAGCTGCTGTAGAAAACCTCTGTGAAATCCTTAAGGGACTAAGTTATGGTCCATCAGCTTGGCTATAAAGTCGCTGCCACAGGCTGCATTTCAGTTGTGCTGAAAATATTATAGGCTCTTTGAGACATATCATCACATGTACAGTATGTGTATGTACATCCATTTTCTGGCAGGCATAAAAACAAAACATGAAACACTAAAGCAGGTCTATGAATAAATTAATGCATTCCATGAAATTGCCATGTGCTTGATCTGTTTCACTGCAGGGATTTCCTCCTCTCAGAAATAACTTTCAATTCATTTATTTCTAAGTATGTCTCAAAGGTGTTTATAGAAATATGTTTATCCAGATTAACAGCAGACATTACAGTGAGCTTGTTTCCAGCACAGTGTGTGCATGTATGATGTATGAGGAACAATACTGGATAAATCCTCAAATTTGTGATGCAGATTGAAAAGTATGGTTGTATTTTGCTCAAAATGAACCGTGAGCATCAGCTGAATAATGGAAATGTACAGGAGCTCGGGTCCGTTCAGCACAGTACAGTCTGCATTGAATATAAGCTGAAACTCACTTCCAGATTTCAGAGATGAGAGATGAGTTTTCCTTGAAGCGCTGGCAAACAAACGTGAACATAGTTTAAAGGGTCAGTTCAGTCTATGTAGTACGTGTCACATTAGTCATTCACTGCTTACACCCATCTGCTGGCTCACAGCCTATTCAACAGCTGCAAAGCAAGGACTCAACACAATTATATCAGGGCAGGTTTCTCCTTTCAGCCAATGTCAAGGGAGGCAAAAAATCAATGCCTGCTTATCTTGTCTGCTGTCACACCACTGGAACAGCTGTTAGTAGTGTGCTTTTCTACACAGACGCTGATGCATGAGCAGTCTCAGAGTATTATTCGGCTGGGTGTCCGGTCAATGGATTCACTTACCCCCTCAATATGTGAGGGCATTAATGGTTTAGGAGCCAGAGGCAACACTGTCATTCCTGCTCGTTCTCAGATTCAGAAAAAGATGAGCGATTGCTGTCGGGCAAACATGAATGAATCACACTGAGGGTGGCGAGAAAAGGCAATCCAGGTTGGGGTGACAGTTGAAATGTTGTGGGCACAGTGGACTGGAAGTGTGCCTACAGGGGGTTCGCAACTTGACAATTAACTGCCGTTTCGCTGGTGTGCCATCCACCAGACATTCCGCAAAAATGGGGATATTTAGCATAATGAGCATCATCTATGCAAGCTGTCTTTCCTCCGGTTATAATCAGAAACCCACTCGTGCTTCCGCCCACACAGAGTGTGATCTCAGCACGGTGTCAAATCACACAGTGCTACAGACCAGACAAACAGTTATCATCAGTGGCATCTGTAAAACATCTGTCCAACCTCTATGTAGCAGAACTCATATTTATGCAGTTGTTTATCACCTTGAATTTGGTGTGCTTGTTGTGTAAAGTAGTTGTTATTTGGATATACCAAGATCTGAGGAGGAGACGTTTTCAAAGCAGACAAAGATGAAAAGTATTTTCCCAAAGTATGTTCCAAAAAGTGACTTCTACAGCTGAAGCCAATTAAAATTCATACAAAAGTGGTGAGAAATGATTCTGAATAACACGAAAGGCTTTGGGATGGTGAGGAAACACTCAAGTGTCTTACTCAAGATGTTCCCATGTGAGCTGATATACCATTAAAAGTTATTAAAAAGAATTGCAGACAAATGCAACATCCCCTTTGGAACAATGACATACATTATCTTTCAGTTGTGTTACATTATATGCATGCTTGCAGTGTATTTCAATCATTTAGATTTCAGCAGCAACACAGACTTTTAAGAGATCAAGGTTGAAAATAGCCCAGATTGCTGGGTCCTTCTCTAAGTAATTTGCTTTCAAAACTGTAACATCTACGTTTGAGAAAACAGCACTGTTCTGGTCCCTGTCAAAGCAATGCTTTTTATTCATTTACACACCTCTTTTGAGCAGTAACTTAGAGTCTTCAACATCCAGCAAGTGGTGAAAATCTGGTCAGTGGGCTGCTGATGCAGAATGAAATGTGTTTGATAGAGTCTGCAGGGGTCCTGCTCTGTCCCGCCACTGATGGACTCCATTGAACAACAATCATATGGAGCCAACAGGAATCCAACCCCCTCCAAAAAAAAGGGGGAATTCCAATCAATCAATACTGGCTTTACTGAACAATGGGGGGGGGTGAAGCAAGGAGGGCCTGACATGGCTGATTATACTACAAGACCTAAAATCTTAAGATCTATGACAAGGGGAGGTTCACGCATAACCATCCATTACTTAGAGGTTGGTATATCATGCTAAATGGAATTTTTATAACACAATATTGTTAAGTTTATGATGATTCATTTTTTTTTTTTTTTTTTAATTTGTTCATATCCACAGATTATTGTCATTGTCAACATTTATCAATTTTATTACCTAATATCTGAACATGGCAACAGAGGTATGTTTAATGGATAAGTTAGACTAAAAGCACAGCTGGTTTCTCTAATGTTTCCCCTTAATCATTCTGTCTGTGAAAAGGTCTTCTTTTTCAGTTTTCACTTTCAGTGTAAAAAATGCAGGAAAAAAAATCCACAGCCCTCATTCTGTGTAAGAAATATTTCCAGCTGAATAAGTCCAGCTGAAGATAAAATGAGGTTTCAGCAGACTATGTTGGACAAATGAAGTGTGCATCTTTCACAGTTATAGTTTTAGCGCATATCGACCTCTTTTTGTTACCATCCCTCCTCTACATCTCAGCAAGGGGAAACACAAAGAAGACATTTTGTATTAAAAAATTGTCGGAAGATGCCCATTTCATTTGCCAAACTCAGATGGCTGAAGCCTTATAGTAGCTTTATCTAAACTTTGAAATTTCATTATCAACAGAAAGAAGATTGTGGATTTTGTCCTCCACCTCCTACATTGACATGTTGGAAAGGGATCTCTTTGCAGCCTCTGTGGACTTTTTACATGGATACACGTGTGCTTCAAATGTAACCTATCATAGGTTACATTTGAAGCACACGTGGTCCCCTACAGAAATGAAAACACATTTATATTTCACAGACAGTTCAAAATGACATTTCAAATCATTGTCTCCTAGTTAGCCATTAGATATTAAATGTTTACTTAATAATTCTTGGCCTTATTTTTGCGTTAATAAATGTTCTGGTCTGGTCATACCCCGTATATATTTTGTTGAACCAACAGATTGCTGATTTGTTGAAACAACAAGCATTATGAAATAATGCACACAAAATAAGGAACACATTGAAAAGATGCATTTTAACTTTGCTGGAACTCTCCGCTCAGCACCACAGTACAAGACAAAAAAAAAAAAAAAAAAAAAAGCAATGATACAACCACTCATTTTTCACAAGACCGCCTTCCGATTTCTTACAATTGCCTCTATTTTTCTTCTCTTTGCAGAAATAAGCTCAACAGCTTGCTAATAGCTTTAGCAATATATCCACCTAATCTAGTCACCTAGGATTCAGTCAGTTACGTTGGTAGACAGACAATTAGTCTCTCCAATCATATCATGCCTATTACAGGTCTGGTCTTTTGAATATGCCAGCAACATCAGCCTTTTTTATGTTTCCACGAACGAAGCCAGCAAAATAGATCCGAGCTTTCAGTTTAGTGTTTTCTCAGAAGCACTGCAGCAATTGAACTTTTGTGTTTGTTTTGTGCTTACTTTCCATACATTATGAAGCACATGCCAAAACATTCATTCACATCAATCATCTTAGTACATACTCAGGCGAACTGAAAAATTGCAGTGATGAAAAAGAAAAACTAAAAGTGTTCATTGTGCATACAATTTCATCCATGTGGTACATCCCCTCAGTTGTCATCTTAGAGTTGTCGAAGGTAGCAGGTGCTACTGTGGAAGGTTGAAGCTCAGGCTCAAAATAATGTGTAAGATGTCATGGCATCAAAGCCAATATAAAGGTTGACTGTAAAAACTGAGTATAGTATTAGTTCTATATACATAGGACAAGACCAGTGTGATTAATTTGCAGTGGCCATTTTGAGTTTTGAGATGAAATACTATAATGGCTCTAAACATTTTGAACAGAATGTGGAGGTATGAGCTGCAAAACTCACCAGCTGAGTTATCCTACTGGGCTACCTCAAGAGTATAAGAACTGTATTACAATAACAGAAGGCAACAAAACAAACATTTACACTATTATCTTCACTTAGTCAACACACATTTTGTTTTTTAAGTGTAAAGACTTGGTGTGTTTTGAATGCACTGACTGCTAATAATTTTTCTTGCTTCTGAACATCAGCAGTCATTGTTAATAAATTATATGATACAAATGAGCTGCATTTAAACACAGTTCACTTAAAGCAGATGTACAGTTTCGTGAGACTTCACAGTTGCCAAATGGGAGCTCATGAACAAACTAGTTCATGTGATTTTTTTTAAAATAGCCTTCTACCTTGTAAATGCTCATTTTCATTTATTCTTCATCTGCCTGCACTTCTATTGACTGCAATTTTTTTTAAGTGAGTGACTGATTGAGTGATCAAGCATTTTTTAAAACGATGACCATGACCATGGCAATGGCTCACACAAAACCTGCTTGTTCTGCTGTTGTGTAACCCTGTTAGATTTTCAGCAGGAGACCAAGGTAGTTTAGAGCACAGAATGTTAATGGAGACTGAAGTGCTTTAGGACAATATGGAGACGGCCGGTAACCTTGAAAATCTAAACCATCTTGCTACCTGGGAAAAAAGGTCAGGCCAGGAGTTTGATATGTGATTTACTTTGTTTAATTAAATGACTTACCATTGTTAAATGCTAGACTCTATGAAGAAAAGGGGCACAGATAAGGACAGTGGGATTACCCACCCTTTGAACCATGCAAAAGTTCCTCTCCTGGCATTCACTTTTGACAAAGCTGTGGTGCTGACAAGCAGTAGGGGGTTGAGGTGTGGTGCAGGCATGGGGGAACAGTATGGTTTCTGCCTGCAGACACCCTGTGGACCTGATTGTTGATTGCAGACAGAGGTTATGTGCATAAAAGTTTGGCCTGTCTTAAGCTGGTTAATTTATTATTGCTCTCAAAACTACCCATAAAAACAGCGTGTACCGTAAGAAGCATAAGCTGAGAGTGTATTCTGGTTTACATCTGCATGAAAACAAAATTGAGCCTTCTTTAAAATCAAAAAGCTTTGTTTTATGTACTGGCAGATTTTTTATAGTTTCTCTTGCAAAGGATCCGGTGAAGTCTAATTTATTTGACCTTGTGCATCACATGGTTGCACAATGAAATGTTTGTAGTTCCTTTAAATGCATACATGGGTGATTAAACTGAGAATAAATTAAATAAATGAAAAATTGTTCAACATCTGGGATACATTGTCCCTTGACTTTGACTGAATCCTGCACTTACTCAGCTCAGAACAGGTTTCTGCTCCCAGTTTGATTTGGAATGTAGTGGTAAAGATGGGTTTCTGTAAAGATGTGGGCTTGACAGTAAGTTTAAGTCCAAGGTGGGCTAGCATGGCTCCCATCCTGGATCTGTTTCCTCTCCCCCAGATGGTCCAGCTGGTCTTGTTGAAGAAAAAATTCAAAATAAAAATGTAGTTTAAAGGAGTCAACTACAACTGTCAACTGCATCTGCATGTGCCGCTAATGCCATGCCATAATGTATAATAGTATTCATCATGTATTACAAGAACAGTAATGAGACATTCAAGGTAAAGCACACAATGGCCTGAAATAAACACAATGCAGACAGTTGGTGTCTTTAACCTGAGGGTGGACTGTGGTATTGTGAGGACTGAGGAAAAACAGCACTGCTTAACAATCCTTGATGCTGCTGCTGCTGCTGCTTAATTCACCCCTGCTGATTCCCTTCTATGTGTAGTACTGTACACGCTCATGACTGCAACCTAGCAACCAAACCTGCAGCTTATGCCTTTACATCAGGAGCAGGACACCCATTTAGAGACGGTCTGCACCAAGCAACATGGGTCCTCTGCACGTATGCTTTCTGACGTGGTGCAGTTAATGGAAATACTGTCATGTATCCTGTTATCAATATTTTAGGCTCAGATATTCTGAATTGCTCAATGACATTTCTGTCATTGCTCCTTCCTCAACACAATGTGCAGGTTTTTTGACACACAGCTAAATAAATAAATGTATTTTTTTTTCTGACCTCCATATAAACAGCAAAAGCAGCCAATCTGTTCAGCTGTGTTTTCTTTATAGCTAAAGTACACTTAAACCCTTTGCCACAGGAGAGCCGTACAAATGAACACTGACGACTGCCTGTTAGACTGATGAGAACTAGCTTCTTTTCTCTTTGTCTTTCATTGTGTTCTCTGTGCCCCAGCTCTCTCAAACACGCACACACGTACACACACACACACACATACACACACACACACAGAAGATTCTATTAAGATTAACCTGTATGAAATGGTACAAATTGAAAAACTGAAACTTCATCTTCAGCACCAAATAAAGTACCCCAGCGAGAGGTTCTCCTTTTATCAGTTTGTTGAAGAGGAAGACTCTGATTCTTTATCCCCAACACCCAACAGATTAAAAACAACAAAAAAATTACCTCAGCAGTCTTTGAATTCTTGCCAACCAACTATGAATGTGGATGTCATTGATTAATTTAACTTTGAATACCTCCGGTCCACTGAGCTCAAGGGAGTGGGGTGATTTGACAACTTAGTTTGACATTAGGAAAGCCTTTTAGAATCTTTTAGCCAAGCATTACAGTTACCTTTTGTAAGCCATACTGATTATCACAAGGGTGTATATATTCAGTACATAGATGTCATTAGTGTGATTTGGTTCTGATATTAATTTTGTTGTCAAGTGTATTCTTCGTGTACAATTTCTCAAACTGTAAAAAATTTCACTGGAAACCTTCTCATTGCTATTGCTGCAATTAACATTCCTTAATGTGGATAAATGAAGAACCTTAATTTTGGGCAAGCTGCATGTTATTTATTATCCTCGTAGTTTGTCTTCCCAAAGGCCAAGTAATTAAAGTGTACCCCTGGCAGAGTAAGGGGTGTGGATATCCTTAAACTTTGCATCATTATGTGATCAACAAGGTGTCACAGTTGCATATGTCAAACAGAAAGATGAAACAGTGTTAATGTTTAAAAACCTGATTAAAAACCCTCAAAAAGCTCACAGTAAAAGAGTCATAGAAAAAAGTCATATTTAGCACAGTCTAGAGTTTTTAACCTGACAAGTTTCCATCTCTGAGTGCAGGACCTTAACCTTTTTATTTTCTCTGCAGTGCCATCAAGCTAATGTTTTCTTTCTTCTTCTTCTTCTTTCTTCTTACACTGCCTCTCCATTTTCAGATGTCAGTCCTCTTCTGCTGTTTCTGAGTGTCAGAGGTGGCGCTTTATGCAAGAATCTGAGTATTACAGTCTGCAAGCTACAGGTATTTTTCACTATACTACACATCAACCGCCCTCCTGCATTAAAACTGTATTTTACTACTAATTATAAATCGGCACATACTTGTTTGAGTCCCAAAAGCTTCCATACCTTTTGAATGCCAGAGTCTCTGCCTTACAGAGCTCTAGTAGCCAGGCCAATTTTCTAACCAATGTCCACGGGTGGCTGTGTGGGTTGTGGAGAGTATGGGAGAGAAAATGTTATCATTCCTGAGCAAAAGTGTCCATCTATTCTAAGCTTATTTAGGGAAGAAAACAATGGCCTCTGAATTTACAGATTGAAATTATGACATTAATAAGACCCAGACAGATTTGGATATTCTCACAACACTGCTACAGACTTTATATTAGTTTCTTCTTTTATTATTGTTTCATCATTCTTGGAATAAGTAACAAGCAACTAACTTGCGACACAATAAAATCAGAATGGACTGAAAAAGAAGGGATAAGCCAGAGGAAGCCTTAAAAAAAAAACATAACCACAAGAGAAAAGGCAATGTGATCCATCTGGCCTCTTCCAGACCCAAGAAATCAACTAACTCCAACAAAAGAACCAAAAGTCTGATATTTGTGAAATATGCTCCAACTACAACAGTCCCAGTTGAGAGGATTTGTTCACATGGCCTATCAAGCAGACATTAGCAAGATGGTCGTGATGGAAAGATGGATGATAGAATAAGATGGCAATTCATAGCTGCTCCTGTTCTCAACTAAATGAACTACTTTCAGATCCAATCTATAAACTGGATTAGCTAACAGCAGACACTAATCACTCTATGCCAGTGGTGCGGAGTTTCACTGCCAATTTTTGGCTTTGTGGTTGCAGTTCACACTCAGTGGCTAACTCTAAACATCTGGTTACACAGTGCATCTGTTGCAATTTAAACAGTTTGAGGGTGGCTGGTTTAGATTGCCTTGGTTTCAGCCAGCAGCTGTGGAAGATGTTTTATCAGGTGGAGTCTCAGAGAACATCTTTTATGACCAATATGTGGAAAAAAGGAGGAAGATTTTGAGAACATCTCTAAAGAGTCTACTGTTAACTCACAGGGAACCATTTGTGATTCTTGAGAGAATATCCAAATATCCCTGGTGTATCTAAACCTGGACTTGACACGTGAAATAGCAGTCCCAGACCAGTAATTGTTTCTTCACGTATTCCCTTTAATGTTGATCATGTCCTTTTGTTGAGGCCAGGCCCCAAGTTGGTCAGCCCTGCAGGTCTCTCCTTCACTAACCACATAATTGCATTGCTCCTGTAGTGCCCTGGCTCCTGCTAAATAAGGTTTCTGGCTTCTTTGCTGGTAGGATCGCCTGGCCAACATGGATTTGCCAGTACACCCCTGAGATTTCTGTACAGACAATTCCTGCAAAGTGTCTGCAGTGAGCTAATATCAGATATAACTGCTTGTCATGCCTATGTTCAGCCCCCGGATATGTGGAAATTGCATTTTAATCATTATTAAGTTGTAAAAAGATATGTTTACAGCTGACTCCACACTCCTCACTGTTACTGGATCTTCAGTCACTTTTGCCTCTTGAGATCTAGTTAAGTGGCCTGGGCTAGAGGCTAGAAAGGTTATGGTTCAATGTCTCATTTTCCCTGCAGCCAAGGTTAACACTGGAATATACTCCAAATCTATTTGAGCTGTGTGCTGTGCTGCTTGCCTTCTGATTCAGTGATTCCAAAAGAAACGCTACCTTGGTCCTGAGGTTTGTTATAGATGGGCTTGTGGTGAAGTAATCACTAAGCTCACAGGTGACTTTGTTGATTTAGATACCTAATTTGCATGTGAATGTGATGGGACATCCAGCTGCAAAGCACAGCTTGTGGTAGTGAGCCAGAAGAGACCCACAGAGCCACAGTAACATTTGTATCCGTGTGGTTGAGTTGAGAAATTACATTACACAATCATTTGAGATCATGCACTGAGATTATTTTTTTCCTGTCAGTGTTGCATATCGATGAAACCTCACTGCGCAGGATGAGTGGTGGCTTATTATGATAATGTGACCTTATCTGCTTGACTGACCTCTGTTAATAGTACTGAATAATTGATATGCATGTTCACAATTCATGTCAAATTTAACATGCAACATTTAGCCTGGATAAGAAAAAGATTAGCCCTGAAGCCTCAGCTTGTATTTCTAAACTGGTTTAACAAAAAATGACATCGGCCTACTAAGCCTGCTTAGGTTAGACATTCCATGTGTCCAAGATTACGTGACCGCAATCTGTCTTGTCTTTTCAACATTTGCTACCAAACTGCTCTTTAATATTGTATACCAGATAGCATCTATTGTCTCTACATCATACTGTATTTGTTGCTCTCTACACATAAATCCTCGCTTTTTACGATTCCAGCCAATTGGAATGAACAGCAAGTATAGTGTATACTGCGTTTGCTTCAGTTATAAGAGTTGGTTTTCAATTTCTGTTTGGCTAGGAGAAAGCATTCTACCATTTAGGTTCATAAATAAATGACTGACTCATTTATTTATTTATAAATGAGCTGTATATTTTTGATTCACCCTCTTTGTATTTTGTACAACACCATCTACATCACTCTTTCATGCTGACTTCCATATTATATTATTTTTCCAAACATCACCACCATCCGCTGTATTTTCTAACCATCATCTGTGCAGTTTTATTTTCTTTATCTTCTTTAGCACCTGCTGAACAATTAATGAAAATGAATGAATGACAGAATAGGTTAAAGAAATAGAAAACAGGATGCATCATGTTTGCAAGCTTGTACAAAATTAAAAAAAATAAATACCTGGTCAGTGCGCTGGCAAATTAGAATTCTTTCTCTGTTGTAAATCCTTAAACAGTGAGGCTACCCTCAGATATTGCTTATGTTCTCTGTATTCTCTCCTAGAAGAACTCCAATAAGCTTTGATATGAACTACTATTGATTTTTGCTGCAGTTTGAGTTGTCGTATCAACTGATGTCATGATTCATGACATTTCCAGCAGTCAATTAGAAGTGCTTTTATAAAGGTGCAAGCAGTGACAGTTTAAGGTCATGTAGAGAAAATTTGCTTTTGTCCTTCTATATAAAGAAATATTTATTATCTTTTGGTAAGCTGAAATATCCTCAAGGCCTAATTGAAACAGTTTCTTTACTTAGTTACATACAGTGGGTTTTGAGGTATTTGTTTCAATTGGTTTGTGTTGTTTAATTTAACTGCAGAAAGTCAGTGACTTTGGCCATAAGAAATCATTGTCATGACCAGAAACTTGTGATCTTCCCCATTCGACAGAAGAGGAGGATATTTTGGCTAGAGACAGACAGGTTAGCGCAGAAAGAAGTAACTGTGTCATTTGTCATATAATATTACGTTATGAGAACCACTAACCAACAGGCCTACCAATGTCATTAGGAGTTGTGACATAATGTCTGTGCTGCACACGGGAATTGACTGATGACTTTATCTGTGGCTCGAAAACACATGAATATTGACCTTGTTGTGAAAAGCAGTTAGGTTTTTTTTCACAGAAGTATTCATGACAAAAACAACAGTTTGACAATGTTGATGTGTGAATTACGCTCGTACTTTAAGTCATCAGTAAGTCACTGCACTCGGTCGAGCAATCATTTGCTCGTTCTGGCTTTTTGATTGTAAAGACCAGCTGTTTTAGTCAATCCCATATCATATTTAAAGACATTTTATAGACTAAGCTACTAATCGATTCATGGATTCATTTTAATCTAGATAAGAAGTCTTTTCATTTTTACTGCAGCCTTTACTTCCCTGTCTCCCACTTCCACCTCTACTTCAGTGATTGACTTCCGACCGTTCCTGCAGGAAACTGATATAAAGTGATTCTGATAGGAGAGTGGGAATATAAAACACATAGTGAGTCAACTCGTTAATGAAGGTGGGGGAATGTCAGTGATCACACCATGTACAGTGGCTCACGCAGCAGTGCAAGCGCCTGGTAGAGACGCTGTTATCTCTGGCTCTTGAACAAAGAGTCTCTCCCTGTTGAATGTTAGTGGAAAATATTCGGTCTGGAAACAAGCGTTTGCTCTTTGATTGTGACAGACTGACACCACAAAGCCAGCGTTTGATGTTTCAGTGCTGGAAAATATCATTCTTTCAATATCATTCAAACGCTGTTGTATAGCTGAGCTAAACATATAACGATGTTATTTCACTTAATCTACATTTTTTTTTTTTGCATTATTTGGAGAAATGCCAAACTAATTAATGAAGTCATTTCTCTTCTTCTCCCAACCATGACCTTGAAGTGCACTTTACATCACCAATCAAATTTAACACTTCTAAGTTTGCATTCTGCATTAAAAATCAAAACGTCTCTTATTCTTCTCTTCCTCAGAGTGACTCCAATGATCATTTTTAGACAGTAATGGCTCACAACAGCAGGGATGATGTGATGCAGAAAGATGGCTGCCGAGTTGAGACATTTAACATTTGCTATTCACACTGCAAGATTTTGTTGTCCCAGATATGACAAAAAAGTTTTCACCGCTGACTTGCGTCTTGCAACTGATTCAACCACAGAATCACGCACAGATCCTTATCCTAATCACATCAAAACTACGGAGGCTTAAAAAAAATGCAGCGAAATCTGAAAAACAATTTAATAGAAATAAGTGCAGAAATATCATGAGAGAAAGTCATTCTTCTCACACTACCTCAGAGAAAATTTACAAGTGCAGCCAATATCAGGCAGAACTCATAGTCAAGCTTGTAGCCATATGCAATAAGAGGATTTCATCATACAGAGCTCAGTGTGTGGACTGCGAAGGTATTTTTGAACTCTTTCATTTTTTTTTAACACTCATGCATATATCCAAATATTACATAGGAAATATGTACTTCTGCACTCAGTGGTCACAAGCATCATAATTTCTACAGCTGTGAGAAAGCTGTGTCACTTGAACGCAACATCCCACCACTGATAAGTGAGAGAATATATCATTTGTTTTTTCTTACAGACCCCATGTGTCACATTAAAGACATCCGTCACCGGTTCACCTGTATGGTACCCCTCACCCCCCATGGCCACTGTTTCCCTCTGTCATGCTGGCCTTCCTCATGCACTTATCCGACTCCTCTTTGCTGATTCTGCAATTTGTTGCAGTTTGACCCTACTCCTCCTCACCGTCAGCATCAAGGCCCCATCTGTGGTCAAGGTGGAGGAGGAGGAGGGGGAGGGGGAGGGCTCTAAGCCCTGCTGATTTACAGCTCCACCTCCTTGTGACAGCTCCAGGCGACGGGGCCAATGTCAAACCTCCATCGGGCAGCTCCCTGTGCTTGTTAAATTCATTTTATGGCTCTTGTCACTCCTTGTCTCGAGTGTCTTTCCTGACTGAGCTACACTTCACTAAATTCAGCTTGATTCAATTTTGAGAAATTGCAGCAGCTCAATGCTGTACAGTAGCACCGTATGATAGGTAAAAAGCTGAAGGGCAAAATCCTGCACACACCTGAAGGTGAAATGTCCAGCTTGTTAGGTGAAGTCCATCCAAAGATAAAGAAATGGAGTTGTTAGTAGGTGAATGGCTCAAAGAAACTGAATAGATCTCACATTCAATGGAGCTCTGACCCATAAAGCATAACTATGTGGTCAAACTGACGATATCACAAAGCCAGATACTAAAGCTGTTTTGCCCACAGCAGGATAAAACAACTAGTTAGGTTGGAAAACATGCTGGTTTGTTTCTCTGTTGCTCCGCTTGTACTAATCTCTTTCCAGTTGTTCTTGCTTTATGGTTTTCTATCATACATGCACACTCCTTTTGAAAATCAACATAAGATCATACGTATATGATTACACAATTAAAATCGTCTCTGTGTTAGTCAGTTAGTCAGTCAGATGTAATTAAAAAAAGACACCTGAAGACAGAGGAGTTTTTTTTTTCTGTTCTTGCTCACTTTTAAGCTCACACTTCAAATGTTATAATGAGTCACCACATAGAGTGACAAGGCTAAACGGAAAGACAGATCAGTCTGGAGCTATTCCTTGTAATGGGCAAATTTCTTATAATTTATTATCTTTTTTCATCTCTTGTGTCTGAATCATCCGGAACCAGTACTGAGGAATTAATCACAATATGAAGAGATTAAGGAAGGTGGGACTAAATCAAATATTTGAAAGTGTTATGGAGTGTGGATATAACTTCAAATGGTTATAGTTCTAATCAGAGAGAAACACAGTGCAGTTCTGCCACTGCCAGAAAAGGCTCAGCTTTTTAAACAATACAACAATCAAAAAAAAAAGAGAGGGCTTCACAACGGGAAGAATAATACAAAAACATGTCTTGTAAAGTCTGTTCAGCAGTGTCCTTATTCCTACAAACCTTTTGCATTTAGCCTTCCCACCGCAATAATTATACAAGCAGAGGTGGGATCCGCTAGGCTACCCACACATTCTATAACGATGACCACATACAGTATAGCCTCCACAACAACTGCATAATTGATTTAAAGGAGAGAAAGCATGGCAGAGCGCGAGACGGAGCCTGCCTCGGTTTGTTTGTGTTGGTGTTGATGACGATGAGGAAAGCAGATCAACGAAAACAAAACAGACAATAAAAAGGCAAATCTCCTACTTGACCAAATATCTGCCCGCAGCTGTTCAACACTGCACCTAAATGCTCTCTCTCTCTCTCTCTCTCTGTCCCTCTCTCTCCTTTTCTTTCTCACACGTGCGCGGGCACACACGTCCCCCACGCAGCCTGGCGCGCACTCGCGAACCTGCTAGCCAATGCACTGCACAGGAGTCCCTGACAGTGCCCGCGTTCCTTCGCTGCTCCACTGGATTGTTTGCGCAGAGGACACCTGCCTGCGTCGGTGATTGCGCCGATCTTCACGGAACGATCCAGCGCGTTTCCACCTCATATAACTTTTGCGACGTATGACTGTTGCTTTTCTGATGTTTGTTTGCTTTGTTTGTTTTTTTTTTATTATAGGAACCTGCTCTAGACTGTTTTTCTCTCAGCTGAAAGAAAACCCCTGTAGAAGCCAGGCATTTGACTTCCAACTTAGGGCTTGATGGCACGGTTATCTGTGGCAGGTCTGGAAAGTTGTGTTGCGTCAGGTAGCATGGGCGTAAACTTTAAAAGCTTTTCATAATCAAGAGACAGTTTTTAGAATGAAGGCAGGTGAGTCACCCCTCGCGTGAGAGGCGCGCAGAGCTCCGGGGCTCTCCAAGTACTGGAAAGGAAAAGCACTGAGGAAATCGTGATCTGTGCGGCGGATTGCGCCACGGAGGACGAAAGAAACGGACCGATGATCCATCATGGGTAAGTAAGTGGAGGGCTGCCTCATTTGAAACGATTGCCGCCAGAGGATGAAGAGCCCTGGAAGTCTGCAAATCGCCACTATTATTAGTTGAGCGCACTTGTGGTCCTTATAAGAAATAGGGCTTGATTTTTCTCCTCTGGCGCATCTGTGAATGTGTGGATGTTCAGAAAATTTCCCCAAGCCTTTCGCGGCTTATTCCTGCGCAGCAAGCATCTCGAGTGTTTCAGTAGCAGTACTTTTGCCTAATATTTCTGCAAATATCTCCCGAGGGTTTATGCATTTAAGTCCAACATCAGCGCTGAGAGGTTTTCCTTCTCTATTCATGAATTTTAAAAAGCATTTACTGCATGCGGGAGTGTTGGTGCTTCCGAATATGAAAAGGAGGAGAGACAATAATTCTCTCACCTTTATGATGTGCAAGTGAAGTGGTCCAAAATCGTAATCAGTCGTCGTGGGTCTAAATGCGAGTGCACAATGAGTTGAGACTCAATAATAGACCATTATCTGTCAGATGGCGTTCTTGATATGCTGCAGCGACAAGTTTATTCACTAAATCTGACCAACCTGACTTTAAATGGCCCAAATTTGGTGAGATGTGTCTGTTTTCTGTGGCCTCTCCCTCATCTTCCCCCCAGTCTCCCCCTTCAAAGCCTTGACACGTTTTGACTCCTATTTCTTCTACCTCCTCTCTTCTCCTGACAGCTCTGGGCACCTACTGTCTCATCCCACACTGCCTATCACCTCCTCCATTTTACCGACTGTGGGTGCTCTAAGGCTAAATTACCGCTCAGCCTCATGAACCCCTCAAACCCACACTTCTCTTCAGTGTTTCAGCTTTGGGTTTCCTTTTTTTAATATTTTTTTTGTGTGTGTGTGGGGGAGAAAATGGGGTGACGGCGTTGGGTGTGTGTGTGTGTGTGGGGTGCTCAAAGGAACTGAAGATGTTCGGAATTGTCACTCACTATGTGATGATGTGACTTTCAAACAGTCTGGAGCTGTTTCAGTGCCAAGTCTCACGATGTTTAAAGTCCTTTCTTTCAGTGCAACTTCTATTGTCGAATATCTCAGTGAAGGACTAGCCTATTATTCAAGCGCGTGCGCTCGCACACGCGCACGTATACAGGGAACAGGATAAGTGCAGAGAGAGCAGCTTGATTTGTTTTTAAACTGCACCACTGTGTTGTTATTCTTCTTATTATTAATTTGGTCTCGGCTCCTCACTTGTTGGATTTATGCTGCTGTTTTGTTTCATTTTTATTGTCTAGTCCCAGATTGACTGAAAAGCTGACACAGGCTGGAGGGATGCATGCTGCCCACACATCTGTGTAGAAATGTGGCATTTTTAAGTAATGAGCAGCTTAGTGCAACTAATGAGTGCATACTATTACAGTTTTAATTATGTCATCACAATTACTATTGGCCAGAATCAGTGGTTACATTTGTTAGGGTACTTCTGACTCTCACAATATCCTTTCTTCATCCAGCATCTCCTTTTCCTCATACAGGGACAAATTAAATGGGAACTAAAAGTTTGTATTGCTTTCTGGGCTAAATATTTTTCCAGCTAGCAAGTAAGTTATACCTGTTGCACAATCTTTAATTCACAACACCAAAGTATTACATTCAAATTGTGTTGAACAAAGAAAAGCAGCAAATTGTCACGTTTGAGAAGCAGAAACTGCTTGATAAATGACTTAAGTGATCACCAGCTGTTGCTAACAAATTCTCTGCTGGTTGACAGTTGTTCCAAAACTAGCCTCAAGTTATGTAATATTTATTTAAATGAATAAAAGTTAAGAAGGGAAATATTTTTGACTAACAAGCTCAACACTGATAAATTTGAATCACCTATTTGTGGTCCAAGCTGTGAAATTTATATTCAGACCTGCCTCCCACAACAACAGAACTGCACAAAGAAACTACATTTTCAGCTGACAGAAAGAAAGGGCAGGGAAAAGTAATGTGAACGAACACAGGGGCCCAATGGTCTCCAGTCCGACTGAATACACTCGGCTGCTGTGGTAGAACTTCTTAGGCAAAAGCAACCTCGCAATTACACTCAAATAATCTTCAGTTTATTTCATAATCCATCAGTTTCCTGAAGCAGAAATCGGTCCAAGGAGGACATATCTGGAAAGCCTAAACAAAACTTCTTTGAAAAAACAAAACAAAACAATAACCTGTGGACTCAGTTCACTCAGTTCAATTCCACTTCTCCAAGCTTATTAAAGTGCAGATAATTAGAAGATTAGTGTAGTTTACAATTTTGACATTGCCATAAATCCATTAACTTTCCCTGCAGCTGTAAGAACATTAAACAGTCTTAGACAGCAGATGTGGCTTTAGTTTCTCAGCTCTATAAATTCATTATCATAGTCAAAGTGCCAGGTTTTAATGGGATCAAATAACCACCTTTAACTGAAAGGCAAAGTCTGGAAATTGGTTTTGCAGTGCTTCTTTGAGAGCCATGCACTGTATATGACTAAGAAAGAATTCTGCATTTTTATTATTTTTTTTAAATAAAAGATTATATAATAAATATAAGATAAATAAACTAACCTTGAACAGTTTAAATGGCTGCAACTGTAGCTCTTTTTAAAATGGCTGAAGCCATCAATAATGATTATTCTGTCAGTCTGAGGCATGTATCCTTATACCGAGTCTGACTGAAAGTCCCCATCAGCCACTTTTTTGCAGCAGTTTAGTAATAGTCATTTCCCCACTACCCACACACGCCATCAAACCGTCAAAACACAGCATATCACGCAGAACTCTTTCATTGTACCTTTAGGTCATTCATTTTAATTTTGAGTGCTGGAATGGCAACGCTTATTTCAAGTTTGTATTTCTCTTTTTTTATTTGTCTTTTCATGGTATTTCTGTCAGCACTGAAGTCATGCAATGAAATATGCGCTTAGACACAAAACTGAGAACAAAGTGTGGCAGTGAGCAGTGGGAGACAAGAAAAAACGAGAAAAAGATGGTAACAAGAGGCACGTGATAATGTATTGTGTATTTTGTATGTTATTAAAGCACAACACAGCCTACGTGTGGTTGTCATAGTTTTATACATCTGATTATGTTGGCCTTTTTTTTATTTTCATACTCCTCTGGCCTAAATAACAAAACAGTTCATATATCAGTGCCATCCAAAGCAGCATCTACTGCTTTCTGATCTGCCACCAGTGTGGATAAGATTTGGTTAAGTTTAGGCCAATCAGTTCAGGTTGAGGACAGATCATGGTCATGGTTAAAAGTAACCAACCCTGAGCTGAGGTGTTAACTGTTGTTTCCGGTGTCACAGTCCCATTATAACAACGCGACACTACTTCCACTTTTTTGCACAACCGCAAGAGGCCACTAGTCAAAAAACAAACATGGGTTATGTTAAGTATTTCCAGTCTTTCAGTCCAGTTTCTATTTATCTGACTATATAACCAACAACCAGAGTTCAAAGTTTAAAAAAAATAAGATCCTTAGTTATTATGACCCTCTAAAGCTGAGCTAATCTGCTTTGTCAGGACTGTGTGGGTGTGGTTTGATTAGATCTGATTGAAAGTGGCCTGGCAACATAAGAAAACAACCCAGCAACTGTCATCATATAAGGCTGAATCCTAACATTCTCCAGCAGAATCCCCGCTCTCTTCAAACCAGTGAGAGAGCGGAGACAAAAACACACATATAATAATCTCTTATGAAATATAACCTAGTTGACAGAAAGAAATGAATTCATGTAGCTCATAATAAAAAGCTGATTTAGAAATTAGGTCTTCGGGGCCTTTAAACAAATGACAATTGGTTTAATTTTTCTGATGAGGACAACCTCTTTGTGTGAATAATGAAGCCCCAGAAGGCACATGGAGAAAAATACAGATAGGAAAGGGGGTGGGAGTCTATTTTTGTATCCTCTCACACACCTTTAAAGAAACGGGTTAATGTTGTTCCAGGCCACTAGGATATTAAAAAAAAGTGCCAGCAACAGTAACAGTTTTAGTGTGCATCTCTGATAGTGTGAACATTCAGGTCAGGAGCAATATTTGAATGCATGATCTGTGTTCTTTGTGCCAAATGTATTTTTTTATCCAGTTACTATTTGTGAAGCTGGTGCTTTTATTCTGAAGGATTCATGTCAGATTGGTCGAAAAATGCAAAAGTAGCTATTTTTTTTCCTTACATTTGTAATGTTCCACATACCTTCCATAGGTCAAGTAATTATTATGATATATGTCAAACATAGTGTCGTAGATTTCTTAAGGCAAATGAGACAGAATATACAGAAGAAATAATTAAACTGAACCTGATGCACACTGCATTTGCATAAAGTGCAGAAATTTTGTTTAAAACTAAATATTGCTTTTCACACTTCTGAATGGGTTCTCTTCTGACCTTCAGTGACTACGAGCGTACCGCACCACATACACACATCATCTGCGCTGTGAATTCTTCATCCTCTAAAACAGGCTTACCTGACAGTAGCCAGCTTAAATGTCTTGTTTTGTGCACATCTTTTGCCATCAGCACTCATATCGATCAACGCAGCTCTTTGCCTCTCGGCACACATTTTTAAACCAATAACTTTTCTGTGTATGTCTCTCTGTGTGTGTAAGTATATAGGTCTACAGGAAAGCCATTGTCAGTCACTTTCCTGATATGTGTGATACAATGGACCTGTGAAGTTCCAGCTACCACTTTATGACAGGCTAAGTCCAGAAATTAAGTGTTGTGGGTGTCAGGGTTTAAGACTTATAGTTTTATATACTACTTGGTACTAGGTTATTTCAACTGATAACTTAAAGGTATTGAGTACCGATACACAGCCGTACCTTTTTAATAGAAATAAAACCCAGTCAGCTCTTTTGCATATCACTGCCCACAGTCATCAAATAAAAAAATACTGTATGGTATTAAGCATATTGTCAATATTTCGACAAAAGATAGAAGATTATAATTATAAACTGAAAATGTCTGCTGCAGCAGCAGCAGCAGGGTCACAGCATGGACTAGTATGAGTCAGATTTCACCCATCAAATGACAAGACTAAGGATAGTTGACCGCCAAGATGACGACAGAGAATTTGGTGTCAAAGCAAAAGCACCTTTCTGGCAATATTTTGGTTTTAAATCTGGTGCTAATAGGGAACCTGTAATGTCAGTGAGGTAATCAGTAAATTTGTCTGATGAAGGGGCAGCATTTGGAAACAGCACCTCTAATGTGGACAACCATAAGAGTGATTAGACCAAAATGGGCCCTGCAGCGAAAGCTCAACCAGTGAGGCCAGATAGCCATACTTAAGTGGTGCCTCCCAACCCTAATGTTATAGATCAAAGTATAAACTCTACCGATACTGAGCGTGATGATCAAATATTTTTTCTTGTAAAATGTCATTGTCAGTGTAAACAACTGTGAAACTTATACAGTTCATTGCTGTTTGAGGCAGAAAGTATGATGTAATAAGGTGTTTCAATATGAGGTGATTATTCAAGATAAATTAATCCAATCAGATTTCTTAAATGTCTGAATCTTTAATATAAATATAATTCCTAAATATCAAACAGTTTCCACTGGGCATTAATTATTTTTATCATTAAGTTTTTTCTTTTAGAGAAAGCATTAAACAACTGCCAGTGTCTACGACAGATAAGATAAGGAGTGCAGTGCAGCAAAAAAAAGCAGATATCGAGGCAAAAATAAATTCTTTACCCTCTTTACTAACTTCAGTTATCTATTGCAGCACTTTTTCTCTTCCATGGATCCTCATCAGTTACT
This sequence comes from Scatophagus argus, assembly GCF_020382885.2. NCBI lineage: Eukaryota > Metazoa > Chordata > Actinopteri > Scatophagidae > Scatophagus > Scatophagus argus. The sequence goes on along the minus strand of NC_058512.1, from coordinate 15,119,015 downwards.
AACATCCCGTCAGATCAAAACATTGCAGCAACACATAATTAAAGTTTTAATGGGACTACAAAGCAGTCTGCAGATACCACTTCTGCCTTGACATCTATTAAGTACCACATTTTCTCCTGTTCCCCTTTCACTTTTCAAACAGTGCATATGCTGTTTTTTGTTGTTTTGTTTGTTAAAAGATTTGTTGTTGTTGTTTTGTTTTTAATAGCCAGTAGGCTTCACAAATATGCTCAAACCGGTGTATGATTACTGGATATTGGTAAGGCCCAGAGTCACTAAAATATCAGGCAGCACTATGGCTGAGAGAAACTGTAGGCACTGGACCAGAATGGTTTGGCTGAATTCACTTTTCCAAGTGGACTTCCATCCAACATGTCTCATTAGGGCTGTCTTTTTCTACAGCGGGCAGCTTTCATGGACACACAAAACCTACTGGTGTAAAAATGTCAGCATTCAAAATAACCAATTAGCCTTTTTAAAGGTCCCCTCTTAGCAAATTATGTTTTACACCTTGGGCAAGTAGACTAAATGGTTTCTACAAATAAGCTGCAAAAGACAGTGATTTCTGTGAACTCTTTGTTATTGACTTCTATAATTTTTTTTGTTTATTTGTTTTGTTATTTATGTATTATTTATTGGGGAGCCTAAAGGTCAAAATAATTAGCTGATTAATCACTTAGCAAAACAATTTAAAATTGCGCTGTCTCTCTCACCCACAGGATGGAGTATTCTTCTCCCTCCTATCTCTCACATATGCATTAGGAAAAGTTAGCTTTCCTGCCACACTCTTAATATGACAAATTTCATTATTTCCTGTGGGGGTTTAGTTACATTTCCTGTCATTTATTCCCCCAGCTGTCTCTCAGACTCCCAGGCTTCTAGTTTCACTGTAGCTAAGATCACTAATTACAAATGTGTTTTGTTTCCTCCTCTTACCATTAATTGATTAATTAACAGTAGGAGCAGCTGTTTTTAGATTTTATACACAAAGTTCCAGTTGAAAACTCTCTGGCGCATTAATTTAGAACTGCAAACAAACACAATCGTCTTAGGTATCTTAGGTGGTTTCTAAAAGTTTGTCCACATCTGCCAGCCAATCATTATTGAGAATTGATGCTTATGATAAACATTAATCAACAGATATAGTGACCAGCAAGGCTGCACTACACTTAATTTGAGAAATCAACATATGTTACAGCCAGTTTCTCTTGTGGAGAGTTCTATGTGTCGTATGTTTCTAATCCTATTGATCTGGAATGTTAATGCTTTGACTTAGAAAATCAATACACCTAATCATGGCATTAGGTCTTTAAGTGGTAAGAATTCAAGCCTTTTTCTCTATCTTATAAAGTGGCCAACAGGCAAAGCTAGAGTAACCTGTCTGTCTTCATTCCCTCTTTGATTGTTGTACTTGAATAGGTCATGGACTCACCAGATCTCAATTATTACATCCCTCACAAATCCCGACAGAATAACTGAGCTAACAAAATTGATTGTTCATTTCAATTAACTATTGAATGGGTGCTGCCCCATTTAAGCTGTATTTTTGCCATTTCTGGTGTGATATTCACTAACCATGCTCTACTTTTCCATATATCTAATTTTTGTTGTACCAAATAGTGCGTATCGGTGACTCCTCCTTCTATCTCTGCATGTGTGTGCATCTTCAGTAGTAGTAAAGTAAGCTTTTATCATAAATCAGATGTTTTATACTGCTTCATGCTTTTGCTGTGAGCTGAAATTATAGCTGACTCCAATTTTCAAATTAATGGATGTAAAATAATGGGTTTTAAGTGTGTAAAAGGTACTTCATTTCAATATTGTAATGCCACTCTGTCCAATTAATCACCTTTGCATGATGGGCCCCAGGACTGGTAATAAGTCACATACTTCTGTGCCCTGAAAGTATTTTTAATTTTAGGTGCCTTAAATCTGAGTGAACACACTCAATAATGTAATACATCACACATGCTGTAGCGCCCTAGAATTTTGCTTGCCTAAGCTCAATCACACATCACACTCTTTAAAAACCCTTGGTTCCCCGTTTCAGAGAGGAAGACAGTCAGGGAAGGAAAGGAAGGTGGGGATGGAGGAAATAAGTCTATATATGAAGCTTTAAGCTCTGTAAAAAAGACATTATATATGGCCTCTTAGCCTTTCCCATCGAGTATACCCTGTATATGTTTTATATATTTTTTAAGGAGAGGTGGCAAAGAGAAGAAAAACGGGATGGTGGCGATGGGAGGGGTGGAGTGGCAAATATGTAATATGTAAAGTATATTCTAATGTTGTACATAATATTAGAATTAAAAGTAAAGAAAAAGTGTAGCATGTATTCAAATAAACCAATACCTAAAATGCTGATTACATTCCTGCTTGTCTGTAACCTTGAAAAGCTGATATAAAGAAATTGTTCCTTTTAATGTGTATAACCTGTGATACAGTAGAGCATTTAATAAGGAATAGTAGATATATTTTGTTTTCTTGCACAGTTTTCATTTCTTTGAAGTGCCCCAGTGTGCGGCCTTAGCACTTCTGGCCACCCCACTTGGGCACTCTGGGTAATAGCCTTTGCATCAGTGCTCAAAGCAACGTACATTCCAATGAAATATCAACTTGTCGCACAGCCAAGGAAGACAACAGCGACTCTGGGCCTGCCAGAGTACACTCTGTCCTCAGGGGGGGCTGTCTTACTTTTATGGGATTTCACAGAGGCTGCCATTGGAACGTGACCGTAGGTGAGGTAATTGGGGGGAAGATATATTTTAGGAAATTAAATTATTTAACTTTTGCTGCTTTGTGCATTCGCAAGCCCATTATAGTTGACATTTAGTATGAATATTTGAGCCTAACTTCAGCAATCTACTTCCAGTCAGTCAGTAGTTGAGCCCAGAGGGACACTAGAGAACAGAGTCTACTCTTTAATTGATATTTATGGGCTCCAATTGCATCTTTATCAGACGTAAATTGTGTTGCGGCAATATTCATTCCACACAATAAAAGAAAAAGCAATATGCTCCAGTTTGCTTTGAGGCATAACTACCCATCTTGTCCTTCACTAAGAGCACTGTTCAAGTTTAACAAGAAGAATTACAATTTAAATCAACTTAAAGTCAAGATTTTACCATTGCAATATTTTGAATAGATAAAACCCAAAACAGATAGAAGTTAAACGGGCTCTGCCCCTTTTTCATACTTCAAAGTCTGTTTACGGGTCTTGGGAAATTCAACTGCAAAAAGTTGTTTAAATTCTTCACAGAAGGAAATGTGCAAATTTGATAAACTGCCTCAAGTGATGGAAGAAGAATTTATGGAATAAAAATAAAAACTGCTCTGGTTCTGCTACATTGCATTGGCTCTGAGGTTTTTGAAGATGGTACCAAACCTTTGTTGGTTGAGTGTTCTGTATAGAAAAAATAGAGGTACTCATGTTCTATGATAACAACAATTTTACAGTATTAGAGAGATTCATGGCCTACCACACAGACATCATCAATTGCCATTCAAAAAGTGGGAAAAAGACTTGGGACAAACAACACGTCTTTATAAAATGACTGAAAAGAGCATGGGACAGACATACAAGTTCTGTGTTGTGAAACTGTTGTGGTTTGGTTGGATTGAGGTAGCAAAAAACTGTTTGATTAGATTTAGGAAAAGATCATGGCTTTGGTTAAAATAAGGGTATCATGCAAAAGTTACATTACGTACATGATGTTATGTAAAATAACTCACTTGACTTTTTGTTTCTTATGAGACATAGACAGAGACCTCCCGGACTACCATAGGTAACCAGTGTAGTTGGATGAGTAATGGAGTGACATGATCCCGTTTGGGTTCATTAAAAACCAGATGTGCTGCGCATTTGTAAAGGTTTGACTGCACATGCTGGGAGGTCCATCAGAAGGGCTTTGCAGTAGTCAAGGCGGGAGATAACTAGGGCCTGTACAAGAAGCTAAGTGGCATACTGAGATAAATGAGGTCGGATTTTTCATATGTTGTAGAGCGCATAGTAACAGGAGTCAGAGAAGGACAATTGGTCATCAATCATGACACCCAAGTTTTCTGCCACCTTAGTAGGGGCAAGAGTGGTGGAGGCAGTTATTATGTTGATATCGTTCCGGATACAGTGTTTGGCCGGAATAACCAGGAGTTCAGTCTTAGAAAAGTGTAAGTGTAGAGCCTTCATCCAGGTAGAGATGTCAGAGAGACATGAAGAGATTGGAGCTGAAATAGCAGAGTCCCCTGGTGGGAACGGCAGGTAGACCTGGGTGTCATCAGCATAGCAGTGATATGAGAACCCATGTGAGTTGATTATAGGCTCTATGTAAGTGGAGTATAATGCAAAGAGAAGGGGCCCCATCACTGAGCCCTGGGGACCCCTGTGGATAGCAAGTGGGGTGTGCCCCAGCCATGACACATTGAAGCAGTGCCCAGAGAGGTAAGATTTGAAACACATATGTGCTTTGCCTGAGATGCCCATGTTTGAGAGTATAGTTAGCAAGATGCTGTGGTTAACAGTGTCGAAGGCAGCTGATAGTTCACGTAGGATGAGGACCGAGGACTGACCTTCAGGAGAAAATTATGTACAGACAGCAGGACCGTTTCAGTGGAGTGACCACTTTTGAAACCAATGCAGATGACCTATACAGCTGTATTTCAGGAGAAGATGGGAAGTGATGGATTTATCTTTGTGGCAGTTACATGAAAGTATACTTCTATATTTCTGTAGTACAAGTTGTTCACATCTCCAAGATATAAATTCCACCAGATATGAAATCTCACCTCTGGTGCTGATTGGTCATGCTCTAGTAAGAAGGGAGAGCCAGTAAACAGATGTGTGCAGCTTACCACATGAGATCAAATCTCCTCTGAGGGGGAACAGATAGCAATGCTGTATGAACCATGGCTGCAGCATTTGATTTATTTTAAAGCCTCTAACTTCAAGTGTTTTCTTCCCACTGTGATATATTTTTTGATTTTGTTTGATTTTGCTAAATCTGTTTTCATGATTTGTTTTCATTTGTTTTCATGTTTTGATGATTTATGTTACATATTTTGCAGTTCTTTCTAATATAACATTTCAGCTTTCTAATGACACCTGTTACTGAACAGTATAGCATTTGTAGTGTGTTGTGTAGTTTAATGTATAAAAGTGCATGCAATCAGGCATCTTTATGTGTGTGTTTAGTGTGTGAGATCATGATGCACTGTTGTAAAAATCACAAGTAACCCTCCAGCGAAGTCTGAAAGAATAATCCTGGTTACTGTCAACCTGATATATTTATTTGTATGTATAGATGTGGCAATTACGGCTGTGTTGGTTGTACTAGCACTCATCACCCCCACTGTGATTAAAGGAAATGAGGAATCGCCGAAAATAAAGTATATTAGTATATTCAAATATATAAGGTGTGCGGGAATCTTACACCTCTCCAGATGAACATGATTTCTACACAAATCATTTCACTTTACCCTGAGTTTGACCAAACAATATTTAAAATGATTACCACTTAGAATATTTATTATAACTAACTGTATAGGGATACATCTGATGCAACTTGCTGACTGTCTGATCACCCTGCATATTCATATTTGAAAAGGACTTAAAACAAATTTAAGAGCAGACATTGAGTCTGGAGGCAGAAACAAAAAGGTGGTAGGACTGCAGAGAAACTGGAGATGTTCCTGCAGTAAGTGCTGAGAGTGGGACCTGTTCATGCCACATGGAAAACAGGTGTGTCCATGCATGAGAGTGATTTATCAGGAGCACTTATCAACACTGTCATCCCAAAGAATTTGTTTCAGCTCCCCAAAATCAACTCTAAGGCAGAAGCTCTCCATATGATTAGGAAAAGAGGTTGCAAAAATAAAAACAAGGTTTAGTGTTGCTGTCAAATTGACAACGTGTTGCCCACAACTTGAGTAGTGGGGCACAACTTCAGTCTCTATGACCCACAGATAGTGTTACTTCATGAAAACTGCACCACATGTATTTTGTTTTCTACTACTTCTTTGGCATGAAGACATGCTACATAATTCACAGCCTCAAACAGGTAAACAAACAGTGTGCAAGTTGAGCTGGAAGTAGATCCATATGCAGTTAGCCATACTAGCCATATTAGGAAGAAGCATTCTGTGTGGACTTCTGGTCAGACTCAGATACGAGTTTTTGAAATTATTCACGCAAACATGTTTATTTTGACAGCTGCAGGAAGCCCCCAGAGCGCCCCGTGATATATGCTGTTTAGGATCATCCATTCTCTGAATTTCTTGGTGGCATGTGCAAAGTTAGCATGATCAATAGACCCTTAGACCCTTAGATTCTTAGACCATCTGATCCATGATAAAAGAGAAAAAATATGAGTAATGTCTAAGCAAAACACCACATTTAATAACTGAATAATCATTAATGCTTTACATCCTGCTCTGTAAAGCCTCCCATAGGAACCCGCTTTTTATTAGTTGTCTGTTTCCACAGAAATCCATGCTGAACTAGTGTCTGTTAATTAAAGGTGCTGTCATGCGGCAGCATCAGTGAGCCAGAGGCTGGATGTTGTGGCTTTTTTTTTTACCATCTAAAATATATATAAATCCCCTTCTCAGTTTTTATTAGGGGCACAAGCATGCAAGAGCCCAAATGCAGTTTAAGTGATACGACATGGTAAGGTTTCCCTGAGGGCTTCACAAAAGATCCTTCTAAATGTTCCGATGGGATTATCATTTAGGGAAAACTGATGACTGTGTATAGTGCTGTGAATGCTTGGCCGCTTCACAGAGTACCTAATGGAGGTGATGGAAGTGGCGGTGCATCTATTGCTTGGAGGACTCTTATTTATAGCACACATTTTGTATGACATGTATCTCCACTCATTCTCATAAACGCTCACTAGAGCTTTCTTTCTTTTGCATATTCAAAAAAATCCAGCCATATTTGACTTTTTTTTTTTTTTTTGCTCCTTGTGGCTCCTATATGTTATTTTTATAAATACAAAAGGTTAGTTACTTTGAATTTTTTGAAGGAGGGTTGTATAAGGGTACTTATTTATAGTGTAGTCACTACAGTAGATGGCAGTCAGCACGCCCCCAGTTTGGAAAATGCAGGCCAGCGTATGAATTAATTGTGGAAGGGGCATCAGCAAAATGGATTTTAGTCCCCTAAAATTATCACAATAGGTATATACTTAAAATTTTATTTTTAATATTTTCACAATTTACCTTGCTGTCAGACAGTTCTTTCTGACAAGGAAGTTAAGCTTCTCCTCAAAGCTATCAGACCCAAACAAAACCAGTAATTTTACATTGCCGAACACCAGAGTTGCTCACCTACTACTACTACTAAACTACTACACAGAAGGATAGTTATGCACATAAATCATTTCTTGCCATTACATATTATTAAATAGTAAACTTAAAAGATTGTGACTTTGATAAGAACAGATCCATTATATCTATCGAGATTGTGCACTAGAGCATGTACCCCAATTCTTGTTGCACAGTAGTAAGGAATTTACAATTAGCACACGATATACCACTTACATCCACGCATTTCCAATAGACATGAACTGAAAGTCAATTACCAAGTTATATATCAAACTGTGAATTTGCTCACTGTTTCAACTCATTACAGCATGAAAAAATTCAGTGGTAAGGACTGCTGAACACTGTGTACAAATTTTAAAACTAAGGATTTCATTTTTTTTTTAATTCAGTCACTAGTAAAATATAATTATCAGAAGGTAAGGTAAAAGTATTTTTTTTTGCTTGTTCTTATTTGGAAACAAACCTGGCTGTACTGTACTGCTACTCGTTTTAGCATGAAATTGTCACAGTGCTGTATGACACTCCCCAAGTTGTGGTATAATGATGCATAATAATGTGGCCTGCACTCTGTTACAGCCTACTACAGCAGATTGTAGACAGACAGTGCATCACACGGAAATGACAAGGGATTTTCTGTACATAAAACATGTCTGTCCTGGAGATGAGCCATACAGTATATTAAAGCAATATATTAACAATTGTAATGAACATTTCCAAGAGGAATTGCTAAACACTTTACTCATCCTTCATTTACATCTTTATGATGACTTGTCATTGTGAAAATAAAGTCACTACAATGCAAATGATTTATAAATTTACTCATGAGCATAAATTCCTGCAGTATCCCATAATATCTGCTTTTTCTCTTTAATAACATCTTTCTGTTATTTTACGAGCCTTGTCCAAAGTCAAAATACAAAAAACATTTGGTGTGGTGTGAGTGCTCTAGTCCTTTTTTAGTACTATTTTTTGAGGACCAAATGTTAGACTTTGAGCAGTGGGCTGCACCAAGCGCCCGGGGAGCATATATTGGGGGTTAAGTGCCTTGCTCAAAGGCACATCCGCCGGCTAAGGAGGGTGGGGACATTATCACTCCACCACACTCAAATTTTTCCTGCCCGTCTGGTGGGCGAATCGAACCAGCAACCTTCTGATCACAAGCCGCTGAGTGTATTGTGAAGGTCCTTACAAGTGTAGTAGTATGTGTGTGTTGTATAAGTAGAGTAGTCAACTTAGATACGGATCTGTGGGTGGCTAACATCAGGTCAAGTGTTCATAAGTTATATTTAAGTATGCATGAATTAAAGCTAAATAATCATTAGGAATATGATTTCCCTGCTATGGAAATATGTGTTTTCTCATATTGGCAACCCTTGTGTAAGAGAAAAGATAGGTAAGGGTATTCTTTATTTTTATTTCTTTCAATGTATAATAAATGTAGAGAATTACAGCCAAAAGTCCTGTGCGGTAACAGTACTTTTAAAACAAAAATCAAATGTAATAACTAAATGGCCTGAAAAGTCAACCACTAAAACTGCCCCATAATGTAATTACATATATCATGATTAATACTATTGTACAGAACAACTGTTTTATTTTTCATTGTATTTTCAAACCCCCTCTTAGGAAGATAATCTCTCTCTCTCTCTCTCTCTCTTCCTGTCTCTCTTGCAGACACACACACTTGTAATCTTCCCAATCCAATAAATGATAATACTCCCACCACTCAAATTATAAACGCAATACATGTGGCAGCATTTATTATTAAAAGTCACTAGACCTTGAAACACTTTGTAATATAAAAAAGAAAATCAAATCTATTCTAACTACTGCTTTGTACATCTCTACAATGCCGTTTGTTATCCCTGCCTTCACCAGCTTTCTATTCAGAAACACTGCTGTTTCGGTCTGTCCAAACAAGATTAACGCCATTCCTCCCTTTATGCCTTTGTAAAGTAGCTCCTCACTGTTAATTGTCAAATCTGATGCTGCTGTCAGCAGAACAGTTGCTGAAAAGCCAAACATGAGAACAGACAGGTTCCTGAGGGTAGGTGAAATTCATCTGGAAGAACCATTGTCTTGAGATATGAACATCAATAGATAGATGAGCATCACTCAGAGTGAGACCAGAGGAGAGCCCTGGGTCAAAGATGTCTCCCTTGACATTTAGTGCATTAGAGCAATGACACATCTTTTAATATATTGGTTCTGTACCTCTGGAAACAAAAGTATATGGTTAAAGGTCCAATTCTCAGTTTTAATTTGAAAGAGCTTACAACAGGCCCCCAGCTGTATTGTCCAGCTGGGGGCCAATTGTCCTAGAGTATTCATGCATAAAGCAGGATTGTGAAGTTTAGGTTTGTTGCTGACACAGATGACAAAATATTTATATATTCACAGAGTTGCAATACAGTTTACATCAATAGTGACAAATCAAAATTAAGCTCTAGATCATCAGTTGTCCTTCTTTTGGAAGGAGAGTGCTAATTTTTAAAACAAGTTTAAATTAAGTACTCTTTGGACAATGTAAACAGCAAGCGGCAGTTGTTCTATGGTCTGGTTTATAGACTTACAATACAGAAGATGTACAATACAGTGTCGAGTTCATGATATGCAAATTTTAGTTTGTGATTCATTGATGATTTGTTGCTTTACAAATAAGTATCAGTATTAAAGAAACCAGAAAACAAATCTTATGTTAAAGCCATTATTCCATTCATATTACTTCAAAAGTAATTTTCAGAAAAGACAGCTTTCATGTTGTTCTTCTGATAATAACTCTTTAATTTAATTCCAGTTTTTCTATTTATATGATTAAGTTCCTCTGGTACTATTTTATCAAAGAACTTTAAATTACTTCTCACATGGTAAATCTGTTGGAAAAGTTGTAAATCCTCATTGCTTGAAAGAGAACGCAGAATTTTGATTTGTCCTCAGCTTATTTGCACACAACATTTGAAAATTGTGACTGATCTTCAGCAAAGTCATTAAATACCTCTCTTTTCTGTGTTTTTCTCTTTTATTATCTTATAGGTTCAATGTTCTGTGATGGACGACTGACACACCTTCTCTTTCCTCTCCTCCTCCTCTTGCGGGCTCCTCTGTTGCTCAGCTTTGGTGAGCGCACCTGCCCAAACAGCTGCCGTTGTGAGGGGAAAACTGTCCATTGTGATTCCGCTGGCTTCTTAGATGTCCCAGAAAATGTCTCAGCAGGCTGCCAAGGCCTCTCCTTGCGCTACAATGAACTGCATACCCTGTTACCATATCAATTTGCTCACCTTGGTCAGCTTCTCTGGATATACTTGGACCACAATCAGATTTCAGCTGTTGACAGTCGAGCATTCCAGGGGGTACGCAGGCTTAAAGAATTAATACTGAGCTCTAATAAGATCACTTCCCTGCACAATTCAACATTCCATGGAATTCCCAATCTTCGCAGTCTGGACTTGTCCTATAACAAATTGGAAATCCTGCAGCCAGGTCAATTCCATGGCTTACGAAAACTACAAAACCTACACCTGCGCTCAAATGGTCTCTCCAACATCCCAATTCGAGCATTCCTGGAATGCCGAAGTTTGGAGTTTTTGGATTTGGGCTACAATCGAATCAAGGCCCTTACTCGCACTACCTTTCTGGGGCTACAGAGGTTGATGGAGTTGCATCTGGAACACAATCAGTTCTCACGGATCAACTTTTTTCTTTTTCCACGCTTAGCCAACCTAAGATCACTCTATCTGCAGTGGAACCGCATCAGAGTGGTCAACCAGGGCCTTCCATGGACTTGGTATACACTGCAGAAACTTGATCTGTCTGGAAATGAAATCCAGACCCTGGACCCTGCTGTGTTCCACTGCTTGCCCAACCTTCAAGTTCTCAATCTGGAATCCAACAAACTGTCCAATGTAACTCAGGAGGCAGTGTCTGCATGGATCTCACTCACCTCCATCAGCTTAGCTGGGAACATGTGGGACTGCGGAACTGGCATATGCCCACTTGTGGCTTGGTTGAGAAATTTTCGGGGAAGTAAAGACACCACAATGATCTGCAGCAGCCCAAAGTATCTCCAGGGAGAAAAAATTATGGAGGCCACAAGGAGCCATGGTATTTGTGAGGAAACTGATTATGTTCTGACTGAAACACCCTCACCAATGTCTGAGTTAATTTCTGAAGCCACTGCTGAACCAACTTATGCCCCTACTAGTGGCTCTCCACCTGTCCCACCAACCAGCACCTTTGGTCCTCCCCCACCATATAGACCTCGACCTATTCCTCATCCTACATTTCCAGGGCATATGAGCAAAGACCCAAGAGACTCAGTTGCTCGTACGCGACCCACTCTTGTACCACCTGCAGAAATGGAGCACATGACTCTGCACAAAGTGGTGGTGGGCAGTGTGGCACTTTTCTTCAGCATGTCTCTACTCTTAACAATTATCTATGTGCTATGGCGGCGTTATCCAGGTGCAACCAGGTTGCTACAGCAGCGATCCATGGTGGGGCGGAAGCGTCGCAAAAAGAGTCCAGAGCCAGAGCAAAACCTGAGCTCCCAGCTGCAAGAATATTACATGAGCTACAACCCTGCTGCCACACCAGAGGCATTGGAGGTGCTAGGCAATGGCACTGGTTCCTGCACTTGCACAATTTCTGGCTCCAGGGAGTGTGAGGTATGATCCATCGCATCAGCCTAAAAATAAAAACTCAAAATCAAAATACAAAGGCTCAACAGAGAGGTAAATCCTTTATCAAATATGCCCTGTAAAAAGACACTGTTGAATCACAGTTAAGCACCCTTGACACCATGTTCATAAGTTGCTAAAATTCAAATGTTAGATGTCTCCAATTATTCAGGTTTTCCATTTAAAACCTTAATGTGGAAAAAAGAAAACAACTAATTTTATCCAGGGAAAGCAATCGACAACATGGCTACATAGGCCCACATTAGAAAAGAAATGCAATACTGAATTTTGTGCTCTCTGAGGTTAATTGTGTTTGGCCTTAATTACTGTTCTGCGACAAAATCTCTAATCTCTTATTTGTTATCTAAATTCTCATTATATTATATCTACTTAAAGGAACCATGAATAATTGGACACTAACTATTCTGCATCAGCATGGCTCATACATGTTTTACACAATTTGCCAGTTGTACATTTGTTTGTACTCTATTGAACGTGTGTGTGTGTGTGTGTGTGTGTGTGTGTGTGTGTGTGTGTGTGGGTGGGTGGATGTTTGGGGGTTGGGGGGTTATTAATGATCATGATTTGACCGTTTTGCTCTCACATATTGGTGGTGGCAAGTCAAAGGAATTCCTTGAGAGACCTTAAGTGTGGATTATCAAGCAATGAGCAAGTCAACTTGCTCATTAAAAGGTTGGCCATCAGGTGACTGAGGTTTGTGATCTGCATGGCCTCATGTATGGATGTATAGTGTAACTGCCCTTCACCTTTAATCTTGCTGATGTTATTTTTTTGGAACAGAGAAGACTTCTGCAGTCATGTGGGGAGATTTACATTAACTAGCACAGAGGCGAGGCACTACAGCAACGTTTTAAAAATTAACTAAAATATTCTATCTGCAAGATAGTTTGTTGAAAAGCTTGTTGAAAGAAGTACTAAATAAAAAAAACATCAAACTGTATTCACTCCCAGTAGTTATGGTAAATTATGATACCTTTGAAATAACAATTGAAACTCAATGTGCAAAACTTTAAATCCTGAGGGTTTGAAATTTCATCATCTCATTATGGTGAAAGTATAGTAAATTAGCTATTAGCTCTAAAAAAGCTATTCGTTTTATTCTGCCTCACAGATCTCCAAACATATAGCTGCAATCAGTTTGTGCCCATAGTGTGTATGCATATAATTTAGTAAGGTAGCATCTAATCAGTGACTGGGGCTGTCTGGGATTCATCTGTGCACTCTCTCTGAGTGAGGGAGAACTTCTAATGTATAGGCAAGTGTCCAGTAATTATCTGTAGTATGTTGTTTCTGCTGCTAGGGGTCTCTCAATAAAAACAAAACAAAAGACGCAAGTAGCGTAAAATAATGTTCACTGTTGTCTTCACTGTTCAACAAGCACCATTGCAGATGAAAATGTATCTGAAGTTGGTTGAGGTAATGTTTAAGTTTTACTCACTTAATGTTTAGTCACTTTTGTGGAATTCCTTAACCACTCACTGACTCTCTCCTGGAAGTTAAAGTGACAGGCAAGCAAATGGAATGCACCATTGCAGTGAATGTGATTATGGATTTCTCTGGGTTTGAACATTGTTGGAGACATTTGGGAGAAGGTAATATATTCTCCAAATGCTGAATGACACTGAGGTATTGACACACTACAGATTAGACTGTGCATGGGTAATGTTTGCGTTCAGTCTCATTAGCGATGCGTTACAAAATAACTCTATACAGCCAGAAATGAAAGTGATCACAACAATAAGATATTTAGCAACTGGATGGAAATGCAAGAGTGCAGCGGTGACCAGAGTCTGTCACAACCTTTCACCAGCAGAATGATCACACTAACAATTACAGCACTTTCATCGTCCCCCTCTGACCTCTGACGTTAGACTACAACACATACCACTGTTTATTACACTCCTTACTAATCCAAACAGCCAGAGGGAATGAAGCATATCTGCTACACTATGTTCACACGTACCTGGCTTGCTCTGTAAGACAGATTTTCCTCTTAAAATGGTTTTACACTTGTTAATATTAAGTAGGTGCTAAAATAGGTATTAAATAAGTACTAAAATTATCAACATGTTAAATAAATGTTAGCAAATAAGTATAACAACTATCAGCATGTGAACAGGCTACTGCAGTAGGCCTTTCAGACAGTATGGCTTACAATTTACTCAGTGGAGATGTTCTTACATGGAAATACGTAACATCATTTCATCATGTGTCATACCTAGCAATGGGATCAACCACACCTCCTCCTGAAGATAAAAATGCCTTGCTTGCTTCCTTCCTTACTCTGTGAATTTTCCTAAATCACTCTGAAGTGAAGTGAAGAAGGGGTTTTCTGAGAGTATTTTCAGATTGTTTGTGATTATGGTTGTTTAGAGTAGGAGACGCTGGAAATTGGTCGACAACAACAAGATCTCCTACATGAGAAAAGACACAATCATCTACATCTACACAATCTGACCAAAGCAGTGCTGAAATGACTGCAAAGTCGTCAGCTCTGACAAATATGGTACTACCACTAATACATTCAACTAATTAGAAGGCAGGTAATTTTGTGTAACCAGTAGTGCTGAACAAGTATTTTGATTTTGACATTGTGATTTTAAAAGTTCAATATTCAAATTGCCGGAATTGCAATTGTAATTGAAACTTACATAATTAACAGTGCCAACCCAATGTTAAATTTAAAGCCAATAAGGATGCTATTCATGCAGAATCCATTCAGAAAGCATCCATGTCTAACTGATTTGAAGCTGCTGCCATGCACCATGCTAAATATAATACAGTATGTCATAAATTCAGATTCACATCATGACATGTCAATTTATTTTGGGACCTGAAAAGACTCCCAGAAAAGGTTGGGAGATCCAGGCTCAGGCAGTGGTTGCTGTGTTAGTCATACATCTGGCACCGAGATGCAGCTTGACTGCAGTTCGCTACAAAACAAAGCAATGTTCTGATTTTCTCTTCTACCATTGCAAGTATTTCTGGAGCAATCAGGGTCAGTGTATTGTCCCTCTCAACATCACAGGAATCCAAATCTCATCACCTCAAAAAACAGTCTCTCCTTTTCAATTTCACTGACGGGTGTCTACAGTAGTTTCTTGGGGGAAACTCTACACTGTTGCTTATTTCAAGTATTTAATAACCGAGAAGGTGGCGTAAGCCTCATTGAGTTTGATGAAAATGCCATCTTCCTGGCCAGCACAGCTGGCTGTGCCTTTCTTTATGACTCTGCTCAGCACCAGCGCAGTTCATGTGGCTCTCAATGTGGAAAAACAAAAGCCAACACAACACAAACCCTGCTGTGGTGAGGATTCGTTGAGGTCTTGTCAAGCCTGGCACAGAATGGTGTCAGAGCTCAGCGGGATATAGTCGACTGTCTTTTACACTTTAAGGTTCTGGGGCTGGAAACCCCAAACTTGAAAGCCTCAGACAAGTGTTATCATTTACTCTGCTTGATTAGACTTCTGCCAGGCTGATGATGGATGCAGCTGTGCTGGCAGTTTGCTGAGATCACCAAAATTCATTCACTAATACAGTTGAATGTGAGCAGTTGAATGGGAAATACAGTTCATGTCATCTTCAGTGGTAGTTACTGGAATTGACTGAAAACCTACAATATCTGCTGAAAAAAAAAATAAACAAAAAAACACTAACGCAATCAGAGAATGAAAAGGTTGCCTACATAAAAGCCTGAGCAATTAATTAATTTAATGTCAAATTACAATTTTTATGAGTGCAACATTCAGATTGCCAGAGCTGTAGATGTAATTTTAACTTAAACATAGCTCCTTAAAAATGGGTTGGAGGAAAGTTGAATCCAATAAGAACTGACATTCTTGTCTTCTATTATTTCAAATCGGTTCAAAGGAGTAACAGATCAACATTAATTAAGCCAATAAATTAACATAACAGTCCATTATTCATTCATTAATAATTTGGATGCAGGTAGAAAACTTTTTCTTTATTTTTATTATACTTTATTAATCCCAAACTGGGAAATTACTTCTCTGCATTTAACACATCACTGATTGAAACAGACATATGCAACATGCGGTGAAACACACAGGAGCAGTGGGCTGCCATTTCATGCACCTGGGGAGCAAATTGGGGGGGGGGGGGGTTAAATACCTTGCTCAAGGGCACATCAGCCAGTTAATAAGTCAATTTTTTTTCCTTTCAGTCTGGGGTGGAATTGAACCAGCGACCCTCAAGTCACGAGCTGCTTCTCAGATCTCAAGGCCACAGCTGCCCCAAAAAACTGCAATGTGCTAACTGCAGGTTCTGCTACATTATGCATTTCAGTGAACTAAAAACATGATAATATCATTCTTTTATGCTTATCAAGCAGTTACAGTGCAAAAGTGTCAACTGTATCACAAGGTCATCAGTTTGATATTATAAGATTGTCAGACACAACTTACTAGTGGTTTGACATAGTATAGTATAGTATCAAAGTATGGACTGTACATTTGGGTAACCCATACTTAGTGGCTATCAGATATGTCAAATACACTATTAATGGTACAGTATACAGTGTGATTAAATATGAACATTAGCTGCTTTTATAGTCTACTACTCATCCTTCTTTTAATTGACTATGACCTGTCACTAGACTGTTTTAGGTTCTTGCGATTGTATTACAGCGTTCTGTTTTTCCCTTCTACAAAGTTGTTTTTTTTTCTTTTAAAACAATGCTATTCATATGCTGTATAGTCCCCTTTGATGAGCTGATAAAACACAGTGGGTGTGCTTTATGAACTGATAAACTAGGTTAATAGTTAAAAATAACTGTTTGTTTCAGACAAAAATGTCTCTAGAAAGTAGCGGCTGCATTGGGAGCTGTGCAGAAAAAAAAAAGAAAACAATTCATGGCATTGTGTTGTTGACATATTGAGTTCTTCTATGATGTCTGACTGTATCTCAACAACAGTTACACTGAAGACCACTGTTTGGTGTCATTGCTTCCAGTACAACATCTGCATCATGTTCAAAGCCCAAATGGCACATTTCCCTCTTGCAAATGGAGATTAGTGTATGAGTTTTAATTTAAGACTGCATTCTCACTATCGGTTTCTGGAATGGTTGTATATGTATATTTTGGACAGTACAGTTTTCCATAATAAAAGAACAACATTAGTAAATGTTAAGGGAAATTCCAGTATTTTTAAAACTGTGTGTAAATGATTCACACTTAATAGAAGTGTTGGAATTGTTCCAGTCGGTCACTGCCGTCAGCTGCAACATGGCTCCAATATAATTCTCCAGGGCAGAGGTTGAATTGGAACCATTTTAGTTGTGACTCACTTACACACCAAAATATGTAAATATATGGCCCAGGTTTTAAACAGATCAGTTCAATGCAATATAATTAACATAAATCTGCTGTCTTTTAGTGTCATACTGTATATGTGGCCCATAATGACTTGATCTTGAGTTGTGAATGAAAATGTGTTTCAGACTGTGGTAATTGGGATTATACCTCGGAAGAAATAAAAATTAAAACAACTGGAAATACATTTCTTAAATATTGTTTTAGGTATTGGCAGTGATGACAAATCTTAAATTACTATCAGTTCCTGATTGGTGAAAACTGTAACAACTGAAAAGCAACAGCAGCAGTTAGTACTACTGTCAGTATTAGAACGTCTTTCTTTATCATTCTGCATTTTTAGTTTAAAGACTGTTTAACTTTATTTTTATTTCTTGGACCCATGCAACTACACCATAATTGTGTTTGCATTTTGCGGAAGCTCTGAAGAGTGGAATGACCATGTCCGAGTCAGAGAAAAATGGTCTTCCAAGTTAAACAGCAAAATACATAATCTGTTACTGCTCTCCAGATCAACACTTACAAGGCAGAATGACATACACCAATCTGCCACAACATTAAAACCACCTGTTTGATATTTTGTGGGTCCCCCTTGAGCTGACCTGTCAGGTGAAGGGACAGAGGACCTCAGGGGGTATTTTGTGGTGACCGGCATCAGAATGTAGGATGTAGTGAAATTATTTGACATTATCTTCCATGACAGTTGCAAACTCATGTTTTGCGTTAAAATGACTCCTTCATAAAGAATAGGTTCTTCATAGTCATGGTTACAATAATAACCACTTGGTTACGGTTAGAGAACGAGGGGGGAAAAGTCCCACCTTAACTCCCTACACGGACTAAGGCCCCACAACAACTTCACCTGACTTCCTTCTTCATCGACAAGATTCATAATCACTATGGCCACTGGAGGGCTTTGTCACTTAGATTAGTTTTTGGCCAGTTGCCATTATTTCCATGTCATTTTTCAAGGAATGACATGTCTGCTACATGTAGTATCACCAGACCCTGACATACGATACAGACTACCTGCAATTCAGTCTACGTACTCACTACTGAACAACTGAACACCCACATGAACTACTATTTAAGGCAGCTGGATTCACGAGAACCATCTGGCACGATAGAATAATGTGTAACTGCATCTCTGTGCAAACATGTTAGTTTAATGCTAAGAAAACAGCACTGAAAAAGTCCTTGTTCAAATGGATCTAAAACAAAATGAAATGAAATGAAGCTTGAATGCCAGATTTGTAGCGAGGTTAAATCTTTGGGAGTAAACTATGGATGGGGCCTGAAAATGTTGCCTGAATGGGGTGAGTGTGTAGTGAATCAATTTGGCCCTGATACATACAAACAATAGTTAAACCTCAAGGGAAAAAAAATCAGTGGATGCAAAGAAACACTTTCCAAACATACTAACTGAAAATACATTTATGTACAAATGTGTGTCGTGTATAATGTATGTGATGCCATGCATAGGAAAATAAATTTGGGAAAAGGTCATATCATACTAAGATGTGGTTATAAATATAAATCTATATAAGAAACATGGAACTATCATGTCATGCAGTGTTGACATGTTATAGACTAAACAATTAATTGTGATCAGCAGATTCATTAATAATAAAAATAATTGATAGTTATAGCCCTAAAGTAGTACTATCAAGATCCTATGATACATTTATGATACATGTGTTTCAAATTGAATTGAAACGTGTAAAACTTGTGTTTTCATACTCATGACATCAACAATCAAGAAAAAAATGGTCTAAGAAATCAGCCGTAGATGACTGAGATTGTGATTGTCTGCTGTCAGAGACTGAAACAGCAGATTTGCCAGTTCACGTCCCTCTCTGGTCTTTTCCTCAAGCACTCTCTGCCTCTTGGAGATACTGTGCCTGTACCTCTCTTTTCCCCTCAGACAGCTTTGAAGAGAGAAGGATGTCACACAGCCAGCCACAGCACTCACTACGCATGTCCCCTGGCTAATTTTCCCCTCCAGTTCCGTTCCACTTGACAGGCGTTCCTCCAAAAAACATTTAAAAGAACACTTTCATTTTCCGCTCCCTCTCCCCTTTACCTCATCAGTTTTAAGAAACCATCAAGAGCTTAAGTGCAAGCAGGCATTCACTGCAGAGAAATATCTCAATGAATATACAGTAGCTCTCATATTCCCGATTCCAGTTAAGTTCTTTGCTCTTTCCCCCAAATTTTTCCTTCCAGGCACTGAAAAAGCAGCTTTTAATTTGCACATCATGAAACCACTCTGGCCTTAAATTATTAAATTCATAATTTCTGTGATCAAGAAAGAGTTTTAAAAGATCGAATTATTAAGATTTTTTAAAGATAGCTTATTGAAAGCTTTTTCTTTCTGTTCAGCACAGTTAATAAAATTCCAGTATGCTATACTCAAGTGGGCGCAATATCATGCTGCTCCTGTCAGCCAATAAATGAACCACTATAATGGCAACCGAGGGATAATGAGGGAAAGATATATGTTATTCATTGCCTGGCTCAAGTGTTTTTCTGCTTGACAAAATAGAGAAAAGCTGAAAACATCTTAATTTGTGATCATTTAAAAATATGGACGGTGAGAACAGCTGCTCAGACAACAATGCCAGCAAACCTCTTGGGGAGCTTTTCTACTTATTCAGTGCAACAACCTCTTAACCATCTCAGAGGGGCAATTTCATGCCCTCTTCCCACAATTGCTGGGTCATCCTCAAAAGAACTCCTCCCTGCAGACGCTGTGCTAGATGATGATGTGCCGAAATGTTGTAAATGTGGCTTTTTTACCCCAGGCTTTCCTCCCTATCATACATGCAGAAATATAGTCATACATACTCAACACAAACCCCAATGAGTAGGGTATTATTAGCAGCATCTGGAGCTTGGCTTGGCCCTGCAGCTAAAACAAATAGGGATCCACTGTTTCAGTGGATAACAAAAAACACAGAGATAGAAGATTCTGTAGCAGATTTTTGAATTTGTGTATGCATCTTTGTTTGTGTCTTAGACTGAAGGGGAGAAGCAGCTCAGTGGCACCTTATATAAAAGATCCACCCCCTCTATTGCCCTAAATTAAATTTTATAATCTTCAACCTGCCCCCCTCCTCGTCTTGTCAGTGGCTTTGGCAGCCTCTGTGTACTTCATCCTCAGATAACAGTAGCATCAGCCCACCTTCTCTTGTTCTGTCAAAGACACACAAACATCATATTCTGCCAAAGCTGGCACCAATACGACCATGCACATTCTGAATGGGAATAAGTGTATCTAGCACTGCTGTGATATTACAACATTGCACAGTGTACGTGTAATTAACATGAACAACACACTTGCCTAAAGACAAACTCACAGAGACTCTTTACAGTGTAAGTGTATTTTTGCAAACTTTACACATAGGAAGTAGCAAAAATGTCAAAAGTTTTGATCAACCAACACACACCATTTCACGAAACTTCCAGCCCTGACAGAAAATTACTGAAAAAGAAGAAGATTTGGAATATCATGCAACAAACCTCTCTGGCTGAACTCAAACTGGGGGAATTACATTACATGATCAGCACCAGGATGTCCCAGGTGTACATTACTCTAACTAGGCAAATTGTTTTTTTTGTCTTTTGACCACTTAAAAGGATGGCATGACACCTTGAGACACTTTGTCACATGTTGCATAAATCACCCAAAACCTATCCTTTAAAGTCCCCTCCCAGTCAAAATTCATCTTTCGTATGTGTTGTTTTAAAACATAAGTAAGTCTGTGGTCATGCCAGTGGCTCTGTAAGTCTCTGCATAAGCACAGCAGTGTTTTGAACTAAGTGCTTACTTTTAACTTTTGTTTCCAACTGAGAGCCAACACAGTCTGAACAATGTAATAGTGAAATAAAAGCCTTTAGGAAATCAGTGGGGGAAAAAAAGAGAGGAAAGAAGGAGGCCTAATGCCACTCCAAGTGCTATTCATGTCATGATGAGGTTGTGGCTAATGTGCAGTCAGGCTCAAAGTGCCATGAAATCACCTCTATACGGAGAGAGCAGGGCTTCAGTTCTTTAAGGTTTACAGCAATGACCAGTTTATCCTAACTATTTGAGACAGAGATAAAGCTGTCTGTGCCTGACATATTGTTCTTCACAAGCTTTGAAACTGAGGAGTCCTTGAATGCTTAATTATTCTCTTGTGCTTTTCATAAATTTAACAGTAAGAGCCCCTCTTTAGTAGTTTATACTGTAATTATCAGAATTAGAAGAAATGTGCTGATTATATTTTATGGCCTGGTCTTGCATTTATGTTTTTGTTCTAAGTAGATTTTTTCCTTTGCTGAAGATGTATTGTATTTGCAGTATGTTTTTTTTCCTCTTGTCATTAATTTTAATTTCACAAGGCTCTGGCTCTTTCTCTACACATGTTTGAATTATTAAACTGCAGTTTCCAGTAGGGAGCAGAGACATTTTTGGAGATCACATATTTTTGAATGGTGCCCTATAGGCATAATGTTCACTTGCTGAAATCAGGCAGCAGCCACTGCCACCCACAGAGGCCACTCCTTTTTGTACAACAGAACAATGCTGCCTTAAGTTGCTGTTCTACTTAGAGTGACCCCTCTTAGTTCGAAAACTTAACTTGCCTTTGTAACAAGCCATGGTAAAAGAGGGAAACATGTAGAGAAAGATTTTTTTTCTTTTCTAAAGTTCTGATTGTCAGCTAGATCACATCTCAGCCACGAAACAGCACACCACACAAACAGTTTTTTTATAAGCTGACTTTCAGAATTAACTTATCAGCTCATAAATACATTTACATTTGCTCAGGGAGAAAAGTTTTGTCTGTTCCTATAGCAACCATTACTGCAACTCCTGTATCAGCAAAGGATGGTGTGCACGATGGATACGCCACTTGCTACAACAGCTTCTCTCAAACAGAAAGTGACAAACATGAATACAACATGAATGGTCAGATTCAAAAAAGATGAAAAAGGTGAAACCACAATTCAGTCTGATTTTAAGGTTAATGTCCAATTGTTTATATACTTTTTAAAAATGCTAAAAAAAAAAAAAATCAGGTTTGTGTAATCAGTGTTAGAGTTCATTGTACATAGTAGCTACAAGTACCGTGAAATACACAACCCCACAGTGCCAAAAGTACACAGAGAGATATATAAAGATGAACCAATATAGGGAAAGAATAGTAAACTAGTGGATGTAGTGACAGAAGGAACTGTGATATGCACAATACAGAAAACACAAAATGAAATGCAGATATGATGTGCCAGTATGTGACTACGATATGTACAGTACAAAAAGAATCTACTAAATTATTTATATCTGGTCGTGTTGTGTTACATGTATACTCTAGTGGCTGGATATATTTCACATGACTCTTATCAAAATGTATGATATTCAGTGTTTCTGTGGTGACAAATTCTTGGTTCAGACTTGAGGTTCCAAAATATGCAGTACTATCTAGCACAGGCTATTTTACCATTGTTTATTAGTCTTTCTGCATGAGTTCCTGATTAAATTTTTCTTTTTTCACATATTCCACCAAATTGAGTTCCCTTTCCTTTCACCAGTTTTTGTAAAAGGTAATGATGCGAGAAGCCCTTTAAGAGGTTACCCATCGTGAACTTAACAGCCTGTTATTTCATACATGTAGATATTAACAGAGCACCACTCAGAAGCTGTTCACTTAAATGCCAGTCTGAAGTTGTAAATTGCAGTGGGAGGGAAGGCAGTATTGTGCTGTGACAACAGAAATGCAATTAATGTTGTTATTTATGTCATAACAAAAGTTTTCCTCAGTTTATACATTTGTTATAGTTCGTTGTGGAGTTGGTGCTTTTCCTTCTCCTGTTTCTCATGTTTTTTTGTTTTTTTGAATGCTTAACAATAAGTCAGTGAGGATTTTATCATTGTATTTTTTGGAACAGGTCTACTCACTAGACACAGAACTTTGTGTGGTTTTAGGTTTATCCCAAGGCTTGTAATGAATATAGATGGTTAACTTCACAGTACCCTTTCAGTCCTAGCTAACATCATAATAGTGTTTTTACAACATGTATTGAAAAGTTCAAAGTATCTCTTTCATTATCATTATATCATTTGCATCCCATTTTCTGTCTGCGTGTAGTCGTTTTCTCATATGAATTGTGGACAGTATCCACAATCTGGTGATGCAAAAAGTATGCTATGGAAATTGTAGTGTTTTGTTGATTCGGCTCTTGCATTTTTAATTTCTGTAAATGACCCTTATTCTTCACCTGCAGATGTTTCCGGGTTTGCACTAGTTGCATGATAGCATGAACATCAACACTATAACCTGTTGTCTGACAACGGCACTTGGCAGCTGGCATGTCTGTCTGATGTGTGCTCCAGTTGAGTTGGACATTTGCATTCTCACGTACAGCTCCTCCAGGTAATATAAACAAGTTCAGGGTTTCAGTGTGTGAAAGGGCTTCATGACAATGTTACTAGTAGTTGCAGCACAGTGCTAATTGCACAACTGCACCCTCTGGCAAGTGTCAACAGCCACTCAAACAGGAGGGAAGAAAATGAACACGTCTCTTACAGCTATTTGGCAGTTCTTCAGGATCATGTTATATTATTTCAGAAAGTCACAGTTGATTTGGAACATGCAAACAGGATTTGCATGAAGAAATTTTAACAAAAGAATAAGAAGACAACAGTCACATGCCATGTAGTTTCCACTGGCGTCCAATGACATTAAACTCTGGAAAACACGTTTTTGTTACTGGCACTGCTTCAAGATGGCAGGTTTCCATTTGAAATTAAGCAAATGAATTAATTAAGCTAAACAAAATTGAAAAAAATAAAACCTGATTAAATTAAATTGTCCTTTTGGCTAGGGAACTAAAAACTAGAGGCCTAGTAGCCTAAATACAAAATTATGTTTGTGTTTTGTTGGATTAATAACAGTGCTCAGCCAGAGTTGTGTTTTATTTGGATACATTTAAATTTCATAGCATGTCACCACCACCCCTTCTAATTTTGTATAATGTGAGTTTTATGATGTCACATTCTATCCACTCATATCTAAGCCGGAAAACTTAAACTAATGAGAGATCATGAACATTTGGCCCTCACAGTTGCACAAAACATTAAGTGACACATCTATTTTTCCAGTTTTGGGATAAAAATTATACATCATCAAATAGGGAGACAGTTTCATGACATAATTGATAGAATCCAACCCTGATCCTTATAAGACTGATTGAAATCTTTGACAAGCAGCCTTTTGATTAAAAGGTCAGAGCCGTTTCAGATTTGGGGGTGGGGAAGCGTTTGAGTAACACTTCCCCCTCTTTCAACAAGTGCCAAAAACACAACTGAATGCAGCACCATTCAGTGAGTTTGGTCTCCTGTGATTTCAGATAATTTGCACCATTGTATTCAAATGCAAATGCTGTGTTCACACTATGTGAGAAAATTGTTTTATCCAGAGTGGATTGCATGAATGAGATGAATAGATGCAGATTTCCTGTTTGGAACTGAAACTGCGGCGTGAACAGGCACAATTTTGACATTTTGACCCCATTACACGAGTCATTTCAACTGTCTCATATTAAGATTAAAATACAGATTATATTTAGCACACTGAGTCGCATGTATGTGTCTCTGTTGGCCAGACGTAATATACACAAACCACCTTGGTTCTTCATGTTTGATAGCTGCCAAAACTGTCCGAGGAAGAATATCTGTCCTTTAGCAATTTATTTAAGCAATAACAGTTTGGCTGGATTTCAGTATGTCCCAAATGCTTCCGTGGTGCATTTAAATATGGCTTTTTGAAATTGGACAATTATCCATTTCACCCAAAATGCAAAGTGACTCAGAGTAAATGGGCTCAGTAACACTGATGACGTAAGTTAAAGTCCTGTAAAATTTAACTGATTTATCCAAGTTGTTTGGTTCTCTAAACTTAACCATAACTTCGGCCACATTTAAAGCAGCTTAAATCTCAATGCCAACACGTGAGTAAAATATATTTGTTATAACTACATCAATTTAGTGTGCATGTCAACCAATGTTTTTTTTTGTTTGTTTTTTTTTTACTGTTTGTATTAGCTGCTCTCAATATGTTGAAGTGAACTGGAAAACCCTGTCTTCTCCAGTGAAATACAAATTCACATTTTCCACAATGTTTCTACCAAATTAGACATTCATAATAATATTTTAATGTTACTCTGGCTTCTTCCCACAGTCCCAAAAACATGCACATTAGGATAATTGACTGCTCTACACTGAGTGTGTGAGCATGTGTGATTGTCTGTCTTTGTATCAGCCTTGTGATTGACTGGCGTCCAGTCCAGGAGGTAGCCAACCTCTTGCCCATTGTCAGCTCCCCATGACCCTGCACAGCAGATAGGCGGTATAGCAAATGGATGAATGAATGGATTGATTTCAAATGTTGCCCTTTCAGCTAACCCTTTTTCTACCATATCTGGTTTTTCTTTATCTTCAGCCAGCTGCTATCAAAAAGCTATCAGTACAGCCCTACAATATTTCCACTCACCAACATCTCTGCATGGTCAGAATTAATTACTTAAGTTACTGCATAGCATCATATAAACTACAGCAGCATTATTAGGAATAAACAGTGGCCTCTTTGAAAGGCCTAATTTGAGTTGACTAATTTGTATTTTAACTTTAATGAAATAAAGCTGCACCAATATCTGCCCTAACAGAATATAATTCATCATCTAAAAAGGTTTTTATCATGATCATTACATTGAGTCCATTTTAATTTACATCTTTCTTTCTTACTGATGCCAAAAAACCCTTCTGCAACTAGTGGCCAAAATTCTGTCCAGTAGAAATAATGGAATAATAAAAGTGTTTACAACAATTCTATCATACTTTATCATATTAAAATGCATAGTATTGTATTGCATCAAGACAGGCCTGAACTGAATTTCAATAAGCCAATAAGTAAAGATTTGAATTCCATATAAATATGCTTACTGAGTCAATGTTGGAAGCAAATGTACATCCCCAAACATACATGACATTTTCTCACATCACTGGCATTAAAAATGTTAGGTAAGACTGAGCACAAAGTAATAAGACATACTACTGCACACTTTTACACAATATTTTATGAAAAAAACCAAAACAGACTGTCTGACTGATTTCCTTGTGTGGTTTTGGTAATGAGTTATTCTATTAACATGATTAATTGAACCATCTCTGACCACAAAAATTATACACATGGACTCTCATATAGGGTGACTTTTCCTTTCTGCAACAACCTATTATTGTGTTATTTCATGCAGCAAGTCATTAGGGACTGTCAAATTCTTAACAGTTTAATTTCCCGTGTAAAAAATGATGGTCAACAATAGAAAATTAGACACATTTTGTGGCACCTTTGCACCTGTGATTGACAGCATAATGAGGCCTTTTACCTGCTACTCAGACATGACCCTCAATTTCCAAATTCGGCTGAGATGGCCAATGGGCTCGACAAACTTTTTTTTCTTTTTTAATCTAAAGAAGCATAGAAAGTCAGTTGTGGAAGCTGACTGCTCCTTGCTGAAAAAAGCTGAGGAAATGTACTGAGCTGAGATGAGAGGACCTGCAGGGAGCCAACATGACAAAAAGTGGAACCCCTGTGTTGCTCAGTTTCCAACTGGGCCCTTAAGGACATGTGGGAAAAGACAGAGATTTTGATTTGAACATAGATACAGTCTTATTGTACCGCAGTGTACGGTATAATAATAATGATAATATATGAAGACAGAAGTTGTCAGCTGTTAGAGGTTTTTCTACGGCATTTCTAGGAAAGCTAGATCCCTGACGTTGTGCAGGACTTCACAATGAACAGGACAGCTCTATCAGAATTTGAAGCTTTTTAAAAATCTAGTACCTTGATGTTTCAGGTATAACATTCACCTCTCTTTTAAATTTTGAAACTTTCTTAATTGAATTTCCAGGTAAAATTATTATATAAACCTTTGAATTCAAGGATTTGTCACACACAATGTAACAATGTGTGTAGTGAAATGTAATGTTGTATATTCTTCAGGCTTTATGAAAAGACTTGAAAAAAGGGGAAGAATGTGCTGTTCTCACTCAATGTCCTGCCCACAACACTGAGGAACATATGTAGAGTCTGTACTTCCTGTGGTGAGAGAGTGGAGCTTGAAGAATAAAAATCTTTTTCTTTCTCCTTATGAAAATCCAACAAATTTCTAGCCAATAAGGCATGAGAAATTATTGAACGCTCTCTTTGGTCTACATTTAATGCTCACTGCATTTATGTGTCACACCAGACTACAAACTGCAGACCTCTGACACCTGAAACCACAGTTCGAGTCAAAACTCCAGTTTTAGGCAAAATTTAGGTAACAAAAATTGAAATATTCCTTTAAGATTCCTGAAAACCCTCCTGACAGCACCAGAGAATAGACTGTATCTATGCTGGACAAAGTTAAGGTTAGGGACATATGGTTAAGGTTAGGGACATATACGTAAACATATAAATAAAAATGTGTAATTGATTTACATTACATTTCCCTTATAAAAGTATTTGCTTTTGCAAATAAGTTGTATATATATATAGACTTTCCAGGAGACGGGAAAGGGAAAAGCAAAGGAAGATGCAGCCAAAACTGCTGAGGCTAAAATGTCCTGACCTGCACAGATGATGAAGAGATGGAGAGAGTTCCTAAGTTTGAAAGAGAGACAGCTAAAGTGTGTGTGCTCTTTTATGTGTTGTAATGGAAAAAGCAGAGGAAGAGGAAAAGTGAGGTAATGAATACTGGTATCTAAGTTGGAAATATCCTTTTAATATCCTGTTGTGTATGATGCAATGCTGTCTTCTATTCTTGTAGTTCAAGTGTGTTCATGATTTCAGACCAGATAATCACTGAAGCTTTGTGTGATGAAACCTATTTCAAAAATTGTCAAAACTTAAAAAAAAAAAAAGCTGATATAAACCCTTTGATGTTTAGCAAGTCTACATGTGGTCTAGCAACACAAGCAGCAGGGACTTTAAAGCACAGGAACTATTAATTTTATTATAACTATAACTAGCTATAACAAAAGAGAAAAAAACCCTCCCATAAACAACATTCATGAAAAGATTTAGTTCATTCATACAATACATTAGTGGGATAACATGAATTAGGGATTTTTTTTTTTTTGTTCCAGACATGTAAAACAGAATTTATTGCACTGCACATGATATATACAGAGAGACGCTTTGGGAAAATGGGGGGAAAAAAAACCTTTTGCCACTAATGTGGTCATCCATCACCTGCATAAATCACAATCATCATAAATCATATTCTTCAAGCACAGATGAACATGCATGTTCGTGAACTTACATAAATATGCACACACTACGAGATTTCATCAGGGACATACTCATTTTGCTTCCGCCACTACTCACCAGAGCACATTTCTTAGGGGAGATCTCTGAGCTCTACCTTTAAACTACAGTTTGTATCTCTAGCTTCATGCACACATGCACACACACACACACACACACACACACAATATCGCTATCTGTTTAACTTCAGTGATGCTCTTTTACAGCAGCCTACTCTCACTATAGCCCACTTATATGTAGGTTACTATATCCTCACTTCTAATGAAATACACTTTGTGTTGTCAGAGGCAGGGAGTCACCCAACACATACACATTTCCATAATAACATTTAAAAATAAATTAGACCTACTTAAAAATATACAGGTAGTATACTCATATAAGCATTTGCTGTCTTGTAGTGATTCTCACAGTACAAAATAGTTGATGAAGTTATCACAATGAGGTGTTTAGAATTAAACAAAAAGGTTATATTCACTGCACATCCATTGATTACATGTAAATGATGTATCTGTAGTATTATATCCATACAGCGTGCTCACCATCTCAGTTATTGTTAGTCTCCAAATTTTGTAATGCTGTCACTGCAATGCCTGCATTTTAAATCTAAGTCATAAAGTAAGGCTGGAGGCAAAATATTGCACTTGCTGTCAAGATTTATGTATTCATACATTCAAGCTCTCAGCACTGATATTAATCTGAGTACATATTATTTATGTATTTAAAAAGAGATGGGTGGGATGCATTTTAACAGAAACAAATATTTTGCACACAATAGTATAAGCATATGACTCTATACTTTTTAATTTATACATGACATATCCTCCCAGATGTTTGTAGAAATAATTATAATTTTAATAATTTAAGTTTTAATTTTTCCATGACACATGTATTGCAATATTCTTTGTTGTGTTAATAGCCAGGCCTGATTGTTGTGACACTGCTGACAACAAAATTAGAAGCATTTAATGAATGTCTTTTTGTATAGGAGGAAGTCCATTCATTTGTCTTTTATTTCTATTATTAAGACATGATCCCATTACTGCAGACCAACTTCTGCTGATGTTTAGACGTTTTTATTCAAAGTTGCCTTTTCACTGTTATGTTCTTCTACCAGCTAGTGAAACACCAACATCATGAAAGAAATATCCCTTGGTTTTGATTAATCAGAGGATTGAATATGTGTTTGTGTTGCAGACAGAGAGAGAGAATATAAGTGTCTGTGTTTGCAAAGATCAAGAAAGCTTATACAGGCACCAGCTCCCCAGAAAGAGTTTTCTTGCATAATTGTTGGTTTTCCTGAAGCGGAAATAAGCTCGGATGCGGTGATATAATTTGCCGCAATTTGTCTGCATCATATGTGGAGATTGGACCTGATCCATGTCTGACATGAACACACAGACTCTTACACACAGAATGTAACACAGATATAAAAACATACCTATGCACGCACACACGCACACGTATAGATATACTGTATAGAATATTTTAATTGTCTCAATGAATTTGCTATTCACAAAGACATGATAAATTCAGCCTATTTCCTGTCGTCTGCTTCTCTTTTCTTGGTCTTTAGGGAAAGAAGACAACAGGAAACTTCACACGAACATATAGGCAATGGGGTGGGGAGAAGGAACAGGGTAATTGGAGCCCTGAGTGGAGAAAGAGGCTTGTGATCCCTTTGAGAGTGGCTGGCATATGTCTGTGTTACTTCCAGCTGTCCTGACTGAGAGCAAGCTAATTACATCATGTTTGCATCCTGCTAATTAGAAGCCTAATTAAAAACACATAAAGGAATCAGAGGGGGTGGATGAAAGTCAGGACAGTCCTGGACATGTAACATGTGTTCTTTAAAACAGCAGAATTTAGACTCTGAGAATGGTATTTATAATTTGTACCCTTTAAATATATGATCTGGAACATCTCTGCAATAAAATGTCGAAAAACGGATAGACTTCCTTAATATATTTTGTTGAGTTAGGTGCTTTTTTCTATTATCCAGAATGTTTCCAACAATGTTCAAACCCAGAGAAACCTGTCATTTTATTTAAACTAGCAGTGCTTTTCGATCGACTGTCGCAACTTTGAGGAGAGAGTTAGAGAGTGAGGAAGGAAGACAGTGAATGTGACTAAGCATAACTCAAATAACATTCAAAACATTACCTCATCTTTAAACATTTCTGCCTGAGCCAAATAGGTTTTCATTAGCAATATTGGTTGATTTTATGCCCTCTAAAACACTGGTTGGTCTTGTTGTGATCTTCACTGCTTCGAGTCCATCATTTATTTTCTCGGGTGTCCTCGGTGACTAAATGGCAAAGGGATTTGGTACTTTGTTCTGATGCCTACTTAAAGGGCGCAATGCCAAATAATGTGTCCAT
Source organism: Scatophagus argus (assembly GCF_020382885.2). Lineage (NCBI taxonomy): Eukaryota > Metazoa > Chordata > Actinopteri > Scatophagidae > Scatophagus > Scatophagus argus. The sequence goes on along the minus strand of NC_058512.1, from coordinate 15,087,937 downwards.
TACCAGGAGTTTATGCACAACTTGAGGAAGATAACTTAATCAGTGTTTTTCGTCCATTTTGCTTTCAGAATCTATCTTGGTATCACCTGAGGTTTTGACTTCTACTTGGAACGATCCTTCAAATCCCTCAAGGTTCCTTTGCAATAAAAACATTCTTCAATACCTCACTAAACAGGATGAAAATTTAGATTCGACTTGGTAATGGAAGATATTTCTAGTCTGCTAAGCTCTGGCTCAGCTATGAGCTCAACTATGAGCCAGAAAGCTAATGTTATGCTAATAAGAATCAAAGCCAATATATTATGTCAGGTTGACAAAAAGTAAATATAAATTGATAGTGTGTTTAAAAACAAGACTATCAAGCTATACAGCCATGTCATTGTCTCCAAATCCATGCCATAGTGCATGTGTAAACACAACACTGCCTGTGGGGCGGCACACGATTCACAACAGAAAGTGGATGGTAAACATCCTTTTTCTCTATGATATGATAAAGCACACTCAGAGTGAAGATAAATCTGAATTTCAGTATGCATCTTGACAACTGTTGGCTTGTCGCTATTAGTCCTGGTGTTTCTGCTGACTGGGGCAGAGGAGCTTCCTTGTAGCCAAGTGGCATAAGTTCTCTGAGGTCTTGGCCAGTATTAAAAGCCAACAGCTTCACTTCTACCACATGTGACCACACTGCATTGATGGGAGGGAAGGACCCCTGATCTTAATATTTTCCAAGTTTATCCTGGGCTTTTGCCAGCTTGTCATAACTCCCACTTTGGCTAAAACCTTGGCCTTGCTTTTAGAGATGATAACACTCCCCTACTTTGAGAGTTTTCAAAGACTGCCACAGGCAGGTGGAGGATAATTTCTCCTTCAGATGCATAGGGAACGCTGCTAGATTGTAAAAGGCCAGTAGTATTGTGTTCAGAAGAGAAGCACGTGTCCCTTATGACACATGGAAAAACATCCTCAAGACTGTGCAGCAGCACATCTTCTTGACTGGCATCAAGGAAGCGAGCTAGTGGACACTTAAACATTATAGTCATTAGTTAAAATTGCCAGACATACCATATAAACAAGAGTCTTAATGCCAGGGCACAAACCATTAGTAGTTGTATTGGGGCAAAGCATGTTTATAACACTAATTATACTGAGTAATGACAAATTTAAGTGGGGAGATGATCCACTGATTTCATCATTTATCCCCCCCCCCCCACATCATAGGATGAAGTGTTTCTGTTTAGGGGTGTATGTCTGCCTGTTCAGAGGCTTGTGTCTGCTTCTGTGTGTGTGTGTGTTCCTTGCTTCACAGTAATGTAATGCACGTGTTCACAGCACTTCCTGAGCTTTTGCTGTGAGTTGTTTCTGTTTTTGTGCTCTGTTGGAATTGTCTGAGGGATGACGATTTGTGCAGCTGTCTTCACTTCACTCACATCCACCTGAGACGTAGATAAAGAATTGAGGGAGGGCTTATCAGCCTGTTTGATAACATTTAAATAAAACTTCTGCTCAGGGCGTACTCATCTGAGCCCTATGTTACAGAGATATGCTTCACACCAACAACAATCTTAGCATGAGCAGCATAAAGTGAGGCGGGAAAATTGTGACCAGGTTCTGAAAGCTTTAGAGCTCGCTCAGCCTGGCAAAATTCACAGTGTTTTTTTTTTTATTAAGGCAATGTGGATTTACCTTTAAAAGGTTAAGTTGGAGACTTTTTTTACAGCGCAAAATGCTCAGAGGCAAACAAAATATGTGGTCTGAGAGTGCCTCTGCCTCATTCAGTGTGGAGATCAATCCAAAGCTTGTGGCTCTTAAATGGGAGTAAAATGTCAAAATTTCTTACTAATTTACAACATCTCAACAAGCTGGAGTTGACCTGTGGGAAAGGACTGACATTTAAAGGTCCTGAATCATTCACTGTCATGGTTGCAAATTTACTGTTTCTAGTGATACAAATAGACTATGTGACAGGAACAAGCCTGTTTATCTCATGAAAGTAAACTGAGCAAATTCAATTCACATTGAGCCATGCTATGTTTGCATCATTAAAAACATACCAAAACATAACACAATGTTTAATTCATCACCTTACATTTACATATGGCTGCATAGTCAGATTCTTTGCATCCTTTTACAGCATTTGGAAATTAAGAGCAAATCTGGTCACTCTTCCAACAGCCCAGTCTGTCAGTATGGCTGTTGCCTAACTTAAGAAAATGCTCCATACTATAAATCTGGTCCCTTTGAAGTAATCTGAAAATATCTATCTATCTACTACATAAAATGAATTTAAACATCTACAAGTACAGCATGAAGTAAATGTACAATATCCATGAAAAAATGTGCCATCTCTTGTTGGCATGTGATGTGTAATTAAGTTACCTACACTGAAATACTTATTCCAGTCATTGGTCATGTGCCGCACCGTCCTTGACTAAAGGTTAATTGAAATATCTGTTGTTGCAAGCAACATGACATAAGGTACCAAAATGCTGAGGTACGCAGGTTCAATTTAACACATTTTTATATTTGATTATTTCAGCTTTGACTGACATTTTCAAAACGAACACTTGTGAGAGTTCTCTGTGCTGGGCTTTCATTAAATCTCTGTACGACATTAGGGGAAGTCACTCCAGCCTTCTAAGCTATCTAAGCACACGGGATTCCATCATTTGCTTAATTGCTTACCCTAATTTTCTTTGCTGGCACTGTCACAGCCCCATTGTACTGTTATCAAATCACTGGGCACTGTAATTAACTTTACATTGTAACCACCACCTCGGTGATTGCCACAGACCAGCTGTTAAATGGTCCTAACTTTATTGTTTTCTTTTTTTTTCTACCCCTTTTCTCTTCTTTCAGAATGAATATACGTGTCCACGTCCCCTACCTGGTGCCTGGCTGGGAGATTTGCCTACCATCCATTAATCCCAAAAAAAGGAACTGCTTTGGCTGGTGCAGCCAACCATGTTGAAACAGGGATACAGAAGAAAGACATATGCAGACAACCCATCAGGATCCTACTCCCATAATTCTCATTCATGGATACATTCAAAATGGTCCTCCATGCTATCAAGGACAAGAGGAAGAGGAGATAACACCATCCTTTTTTTTCTTTTAAGATTTTCTAATGTCTTTACTTTTTGGCCAGTGGTCTTTGGTCATCAGCTTCTCTGCATTCCATCACGCTTTATCACTACACAAGCACTGAGACAGATGGTTGCAGCAATGCAGTCCTATGGTGAAAAGCAGAGCCTTAGAAGACTCATGAGCATTAATGGATGGTTATTACCAACATGGGAGGCTTATTGTATAAACTACAATAGCTTATTGTCTCCATGAGGACAACGTGGCACTGTTTTAAACAAAAGAAAAAGACTGTACACATGTAAGAGGCTTTAAAAAGTATAAACTGAGCAATGAATCACTGATGAAAATGCACCGAACAAGTGGCTTTGACTTCTCTGCTAACACAGCTGTGTATAATGTAAAGTGAGTTTCCATATTTTTATTCCATATGAAGCATCATATTATCATCTTTCAATACTTTTTTAAAGACTAATCAAAGGCTAGGATGGTGTAAATGTGCCTCACTGGAGCAGAAAATTGTGAAAGGAGTCACTGAACTTCTGTGCACCGTCAGTAAAGACGAATCAGGTGGATTTCGAGTCAGCAGCTGGAAGATTGTTTGAAGTCTGAGAAAAGCTGCCAGAGGAAAGAAAACCATCTCCCAGCCAGTGACTCTTAGTTAAGTTTTTGTTTGTTTTATTTTAATTTTGTTTTCCTAATTTGTTTCTAATTGCAATCAAACTTTGACTATCTAGTTTGATTTGGAGGACAGAAAGGCCAATAATCAGAAGCAGGAGAAGGAAAAAAAAAAAAAAAAAAGCTCCTATCAAGGGTAAAATGTAATTTTCTGAAATTATAATGTTGTTAATGTTGTACTTTATGAATATGTGTTTCTGCCATTTTCAACACCAAATACCAAAGAGCCAAATGGAGCATTTTTGGCTTAAGGCTCTCCCAACAATGGAGCTATAACAGATCTAGGACTTACTCTCTTAAAAGAAAAGAAAAAAACAAAAAAAAAAAAAAACAAAACAAAAGAAGCCTCAACTTCCCTCACGTTCAAGCAGTGCTCCATTACCGAATTTGGCTTTTTTCATGTGTGTAATGTGTTACGTCTTTGTGAACAATCAATCTTACAATGACAGTCTTCAGGAGGAAGATCCCGTCTGAAAGACAATTCTGAGCACTGCTTACATTTTATGACTCATGTTGAATACCCGCTTCACCTTCCTCAAAATAATCAGCCTGTCTCTTCCCTCGAAGAGACTGCAGATGTTGCTGTGTGTGGATTCATGTGTGCTTGTGTTTCATTTGTTATGAGTTCTTAATTATATTTGATACGCATTGACTTGTGAATTGTTTGTTTCAACCATCAAACATACAGTAATCTTTCTACGCCAGAAAACGATAATTTTTCTATTGTAAATTTCTGCTTTCCCCCCTTGAATTTGTTGATATTTAGTAAGCCGCTGTATTCTTTGTTCACTTTCAACAGTATGTTTTATAATGAAAATAATGACTTTATTGGTGACAAATATGAATCGGTCAAATTAAAACATTCATCATTCATTTTTTGTGCTCAAGTTCTGTGTGTGTCTATAAAGCATTTTTTTTTTTTTCTGTGTGTGCACTTGCTTTCCACTGTAAATTAATAAGCTTGTACCTTGCTCCAAGTTTCCTTTCACTCGCGATGGAGTCTGTCCTATTCCCTACCGTGACAAGGCTGTCATGTCAACATTAGCCTCATTAATTTAGAGAGCAGAACATCGATCTCCCTTCGACTGTGCTGTTCACGGTGATGCTCAGTGTGAGCCCCACCAGCCCTCTAATTACGCTTCTTGTGTAATGTGTTGCATATCTCAGGAGGGAGTCCTGCTTAGTGAATTTGCTCCATGTTCGCTGCACTTGGAACATGTCAAGCTGTCAGCTCATAGATCCAGATGGCCAATCTGCCCGGCACTCCCTGTGGTATTTTCACACACTCGTCTTTACCTACCTCCCCCTGCTACTACATTTCTCCCCTTGCTCATCTCATCCTCCTCTCTATGGGTGCCCACATCTTACTCATTCTCAGTTTCTTCCCATTATTTATGACGTCTTTGGTCTTCTGTATTTCAGTTTCACTTTCTTCGCTGCTTCCTTCCCATCTATCTAGAAGCATCAGTTCATTCAAATTGCAGAGATTTTTCCTCTTATCCGTAGTGGTATCTAGAATTGCAGATTGTTTCAGTTTTACACCCATTTGCTGATAAATGGGATGAACAAAATTGTGGACCAACAAAATAATGATCATATTATTTATGGCCAGAGTGTTGTATTTGACTACACCGGTTTCAGCAAGAACTACCTAATAAAATGGCAAATTTGATTACAATTTCACTTGCACTCTGAGAGTGAATGAAATTTTGGTTGTGGTTGTCAAAGTAATGAAAAACAACATTTAGTCCCTGTGAGAGTGCTGGTAGTAAAGTCTGTGGGCTATCTAATACACAGATGTGAGTCCATTCACCTCCATTGTATTTGGGTGGCAAGAGGAACCCCTGGGCACATAAATCCGAAAATATCTGTGCAATTAATCAACGCACTGTTTCTGATGGCAGACATTACAGACCAACATGCAGTAAACATGCAAAAACAAGAGGAGATGACACGTACCTAAATGTCTTCAACTGATAATTATCTTCAATTAATCCATGTCTTATTATTATTTTTGTTGTTGTTGTTGTTGTTGTTGGTGATTATAAATTAATCATTCATGTTGAGAGATGCATTCATATTTGAAAACACTCATGTCTAAAAACAGTATTTTGGAGGGATTTCTGCTTGAAGATCCCCAAAATAACCTGATTCACAGCCACATAAATTAACTATTTTCATCATCCCTTAATCACCTAAGTCTTCTTTAAATCAAAAATTCTAAAAAATATCTTGGTTCCAGTCTCTTGAGTGTGAGGACTGTCCACTGAATACATTTGGGTCTTGGACTGCTGCTAGAGTAAAACAGCACAGACAAAGACATCACCTTGAGCGCTGGATAATTGTGAGGGTCAATTGAATTTGTTGAAAACAAATAATTTACAGAAAAACAGATAATTAAAGTAATATTTACCTGCAGTCCTAGGAATGTTGCATGAGAAGTATTTTTTCAGAATTTAAATGAACTGTATTTTTGTATCCCTCCCCTCCCCCCTGTCATGCATGTTGCCCATCTCTGTGCTTCGTCTGTATTTCGAAATCTCACTCTCTCCTTTCTGTGTTTCTGTCTTATCTGCCACTGTTCTCTATGATTTCAGTAACTCGGTCTCACTCTCTGGTGCTACATGTGCAGTGGCAGCACAGACAGGGCTGTATGCCTGCAAGCAGACAACATGCATAATTCATGGGGCTTAGTCTCCCTTTTGACCTGAGTCCAAACAGTTGGCAGTCTATAAAGCTTCCACAGAAAGGTCCCAAGAAGACGCTGTTAAGCTTAAGCAACATACACTGATGCAGTACACCACTCGCATGACGGTATAGACATAATTTTCAGATATTGTCTTTATCTACCATCTCAGCTTTAAAGATAGGGTAGGGTGTCTTAATGTGTGTAAAAACCTTTGAAGCAAAGACATGCAAGCGCATGCCAAGCAAGACAATGGATTACAATGTTAGAGCTGAGAAAAGCTAAAATTAAGGCAAAGAAGATTTCATAACAGATTATCTAAGATGACTTAAGAGATGACTAGATTCAAAGGCACACTATAAAGAAGACAATAAATGGTAGAGGAAAATTTCAAACTTCTATCAAAGCTGAGGGAGCATACAAAAGACCAGTTTTTGTGAAAGAGGATATCCAGACTATAAAGAGGACTAAAGAGGATATCCATTTCAGAGCAATAAAAAATAGCAAACATCAACAACCCTTTTCAGTCTTGATGTATTTGTTTCATGCCTTAGAGGATTTTTTTTCTTTTGATTGGCAAAGATGTGAAAGAAAACGGCAAAACAACTCCTTTGATTCCTATGTTCCTCCCCCTCTTCGCTTCAAACAAATGTGCCACTAATAACTTCACCTAACCTGACAGTGGCTGACTCACCAATGAATCATTTTTTTAATGTTAGGCATGTTAATTTGATTTGACATTCCAGTGTGAAGCCAATTTTTTAACAGCAATGTCTGACTCTCTAGGAATGATCCCTAATCACTCATAACCTCATATAATCTCCAACTTGGAGTGCAGCTCGCTGGGTGGCTTTCACTTTAATGACTGTCAAAGCAATTAGTCAGTGACTGCTCTGGAGAAGTGAGTTAAGACACTAAAATATCAAACTCCATCATCGAATGAATGAGGATCTTTTATGTAAGTACCAGCTATCTCAAAACAGTCGCATCACTGCTTTTGCAACCCACACCAGGAGTAGTTCAACAGATCATGTGCTGCAGCCATCTGCTCCTGACTGGGGGACTGCAGGGTTCTCGTTGAGATCATCTCTGATGCCATCATCACCAACTGCTGGTCTGATGCTTTCTCCTGTTTCCACCTCCTTTTTTTTCATTCTCTAGACAGGATGAGCAAACAGTACCATGGAAACTAAGAAAATGTTTGTTTTTTGCTCATGTATCATAACTTCTGAGAATGCAGCCTGTGGAGCACATACCAGTCCTCAGTTTTCATCGAAGTACACAACTACAGCCTTCTTCAAACCCAGCAACTGTGAGCTCTCTGATCCATGGTGAGATAAAATAATTAAAGTCCCTCCACAATGTTTTTTAAAAGCTATTCCAAACTGAACACAGTGAAAATCTGGGAAGAAACTAAAGAAAAGCAATCAGTATGAGCTGATCATAAAGTGATGTGTTTAAGTGGATACAGAGTAACAAAATCAGTGCAGACAATAAACTATAACTGCACAAGATACAGCTATATAAAGTTATGATACAGTATTTACTATCTCTGAGTGCCCCCACTCCCCCACCCCTGCCCCAAATACACCCCCTGACAAATGTCCAGCCATTTCATTGAGTACACTATCTCATCATGAACAAAGATGAATAAAGCTAAACCGAATAATCCACCTGATATGCAGCAGCAGGCTAAGACACGTCAGCAGCAGATGATTATCAGTTTAACGGATATTAACATCAGAAATCCATGCCTTGGAGGAGATTCATTTTATGAAATGCCATGTGGCGTTGACAAGCAGCAGATGACCATCAGTACATGGGTTTGAACAGAAGATTGGCCCTGAATGCAGCTGAGTGGAGCAGCATAGTATACCACTGAACAGTTGTGCAGCAGTTTAGATGGAATAAATGATATAAAATACTCTCTAATATAAATCAGAGTTTGCATTTAGCCAGTGATAAACTACAATCAGTAAGATCGAGGTTTTCTGTGACATTCAAACATCTACTTCTACTGTATAAAAGCATCTTAATGTATATAGTAAGCAATAATATAATAATATAAATATCAACTACAAGCTGATAAGACACACACACCCACCAAACAGAACCACAGCATCTGATATTACACATGTTAGCAGAAGCTACACGTGTTGAACTGAGACAGTGATCATCTGGCATCCATGCTAAATCCCTCTTTGAGAAACTTGATGTGTTGACAACAGGACAAGGAAAACGCAGCTTTTCACTTGAAGTTGCATTTGTCGCCAAGAGCTGATGTGGCCAACAGCGCTCAGCGGGGTTACCTAGCAGAAGATCTTTCTCCACAAAGTTGTTATGTTGCAAAACAGTCCAACAGTTTGTAAATTCTGTACGAGCTAAGTGTTGATACGTGCTATGGGAACAGCAACTTGATGTACAGTGCAGCCTGTAGAGTGAGTCATATGAGTCACATACCATCACATTAAAGACAGTAGTTGTTGAATATGTTATTCATACAATTTCTATGTACTTATTTGTGTCATGAAGCTTATTTTGTGTAGAGGTTCACAACTGTGATTTTATCATATTGATTTTTTGTATTAGCTTAACTGGATCATTAAAGGCCTCATTAGATCAAAGTAGTGCAAATATATAAGTGATTTATCGACCAAATTAATCACTTCCTGATATGATACCTGGAAAATGACTGTTGCTGAAATTCCTTGGCTATGAGTGGTTGAGATTAGCGTTCACGTTGGAAATATATTTTGCTAAGCACTGCCTATGTAACCTCTGACATCCTTGCTGCTCTTTAGAGTAACAACTGACTTCAGCAATTCTCCATAACAAAATGATTTAAATGTTGACTCAATTAACTTTTGTACTAAACGTCTTCAGGGTGACTGGGATGTTTAAAATGTGAATAAAATTATTAAAATATGCATGAAAAACCAATGGAAACTTTTCATAAAAACATGACATTATTAATTCCACATGATGAAGACAAAAGAATGGTTCAAATGAAGTCAAGTTCAACCACAGGCCATGAAGATGCTTAAAATAATAAACCAAACAATATCCTGCAGAATTTCACAACTGATCATACATGCACATTGTAAACACAAACACATTCACAGCCATCCTGACTTGCATAAGAATGCTAAAGAATAAAATGAGATTTGCAGATTTACTTCATTGACGGTTCTTTCACAGTCTAGACCTCGCAACCTCAAGAGTCAAAGCTCTCTGTGGAATCACTTAGAGCTTTCTGTGAACTAACTTACAAGGTTCAAAGCTTTCAAAACAAGCAGCAGGAAACCTACATGCAATGAAGAGTTGACCTGGAGGTCAGCAAGGGGAGATAAATTCAGGGTTGAGGTTGAGTCATGTCAGCAAGAGCTGAGAAGGAATGTTCTACAGCACCTGACAAGACCTCAGGATGGTTGACGAATAACGATTAAAAGCAAGTTATCTTCAAATATGAGATGGTACAAGTGTGGGTGATTTTATCCAAATATTTCAGGAAAAAAAAAAACATGTCTATTACAATCCTGAATTCAATCTTTCTGTAAAACTTGAGGGCTCAATCAAGGATCACGTCAATATTGTTCAAAGTTTAAGGAAAGAGAGAGCAGGGTACTCTTCAAACAGCCACGATAAGTTACCAAACACAAATCAATTGGTTGTGTCTCAGAAGAAAAACATCCATCCATCCATTTTCTATACCGCTTATCCGTCAGGGTCACGGGGAGAAGAAAAACATTTTAAGGATAAATGAAACCTTGAATTGATTCCTGTGAATGAAGAACCAAGGAAGCCTAAAAAATGCACCTAGGTACCACAGAGGATACGATCAGGGTGTTTGAAAGTGTGTTTAAGAGTTTAAAAGTGTATTACACAAATGTTTTGACATAAGAGAGAGTGAGAGAAGAGAGAGAGAGAAGAGTTATCAGTGCACAATAACTCACACAGGCTCTGTCTCAGTTCATACTTTTTCTTCCCTCTTACTTTCATACATGTTGTGCGCATGCTGGAAAGCCTGCAGTGGATGACTGGGGAAAGATCACGACCCCCATTCACATCCAACAACAAGGAGCATTCCTGTGACAGGGGTTACAATCGCCATCTGAGCCTTATACAGGACCGCTTGTTATCAACAGAAGTCCCACGTATAGGTCAGGAGATGCCAACTACGTTAGACAATGAAGAATGTGCTGCATGTGTTCAAAAGCTCTGACGAAGCAAGGCAGACCAGTGATACGCATGCTGTTCCCAAGGTCAAGAATGAAACCTAGCTCCAATAAAGTGTTGGGAAAAGGGCTACCTAGTGTAAGCTTGGATTAGACTTTGTGTGGGCATTTATTGTGTCTTACCAGAAAAATGTGATTTGTTTTATTTATACAACCAGAGAACAGATTGAGCACGAAAATTTGGCAAAATTACTGTAGATAATTTTACCAACTCTAGTTAAGCAAACTTTTCCCCAAAGTAAAAAATGCTTCTCTCTCTCGCTTTCTCTTTCATGTGCTCATGTGTTCGCCAGCCTATTGCAAATCAAAATATATACACACACATATATATATATATATACATATATATTGAACTGTACTTTTCCCACTTTTCCTAGTTAAAGAGCTCATAACCTGCAAAGGGCAAAAAAGTTTTATTTAGAGTCCAAATTAATTTCAATGAATCTCTTCTCACATTCCTTTTAAACATATTTAAATTGTGGATTTGGCAAATGGTAATGGCCAGTTTTCTGCTGAGGAAACAGATCTGTTTGTGCACAAGATGTCCCATTAACAACTACATTTGTCTGCATATGGGCAAATGCGTAGATATTTAACTGAGGAGGGGGACAGCTACTGCATGTCTCTCTGTGTATAACAAGCACAATATATACACTTAGTGAAGCTGCCTATGTTGCTGCACCTTACTATCATTTACAACACGGAAATACTAAGCTACAATGCACCAACAATGCTCCTGACCGCACCTCGTTTTAAAAAAACACAACCTTGGGTGAAAGCATGAGTACTACAACATGTGGACACTGGATGTGAAATAAGGCCCATGATGTTAATTTCTCCATTGTGTCATGCAGTGGAAACATCTGCATTTCTTGTATTTCACTGTTTTTTTCTTTTTCTTTTTTTATTCAGTACTGAGCAAGTTATTAACAACATCCAAGTTGTGGAATCATCCTGTGTATTAGAAATGTGCAGAAAGTCTTGTGCTCTGACTGCCTTTGCCTTGACACAGAGGATACACATTGCAGAACTACATAAAATATGCCCACAATGAGTTCAGCAACCTGACTGCTTGTGGAAAGGAACTGTTACTGATAGAGGTGGTGTGAGATCTGTGAATAGTTTCTGCTGGAAGGGGTGAGAACCAGACACAAGCAGTGTGGCTGGTGTCATTAACAATCTTCAGAGCTGTCTTTTTTGCAGTAGTTATTGTAAGTGTTATGAAGTTGCAATACTTCCTGGTCAGTGATTTTTGCTGATGTATTTACAGTTCTTTGAAGCAGTCTGCAGTCCTGAGCAGTCGGGTTGCCAAAGCACACTGTGATATAGCCTGTCAAGATCCTCTCAATGATGTGATAAAAGTTCACAAGAGTTTTGGTAGTCATGCTTCAGAAAATACATTCTATGCTACGCCTTCTTGAGAATGCAAATGGTCTTGAGAGATCATGTGTCTGTGATGGGCAAACCAGATGACCCCTTGTTGAAAATAGGAATATGATTTCTTCTCTTTCTAAAGTCACAAATGTTGTCTTATTGACATTTAAAGAGCGGTTGTTAAAATGGCATCATATGGCATAATCCTCCACATTCCATCCCTTTCATCAATTTCACTTTCATGTCCAATTATTGTGGCACCATTGCAAATTGTATTATGTAGTTGTCCTATTTGTAAATGCTAGATGCACTTTTTGAATATCCAAAAATATCTTAAAAAGTCAACATGAAATCATGATGCTTTTTTGAATCCAAATTGTTTGATCATTTGCAATGAATGTAAATACTGTACAATTTGATATTGCCCAGGCATGTTTGAGCATTCCATACCCATTAAAATTTAACAATTTATAATAATAATAATAATAATAACAATAATAATAATAATAATAATAATAATAATAATAATAACAATAATTTATTAATTTAATAATCCTGTTCATCTTTCATCAATAATTTTGTCCCATTCTATTAATCTAGTATAAAAATAAATAAATAAATCCAACCTTTTATACAACCTTGGTGTTGCTAAGGAAAAAAAATCCTTTGTACCCGTGACTCTATTTTTATTATGTTCCACTTGCGATCACTGCCTCTCTTTTCCAGTTCAGGTTGATTGTGTTTGGAATGTGTCCTCCTTGATTTTTTTTTTTTTTTTTTTTTTAAAGAGCTTTTCTCCTGTAACACTAAAAGCAGCAATTTTAGAATTTTTAGAATTTGTGAATGATGCACCAGAAATTCAAGCAGGAACATTCGGCTCTTGCTGAACAGTCTATGTTGTGCTATAGTGCCTTAAAATTATAAACATGAAAAAGATAACCAGGCCCCAATTAAAGCTGATACATTTGGTACTGACCATAATAAGATTCACTACTGTAGCTGATTTTGTTTTAGTCAGTATTGCGTTGAGATCATCAGATCTGTAAAGCAACCACTGCAATCATAGTCATTCTTATCGATAGAATGAGTGAACAGTATGGCTGTCTGTGTCATCTTTCATGTTTCTTTTAGTTTAATAAATAGTGAATAACAATAATAAAATGATAAACCTAACTGTTTGTGCTGTTGTAGAGGCAGAACTCAGGGACTACATGTTACTGCGTTGATTTTGGTCTGTGGACAATTTTGGATTTATGGACAATTGGACTTGAATGTAGAAGGAGGTAGTGTAGTATATATTGTGTGAGAATATAGAAAAAATGGCCTGTAAAGGTCCCAGAGATATTCTTCTATGGATTCTTTACAGATTGTAAAAGGATAACAAAGAAGGAAGCCAACTGTAATAGCAGCAACAGCATGGAGTTTCATGAAGAGTAGGAGGAGGAGGAGGAGGAGGAGGAGTGAAGGTAGGAGAGAAAGTCAATGAGAGGGAATAGATACAAGAAATTGACTGACGATAAGAGAAAGAAACACATTAAAACTAGCTGGGAGGAATGGAAAGTAAAGGAAGGGTGGTTGAAGGAAAAGTAAAGAAGGCCTGGTTACTAAATGTAGTAAGATTTCAGGGAGAGGGAGGCGTAAAGAAACTGAACCTTTTAAAGCTGCCAAAAGTCACCACAGCACAAGTTGGAGAAATGAGATATGGTAGAATTCTGGAAAATGGAAACCTGATATTTGGGTGTAATAATGTAGTACAGAAAGAGAAGGCAAAGAAGGTAATCAAAAAAGGAAAAATCAAAGTGAACAAAGCAGAAAAAGCAGGGAAGCAGAGACTGAATAGCTGCAAAGGGGTGACTTCTGAAATACCTAAGAGAAAAACATAAGAGAAGTTTCTAAAAACTTGCAAGTATGCAAGACTGCAGTTAAGAGTACTAGAAAAGTGACAAGAGGAGTTGAGAAAAAGGATATTGGAGAAAATTTTGGTGGTGTTTTATGGCATCAGAATGTTGGATAATTTGGATCCTGTGCATTGAAAGTGGGGCCTCCAGGTGGGAGGTATTAGGCCTGCAATGGAGGGTGGTATGTGTCAAAGAACGCCCACATGATTACCAGAACCTAACGCTTTCTCTGCAGAGCAATGCGCTGCAAATAGATTAATGTTACTCACCTCACCTGTCAGTGATGTTAATGTTGTGATCGATATATATGAAGATATTTTAATGTGGACACCTTCTATCTTTAATAGAAAACACCAACTTTTATATATATATATATATATATATATATATATGCTGATGAAAATGTATGCTCAATAAAACCAACTAAAATATAATATCTTTTGGATAACGTGAAAGAATACTAAAGGGAAGTCCGGAATGAATGAGTAGGACTGCATTTCTTAATCTCAGTCACATCAAATTTAGCCACCTTGAGGTACAATGTCTGAAATTAGCATAAATTTAGCAATAACTGGTAATTTATTTATGTATTTATTTATCATTCATTTATGTATTTAATCTTCTGGTAAATCCACACACCCCCCTCCCTTGCAGAAAAATAGAGAAAACATGAGAGTAGTATTTAACTGCTTTACATTGTTGTATCGGTGCAAGGCAGAGTTTTCAGCGGTTTGTTGTCATACTTTAGTTGACATTCAAAATTGCAATTGTAAGTAGATCTTATCTTATTGTAGGTGATCAACAACCTAAAAGCTCAGTTTTAGTCCATTTGAGGATATAAATTTTACAGCCTTGTTTAGACATGGTGTCAATGTAGCCAGTGTAATTTGCTGCTAAAAGCTTGACACAGGTCACTGTTTTTGGAAGCAACTTGCTTGTGATTGCTTGTGACTGATTTCTTTGCCAATTTCATCAATAAAATAAGCATTTCTTTTCCACATTGCACAGCTTCACTGGTCCCCTGCTCAGGATCTGCAGTGGCTGGACTTAAATAGAGAATCCACAAAGGTTATAAACATGCTCCTCAAGTACACAACATAAGATTCACTGTTGTGCATTAGCATGCTTTATTTCCTGATTTTTGTCAGCTCAATAAACTATTCAATGAAATATTCAGTTCTTCACCCAAGTTATAATATTTTTCCTCCTCTGAGATTGTGATTTTCAGTGAACCGATAAGTGAAACTCATTCACATCAACAGCCGTAATGTTTTGATAGAGGGATAGTGTCAAGTGTGAAGTAAGATTAAGATTTTCATTTACACTTTTTAACAATACTGTACATTTTAGCACAATAATATATTGTTTTACTACAATGTCTTACACTGACAAGCTGGACTTCATGTGTCTCTGTGCATTTTGATTGAACTGTTCCAGTGGTTCATTCTTCACTTCCAAAAAAGATAAAGAAAAGAAAAAAGAATAAGACTGGACAGTCAGCTAACAAAAAGGACATTACTTTTTTCAGTAAGGATGTCTTTAATGGTATTTTATGTTCCTTCACTCTCATTAATGCACAAAGCAGTCAGTCCTGACAGCTTTTAGCAGAGGCTGTAAGTTAGCAGGTGTATAGGATGTCTTGATAACTGTGGGTTCATGAAACCCATGCACAGTCACTCTCTTCTTCTGGATCCTCAACATCCCCATACTGTCTAGCTAACTCCTCTTTCAGCAAACAACCAGCATCTAGGACTAACGCTGTATGCCAAACTTCGGATTAACTGACCTCCATGTACTTGCCAAAGTCAGATCTCTTCCCTAGCATTACTGATGCCACATCACATGCAAAAGAAACAGACACCGATCAAAAAGATATTAAGCTAAATGTCTGTTTCTGTTATTTATTTTCTCCCTGCATCAAACTACAATGTGATCCAGTATAACTCTACATGTTTTACTGGAGAGCCAATTATGTCAGTTCAGATTAACTGACAGGTTCATGAGCAGCCGGTCATGCTTACCAATTATATCCTATTTTAAAGACAATGTTCTTTTAATGTGATGTATGCATAGCCTGTACTTGTTTCTCAAAGTCTCCAAAGAGAGATGTGCCAGCAATGTGAACATAGTGTTGCATATTGGGACTGTGAAGTAACGACACATGAGGCAGAGGTCCAGCAGATAAGAGTGAAGGAAAATATCGTCCAAGCAAAGGGAGTCATCAAGCTTGGGAATGAAAAACAGATTAAGGAGCATGAACGTAAGAAAGGCTAGTAAGAGACTCAAACAGTACTTTGGCTTGACATACTTTGGCAACTGAAGATAAGATTTGGAGCACTTAGAGGGGCTACAGACAGAAACCCGAATAACATCCCTTCCATCAATTATGCATATTTTGTATGCACAGGTAAAACATATGCATATGCACATACATATGTTTCACTTCAATCAGAAGAGAGAAAGTTTTCTTCTGTCTGTAACTTTTAAAGTTTACCTTGAGAAGATTAAGGGTTACATACATCACTTACATACACAGAATCTTAAAAATTAAGCAAGATAAGCAGGGTATTTCAAAAGTCCCTCTCCCCAATGTTTTCCAGCTCTTCCTGTGGAGTCCTAAGGCATTCCCAGGCCATAAGAGAAATGTAATCCTTCCAGGGAGTTCTGTGTGTGACTCTGGGGCCTCAGTTAGATGTGCCCTGAAAAAAGGGAGGTGCCCAGGAGGCATTCTGATCAGATACCTGAACAGCCCACTCCTTTCAACATGAAGTAGCAGCACCTCCACACTGAGCCCTGTCCAGTTGTCTCAGCTCTACAGCCTATCTCCAAGGCTAAGCCAAGCCACCCCACAGAGGAAACTTTGCATTTATGTTCATCATACTATATATACTATAAGTTTATATAGTTCACATATATATTCACATGAAAATGCAGAACAAGTGAATTTCAATGAATGCAAGCAACTGCTAAGCCAAGAAAGGAGTTTGGTCAATAGTGCAAAATATACAGTATAAGGTAACTAATTGCATTCAATAAAACATTTTATGAAGCTAGTGTAATATGTCCAGAAAAGGGGAATAAGTACGTTTTTCCTTGAATCAACAGTAATCAGATAAATTTAAAGAAATCAGGCCGAGAAAGGCATTCAAGAGTTCAAAATTACCACTGCAATACTCCACAAGCTGTTTTAAGTCCATTTTCTAAAGCATAGAATACTACAGCATGAGGCTTTATAAAGCTGTGCATATGCCTGATTCCAACTTATAATTCTCAGCCATGGTGGAAATGGGTCATGTGGATGAGCCTCATCTCCACTCCCACAATGTTTCATAAATAGATGCAAAAACGCTCTTAAACATCATTTTGCATATTGATACTTGTGCCTGTTCCACCTGTCAACTGACTGTTATCTATCAGTGAGAATCTCCAACAGCAACAGCTGTCATTATGCATGATTGTTATGCAAACTTCTGTACCACTAACTCATCACATTTAGTCTACCTGTAAACTGTCATTACAGTAATATCTCAGTCGGCATTATTAAACATCAGAATAATGTTGACAATCTAAAGAGATCCTGTTGAAAAAGATTTTACAAAGTGCTTCGCAATACAGGATGAAATGCAAAGATCTGCATCAGGGAAGCAATAGCTCCATTGTAAATGAAAAGAATGATAAAACTCATCACTCACAAATTAAGTTAGAAATGTGCCTCTGAGTAATAATTTGCAGAATGCTCTGTAGACTTCTAAACAATAGCAGTCAATGACATTAGCGAACAACCTAAATAAACAATGTTTTACTCCAAGGTTATATCTCTCAATTTTATTTCATCTCCACCTCATCATTCAGTGCAAGATGCTGCAGCACTTGAAGGAACAGGTTGGACCTGAAAATCAGCCATTTAGTTCCAGCTAAGCTAACACCTCAGCAGCTAGTTTTGGACAGGTGCAGCTTATAAACTCCCTTCCTCCACTCCCACAGGCTGCCTCTGTTTGGATTACAGTCAGTGATAGTCTTGGCATTTACAAACTAAACCAAGATTATTGCAGCTTTACCAAGTCTTCCTACCAACATAATCTGCCCATTTATAAAATGAAGACTGTAAGGATGGAAACTCGTTGGGAGTTGTCAAGACAGATGCCAGCACACACGACTCTTCCTTCAGTTGTGATAGAACTGCTGGGCTCATGTGATTCTTCACTACATTCAAACATGCAAAAATTGACTGCCACATGTGAAAAAGATTTCCATTACCATGGGACATCATCAAGCCATATTTGACTCACAAAAGGTCTAGTTAGTGCAGCTGGTCTTAGAGAGAGAACTTAAAGAAGCATGTTAAAGACAAAAAATGTCATCCTTACATAGCTCAACACAAGCACTGCTTTTTGCTATTATCGATGATGAATGAAGATTATCTTAACCCTTGGTGTCTTTGTACTGCTGTTCATTATTTATAATGAAAAAACAGATTCAGTTACATTGACTCCATTTGCATCTACCTGCTTTCCTGTGTTTAGACAACACTGTCACTGTCCTTGGTGCTTAATTGTGGATGTAATAAAGTAGTGC
The DNA here is from genome assembly GCF_020382885.2 of Scatophagus argus. Taxonomy (NCBI): domain Eukaryota; kingdom Metazoa; phylum Chordata; class Actinopteri; family Scatophagidae; genus Scatophagus; species Scatophagus argus. The sequence continues at coordinate 15,069,410 of NC_058512.1, read as the reverse complement.
TGTGTTAGAAAAATACTATAAATATGTGTGTTTCTGGCTATGGTGTTTTGGTGCTCAATTTTGTTGTGCATGTCATGAATGTTAGTGTTGGTTTTGTCTGAATGCCTTTGAATGCCTGGCAGCTTGGTCATTTCTTCTTGTTCAATAGTCTCTGAGGTTATTTATACACCTTGTTGTTCATGCAGTTGTTTTATGCATGTCCCTTCATGTGGAAATCTGAGTGGAAATCTGCCTGTCAGATTTGTTGTGGTGTAGACACTGTAGAGCGTATAGAGATGTTGGGTTGCTGGCCTTGATTCAGTCTGGGCAGGCTTAAATGAAACCAGGGAGAACAGGCGGTTCATCCAGTGCAAGCTAGTGATAACAAAGACAAATAGGAAACCATGACACCACACGACTGTTCAGGGATCAGCACGTGTTGGAGATACTCTCCAGGAGGGAAATAGGGACAGACAAAAATCCCTTCAAACAACTGTGCAATCAAGTGATAACAATAAAATCGTTCTTTTTTGATGGTTGTTGATATTGCGCTTCATATTTCATAAAAAAAAAAAAGTTAAATGCCAAATAATAATGTGAATTGCAACTATGGTTACAGTTAGACAGCTAAAATACTGGATTAAGATTATGGGAAATGATATGATTGTCATCGTGGTTTAAAAGAAGCCAGCACTGAGTCTGCAGATCATAGATCAAAGTCTGCTTGAAGGTGTTGGGTTGCTGCATGTGTTTAAAGCCTGTATAAAATCTTTTGAGGCTATTGAGGGAGCTTTTCAAAATTTTATAAATTGCTCCAGGTGTCAATGTCACATAGGGATGAAGGCTACAACCTCTAAATTCAAAATTCTAAGGAAGCTGCCATTAAAAAGAAGTGAGTTTACCAGACCTCCACATCCTGCACCTCATCTCTGCTTGAAGCTTGTGGCTCAAGGCTATATTAGCTGCTACTAGCACAACATACCTGTTTCCCAGAACGAAATGTTGGTGACGGAGTGGTATTGCAAGCAACAGGTTTTGACAAAGAAGAAGAATGCATGGAATTTAAAAGATAATATCTGGTTCTGATTCTGGTTCTGGTTCTGATGATCTTGATCCACTTTTTTAAACAGTCCATTGTGAGCCTGACAAAAGAGAAATGGTGGATCACTGTGATAAAGAACATTGTTGAACAAATTGATGCGGCACAATTGTGGAGTATGAACATAAATTCAAAGAAAACGGACCTTTAACTTTGAAACAACTTAATCACAGCTGCAAATGCAGCTTCTGAAATGACTCATTACATTTTCAAAAACACCCTCAAAAATCATGATGTATGTTAAACTCCGCTTTGGCACCATAAGTAAACCCTTGACAGCATTAACAGAAAGACACTTGATGAGATATTTGCATAACAATGAAACAGAATGCAGTCTAAACACAATTGAGAGAGTTGAATCAACCCCTTGCTGACATAATTTAAAATAAATGAACATTATGAGCTTCACCAAAGCAGCATTTATTCCAGGGTTGCTGAATTGTATTACAACAGCATTCTTGTTACCACAGTGTCTTGACAAGTATGACAAGATAGAATTAGCATAACCTATAATGCGATAGCAAGCATATGTGGTTAAACAAATGCTGGCTGTGGGTTTAGTTCTGAGAACAGAGTTGTTTATAGTCACAAATATTGATTATACCACACTGCAGTGTATGAATTTTTAAAGTTGGTGCAATTGCCTGAAGGCAAACATTAAGGCCGGTTCTATGACAGGTGTTTACAGAAGCTACAGTAATTACAGCTACTTACATAGAGCCTTCACTGGAAAAGTTGTATAGGATAGGTAAAAAAAATAAAAAAAGAAAGAAAAAAGAGAGAGAGGCACAAAATGCACACAATAATGATGTGATAACAAAAGATGCTGATGTATCTCTTCTATTATTATTATTCTTTTTTTTAAGCTATGCACCATGTTTTGGACTTTCAAACTTTTTGGGGCTGAAAGACTCATTATTACATTTCACCCTTGTCTTGGGAGTGTAAATATATTGAGAAAAGTTTCTTCCTTCCTAAGTTGTTGTGAAACACAATATTTCTTCTGTATTATGATGTGAATTTGCATTTTATGACAGGCTACTGGCTACTATGTGTATTGATGTGAAATTAAAATGAAGCCTGACTGTAAGGAGCACAAACCTGACTGTGGCCTGTTTAATAAAAATGACTGCTGATTTTTGTCCATTTTTTTCAAAAATCTTTCTCCTTTTACCAGTGCAGGTTTTGAAAAGGTGAGACATTTATGACCATACTTCGTTCGTTCAGTGGAGTTGTTCTAACCTTGCTTCACAATGATAATACATTCACTATCAAACCCTAGACCTGGTTTACATCAAACAACGACAAAACCGCAACAAGACAAGCTGCCAATCCCACAAATGTTTCCATTGATTACCGCATTCATGCCTAAAGCTAGTGATATAATGTAAGAAGTAACCCCTGAGCAGCAGCACTGTGTTCTTGAAACAGTGTGCTCATCACATTATCCTTGCTCATAGTGAGGTCAGCTCAGACAAAGCATAGATCTGTTTTTCTTTACATTGAATTTGAAACTCAGCTTCACATGAGAACCATTACTTTTGTGTCAAACAAAAAATGACCACATCAGTGGCCAAACGGTGCAAAGAAACTCACTCGTTTGAAGATGTTGAGCTGTTGGTCTTCATTCAGTCTGGACAGGCTTAAAATGAAACCATGGAGACCAGGCAGATGATTCAGTGCAAGCTAGTGATAACAAAGACAAATAGCAAGCCATGGTGCCAATGGACTACCATTCAATGATCAGTGGGCATTTGAGATACTCTCTAGTAGAGACATGGGGACCGACAAAAATCCTTTCAATCAACTGTGCAATCAAGTGATAGCGATTAAATCACTTTCTCTGGGACGTTATCATTGTGTGACTGGTTCATCCATCTTACGGTTATTCGAATGTCTGTTGGTGGTTTTGTGGGCGAACAAACGCGTGTGTGGCTCTGCTCCAAGCCTCTCAAGCAAGTTTTTATGGTTCTCTAGGAAACAAAGCAAGGAATGCTCTACAGAAGCTTTTCTCACTGATTTAAAGACATCATGATCGCTAGCTCGAGGCTTACAAGAGCAACATTTATGGTCACAGTTTTTTAAATTTACAAAAGCAGATGAGATAAAATTCTGGTTAGATTTAGAATAGCTTCAGTTGATTTCTGATTTCATCAGCAAATAATATCAACAAAGTTTACAGCAAACATGCAAGCAGGGGTCCTGGAGCCATTAATAAAGTCTATTAAAATGAAATTAAATGTTATCAGTTAGCATTTTATGATGAGAAACATGTTATGCCACAAACTAATAACACCGTAATGAAAAAGAAACGTCATGACAGAGAAGACAGAGAACAAGCCTCAAATGTTTCAAGAGAATATATCCTTTTTATATAGCATATTAAGTAATGCCACAATTTAGCCAATCTATATTATAATTTGATACAACACACTATAATTAAAATTAATCTGAGTTCAACTTTCTCTCTTTGTTTGTTATGAAATTTGCAGTATGTGCAGTAAAAGAAAGGAATACGAAAACATCAGATATCAGTAGGCAACACTCCTCTGAAGCCCCAGCAAAAACCAAACAGGTGAAATGTTTTACATGCTTCTGTTACAATAGGAATATATTATGCCTGATCCCTGAAAACACATTTGTCAAGTAAGTTTTGACCTTTAACAATGCATTTTGATGCTGCATCAGCAAGAGAACTGTACTGACTGTCAGTGTTGCTATGAGCATAACCTTTCCTGTAGACAGGTATGTGAGACTGAATGATTGTGCGAGAGGAACCTTGTCAGTTTCACTGTACTGCACTGCTTCCTGCTCCTCCTGGGTCAGGCTCATTGGACAAAGCTCAGCCAGTACTTCCAGAGCTGCTCTCCTACCAGCCTGTACTGCACCACTCATGTACCCACACCACTGAGTGGCTGTTTCTGTGCCGGCCCAATGGATCCTTGGAAATAAAGAAAATCAGTGAGCTGCAAATAGAAGAATACTAGGATCTTGAAAAAGGCATTTATTTTATTCTCTACTGGAATAATTATATCCCTTTTGCACATTTAAATAATGTGTTGAGCTTTTAACACATTATCAGTTTTATGAAGAATACATATTGTTGACAGGTGAGATTTCTGCTCTGACGAATGTTTAGTTTCGGCTTTTAACAATTCTCTGTCGGCTGAGACACTCCGTGTCTCTGTGCACTGAAATTTGCAAGTACATGCTCAGAAAATTATGTTGAGCCTATTCAAGCATGTAGGGGTTGATGACCAGAAAAGCACAATAACAATGCTACTCCTCATCCACTTTTCATCTCCTTGTAATGACAGCAAAGTCCAGGATGTCTTATAAACCTAAAATTACTAACATTACTGCCTGTTGTGCACAGGTTTGTTGTCAATATAAGTCTACATCATGTGGAGATGAACATACTGCTGACACAATTAAATGGCAGCTGGAGTATGCAGACGGCCTGGCTTTGTCATTGGCAAGATGGTAGTGTTGTGGGTTTGATTGCGTAACAGACTACTGCGATGGAATAAAAGGCAAAACCAAGCATTGGAATGTAAAAAATGTAGCAATGGATGCTGCCAACTGCCAGCCTCCCAAGAGGTTGAAGGCAATGGCTGCAGAACTTAAGATGATGCATTACAGTCTCTTTTTACCAGTGGCATTGTGAAAACATAAAACTACCCACTAATAAACGGAGGCACCTTAGCGGCTTAGCTACTTTTCTAAATGCCCCACCGCACTGGGATATGAGTGAGGAGAATGGCAAAGAGCATTTAGCAGCATATTCCTACACTTTGATTGGGTGATATTCTTCAGTTCAGTTTTCTTGTGAGGTGAGCTGAAGGAGTCACTCACTGAAAGAGAGACTCTCTTCAAGGGGGTTGAAGTACTCTGTAGAAAGTAGCAGTTTCTTCAAGTCTGTTATTAAGTAAGTGTGTAATAGTGCAATTATTTACTTCCCACAAAAAAAACAAAAAAAGTGATCTGCACTCACTGAATGCTTGTTATTCTGCATGTTGTATGCAAAATATAATTGGGGGATAGGATAAAATATTCCAATCATCCTGACAATCTACTGCTTATATATTCGTGCCGGTGTGCGCATGAGGCAGGAGAGTCTACAGTCAAAATAAAAGGACAAAAAGTGCCCCCATCCACCCAGAAAAACAAACATGTGATGACCTCAGCCAGTTACAGACGATATACTCACCCATAACCCAACCTTTGATTTTTTTCATTCTTTTGCAGATGTGGAATTCAACACATATGTTTTCTTTACTACCTGTCCCTGAAAGAAGCTGCATCAACTAAACAGCTTGCTTTACACACAAGTCTGCACATCACTGCATTGAGATTTGAGAATTGTGCACTCTGGCTCCCCTGTGAGCCCCTGCAAGATATGTCTATAGATAATATTTTTTGAGTGTAAAGACACACTATGTTATTATCTTATCATAGTACTGGCCTTATAGTACTATACTGTGAGAACCATAATCCTGGTCTGGCTGAGGAAACAAAACACAAGACTAATTCACCACTAAAAGGGCAGTGTATAAATATAACAGACGATTACTCATGTATTCATGTATTCATAGTCCATCATACTTGCTCCCTTACTATATCCCCCTGTCTACCAATCAGCGGAGAACAGAATAGCTCCCTTTTAACACCTTTAATCAAGCCAGTATCCCTGATGAGTAATTTATGTTACCTGACTAGCAGACTTGAAAGCCTCAACAGCAAACAGGCTGGACTCCATATGCACACTTCTCTGATATTGCAAAGCACGATATGATAATGAATTCAAAAGCATGTTACTGTTCAGTGAGGGTGCTAACAAGAAAATAGATGACTACGAAAATGGAGTGGTCAGGAATAAACAGAGGATCACTGCGTGCCAAAGCTGCAATGAAAAATGTTTTGAAGCATTTTGACTGTTCAGTCCAGTTTAGTAAAAGATGCCATGGGAGAGTTCTTCAGCAGAGTATTCAAAAGCTTGAGGCAAGACCTTTTGGCAACATGTCAAAAAATTTTGGAGTTGGTAATGCACACCAGCTGCCTATCCACTGAGAGGTCTTGGAGGCTGAATTTTCTCCTCTATCTGATAAAGACTACATTTTGAAGTCTTAAAAAATGATCTTGCTGTTGGATGATGTTGAAGTCACCTGACGATCACCCCAAATATAGGACCATTTCGTCATGTGGTTGGAGGGCTGTGACTTAGCAATTGACAAATCCAAGGATAGCTGAGATGTACTATATACACATAATAATGAAAAAGGAAAGCAATGCATTCACCAAGTATGGTAATAAAAAATAAAACAGGCTGGAGTGGAGAGAAATCAATCAACATAACTATTACAGTGGCATGCATAGCAGGTGGCAGTAAACAGTATAATGAGTAGCAGTATTATGATGAGAAGAGTGAGAGCTTGACAGATTAAAAAGGCTTGCTTGTGGTCTTGATCAAAGTTGATTGGTGTTTTGTTTTAATAGGTGATTTACAAGATTAGAATGAAACTGATCAGCTGTCATGAAACACGATTTTAGTGCTCCATCAAAACAAATGCAATGCTCTATTTTTGCAAATTATTGAGAAAAGCAAAGCATGTGAATATGGTGGTCCACTGAGGATAATTCCATTAATGCACAAATATGAGATTAATCCCATCTGTAACTGTGGGAGTAAATATGAAAGAATCCCTCTGAGATTGTGGGTTAGCATTTTGACCTCCACTGTATACAAACTGGTGAATGAAATGGATTTAGTGATACACTGGTCCCCATTGCCAAATTAAGCACGAATACAGACTCTATGAAGTGTGAAGCTTTCTTTCTGTTCCGTCACTGACCTTTCTTCAGCACATGCTCACATCGAGTGAAGCATTTTTCCCTCTGGGACAAGCTGGTGTTACTTTTCCTAATGAAGTGCTTTATGTCTGCATATGAAAATCTGAAGTGCATTAACTGTCTTACAGATTGAACTGAAGTTAACACTTCAGAGGGACAAGCTTCACTGTATTCCTTTCCCACTTTTAAAATGTACAATATTGAAGTGTATCTGTCAAACAAAAAACTTTGAGGACAGATGTACAAGGTGGGCGCATATCTGTCCACATGATCACCTAATGCAGGATTCTTAACCTTTTGTAACTGAAGGCCTACTTTTGATTGTTGAAAAGGAGAGCGACATTCCGAAATAAATGAGGAGAAAAAAAACCCCTAACACGACAGAAAAAAGAGAAAAATGACAAAAATAAACTGCACTGTGACAAAATTTCACCACATTCAGGATACTGTGCTTTGGCTCAGCATCACTTCCTGCCATTATGATCACCACACCATTTGATGTTTTTACAGGCACATAGTTGTCTCACACATCACTTTTAGCTATAGCTAATAGTGGCAGAACATGACTGTCCCTCTCTGATGATTTGTTGTGACTGGTGTGATGATATTCAAATGTAATTTGTCACCAAAATGACACAGTTGTTTATGTTTTTCATTTATGTGAATTCTGGAGCACATTCAGGTATAAAATAGTCTAACTAGGTCTATCAAGTAGACCTAGTTAAATATGCAATATTAATTGCAAAAATAAAAATTGTCCTTTTAATCCAACCCCTTGATGGCACTCTGACATCCACTGAATGAGAATGACTGACCTAATGGACTACAATGATGTCAGAAACTAATTAACTTCACTTCACAGAAAGCACATCTGTGTTTGATTATATGGTGTCTCAACACAGATCTAACAGATTTTCTGAACTGAGATCTGTTTTCATGTTCAGTGTTTGGTTGACTTCAGACTGGTTCCGAATTGCCTCTTTTATGCAGGCCAAGTGACACAGTCATCCCCTTTGCTTTAAGTATATTTCCCTGAAATGTGCTGACAAAGTCGTTGGACGGGTCTGTGACGGGGGTAGTGTTACTAACTTTTTGTGCAAGAATCCAGGATAGATATTTAGATATTTATGTTCAGTGTGACCCTTGGACCACTGACCTCTGGTACAGACTGCGATTCAGAATTTCCTGTTTTCCCAGTAATTGAAAGAAATAAATAAGCCTTTCTGTTTGTGAGTCCTTGTACAATCTCCCAGATTTCAGTTGGAGTTGGAGGTGCAGGTAGGATAGTGTTGTTTTGGTAAATACTTAGTGAAGCCATTTTCCCATGTTGGACAATACAGTAGGAATGGGTTATATTAGAAGACAAGAAAGGCTTGTTCTTTTACCCACTTGTCAATCCAGAAGCATCATACCGTTTGCTGCTTGCTTACTTTTCCATCACACATTAGTTTTGCTGGATTGTCCTTGTATAAACAGATGCTTTGCTTTTGCCCTTTGTGTTGGCATATCACAGTCATACTGTTGTGTTGGCAGGATGAAATCCTCCCAGGGCTGTTTCATGCAAATTCTACAAGCAGTGTTGTGCTGCACTTTCAGTGTAGGATGTGTGGAGGAGATTTGTGTAGCACTTCTGTGGTTATTAGCTGTACAACACATTGAACCTGTTGGATCTGTTTAGGTGTTTCTTTAAGAGTCTACTTCAGGGGTCTTTGGGGCAAAGATCAGGTATTATCATTGGCATTGGATAAATGATTTTAAGTATTCTCAGCAGCAACCTTTAAAATACTAAAGTATAAATACGCAGTTTTAAAAGATTCTAAATGTGTTCTGTCACACCCTGTGTAACAGTGTTTGGCATTTTGGAGCTGTTAACTTAGTAACAAATTAACCCACTGAGACCAATTTGTAGTTATTGGCAACCTTTCTTTCTTCTTACTTGTTCTCTTCTCTATTTCCTCTCACTACATCTAGAACTGAGTGTGGTAGGCCTCTCTGTAAAAATCTCACATACTGACCGTTCAGGCATAGTATCCAGCTAGGATAATTAATTATAAAATCCACACTGTGGTCAGTATTGATATTCATGCCATCCCTAATAAAATCCCATAATCCACCAGACACTACTAGAATTGAGTGTGCTGTTAGATATAGCATCTTTGAAGCACCAGCAGCATTTCGGTCAATCAAGCACGGCCTTCGCATCATTACATGTGCTGGATTTGTGTCAAGGTCACAGCTTGTCCTTGAGGATCCATATCCTATATGGTCCAGGAATGTGGATGAGGGCTACAGCTTCAGGCTGCTGTTTGACTTAAGTTATGTAATGAGCCTACTCTGTTCCCCACAGACTTAATGTCATTATGGAAATACATTACCTGGATCTCCCCCTCCCTACCTCTCGCTCTCATTCGTTCAGCTTTGTGCGTCTCCTAACAGGCCTATTAGAAATGGATTATGACATTTTCCTATGACAACACCCCTCCTGACGACCTCTTGCCATTTCGTTAGAATTGGACTAATATGTATCAGTGAAGGCATAATCACTCCCACAACTCATGTCAGTGATCTGTAGGTACTGGGTGCTAGTGAGTAATATGTTGTTGGCAGGGTGTTGTGCAGATATTGTTTCTGCAGTATAAAAATAGCATGAGCACCCACCAGCTACAGTCAATATCTCTCATACTGTCATCTAGTGTACAATGATACTACTTACTGAACTATAAACTCTAAATTTAGCTCTTGAAAAGATTTATATGAAGGATTTAGAAACTGTCATACCACTTTACTCCACTACATCTCTCTACATAAACATCTGTTCTAGTGAAAACAGAGTAAAGGTGACTACAGGGAGAAGTCAAGGTCTGATGCTGTGGTGTATTTGTCATCAGTGGTGTTATTACCTGCCACAAGGCTTCCTTAGGCTAGGGTGGTAATATGTCAGCAGACCTGGTGCCATGACATTAACAGGGCAGCCCCCACTGTAGCACTCCTTAGCCCAGTCCTGTAAAATAGAAAAGTCAAATGATATCGTAGTACTTCATGGCACAGTACAAAACCATGGCTTTGTTTCAGAAAAATGGCACTTCTTCCTGAATCTTCCCAAAATGGCACTTCTTCATCCATTTGATACCTGCACCTTTGTGTGCCAATCTGAAAATTCCTCCAGACAGCGACGGTGCAGGACATGTGGATCTTTGGGTATCTTGCTGTTTTTGTTCAGCCTCCTAACTTTCAGGATGTGTTGTTTGCAAATATCTGAAGAGGTTAAGTGTGTTCCTGCTACGTGGCACTTTCATGTCACAAATGGTGCATCTTGCTGTAGTTTTATGGACAGGTGGAAAGCACTTCACTTCACTACATTTCCTTTCTGCCAGTCTCCATTCTCTCACAGCACAAGACTGATGCGGAAACGTGAGACTGTGTGGCATTCATGTCTCAGAGCTTCCACACTCAGGTGGACTAAATGTGTTTTGGCACAATTAACTTACTGAACACGTTTGGAAGTGCTGCTATTAAACAGCATGTGTGCACAGACATTGTAATTTTACTTAAATTGTAGAAGCAGACATTACTCATGATATTTTGAATGAATGTATGGTAACTCTGGTTTGCTCAGTAGAATAAGATCACATCATATACCATTACTCCATTATAGAATTTGTATAACAGGATTTTATTCTAAAAATTATTTATCAAATGTTAAATAAATGAATGTTAACTCAGTACATTTCTTCTAAAATGGAAATGCATACTAGTGGAATTATACCCAACAGATATGAAAGTTACGTTTGGAACTTGTAAGTTGACTCATCAGCACAGTATATTCTCTATTTAAATAAATAGCAAATGCAAAAATCATTTAGAATGAAATGCCTAGAAACAATGATACCCACTGGATGAACATATCAGGCCAAATATGAGTTTATCAGTTTTATTCACTTCACTAAGTTCTGAGATGCTGTTATTGTATTCTATAATTATTGCATATTCCTACTGAGTCTCCACAAAGCATCATCATGATGTCTCCCTTAACGACGCTGCCTCAAGTTTCCTCAGGGCAACTTTCTATCTTGCCATTAAACAGTGAAGCGAGAAAAAAGCAGATGAGGGACTAATATCACATACCTGCATGACTAATGTGCTCTTTCACAGTCTAACAGTGTATGCTGTACAGCAAGTAATGTAGCTGATAAGTAGCCACACGATTTAAGCAAGCAGGATATTTACTGCATGTAATAATGTGTTCTTGCTCAATAACTGTACTGTTAAAAGTCCATGTGTGTCCGCAATGGGTGCTTTTGCACCCTTTGGAAATTCCTGGCTCTGCCTTCCTGCAGCAGGTTTTCCATGTCCACATACCAGTTTCACTATAATGCATTTCATTTGTATGTATGTTTTGACTTGAAAACAGTTAGACAAGAAATAAGCTTCTATTCTTGTCAGCAGCCATATAGGTCCACTGCTGCAGCTCCTCATAAAAGGCACAGTGAAGGAATAATTTCACCTTTTCGTCTGGTGTATCTCTGAATGGCCTCCCCTATACCCGACAAAGCAAACTGCCTTCTGTCCCTGAGCCATTTCAAAACTATTCAGAACACTTTGTGACCACATGTTGACTTGCCGCTTTCACACTTAGACAATGTCATTGTTAATACGGGAGTATTCAGCTGTGGTAATAATCAGATCTGTAAGATTTGCTTGTGTGCTTCCATGGGGGATCATGTTCTAAACATCTGTGGTCCACATCAGCACACTATTTGTGGATGAACAGTTTAATTGCTGAAATTGAATTTGATTATCACAGCTGTATGAGTGACCCGTGTTGTGCCTTCCATTTGTATTACTCTTTTGTGTTAAAATATCAGACCAGTAAGACTGTAACTACAATCAAACTAAAGCTAACTTGAAAACACTTCTTTTGTGCTCTTTTATGCATTAAACTATTCAAAATAGTCTTTAAATAAATGGCAGAAATGTAGACTTGTAGATATAGGCTAAAAAACATTCTAAATAAGATTTACTCTCTGTAATTCAGGGTAAAAAAAAAATGACTGAATTTTGGCAAAACAAAATTCTGCCTCTAACCAAAACAATATTGTTTTATTACATCAGACATCTGCCACTGAACTGCTTACTTTCTCTTCATAGTGGATGAAAGATGCTGCCTCAGGACCTAGGTATCTGACCAGACTGGAAACCACAGCTTTTCTTCTCTCTCCGTCCTGCAAACACAAGGAAAACACAATACTGACATTACACTTGCTCATCGCTCAGAACTATTACAGCAGCCTGCTAAAATATGAATGCATAATACAGAAACAAATCCAGGCTAATGGACATGGGAAGCAGCAGTCAATTTGAAAAACTCAGGCATGGTCAGCACATGTCCTGGTTGTATTAGTTCATATTGTGAGTTATGTTCAGAGCAGCTGAGGCCCGAGGACCAAGAGGACAGACCACCATAAAACATGCTGTCAGATGCTGCAAGATTGTCTAAGATTCCTCATCTGCATGTCGCTTTACCTTTTGCTCTCAGCACAACCTCGTGCAATAATTTGGAGCTGAAACTCTCTTAATACACTCCTTACAGAAGAACAAAGAGAGGCGAGGAAGCATGGTGCCAAACTGCTGTAGATAAGTATATCTATTTCTTTAAAAAAGAAAAAAAAAACACTTAATTTGCTGCTAATAATGTCAGCTGAAAAATCTGTAAAACTATATAATGCTGTTCAAGTTAACTCCACCTGTGCAAACCATCAATGAACTAAAAATCCAACAGAGAGAATCTAATTAAGTTTACTATATCTAAAAAATGTATTATAATAGTATTTACATTTTAAAAGCACAAACTGTGTACAATTGTAACCTTGGTGTCCACTTCCCTCTTATACACCAACACTGTGTAGCAGTGAAGTACTAAGCGGGGGTTAATTATTTAGCACCCTGTGCAGCATGGCACAGCGGGAAGGCAGCTACTCTCCAGCTTTGTTGCAAGTCGGGCTAATGACTGTAATGCCAAAACAACATGAGAGACAAGGTTTTTCTTTTTTTTTTCATGTAAAGGGAAAGCACTGGGGCTAAATGAAAATGTCAACCCAGAAGGAAAGCGAGGAAAAGAAAGAGGAGAGAATGTGGGCTGAATGTGTGAAAGGTGTGTATGGGAGAGCAAGAGGATTGCAGCTGTCAGAATCACTTCCTGGCAGAATATATGAAATGTAATCCTATCGTCAGCATAGGCATGAAGGTATAAGCCTGCTTGAATCCAATACCATATTTGATGCAGAAAAAAAATTCTTCAACACTTACATTGTGTTGATTCTGTAATAATTCAGTCAGGTATTCTTAAGGCCATTGCTCATGGCATCGCTTGTTTAGGTAGAGGGTAACCACTAATGATCAAGTGGTTCCCTACATTCCAATAAAAATTCTCATAAGAAACTAAGGCAGTTCTCAGAGGCATAAATTAAGATACAATAACATTTAAATATAGTGTATAAACATATACACTGGGAGATAAGGAATAGCTCATGAATATCTTTCAAACAAACAAAGGTTTATATCTACTGACAGCTAAGATATAATTGCAACACCCTGCAATCTTCCTGACAGAGGAAACAATATGCATCAGTCTCCCCCACCTTTTATATATATTATGAATTTGCATGAGATTTCAATAAATCACAATGGAAATTCAAACTGATGGAATAACATATAGCTGTATTTCAAGCAGAGAAAACTGGCACATTTAAATTATAGATAAATATGAATCACTATATCTGTCTCAGCACTGATGATCAGTTACCTCCTTGGAGCTCCACACAGAAGCCTGCTGGCCAGCAATGAACCCGACCAAAGCAGCATTACCACTGGGACTAGTGGCATCAAAGGTAACACAGAATGGACAGTCAGTGGAAGATCCTGTCACTATTTCTCCAGAGAAGCCCTTGTCCTTCCAGAAAGCCTGTGCAAACAGAAGCCATTCACAATTTCATTATATCAGCCATTTCAGTCATTATACACAAAACACATTTAGAAATCATTTACCCACAATTTTTATAAAGTGCCATCTCTGTCAGTCCAGGCTTTTGTCTAATGAGTTTTGCACTTCAAAACTAAATAGATGCTTATCAATGCTTATCAACAAAAGATTTTTCACTCAGGGCTAATTCTATGAAGAGTGTACAGCTTTCTGGATATGTTTCCCCTTTCCTAACCTACTGCATATACTGTGAGAACAGGTGAAAGTAAAATATATATGAATATGATAAACAGACAGTATTTACAAAGTTTAAATGATGTGCCAATGCAGCAGAAAAGCATTAATTAATTAAAAATATATAATTCTATCTATCATCTCAAGGAAATTCAATCGAATGCAACTGGACTTAGTTAATTCAATCGAATGCAACTGGACTTAGTTAAGTCCAGTTGCATTCGATTGAATTTCCTTGAGATAACCATGACCTGGATGAATGAGAATATTCACAGGCTTAATTCTATCTATCACTGCTATACAATATAAGAACTGAAGGCAATAGTGATACAAATGCATTTCGCTTTCTTGAATTGCCTTGAAATACCATATACAAAACACACAGCACCAAAAAAAAAAGTATGATCCTGGATGAGATCTGCATAAAAAGGGTCCAAATTAATGTGCCAGTTTTTTTATAATTTGGGTACTTCCTAAGATAGCATGAGACCTACAAATGGAAATCAAATGTCTCATAAAATAGTAAGTATTTGGCTCTCTTGCACATGCTGTGTGTAGCCTGCTGGCAAACTTGCAGTCTCATGTAATAATAAGTGAGTCTGATGTACCTGCAACCGAGGCTTTTGGGAGGGACGAACTGTTTTGAGTGTGCATCAAATGACATGTACTTTGACATTTCTTTTTTATGCATATATTAATTTTGTGAGTTACTTTGATGTTAAAATTAAAATAATCTTTGTATCTTTGTAAGTTTGATGGTTTTATGCCCTTACCTTTGCATGTGCTTCAGGGCTGTGCACTGCAGATTGCAGATTCTGGCTATACAATGCACATCATAATACATAGGTTCTAATTCAGTATATAGTGATATATTGTGAAACTCTAAGTGAGGCAATATATTATTTTTCATTAACCTGCGTTCTTTCTGTTTACACTAGTAACGTGCTGGCCGCTTCTTGTCTTGGTTGACGTTGATAAGTTGAAGTGGAAGAATCAAATGGCTGAAGACGGATTACAAAATACAAAACAAAAAGTTGTGGGTTGAAATACAGCACAGAATGAACCACAGTGAATCGTTGCATGAAAGTCATATTTCACCTTGCAGCCCTCATATGTATACATAGGTATGCTTACATCAAACTGTTTTCATTAATCCATAAATGCATATGTACTCTGTATCTCCGTGACACAGAGACTGGGCTGTCTGTGAGTGTGAAACTCTAACTGTTGCATATTTATTTATGCGTGTTGCTTTTGCTTCTTGTTATGCACTTTGTTTTTTAACCATAAATAAACACAGACTCGATTTGATAAATGTTTACTGAAGAAATGAATTCATTATTCGTGCTGTCTTGTATTACCCTTCCTAATTATTAGTTTGAAGATATTTTGCTGAGACCACAAAAGTACAGTTAGAATAGCAGTACAAAAACAGAGTTAAAACAAAACTTATTTACATGGCACTGTGCTTGGACTCTCCAAAGTATTACCTTAAGAATAAATAAGGTACAACATTCTTGTATTATAAATTATTTGATGTAGCTAAAGCACTCAAAATCATGTGAGATTTAGTAACCTTAGTTATGGCGACACACCAAAAGACAAAGTTTCTTTCAAACAGTTTTTTTTTTCAGGGCCAGTCCGATCCATTTTTTGCACAGAACATCTATGTCCTGCCAAAGAGCACTGTCAGGGAAGCTAATTTCGGTGAAGCGTGAAGCATGATGGCATATACCTTCATCCAATTCTAGACCTCAGGAGACATTCTGATGAGAAGAGGCAGTTCCTGGCAACACACAGTGAGTATACAGTGCACAGCATGTTGGACAAGGTTGTAGCTCTGCAAACACATGACATTGGTGAGGATCCTGTACAAGTGAAGACTGCCTCAGCTACCTCACTTCCATAACTGGGAGCATACAGTTACCTGGGAGTGCACATTAACATCAAACTAGACTGGTCAAACAGCACTAGTGTCCTGCACAAGAAGGGACAAAGTCGCCTACACCTGCTGAGGAGGCTGAGGTCCTTCTATGACACTGTGGCTGCATCAGCAACTTTCTACGAAGTGGTCTGCTGGAGCGGAGGTATTGCTGAGAGGCACTGACTGAACAAGCTGATAAGGAGGGCAAGCTCTGTTCTGGGCTGTCCTCTGGACTCAGTGGAGGTGGTGGCAGAGAGGATGATGTTGGCCTAGCTGTCAACCCCTCTCATCCTCTGTATTACACAGTGGGGACCCTAATTAGCTAAGTAGTGTAGGAAGGAACGCTACCAAAGGTCCTTTGTCCCGACAGCAGTCAGAGTCTACAACAGCTGTGTATCCTCAGGCTGCTGCTGTGACTCTTCCTCTATGGCCTAAATTCTCAGGTCACCGCTAATAAACCACCATTTTTACTTACTTTTTACCTGTGCAATACCTCAGTTGTATACATGTATAACTCCTTTCTACACAACTGTATATTTGCTGTAAAGTAAATATAACCTTGTACTTCTTTATTTTTCTTTTATTATTATTTTATATAATCTTTTATATGTTTTTTTTAATACCTTTTCTGTGCTTTTTGAACTGTCTTGTCCTACTGGCTGCTGTAACGACCAAATTTCCCTTCTGGGATCAATAAAGTCTCATCTTATCATATATCTTATCTTATAACTGCAATTTGTTGGACCTTATTCAGGTAGACATACATGGATCTTTTGACCTCATACCAGGACACCTGCTGCTATCTGCTACTTGAACTGTCACCCCACAAGAAGCTGCTTTTATGGTTGGATGGGTTTGTCCACATGTCATGCACAAATACTTTCCTCTAGGCTATATAATTCACTGATGCTCAGTCTTTTACATTGACCCCACGTAAACTCCAAACAGTAAGAAAGTCATTTAACTGCTATGGGTGTTTCTCTAGCAAATTAAACAACACTGGGGAGAGGTGCCACAGGTAATTGAAGAGACAGATGTGATGCCCAGCCTGAGGCTGCCTCTAAGGACTTGGATCCTGAGAAGGACAAGCTGGTGCTTCTAGGGTTGTCCCCTTACTGTGGAGAAGATTATCCAAAGCAGGAACGCAGACTTAACTATTTATGCTGAAAATGCAAAATCCTTGGGCTTGCACAATTCCAGTGAATTCAGTCAGTTCAGTGTTTTTTTGTTTTTTTGGGGGTTTTTTTTTGCATCTTTTACTAAAGAGACATCTGCTGCCATATGCTAACAAAGTGACTAATTTCCTCAGGTCATGGACATTTTTAATTCACTGTCCTCTGACATGTTTCCAACAGGAAGTAACAGCAGTGTCCAGTACGAAACTCCCTCTTCTTCTTGCTTCAATGGGGACTGCTGATGGGTCTTTTAAAAGAAGTTGTTGCTTGCATTTCTCTCCTCAGCTGTTTTCAGTCCAAACAATAATTCTGATAGCTTTAACTTCAGCTAAAAGGACAAGGGTGATATGAACAGTTAATTTTACCTGAATGTTAATTTTACCTGAATGTTGTTTTGAGGACATCTAACCTTTTATAATTTATACTAGAATGATGGTTGAAAAATTTTAGTTTGTTCTTTCACGCTAGCTCAATAAATTGTGTAATTAAACAAGGGAGAGATGATGAACAGCGGCAGTGAAACAACGTTGCATTGTGCAGATTCTGAGTTGTCTGGGACAGCTTACTCTGCTCTCTTGACATTTAGTAGGTGTTAAGCCTTGGATGTGCTATAGAGTGTATCATCATATTTCATCAACAATTATTATATATATATATATATACTGTGACGAAGGACACATCGTCACCTGGTTTGCGGCCTTTCTTACATATACATATACATAACAGCAGATAACAGTATTTTAAGATCTGAAATAACTTCAACCAGACGAGGAGATATTTGAACCTTAATTGAGAAATGGTTGAACAGCTTTTAACTGGTCCTGAAAGTGTCACAGGACTTTGGCATGGGTGAGAGGCCCACAGACGACTGAACTTTGTTCTGCTCAAACACATTTCTTTTTACAAAAAACTTTTTACCCAGAATACTGACAGATCCAATTAATTGCACAGGCCAGAGTTTTATGGTATACTTCAGGAAAAACTGGCTGAAATCAGGTCTGATTATTAATCATTGTATTCAAACAGGTAGCCCTAACTCAGCTGAGAGACAATTGAGTCGCTTTCTCTCACACTACGATTGCACATTCAGTGGTTTTGTAAATGAAAGTAAATGAGAGAGCTTATCAAAAATGATGAGGCCAGATTTAAATTTACAAACGTGCTAACATTGAATACAAAAATCAAATGAGGTTTTAGAAGTCAAGAACAGAAGAGATCAGATTCTCAGTAAGACTAAGACAGAAGTATCAGAGGGAAGACAACACTGCTTTCTGGCTCTCTTACTCATGAGAGAGCTTTGTGACATGCACATTAGTGTGGTACAACACCTACAAGCATTTGTTGTAACATTAGAGCGGAAAGAATCACAGCCATGATTCTTTGCATGAAAGAAAAAAAATCTGTGCAGTGGTTTTGAGATTTGATCCAGTATTCCTAAACACGGTATTACAATACTCAACTATATCAACATTTTCATAATATTACATCGCTATGCTCGAATAGTATGTGAGTCTGCAAGTTTGTCAAAGTCCACGCAAGGAGTCAGAGTTCACGCATGGAAAAAGCAAGCTCTCTAATATATATAAAACATGTGTATGCATAAACATATCTGGCTCCGTGTAGACAAAGCAAGAGAAGGAGAGCATCAAATGAAACATATTCTAGATCAGTGACCAATATTGTCATGTGTTTATCACGTTCTAAATGCATCTTGGCAAAATACCAAAACACAAATCTAATAAGTGTTTGCATGAGCACCAATGATTTTGTGTTCATTACAGTGGACAAATTTAATCTACTAACAAGGTGCACAAGCATTTGGTTAATTAATTGTGTGGTTGTAGAGTGCAAAATGGAAAAGATTAAACAAATCAAACTGCATGTGCTAGAACCTCTTTTGGATTGAGACCTACAAAGAACTTGTGCCAAATGAGTTTACAGCTGTCTGCTAAATAGCTTTTCTATTTTGTATAACAGGGAAACGAGTAAGCCTACATATCTGAAAATGATTTTCCATCACTCTGAAAACTATTGCTTAGAAACATTCTTGAATTTTTGTGGGAAAAAGGCTATATACAGAATGACCTCAAATGTATGCCTGGTCATGGATGGTTGAAAACCATAACTTAATTTAATATTTTGACCCAGTCTTGTCTGTGGGTTACTTAAAGTCATTTCACCAAAATTATCACATGCAAGCTGCAATTTGCAATCACCATCATCACATCAAAACATATGGCATACTTGCTACTCATGCATGAGCATGCAAGAGTCCTGTAAGTATGTAGTTTATTCATTTATTTATTTTCTGCTGTATTAACTTGGGAAATTGGGGTATGATCACAACCCTATTCACATAAACATCTGTTCAATTGTTTCATCCTTAGCTACTCACCGTCTGGTAGGTAATAATGAATTTTATCATGTGGCCCACAGGCATGTTCTGGGTAAGGAATTCTCTCTGGCTGGGCAGGGCTGGCTGGTAGTGGATCTTTGCTGTTGGGAAAGCAACAGTACACCATGAATCCCCAAAACTGTATGCTCCATTTAATCCACCTTCCCTGATCTTACCTGGCACAGTTTACATATATGAGACAAGATAAAAAAAAACACTAATAAATGTAAATGAGTAAATAAATAAAAAAAAATCAGTGAAAACAGATAGCACCCTTGAGTTAATCAGGATGGTTTTATCTTGAATCATGGACTAGCTTTAAAGGCCTTGCAAAAGAAATCCTCATGACCTAATAGTAGTTTGGCTGTTGCTTTGCTCTAATCACAGCACTTACATCTCCATCTCACTGATGGGAGAGCAGTCATGTAACTTCATCAGTACCGTTAGAGGTACACATGCAGAGAGGCCAGGCTGCTTGTGTGCTTGCTTTGGCAAAGCGAAGCGTCATCTGGACAAAAGCCAGGCTTTTAACGAATGAACCAGGGGAAGATGTGAAACATTATTTAGAAACTGTCAAGAGCCTGTCAGCAACCTCAAAATAATGCCCTTAATGCTAAACAAAATTGATGAGCCCGAAGCAATAAAATTGAAAAACAGTGACATGATAAGTAGCTCCGAGCTAATTTGACATGGTCACTTAGACGTTCAAATGACAGCACTGTACACATGACATAAGACCTGTCAAGTTTTGTCATATCCATAATGCTACTTGTTTTGACACCAAAACCATCTATGTTGACAACAGGGGATGTCTTCTCCCTCGTTATTTGTCAGGCGGCTGTGAGATTGTCTGCGGCTAAACAGGACGTATTCCGGCATCTCATTCTTTTGAACACTGAAGTGCTCCACGGTGACAACACTGTCATCCCCTCTTACATGCGCAAATCTGCTGTGGCACTTTTGTGGAACTTCATCACAACTCAGCATCACAGTTAAAACAAGATGACGTGATGACGAATAAACAGGGATGGCAAAGGGGATGGCAGTTTATATAACTAAGTAACATGAGATTAAGTGCATAAATTGGGTTCTATGTGCTCAAAAGGTGGGGGGGCTGCTTGTAAACAGACCTCAGCCATTTGCAGCAGTGACACAATCAGACTATTGTCAGGCACTCTTTCTGGCATTCTGCAATTTCCAGACTTTTACATTTTTGGCACCTTCTGAAAAAGCATTCAAAATTGCAAACCTTATGCAGCACAGGGCTTGCAATCTCCACAGGACAAATACTGACAATTTACTCTCTGTCAATTGAAAAGAAAGAGGTTCTTGAAAAATGATAAAATACTCTTACAACAGTGAGTGTTTGCTGCTGGTCGCTTCAAACTGCTCACACAAATATGGAGGCACACGTGGATTTATCTGCTGCTGGTAACTAGAGAAAATCTGAGTGTATTATTATATTTACTCACAAGTTGATGAGTTGGAGAGTAACATAATGACAATTCTAGACACGGCATTGCTTGGAAGACAGTGTTGGTCGGTCGATTGGTTGGCCTGCCACTTTGGTACACACTGAAATATGTCAACGACTGCTGGATGGATTGCCATGATGTTATCCACAGAATCCTTTGACTTTTCTTTGAGAGTCACCGTGAGGCTGACATTTGTAAAATGTCTCGGCAAACTACTGGATAGATTACACACATTCATGTTCCCCTCAGGACGCTGCAAATGAAATGTAATTTGCCATTTTCTTCTTTTACATCTGTTATACATTGGTTTGTTGGCATAATTAGTCATCTTTTCCTTCAGTAACATTTATTGACCAAGGCCAATATGCATGATCAGCAGAAAAAAATGATTATATAATTTATGTTTATATAAATGATATGGTTCTGCCACTTGGACCTTTAATATTCAGAACTACACACATTTCGACTCACAGCCTATTCATTAATAGACATATTGTTCTTGAAAACATTGCCAGTTTTATTTAGAATTCTATGAATTTTATGTGTCCTCAACCATCTGAGTCATAGACTCCCTGCTTTATAGTTTGACCACAGGATGAAAGGAGAAAGTCAAGGTCTCACTAAAAATGCTGACACAACCCTCATCTGCACCGTTCTCTGAAGTTCTCTTATTTGACAGTTCATCAGAAAGCTTTTTTTCCATCACTCTGTCATCTTTGGAAAACAGCTGCAAGTTCAAGAGCATCCCATGGCTCTGGAGTACCCTGCACAATCTCTGGTTCCTGACCTCTACTACTCTGACATCTGAGGATGTTGCTTCCCCCCCCCCGAGTGATTTCAGTCTTTTCTTCGTCTTTCTGGATCTTACTTTCTCTTTTTAACATATTGTGGCATTTGATCTTCTCCCTTTTCATTTTTGTGAATGCACAAGTGGACAATGGTGACCTTGCTTTCCCAAGTTTTTGTCTCACTGACCTATGAGTCACATCTCTGGTAGCCTTCAGCAAGTGACACCAGGTTTCCATTATTTTCTCACTTTTAACATAGCGCATGGGCACTTTCAGCATCTTTGACTGTCAGAAAGATGAGGGAAGGGAAACATGAAAAGCCACTCAAATCAAGAACATCAAAGGGTCGAAGATACAGATGCAGTTTTCGAATGGCAATTTTTTTAAGAGTGATGCCAAAAAAAAAAAACTTAAAAATGTATGAAAATAGCTTAAGCTAGCTAGAGCTGAGGTTTAGTTCATGGCTGTGCCTGTGTATGCTGTGAAATTGGATCATCTCTTTCATCCTGAAAAGCCAAAAGAGCAGTGCACAGCATGTGATGCAACAACCTGTTATGGAGAAGTCGAAGAAGAACCATAACTCTGGGCAGGTCATTTCAAAAGAATGAGGCACTAACAACAAAACAGATTCAAAAAAAAGAAATAAATAATACACAATGTCATAAATCTGTAAGGCTATCAGAAATATATCGCACAATTCACTAACCGCTTAATCCAACTGTTAAAGCTGGAATCTTATATCTACAGGCATGTTATATCAAACATCTTTCGTTGAATTATACGATGACACTTTTTGAAAATGAAAGCATAATAGCAGCAGACGTCCTCCCCCATCTCTCCATACACACACTGTAGCTCTAACATTAATTAATAATTAATAATTTCTCCCCTTGATCTTGACAAGAACAAACTAAAGGAGGATGATCATTTTGGCTAAACTTTCCCTCATTAGTTAAGGAATTCATTTAACTGTGGCTTGTTATTGGATGACTTTCATTCTGCTTTGAATAAATAGCTGACTAAATGCAGCTCCGTAACCGTAAGACAGAAGAACGCCTTTCATTTCGACTACTCATTTAAAGGCTGTCGGAATACCTTTTTTCTCCATCAGCCTCTTACTGAAAGTGATGGGATCCTACTGTATATGAACATAATATTACAGAATTACAGTAAAGTGCAGTCATCCAGATGAAAACACGATGCACAACTCTACTCCAACAGATCATTCTTTATTCAAGGTCTGTTCCTGAATCAGAAGTCAAAAAATAAAGTCAATGTCAGCACTTCAATTATAGCTTATCTTCAGTGCAGTAATTTGTCATGTGCTTGCACCATGGAGCGTCTCTCCTGCTGGGCTGCTTATAGCACTATTGGCCAAACCAGTGGTGGACAGAGGCGAAAGAAATAAAAAGGGCACCAGCTGCTTGTGGTGGGCCATCAGGTCACAGAAAGCCAAAGTGCTTTTATGGTGAAATATTTCCAAAGCCTGGTTTAAAACTGTTTTAGTCTGTGACTCAGGTTTAACATAAAACTACTACATCTGTATAATAAATAGGCCAACAAGTATTTTTTTAAGCATGTACAACCGTCTATATGGCAACTCATCACATTTTCTACACAGGAAAGGCATCAAAGACGGCATTTCAAAAAATCGACCAACAAAGTACAAGTTGAGCTGCCCTATTTTATTACTGAAACATTTACCATGTTGATAAAGGTAGGACAGCCAAAAATGCTTGGGGAGGAAAACAAGGTATAT
Organism: Scatophagus argus; assembly: GCF_020382885.2. Taxonomy (NCBI): domain Eukaryota; kingdom Metazoa; phylum Chordata; class Actinopteri; family Scatophagidae; genus Scatophagus; species Scatophagus argus. The sequence goes on along the minus strand of NC_058512.1, from coordinate 15,045,753 downwards.
ATATATATATATATATATATATATATATGAAATCTTTGTAAAAAGTCACTAAGAGTGCAAAATCTGGTTACAAGTAACTGACTGCCAAAATTTTAAGGATCTTTATCAAAAATATTTTTTAAAGGTGGCATCTAGTGATTGGGTTGCAGATTGCAGCCAATTACACACCAATTATCTCACTGTTCCCCGTGTTGGTTGCTGGAAATGAACCAAAGACTCATTTCGAGGTGATAAACACAACAATTCTGTGTCAGGTGATTATACACTAACAAAAATATAATTATGAATATTATATTCCATTTCTGTTCTTAATTATCTTTAAATGCTGCACAATGGACTGTTAATTTTTTTGTTTCAATGGTAAAAAAAACCCCAAAAAAACCAAAAAAAAAAACATTACTGTCACACCGAAACGACAACAACGAAGCGAGCATTGCCCATGATATTAACATTTCTTCTATAGTGAGCTAAGCTTTGCAAAGACATACGAACCTGTTGAGGAGTAACTAGTTTCATGGTTGCATAGTGTTAATAATGGTAACTAGAGTTAAAAAAAAAAATGTTTGATTTTGCATTGCCTCTCATCTGCCACTGAAATCAGTGAGCAAGTCAGCTAGTCAACGTGAGGCTACCACGCCTGCCACCAGACAGCCCCTTCAACGAGGGTAACCATGGTGTTGAACAAAAACACCTTTCAGAGATGGAAATTCACTATGTTTTTTTCCTTATGAAATAAGAAAAGGGCTGTGACATTACTGTGTAGTGCAAAGCTTGTTTACCAGCAGTGAAAATGCTGCCAACATCAAAACACTTCCAGATATCCAAACTTCAGGAAACATCCACAGGTAAATTAAAGTGACAGGTTTAAAAGTTTTTAGGTCTTTTCAGCGACTTTGCCCACTTTAAAACATTCATTGAATGTAATCGGCTTCTTTACTTTAATGAAGTAATTAAAATAGTTAATCAATCCATAAAAGAGTAACTAGTGATCTGTAACTTATTACACTTCAAAGTAACTTTCCCAACCCTGCCTACTCATTGACACTTGCTATATTGCTCATCTGTAGAAATTCAAAATAAACACTGATATGACTTTAAACTCAGCCAGATAAAAATCAGATTGCATTAGTTATCATCATAATCACTTCAGCTCCCACTTTGTGTTTAATCCATAAATTAGGCTCCATTAGTTTCATTCACAGCTCAGTGGGTACCGACTTAGAATCCTGCCTCAGAGTGTCAGTTGACAAATCAACGCTAATGCACTGCTCACCTGTTTTTCACTAGTATAAACGAGGATCTGGTCTAAACCGTGAGTGACAGATGCAATAGTTTCCTCACCACTGCTCAAGTCTGCTGCCATATACAGCAGATCCTCCTCCATGAGAAGATAAGTGGCAACATCAGATAGGGTGTTGCTTGGCTGTATGTCGAGTTGGGTTTTAGGTAAAGCGCACTTTTAGTCAGGTATGATGACTTTTGAAAGTGACGTCAAGAGCTTTAACTTCAGACACCTTGCAATAAAAATAAGTGCCCGCACAGACACATACATGCACACATCGTTTAACAGTTGTGCTTCCCCAGAGACTTCCTACTTGATAAAGGGAGACAGGAAAAACTTGTTGAAACGAAATGTTAATTTGGTGACTGCAGAGCTGTCTCTGTAACTATCACTGAATGTTAGACAGAGCGCCTAATTGCATTATATTCCAAGCGCATGCTGTGAAAGCTCAATTGGGATTTTTTTTTTTTTTTAAATCGTGCAGTCTCACAATGAACCTACTCGCTAACTGAAACATGCAAATACTTTAATTACATTTTCTAAAGTCAACACATGGACAAAATTTCCAAGCTCATCCTTTCCATGCATATTTCATATGCAGAGAAACCAAATGGTTCATAAATCACTGAGGTGAGTGAGAGAAGTGGTAACCAAAAAGTGGTGAAAAAACTGACAGGACTCATTTTAAAAGATGGATGGATGAAAGAGGAGACAAATGTGGGAGCCAAGAACAGGAAGTGTGATATATAAAGGAACATGCAGCTTATATCCAGCATAACTGCTTGGTTTGTGGATGTAGTGGTGTCTTTTAACGTTGAGTACCTCTTGAACCCCCTGAAAGTATTCTGTTTTTTTTTGGTTTTTTTTACTTTTTTTTCATTCATCCATCTACTAACTAATTCAAAAGCAGTTGACTTGAGAATTGATTATGAACATCAGGTGAAAAACAGAGAAAATAAAGGGCCAAACATGAGAGGTTATGGATACTTTACACTTTACTGTCCAAGGAGGGCTTAGAATCATCTAGAGTCAGAATTATTATTCCCAATGTCTGTGTGAAGCTCTCCTCTTCCCTCCCCCACTCACCGGAAAGCTTCTCAGGTTTGCTCACTGCCATAAAATTCAAATGAAACACGTCACATAGATGACTTCAAACAGCAATCCTCTCTTTAATTTATCCCAGACTCCTTTTGGGAGAGGTGACGTCTCAATCACCGGCCTGACTTTGGCTTTTGAAAGTCCCCGTCAATCTCCCCACACTGTGTTAAGGCCAAAACGTGGCACTGTGGCACCCGAGCCAGAGCAATCCATGCTGCATAATTCAACACTGCTCTCAAACCTGTCTCATTAAAGATCCTGGCGATGGTCCATGGCTCTGAGTATGAGGCTTTGAGTGACAGATCTGTTGCCAGCTTAGTACAAACAGGCACAGACCCAGAGTAAGCCCGAGCTTCAGCTTCGGCCCCTTCCAAGCCTCACAAAAACTACCCTCGGCTCCCGGCCTCAACATCAACCAGCACCAACTCCAGTCTTGCCATAGGTTTTGCACAGCACCAGCCAAACTGCAAAAATTAAATGAATCACAGCTCCAAGTGACCACTAGTTTAACCTGACCAAGAAAGGCTGGGTATGTTTTCTCAAATGCATTTGCACAACAAGATGGCAAATGCACATGCCAGGCCACACATTATTTTTTCAGTGATCAACATGGCATGTTTTTAATGAAGTTTGGTTCAATTAAAAACTTTCTGGTTCTTGTGAACAGCTCGAAAACACACTGCTGCGGGGGGCCATATCCCTCCCTCCCTGGTGGTTTGAGAGAGGACGGTACTGACGTGTTTGTCACTTTCAACTTCCCACTGCCGACCATAACGAATGTCACATTAGCCCCCAGTTAAAGTTTTGGCCTCAACTCTTGCTCTGGTTCAAAATCCAATCCAGGCAATTCCTCAGCCCAGGGCCTGACCGCAGACAGACTTTACTTCAGCCAAAGTGACTGCCACACCCCACAGCCAAAAAGATTTAGAAAAATCAATGATTTATCTGCATGGGTGCACATTTTTTCACATTTGACAGACATGGTGAGAGAGGAGGATATTTGCCTCCTGCATCAGTGAGAATTTCATTTAGCGAGTCGACAGAGGCAGGAGACATGCAACTGACCTGCCAAATGAGGGGGGCAAGTGACAATTACAGCTCTGCACAAGAAGGTGTTGGTGGCGGTCGTCACCCTGGCCCACTCAGCATCCTGTTGAAACAGAAATACAAGTTTATTTGTAAGCAAGTTGCACAGATTTGCATGTTACATCCTCTTTGGTGTGGTGGAGTTGTTAATAAGTATGACCCCATGTTTTTGTATGCAACTGCTAAATTAATACCTTTTTGGAGCCAAACCATGCATTTCAGCATTAATATAGACAAGACTGATTCCTGGGAGATTCTAAGGAGGAGATTAGAATCATTGCAGACAGTATTGCTCTTACAGTTGCAGAGCACTTATATGCCAGCTCCCTTGGTCTCACATCTATTTCAACTAAACCTAAGCCTCTGGTGATAATTAAAACTCACCCACCACAGAATGTCACTGTGCAACAAAGAAAGCTCTTTTTCTTCTGAGACTGTAAAACAGTAAAAAAAAAATTTTTGGTGGGGGGAATTAGGAATTAATTGTATTATATTTTTAGATGTCTAGACTGAGTCCCTAGAAACTTTAGGATGTAGGATATATATATATATATATATATATATATATATATATATGTATGTTTCAAACATAGTGAAGGCCCTCTGTAATTAGGAGTTCATATCTTCTAGCACCAATGTAACGACCCTTAGCTCTTTGGCTTTTTGAGGGTCAGAGCAGAAAATGAAAGGGTTCCCAGCTCAAACTTCAAACTTTCATAAAAGTTTCAAGGAAGCCAATTTATTTATTTTCCCTGACATATTCATAAAATGATGGTTTTATATTTTTTTGCGTGTGTGTGCCTGGTACTGTTGCTTTGCAGAAGGAAGATCCCGGGTGTGAAGTCAACTAGGCTGTCCAGGGGCCTTTCTGCGTGAAGATGGCACTTTTCTGCCCGTGTCTGTGTGGATTCCCTTTGGGTCTTCCGGTTCAGTTAAGGTGAACTAAAAACTTTAAGTTGCCTGTAGCTGTGAATGTGAATGTGAGTGTGAATGTGTTTGCCTGTCAATATGTGTTAGCCCCGTGATAGACTCGCAAAATGTCAAGGGTATGCCCTGCCTGTCACCCAGTGCATGCCCGGATAGGCTACCTCCCGTGACCCTGTAAAGCTAATGCGACCATAGAAAACACATGCCTCCTTATTCTTATTCTTGTGTGTTTGGGTGTAGCACCACAACTGGTGATTGTTTTCGATTGTGATTCACTGGATTATTTTTCAAGTGATTTCATTTTTAAGTGTATAAAATATAAGGCTGCAGCTAACAAATATTTTTAAAAAACTGATTAATTTTCCAGTTACTTTCTGTGCAAATTCATTAATTGTTTTGGCTGTAAACATAGCAGAAATGCCCGTTCAGCTTTTTTCTTGAGATCACCTGTTTTGTTTAAACCAATAGGTATCCAAAGATATTAACTTTACTATTACAAATGACTAAGAAAACCAGCAAGAATTCAAACTTGAAAGATAAGTGTTTTGTTTATTTTTCTCATTGATCAATCAGCTGCACTAATAATGTGTGTAAATACTGAGAAAAATTCCTCCTCCATGGTGACATCTATTTTTTATTATTTTGTCTCACCGAATATCCAAAACCCAAACATATTCAAATGCAAATTCTCTCTTTTCAGAAGCTACAATTAGTTCATTCTTGACATTTTTGCTGTGGAACATATTAGGAAATGCTAATGGAATCAAATGGGAGTATCGTCACTGATTGGATTTGGTATTCAATTCAGTATTTTACAGTCTATAATCCAATAATTTACTCTGTCATCCAGACATTCAAAATTTATTATTGGACCTATCTAACAGTCAACATACATAAAAAGTATCTAAATCAAGGTAAAGCCCTGCATTTTAGGGTGCATGGAGCCGTCTTGGTTTCTCATCTGTGGATAAGGAGGACAGTCAGGCGGAACAGACAGTGCCTTCACAGGAGACGGCCTGTTTCCCCACCAAGGAAGCTGTTATCTCTATGTCGCGCCTCATCAATCCCTGAGTGAGCTGTTACTGTACTCTACCTGCCATATGGTCGTCACAGCAGAACCCAGTCGGACATTCTTCCACCCAATACGTTCTGCCAGACACTCTGAAAGCTGCTGGGTGCCTCCCTGTGGAGAGCCAGATATTACACGTCAAGGTAAAACCCACAGATGACCTCCTCCCCATGGCAGGCAGAGTGCTTCAACTTAAAGGGTCACTTCACCCAAATTATAAAAACACAAACCCCTGGTGGTGTCTCGCCAGCCATGCATATGATTCATTTCTATTTATTTCTATCTAAGATTTTGATGTATGTGTCTCTGAGCCTTCTGCCGACACCCAAATGCAATAAAACATTTTGTGTGTTATCATCAGGAAATTAAAAATGACATTTAAAAAAACTTATCACCAATGTGCCTTTCTGGAAGAATGTTCTGGATATCCTGCATAAGCCACAGAACCAACTGTGAATGCTTTTCAGTGATAATTTTCTTCCAAAGGTTAGAAAAACTTTTTTACTCCAGAAACAATATGTGAAGAAAAGCAATCATAAAAAACTAAAGAAAAAAACAGAAAACACACCCAACTGAAGGAATAGTGGCTTTTCGGGGAAGGGCTTGACTCAGATACGCAAACTGTTTTGAGAGACTGGGTCCAGCTGCATACCTTTATCTTGAGCTCTTGAGCGGAACCTGAAGAGCTTTCCAGCAGCGGCAGCAGCCCCCCAGCTGCTGTGGCATACATGAGGAAGAATAGGAAGGACATCTGGGATGGCTCTATGCCAAAGACAGACCTGCTACACAGCCCCATCTCCTCTTTTAGCTCTGGCAGAAAGGGATGATTAAATACATACTTCAGCTCTCACTTGCACAGTAATAATATAATTTTCTCTGAAATGACTGTGTCCTAGCAAAGTTTGCTAATCGTTATGGAGTGCAATGTCAAATAAATGCAATTTATTCTGCTACACAGAGGTCTAAACCACAGAGTATAGTTAGCAAAGAGACACCTGAGACAATAATGAGGATAGTTTCCTTCATCAAATGAAGTCTGTTTTCAAAGAGGCCATCTTAGCCTGTAGTCAATAAATCTGATACTGCATGATGTATTCTTCTGATCTGCTGTAACAATTCATGTATGAATACAGTAGACATGTAGACATTTTATGTACTGACTACAGCACTTTGATCCATACTAATACTGCATGGACTGTCATGAAATTTGGTACAGACTTTCAACATTTCCAAACGATGAATGTTTATGATCTTATTGACCTCATTACGTTTCACCTAGTACCATCACTAGGTCAGAATTCCAGTGTATCCGATATTTGATTTTATGATCAAACTACTGAAAAAAAAAATTGATAATGCACGCTAACACTGTAAGCTACAGTGGTGACCGACAATATACCAGCTGCACTGTTGTTGTCGTTAGCGCTGCAACTACTACTATATGGCTACCATGACTGATGAGAATCAGTGACAAACTTTGGGCTGCAACTTTTATTGATTTTACTATTATTCATTTAATATGAGCCTTACAGTCTCAAAGTGTTTTTGTAAAATACCGACACCGACTAATTTTCACTAACTACTGAAATCATCTACTTTACAGTGGAAAAAATTGTACTCCAATCATTTCTTTCTTTTGTTATACTGGACCAAAAGTATTAATGAAAATCACCAAAAATCACCAACACCAACACAAAACGGAGGGAAGTCAACATGTTTTTCAAAACTACCCTTAACTCTGACCTGCAGTCCATGCATGCTGCTCAATGTACGAGTGCAGGGTCATACTGTCCAGTTGAACAGCATTGGGAGTCTTTGAAGGATCCTGGACACATACTGTGGCACACAATCTGTCAATCTGAGCGAAAATTCAGTCACACAACATGCTCACACATAATGATTTACCACTGTGATCCAAAAGCATCCCACAAAAGAATAATAATAGCTACTCGGGCTTTGTCCCCTTCATATTTCTACTTCCCACTGCTACAATAACAATTTATCCTGGGCAGGAAAGAGTGTGATAAATATACTCTTGCCCTATCAATCCTAAAGGAAATTGCATTCTAAATGAGTGATACCGTTATCGCGTTCATTTTGATCTTCTTAGTGCCTCTAGGCATAGTCAAGATATTAGACAGGAAAGCTGATTATAAAAATATATGGCTGTTAAAAAGTGACCTCTAAAGAAATATTGTTTATCTGCTGATAGATATATAATTTGTATCATTGTGTTCTTAGTGCACATGTATCACTCAACAATAAATGAATGAAAACCACTCCTCAGCATTGTAAGTAACATATTTGGCTACTGAGAGTTGTGGTAATTTGACTGACTGCTCTACCTGAATGTAGGTCTAAGTGCAGAATAATGTTGTGTAAGTCTGTTGCCTCACCCTCCACAGGAGCTGGGTAAGGTCCATTAGCACCACTGGGGATAGAGCAGGAATACTGGTTCTGTAGGTGCGAATTTTGGCACTTGGCCCACCCATGTGGTGCACCTTCTTGCCAAAACTGAACTGAGGATAGGTCTCTAAGCCCAGCTCTTTTATGAGCTCCAAGATGTGTGTCTGGGTGCTGAAAGAGAAAGAAAAACATTTTTAAGATGCTAATGTTTACAGTGTTTCGGGATTTACTACAGGGTTAACACACTTACAAATAATCATCAACGCATTTGTTCTGAAAAGACAGCTTGAGAGTAAAACATTGCTTGGCTGAGCCCTTAAACAGCCACACAAAAACATCTTTGAAAACTGGTACAACAGAGCAATGAAGCTCCTGAGAGTTAGTCTCTCCTCTTGAATTTAAACTGTCATCAAAGTGGTCTTGACCAGTACACTTCACAACTTCTACAGTTCACCACTTCAGTTATATGTTGTAGCCTAGACAAGTTGTGAGAGTTTGTTACTTTGAACAGAATCTCTGCTGAGAGTGAAATTTCTTATAAATAACCTTGTCTGAACAAGACCTTCGCGTTACTGATTAATCAGTCTTCCACAGAGGAGTCAGAGGAGTACGTTTATTTGTGCTTTAGAATGTCATCAATCAGAAAATAACATTTCTTTTCACTAGTTCTGTAGTCACCAATACTGCTAGCTCTCTTCATTCACTGTCTAGCTCGCGTGACCACCATGGTGCTCTCGAGCCGGGGAGGAGGGGCCAACCTGCGGCCAAATCTTACTCACTTTGGGAAAGTGAAAAAAAAAATCAGTGTATCCACTCTATGATTTGGACTTGTTCCAGAATTCAGTGGGTTGGCTCATTATACACCTTTGAACAAAATTTCACGAAAATGAGACCAGTAATTTTTAATAACACTGACGAACAGGCAAACAAACACACTAACAAACCATACTAAAACATGACCTCCTCTGCAACCTCTCAGTGACTCTTAAAATGTCACTTTAACGTGAACAGTCTTGGCTTCCTCTTTTTTCCTCTTTATTTATAGTTTTTGATCAACATTACCTTCCAACCCACTGCCCTCCAAAGTCCCAGTGATCAAAACCTTTGGCTGCCGGTACTTCAGTGGACAATGTGCGACCTCCCACCCGATCTGCATAGAAGACCAGATATGACATAGTCAGGGAAATGCCTCTTTTTAACATCCAGTATAAAACAATTTACCGCTTCAGGTTAACAATTGCTTTCAATCATGATACACTAGTACAAACCTTTTCCTTCCACTATCAGTATTTTCAAGTCGGCATTCCTTTTTCTGAGCAAATGAGCTGCACTCAGTCCAGATAGTCCAGCACCAACAATAATAACATCCCAAATTTCTGCAGTCATAGTCAGGCTCAAGTGTTTTTTTGTTTGTTTGTTTTGTGTTTTTTCTGCCGGCTTAGCGTGTGCTGTTAACCAGTGGAGTCAGATACTGAAATCCTGCTTGTATTCTCTTTTCTTTTCCCTATCAATTAGGTTATCTTACTGGGCTGCTTTCATAATAGTGCACTTTGGAACTGTGAACAACTGAGCTTGTGACCTACTTGGCAGAGAAGCGGCTGTATAAATTCCAGCAAACAAGCCAGCAGTAATGTTTTGATTTGAGAACATTGGAGAGACTGTCGGACATAAAGTCTTACTGTATTACCTGTTTACCTGTGGATGTACATATTACTGGTGTGGCCGCGTGTGTGGGTTTTTTTTTTTGGGGGGGGGGAGGGGTTATGAGCTATTTTAACAGTTACAAAAAAGAATGCCAACAAGGAAAACATATGTTTGCTCACTAGGACTAATGTATTAATGAATTAATCCAAGCAGTGAAACTCCCTGCTGTATTGCTTGTTTCCTTAAGTCTTTGTTTATTTTTCTCCGATGAAGCCGTTTTCTGGCTGAAGAAACATTAATCCCAGAGAAGCCAAACTTGGCATTTGTGCGTATGTAGTGGCCAACTTCTTAAACAAGGCCAAAAACTCATGTTGCGCAATAGTTATTCACATTTTTATTCTTATTGTAATGGGAACTGGGATGATAATTGTGTGCTATTATGTATTTTTGTCTTCTTTTTTCCTTATTAGAATTTGCAGCTTGTGAGCTTGCAAACTCAGTATCAAGTAATTAACAGTAACATTTTCAACAGTGAGGGGGATTGTGTTCCAATGACCTGTTCTGTTTTTTATTTGGTTGGTAAAAGATACCCTGAACAATCAACTGCTTATTTTCATATGCAGCAGACATGGAGTAATATTAGCTTGCATTTTCAATCGTGCTTCTGATTATTGCAGATTAAATACTGACTCATTATTTATTGAAAATAACATAGTGGCATGAATTGTGTTTTGTTACCTACCACGTGGAATGATAGTAAAGTTGAATCTAATCTAACTTTGCTTTCCTGATGTTTGGCAGGTAGATACAGCACAAGAGGAAGTCTTGAACATTGTTCAAATTGTTCTTTTTCTTCATATTTTAGTCAGGTAATTAGGAAAAAGTGAGAAATGCCATTTTCATGTTTTTAAAACACTTAAATGTAATTTCCTTCTGCAAAAGCTACCCTATTCATAGACAAATGTTGCTGTCGATAAAAATGTCTTTAAAGCAGTTGCCCAGATGAACAGGATTGCTCAGATTTTGAAAAGAGTGGGTGATTGGAGTCAAGTAGAATTTTGGCTGATTTTTGGATTGATCTGACTCTGTCTGTGACTCTACTTTAACAGCTGGCTGCTATAAATAAAAGAGTTTTTGAAAACAAATCCCAAAAGCTTGCAAAAAAAAAGTGTTCAATTTGCATAAAATTAAAAAAGTGTTTGATATAACTTGAGATAAAGCTTTTTATCCTTTATGATTAATCCATTTTCTGCATGTTTCTACTGAAGGACACCCCACCCCGTTTCTTATTTATAAAAGCTGTTTCCCTGTAGACTGAAATAAGCTTTGTAGTCTTTTTCAGACATATTGGTAATGTATACAAACCTTTCTGGCTTGTGCTTTTGGCTGAACCGGTTTCCTGTCACTTGAGACCTCATGTTCTCCCTTTGTCTTCCGTATCATTTGAAACTGCAAACATCTGATAAATGAGATGTGTTAAAGTGGTGTGTGGTGCATTGTGCATGCAACATCTAAAATGTACTGTACAGTTGATGTGTGCTTTGTTGTGCAGGTGGAGGTGATGCATTTAATTTCAAGTTTGATGTTTTTGTTTTTATTATCCTTTTTTGTTTGCCTTTATCCAAATGTTAAGTTAATGACTGACCCACCCATGATTATGATAGGAACGTGTAATTGGTCCTACAAACAAGCAAGTACATATTATTATAGACAAAGCAGCATTGTGTTGCAGATGTTTTAGTTTCAGTAAAGTGCAGTTCTCATGAACTCCTGAACCCTACCCCACCCACCATCCAACCCCCACCCCAATCAGAAAACCCATCAAACTGCATGGTGGTTCGTCCAGTTTCACTTGTTTTCCAGTGGATTGCTTTGTGTTATTATTAAGCTGCTGGGGCACTGATTTTCTGAAGAACATTTCAATTGGTTAAATGTAATTTGATTAAAATCTTATTTTACACCATTTTGTTTCCTTTGGTTGTGATTACATAATTCTAAATCACTTGGATAAGTCGTAGGGTGTTATAACTAACACTAACAGCTGAATGGCAATGCCAAGGAAAGCTCCTGGTGAACAGGTAAAACGGGTGGAGCAACCACACAATTCAAAGTCTTTATGGTGATGAGGAGGAAGTAAAGGAGGGGCTCCCTGTACAGCAAGCGCACCAGGCAGCACACTGCTACTCGATCCATTACATCCCACTGGCAGACATTTGGACATAGTATCTGCAGGTAATATCGATACACACTTGTCGTTCTACATCTATTACCTTAATCATTCCTCCTAGTTTTTTATTTAAGAGCACAGTTCTTGTGCTGTCAGGTGTTATACATGTGCTCACTGTGACCGAGACCAAATGCTCTTAAAAATTTTAAACAGGATCACTATGTTCAGACAAAGCTGCAGTCGTACTTTTGTCCTCCAGTGCCCGCCCTGGTTATCTGTCGTCTTGTTATGCACTGCAAGTCTCCTGAGCACAGGTAAGAAAACAGGCACACTAGCACATACTGACACAGGTACAGTGACTTGTGTTATCTGCTACGCTGTATTTATATGAGATGGTAAACATCTGTTATAAAAACGATAAGTAAGACCTTCATGTCAGTTCTCTGATGAACACTACTGAGCTGTAACCCTCAGAGGTTTCAGCTTCCCAGTGTGTTACCGGGGCGCTCCTTGTTTGTCCAATCAGACTGTAGGATTATGCTCCCAGACAACTGCTTGACTCCCCAGTGCTCTAGGGAATTGAGCTCGTATGCTTATTTTTTTTCCCTTCATGGTGGTGCTCTGAAGAATAGACATATCTACAATATGTAAAGCATACAGTGAATTAAACACACGAATAATCTTCGATTTTACAATATAATACTTAAAACTTAAACTAAACTGGACTTGAATCCCTGAAACGCAAAATAAAGGAGCACATTTCTCCTGAGCTCCATTTTCTTAAAAATACAGTATTAGTCTGCTCACATTGTCTTTTCAGGATAGCCTTTATTATGTATTTATATTTAGAAAAATTAAGAGAACTGTTCACTGAAAATGATTTTTTTGTCCTTTGCCTCTACATTTTTAATGACTCTTTATAGTCCAAACATAGTCAGGCAAATTGTACTTCTTGAAGATGTTTGCAAACTACCAAATCTATTTTCTTTTGTTGAGCTTTAACATATTGTGAACAACTTGTACAAGAACCAGTGAGAAGCTGTACAGAATTCATTTTGGCAAGAGTTACATACATACCACAGCTACACTTTTTCTCTGGAGTGTTGCTTTTTGAGCGACTGTATAAAATTAGTCTCAAGAAGTAATTTTGTGTGGCATTTGGCTGCAACTCTTATGTTTGTGTTTCTGTTGCCTTTTTACTCAGATCTCCTTTGAGAAAACAATCTTAATGAATATTATGCATCCATAAAAATGTGTGCATGGAAACTGTAAACTGTGGCTCAGTGCCTGTGCAAAGGGGCTTTGTTGAATGAGAATTCATAATATTTATCCCTGAGCATTACAATAAGGGATTAAGAAACAGCTAATGTGGGATTAATTTCAAGACTTGTCTTAATTTCTAAAGAACTGAAATGCACGCAAGGGATGCAGGTGATGTCCACAGGACTGCAGACTATCCAGAAGGCCGAGGGAGAGAATGTGACTTTGGGCTGCAGGTACACAACGAGCCCCTTAGATACCGGAGAACTTGACATTGAATGGTCTGTGATCAGTCCAGACACCACACAGAAAGATCAGATGGTAAGAAGCTGGATGACAATGGTGCAAATTATTTTAAAAATGCATATGTAGGATCTGATATGTAGTTATTATAAATATGTCATGTGTCATAATGGCAGGAGGAACACCTTTGATACATACAATCTTTTACAATTTCACCTTTTCATTATTATTTCTCATCCTCGAGTCTAAATCAGAATTCAGTTCAAAAGACTGTAGTATGGATGAACTCCTGCCACCCTTTTAACTTCACAGGAATTATTGATGGAAAAATATAGTGCCCACATTAACATACTAAATTGATTAGCATCAATTAAAAATGTGATTCAGAGGAATTTGTTCTTTCTTGACTCTGTTGTGTGTTTGGTTTTCCATCAGCTCGTGTCCTATACCGGCGGTACTAAATACGTCCACAGTAACCACCCTTTTGCAAAAGGGCTCAGCTTTGCTGCTCGTGACCCCTCAGTGGGCGACGCTTCGCTCTCTATTCCTCTACTGTCCTTAGCTCAAAGTGCTACCTACCAGTGCAAAGTGAAGAAATCACCTGGAGTGGACACACGCAAGGTGACACTGGTAGTAATGGGTAAGACCGGGCATTGGGTTGCACCCTGGGGTTAACACATGTCATTTGGCTACATTATTTATATGCATCACCTTTGACAACCACGGTACTGTTTGGTTTAAGGGGAAAGCAGCTGCGTTTATTCTCTTTTAATTGTTCGATGTTTCCTGATGCGTTACACAGGGCCACAAAGATGATTTTAGGTACTTTTATTTTTTAAGACTAATGCTTCATTACTACATCGATTCGTACTCTGTACCAGTGAGTGGAAGAGATGGAAAGAGTAGTCTAGTAGACTTTGTTACTCTAGTCAAAGCACTACTGCTTTAATTGATTTTTTCTTAAGTGTGTTGTAAAGGTAAAATAACTGCTATTAAAATGTACTCAGACAAGAGTAATAAGTAGGTTACTTAAAATATAGTATGAATGAATACTGCCATGCATTTTTAAAAGGGGTAGGGGGGTTCCAGTGATGATGATGTTATATGATGGAGCTATTAAATTAAAGAACACTTGTACCTACAAAATAAAGTGCATTAGCATGTCGACATGTGGGATCACAGAGTGCTTATCCCCAAACCAACAATAAATTCCTTTTTCTATTAAGAGCCACTTTGCAGCCTGCGCCTAACAGCTGATTATCAATTATAAATATACAACTGCCTCAGTGTAGCCTTACTAAAATTGAGCAGAAAAGAGGACAAAACTCAGACAGTTAACAAAAAGTTGTCAACAATAATAATAATAAAAAAAAATCTATGAACATAATCTGTGGTGCAAAGCAATATTAAGCTTCATAAATGAAATAATCTGCCACTTTAAAAACGGATAAAAGAATCACTGAGGCAGACTACGCAGAGATGAATAGACAATATAAACTCTACAGCCGCCCACAAACAAACACATCTAAGCAGAAACACAGCCGGCACACATCACACTGCACAGACCACACACACACACACACACACAGTGTCATGCAGCTACAGAGTGGCTGTTGATGTTCTCCTCTGGAGACTGAGCTACATCTGTCAGTGAGTTTGTTATTGTACTCACCTGTCTGAACATCCAGTCTTGTGCACCAAAAAGTCTTCTAGACTATTCTCTAGCTTAAACTTGTCTGCTCTTTCAGTTCATTCGCACTATTCATGATATAACCTCTCTCAGCCTCTCTTGTCCCACTGTGCTCCCCCAAGTTTTTGAAAACTTTGGAGCTAAATGAGCACTCAGCAGGGACAACCAAACCAGCAGCTTCTCTGCTGTTAGAGCGGGTGATGTGATCTCTTTTGTTTCGTTTTCGGAAATCTATTATGAATTTATATGACTTTTTTCTTTTTACTAACTGTAACTGTTTTGACTTAAAAGTGCAATACTTAAGATTAAAAATGTATTTAAAGTGGAAACAGACGACTTCTCAACTTTCTCCCCCGCATTTCTGAGTGGTTTTCATTGGTGCCACTGTCAAAAGAGTAAAACCACATCATTAACACTAGCAGCCCGAAATAAAAGCCTACTGTTTCTGACTGGCCCTGTATTAGCATGCGAATGCATTAGCAACATGGTTACCCCTAGCAGCTTAGGTACTATCCAAAATAATAAGAATCACAGTACAAAAATATGCCCTCTCAGTCATCACTTATAACTCACTTCAAGTGTGTTGTGTCTGTATCTGCAGAGCTCCTGCCCTCTGTCTGTAGTTCCTTTATTCCCTGACTATTTTGCTTTGTTCAAAAGATTTCCAAGCATTAACAGTTGATTACTGAGCAACATTCCCAGGTCGTCTACTACGGATCTAAGCAATCATTTATCTTTCTCCCTCTGTGCACCTTTGAAGTCGTGGTGGTAAGTGACAACTCACTGACAGGGGAACAACAGCAGAGTTCTCTCCACTGACTGAATGCAAGTGTGAGGTTCACTCTTGTTTTCATTCTGGGTGTCCATCACTATCCGTCTTTGCCTGTTGTCAAAGGGACTCTTTTTCCACAATCATGTAGGGATAGGCATCAACAGGTACAGAGGACGGCAATGGCAGACAAATTCATTTACTTGGGATTTTGTACCTGGGGGCAGACAGAATTGCATAGTGAAAGCAGCGCTTACAGGGAGCTGATGTAAACACTGATGGTGTCATTATTGCAGTTTAGTTTTGTGGCCATCAGTGAAACTAAGATATTAAGATATGAAACTAAAAGGCTTCTAGGAGTCAGGTTTTATTTTATTAAAGAGACTATTTTTATTCAATGAAAAATTGTTTATTGTTAAATTTGGGTCTCTACAGATCTTTTCTGATCTGGTACTTTCAGGGGTTTGCTTCACCTGCTGATGGAGCAAAGAGAGATAGTAGCTCTGTTGATAGAGCTGCGGTCACAGTTTTGACCACCAAGATTGAAGGAATTCAGTGAGGGAAGATGCTTTGGCAAGGTCTATGTTGAACTGATCAATACAGATTGAGTAGTTGATGTGAGACTGAAAAAAGGCGACAGTAATTTGAAATGACACATAAAGCCATTTGTCGGTGTAGTCATTTGCCAGGAGGGTAAAGTAATTTAGTTGATTCTGGTCCAGCTCATCGTGTTTGCTCTGTGTGTAAGCAGAAAGAAGTGGGGTTCAGGAGGAGGAGGTCACCTTCTTGGCAGGTTTATTTATTATGATTTTAAGAATGAATAATGTATGTGTCATTGCCAAGAAAACAATAGCTCAAGTTTTTTTGGTTTGTTTTTTAAAAACTTCTTGCAGGAGGAGGAGGCCTTGTAGAATGTTGGAATACAAGGTTGGTCGGAATATGTTAGTTTAATTTATATAACACTAAGCATCCAACCTGCCAACCTTTAAAGTTCATATATATGGGCCAGCTTGAAATGTGAACAATGACTATAATTACAGAACCTAAATCTGAGGTGAAATGAAAGGAAGGAAATGGAAAACATCATTGCGTCACAGTAATTTTGCATTTCCCATTAAAACTGATCTAGAAAAGCATTGTTTTTCTGTAGGAGGAAATATGGGCATGCAGGATTACTTATGTGTATGATAATATTATTAATAACATAATGCGTAAATATATTATTAGAAAATCCTTCCTTTAATTATGTAAATGTCGAAGAACACATTTAAATGTGTGAAAAGCTGTGGCTGAAATGGACGTTCAGGTCTTTTCTCCATGAGTATCACTGCAGCATAATCAGTTTCACCTTATTTGTTGCCAATTTCTATCCTCCTTCTCTTTCTCAAAACAATACAAGACTCCACTCTCACCCCGTCACATTTATACTTACATTCCGTATTGATTATGATGTTCAAATATAGCACACATTCAAAACATGTTTGTTTCCGTAACTCATACACATTCAATAGGATTTTTAAGCTATAAAATGCATCACATTGTTAATAAAATCCATTTATATGGAGTAAATCTGTGTCGTTAAAGCCTGAATGAAAATGGCTCCTCTCATTTCTTCTTAAAGCGATAAAGATGTATTGCTTTTAAATACATAAATAAAGGAGTGGAAATGGCAGTGTGATATTATCCATTTGTTTTGTAATTTCAGCGAAGCCATCTGTGCCTAAATGCTGGGTGGAAGGAAAGGAGCTGGTCAGTGAGGCTGTTTCTCTGCACTGCAAGTCTGCAAAAGGCTCCACTCCTTTAACTTACACGTGGAGGAGAGAATATGCAGACCGCATCCCTGCTGCAGCCACACAGAGTAAGCGTGACCTCTGCTGACGTCATGATGCTACTACACA
This sequence comes from Scatophagus argus, assembly GCF_020382885.2. NCBI lineage: Eukaryota > Metazoa > Chordata > Actinopteri > Scatophagidae > Scatophagus > Scatophagus argus. The sequence goes on along the minus strand of NC_058512.1, from coordinate 15,028,214 downwards.
TCAAAGGCTGTGTGTGTGTGTGTGTGTGTGTGTGTGTGTGTGTGTGTGTGTGTGTTGGGCTGAGGTCAGGTGATAATTTAATATATAATTCTGTGCGAGAAATTATTATTTTGGCTGCTTTTTTATTAAAAGAATCCAGAATGTTTTTTTTTTTTTCCCACAGTTTTAAAATTGTAAAACATTCAAGTGAAAACTTGAAAAAAAGGAAGAATTAATGAGGTTAAACAGTTTGCTTAATTTTAGGGACTCTTTTAGGTACATAATCAGCAGATCATTTGCAATTTCTCTCCATTTTCCTCTGACTACGATTGTAACACAAACATTCCCTGAAATGTTCTCAACGTTGTTGACTGTAAAGCACACTGATCAGTGTCAAGCTGGCGACACAGCAAATCGTGGCTGAATGCAGAACAGTGCTTAATGAGTGAGAGTCTGTGTGAGCAGGTCTTTGCCTTTTTAAAAATCCTCACGTTTTAAGTGATACTTTGCAAAAAACCGTGTCAAATCATGAGCCTCAGGTACACTATACAGACAAAAGTAATCAGACACGTCTCTACAGGGCTGTTTTTCAGGGGTTGAGCTCGGCCCCTTACTTCTAATGAAGGGAAATCTTAATGCTTCAGCATACCAAGACATTTTGGACAATGCTATGCTTCCAGCTTTCTGGCAACAGGTTGGGGAAGACCCTTCTCTATTCCAGTAAGACTGAGCCCCAGTGCTCAAAGCAAAGTCCCTAAACACATGATTGGATGAGTTTGGTGTGGGAGAACTTGACTGGCCCACACAGAGCCCTGACCTTAACCACATCGAAGACATTTGGGATGAACTTTTGTCTTTATAGTGTATGTGTCACTACTTGTAGGGAAACCTTCTAGAATTCCTATCTTCATTTTAGACTCTATGTACAGCACATGTACAGTACATGTGATCATCACGTTTTCTGGTGTGTGTGTGTGTGTGTTCTCTCAGACAGTGTGACTGGGGAGCTGAAAATCAGCAACCACTCAAAGAGCTTTGCAGGAATCTACCTTTGTGAGGTGAACAATGCTGTCGGAGCTGAACGCTGCAGGATCACCCTAAGAGCCAACAAACGTAAGGGAATGCATCCCCACTACAGAATGTGCCTGTCCACATTCATCACGCCTGACGCTCACACGCAATCATGAAAGACCTAGATTTCATCCTCTTAAGTCTTCTCTCTTTGTAGTTGTGCCACAATCTCCCCGTTGCTCCACTTCTCACTCACAGGGTTTTAACCACAGCGTTCAAAAACATCAGTGTGCTATCCTGATTAACTTGTCTAATGATGACAGGAGGTCACACAAAATTCCCACTGAAGACAAAAATCTTTTGAGCCATCTGCTCTTCATCACTGACTTCCTGCTGTTGAGTCACAAAGTCAAATGAGTAACACTGAAATGATCCCATTGCCTTTTATGTCAATAGTCCCTTGTTAGCTTTATAAAGTGCAAATGAATCTAGACGAAAGCAGCAACCGACAATAAGTACTCATTAAAAGCATCTCTGAACAGCTCTGAACAAGACAAACGCTAAAGAAATACCAGAGTCATTTCACATCAAATGAATCTGGTGACTCTAAGTGCACCAGCAGGGAGATTCGGCATGGAACTAATCACCTCTGGCTTTGGACTCCAACTGTCCCTCTCCATTTTGTGGATCCATAAAATGAGTTTGTCTTCGTGTGCCTTGTGATCTGTGGAGCCGACCCCCCATATTACATTTTGTTGAGTGTATAACTTCCAGCCTTACTGCTCATATTTTTAGCGACCAAGAAATAGTCCGGTCTGAAGTCTTATCATCACTGTGAGGTTCAGCACATCATTCGAAAAACCACACTTTATACTTTGTACAGTTTAAACTAACACAATGTAAGACATTTAGCAGCAAGTCTAAGAGGAGAGCCAGGCTAAGTATTGCCCATGATTCATGTTTTTTGTGCTAAATTAAGCAAACTGGTTGCTGGCAATAACTTCATATTTAGCTTACAGATGACTTTAAAGGGAGGAACAAAAAAAAAAGTCCACAACCACTACACTAGGGAATGAGAATAATAATGGACTCTTCACACTTTGTTCTTTTCTGTCACAAAGCTGCCAAGTGAATAATTCATTGTTATTCATACGAATTTCACAGCCCCAAACAGAGCTGCGGTGATAGTCGGCACCATTGTGGGTTCCCTGCTCCTCATCTTCATCCTGCTGGTCTTCATTGCCATCCTATACTGGAAGCTGAGCAACAGACATCGCTATGAGAAGGAGTTTTCCAATGAGATCAGGTACTGTACAGCACGGCAGCTCCAGCAGAGACAGCAGTGCATAGTTAAAGGTGTTGGCAGCTTGACGGCTAGATAGCTGAGCTGCTGCACGAAGGGAACAAATCCACACATAGTCTGGCGCATTTCTCCTAGCACTCATTTATCACCAAAAGGAAACTTCTGCCCCTGTTAGTGCCGAAAAGTATTGCCAGCCTGCAAGTTTACATTAAAGGGTATGAATGTTTGGATAAAACATTATTTTGAGCGCTTCTATATCTTTTTAAGTCTGCATAAATTAGTAATAATAGGAGGTTTTTGGCTTCATAACACAAAGAATTATAAAAAGTGAGAGAGAAAAGACATCAGAAACTGAACTTTAAAAGACAGAGGCAATTATAAAGGTGACAACTATAAAATAAACAACATACACTGAAATCATTCAGATAAAAATAGAAACAAAACTGCATGCCGCTCGAATTAAAATGGGGAAAGAAACATGAATATGGTGCAACAAAAATACAGTCTGCTCTAGACAAGACCTGATCTCATACGAAGCCTCACACTTGGCACAACAATTTGATCAACAATCCTTTTTGACTCCACAGTTTCATGCATGTTTTAAGTGCAGAAACATTGATGTGTCATATTATAAATAACATCACTTCTGCTGCATGTAAACTTAATCTGAAACCCTGACTAGGATTCATTAAAAGTTGTCAATTCTTCCGTCTTGTTGATCTTCTCTGTCTTGCTTTTCAGTTGGAAACATGAGAAGATTTAGTATCAACACGCACTCGTAGTAGTTCTTGTCTTGGACCTGCAGCACTGATATCCGGTTTATTAAATCTTGGAAAAATACTAGAAAGTGATGTTTCAGAATTGGCAACACAATCCGCCTACCAGCATATCTAAAGTTCAAGAGTCATTGTGTTATCTCATTTGTTTAATCCGCACCGAAAAAATGAAGTAAACAACTGTTTCATGTGGCTTATGTGCCAGACTGTTTCTGGCTCTGAGCAACCAGCAGGCAATGAACTCAAGCTCCAGAAGTGTCTGATGCATATACCTCAGTAAAAGAGAAAATTATTGTTTTATGCTTTGTTTCAAAATGAATAAATGATTAGAGAGCTTTAAAGCTGTTGGCTAGTGGGTGCATTTTGTTACCACTGCACAGGCCTAGTTTCTAGTTTTTGTGTTAAGCTAAGATAAGCAGCTGCTATTTGATGAAAAAAAGAAAAAAAGAAAAAAAAAAGGTGATGTCAGTCTTGTCAAATGATTTTTCTCCAGAAAGCCTAAGAAAGCCTAGGCCTAAGTGTATTTCCAAAAATGATGGTGAGGTTCATTGATCTTGTTGCACCTTTACTGTGGTCATTGATCGCCCATCTTGCACATTTTGAAACTATTTCAACAAGGTTCTGCCATACCACCAAGCACATATATGGCAAGAGAAAAATTCTGATTTTCCATTTGAGACAGAAAGCACAGTTGGCCCTCTCACCTGTAAATATATGTATGTAAATATATGCAGGCTTTTCACAAAAAGAAAACATCTGAGGAGTACATATCAGTGTCAGGCAAGACCAACTCCAAATGTATATACCTCTCAACACAAAATTTTTCATGCGTAAATGCACTCCAGTTTCAATGCACCTTTTGTCTCAGGAAAGGTTAGTTCAGGTCATTTTTCTATGAAAAAAGAAAACAAAACACAGCTTACATCAAAGCCAGCAAGACTACAGAAAGTGCTTTATATAAGGGGGAAAAAGTATAGGGACAACTGGATTTCTGGAAGTGACATCTACTTTGGGTGACAAAACTCCAGCACAATCCATGTGCAAGTATTTAATTTTCACATTTCTGTGCGCTGATCTTATTCTAGCTGAGATCTGGAACAAACTGAAACTGTGTAGCTAGTTTTAAAGGGCAGCGTGGGAAACTGTCTCAAACAGAAGGTCCCCTCTCAGGCTCTTTTTGGGCTTATGATGATGTAAATAAGTGAGCGGGATGCAGAATGCAGAGCTTCTCCAGGGCTGATGTCCTGCAGTCGACCTCCAATCCTGACATTTCTGATAGGATTTCTCCTTTAGCAAATAAATAGTGTCTCTCCTCCAAAAAAAAGGTTCAGATGGAGTTGAAAATAGCCCACATGCTTTCAAAGTTGATGGTTGAAATGGGAGCAGTGTCAGTGTGGGAGGACATTGCTGTGTACAGGAGACTGAGAAGCACTTCAAGCCACTATGCTGTCATGGGCTTCTCCATATCTGTGGCATACAGGAGTTCAACTCACTTCACTTCACATGAAATGTGGCATCTTACTGACAGCTAATACAAGAGAGATGGCAAAGCAATAATCTTTTGAGCCCATGATAACAATGGTTCCTCTCATTTCTGTCAGTTACAGAAGTGTTCAGGGTAAAAAGTAAACTCTGCAGCTTGTGTGTGTGCGTGTGTGTGGGAGGATGGGGGGGGGGGTTCAGGCATGAGTCATGCAGAGTATCTAATCAGTTCAAATACTGTATCCTCTGCATCTAAAAAACTACATTAATACAGTGAGAGAAGAAGAGAATCCAGCTGTGAAATAGCAGAGGTGTAAGTGCAAATTTGTACGTAAAACTACACTGCAAGGCAGGCGGATGGACAAACTCATAAATCAAAACATTATTGACAGCTTTCATGTTAGTACAAAGGACAGTCTACACGGGTGATGTTTATTGAAGCGTCTCTGAAGCATTCCATCTGTCGCACATATCCTTAACACCAAACAGATACACTTCAGTTTATACAAATGTCACAATCCACACCAGCTCTGACCACCAGCTGGGCTGCTTATTGGACACATGGTTTTGAGTACAGTGACACTATTACAGAGGTTGTTGCCACGGTCAGGGACAGTGGCAGCCAGCTGTAAACATTAACACATTACACTTTACACAATTAAAATGGCAAAGCTGAACTAACATCTGAGCAGTTGTACATCTAGCAACATTTAGCATTTATTGGAATAAGGTCTCTGTTCATCCAAAGAATTAATCCAATATGTGCTCTGATTTTGGGTTTCATTATAACTTCTGTAGGGGGAATCGCTGGCTCTTACTACCAGTTCACAAGGGGATCACTTACTTTATCTCCTGTTTGATGTGGGGCATGCAGCACACAGCGGGTTTATCAGTCGTCTTTTCATTAAACATTTCTTGAAAAATTAATGAAAACAGTGAAAGCGAACCACTGACCGTAAAATAAAGATGAAGATGTTGGCTTCATTTTTGTACAGTTGGAGGAAACACAGACGTATCATCCATCTTTATGTCAATAGACAACAAACAAACTGCCTGTCAGGATGTAAATGAATAAATATCAAAATGAAATAAAATTATGTATGAAGCCATGCCTTTTAAAAAGACTTGCATTTTCTTTGCATAATTGTTTTCTGAACAATCTTATATAAACAGATACATAAAATAACCGGCAGATCAAAACAACTGTGGTAATAGCCTACAAATTAAATGGTAAATCTAATTTTGTGTATTTGGCTTGGACAAATTCTTGTTCACAGCAGTTTTTTTATGGCAACACACACACACACACACACACACACACACACACACCAGAATCACAGTTAAGACTTAATGCACATTATTTCCCACTTAACTTTAACAAAAGCAAATTTATTCCCTTTACCAGCAGAAACCTGAGTCTTTGGCGTCCACGGGAGCAGAAAATGCCAAAGTCGATCAGTTGTGCGGGTGTTTTCTTTGACAGAAGAGCGGATCCTAGCTGGTACTGCAAAGTTACATAAACGCAAAATGCAAAGTAGCTTCTAAGCTTGAACGTTGGCAGCGGTGTCGACGAGGGAAGATTGTATTATGCGCTTCTTGACGGTGTTTGCTGGTTGAAAACCAGCAGAGTGAATTTTTTTCCTTCAGTAGCTGAGAAGATGTGAAAGCAGGGTCTCGGTGAGGGTAGGCACTCCTGGGATGAGCCTCCAAATAGGCAACAGCAAAGATTTATGCTCTTCTCCTACAAGGCAGTGTTATTTTGCTTAATACATACTGTACATTCACTGTGTTAAATTTGGATACAAGCACACAGAAGGCAACCTGTTTCTGTTGCAGTTATCAGAAACAGCAGCTTCATGAATGTACACCTTTTTGTTTTTTGCAGGTTTTGGCTTCTCTTTTTTATTCCGGCAAATGGAATGACTTTTTCTTTTCATCTTGATGCTATCACTGTTCTGTGTCAGACTAAACAATGTTTTGTTTGTTTTATTGTCAATCTCAACCTTAGTACATGACAGTCAATGCAGCTCTACCACAAAGCTTTCATAAATAAGTTCCACAGCTCTGATTTTATATTGTGAAAGCTTGGTCCATTTAACAGAGATTCAAAATAGCTCTTAAAACCTTTTTCATGAAATAAATCAAGCACCAATTCTCTGAATTAAAATACTCTAAGTGAATTGAAATAATTTCTTTTACCTTGCTGCTTTTCTTCTTCTGTTCTGCTCCAATATCGGACAGGGAGGACGCCCCACCTCCTGAGAGCCGGCCGGTCAGTCGCCATACGAGTCAGAGCACCAGTCAGCACCCACAGGTTACTTACTGTCAGGTGGGTGGGACTGAAGAGAACTCTTTCACTGAAGGATTCACACAGGCTCCCTCCAGCACACCGGTCAAATATGATAGCAAGTATGGATACGCAGTCTGACCATCAACATAGCAGAGCTGAACTGAGATCGTAAAGTTTGAGCAGAAGATTCAACACAGTTTGGATATTGAAACTGACAATTTGGACTTGGAGTCTTGCACAGGGTCTCATGAGCTGAATCGAAAGCTGTGATTATTGTTCATGTTAATTACTTTCAGTTGATCTTAGTCACATAAGAAGTTTTCTTCTTTCATATGTAGCATCTTTCATTCACCACGCAGGTGAATGTCAGTGCCTGTAAACAAATGGAAAATGCAAAAGTAACGATAATAAAAAAAATTCAAATTACAAAAACAAAGACAAAGGCCTTATTCTTGCTGTTTGTATTTTCACTTTGAATAACAATTAAATTATCTATTTTCTGGAATTTTTAAATGGAAGATTGGGTTTTATCATTTGCAGCTGAACACTGAAAACTCAATAAAATGCAACTATAAATCCAAACTGATTTAGTCTCAGATTTAAATCAAAGGAGAAATATTTATTTCATGATAGACCTCATTTGGAAATACTCAACCATTCAAAAAAATGTACACATTTAAGTACTTCTCTTTTCCAGGATGTATTGACAGGAGCTGAAATATCAATAGCCACATGCAATGGGTTTTTGTCCACTACATAACAGCGACTAGATCCTCCCCTCTTTTTAGATAATGTGGAGGCCTCCTGTGAGTCTCCCTCACACAGCAGTAGGACTTTTCTGGGGTGGTCAGCCATTGCAATAACACACACCGTAGACAGTCAAAGTTTAGAAACTAAACAAATCGGCATCTTCTGCTCCATAAGTCTTTGTGAACCGGCCAGAGCTGAGGTGCTCAGTGTTTGCGCTTCACTTCTCGGTGAGGTTTGTGGATGCTTTGAGAGTTACTTAAAACTGATTTGTATCGACCCATTTATTGACCCGTTTTAGTCTACTGTGAAAAATTCACACGTATGAAAAGACAAGTCGGCATAAGCTCCGAGCAATATATCAATACTGAAATGTGTAGGTGGCAGAATGTTAAAAGTAAGGCCATATACACCGAGTTATTAAATATATATCTTTATCAAATTAAATGCATAGAAAATCTGAACTAACCTTTTATAGAAAGCTGTGCTGAAAGGGTCAATAAACTTCTCAATATCTGTATAACTAGAATTAGAAAGTTGTCTGGCATACATCTCCTGAGTGCTGTCAGTGGAAAACCAATGAAATGTCTGACAGACAGATTGTGATCAAAATGTCTGCAAATCTGTTTTATTAATACAGTATTTCTAGCATTAGGAAATTACAGGAAACACTGAGCACTGCACCCCTAGACAATCACAAAATGATTAAGGGCTCCTTCTGTGGATTCAGGTTAATCAGCATACGGTTTTCCTTCAGATTCAAAATACGATTCTGACACGATTTCATTTTCACCAGTCTGCACAGCATCAACATGGATTCCACACATGAAAAATGGTTAATATTTTTTTTTTTTTTTTGGGGGGGGGTAATCCGTCACCTGATGATCTGTAAAAATAAGGCTAGGTACAAAAATCATAATAATTGATCAAACTCCATGCAGACAGTAAAACATTTGGCTTCAAATAAAAATAAAAAAAGTTGCTCCAGTTCTTATGACTTAAAAAATAATTCTGTGCAAAAATGAAACAATGAACGCAGAGATTTAAATGTGTGAAGTGGTAGTCAGGTGGAATGTCTTGATGTTTCCCTTTTGAATCCAGCTGATTGCACCCATGGACTTGTGGCACCAAGACTGACGTGAACTGTGTACGTGATTGTTGTTGGCTATAAAAACCCTCCAACTGTCTCTGTGAGTCCATCCAGTCACCAGTTAGGAAAAGTTAAATGCTTCACCATCTTGGTTTCAGGGTCTCAGAAGGTGAGCCGGCCCCTGCGCGTTGTATAAGGGCCTCTCCCCTCCTTTAGCAAAATCCTCTGGATCTGGACAAACGTCTTTTTTTGGGGATGGCAATGTTCTTTACTGGCTGATGTAGAGGTTCAGTAAGAGACCATTCTTCAAAGGCACCGTACTGTACATTGGTCTGTGTGTGTGTTTGTGTGGGCTGCACATGGGCACATGCATACATGGAGAAGGAAAAACAGTCAACAGAGTCGATTCCCTCCACTGGCTTCAGCCCACAAGGCATCACCATGACAACTAAGGCAAAATCTCTCAACATGAAAACGGAGCATATTTTTTTTCATCTTATTTTAGGTTTTCTCGTCTGATTCCTTGCTTTTACTAAAATCAACTTCCCCACAATAATCATTAGTAATGATAATAATCTCTATTCAATAAATTATCTATACTGTACAATTATTTCACCTCGATAGACCTGCAACAAAGGGGAGCCTTTTTCAAAGTAAAGCTATCCACAGTCAGTTTCTGCTGTGTCCTCAGTTCAATAAAGCCTCTGCAGAGCACACAGAGACTGACAGACAGCAAGCCAGTTTTTTTGTCGTCTTTCCTGTACAGAAATTAAACAGGACATCTTCCAAAAAAAAAAAGAAATCCGACAACAAATCCAAACAAAAGCAAAGCTGATGCATAATTGAAGATAGAGAAATGGGGTAGAAACACTCGCTGAAAAATGAGTATCCAGCAAAAACAACAACAAAAAAAGGTTCTTTTTTCTTTGCGTTATTTTCCTGGAGAGAATGAAATTTTCTCTGAGAACAGTAGATAGAAGATGGTTCCTGATTTAAAAGGGAGCCAGGCCAGCAAGCTTTCATACCTTTACTGCACTCCTTCTTCATCCACGTAGGTTGAAGGAAACCATCCAATCTGAAACATAAAGCAGTCATTAATGTATCAGATTTATGAACTCCTTTATAGTAGCAAATGTAAACAAATGTTGTTAAATCTAAACTGAAGTCATTCTATGAATGCATTAGATCAAGGTAGGGACTCTGCCCTCATTGTCCAGAAGATGTGCATTTTTTTCAGAAAACTGCACAGCTAAGATATAACAACCTCGTCCCTGAAAATACTTGAGAGCTACTTGAGATACAACTTCGGCTGTTGCCATGCAACAGTTTCTCCTCCTTGTTGGGTAAGTGAGTAACGATGCACCAACACAAAGTACTGAAAGGGCCTATGTATTTATAGACCAGGCAAAATTATATTTATGCAGATTGTCTAATCTCAATTTCACCAATTCATTCGGATTGTGGCTCCAAACATGCAAACAATGTTTCTTGCTCTGATGAAGACCACAATGCTGTAATGATAGCATGTTGGGATATGTGGTCAGAGTAAACTGGTGAAATTGACATGACATGACACTCTTTTTGAAGGTTTGTGTGTTTGAGCGCTATTTTTTTTACTATTGTTGTTGCTGTTCAGCATTGGAACTATATGACCTTGGTTTAGCACCACAACCAAAGCACTGGGCAAGGTGCATAATTTCAAAGAACTAAATGCATAACAATCTTATCTTGTCACTGGTAAGGTAATGCACTCTCAATCACATAAATGTGAAAAATAACACACTCACTAAAGTGTGCATGTTGTTTATAGCTGTTTACAGTACCAGCTTGGCTAAGCACTGAAGTACATAAATTAAATCTTAGAGACTAACACTGCAGTGTCACCACAAAATAACACTGAAACTTTCATTTATATCTAGTGAGGTTTGGATCCGGATACATAGATGGATGATCTGGATAATGACTTTTGATCAGGGATTATTACACCTATTATAATTTTTTTTCTTTCCTGGAAAACAGTAAAAAGACAATAGTATCATGGCTGGGTTATGAAAGGTTCATCCACAAAAGGCTCAGTTGTTTATAAGCAAGAATGAGATGAGGTTCACCACTGCGTGAAACACATTTGTATAAAGAATATTACAACATGGGCTCCAGAACACTTTGTAAAGGTTTAACACAGCGTCCGAATTTTTAGTATTTTTGGTCTAGGTTGTAGAAAAATAATATCATTATCAATTTAATAATGAAGGGTAGTACATGAGAAAAAAAAATTATTAGGCATTCTACCTCAAAAGTACAGAATTTCACAATTAAACCACTGATATTCAAAAACACTTCTAAACCAGGTGGTTAAAAGAGACAAATAAAACCCTGGCTGCTGGGAAATGTGCCAGTTTAATAGGCTTGTAGTAATATTGAATGTGATGTCAGCTTTTTATTCTAGAGATGTTCCCCATTGGGTTGTAAATTTGATGGTGTTAATGTGTTGCTGTAGAGCCAGAGTGAGTGTATCCACTTAACTATTGTACTGTTGCACAGCTAAACTGGGTTGTATTCTGATGTGCAGTCTGGTGCTGAGGTACTGTAGCTGTCACATGTTGATGTTATTATGGCTTTTACTTCATTAAGGACCTTTGGAGAAACATGTTTTTAAATGACTGTGTCATTTTTGTTACTGGGATGTCTTATCAAATGCCAGATGAAGGCATGTGGGCTTTCCAATCAGTCCAGTATCAGCCTGATCATCTCAAACACCCACAAATGAACACATTTTCATGATAAACTCACTCGTCCGTTGGCCTCGCCTTTCCACCAGCCCTGGTCTCCACCGATCTTGCTGTAGATTTTGACAATGTCTCCTTCTCGCAATGACAGCTCTCTCATGTCTCGTGCTGCAAAGTTGTACCTGGCCACTGCTGTACTGACCACCCGAGGAGTAAACACTGTGAAAATAGGAAGAATTTAACAGCGTACACGGACAGCTTTGTACATTGGATTAAAATAACCAAAGTTATTCATCATTGAGAGGGGAAAGGTCATACTGGACATAGTGGTAATAATTAGCTAGTGAAGAATTATCAGAGGGAACATGGTCAGTTCAGTGTTCAGAGAGACGCAGTGCAGACACACAATGACAAATGAGCATGATGGGAAAGGACAAGTCATTTCATCATGGTAGAAGAAATTGGTTTCCTTTTCTTGATTTAATGAGGGAGTGTCATCCGGGGAAGAACTAAAATGTTCTTGTTAATGAAAAGAGCACCACAGCAAAGAAGTAACAAGGTCAAGAGCACAGACGCTTGTTATGAAATTACTTGCAACGAGGCGCAGGGCAACAACAAGAGCAAGAGATGGAAAAAAAAGAGTACCTGACCAAAAGGGAGCTGAGCTCTGAGAAGACGAGAAGTTGAGTCCCTGTGGACTGAGGAAGGAAAAGTTGTAGGAGGCGCAGGTGGCTGCTGGGAGGAGAAGAGTAAGAGAAGGAGGAGTAAATAAAGCTGGAGCGTGCATGCAGAGCTGGAGCCAGAGAAGCAGAGCTAAAAAAAGCAGCAGAGTTTGAAGTTGTTTTTTTTCTTTTTTAACCTCAAAGACAGGATTCTGTTTTCATGATCGTTAATCTTGACAATTATGTTGTCATGATTTGGCTGCTCTAAGGGTGTGATCACTGCGGGAATTGTCAGTTCATGCCCTGATGTAAATGTTCGGTAGTAGTTAATTTAGTGACAATCAGACTGTATTGAATGCAAACATGAATAAAAAGTGACATCAATCGTCAACTCTTCACATCATATTTCATGTGCACAGCTCTGTACTGCTTCCCAGACAATGTCCATCTGGACATTAGCAAACTGTCTTTCCCTTTCACAGCAATGCAGAAAGCATTATAAAAAGAAAGAGAGAAGCAGATGTAATTGCTCATGGCTTTTACCAGCTCTTGAACAACCCCCCTGATATGAACACGGATGCTTTCTAATCATAACAGATCCTTCCTAATCCTATCACTGATTTCATGCACACCTGCAGACCATATGACATGCCTGCAACCACGGAAGAAGAAACAAAACAAACAAAAAGAAAAACAAAGTGTGGTTAAAAACACAGAAAGAACAAGAGCATATAATCATCAGCAAAGACTTATTTGTCTGCATTCATTTCCAAATCCAGCAAGAACAGGAGGGAAACAATCTTGCTGTAGTGGCCAGTTCCTCCTGCAGATTCAACAAAGGCAGGCCAATGTAGTACAGGAGCCAGAGCAGGTCCAGAGCCAGTATTGATATAGTCTAATGGACAGAGAGGGCTGCCAATTCAGTCCACGGAACTCCGAGTCAGCTGACAAACTCTTCCTCTGTGTCTTTCTCTCTTTATCTATTTTGCAAGGCTAGTCTCCTTTTCTAACCCTGTTCCCCTCTGGACATCCTCCATTTGTCTTAGTGTGAATCAGGAGAGTCACTGGCTTGGGGAAGAGTGAAGACAAAGAGAGTGGGCGGCAGTCTGTCTCATTTATTTTAGCCTTCCTTGCTATATCCACAGCCAAGATGGCAAGGGATTAACTGTATAAGTTGGACCTTCATATTATAATGTCTCTACAGTCAAATTAGTATTCAGTCACAATAATTCATAGGAGCAAGCAGATATATACTGTAAGTTGACCTACAAAGAGCCAGTGACACATCCACCCAATTTCCAATTAGTCAGTTTGGCTTCTGATGACAGTAAGGTAACTGAGTAAGGCCATACATCTTTCTACTTAGCCATGTCTTCCACCTCTTCCTGGGGTAATCACAGGTGTTGCCAGGCCACACTGGATATGTAATTCCTGTGGCATGCTTTGGATTTACCCAGTTGTCTCTTCCCAGTTGGATGTGCCTTGAGTACTATCCACAAAGATGTGTCCATCCAAATCAGATGTCTGATCCTGACTCATTTTGACGCAAAACAGAAGCAATTTCAGCTCAAAGTTCCTAACCCAGATGTGTGAGCTCCTCACTCTGTCTTCAGGGTAAACCTCAACAAAACTGCAAAGTAAACTGAGTATATCCATTCTATCTGATTCTTTTTAAAGTTCATGACCATAGGTAAGTGTTGTAAAACACACTGATCTGTTTCACTACAATGGAACAAAATGGGGCTGCCACGTTTGGGCCCAACACTCAGGGCGAAACCTGAGGGTTGGGTTCCATTTGGGCCAAAACACTCTACACAAAACTAGCTGAACACAGACCATTTCTGTAGAGACTTTTTGTAGACTCTTTTCTACCCCAACCAGACAGACCAGTGTTACAGTCAGTTCATCATCACTGTATGTCCACATATTAGCATCTAGTATTCTGATACTGTCCTTATTTAGTCTATAAATCTGTAGGTCATCAAGCAACATATGCATGTTGCAGCATTGCTGTAGGGTCATTGTTTTGGCATGGCTATTTGATACCACATTTAACGTCATGACAATATTTGCTAACTTGTGAGCATAAAGAAGATCATTTGGAAGGTTTACCTGGTGAGCGGGTACTGGCACGAGTTAGCGATCGTTCTCTAGACTTGTAGGGGTAACGCAATGTAGTATCTAATAACTTGAAGCTTTCTTTCAGTGAATGGGACTGATAGTACTCCACCAGCTCCTGTTATAGTAAACAGCACAGATGGATTATTTTAAAAAAATGTGACCATCTGATGTGTTGGGCTTTTTTCTTTTCCCAACTGACATCATGATAATGTGGGTATTTTTTGTTAGAAGTTAAATATACGACTTACCAAAAGACTCTCAAACTTCTTGGCCTCAGTGATGTGAATCCAGCTGTCTTTTTCAATGACTTTGATGTGTTTTACTTCATCATTAAATCTGTGAAAATAAACACCACAGAGAGATCACCCACAAGGACAGAAATTGTTTACATCTGTATTTGATTAAATTCTTCTTAATAATTTATGTAAAAAAGATTTTATATGTTACAGTTACTTATCATCATGCTTTTAATCTCATGTGCCTTTTGGGTGATGTGTTTAGCTGCTGTCAGTATGGAGTATTTTGCTGTTTAACCAAAGGTCTAATAAACCAAAATAAATTAGAACTTTCACAAGTCAAAGCCAATGATGGAACTTGTTTAATTATTAGTCTAAAGGACGGTCCCTATATTCCTTTTGCACCCGTCTTAAAGATGTAAAGACAAGTGCGCAAATGCAATTCTCCCAGTAAATCACTGTATGACAGCTCCAGCTCAGGATGAAGCTCCAGCTCGGGATGCATTCGCACAGAGGAAATGCTCGCAAAAAACAGGATTAAAAAAAAAAAAGCAATTACAGACTGGTAATTAGCCGGAGCAAAAAGATGCAAGGAAAAAGCTGACTGGGGCATCCCGTGAGAATTTTTATTTCCCCTGAGATGTGGATAAAAACCTTCCATTGAGATTTTGCTCTCCTGTAAGATGTGAAACACTCACTTGATGCTGATGGCAAACCTCTCTGCCTCAGCTGTCCTCTCTCTGATAAGGTAGGTCCCACTGCTGTGGGATTTCAAAAGGTTGTCTGCCTGCTGGCGCTCCATGTTTCCTGCAAACCTACAGAGGAACGAAGAATTAATGTTGTGACCTCCAAATACAAAGTTATATGAGCAATGACATTGTAAAGGCTTTACAAATCATTCAACATCAAACAACAATGTAGTAATTAATCTTTTGGTAGCAGTCATGCTTGGGAGTTAGCTATAAATTTAAATAGTCCACAAAGTTAACAGTATAAAGCATTAACAATGATGTGTGCAGTAATTAAAGGATAGTGACCTTAGGGTAATGTTAGTATATTGTGTACAGGGGCCTTAAGAGTATGAGGATGAAATAATCCTAAATCCACAACCTTCAGAAATTAAGGATCTTACCAAGGATATCCATAGTAGTCTGCTTCCCTAGAGGACTGCCGGCTGGATAACGACTGGAAGGGCTGTCACAAATAACAGATAATGCACATTAAACAACTTATTATCCGATCAAAACCATGGTGCAGAGGTAAATCATTTATATGTGCATCCAACACAAGTACTTAAGTGTACTGCAACAGGGAGTGCTCGAGTGTGTGAATTCACACATACTGTGTGCATCTCAGCCGAGTCATGAAAGGCTCCTCAAATGGCTGAATTTCAAGAATGCTATGAATGCTATGTTGTCGAATGTCTGTTTAGATGTGCTTTCTCCACAAAGGAGGAGTCCTTCACACAGAGATTTTTTAAGGATACCTCACCTCTTTGCATCCTAGGTGTGCTGAAATTACCCACAATCATAAGTACGTGTTTCTTCTTGTCTTTTTACTCCTTTTATTACTAAACTGTAACGTGGCGGAGTGTTAGCGCCACCAACTGTCATCTGCGTGCACAATGCTTTGCTGATCTTTTTAAAAACGGTTAACAAGAGCAAAGGGAAGATACTGCAGATGACGTACTATGCATTAAAGAGAAGACCTTTTCAATCTGTTCCAAAACATCTGTCTTAGTTTTAACCTTCCTTGAATTTGAGATTCACAAACTGCTGTGATTCTCTTCAAATCTATACCTACTGTGCATGTATATGGGTGACGTACCTTTGGGTCCAAATAAGGTTTGACACATGAACTGGGGAAGAAGCCACTCTTTTGTGTTTGTATCAGCTTCCCCTGTAAAATGAAAGCAACGTAAGATTATGTGTATTGCACATCAAATATTGTAGCAAGTAAGTGCTTCACATAAGGCAAACAGATGCATGAGAAGCTTTCAAACAAAATGAAAAGGAAAATGAATTTGATTAAATAGCATCAACGTAGTTAGAGTTCAGTAATCAATTGCACGCAGAATACATATGACAAAATTCAATGGGCAAAATTCAAAGGGGTATATAGGAGAATTCACTTTGCATAGAGGGAAAAATAACAAAGACAAAAAAATAAGTTTTGGCACCCAGCAGTACATGACATGACTCTGAGATAAATGGACTGAAAAGAACACACACTACAACACTATTCAGCAGGAATAGCTTAGTCTTTCAGAAAGAAAAACTTCTGGAAATGAAAGAAATTACACATCGACGCTAGGAGTTGCACCTACAGTTCACCCATCACTGTCAGACATTCACTGCCTGCTAACTGAAGCAATTCATTCTTAAACATGACTCGCGCATTGACATTGCATGGAGGGATTCAGCTGTCATGCCATAGAGGGGTAAAGTAATAGATGAGTTTAAATTAATGGCTTCAGAAAGTTGCCCTGAGTTACTTTGGGAAAAGCTAGCCTGATACAAGAAGCTGAAAGTGCATGAGACAGTGATTCAGCAGTGAGAGTTAAAATTGCCCAGAGCCAGTAGTATTACAGCTCATGTCATCCAGTCTAATTCACTGGAGAAGATCCTCCAGATTTGCAGGTACAGCTTCACTGAAGTTCAACTAAGATTGATAAAGAAGCATAGAAGTTTTCGCCTTCTTTGTTTCAGCAGTGTCTGCAAATTTCAGATTTAGAAGCCTTAAAAAGTAATATTCAGGAAACCTGCATGAATAAAAATGAAAGGACTCCCGTGGGTAATTTACACCGGTGCCAAACGAGTACTAGAAGCTGGAATTTTTATTATTTATTTTCTTTTATTTCAGAATCAGAGGAATTGTAAGTTTGTTGGCAAAATATGCTGACACATAACGGGCCTTCACTCCTACATGAAGATAACCAGTCAGTTTTCCATTATGTGACATGTCAAGTCATGTTGTGTGTGCTGGTAGTCTGACAGTCAAACCAGTGTTTCTGTTAGTTTCAATGAGAAAAATTTAAAACATTTTTAACACCATTAATAGCACAATTTTTCGACCTATTTCATGTTACTGAAGCTACAAGTGTTAATGTGTTAATGTTGTTAGTGTTGTAGGTCACTGGAGACGACCTTTAGTGATGCTCTGCATGTACGAACAGTACAATATTGTGGCATGGCAGGCGTTTTCTGGTAGCTTTATGCAATTCCATGCCACTCTAATGCCTTGATACCATAGGCGTAGCGCTTTCATGCACAGGATGCAGTGCACTATAATTTGTTATTTTCAGCAGCCTTGAATCAAGAACTAAATACACTGTTCTTGAGCCAGAACTTGCACTTAGCTATATTATATGAAATTAACGTGAACCGAAATAATCTTAACTTATTTCTCATGACTATTTTTGAAGTGGCAATACTTTTCATTGTTATTATTTTATATTTAGATAAGAGGAAAAAAGAAAATGACATCTTTTCCAAACAGTCTGGGGCTTCTGGAGACTTGGACTATGCTGGATGAGCTGCATGGGCATTTTAAAAAGAATGGAGAATGGAGTAAACACTGTTATGCCGTAAAGCTCCAGAAATGTTTTGTGTACCCAACTGTCCGTTGGCATGGAGGGTGAGTAGATATTTTGTGAGTTTTAAAGTGGGATGCTGTACCTCCCACCATGTGGTGTCAGGATCTCCCTTCAGCAGCTCAATAAAGTCTCCCGTCTGAAAACAGAGTGGTGTCTTTCCCGGAGGGGCTGGTGTGCCGTGGTAGTTCCTCACTGCAACCATCTTCGGACCTGGAAACACAAGCAAATGTGTGCAGTAAGTATTAACAGAGCTAAGTGGGAGCAACAGTTGGGTTGGTGATGAGGGATAAAAGAGGATGCATCGCACACTTTGTCTTAACAGAGTACCGCTCAGTGCAGTTTGGCTTTCCCTCTTAAGTCTCACATGCAAGTTGGTGATTGAGGCTGATAAAGGCAGGGCTGTATTTTGTTGTTTTTGCAGTGGTCTAAGATACACACTATCAAACCACAACATCCTGACTTCAAATCTGGTCCATGATGTTTGTTTGGTATCCTTTACACTGTCCACTTTGAAGCATCTTACAAGGCAAAAATGCTAAAAAAAAAAAATTACAAAGAATATTTTACCAAGAGCAACTTTTTTCAAACTGGGGCTCATTCTCCACAGCTTTTTCTGTTTTTTTTTTTTTTAAATCTCATCTGAAAGGTCTGAAAGTTTTTGACTAATTTAAACATGTAGTAGCTCCATACGTATGTATCTACATGGCTGATAGTTGCTGCTTCATGTGTTGTCGATATTGCCACGAGATGGCAGAAGAGAGCTGTGGTGTTCAATAGCAGTTGTATCAATAACAAACTTGTTACATGACAGCTGACAGAATATCCAGCTTCATCTCAAATTATTCTCCATCATGTTGGAGTGACAGACTGTGATCTTACCTGATGATATTCCAGGTTCCTGTAGAAGAGAAACAACAATATTATTATGACCAAATTACTCAGAAAATTTCTTAGAGTGCAAAATGGCACTTTGGGGATGATAATGAGATGATGATGATGATGATGATGCTAGTGGTAATACTGCTAAAGTATGCTGACTATTAGAAGCTTTACTCACCTGGTCATGAGGATCTGAAACGAGACAAAACAAACACTGACATTCATGAAAGATTCTCAACAGAATTGGCCACCATAATTATACTCACTTGAATTAAACTAAACATTTGAGAATATCAACTCCCATACTACACATTAGGCTTGATGTGGCTCTTTTTAATGTACAATAAAAATCACAAAGGCAGGTTCATTTGTTTGGCTGCATTTTGGTATCATGCAAGAAATAATGTGTTTCTTCCTGCTGCACAGCCATTATAATTCTTCCCATTCACAACCAACTTCACTTTTGTTACCAGTTCTGTTCAGTCCAGAGAAATTATTTTTCACACTAACTAACTGAAGAGTTATTATTTAACCTGAAGAAAAAAACATGAGATGTAGGCTAATGCACTGACCCGTACGCAGATGTAGAAAATCTGCAAAGTCAGCTTATGATTTTTTTTTTTTAAGTTATGTTGTAAATCTGTAGTTCCCAAGCTGGGAGTTGAATTAACTTCAAGACATTGCAAGGTAAACCTGAGGTAAATCACCTGAATAAGAGATAAGTAATAGCATTCCTTTGTCATGAAGGAATTGCTTCATTTTAAGCAAGACAAAAAGGTTAGGAACCACTGGTCTAAATTATCAGTGGTATATCTGCTGAAAAGCTTGAAGGTCAGATAATTCTGTCTGACTCCCAAGCTGTGGTTTTCCTCTTTGGTTCCAAACCCACAGACACAATCCCACACAACCCACCCTGTTTTCCTGCTGAATAAAGTAGTCTGCAAGCAGGACAGCAGGTTTACACAATTCACAATTCATAATAAATTCCTTGAAAGCATATCAATGTCATAATATCATTCACACAACACTGATTGAATGTGTAATCCTAATGATATCATACGTACGTAATATACTGTAACACTGACTCTTCAAAAGTAAATCAGAATCAGGCTTTCTTTGAGAAAATTCGAGGAAACACCTACTGATTTTACAGATGGTGATGATTTCCAGACACTCTTTGTGTGCTCCTGTTCCACAGCGAGAGCAGTAGTAGCCCTGATAGAAGATTCCCCTAGGGGACACACACACACACACACACACACACACACACACACACACACACACACACACACACACACACACACACACACACACACACAGCAGGATTGCAAACAGGAAATGTCCCAGACACAAATTAACTTCTTGTGAATACAATAGACAAGGAGACCTGCTACTTGTTACTATACGCCTGAGACTGTGGTAACACATGCTCCATCATTTCCACTCTCTAATCTTTTGAAATTATAAAAATCTACACGCTCCATTTAAGACCATGCACTCCTGAACCGTATTTGTTACGGATACTATAACGCTGCATGCATCGCACACTGCCATGTTGAATAGCAAGTTCCATAAATCACAATGAGATCTGCTGGGGCTGTGGCAGTAATTAGCATTTAGCAGGGAGTGAGAGTGTTGGTCCCTGGTTCTACTGGCGCTGTGAATTTAGGTCAGTCAAGCCATGAAATTTGTGGGTCAATACATAGAGTGGAGTTTAGCCTGCTGACTGTAATAGAGGTGAAAGTGGTGATTCAGTGACACGGGTTATCCCTACTGTAGTCAAGCGCCACCCTCACATGGGAGGAGGTGCAGCCAGGGATACTGTGGACAGCGCTGGGAAGGGGAATGTTTAAAAATATCATCCGTTAGCCTCAGTCGCACTTGGTAGAATAATTTTTCCAATGAGTGCTTTTACACTAATGAGGGGCTATGTTAGCCAAAAACATTTTCCCTCTGTGATTTAAGTCTGTTTGTTTGTTTGTTGCTCACCAAATGTGGCTGAGTTTCTCTTGAGTTTAGCACTTCATACTTCACTTTCCATAATAATGTACAATATTATACTGCATTACTGTTACATAAAAACAGTCCTATAAAGTCACTTACTGCACACAAATACACTTTACACAGCCTGAATGTTATTTTTTGGGTATGAAGCAGGTACCAAACCATCAGTACTGGAGTTATCAGGGCGGTTACCTCAGAAGCATCTTGCAGGCTCGACAGTTGGTATTCTTATCAAATGTGTGCATTTGGAAATTATGCTGATTGGCTGTGGCTCTCTCTGGCTTGATGTTGGACCTGAAAGTAAACAATAAGGAATCAGAGGAACTGATTGGACAAAGCAGGCTGTATTTGTGATTAATTAGCTTGACTTTTCTTTTTAATTCACTGAACTGGAGGTAAATGGACATTTCCATCTGGTGAGTATATCTAGAGACAGTTTCTCAATTTAATTTCCAGACAAATTACTATATCACAATTCACATCTCACAAATTAAAATGCAACATACTGTCACTGATGTTATCCATGTTATCAATGTGGCTAGCGTTACTACGTAATAATACTCACATGGCCATGTCAAACTGTTCCATCCACTTCCTCTTAGTCTCCTCAGTTTTACAAAAGAACTGAAAGCCCTGCTTCCCTTGCAGGTGGATCAGGTAGAAACCATAAGACCACTGGAGAGAAAAAGTGAGTGAGGAACAAATGGCAGAAAGATATGTGGATGGCAATGACAGAGATAGGCAAAGAACCTTGTGATATCTTTGCTTTTCGAATTAACATACAAAAACACATAGCAAATATAATCACATTTAACCAATTAAGCTCCGCATGCTTTTGCGATGCAGCTGATCAAAAGCCGGAGGGCCAGTCACAGAGCCGGTGGGTGCACGTGCAATCACGGCATGACACCCAAAAACACCATTGCCAAGTATGAGAGGATGAGAGTTCACTTGAGCTTACCATTTTTCCACTCGACTGGTAAGCATGCAAAAAGAAAGACACCAGAGAAAGACCCAGTTACACATGCAAACATGGACAGACACATGCAGATTCGAAACAAAAAAGCAATGTTAGACCGGTGGTGCAATGCACTGCGGTACATTTTCATGAATCCTAAATGACCTTCATTGCATTTACATGGTCTTTCAAGCATGGACGAGCAAAATGCATATATGACACCTCAATCCATATCTGAAATTACCATCAACAAGGTCCTTCATCTCAAGGGCAACATTTGCAATGATTACACCGGATGTTTCATCACCTGGATGACTAGCAAGACTGCCTTTACAAAGATCTCAGTGTGTAAGAGATGATACTGCCTCATGCCCTTTCAAACTAAAAGGATGATACTTACCTTTTTCATGTCTCTGTTGTTCATGGGGTCGTCCGACATTTTATAAGACTGCAGTTCAATGATCTCTTTGAGTTCATAGTTATAGCCTTTCCTCTTGCAGACAATGACCACTTTATCAAACAGGAAAATATACCTAAAGACACACAAACACACACATGTATTCACTGCTAACACTTATATATATTTCACACTTACAATATTTCATTTGTGGCATTGGCATTAATTTCTTAAACCCTTTGGATGCATTTCTGTAGAGTTTGGACTAACCGGTCCTGTTTCGTTCGGTTGACAATGGAGCACACCTTCAGCTCTCCGTCTATCTTTGGCCTCCCATACTCCTCCAGTTTCACCTGCTGCTTCGGTCACAAGGACACACAAAATGTCAAACCACTGTATACAGTCATTTCAAAATTAAATGAGAAATTATAAATAGTTCAGCTACACTGGAATTTCAAACTGATCCAAATAAACGTAAAACGGATGTTGCGATCTGGACGCTACACAGTCCATGCTCAGTTATTTTTCTATCTACCCAATCCAAATTTCACATTGTTTACTTTATCTAAAGTCACACATACAAATCTAAAATTAACTCTGTGAATATTTGCACCTCAGTAGGAAACAGCAGATGAAGAGAGGTGAGAAGAAATAAGCGACAGAAAGACAAGAAAGGTAAAACAAGAGAGCTAGAAATATAGAAAGTGAACGTCAGCCTGGAGTGTTCATAACTTGTACATGATTTGCAAGACCAGATGATTTATTGGGACATTACAAATGTGCAAGATCTTGACAGGTGGTGAATACATGATGCCAGGGTTCTCAGCAGTGGAAAAAGAACAAGGACATTTTTAAGAATGAGTTACTGCGTTGTGACCCTCAGTGACTAATCACACTGACAAAAGTTAAATTCCAGCCTAGTGATAACAGTGTCAAAAAATGACTTATACAAATACGCAAAATCTAGCATAATAAATTGGATTTTAAATGATACAAGAGAAAGCACTTCAGTTTATTTACTGAATGGTAATTTGACGATGTTAAATTTCTCTGTGGGAAGATGCTAATGCAGGAAGACGATTCCTAATCCAAAAAGGAAATGTTGAAAGCACCTGAAAATGTGATTTTAGACCTTTTAGTGTAACACTAAAGCAGCAGGTTGACATTTCAGGGAGAGATGAGAAAACCATACCACTCTCCAGTCTGTCCTAGAAACCTCACGGTGACGAATCACCGGCTATATTTTAGCGTACAGAGATCCGCACAAGAGTGGTATCAAACTTCTCATCTAACTTGTCAAGAAAGCAACTATAGCTCTTCGTCAGGCATGTCTGTAGAAGGGCTTGTGCCTGAAACGTCACATGGGGCTCAGATATATGTTCATGTAAGCACTGTCTGTTTCTATCCAGCACCTAGCATTTATTATGTTTGTTTGTGGGCATGTGAAATTTTGTTTTTCCAGGAAATATCTGACATCACCATTTCCAACCCCTCCCTTTCCAAACCAACAAAAAGAGACATAAAAAAACACAATACAGAAATTGCTTATACAAAATAATGAATAACTTTGGCCATAGTATATATTTTATATTATTATACCAACACATAGAGTGATCAAGACAAATGTTTTCAAAAACTTTAAACATCAATTTAGTCAAAAAAATCTTGGAAAAAAAAAACTAAAAAACATTCTCCTCTAGATGGAAAAAGAAGTAACCAAAGAGTACTTACAAGATTTTCTATTGAACTTTGGAATTCGCTGATTTTCTTCAGTGTCTCATTGTCCCTTTTGACTTCATTGATGTACATGGCAAGGTCCTGACAGAGAGAAGCAAAGATCCTTTCAGTCTTCAACTGAAAATCTTTCTGACATCTGTCATATCATGGTAGATTTACAGTCTTTTAAGCCACAGTGGCTGTATGAAACAATTTACAGAGCTTTGGCTTCGAGCACTGTTGATTTATTATGTAATATTTTTTAAAGCGAACTCATGAACACACATACACAGGTCTGGGGAACACAGACCTGCATAGCCTCCAGAGCCTCCTTGAGTTGCTGTCTCTCTGGTCGGTCAGTTGAGTGACTCAAAAGTTCCTGTAGAAGAAGAATATAGTAATTATAATAATGATGATGATGATGATGATGATGATGAGAAGAAGAAGAAGAAGGAGGAGGAGGAGATGAAGAGGGAGAAGAAGAACAACAACAACCATCAACAGCAATATAGATGAAAACAAAATGGAAGAGGAAGCTGTAGAGGTTAACTAGCCTCCAGGCCTGACTGTTTGTTATGGTAATGAAATAATGATATGTTGATCTGTTTTGATCTGTGATTGTCTGCATCCTCCACTGGCTTATGGCGGTAATTTAGAAAATGCTCTATAACCACAGTGGGTTTTGTGTAAAGAAGCCTTAACAAACATTTTATGGTTTTCTAAATAAAAATCAAAATCAATCCAATCACCAGGGTCCTCAAAGTCTGATGGGACACAGTGTGTTTTATTGCCACAACCTAGTTGGAATTCCCATTTGAAGCACATATTTAGACTACATGGGACATCTTGGTAGTGATGTGCCTGAATGCTTCTAATAATAGGTTAATATTTGCATCCAAATGTGAAAATATTATCACTTGACATGATTCACTTGTGTTTGCTGTGACTCATATCTTTAGGCTTATGGCAGCCACAAAACAATTAATTATCTTTTTCAGTTATATTCATTTCTCTAATATTTTCCCATTTTTATCAATGTGGAGCGTGCAATAGCCCGTCATGGCAGATTTTGACTTGTCATAGCAGTTATAGGACAGATATTATTGCAATAAAATGCACATACCAGGGCAATGGAGCTGGAAAACCTAAAAGGAATACAGCCTCTCAACAATACACATTACAAATCAAAATATCTGCCTTCATAAAAGGTCTAATCTCCTGCACTGTAGTTCCTGTCACTGCTAACTCTTTCACATGCTAGCTTCATCAGAGGGTGCAGCAGCTCCACCCCCACTGTGCAGTCACCATGAACAGTCATTAGGACAGTGACAAGAGACAAGACATTATCCCACACTGGCTTCCCACCAGCAGCACTACCAACACAACCAAGAGGAAAGTACTGCTACTGAGCCCCATTTTACATGAATTAAATATATTTTGGTCCAAGTGACCTGCTGACTCAGTAAGTCTTTTCAGTACCATGGTGGAGAGCGTTCGCTGACAACATGCTGCTGTAAAACTCATAAACTGAACTTTAGATGAAAGATATGAAAAACATTGCAAATTCATCAAATATTAAAACTCTGCTTGAGGAGAATTACCTCTGAGATGACTGTGCTGAATTCAGCTGAGTGAGAGTGCAGCTGTAGTACATAAAAGATGAAAGGAGCATAGTATTCACACTATGACCTAATAGGGAAACACTACTGTGATGATATCTATAGAAAATCAACTCAAGATGTGCCCTTAGGCATGACTGGACACGCACACACACACACAGAAAAAAGGGCCTGTCAGTCTGACATGCCCCAAGGCCAAAGCATACAACAGTGTTACTGCAAAGCTGTGGGAAGGAGTGAAATGGGTTGCGTTTAATCTGATTAGTGCATGGTTGATTTGACCTCAGTGCCTTGCTGAGACTCCTGCAGCGGTCCGATTCAAACTAACAGAGAAGTCACAGCAGTATCTGTGCAGTCCTGCAGTCACCTGACGCAAACACTCGCCTCCACCCCAGTCCATTACGCACTTCATCATAAACTCATATGCTCATCCATAATTGAGATGCAGTCAATTAATCATGGGGAATATAATATTGGCCAGCTTGTTTTATATGTGAACGCCAGGAGAGAGAGAGAGAGCTCCAGGGAGAAACGTTGGCTGCAGTGACAGTGGTCAGACATTTTGCTTAAATACATTTGCATATCAGGAGAAGCTACATCAATGCAGGTCTGCAATTAATGATCATTATTATTATTATTTAATGAGACAGGATGGAATAAAATAAACAGACAAAGGAATTCTGTTTATTATGAAATTAGCTAAACCAAATCTGAGAAAGACAGAAATTTCAGTCAACTAACTGCATAACAGACAATTTTAGCACTTGACCTGATGAAATGACATACAGTAGCCTATAAAATAAATGAAGAAACTAAAAACTTAACTTGCAAAATACTTTACAACCTCGACAATGAGATATAGACCAAATGTATATATTGTCCTGTATTGAACCACTTGCACAAAGTCTTCTGACTGTCTTTGTTGTCTTTTAGTTGCTATTTGTGATTACAAAAAAAGAAAAAAAAATATCTCAGCATACATATTTGAACCAAGGACAGAGTAACAATAATGGAAACCAAAGATGAAAACCAAATCTAAACCAAAGTTCAAGTACAAAGGCAGATACACAAGACAAGTATTAGTTTA
Source organism: Scatophagus argus (assembly GCF_020382885.2). NCBI lineage: Eukaryota > Metazoa > Chordata > Actinopteri > Scatophagidae > Scatophagus > Scatophagus argus. The sequence goes on along the minus strand of NC_058512.1, from coordinate 15,001,536 downwards.
AATACAAAAAAAACAAAAAAAACAAAACAAAACAAAGTACAAAAAAGGGAAAAATAATCTGTGCCCAAGTTGCTGGTTGCAAACACAGGAAACACAATTTCATGAGGTGAGTCTGGAAAATTATGACAGAAATTGTACATTATGGCCTGAGGAGTGGTATATGTACCCCAGAAGTGCAGGAGTCTATAAAAATATGGTTGAAAATCATTCCTTTATCAACAAATTGATAAATATGCTACAAGGTGTGCTGCAAAGTAGATACTGCTGCAGGAGAGGTTTCTATCAATGTTTGGATATTTTGTCACAGTAAAACTGGTACTGTTCAGGGACACTGTACATACTGTACATACATGCTGTGAACCCAAGCTGACTACAGCTTCCACCACGAAGAAGCATAAAACATTTCACAGTCGCCTTTTAAGCCTCAAGTTGATGATTGTTTGATGTCTAAAGGATCTAAAGCAGTTTAGATTCCAGCTGCCTCATTCATTTACGATGACTGTTCTGAAAAATGATGGCACTGCAGGTTCCGCATTGTGAGATTTCTCCTACCTTCAGTAGTAGGTGATACTTCAGCACCCTCTGCATGGGAACCACCAGAAGATCCTGCAGCTTGAACTTCCCTTCCTGCACCTTCATAGTACATTCCTGTGGAACAACAAGCCAAGCAGCACGGCAATTATTACAAGTTTTATAATGCAGCATTGCATATTTCCCACTAACAAGCATTCATTCATAGCTGAATAATTCATTGTGTCTTGTTGCATTGCCATTATGGCTTCCACACATTCATGGGGTATTCCATTAACGACAAAGAGGCCAGTTTATTCTTTCAGGGCACAAAAGCTCTGGTCGTACCAGCTATTAGCGATGCAGTTAGTCTGCATGCTGACTGGGAAATTCTTCTGACCAATGAATACATTTCTATAAACTCTGCTCTGGCTCCATAAGAAAATGTCTTTTGTTAGGGGTATCCTATAAGTTTCCCTAAAGTGGTTTGCATAGGCCTGTCTTTCTTCAGTTTCTATACCCGAGCAGTAACAGGGACAGCTTATCCCTCTTTAAAAACAACGTTCCTGTGTGAAAAGAGAATTGGAAGTTGTTTTACCCTGTTACAAAGCTCTTCTTTTGACAGAGTATCTCAGTGTTAACTACCTAGGCTGCAATCACATTTTTTCTTTTTCTTTATTTTTTTGCCAACAGTTCCAAGTGTCATTTCTCTGGCCATTATACCCACTATAACAGGAGTGCTGGCTTTGTTCTATAATCAGTTCAGATTCTTCTAAAACATCCTAGAGCAGAGAAGATCAGATATATAGTTGCACACAAAGGGGGGTTTTGCAGCTGAAACATACTTGAATATGATCAATATTTATATCATAAATGTAACACAACAAACAAGAAGCTACCCAAACAAACCCTTTTGAAGGCAGTTACTGGTTATCCATTCTACCCTTGACAATACAGTCACATATAGAAATGGGGCAATGTTGAATCATGTTCATTTGAACAGAATATTATGGATTAAACAACTCTGAGGGCATATTTGAAAATTACATTATTTGCCTTTCTGATTTCATCTCAGCTTGGCTATGACAAGAGCAAATTCATAGCAAATTTATTGTTCATTTAAGAATTTTTTTTATTTACTTCCATTCTTTATTCAACAGTTAAGTTCATTTTCATACTTGTGCAACGATTTTGAAAGAGATGCCAGATACTTGTATTTCATTAGTAAATTACTGAAATGTAATTAATTACAATCTGAACATGATTCCATTATTTTAGATTGTAGCTGTACCTGAACAGGCTGATGGCTTGATGTTCAGCTGCTGTTTACCTGACATCTGGTGAATATTATTTTGCTTAGTATAGTGCTTCATAATGGCATGCTCTATTCTGTTACTACATTGGTGTCCAAGCAGATGTAGAAGATGTTTTTGCATTGCTTATCGGGTGTTATTTTGCCAGTAAAGACCGTTACTCATACGTCACAGGGTTTTACTCAAGTAGGTCCATAAATAGCTATTTTTTTAAAAAAAAAAACTTTATGCATTAAATCAGTGGGCTATCATCTGTTTGGGGTGAGTGGTGAAGGACATCACCTCCACTTTAATCTTCACATCCTCTCGTGTCGCTATTAACTCATCCAGTGTCTTCTGGGCGTTCTCCATGTGGCTGCAGTACTGACCATAGATCAACAACCTGGTGAAGGACACAGTTCAACAACAAACATCAGTCTACTTGCTCTGTCACAGCTTGTCATCCTTATGTAAGGATGCAGCGAGGAAAAAAAAACAAGGACGTAACGACGACGTGACATATTTTGACAAAGTAGACATTACAAATAATAGTAGATTAATGGTTATACATGAGTCCCTCTGCTAGGTCTGTTCACATTGTGCCCCTAAAGAACTCCAATCATTTTCTGAAGGCTCTCTATGACACCAAACACATTTTTTTTTTAAAAGTCAAGAAAGCTATAAAAGCAACCTGACTGAAGTCTCAAGTATGTCTATAAATATAAAGTATTGAAAAGACAAGTATAACTGCAGTCACACTCTTGCTGATTACATTTCATTTTTAAGCTGTTAACTACATTCACTCCCACGAGGCTTTCTGTATCTGACAAATGCTCCAGCTTCAAACGATAAAACGTTCACGTCTGTTAAGAGAAATCCGTGGCTGAGATTTTGATGCAGATATTTCCTGCTTCTTCTCTTTTGAAGACCTGTGTGCTCATAAAAGTTGTTCAAAGCCTAGGGTATGGTACAAATCTAAAATCGAGACTTAATAAAGACTAATGAGGCTCTTTCTAATTGTCAAAATGTTGGAAATAGATCATATCTTTGTAAAAACATAAAGACAAAGGAGATTCCTTTTTCAGCCCACAATTAGCTATGAACTGGTATCTTAGGGCCTTGAGGCAATGTGCTGTGCATTAATTTTAAGATTGATAACACAATTTCAGAGGTCAGCCTCGGAGTCATTTGGCAGTATGCTGGACAGATAAATTAATATGTGAATACATGTATCATGATTAGGAATATATGCGAATACCATGAATAAGTAATGTCTGGATTTTGTTCCCAGGGCAATATTTGGAGGGTTGGCATCATCTTGCTAATACTCCACAATCACAGAGCACTAATGAAAGACACTGCTTTAGATCAGCTACTTGCAGAGATCCTCTTATCAGCGTGTGAAGAAAAAAAAAATCTCTTAATTTCAAGCAGTGAGGATATGAGAGCTGAGTTCATTAGATATTACAATGGGACCCTGACACAGATCTGCGGGTTCAGCTGGGAGGAAGTTCAAAGTCATCTTGCCTGGAGGATACCACTGCACGTGGCCCACTGCTCATTCACTGAGTCAAAGTAGGACATTGGCATGGTTGTTATATGGCTAGACCCCCCCCACCCCCTAGAAAAATACCCATCTGTTTCAAGCAGTACTTTACTTTATGGCTTCATGTATCCAGAAGTTGTTTCCTGTTGTAAGAGTAAAATGTTGTTTCTAAAATGTTGAGGCTGTAAAACTGTGGCGTCATAAACTTTTGATGACTTCATTCGGTTTCACTTTTTCCAGAGGTGGAAAGATGAACACTGAGCCGAAAAGCAGAAAGCAGAATTTCTGTCAGATCCGTTCATGGGTTAATCGCCATCTGCTCCAAAGATTTCCGCCACTGATAATCAGTGGAGCTTCACTTGGGTCCAGGAGGAGTTTTGACTACAGCCCCCCTGCAGTGAGGCTCCTGCTCTGCAAACTGGCCCTTGGCAAACAAGCGCGTGATTAAGACTTGATCCACACTTGGAGAGACAGCTCCTTTCAGCTCTCGCCCCTTCAGGACGACAAAGTGATTGAGATTAATGGGTCCTTGATCAATGATGAGACAGCAGGCGGGCTGTGCAGCGCAGTGAGGATTCAGAGGCACCCATCATATTGTAAGTTTTCGGGACAAAATGTGACATAAAGGTCTTCTTTGAAGAAGCTGCTCTGTGACAGGAATGTAAAAGGATCAAACTTCTGCTGGGAATGTGAGAATCATAGCAGTGTGGGAGTTTAAGTGATGTAAGTTTTTACTGGAAGTCATGAGTACATGACACGGCAGAATAACAACAAGAGATATTTAAAAAGAAAGAATGTGGTTAAGATGAACAAAATGAAAGTGTTTCAAGTTTTTTACTGTGCTAGGCCTATATAATACCAAAAAATAAAATGTATACAACAAAACATTCAGTGAGAGGCACAAGTGTTAGATTTGAGAGATCAGTGATGGATCTTTCACTTTTGTAAAGGGAGCTTAGGATACGGCTCAGAACGCAGGGTGTTGAGGGAGGACGAGGGGCAGCTGCCCACCCTCACTCAGGAAGTCCAATTTCCAAACAAACCTAATATGATTTAATTTAATTTTTATGACATATTTATTGTATAGTAGCATTAGCCTTGCTTCAAGGAGCAGGAGGCAGCTGTTTTCACCAAAGATCTGTTCAGCACTCAATGGCAGACATAAAAAGTTAGCGACCAGCTGGTGACAGAAGTGGCGCCGCTGAAAGAGTTGTTGCCAGACAAACCAGATATAAAACATGAGTGTATATTGGACTTACTTATTGGACTTGATGGATGGATGGGCTGTGGCGTACAGTTTCACCAAATCTTGGATTTGGGATGGGCCTGAGCCTTTCAACACATGGTAGGCAAGTACCACTCATTCAAGACTTTAAGTTATGGAACTAAAAAAACTGAACATATGAAAAGAAATTATTTTGCTCAGGGAATTCTGCTGCTGACATGCAACACAAAAAAGGATCAGTTTAGCACAACTGTATTCCTGCTGTTTTCTCATTGAATTATTTGTAATAGAGTGTAATGTGTAACATATATTCAAATGTGAAAGAATCCCAGCTTATTGTTATTCCTTTACTGATATATTTAAGGTTATGATCATTTGTGTGTGTGTGTGTGTGTATGTGTGCGCACGCGTCATGCATTTTTGCATCCATCAAAGAGAATTTATAGTTGGTGTCCATTTCCGACTGGGTCAGGCCTAGCCGAAAAACTGCAGACCGGGTCCAAGCTAGGGCACATCATCTTTGATCTAGGTCAGCATAATAGTTTGTACTTAATAGTAGTAGGTAGTCAAATAATAACTGGATCTTTTGATGGCATGTTGTGAGGAAACAAGTTATATATTTACAATTTAATAACAGCCTTTCATTTGAGACTTGAGATGCTAGTCAGTCTTCATCGAGACAGGCAGCAGAACAAAAGTGCTTATGACACACAAGCACACTGCAGCATGCATCTTCTCCAGTCATCCATAATTACTCTGTGACACGATGATGAGTGCACTCCCTACAACCACTTCTGGACACATCACTGTGGGAGGCAACAACTCTTCATTTCCTGTTTTCTCATTGCATCTCTGCTTGAATATTTGAATACTGTTTTGCATGTATGAAAAATGTAACTCTTGAGTCTAAATTTGGATACATTGGAAAATAATCATTTGGATAGCTCTTGAAGCAATCCCATGTCCTCCTTTAGCTCCTACACAACTAAAGTAACCTTGGAAATCTTAAGAACTTCAACTGAGGATAAAATAGTCACTGATTTAAACATCTCATGTAGAGTATTCAGACAGTTATAAAGCTAAACTGCAAGCTCCAATATTTACAATGAAACATTATTGAGGGTAATGCTCACCAACACAGCACCTACACTTTCTTTGAGCATACTGTATATATACGTGTTTACATTGTGTGTTACTCACCAAAATGTATTGAGCTTATACTTTTCCAAAAAAGGGGTTGAATGCATTTGCTTTCTTGTAAAATATTTGCAGTTTTAAATCCTATATTGTTTACATCCGAATTCAGTAGCTTGCACTCTTCGTCTTCTGTGCTTTTGCGAGTCTTGTGCACTCTTTAGTTTGAACTACCAACTGGCAAATAAAAACCGACATTTTTTTTCCCAACTGAAAGATTTTCACATGTGCCATTATAAAACCTACAGTAGCTCAAAACTGCAAAGGAAGCTTGCAAACAGGTGTGAGTATGAGAATAAGGAGGAACACAGGAACCTCTGAACAGCACAGTTGTTTGTTTCGCTTTGGGTCGGGGAGTTTGCTGGTGCAGTGAAAACTTGCTGTTTATATTCTTTTCAACGACGGTGATATTGCCCTGCTGTGCTGGCCTGTTTCATAATGAGGATGCTGTCGTGCATGTTATTTCACAGAAAATGCAATTTTGAGTAACTGCGCCCTGGGCCTTCACCCCCACCCTTGTGGAGCACTATGAGCCGAGCCAGCCGACATAGGAAATCTCCAAGCAAACCAGAAGTGACAGGCTGTGGAGCCAGCTAATATTCTCTGACACATGGCATTGGGACCCCCTCACCTCCACTCAACATATCCTGCACACAGCAAATGGAGGAGAACATAGAGCAAAGACCTCCAATAAAGAGGCTCATAGTGCGGCCATGATTAGGCACCGAAAGGATTTCAGGGAGCCAGATTACTCCGGAAATGAGTTGAGGAATGTTGCAAATGAGGATATCAACAAGAGGGTACTTAGGTGCCCATTTAGTTTATAGAGCTTCCTCTGAGTGTACTTTCCATTCAGCCAGGCTCTGGCTGTTTAAGAATTGAGAAGTAGTCGAGATAAACCAGTGACATTTTCAGTGTGGCATTCAGTTCAATGACAAATAGAACAAAAAAAAAAAAGCTTTTCATCTCTTGCACAGACGTATGCAAAAAAGGATACAAGCACATTGTTGTAAAGGTCACAGGGACTTACAAGCATAGATAACCAAATTAATTATGCCAAGCTGGGTCCTCAGGAAAAACGCCAAGATGTCTGATGAGAGCAGTGCTGCCTGAGCCCAAATCCCCTGGTCACTGTTATTATTGCCACAGCGCGACAAGACACCGGTGGATCATAATGAGGCAGGTATACACGTCAATCACATGAAGACAGTCAAAGCTTGTGACGCACAGAATCTGCAAATCTAATGAAGCGATTTCTTAAAATAACCCTGTGTTGCATTTTGGAGAATGTCGCTAAAGGTAAATATTGACAATGAATGGTATGTCACCATGCAAATTTGCTTATGAACAGAAACTAAGTCTGTCAGAGATAAAAAAAAAAAAAACCCAGAACAAAACAACCAAGTAGTTCCTTTGCTCCAGTGAATAAAAATCTTTACATTTCAGTTTAGTGTGCTTCCAATTCTGTGCCGACTGTTTAAAAGTCTTGTTTCTAGTATGACTATGTCTCTGTGTACAAAGTCCAAAAAGTAATGGTTTTCCCAGTTTGTCAGTCCTCACAGAGCCTATACAATATATGTATACAAGTCGACAAAATATAAAACGAAGGTCTAGTCCTTTTCGGACATTTTGATGCAGAATTGTTACATATTATATCATTATTCTTAACAAGACAATTATTCTAAACCAGATTTACCATTCCTTGTAGAAAAACCCAAAAAACACAGCTAAAATCTCAGTCATCAGTACAAAAAGTTGAATCTACTCAGCAATGTGAATGATGGAACTGCAGAAGCTACTGTTTCTGCTTTGCACTTTTCCTCTGTTTACCCGTTTCTCCGTTTTCATGTGCGTATTCTGAGCTTCATGAGACAAGTCTTTTATTGGGACCTCTGGCCGGCTGGACCTTATCTGGGATTGCGTGCGAATAAAGATTTCCAACCACTGCTCAATCAGATCAGGGAGTCACGATGAGCTAAACCAGGAAGGAGATCCAGCAGAAGTGTGTGCGTGCATATGTGAGATAGAGAGAGAGAATATGTGCCTGCCTCGATCTATGAGCAGGAATAGAGTCTCTAATGTCACACTAGCTTTGTGTTACATGGCCCTCTAGGCTTAAGGAAAAGGCCTGCGATGAGCCTATTACCTATGCAAACTGACTGTCGCCCAAACAAATACTATGAATGTTTCGGGTTCAAAGTGAAAAAAGTGTGCTATCTGGATACTGTGCAGAGGAATATAATAGACACTTACATATGCAAGTATGTAAGTATGTATTACCACCACCCACACACATGTTGAAGTATGACTCACTCTTGCAGTAATGGCTGTATCATCCGAGGAGAGTGGCACATCCATGGCTGTGTATGGAATCATGACTGGGGCCAGAACCTATCATCACCATCATTACCATTACCTATGAATCAGCCCCACTCTGCACAGCAGGGAGGCAAATCACTGCTCCCCTCAGGGATGCAAATTATCCACACGTTGCGCAGCAGCTGGGCATGATGGAGATTCATCGGAGAGAAAAGCCTGTTCCCAAATAAACCTCAGCTTTATCTGTTCAGGGTATTTTAGAAATCTTCCTATGAAGTCATTTCGGTCAATAATAGTGTCAAGATGTTATTTTCTTAAAACTGGTAAAACAATCTGTCTGTGCAGTAAGAATATTTAAAAATGTTTACAACAAATTGTACTTGTTTCAAGAATTTTTTACTCTTGAGATACAGCAGTTGGCTGCACCAGAGTTCAAGTAAAACGAAACTTGATTTAAGCAAGTACTGGAAAAATGTTGATTTGTTATTAGTGTACTTAGAGATTTTTTTTCTTACATATTTAATAATAAAACTTAAAATTTACTCAATGCAGAAGAAGAAGAAAGCATTTTAGAGACAAAATGGAATCCAAAATGTTGGAGAACCTGAGGTCGGATTCAAGACGGTGAATGCAAAGAATGATATGGTGGTGCAAGTGGCAAGACTGTACAGCAATACAACTGTGACAAGCCAGTGCAGTCTAAAGTGGATTTATTCTCATTGTTTTGGTTGAAAGGGGAACAACTGGCTGCATGCTGTCTCAGCCTTTTCCTCTAACATGTTTTGTTTTAATTGACTTGTTCTTTGAACACTAATCCTAGCAATCCTCCCACTGATCTGTGAAGACATTTGAAAGGGTGGGAAAAAAAATGCAGCTTCTCCTCAGTTGCAAGCAGATTTTAACACTGTTTGTATATAACATAACCCAGAAAACAATAATGTGTGCATGTGCATAATCCAACAACACATACAAACTTCAGTTCACTAACCTTTCCTTGAAGTCCAGAAAAATCTTGCCCAGGCCGCTTCCTCCACTAATCATACTCAGGTCGATGGCTCTCAGAAGGGCAAAGTGGACTTTGATTACATCCTGAGCAAACATAACAAGAAACATTAACGTCCATCTACCCTGATGCATATTCCTTTCATAACACACGCTGCATAACTGGATACGTTCATACGTTCTGTAAGTTGCTATTTCCTACAATGCACAATAAAGTAGGTGTGCAGTTTTTGCATTTTACCATATGTTTACTGTAACCCCTATGATTCTGAAGTATTTCTGACTTCCCTGGAAATTACTGACTGTGTCCATCAATGCCAAGTCCATTGTCATCTTTAAAGATGACTTACTAATACATGTTAGGGTTCAAAACCTTTTACTGCGCAATATATGCTCATTAGATGAACGTGAACTCGCATAGAAAATTCATGTGTGACACATGCTAATAAAGGAGGAGGCTGTGGCGGTGGTGCGAGTTACATTTCTGAAAGCAGGGAGGAGTGTAGCAGATGCAGTGTTTAGTGAGTGAATGAGTGCTAAATGTTCATGTGTTTCCTCTGAGGGAACGAGGTTGTGGAGGACAAGCGTGATTGGAGAAGAATGAAATGAAAATGAAGGCGAACAGATGCAGTGTTCATACTGAATGAACATGTCACCCTGTGCCAACTTTACAGCGATGAGAGAACAGTGGGACTCTAATGCACAGAAGAATAATTCATATCAGGCTACAGTCAAACTAGGCTGTCAAAGATCACGCATCATTTCCATCCTTTATTTGAGAGGGGTATGTTCACAGTAAATCAGAGACACACTGGACAAAGTTGTAGACTTGATGGAAGGTGTGGAGTGGCCTTGCTAAAACCAAGTTCTACAGCAGTAATCAGAGCTGTGATTCACTGTTAGGCTTTTCAGAAAGATGATTTTTTTTGTTCCTCCAATGATGAGGGATGAAAACACTCATTCATGACACCAACATCTCAGTGCACATCAACCCATGAACTCTCCATACCGTTACACCGCTAATATGCATATATACAACACATCCTGTCGCTCATTCAGCCATCCGTACACATATTGAATTATTCACTTGGCGTGCGACACATCCAGGCGTGCTGTATAGACACCATTTGCTTTGCTTGAGCAGCTGCTCACCTCAAGATTGACAAAGATAGCCTCCATGTCCTGTGGACTCAAGACTTGCTTCAACGGGATCATGTAATTCTAAAGAGAAACCAGAGAGAAATCAGTGAAAATGTGTGCAAATATAACTGAAGTATAAAAATAAATATTGAACCTCAGAGTTGTTACTTTTTCTTTCAAAATGTATTATTACAGTAAAAAAAAAGAGCCCTTGGCAGGCTTTCAGCGAATCTAAAAGAACATATTTGAAGGACAGCACGACTCAAGGTTAACATTGTGAAAAATGGAGCCACACTAGTGTTGCTCAGAGTGTGTGAAGTTATGTCAGAATATAATTATACACACTGTACAGCTGTGCTCTATGCTGCACTTATGCTTACAGAAGAAAACCATGCCTATTGTTCCTCTAATGTTGTTTTATGGTTGTCACATTCCATCATCATAATAATAACAAATAAATCAACTAGGAAGCAATGGAGAGATGACAGGCTTTATTAACCCCAACTCAATTAAGCTTAACGAGTCCTCTGATCATAAGGAGGTTGTTTATTCTCATTTAGTCTCATGTTGGTCTGACGCAGGAAACACAGGATACACATTTCGTTTAATGAAATTAGCGGAGCAGTTGATTTGTGGCGCTCCATCAAATCGAGAATGAAATCTGTCAACGAGGAAAGTGATGTGTTAGCAACGCTGATCTCAACAATGGTTCATTATCACACCGAGAGAGATGGTGTGTGTGGGTTTATGACCCTTTCAGCGCATGGAATTTGCGGTTTTACAGGAATGTAAATTGAGTTTGTTGACATTTGTCAACCAGTTTTGTTGAGAGAAATGACATCCAGTGTAATCACTAACTACTGTTAAGTGTCAGTAACACAGGATGAAATAAAGAAAGTGTGTTGGACAGGGGAACAACATACCAGTGAGGGGTAAAGATGCTTAGAACTTTAAGTAAGTCATCAGTGATAGATTCCTGTTTTTTGGATAACTTCCAAATCCCTTGTGTGTGTGTGTGTGTGTGTGTATGCGTGTGTTCACATATATGTCCTTATGCCTGTGATGTCTGGGTCTATACTTAAAGCCCCAGGGGTGAGCGTCTCCTGTGGGAGCTGAGCCAATAATAACCGTATTGATCAGCTCCTGTGACATTTGTGCTCCCCAATGAATCTGCCAATAGCTGACATTTCCATGCTGCGACCCGGCCCACAGGCCTGAGACACCAACAAAAAAGAAGGTACAAAGGGGAACTCTAAGGCGACATTGCTTGTGCTAGGATAAAAGTGCACATATACCAGCGCACTCAAATGTATGCACATATACAGCACACACACACACACATACGGTGACACTCACCTTCTCGATGTCCTCTAAAGTCTTGTAGTACTTTGCTTCAGTTTCCTGGATCTCCACTAAGCAGCAGTTTCTCTTGTCATCTTCTGTCATACCCATTTTCTATGGTGAGAACAGGACAATTATGAGTCAGGACATTTACACAATTGCATTTTTTGGGATTATCTTTTCACTTTCACCATAGTCCAGATTTCCTTTATTTACTATTTACCATTTTTAGCATTATATAAAGATTAGGTTCCTTGTTTAGTCAGTGATTATTGTCTATGTAAATTATATAAAATTGGAGCTCAAGCTAAATGTCCCAGTGTCAGCATCTACATTTGGGACATACAAACAACATTTAGGACAATATCAGTGTTTTGTCAGATCTAAGCCTTTTTCAAATCATGCAGCTATGCTTTAGAAATCTTAACATATTTTCTACCATTCTGGGTGGCCATTGGTTTCTATTGATTTCCAAGCAGTATGAAGTCTAATTGAACACTCTTGACAATTGCTTGAGTTGGTTAATGCATCATATCGAATTGAATCTGTATGAGATAATGTGGTGACTACTTGCCAGTCAATCTAGACTAATATGTTATAATGTTATGCACCACTGACAAAAAAAAAATCAAGGCAGACCTGATGTTCACTGTGACGTGTTACACAACTGAAGCTGCCATCAAGAGTCTGTTCAACTTTGATTCCCAGGATGATCCACTATATAGCAATACTGTTTTCCAGGGAGTCATGAGCATATTAATGACTGGGTTTTGCTAATTAAATTTCACACAGTTTGAAAATGTACAACTGTAAAGTCTGTGTTCAAACATGGCCAGCTGAAAAAAGAAATTAACACAGTTAAGTGCATTTAAGGAACTACAGTGCTGTATTTTAGGTTGGACTGTGCCCAACAACCCTTTTTTATTATTTTTGTTTTTTTTAAAGGAATGTTTAATTAAAGCAGAACCAGATCAAAATGTTCACCCACACGCACTGACAGCATTTGCTGCCATGGGCAAGAGTAAAGCGAGAAAGAGAGGCGTGTGAGCTGGTGAGCTTTTGTGTGTCACTCTATGTGTGGGCAGGCTGGCTGCAGAAAGCATATGTACATATATGTGGATGACTCAATGATTCTGAATTTATAACCATGCAAGCAAGCCCACTGTGAGGGGGTGTGGAGGAAAGGGAAAAGATATAAACTCATTTACACAGTGTGATGCTCATGTGACCTGATGTCTTAGTAGGCCTCCATGTGTGAACATGTGCATATTAGTATACATGTGCTTCTTTCAAAGAAGAATACACTATGAATATTGTCAGTGACTCAGATTTTCTATGCTATGGTGGTAATATGAGCAACCTGAATGTGCAGCAACTTTCTAAGCCATCTGGGACACATTTGGCTGTTGATAACCAGGTCTGATAATACAAAAAGTGGGGCTAACAATGCAGAAATGCAAGACCAGTCCAGGCCTAAATTCAGCATTTAATCAACCAATCAGAAGCATGGCTCAAAGCCAGCATGATAATGTTTATTTGCCACATGATTTGAGGGTTCTGGGTGGCAGCTGGTGGTCCTCACTGACGTCAGTCAACACTGCAGTCACTGAGATGAAGTCACAACAGTCTCCAGTGGGCCCTGAGTCAGAACCCAGATGGGTCCTCCGATCTCCCCCATGAACCAGTCAGTAATCTAACTGGCAGGTCATCCTCTTGGGTAGCTAAGAGTGTCTTTTAAATAAGATGGTGGAAGGGTGTTGCTGACAGGGTGGGGTGAGTCACAAGCACAGCAAAACTCACCTGCATGTATCTGATCTGCAGCATGCGAAAAGCAAAGCAGTGCAAGTCAGAAGTCAAATTTATCACCAGTTATGTAAGTGACATTTGAGGGTGTTTAGAGACGAAATGTCATGTAAACACTATACCATCACCCCAAATACCTTGACAGTGCACATCACAGAAATAACCATTGCATCCTTTCGGGTAATTAATAAAAAAAATTAAAGCATTAATAGTTTTTACATTTCATAATGATTTAAATGTTGTCTAATAGCTGCAGGCATCTAAATCCAAGGTGAAATTAAAAATGCAATGCTTCAGAAACCTTCAACAGGCTTCAGATTTACAATACAAAAATCAACTGAGACAATTACATCAATAAGAATCGCTAAAAACATCCCTAACACTAAAAGCGCAGATATTGTGACACAAAGTTCTCACCATGGGTTGTCGTACTTCCACCTTAATGATGTCCTCGTAGATGTCATCCCCATCGTCCTCACACGGCACACAGTCGTAGATGTCATCCTCACCCAAGTCATGCTCACTGCGGAAAAACACATGCACACAAGTACGATGAACAGCTGAAACAGAGAACAACCTGAAGTCAGAGGTTCAATCTTTTCACTCTGCCCAGAAAGGCTCATGTGTCCACTTTAAACCGCGCTGCCAGCTCAAGGGCACTGAGCAGTCGTACTCGATCTTTCATGAGCCTTGTCTGAAGAGTGATATCAGTGTTCCAGACAAGGGGACGCATTGCCCAATGTTCACAGACCTCCACCAGTTCCGTTATTGAGTGGCATTTCCCTATAATGTGTTTATGTTGCTTTGGCACCCAGCTAGCTAACTGACCTTTAATTAGGCAAGCAGCCAGCAGAGCACAGACAGTTACTGTGGAGAAGAGCGTCTTCTGGGAAAGATCCTCAAGCTCTGGGAGACCACACTGTTTCTCTGTCTGTTCGGGGAAAGCAATTACTGTTTGGGAAACTTATTGAGGCGGCGGAGAAGCCTCAGCAGGAATACACATTGGCAATGGGTATTCCTAATCGATGTAGCTAACAAACAGAGAGCTTTAGGTCACCAAAAAGGAAGTAAATGATTAAATGCTGTAAATTAACAAAGACAGTAAAAGTTGACCGCTAAATAACGGAGGACATGGGTTTAACTTTGCCAACTGCTTGCTTATTTCCACTAAACCCCATTTACCTTGGTATTTTAGTATAAATAAATTTAGTATCCATGGGTACACAGCATAGATCAAAATACAGACAATTACCAGTGATGGTTGTCTGCAGAACGACAGCAGTAAGACAACTACTGCAGAAAACTCAAAACCACAATGATTTTTAAACCTTAAGTGTCTTCTATAATTTCTATGCAGATCTATGGTCATATATTAGCAATGGACATGGAGACAATAATGTCTTCAGAAAGGGTAGGTCACACTGAATCTAACAATATGTGTGCCATGTGAGTGTGTTCAGGTTTGACCGAGTTTCCAATCTGTACTGCCTCAACATGCCCAGAAAAGGAGGACCAGGGTTCAACTCTACAAGTGGTCAAGTGCTTGACTGTCCTTGAGTGATACACTTGATGCCTACTGGCTCAAGGGATGCTGTTTTGTGCTCTGACCCGGCCTGAGTGGGGGCAGGTGAAAAGACGATTTCTCTTCTTTGATGAATACTGCCTCATCCAAATGTATCAGTATGTTATCTCCAGCACGTAAATCTTCCCATTTGAGCATTCTTGAAGAAGATACTTCACCCACACCTGCCAGATGTGGGCTGTAACCTGTCTGTCCTAGCACCAAACCAACTGTATCCAGATTAGGAAATTTAATTTCACTTTAAAACCTCCAAAATTGGATGTTTTGTCAGGATTTTACATGCATTACTAATTCATGAATGTTCTATACTAACATTTAAGGGCACGTGTCTAGAGAGGAAAGAAAAAAAAAACAGATTGTCAGATTTTCTCCACTGGGATTTGGTTACATGTGGCAATCCATATGCACCATCATTTCTAAAATATTCCTCCTTCCACTGTCTGTGTGAATAGGTGAAAAAAAATCAGAGAAGATAGAACTGCCCTCAGTTAAATATTCAGCTTTGTCGTCATGCTCGTGCAGGTGTTGTTTGAAGTTTTAATTGAGGTGGCCTGGTTCATTCTCAGCACTGTGCTTCTTCTCTCATCATTAAGTTAAAGTGGCTTGTGTTGAATACTGAGAGGGCTATGTGGGAGGACAATGGCCTGCTGACGCTGTCCCATCAGTGTCTCCTCTCTGAACTCTGAGACTACAGTAGGCTCCACAGAGACTGATGTGTTACATGGCAGGGAAGTTTTTTTTGTTGTTGTTTGTTTTGCTTTTTTTCAGCGTGCAGATGTACATCATTTTGCTCTAATCCCTCAGAGACAGCATTATTCAGGGGAGGTCTAGAGCAGTCATATGAATATGATCTATGGAGAGATCTAAGAGAAACAGGATCTCCAGGGAGAGCCTAGAAGAGGACTTGGACGGCAGTCTGAGTGGGGTCTTCTCATACAGTAAAAATAGAAAGCTATTAAAAACACTAGAAAACTGCAAAACTGGATATAACTATTTTGTGCTGTTTTTTTTATCATAAATATCTATTGATTCCAAACCTGACTGACAATGGTGAGAACTTGTCAAAGGGCAATATTCTATTGATTAACGATAACATTTAAGCTTCTTTCCCAGGGGGTTGCTCAGGGCCCCTTTGGTCCAGTCAGTCAGTTCAAGTTATTTGTATTGCTTTTAATCAGTGATCACATATTGATTGCTACGTTACACTGACGTGGCTGAGAGATCAACAGGTTGAGAGAAAAGGCTTCATATTGACTGAACTGATTTCTCCAAATATTAGCCAAAAGAATCAGTAGTCTGACTTTGTATTCTCTATTCACTTTTCCTGTGATTTGGCCATGCAGAGTCTCTACATTCTGAAACCTCCTTCAGATTTCCAGTAAGTGATGTCATTAATTAACTTCTTGTCAATATGCATTGATCCTTAAGTCACACAATTGTAATGAACCCCAGAAACGATCTTAATGTAGTAACCTGTAAGTCTAATTGACAGGTTGTATTGAGTTCAGCAGAACCAAAGAGGTTGTGGCTAATGAAAAATACAAAAAGTAAAAAACAAAGTCAGAACTTAAACAGGAACACAGTAAGTAAAATCGATATAAAACACTCAAAAGTGTGACTTGTGTTTGATTAGGTTAAAGTTTAATGTTAGGTTGGGGTTTAGACATGTAGCATTGATAGTAAAGGTTAATGTTTCAGGGTGCCAGAGCTTGCGTAAGTAGTGAGTGTGTTTGCGTCAGACAGAGAGTGAGAAAAGAGAGGGACATACTTCTTGTCAGTGTAGTAAATCTGTCAAACCACAACTTCATCCCTTCCTTTGCATCCCTTTGTCTCCAGCTTTAATAAAGGGACATTAATAAATCCTTCAAATGCATTTATGTGTGTACGCGTTTGTGTGTGCTTGTGCATGTGTATGCATCACAATACATCAGTGAGATAGAGAGTGGGAGTAGAGTCCAAAGGACTCATGAATTAGGTCTTATTTTCTGTCTGATTACACAGTGACAGGCCAGAGGGTGTCCAGTGCGTTTGCACGCAATCGGCCCACTAGCCTCTGCTAGCGGGCCCCAGTGCCATGAGTTACATCAGTGGAGAGCAGGGACAGAGTATGACTCATAATATCAGAACTACTGAGCATATGTGCCCAAAGGCAGGGCTGCCTTACAGGTCTCTATAAAAAAATAATATATAATTTTTTTTATACAGGAAGTTGTTTTTGTTCAAGTTGTGATATACTGTGGGGGAGCTCTGACATTAGCCCTTGTCAGCATGGTGATACTTCAACTCTGCACCTATAAAGCTGATAAAATGAAAAAACAAACAAGCAAAAAAACAAAACAAAAAACAAACAAACAAACAAACAAACAAAAAAACACACACACAGACACAAAATAAAAAATAAGCCAACAAAAACAACACCAAACGAGTTTAGTGTCTAAGATCCCCGTAGTTTGCATGACTATACCTCATATTGAAAACATGGTGCACAAATCCTTAATATATAGCTTGCTCAAACAAGTGCTTTGAAGGGCAAAATTAAGAATAATCGTAAGGGAGTCAGAGTCAAATCCCCAAATCTGGAGTGGATCAATCCATGGTGACTGGTGAAATGAGAAGGTGACCAGTTCAAGTCCAACACGTACCAGGCTGTATGTACTGGTAGCTGGAGGGGTGCCAGTTCATTTCCAAGGCGCCTTTTAGCAAACCAAGACCAAACCAAACTCCCTTAATTGTTTGGGGCACCTGACTATGTGGGAGCCTCATAATTTTACCATCACTCCCTAACAACCACATGTCCATATATCCTGTGTGTGCATGTGTTTATTTCGAGACAACGGAATGAAAAAATGAATTTCCCCCAAGGGGATTAAGAAAATAATTGTTGTCCTCATAACCAGTAAGGCTAAATTGTGACTTTTTTCCTGAGGGTGGTGCGTGTACATATGAAAAACGTGGTGGCAAAACAGAAAATATCAGGAGGATAGCAATAACATCTTTTAATTTATGTCACACGTATGTTACATATTGCAACTCCGACATACTCTTTGACCACACAGTCTGTAGAGTAATATCGTGTCAAAAATAAAATAAAAACACAAGCAAAGTAGTTGACAAAATATCTTTGACATATTAATGCAGAGCACCAATAATTTCACGTATATTTAGATACTGTATATTATATATTATATATATATATATATTTGCACTTGTTCTACTTACCTACACTGCTTTCCATACAAGAATTGTATCTACCGTATGTATATATATATATATATATATAAATATCTATATTCTTACTGGTCATCCCATTTACAAGCAAATGTTTATGGTTATGGTTGTGAGGTAATATAAAGTTTAATTTAAAAAATCTATGACTTAATACCCTGCAGTAAATAATACCTTAGTAAGCTCTATCCATTCTCAAGCTATCGACTTTTCATGTCAACCTGCCCGAGGGATTACTGGAGCAAAATAAACTGCAAAAGAGTGACACAAAGGGCTTGTGACACTGTTTGCTTCGGAATGGAAATCTATGTGTGCCTTTCGCAGAGGAAAAAAAGTCCCTTGGAGACTGTAGACACACACACGCACACACACCACCGCCCATTTCATGCTTTGTCAACTCCTGGATGGAGTCATTACAGACAGGGAGGGCTCAGACTTAAGCAACGTGAAGACTTGACATCACAAAGCCAGAGGGAGGGAAGTACGGATCAGGTATACCACATTAACCCAGGAGACCTCAATTAGGTAGAAGGTGGCTTCCACCTGACTCAGACACTCCTGCAAACAGATATGGTCGGTCCAGCAGAACGCAAACAGAGCATCCTAGCACAGAATCAAAAGCCTCAATCCACCACACCGGACATGAATACTACTGACATGATATTGTAAATATGGAAATCATCCGAGATTGTAAACAACCTCTACTAAATCTCTAAAATGATAGTCAACCGCAAACATCTTCGCATATATTTTAAGCCAAACGTGTAATACCAATAAATACAGTGTAACATCATTACATTAATGAAGATTGAACTTCCAGCTTCCCCAGAGACCTCTGAGGGTGCACCAGTTCAACTCTTTGGAAAATGAATCGTCGATCGATCGTTTGCTGCATGGTCTGCTGGACGGGCTGGTCCTACATTTAATGTTTGGTCTGCTGGCATGATCTTGGTTTTTAAATCTCACCTCAAAATCCATTTGTATAGATTGCCTTCCATTTCAGTTAGTATCCTTTGTTATCTTATCACTGAACTTAATGATGCCATTTTATTGATTTTTACTCTTTTTGTATTCTTCCATGATTCTTCATTTTCTCACGTTTTTGGTGACAATATTACTGCTTTATTCCTTACATGTTGCTGTTTTTATGACACCACATGTCCTGTCAATGTATTATTATCTTTCTCTGGGATGCTCTTGAATGGTACTCCATCCATAAAAAAAAAAAAGAAAATCCCTGTCATGACTGCAGTAAGATCATCATTGGGCTCTTGCTCACTCTTGCAGTTCAGTCAAGCACTCATAGTAAATTATAAATGCATCAATATTTCAGGTTAATTAATAAGTCTTTGAGAGCAGGGTTATTGCTAGTGTGGCTTGTGTGCCAAGTGTGTCCAACTGCATTAAGTGGAGGACCTGCTGATGAATCAATTATGCATCTGTCCACTGATGAAACAAAATGCGTACATATTCTCTGTAAAAGGTCAAGAGCAGCCATGTGACAGAGGGGCATGATTAATTCAACAAGAGCCAGGCTTCAGCACCTACAGGTTACACAAAGAGCACCATGTTACAGCAACACATTTCAAAAAAAAAAAAAAAAAAGATTTCAGGCTCATTGAAGGTTACAGGCGCAGAAACCCATGGAAAACAAAGCTTTTGCAGCTCTGAGGCAAATTAAAGACCACAAGCTCAAGAAATGACACAGTATATAACAGGCATCAAATCAAAACCATACTTCTGTCATCATTTGGTTTGCCTTGTTTGGATTTGGCCCTTGTTGCTATAGATACCATGCACCCTGCTACACCCACTGGATCTTTCAATAAAAATACACACATTTAAGTAAGTACTACTCTATGCAGCTCACATTTCCTTATGATGGATTTAGAATAAAATAAGGAACAGGGAAGCTAACTTTAGCCACTTTAGTATTTCCTGATACATTTAGGGCCAAGTCAGGAAATACAGGAACCAGCAAGACAAGTCTTCTGTCCAACCGTATGTCTGTTTCTTTCTTTCTCAGCACATTTTTGAGTCCATTTTTTTTTTTTTAATTCAGTTAAATTTAATCAACATTTTTTTTTTGGCAATTCCTCTGCTCTCTTCAGGATCTTTTTTTTTTTATACAAGATTCATTTTAGTGTCAAGGTAAGAGCCATGTTCAAAGCTTGCAGGTCTACATGTTTGGCTAAGCTGTACTCTAATCCAGTATTAGTCTGCTTGGCTGGAACTCCTTTCCTCTAGCAAGAACACATTCCTCATGCCCTAAAGAATGTCACAATCATGTATTCAGCAAGCATATATCTATAGGCCCCATGCTCATCTCTCTATCACACGCTCTCCTCCCTCCTATCTTCCTGTGATGAATGACGCCCATCTCAGAGCAGTTAACTAATTATTCTCCATTAATCTGAGTCGAGCGGCTGCTGTCACCACTGGAACCGCCGCCAACTTCAACACCTACGACTCTCTTTCACACCCAGAAAAACCCACCCATCCAGCTAACACACACCAAGCCAGGAAGCAGCCATCGAGGCAGTCAGGGAGGCAGCCACACCAGAAGCCAGAGGAGAGCTTGTGTCACCATGGCAATGGGCAGAGTGACAGTGGACGTACGTCATTAGCCAGTTAAAAAAGCCAGAGTAAATTGGTATAAGTGACCATCACAATTCACTCTGAAATATCACAAGATGTATGCTATATTCATGATGGGTGGAGATTCATTATGTATCCTGATGTGCACACTTAATAAAGTGTCAATAACGTGAAAAGTGCAGACTTTGATAGATTTTTCTGAGCATTTTCTGGGCCATTGCCATCCTGATAGGAGCCTGTTTACTGTGAAATGCAATAGGGATATTATTTTCCAGCAGTAAAGAATAACTCTTCATCAGTTGAAACATAGCACAGATTGAAATATGTTTAAAGCAATTTAATGTTTTAAAAATCTGAAAGTGTCCTGACAAGAACTAAAATTCCTCGACGATCAGTCTTGATGGTTTGTGTGTGTGTGTGTGTTTCTAATTGTATTCCTAAAGCTGTGAGGACAAACATATATTTACACAGTCACATAGCAAGGACTCACCCCCTTTTTGGAAAGAAAAAGCTGGTCCCCACAAAGTAAACCACTGGATTTTAGCATTCAGACTTGACTCAGAGTTAGGTTTAAGGGTTAAGTAAAGGTTAGGGTTGGGGTAAGGCATGTGGCTTGAGGGATTGGGTTTAAGTTCATCAAAGTCCTCACAAGAGAAAACAAGTATGCATGAATGTTTGTTGTGTACTTACTCTGCCAGCTCCTCAAGGCTCCGGTACACATCATCCTCATTCAGAGCTGTGTCCTCTGATGGAAAAGGCCTGGTACGTACACACACATACACAGAAAAAGACAAAAAGTGAGAGGGAGTACAAAATACTTTATTACTGCACACCATAGTGTCTCAAGTTGAAAAATAACAAGTTGGAAGCTGTCTGTTCTATATGCCAGGTTGTCACTCTTAAATCCATCATTTCAGCAGCACAGCAGCAAGATGTATTCAAAAGAGGATCCCATCAGTCACAAACAACATTGTCAAAACACATCAACACACTGCTGCTGACAGATTAAAAAAACATGGCACCTTCAACTTTGTCAGGAACCCTAGGAAGAAAACAGCATTTTTATTTTTTTTTCCCGATGGATGGCCAGGTGTTTTATATATCCTCTCAGGGGGTTTGAGCTGCTTTCAAGGACACTTGGGGATAATGCGGACCAATATAAAATATTGAAAATAACAAGTATAGAGCTGTTGATTTGTTGTTTACAGCAAATCTGACCTTATCTACTTATATGTACACTTTCTGTTAGTCTGTTGTGCAAAATGAATAATTTATCATCTTCTTAAATCTCTCATTCCTGGACACGCAGTGTCAACAAACATAATATTCCTGGGAAGTGGCAAAGCATAAAAATGGATGACTAATCAATTAGCTCATTAAACAGAGAGGATTTATTTTGACTTTTAAAAGATAGCTGCTTTCTGCATTACACTGAAGTGTGTGGTTAGATCTCGACTGCTCAGGCGTGTTCATGGTGTGTGATTTTTCTTTCACAAGAGCTGATTGCTACAAATTATAGCCCATTAGCTTAATGTTTTGCACAAGTGAAGCTCATTAAAATCAGTGAGGTCATGATCAGCGCTAATAATCAACCACGCTAACGGAAATAGCCTGCATTATTAAAATGAATTCGGCACGTCTCTTATAAGAAAGACTCTCAGGCTATCTCCATTAACCTCAGAACACTTGGAGAATAAAACACGTACTGTAGAATTTATTGGTCATTACCGGCTTTCAAATTACTCAAATGCCTTAATACCAAAGCACTTTTAAGTTTAAGGTGTTTGTTGTTAGTTTAAAGGCCTATTCATTGTTTTTCATCATGATGATGCTGATAGCATCCTCTCCTACGACAATAAATCCCCCACAAAGCAGCAGCCAGCGGTGGTTTCTGCTCTGGTACGGTTAACCTTGACTCCCTCTCTATAATGTAACTACTGAACACACGATTTGTTTTCCTATTGTCAAAGAGTCACTGAACACGCGTGTACAAATAACTGCACCATTATTCAAGACAGAGATGACGAACAGCGCGAGATGGGACTGAGGTTTTCAGGTTTATGTGGACAGTGAGGCATTATAAATGGCTTATAAAGGGCATTTATAAGTTTGACCAGCAGTTCACAACATCTTCTGGGCTATAATATGATCAATCTCTTTGTGTGTGAAATTAGCATCACTTAAACATGTAAGAGTTTCTTAAGCGGGTTGTTCCACATGCACCTAATTATTATTTAAACAATTTTAGGATCTGTCACAATTACTCTGAAGTCACACAAGGATTATATGATTCAATATAGAACAATGTGGCTGATCTGCCAAAGTAATCCCCAAGTCAAAAAAAAAAAAAGGTTATTGTTTGGCCTGTGTTTACCGGAAATGTCACCATAGAAGCCAAACCATGTTTGGAAGGCATGTAAAACCAATTTATACAACCAGACACACATATTGTGGAGAGTGGAACGTACCACATTCAGTGCTCAATGACAAATGCCAGTGCTGCCAAACCTGCAAGAGCTAACATGCAAGAAATGAGCTAAAACTATGATTATGTAGGATTACTTTGTTTGGTGATTATGTTGAGCGAGAAATTGTTGTTTCTTACTGGACTATATGCAACAGCAGTGTGTGCTGAGAGAACACAAGACATTTGTATACCACTTGTAGGTCACAGGGAGGTGGCTGTGCGTGCATGTGTGTGCGTGAGTCTGGAGTTTTTCCGTTGTCTGAATCAACATTCTAAGGATTGAGGTGTCAAAGGTTATAGAGATTGTAAAGCCGTCTGGGAAAACTTTTTGTGCAACATAAATAAATAAAGCCATGAATACATTTGTTGAATAATATGTGGAGCTGGTTGCTGGAGATTGATATCCTGAATCTCATAACCTGAATCCTGATCCTGAATCTCACTAGAAATGAATGGATGTTACCATGGCGGAAAAAAGAGAACAAAGAGAAAAAGAACGTATATCTGCATTGTAGCTGACTCTGAAGCGAGCTCAGATGATATGGACAGTTCAGTGTCAGAGAGCAGACATTCAAAGGTCTCATAAAAGCGCTCTACTATGTGTAAGCACTCAGCTTTGAAATCCTGACTCCATTTAATCCCAAGATATGATCAGATGACTGAGACACTTTATTGTGACATCCTGTCTTCATAAAAAGGCAACAGCAAACAGTTGGTGTGTAAAAACAATAAAAACGTTAAAAACTAAAAAGCATTTTAGATCTGAATATATGCAGGTGTGTGCGTGTGTGACTGTGTGTGTGTTTGTGTCAAGCTGCGTGTATCTGTGTGACACCGGCAATTAGCCTTTGCGTAATTAAAGCAGTGGTCACACTGAAGCAGTGTGTCAGTCATCAAGTTAATGAATGCTCAGCTAGATAGTCAAAGGTCAGATGGTCACCCTCAAGCATGCACACACACACACACACATTTACATGCAAAAAATCCTGCAAACTCAGCCCGTATAGTCTTCTTTGATTCATTAATTTTGCAAATGCTTCCATGTTTACGTAGTTGGCTTCATTAAAAGCACTGTATTTTTGGAGCGCTAATTGCAAGTAGCATTATTAAGACATGATAACACAAAAACTGCCTCATCTGATTTATGTTACCATCTCAATTGCTGTTATGAAGAGAAACACAGCACAGAAGGCACTCCCTCCAGAGCGCAATAACACACCCACATCTGATGGCCCCCTACAATGAAATGTGCATTATATTATAAGTTATTAATGGAGTCCCGCAGGGCAAAATTTAATTACACAGTAGTTTGTGGAGATATGCACTCATATCTATCACCTCAGTGTTGTTTTGCGAAGCCCAGCACTGTCCAATGCTGCCGTTTTCATTTTGCTTAAATGGGACAACCAGGTGTAGTTGAACTATGTTTATAATTTCATCAGAACTCCAATGATGAGCCGTCTCTTGGCTATTCAGCACTGCTCTATTGTCTTTGCTTCTTGTAGCTAGCTCTATATGCAGTGTAGTAAGCCGAGTGGAGTGGATGCTGTGGTACTTGAAGAGGTTTTTCTAAATGATTCGTTGTCTATTCAGAGAACATGTAACACATCTGTTTATGTTTTAAACCTCTGATTATCCCCCTGAAACCCTGAAAGTTCTCCATAAGCACTCCAGATTTGGTTGAACCACATATTGCTTTGTATTTTATCTGTATTGTCTGAACTTATTCTTTAAGGTAAAATAAGGACAATATTTCTTTCTTTCTTGGTTTGGACACAGTCCAGAGATTTGTCCATCCACATCTGTGCATTCAGCAAGTCAAAATGAGTTTTAGTTAGATTGAAGTATCTGTTCCAAACTTCAGTCTATAAACTTGTTCATAGATATACGGCTAGCAAAATATTTTTTTTTCCTGCTTTTCAGCCTATCATTCACATGCAAACAGCAGTTGAGAAGGGCTTTTAGGGGGGCAGAATGTGTGGGGTTGTGCATTTGTGTTCTCTTTGTTGTTTGATTCGATTAACCACATTCTTAATCTCATCAAGACTCTGCCAATTAATTAAAAGTTAACAATAACAGAGCACTGGCAGAACAAAAGAGTTTCTTTTGCACTCAGTAATGTTATAAATGAGGTCCCATGTTTACCATCCTCCTCTTCTCTGACCCAACCCTTAACTCACTCTGCCCCTCGTTATTGTTCTGCCTTTTCTTGGCTAATTTCATTGTATCATGTATAATTTCTTTTTCACTGTCCTTGAAGCCTGGTGTAAAGGGAATTGTTGGCACATGTGTGTTGGACAAAGCCGCAGTGAGCTGGCCTCATTGATAAACTACTGTCAAACAGCAGAACAACAGTGTAGCAGTTAGGTGTGAACGCAGCTCAAATGGCCGACCTGGGAAGCAGTTTCATGTCCCAGGACACGGCTTTGCTTCTGCTGGGGTCGATAAATCGCTGCAACTCTAGCAAGCTAGTGCACTTTGCCACTTATTGTACCGTGCCTGTCCATAAACCTTCCCAGCCCTCCTTTAAACCTGGAAATGCAGTTTCATTTCCTAAGCTGCTCTCGTCTGGGTGGGCTGTTTGCGTGTGTGTGTGAAATAACATATGAGTCAGTCTTTTTTTTTTTCTAAACGTTTACTTGTTAAAGGACATGCAATGCACTGCAACAAAATAAGTGAAAAATGAGGAGTGGGTGTGCAATGTGATAAATGCATACTAACGTGTGGGATATAATTCAGCAGGCAGGGCTGTGCCGACAGGATGAGGAAAGGGGAGGGTGGGGAAAAGAGCACACAGTGATGGTTGGCCTGCTCCTGCTGTATACTGCAACATGTGATCAGAAGCAACTTGAAATAAAAAACATCAGCTCTGGATCATTTTCTCTATATTTGGACATTTTCATTAGCTAAATAACTATGTGCCAGCAGATTGAAGGGTAATGAAAATAAAATAAGTAAAACAGTTGCAGCCAAGTTCTGTTGTCTGTCATTTAAGTAATCAGTAATTGGTCTCTAACTACAAGTGTGGCTTGTTTCTTTACAATTTCTTTTCTTTTTATATTCTTCACTTTTACTTTAATTTCTTCTCACATAAATTCTTATTGTTTCTAACATTGTTTTCTGCCTCTAAGGCGGCAATTTAACATATGTATTGTTAAAACATTGCAATTTGTTGTAATTATTTGTAACTCAAGTTTTAAAGTTTTCATTAATCTAAATGAGCAAGCATACAACAATCAACAACCCACCCATATGCGTGATTTTAAAGGATCGAGTCTATTCATGCTTAAATATAGTCAGAATTTATCATAATCTTATCTGAGGACTCATTCACGACCACTAGTCTAACAAATAAAAGTTTTATTAAAGAAACAAACATCATATTCAAGTACATTCAAGTACACATGACAACTGTATGTATGTATTAGAATCAGAATCAGAATCAGAATTCCTTTATTTATCCCTGAGGGGAAATTCCTTATTTCCCCAGTATGTATAGGAATTTAAAGCCCTACACAAAGGTCCTCCTCATCTGCCCCCTGTCTAAATGCTGACGTCTCTTGCACTTTACAACCCTAATCCTAGAAACCTGTGATGACCACTACAGCGGCGAGAATCAATGATGAACTAGGACAGTGAATCACGGGTGGGTTGAAGGTCAGAGTGGGGTTAGCTGAGGACAGCAAAGACGAGAAGAAGAGGGACAGGGGGGCCGGAGGGAGGATGACACAGGCTTACACTGTAGATAAGCTGTGAGAAATACAATGTCAACTCCCAGAGCACACAAAGAGACGGGAACATGAGGGTTCAACACAAAGAGGATTTAGGGTTTTAGACAGGAACTCAGGACAGAACTCAGATCAACTTCCATTTCTGACCGACAGTTTTTGTGATACATTGTTTAAAGACAGAGAGATGACATCAAGGATGCGTTTCATAGGTAGAAGCAGAAGATGAAGCTTATCTTCACTTGCTTCATCAACTGCGATTCACGTGTATTGCATTAGCTGGACAGAAAGAGAGCACTTTTTCACTTAAACTCTAACAGTTTTAAAGTTATAATGAGGAAACAATTATTGGAATG
This sequence comes from Scatophagus argus, assembly GCF_020382885.2. Classification (NCBI taxonomy): domain Eukaryota; kingdom Metazoa; phylum Chordata; class Actinopteri; family Scatophagidae; genus Scatophagus; species Scatophagus argus. The sequence continues at coordinate 14,974,208 of NC_058512.1, read as the reverse complement.
CTGAAAGAAGAAGAAAAAAGAAGACAACATGTCCCCCTGTTGCCAGCAGAAACTATGGCCTTGAATATAATAGAATAATTCCAGCTTGCTGCAGAGTTCACATGAAGATGGTGACAGAAGTCAGAAACAACAGGACGAAGGAGAACAGAGTGTACTTTTTACATATCAGTATTTGATTGTGTGTCCAGTGTATCTCTGAATGTGCAGACGGCCAGGCAAAATAAAGGCTCAGTGTCAGTCTGGGGTTGGAATGCTGACACAGTGACAGAGACATGAACTATCACTGCCCAATTACAGTGAACAGACAGCAAAGACAAGATCAATGAGCTTCAACAGAATGTCCACAGACATGCCTGTGGCAATATAATCCAGAGATTAAACAGTGAAAACTCAACAAACAGTCAGACTACAATGATTTGAGATAGCCATTGGGTTATCATCAGAGCATCAACACCTCTGCCCGAAAGCTGCAATACATCCTTTAAAATACTATTTTTCCACATTCATTTCAGTTATTCATCTTTGTCTATGCTTATTCAAATTTGATATCTGCCTTTTTTTGATGTGTCACAGTTTTGTGTGATACTAAAGTGCGCAAGTGCCCCATTAAAGGTGTATAGACAAATCACACATCATGTGAGACATGGAGGCAAATCGAAACAATTCAATTCAAATACAATGGAATTTAAACCAAACCAGGAACATAGTAGGATTTATTGGTTGCTGTTGGAAAATAAAAGAGGTGCTTCCTATTTTTTCCTAATTGCTCTTGGAAAAGAATAATGAAGCACTCATCTCAAATTTGGTCTCAGTCTACGCCAACCGAACCGAATCTTTTTTCTGTAGTCTCAGAAGGGACATAAAAGTTAAGAAAACACTTGACACCTGACATCACTGCTGCCATATGCAAGATTTGCCACATCTGATTAGTTTAAGCGGCTATCAAATTGAATCAGGAAAAAAAAAACAAAAAAACAGGAAATGTAAATTATCAGAACTGTTGAGTTTCTGTTTGATTAAAAGACATTAAAATCAATATTAGGATATTGAACTACATGATAATTCTCCTGTTCGGGTTTTTATAAATCTGAGAATCTTTTAAAATGACCTCTAAAAATTTGCTTTCACAAATAAAAAAGGAATTAATTACAAACAAAAGTAATGTGCCTGTTTTTGTCGGTCTTTTCTATTCAATTTCATTAAACTCTACTTTATGTGTTGATGCCTTTTTATCTCGTCTTAGTTGGAGGGCAAAGGCATTCTGTCTATATGTTACAGTACTTACATGTAATGTATGTGTTGGACTGAGTTATAGCTGTTGTCAGGCCTGTGTATAGTTGACAGGGGCTGTGAAACGAGACAGAGGTCTGACGGATCCTTGGACCTTTCAATGCAACTGACCTTACCCTAAGCAGAATTACAGTGAAACACATGAGAAGACCCTTGTCAAAGGCCAACTTGGGTCACCGAACATCCATTTTGTCTAAGTGTTCTGCTCGATGACAGCCCTCTGTTCAGGTTATATCATACACTACGTGGCCTTGGACATCATTACACATCTGCCATATACCCCGTACACATCTACAATTCCTGTAGTGAAAGCAAGACAGAGACGATTGCTTAAAGCTCCATTAAGAACTGAATATATATCAACACTGATTATGCACAATACCAATACCACTGAGAATCAACTTCTAAATTTACCATTGTTGACTCCACTTGGAATCAACACCAAATTCCTCTTGTATAGACTACTGCTTACAAATGTGTCCAACCCTACAAACCAAGGGAAGCCACTCAAAGGATACTAACTCAAACAAAGCAGTTACACATGAACTGCTGAAGACCATATAAAGACAACCTTAATTAGAAACACTGTCCCAGCAAGCTGGAAGAAAAACACACAGTGAGAAGGTAAGTGAATATTGGATATGCATTCAGCAGAGAGAATAGTTTTAGAATTTATTTTATGTCAAAGAGGGGGTATGACTACACCAAATCCAGACACAACAGGAAAACTAATAATAAAAACACATTTATCAAACAAAAGTGGAACAGACAATAATAGAAACTTTTAAATTGTTGTTCTGAAGACACTTTATATTTCAAGTTATATACAAGCTGTAAAACCAGACAATTCAATTTAATCATCTTCATCACCGTTTGTGATCAGGCCAAGAGCCAAATTTGACTTTATTTAAGGTCTTGTATTTTCATATCCAGTTCCAAAGCAGGGTATGAGGTCAGGGTAAGCCTCAAGGCTGAAAGGGAAACTGTTTTTCAGGCTTGTGAAAGCTTCATATTTGTTTTGTGGTAAAGCCAGATAGATAACCATCTGGGCTCTCCCCTCTCAAAAACTGTTTGAGAATCCAATATAATAGTATATTATTGAATCAATATCTTGATTGCTGAGATTAAAGTAACTCAGGATCAGAAAGTCAGAGTGTCATTTACACCGAGTTCAAATGAGCCTTGACACCCCACAGCAAAATGGCCAATAAGGACAGGCAGTGAACTGGCCAGCAGTCAGCGGGTTTGTTGTCTTTATTAAAGGCAAGGGACCTGCTCTCTCTGTCACTCTCCCCCTCTCCCTTTCCTCTCCCTTTCCTCTCCCTTCATTTCTTGGCATGGCTCCTAATGGGCACGCTCCATCAACTCATTACTTAGACGGATAAAATGGCTTTTTATGTGGCGCCGGTGAGCCACCAAGCTCCAAGCAGATTGAGCAAATGAAGAGAAATCAGAAGCCCAGTCCAGGCCTGCTAAAGCAGTTTGAAGCATTTTCCCAACATTCACATTATCTGCAAAAAAAATGTGCAATGTAGTATTTATGACTCAGACAGCAGTGCTGCTAAGTGTCTACCTAAACATGGTACTGTTTGAGTGACAGATGGAAATGTGCTCAGGATTATTTTGTGCCCTGCAAGATAACAGAGGCTAAAAGCTCCAGCTAATTGCTGAGAAATGTAAATCGACTTTTAAATGAGCAGCAGATGTTAATAGCCACCTCTGTCTCAATATAGAACTACATGTGGAATGCATTCATCCGAAGGGTTTCTCGGACACTGATACTGTTGAGTGCTTTGGCTGTTCAAATAATAAATGAGAGAGAGTGATACAAATGAGACACTTACCTGATGCCTTTGATTTGTGCAATGCTGTGGTGGGAGATCCTCGACAGAGCGGAGATTACCTGGAATAAACAAGAGATAAATATTCACAAAAAGCTATCAACGACAATAATATAATATAATAATAATTTAATCAAATTCTTTATTGTATTGCAAAAGTATCTAAAAACAAATCACCAGAGTCAACAAACAACTATAACAGTAACTGAAAGATAAACAGTCTGAGGCCGCAATCATCATCAAGTAATAAATTCCAAGTGCATTGTACATGTTACCACCAGTGAGTGAGAAAACCTGTTCATTTTAGTTCAGAATTCAAGGGTGATTATCAAACTGTACTCGCATGCTTCTTAGCAAACCCTCTCAGGCGTCTGAAGCCCCATACAGGACTGTGTGTAAACATAATGCAGACCACCATGTTAATGGTGCCATCCAAAGACAGATGCTTCACAGTCACGGATGGGTGGGTGGTTAGATTAGACACAGACGTGCAGTCACGCAGTTGGGCACCCCCCCACATTTTGCCTCCATCCTGCTTGATTTTTAAACCTCCATACTTTCTCTTTCTGCCATTCGTTTTTTGTTTTGTTTTGATTTTTTTTGAGTAGAAGAAGGTTAAATGTGTGCCTGTATTTAAGCTGATTTAATGCTGCTTATGGGCCACATGCAAGTGGGTTTATGGCTGAGGACTACAGATGGCGTGCTTGCATGGCCTACAGAGGCTAGATCAGGGAGATGAGGGAACCACCATCCCAAAATACACACACACACACACACACACAAAATCACAAAAGCTGTCTACTACGCCTCATTACCCACTCCTGGGTAAATTTCGGCATGCACCGCCATGGCAATACCAGATGTCTCCTCGACAGGGAGGAGAAAATTGTTATCACAACCCCTCTTCCTCGGCAGGTGTGTCATCGACAGCCTCTCATCAAACTCCCTCTTGTCTAAAAACACAATGCAACATCTTGTCACTTACGGTATTTAACATTCAAGATGGGCCGATGCTAATGGCTGTTGTAAAGACAAAAACCACCACTTTGGGACAACAAAGCACTTGCATTGGAGTACTCTTGACCAAAACCTTTTAATGTTTGCGTTCGAGTTCTCACATTTAACACAATCAGTCATAGAGAGTGGAGAGATTACATGGAGCACTGTTATGAAGTATGTGCAGTACATCTCATTCATTTACACCTAACCACTGCATTGAGGGAAACCTCGATGGGGACTACTGCTTGACAGGATGATAAGAGGTTATTTCTCTGTGTTGTTAAAGACCCGTGTAACAGGCAGTCATGTTCATGCTTAATGGTTCTAATACTGGACCCTTCCACCATTACACAGCCCCTTAACGCAGACTCTGCAGATAGAGACTAAAAAAAGGAAAGAGAGGCAGACAAAGACAGAGAAACAGAGAGAGGAGAGTGGAAAAGAATAGCTTGCTAATTTAGCCAGCGGTTAGGTTGTTTAATAAATCACTGTGCATAAACCCATTGTGCTGCTGGGTGGCAAGCTGCCCACCTGCCCATGCTGCAGGGAGGGATCACATATGGCATACAGCCCCAGCATCATTATTAGCTCTGTTTTTCTCATCTTATTAGCCTACAGTGTCTTTGTGGAAGGGTGACAGAAAGGATAAGTAAAACAAAAAAAGAAAAGAAAATCCAACATAAAAATGCCAAACGTGAACATAACAGCTCAATGATTGGATGATGTGATTCGGCATTTACTACTGATTCATATTTAATGTTGGGGAGTGTGATCAGCTGCGGTGAGATCCGGTTTAACACAGCTGGTTTCAGCTAGGTCTGTCCAGGTTCAAAAGATAGCGGGGCTGTTGGCTTTGAGCCAGAGAGGTCACAGCAGGGGTAAGGCCTGCCTGGCCCGGGGCGACAAGGCGTGAGTGTGCCAACGTTGTGTATACTAGCGTGACTTCCACACATCATTGAGTAAAGTATGTTTGTATTAAATCCTAAGTTTCCTTTACATTAAGTCTGTTCTCATTTTTCTAATTCATGTTGGACTCACACTCTGTCTCTTGATGGGGAAAGCTGGCAGTCTGTTACTTCCTCTGGCTCTGGTAAAGATGCTAATTGGAAATTTGTTTTCAGGGAAGCTGAAGAGGTAAAAAAAAAAAAAAAAATGTCCCATTGCACATGAAATGAATATTACATTTCTTATTTATCTATTTAGATAGAGTTTTGCTGCAGACAAAGCTGATGTGAATACAGGGTACTTTGTGATTTTATTTAACCACTTAAAGGAATATTTTTTTATCTGTCACATTGTGCCTGTCCTCTTTCTTTCCAGACTCTCCTCAAAGGTGGCCAATCTTCCTGACTGTGCTTTGTTCTCTCTGCCTGTGTTTCTGTTTGGTTTTCTGCCTCTAATACATGCTCTTCACCCTCTTCTGATCCTTTGGTACAGTCAAAGCCTTTGAGTCTCCACGCATTATTAATTTCCGTCACATCTCGTACTCCCCAGGGGGTCTTAACTCTGGGGTTAGCCAGAGAATAAAGCCTCTTTCACCCCTCTAGGAATACGGAAAAGACAAGTCACACGAAGGAGTGATAGCTTAGATTTCTCAAACCCCAAGCCAATATCTTACCTTAATCACCATACCCAAGCCCCTGGCATTCCCTTACCCACATCTGACCCTTTCTTTCAGTGAGTTGAACATAACTGAAGGCACATGTTAAATCAGGCCACCATGCTGATGCAGTTTCTGCATGAGACTGACATGCAAAATTCAGTTTGTTTGTGTGTAGGACAGGGTGGGGGACGGGTGAGCCGGGATAAGAATCACATCCATGGATTAACTGGGAGGCGAAGCCAAGTGTTTGCAAACACACACCACCCTTACACATTTCCAGACTCACCACACGTGGCCTCTGTCCCATCTGAGGCCACCCTGCAGCCAATCAGAAGACCTACAGGACTTCGTTACCCCTGGCAACCTGGCTTGACTGAATATGCATGGTCATCAGTTGCGAGTCAAATGAAATCAAAATTCCAGCCATATGTTATTATCAGCAGGAGGGCGGGGCTGTGATTTGATTAACATCCGAAAACATGCAGCAGAGGACTATTGACAGTCCATCATAAAACACACCCTACTGCCAATTCTGCTTATATGACATGCAGTCGTGACATAATTAGATCCCTCACCACAAATCAATGCGTGTGTTGGAAGTCATCCAACAAAAAGGCAGAATTAATAAAAAATTCATCACACTACTGTTATGTTTTGGTTTTTTTTCCTCATTTCGCTCTCTGGACTCTCCATCTCTCTTCTAACGGATAACTCCCTGATAGTGTGAGATATTTATGAAGTATTCACACTTTGATAAGACAGCAATGCTCTGCTTATGCCAGACTGCCAAAGTGTGAGGCACGAAGCAAAAGGGACACGAAGTGGGAGAACTACGAACAGATGGCTGAGTGGGAACCCTGCGTGCCCAACATCAATAATAGACAGACATAGGAAGGACGGCTGAGCCTGTGTGTGTGTGTGTGTGTGTGTGTGTGTGTGTGTGTGTGTGTGTGTGTGTGTGTGTGTGTGTGTGTGCCCCACTGTCCCACTGCCTCCAGGAGTTTCTGTCTTTTACAAACCGTCTCTTATTCTCTGTCCTTTTTTTCCCATTTGGCTCAGGACTCTTTCTTCTCTTCCTTTCACAATTTCTTTTTTTGTATTACACACATAATTCACACACAGAAATGTCCAAAATAATTTCACATACAATATAACAAAGATGCCTCCTCTGTAAAAAGCTGCATGTACATGGACACAGTTTAAACAGATTAGTGTACACGCAGAGAGATGTTTAAATTATTCAGACTTTTGCTATTTGATTATTATTTTTACAAGGTTGTACCACAGATTTATTTTAGCACAGGTTCTCTGTATGAGGTGCTAAAGGGGGAAAAAAAGTCAAAGCAGCTGCACGTAAGTTTATAGTTATAAAGTGAGTATAGAGTGATGCAGAATATATGAGTTCTAAAATGTTTTAAAATGATAGTAAATAAAAACATAACAAAGCACCGTCTTGGATAAAAATGGAAGTTTAAGGGCAGCACAAATCCAAATTTCATAGCATGTGTTTAGAGCGCACATAGTACATGTCCAATGGATTCTTGTGGACATTGTCTGTGTGCATGTGTCACCGTGAGTACTGTGCAAGAAAACGCATGAATGAGTCTGAGAGTCTCCGAGCATGAGCTCACGTTAAAGTTACTAGATTCCATCAGAAGCTGGGCCTGTGTAAATCCTGATTGCAGTCAGATTGGCACCTGCCACACTGCACTAAATCCCTTCAAAGCAGACCTTCCAGCTGCTTGATTACAGGGGATTTCGCTGTGTATGTCTAAGCAAGAAAAGCCTCCGTGTTGGCCTGAGGAAGAAGAAAGAGTGCTGCTGCTGACCCAAAGACCCTATTTACCATCAGTGCCAGACAGAATGGCTGTGAGCCTACGGAGGGCATTCAGCACACATACAAAATGCACAGAGTTGCTATTTATGTCACTGATCGAAAATATAGGTTAGCTTAGCATAATGCAGATAGTGCTTAAGGTTTTAAACCCTTTTGGAAAAGTTGTGGAGATTTTCATGCATTTCCTACGAATATCAATATGACTTATTGATGTGAACATGTGCCTATAGATCAATTAAAGAGGTTACTTAGCTTTAGGACCTTGAACATTGATTTGATCTGAACCTGTGCTGCTTGGGAAAAAAAAGCAAAAGGAAAAAGGGCAACAGTGGCTAATATGTGCAAATTGTACTCCATAGATCGCAATAGCCTGGTCAGCACCTGGCAATGCGCTCCAGCCATGTCCATGACCTGTCCCATTTCACGCCAAATCACTGTACATGGGCGTGCTCGCCTATGCGTGACTACGCCTGTGTGTCACAGCATGTTTGTACATGCTTGTATCAGCATCATCGTGTTGTGCAAGAGTGTATACACACACACAGAGACACGACACACACACACACAGATCAATGATGTACTAGCCTGTGGAGCATGTAATAACTGGTAAAGAAACAGGACCTGGTAGTGATGGGGCTTAAAAGGTGATCCATGTGTCTAGGGTTGAGGGAAGGGAGTGACAGAAAAAGGAGGACAAATATTAGGTCAATGATTTTGTTTTTGTCTTTTTCTTAGTTTTGGCTATCAATATGAGGATCAAGAGCTGAATTCAAGCTGTAGTGGTATTTGATGGTTTTTGCAACCATTATTTGATGGGCAGTGTTGGATGACTCAGCCCTGCCATTCCCCAAAGTTTAGAAAAATGCAGGAGACAGGCCAGGCAAGGTGTTTAATGGCAAAACCGAAATGTTCTGCTTCATGACTGAAGATTGAAAGCAAAAAGCCCCTAAAAGAAGCAAAAAGTGAAGTCAGATACAGCATAGGCTTGTCAAAGCATCGTCAAAGAAGATACCAAGTGTTTGGTGGTGACTGGTGGTGACTGGGTTGGAGACTTTAGGATGTGACAGGAAATTCTTCATATGTAGACCAGTCCAAAGAGTTCATTACTCGAAATTCCTAAAAATCATCTGACATTGGTAAACACCCTCAAACTCAGCACTTCAGCTTCAGAGTCTTTATTTGATTTCACATCCAACGTGCTAGAGTTCAGAGTCAATACAACCAAAAATCTCATTATATGTATTAAAAGACTGTCTGACTGCTCGACAAAATGTGCAACACCATGAGATGCTGTGGATTTACTCTCTTTCTTTTCACCATAAACCAAGCTTAAAAGCTCTAGTTAAAAGGTTGACACAACCCTGCATTACTGTTGAGTAAATCTATATTTAAGCTGTCTGAGCCAAGAAGTATTAATAAGTCTGATAAAATTAGCCCTGCCCAAACAACAATAGTAGAAAAAGATGCTGCTCTCAACAGCAGAACGCTCTGATCGCTTACAGTTGTTATGCCTACAGTTTATTTGTTGCAAAGCCAGTTCATCAGTAAGGAATGAGAAGGCAACATGCTGAGAGTGTCACAAGTAGGTGGGAGATTTTGGGAGAGAGAGAGAGAGAGAGAGAGAGAGCGGTGAAAGGAACTCACAGGCATCTGGTGACTCAGTAGCAAGAGCTGGCCAAAGCTCTTTCCACTGGAGAGCTCTGCTGAACAAACATAACACAAAATTCCTGCTAATGCAACAGTGGGGATGTGTTTGGTTTTAGCAGAGTTTGGCTTTGAAACAACCAGTCAATTAATAAGCAGTTCTGATAAGATTTGTCAAATGTGTGAAGCTTATCAAATGGGAGAATTTGCTGCTTTTATCTGTTTTTGTCATTGTAAATAAAGGATCTTTGGGTCTTGGACTGTTGGTCTCCCAAAACAACCTGAAGACATTGCCTTAGTCATTTATAACTTTTTATAAAGCAAACAATTAATCCCGACATGAATTGAGTCACCTCTTGCACTTAGATGTTTTACAGTTGGCTAAATGTCTATGCTGGGATTCAAAACCAAGTGCTGATGTTTGTGTGTGCTTGCACCCTCTGGATGGATGCCAAAATAATTTCCTGAAGATTCTTGAGGTGAGAGTTCAATTAAATGTCAATAAAACGTTGATGGGTGTGGCTAAGATGTGATAAACGTGTGGCTGGAGTCAGCCTGGACCACTTGAAGCCCAAAGGGTTCAATCAAGGAGGCGAATAAAAAACCCCCTCTCCTCCCTCTCACATTTTAGTCTGTCTCCTCATCTCATCCTGCAGGCATACAACGCCTGACCTGCCTAGAGGGGCGTCGTGGTGAGCATGATGGCAAGGGGACAAGTTTGCACTCAGCAATTCATGGATGACGCCTGAAATTACACGTGTTTTAACAAAACAGCTCTTTAGAGACATGGTGGCAGCTGACAAAAGAGTAAACACAGTGAATGAGTGATGTAGAACAACCCCTCCCATGAACATGAATTCTTAAGCCAAACTGAGCTGATGCCTTCACAAAAAGAACAGAACACAGTGGATGTAATTATCTCACAATGAGCTGAAAATGCAGCCGTGATTGTAAGTGAGAGCTGAGCCAACACAAGGAAGAAGAAAAAAAAAAAGTAAGCTGATGAGTAAAATTCATGTGTTACGCACATTTTCGTGATAACTCCATTACACATGGAGGGTTATCAATTCAGGAACATCTCTGCTCTTTGGCTGCAGGTTTGGCTACAGTTAAAAATGAGCCGACATCAGACATGCAATCTGTCCACTGCTGCCTCTCCAGCAAAGCAGCAGGTCTTTGCACTGTTACTCATGATCTCCAACACACTGCTGAGACAAATCACACCCCTCCTCAATGTGCTGTAACAGGCTCCACTAAAACAAAAAGTAGTGAAGGAAATCAGAAAATGTGTATGTGTTCAAAAGCATGAGTGTATCTGTCTGTGACTGCCTGCATGTTTTGGTTGGCCCAGTTTTCTGCCTCTTACCAAACATGTGTTTGACATTTGCATGCTAGGTTGACTGAACCCCCTGCTGAAATGAAAATTTCCAGAGTGTCATGCCATGTTTTAAAAACCTTTCATCAGCTGTTAGAAAGCGTTCAACTTACAGCGCCATCATTGACGTTTTAATCAGCGCCACGTGCAAAGGCGCATACGGGGCAATCTGTGACAAAAACGTGTCATTAAGAATAATGCTTTAATGTCACTCATGGCTAAGTTAAGCCTTGCAATGTAAACAGCTGCAATAAAAATGCTAAGAGGCAATTTTTGCACAGTGAAGCAAAGTGTGTCAATTAGGTCAACCACAGACAAAACCTGTGCAGGTGAAATCCAAAATGTCTAGTGCATATGTAATAATGCTGTATTGCTCTAAAGTGAAACCTGGATCTGTGGATTAGAGCCCAACCAATACAATGTAAACTGATATTATAATGAGATACATCAGCGTATACATTGAGATATATGCAAAAACCAACTTGCACAGCATTTACAGAAACAACAATATGTATCTGTGGGTTGGTTTGTCAATCAGTCCACCATTTTAGTACAAACTGTAAAACTTGAACAGTTTATGAATGGGTTGCTAGGACATTCATGGTCTCCAGAGGATGAGTCCAATTGACTTGGCTGTCCTCTTTTTTTTATATAAAGCAAGTTTTCACTTACTGTGTGAAATATTTCAACATCCCCTTGATGGACTGTCACACAGTTCTGCAGAGGTTCTTATGGTCTGAAATGTCTTGAAAAGCACTGGATGGATTATCATGTGGCACACACATTCTTGTCTCCATACTAGCAGCATTTGCAAATTAGAATGTTAAGAATGTTAATTACACAAAGTTCACAAAGGTACTTTCAGGTTACATCGGTTATACTGTGGATCACTGTGACACAGAGAGTAGATGCAAATATACACTCCAATACTTTTTTTCAGTCCAGGTTTTTTTTTTTTCTTTTTTGTGTGCAGGTCTGTATCAAAAGGTTGCATATTGAACAGATCTCTAATTGCAAGCATTCAGAAGTTTATATTCAGTTTCATTTACATCAAATTCAATGCTAGGTCAACTATTATAATTGTCATTCACTGCTGAGAGGCCAGAGGGAAAATACTGCACCAAAAAATGAATCATGTAGAGGAAGCCAAACCAGCTGAAACTGAGTTTGTTTCTTTAGCTTGAGAGGAACAGAAGAAGAAAAAATTAAACTGTACACCCTCTTGTTCTCTGGTTTCTACAGATGTATGCATGTACGCCCTGGCATATGAATATTTGTCCAAATGTGAGTGCATGCCTTGCATCATGTCTGTGCGTGCATCTCCTGACGTTACCGTGTTTTTTTAGGCTTGTCAAACCTATAATTTGTTTTGTCTGCAAGCTGTTTGCAGAGCAGTTCCGGTGAGGCTGCCATACAACACTGTCTGGCTCACATCTCGACAGCAAACAGCTGCTGCCTTGAGCCAATCCATTAGTTATTACAAAGCCTTTGTTTCTCATTTTTCAGCTGTGGTGGGCTAACACAGCAAAACTGCTCTTACCACAACCAAAAAAAATGTGAAAATACAACCCACAGTGATTTAGCTCATCTCCCAGTAGACAACAAGTATGCACAAGTCCAAAAGAAATTCAGAGAGAGCAATGCAATAATGAAAAGTAACCAATTGAAAATAGTATTTTTGGCAGTACATCTCACGCTACAGGCTAAAGTGATAGTTGGGAGAAAATCAACAAACTATTGCCCATCTCATCTCTTTTCTACAAAGACAGTGTCTTGTCAGCGGAATACACACTTCGTCCTAGGATCAGGATTGCGGACCGGAATAAATGGTGTTCCATGGGTTCAGTCTAACTCACAAACTGTTCTGGAATAAAAGTACTGAAATCATGCTTAATGTACATATATGAGAAGCAGAATGATGCATGTGTGTCACATGGTGTAGCTGTAATGTGCACAGGGGCATAAGAGAAGGGGCCAGAGAACTTTTTCAAATTGTTTCTGACTTATTCACCCTAGTATGTACATCACATGATGATCCCTGACACAAAGCTGCTGGGGGCGTGTGGTGACACAAGGGTTTAAGGCTTTGGAGCAGGTTGTGGTGATAAGGGCAAAGTGAGGATCATGGAAGGAAATGGGATTTCCCATGATGTGGTGAGGCAGGGCTGATGTGGCTAATACTTCCATGTAGTCCTTATCAGACAAAAGCACCTGAGCCTGTATGTGCATCGGGCACATGATGGTCCAGTACATATTGGTCTAACGGAGAGCTCTGAGTGAATGAATGGGATTAGACCAACACACATAATCCAGCTGTCTTGTGTGTGGGGGCATCTGCCCATCCCCCCTCTGCTGCAGGAGATAAGAAAGCTGGGCTGTGTCTGTAGGGGGTATAAACCATCACATCATGGATCTGCTGGTTCATGATGGGAAATGCAGAATCCAGCTTTTTAGAGTTCAGACACAATAAATCAGTTTGTCTCAGCCAGTGTCTCTCTGTTCTTAATTATGTCTCTTGCAGGTCAGTAAACTTTATGGAGGTACCATATTAAATTGTAAAAAAACTGGAGGTGTTTATCGTTATTTTCTTAGGGTACTATTATAATACACTTTTATAAAGACTGAATGATTAAAATCTGAGGAATATTTCAGAATGTATTGATTTAAGTCTACAAAGTCTTATAAGTAAAGAGATAAAATTGTATTCTTGGTGCTGTGGAATTTTTTCTACATCTCTACATCTTAAAGTCCCTTGTATTATAGCGCACTGGACTGCTTAAGCGGAGATCAGTTTCTCTTTCGTGGTTGAATTTCTAATAGAAGGGGTGTTCTTCTAGATAGTGAAAGCTATTGCACAGCTGATCATTTCATGTAATGAAGAATGTGGTGAGCAGCCATGCAATCTTTCATTCTATTTATAATATTAAACTCTAAAGCAACATGTGCCCGGACACCAATATACCACATATGCTGTCGAAACAGTTTAACATGTGAGTGTACACATAGAAATGCATGTATTAATGTGCCCACGAGCATGTCTTGTTTCACACAAACATAAGAACACGATCACATGCACATGCCAGCATACATGTGCATCCATGCACGTAACCAAAGACAAAGTGTCAGATCAGAAGTATGGTCTGGTCAGAATAAAAAAAACAAACTAATTCCTCTCTGTAAATTTTTTTTATTATCATCATTGATGTTTCAGTAATCAGTATAATATTGACCACGATAATTTGGACAATCAGGCTGTAACACTTATATACACACATGCCTGCAGTAGGTGCTCCAGCACAATTACACCCCAAATTCTTAGCACTAAAGTCCCTCCAGAGTGTAGAGCTTACTAGTGTGTTTTTTCATAGACAAGCGGGTTTCTTTCCTTCGTCTGAATCCAAGTCCTGCTCCCCGGTCTTTAGAGAAGTAGTATTTCTGGAAGATGAATCCTACAGAGACCCACTGGAGCTTTATATTCCAAATGGCTGCAGCTGAGCACAGAGATACAGATGATCTCTTTTTTCCCCCCTCTGCTTCCCTTCAACTCTGCCAATACTCACTTCTCTCTAAAACCCTTATCACACACCACAGTGTTTACCCGGTGGGGGAGATGCATGTAGCTGGGGCTAATATTATACTCACCTCATAGAAAGTCAAGTGGGAGGTATTCAGATCTACTTTAGGGACAGGATAAACTAGGAAATCTGGCATCCACATGAAGGAATTTTAAAAGAATAAAGCATTTATTCCACACTTCACCAAAGCATATCTTGACACTGGGACAATACAGCTTTGGTTTTGCTTTTGAATACACAGGGTGTAACAGCGTTAATACCATGTCCCCTTCCATAGGTTTTGACATGATACAAAAGCTCCTGGCTTGTCAATGCACAAATCTACATTCAACAAATATCATTACTGCCTAAAACAAGTCCTTAGAGAGAGAAGGAAAAAGGCAAACTTAAGATAGTTCTGTGTGATAGATGCCTTTAGTCGAGCAGTGACACAGGCACAGTGGCCACTTCCTAGAGGGCTTGTCTGACTGGCCAGCATGATGTTTCCAAGGGAGCAGTGAAAGTGACAAAGGGCTTCCATTAGAGGCTCTGTCCCCTTCGCTCTGCTACTATTAAGACCCTGTCTGTGGGACACCTAATGCTGCTGACAGATGAAGAGAAGCACAAGACAACAGGGAGCAATCAGGACAGGTTGTATTCACTGCTGCACCTATCTGTTCAAATAATATCAGGAGCTAAAATAGGTAGCAGAGACAGTGGTTGTTGCTGTGTGAAAACTGCATCAGCATTGCATTTTCTTTTTTCATTAAATCCAAAGATAATGCCAATATTCAAATTAAAAAAACAACAACATTTTTTTCAAAGAAGTAGAACGAGTGAAACCAGTTTTCACTTGAATATGATGTCGCCATGCATTTAGTGTAGTAAGCAGTAACGTTATTCAACAGGCACACAGATTTTTCAAAAACACATTTTTCAGGCATTTTCAGTCAAAACTCTTTCACTTGAACTTAATTATCATGAATTATGCCATATTACTGAACAGAGAACATAATCACAGTCCTCTGGACTTTAATGACTTTGCCGAAGAGGCAACTAAAAATGGGGATTTAAGCAATGTGGAACTGAAATAATCATTGGTGACGCCTTCAGTTCTGCACCAAGAGTGAATCCAATTATGGGCTCACAAAGAGCAGACAAATGCAATAAGATCAGGGGCATACAATTATCAGCAGTATCTGAGAGGAGGACTGTGCAAGAACTTAAAAGAATGTGGTTCGATTCACAAATGCTAAATAAAAACATCACAGCCAGACAAGAGACCATCATTAACACAAGGCGAAGAAATCTGAGGAAAACATTAAGTCTGCTGTGCATCTGCCATTTCAGCCACTGTTAGTCTTCAATTGCAGAACAAATGACAAAAGATCGTTAAAGTGACATTCAATTTCATCTGTAAAAGCGAAATTAATAGACAACTTCAGAACTGTCTCTGAGTTTAGACATAATAAATTGGATATTTATAGGAAACATTGGGTGAGTCTACAAAAATGCTTTCATATACAAACATCAAGTCATAAATGTATCCTGGTTGTGAATCCTGAATAAGATTTACTGTTTGCAGCACATTGAATGTAATGAAAAAGGGAGACTGAATATTTAATCTGACTTAATGCAGCTCAAAGCTTTAGACATCATCTGATATCCACACAAATAATATGCTTTACGTCACCTTTGCATTATTCATGAGATCAGGGGATCTTCAACATTAGGACGACTCCAACAGTACAATGAGTCTCATGGCTGCTTCCTGCCCCTGCATTCTGCATATACACTCCACATGAAGGCATGTTCCCTCAGCACATACACAAATCACGTGGGTTACACGCATCTTCACTGTCAGTGAATGTCGGTATGTGAATTCTTCACATGTGAACATATTTGTGTAAAAGTCCTGTATATGCCAAGTATAACAGGATCAACATGGACTGTCCACAAGTATAAAGCATGCGTCAATCACAGTCAGACCCTGATCGAGCCGCTGGGCACAGGAAGTCGATAGGAGCAGGGTTATATATCCTATCTGACTGGGAGCTGTTTCTTCCTCAGAAAACACAAGCCGAGGGGCCTTCAGAGGGGAAGTAAATGACACAGGGTGTAACCTATATTACAATGGGGGTACATGTGCATGTTAAAGGTGGAACCATTTTGGATATGTGGGACAGCAAATCCAAAAATTATTTGAAACTTAATCTGTTCCTTCAGTCAGGTGAGTCAGTTAGGCGTAGATTGTTTTGATTTGTTCAAGCGTTCAACTGAAACCCACTTCTACGCGTCATCACAGTACTAATGCACAACCATAATTCCAAAAAGTCGGGACTTTGTAAAACGTAAACCTTTGCTTTTGACCTACTGAGCTCACAAGCAGATTAGCACCTATTATCACCTGCGGAATTTTGTAAACCATTAAATATACCGCCTTTCTACTGTGTATAGGCCAAAGAGGATTAGAAAATTAGCATTTGGTTTTTTAGTGTCTCCGTGGCTTCTTAACAGAAGCAAATATTTGATTTTAAAGCACTTGTTTGTCTTACTGAAGATGAATATGCTCTCTTTACTGTGGCTGTTTTGAGCACACTGTAAAAAAAATATAAATATTTATTTGTCACATACACTTTTGCGCACGGTACAGTGAAATAATTAGTGTTTCAAGTGCAGTTTAAATATGTTAAGGTTAGGTTAAAATTGTTTATACATTTATTTTGGTTTAAGTTTAATAAAGGCTCAAAGGAATAAATCAACTTCAGAAGTAGGCTTTTCTGACGTGTGTGTGTGGGTTGTATGGTCCATACGGTACGTGTGACAAGAGACTGTGTTCCCATCTGCGCCTACAGATGGGCATGTTCACATGTTCTGTGTTAGTGTACTTGAACAAAACATGCATATGGCCAAAAGGATGTTCAAATGCATCTAAACTCATCTAGGAGATTAAGAAACCTGCATTACAATGAGAAGTAATTTAGTAAATAAAGTCAACAAACTGCAACAGAATGTACAGGTTTACTGAATACAGAGCAAAGGACTGCAACATCCTCACATTCAGGGCAACGAGTGGAAGTGAATCTAAAAGCTACAGTACAGGGAGAAGGAGGGGCATCTTTCACTTCCAGTCTGACACGTGCCTGGCAGAGAGGCGATAAAGTTGGAAATGTGTGAAAGGAGCCGCGGGTGTGAGGAGATGCCAAGTCTGACTTCATCTATCAGTGTGACATACTATAGACACAGTTTGCACAGCTTAGAGGTGGTTCTCTGAAGCCACTGTGTTCTGAAGATAGTTATATATATCAATCTTATTAAGATGTAGAACTGCATGTTTATGTGTCTTATGTCCATTACAAGCAGAGTTTGGGTTTTTTGGGGGGTTTTTAAGTGTCACTGTTTTCTTGGATGGCGGAGGGGGGGCAGAAATAACCGTATCACACTGGGGGTGGGGGATTCACAGCATACTACTAAGGATCAAATCTGTGATATATGTGAATGTATTTGTGTGTGTGTTGGCAGAGGGAAACCTTGCAGGCTTATGGGGTTTAAAACCAAAATGTTTTTAGTAAAGCCCTGAAACTTTATTGTTCAACATGTAACACTTTTTGTATTGTATTATGTATTATACGTAAACAAAGATCACAGCAGTGTAGGATGTGTTTTAGCTGTGTTTTGAATGGAATGAGCCACGCCTCAGTGCAGTGTAGTCTTTTTACTCATCGTTTCATTAACAGTAATAATAAATAATAAAATTGTTGGTTAGCTTACATGGTTTGATAACATCCAATTCAACATGGAACAATGTGTAAATGCTACTGAACCCGTAACAATGGGGTGCTTTCTTGTTCTCCCTCTTCCGCTGACATAGCGTGAATGCATCAAGCAGTTCAAAGTGAAGGGAGCAGTGGGTGCAGGGAGAAATAAAAGTGTGGCGACCTTGTATTTCAGCTGAAGTACATGCACTTGGATAATAAATAAATAACTCCACAGGGTGACATGAATGTGGGGGGTGCAGTGTGTTTTCAGCTACTGGACAAAGGGCATTTGGATTACATGTTAAGGGACACCTTTGGGTATTGAGTCTTCTTACAGTGCTTCACAAACACAGAAGGGGTCTGAATGTGTGGGAGTATATGTTAAAAGGTGGGAGGGAGGTGTTATTCTTCTAGATGATTATGTCAGTTCAGATCTGACAGCCCATAGCCACACTTCAAAAGGACTCATTTCTTATTAATGTCCTCTCTGAGGGGAGACAGTGCATTTCTGTTGCAGGGAGGGAGGGGGGTTGACCAAATGCATTATGCTGTATGTTGCACGTGTATGTATGTATGTGTGTGTGTGTGTGTGTGTGTTCCTTACTGCATGCATGTGTCTGTATGTGACAGATCAAAAGGGGGCAAAAATTCAGAAAATAATAAATTGGCTTCCCGTTTGTGCTGCCACTCTTTATGATGTCCTACAAAACAGAAAGTGAGAGATCCCTCCCGCGAACCGTGAAAGAACGACACATCAAACTGGGCGACGAGAGCGGAGAGTGTCATGTCACATCGGACGGAGGGGAGGTTGGTGCCTGTTAACCTTTCACGATGGCCAGACATACATCAGCCAACACTGGCAGTCTGTGTAGAGTCGCACTTCGGAGCTTCCCCTCCACCTCCCACTCTCTTTTCTTTAGTCTTACCCCCCTACCCCCACTTCTCACTGAATATTTTCACATTCCCTGACTCTGAAAACACTGTTAACAGCCCTTGTGACAGCGAGAGAGCGTCAGAGTGAGGAAAATGTACGCGCTCTATGTGTGATGTGCTTTATGAGCTCCAGGCTACGCCAACCAGACTGCATTCATCATTCAAAGTGAACACGCACACACACACACACACACACACACACACACACACTTACACACACACACATGCATACAAAAAAAAAAAAAAGAATAATGCATGCTGATGAGGGGGCGCATAGGGACTGGGCTGAGGCTTGAAAGTTAGGTGGCCACCATTGTATGGTGAATAATTCTCTCTTATGAGGCTATTTAATGCCTCTACCACTGCCAGCGTGTCAGTCAGGAACACCGTGACATTTTGTTGTTGCCACAGTAGAATTTAGATCTCTATCCGTTTTTTTTGTTTCATCTCAGTTAAAAGTTCCTGGAACATTTCCATTTGAAAGCAGATGCACTGGCTTCTGCAAAATGTTAGCAATTGAAGAACAGCAAGTGCAACAGTGCTGGCTAAAGGACTGATTGTTTTGTTCATGTTTTTTTGATTTTTTTTAATATTGCTTGCCTGGACAAAAATCCACTTGCCCATTGTCAGTTTCTACTTGCCCCTATATATATATGTATATATATATATATATATACATATACATTAGAGAGAAATGTGGAAAACTGAACATGACAATTAACTAAATTAACTATCATCCTTGCCATTATTTGATAACTGCTACTACTCTCTTAGTGCCCCATTGGTAATGTGCATGTACAATTCTAAACAGAAAAGAGAGAAGGAAGCATGATGGCTCACACCTTCAGTACCTCCAACATCCTCCACCATCATCTCCAGGAAAAAAAAAAACAATGTGCTAAATTCTTTTTTATCTTGTTGCTTGATGTACCGGCCCGAGGTGACATTTTACTTGCCCTGGAGAATCCTTTATGTTGAGCCCTGACGAGGCATTGTTGAGTGTTCATGTCATTAGACAATAAAAGATGGCAGCTTTATTGCTGTTCCAGAGTTAGCCAGAACTCTGAAAATCATATCAAAAGTAAAACTAGTAAATAAATAAATAGCAAACTACCTGCTAACACAATAACGTGACAGAATGAACGTAATTTGAACACTGAATTAATAACTTTGAGTGTTAACTACAAAGTTGGTTGATTATATTTTGAATATATAAATGTTTTATGTGAACAGTACTCAGTTTAACTTGGCTTAGCTTGAGCAGCGCCAGCTTAGCAACCACGCAGATATGATTAATGCTATTAGCGCAACAATTTAATGGGATTTTTACAATGGCTTTCGTTGCATTTACTGTAAACATTATGCACTTATGATTCACTTAGTACAAGAAAACCTAATCATTTTAAAACAGTCCTACATGACATACATAACAGCTCTTTTCTCAGCCAATTACTCACTCATCACAATAACTGGTAGAATGAATGATGTTCACTAGTTTCTGTCATGAACTGACTGTACCTTGAGATCAACATCCATTTTGCCTCTGAAAAACATCTATCTGTCACACTGTACTTGATCCCTGTTTGCTGTGGAACAGAGCTCTGGGGAGTGGTGGTGTTGCATCAAGGGAATGTTTTTAGACACAGGCAGACAGGTCAAGCAGAGTGCGGTGAGATAACTGCAGGAATCTGAGGCTTTATACAGCTTCTGTGGTTGCAATGCAAACACTCATTATGGTTTGGAGGAAGCTCCCTAAGCAGGACGGAATATTTTTTGTATATGTGTGCTCTCAAGCATGTGTGACAGTGCGTCTGCTTGCAAATTTCCATATGAGCGTGTCAGTGTGTGTGTGTGTCTTGACTTTTTGAGCCTGTAAAAAAAAAAAAAAAAAAAAACATTTCTGAGGGGATTCGCCACAGGCTGACTGTCCATCAGCTATAACAAGAGAGGAAGGTATAGGTTTGCTATAGACAACATTTATGTTTATGGAAAAAATGCCACTGTACATGTCAGAAAGACACAAATCTTCACCCAAGATGAAAAGACTTTTAAGACACAAAATGTTTGACACTGTCAGTCGATCTCAGCCATGGACATAATAAGCCTTGGACAGTGCTGCTATGTCATGGAAGACACTTGAGCAGATACAAAAGGTCCAAGGCATAGTGGCATGCTGTTCAAACGTACATTCCCCATATTCAGTACCATTCACTTGGTGTAAGATCAATGAATGCTGTTCAAGACATACAGCAAGCACACTCCTCCTTGTCAATAGATTATTGATAACAACTTATCAATAACTGAACAAAGCAAATGCCTTACAGGTGCAAAAATTCCTTCCTTCCTTCTGAGCTCATCAAAGAAAATAAATGCTGACATTTCTACCATGGTCTTAGCAGGTATTCTAAACACGTCCATGCAAACAGAAATATATACACTCAAACCTATGAGCTGTTTTTGATGCTCATGGCGTTTTTTCCACTTGATATTTGAGCCTTTATCCCAGTTAGTTTCTTGAATGATCTGTGATGGTGTGTCAAATGTGCTCATGTGCTCTTAGTGTTGGTATCTGGACTACAAGGTGTTCTCACAACACCATTCTTTTTCCCAAATAACATATATAACTCAGTGTGATGTGAAGTAATTACAGGTCACATTAATGTGTCATGTACCAGTTGAGTTACCAGAGCGCTGGCTTTGGTGCAAACTTCATGAGAGAGCACTAGAGGTTGTCTGGCTGACGTTTTGTGGTGTGACTGAAACCAGTTTTCCAGACCACACACTCGTTAAACAGCAGCTTTAACAAGTCAAAAAAAACATCAGTTTCACTGAGAAAACGGCCTTGGGTCTCCAATGGGCCTGTTAGTTAACAATGTTTTTTTTCATCTCACTTATTCCACTTTCAGGGAGTTTTTCACAACCAACCACACATCATTAGCCTGTACGATATCACCACTGCTTTAAACATTTCGCAATATCAGTGAATGTTGTGAAATGTTGAGTGACTTCAGCTATAAGCAGCTGAATTCATCAGTATGCTCCCTCAGATGTGGAGACAGACGTTGTACTTCCAGACAGGAGCTGTCCGGCTGTAGATCCTGTTGCTGCTGCCAGACACAAGTGTTCTCACCAGCTGCCTCACTTATCCTAATGAAAAACACACTCTGCTTTGCACCAGAGGGACCACGCATCGAGGAGAAGGTGAATTAAGCACTTAATGACAAAGAAAGACATACCTTCACTAAGTGACAGAGATACAACAAACTGAATTGTTTGAAGAGTATGAAAGATCATCATGCAATCCCTACAGTAATGTACAGCAGCAATAGGAGCGACGTAAAACAAGCTTTCCCAAACTAAATGAAGATAAAAAAAAACAAAAAAAACAAATAAGAAGCAAGGTTAGGCTTTGTGGATTAAAAAAAAAATCAATTTTCTTAACTTTTGTGAAGATGTGATGAAGTGTGTAACTGAAGTCTGGGCCACAGGACCTCACTGAAGGAGGTCTGAATCTCCTCCATCCCCTCGCGGCTGTTGGAAGCATTTCTAGGGAGGAATCCCTTTATTCTGTACACAGACGTCTGGGGAGAGAGAGCGAGACCCTGTGCGAGTGACACATCACAGCCTCAGACAGCTCACTGTGTCAGCTGGAACAGACAGAGGCTCATTATGGGTCTCCATTCAGCGTGCCTCACCAGGGACAGCATGGAAGAGGCTGGGGGAGGGGAGAAGATCCACGAAAGGGGACCCACACTCAGGAATTTTTTTCTTACTTTCAAAAAAAAAAAAAAAATGCACACAAAGGATTTCTTGGTAGATCAAAGACAATGAGTAAAGGCTGGTGCAAAAGTCAGAAGAGAGAAGATGCCTTATGTTTTGTATATGAATGATTTGGATTAATAATTAAGATTTTGAGCAAAAAAGAAACTATAAAGCCCAGCTGCAATAATTGTCCTGCTATACCTCTTTTGTTCTTTTTCTCAAACATTTCTGACAGGTAACTTAAGCAACATTTGTGCAGAGAGAAAATAAGAAAACACAATTCTCACACTGGATTTAAAAAAAACGAATATTTTGTGGTTCTTTCGGCCACTTGGTGGCAGCAGAGAGAAGCTGTGAACATGTACTGACATATCAAAATTTAAGTTGATATAGCGAACGTGATGGCATACACTTGCCAGTTCAAAAATGTGGCAAATACGCAGCATTCATCTGGCATTGTGTACCTGACCATGTTCACAATATAAACTAGTGAAAAAAAAAAAGCTAACAGAGGTCTTTTGTTATATACATGAGTGCAATGTACCAGGGTCAAAATCCATCAATCACATTTCCTGTCACTTTCTACTACCTACTGTCAATAAAAAGGCAAGTATGCCATTATGTACAACGAGAACAAAGATGCCAAAGATAACAGCCTACAGCAAAGTTTCAAGTTGGTACCCAAAGCCACTATGTAACAAACAATCAAAATCAAAAAAAGTGGATCTGCCAGGGAGGCAACGATAAAAGTAGACTGAAAGCATGTAATACAAGGCTTTGCCAAAACAAATACGCACGCTATGTTTCACTGAGAAATACTGAATGTAAACACCTCATTATTTTACAATGAAAATCCCACAGGATGCTTTTAAGTTAAAGGATATACACCTGATTATCATAAAATAATCACAAAGCCAAAAACTAGAGGAGGCTTCCAGCGAGGCTGTTGTTGTGGTCAGGAGCCCAAAGGAGTTCTCAATTATTCATTTGGCACTGTTCATACACGACAGTGGAACAAGTAAACTCCCTTTCTCAAATGGACAATGAAATGTCAGGCTGATGACAGACTCTGGGTTTTTCTCTGAACATTTTCTCCCTCACGGGACCTCATGAGAGTGAATGTCTCTTTATGGGACCCACTGTCTCAGACTCTCACTCCTCTGTCAGAATGCAAGAAACTGTCCCTGTCGCAAAATGGCAATATCCCTTCAGTCCGGTCACATCTGAAAAGGAGAAATACCATTTTTCCTCATGAACAATTTTGGAGTTTTGTATCTTGACAGAAACGCAAACAGAAATGCAGGTTCACAGCACAGTCACCGGCTTTGAATTTTCTTCCACAGTGACACTGGAGGGATTATAAACAGGGCTTTCAAAGCAGGAAAATCCATTAAGTTGTCAGTTGTGGCAAAGAGCTTGGAAAGTGCTATACACATCTCACCTGTCTAATTTTATTGCAAAACCACGCTCTTTTCCATAAAGCCAGTGTGATTAGAGGACATTAGAGGCTAAGGAATCACTACTGCTGCAGAAGGTCATTTTCACAACCTCCATCCATCACAGATCTTAATAATGAACGACAATCTGCAGCAGTGCCACCGAAAGAAAAGGCTAAAGCCCTATGTCCCTCTTCCTCACACTGGCTAGAAAGCCATCTCATAAAAAAACAAAACTTTGTTTGTTTGATCTGTCAATTTCTACTTCGATTTGTGCATGTAAGGATGATAAAAGTGGTTGACACAGATTTTACTGGCGTGTCTCTGGGATACACACACAAGCTCTTGATGTCCACTTGATGCCATTTTATTGAACACACCTGCTCACTGCCATCTGAGCTTGTCATTCAGAATCATTCTCAAAATCCCAAACAATAAATCAAGCCCACACTAGGACACCGAGCAATATCAGGGCAATATCCTGCACTTCAGTGTTGCCACATTAATGGTGTTGCTGGTGTCAAAAATTTCATCGAGTGGTTTGCTCTCACACGCCAAACAATTCAGTTTGACAGCTGGTTTTATTATTAATGTGACAGCTTATCCCTCTGAGGACAGCAATGACCTGTCTGTCACTCAGATAGTGACCCAGATCAAAATAACCTAAAGTGGACGGGACAGCTATATACACACAGTTCATACAGAAACACAAAAAGTTGTCAAGTAAATAACCATACAAATACACACACAAAAAAAAGCACAGAAGCAAACATAGACCCCTGAGCGCAAATTGAAAGAGACAGTGACACTCTCAATAACCCTGAATCTTGGGGGCTTGAAGAATCTGACAAGCAGTCCTGTCATCTATGGGGGTGTTGGAGGCTACTTGGATCCACCAGTCTTTTCACTGAATTCATGGAGAAAGCTGCAACATCACAGCAAACACAAATGTACTTTTTACCCATTCATTCTTACATCAGAGCAGGTCCTTCCTAATGGATTGCTTTGTGTTACTATGCACACTCATGTGCATGTATAAATGTGTGCTTCTGTTATGGGTTGTATTCCGTCTATACATGTTTTCTTCAGGCAATATCACCGCTGCAGGGGAAGGGTCGTCTCTTAAAGCACTCAGGATGATGTAATCTGACCATTAGACGACTGACGTGACACCACTGGACAGATCTGGCAACCACAACCGCCGTTAGTGTAGCACAAAGCAGCCTAGACGCACTATCCAAGTGCGCCAAAACCACTACTAAAACAAAAGTGGAACTGAGATGAATGATGACGGAAACCACAGAAGACCATGGAGAGGTCAGCAAGGTAATGGAAGTAACTCTCAGTCTTGATTGAAAATTCAAGCCTAACCTGATGCAATTCTGTAAAAATGTCATGGTGCGCCCAAAACAACACCTGCCAATAGCATTTTGTGAGTAAAAATAGTTTTATTAGATGATTACCATTTGGGGACTGGTGAAACTCCTGTTATCATCATCACATGTCTGAACAACACTTACATTTAAAGACTATAGGAAGCACATTGGTGGCTTTCATGTGCAATAATGGCAGATTTAAACTAAAGCCTAAATCATTTAAGAGAGGAACTCCAAAACAGGCTGACAGCACACAAATCTAAAATATTTGTTGATAAAACAGCTGCCTGTTTAACCAGCCAGCTGACCGTAATCTACTTTTATCATTAGCATTAGGGTATGGTCATGTTTTTGTCCACCTGATGAATTTTGGTTTTAATTCTCTTTTGTTCTTTACAAACTCCTACAAAATAAGTAGTCCTTTAGCTGTCAAATGTTCTCCAGACATTCAGTACAGGACAGGTGAAGTGCAGCAGGTTATATTATAAACTTGTGGAGCCACGGAGTAAGTGTGCAGTAAAACAGTGAGCTAAAAGAACCAAAAAAGCTCAGCAAAGCTCTTGCATTGCAAATCTAACTTTATGTATGCGCTTAAGCAACCGTTTTTGCTCCCAAAATCTTAGCCAGACTGTTTCATGAGCCTGAACTATCACCACAGTCCATACTTTTCTCATGAACCTTCTGGTCTACAGTGAGGAGGACCAAGGTCTAGGCTGTGACAAAACCAATCACTATGAAATGAATAATGTGAGACGCAATATGTGCACTGTTCCTCATTCAGTCAGACGTAAAGCATTTCGGTGTAAATGTACTTTCAGTGATGGGTCTGAAATGTGTGTTTCTCTAAGTTTGCTTGACAAGAGCTACAAGTTGAAGCAGTCAACCCTACACTCCTTCACAGTTATATACCAGCTGATCAAAATAAGCTTGAAATCAGTTGTTTGAAAGGTTACTTGTCACACTCCACTACCCTATAGGAAGGGCTTGTGATTTTGTTAACTGTGCTTTAAACAAGAGGTCCTCGGTTACTCCAGAAAACTACAGTGTTTCGTGTCTGGGGAATAAAAGGTTTTCATGGGATTATAAAATCACAACTGATTCTTATGACTGCTTTCTGTGCAGTTTTTTCCTGCAGATTACTGCATCCCATTATATCACATCCCTTGTCTGCATGCTTCTTCTGCCATAAAAGTCCACTTGTTCCCCCCCACCTCCCATTATTGGAACACATTAAGCCTCTATGACAGCTGATTTCGTCTTCTAAAAAGCATCTGTTCCAAGCTTTACCTTATTGAAATAAGGGGTAATTTGTTTAATGTCTGAAGGGGCACCAACAAGGCTTAAAGGCAGGAAGAGCTATTACAATAATGTGTTTTCTCCTGTTATTGTCCCAGGAGTGCACCCATAGATTCCCACACAAACACAGCAAGAACGGAGACCTGAAATCTTTTGTATCGAAAAAAGGTTAAATTCATTTACATGACATGTGACACCACCAGGGGATGTTTTGTTACAGTTGTTTCACACGGGATTCCTGCCTTGACTACTGATGAAGTGTTTGAATGGCTTGCATAGCTGCAACAGTCTAAAACATGATGACAACGCATGACATTTTCTTCTTCTCACTCTCTCTCTTGTTTTTCATTTCATTAAATGGTACATTAGCTTAAATGTACCTGAGAGGAAGGGCAGCAGGATGAGGATGACAGGGGCTGGGACGTGCTTGAGGAAGCAGAGGAAGCGCCATAGGTGGAACAGCAGATGGAAAGAAACATAAAACCAATAATATAGCGTTTCCAGATCACTGGGCTACATGCGGCTTCAATTACTTTTTTCTCATTCTATTTTCCTCTGTCTGTCATATCCTCCCTTCCCTCTTCCCAAAAGAAAAGATCAGATCAGTTGGTAGGGTTTTGTTTGTTTTGTACCCTTTTGAAAATGGAGGATGGTGCATCTTGATCAGGCAGAGCCCACCCAGTTCAGAAACTGGGGTTTGTCAGCTAGACACGAGGAAGGAGGGACGTGACAGAGCCAGACATGTGGAAGCACGCTGTCCTACGTGTTTAGGCTCTGGACTGTGCATGTAATACTTGCTTCCCCTATTGTTTATTCATTGTTTCCTGGACCTCACAGAGTATTGGAAAAACCACAGAGAAACAGTGCGAGGGAAGATGATAACTGTTTTTCTTGCTTGGTGACATTGCTGTTCCTTAGAGAAACATACAGCACACAGCCAAGTGCTCAAAGCAAGCTACTCACATGGTTAGAGTTTGGGCTTTAATAGGAGACACTTGAGTGCCGGTGACACTTTATGGCGGTGAAGGCTTTGGAGACAACTCGTAAAGGGGAACGATGGGTGGCTTTATTCAGATGACAATAACATAAACAACCCAAACTAGATCTCAGTCTCCTGTAGACATACATTCTAATGAGATAATATCTGCAGCCCTTCTGGTCTCACACAGTCACATATGAAGGGTGAACGATACATGGTTTAGCTAGAGGAGACACTATCAAAGCAATCATTTTGTTTAGGTAACTTCCATCCTTCATGCTTGTGTTACCATGGGCACCGGGAGTCAAAAATTCTGGCATACTTTGCATGTTTTTCGCATATGAAGTAGGAAAGGTAGGAGGTAGGAGTCAACCTCTCTTCACAGTCCTCGATTCTACAAAGTTTTAATCTCACATGCCCACAACACCAAAGCTAAAAAATCTATATCTATAAGATATTCTTCAAGGTAATGCATCAGTCTTTGTACCACAGATTTGTTGTTGAAGAAAAAGGTCCTTTTTCAAAACTTCACACTTTCCTTTTGGTACAATACAAAGTAAAATAATTTAGTCAGAAAACCTTTTAACATGAACAGTAAAATATTAAAATTCTTTCTATAAAATATTAGCAGTTGTGACAAAATGCATTAGATGGTTATATACGAAGTAACTCCTAAAACAGCAGCATTTAACTGCTCGTCAAGTGACTTAAGTAAACATTATCGCAATACTTAATATTGACCAACTTTGCCATGTAAAGGATTAAATGCAACACATCAGAATTAATCCAGTTTGAGATAAGCCTTCCTGGCTGTGAAGGTGACAACAAGGCTTTTCCATAGTTGCTAAGGTCCAAATGAGATACATGCTATTTTATTACAGCAGTAATCTGTTGCAGGCGACTAATTCATTCATGAGGCCATTTCCCTACTGTTCAATTTCTCCAAGCCATAAGCCACTTTATTAAGGGAGCAAAGCACAGAGGCTTTGTTCAGATAATATACCCAAGTGCTCCTATTAGAAGCTCATCGGAATAACTTTGATATAAGGAAAAAAAAAACAACAATCAAAGGCTTTAGGACTGTTACAAAATGCTTTCTAAAACTAGCCAACAGCTTCTGGAGATTTCTAAAATATTCTCTAAACTCTAAAAACTCACACATAAAAAGAAAAAAAATATGCCTAAAACCCATTAGAGCTTTTGTGAGCAGATGATGAGAGCTTGATGACAGCTTTAGCACACTTAATCTTACATAATTTAATGGGAAATCACTTGTGAAATCTGCACAAAAGAAAAAAAATGGAATATTAAGATTTTTTTTTTTTCCATTTGTTTTGGCAGTAAGGTTGAGGAACAGTCAGGTTGGCTATCTACACACAAACAAAGAGCAGATTGTGAAGTTTTCAAATTGGCTCAAAGATAATTTTCGAATGCGGCTTTTGTTGCCCAGCTCGAAATCTTTCTATTTATTCTATATTCTAGTGAAATATTGTTTGTTTTAGGGATTACAGTAGAAAAAGGCCAGTGGGATTTGATATTCAGCTGGCTCAATAGTGTTGTACACATTCAAATGCAGCTTATATGCAGATATGTAATTGCTACATTGACAGTGTCTTATTCAGACATTCATATTGTGACTACTTAATAAAGTTCCTTTTCTTTAAAGTCTGATGCATACATAAATCTCTGCTGCCTGACAACCCTCTATATTGCTTATTACCTGTTTCTAACTCCCTTACCAGTTTCTAACTCCCTGGCCCTCAAGATGCAATAGAGCTGGAGCAAACGCTCATGTCTGTGAATGTGTAAAGGCTTGCTGGGAATCCTACGCTCTGTAATAACAGCAGTGCTGCGGAGTGGATAGGTACGAGAGGCTTGGCCTAATTGGCAAGTCGGTGCGCTCAGCAGTGTACTCACACAGCCCGGCTTCTTCCTTAGGAAAAGCTTATTTCAAGGCAGGCAGGCAGCAAGCATGCAGCAGGCTGTGGATGGGCTGTGCAGCAAAGGAACCTGTCTCAGTTCCAACCTCACATGCCTCTACCTCTGACTGCAAGCTTGGCAAATACACAAGGATTTAACACCCGGGAGGGTCCTGGCTTCCTGTTATGTGCATAGAGTGCATGTCAGTTAGTGCGCTTAAGAGCTGCTGTGATGCTATGTATGTGAATGACCACTGTATACACATGCATCGTGTGTGCATGTGCAAGCATGTGTGTATGACATCTCTATAGCCACTAAATCTCCCTCGGGGAGCTGGTGCTGGCAGAGAGAATGCAGTGGACAGATGAGGCTTTGTGCATGTGTGTATGGTTGAAGTATTGACTTTATGTAGACTCCATGTACTGGAGGCAGCTGCACCAGCTGGCATTTCCACTGGGGCACCGTATTGAAAAAGATGGACCTCTGTGCCTGTGTGTCAGTGTCACACACAAGGGCTTATCAAACGCAGCTAATGAGGACAGGAGACATTTGTATTCACTTTTGAAACTTTCACTCTCTCTCTCTCTCTCACCCTCTGTCTATACACACACACACACATATATATATATATACACCTGTTTTTCAGATAAAGTGGTCTCCTGCCAACATTTTATTTTGATGACTTGGCTGCTTGCAGACTAATTTAGTCATTTGTATTTTGTGCTTTCCACATAAAACTGAGACATCACAAACAAATCAGAGCGCATTTTCTCTCTGGTATTACAAATGTTGCAGAACTATAGCACGTTCAAAATTATGTTTTCATTTGATACGACAATTTGATATGAAAAGGTTCATGCACATCACAGAAGTCTTACTGACAGGTACCTAGAAACAATGTGCATGTCTGTAACAAATTTCATGGCAATCCATCCATTAGCTGTCATGTCACTGAAAATCACAAATGTCAAACTCATGGTGGTTCTAGAGAAAAGGTCATTAGGATACACTGTCAGCCACTAATGTCAATCCACCCAGTAGATGCTGAAGTGTTACATTGGATAAGTGAAAATTCACATCAAACAACCCATGCAGACTTCTTTCATAAAGGGATTTGTGTGGGTATAACATGGCATCACATCAGCCTTTGCTTCTGAAAGGGTACCGTCGTTAATTGTATGATCACAAAAGGTATCTTATCTGACTTCTTAAGTAGACGCGGCATTTAGTTAATATTGTTAATGTTCACCTTAGAGGTCAATCAAGTTCTATTTTATTCCATTTATTTATCAGTGGGGTCTTTGTCATCTTGACCTGCTATAATGTGAGATATTGGAAGGTTAGCGCTCTATGAGCCTCAATCCTGGTTGCTCGTATTCATTCGGTATTAGTTCAGAAAAAGAGCCCTGCTGTTCCACAGGCAGAGAACACAACGAGAGATCCTGCCCTCAGAGCAATGACGGCAGCTTTAGCAGTCAGAGAATCATGCTCAACGAAAGGACGACCTCAACCTCAAGTTGTTTACCCTCGCTATCGGGGGAACCCTCAGAGGAGGAGATTGCAACGAGAGGAAGAGGGCTCATGAGTCTAATGCCTGAGGGGCTTGCCATTAAAAATAAATGAAAAGTACACTGAGATATGCCACCTGTGGAGTAGAAAGTTTGCCCGGAAAACACAGAGAACAGTATTCTGTTTGAACGAATCAAACTGATCAAACAGTTTGCTGAGAAAAGGAGGGCGGTCAGAAGGGAGGGTAAAATGCTCAATGACAATTTATTCTCATGTGGAAATAACTTGTGGCGTTGCAATGGAAACACGGGGGCTTTGTTTCGTTGATCTGAGTGAATTTTTGATTTTGAAAAAGAAATAAAATCTTTCAGTTCAGAAAAACTGTCCTACAGTATCCACCCTCATGGATTGCAAAGTAAAAGCTGCACAGGTTGTCATTTGCAATCATTCTTCACACATACAGAAAAGGAAATTATATCATCTCACATCTATAAAATTTATTTATGCACAAGGACACACAGTAAGATGTTGACTGTCAATTACTGTACTACCACCATCCCTCACAGGTCCAATGCACTGTATGTCACTTCCTGTTATCCTTGAAATATGTGCCACAACATATTCTGAGACGTGCAACTTGTCAATCTACATTTGTCACTCCTACAATGTCACATGGGCCAAGTTTAGTCTGTTTTTAACTTAAAAAATAAATCATTCTTATCTTGAGCTCTTTCTGAGCTGCAAGCTGTATCAATAGCTGTACTGCTGTCTGGAATAAAAGCCTCGATCTGACCAAGCTGTGATCATAGTAAATTGTTATATCTACCACCAAAAGCTGACAAGAGAGAAGGGAGAGGACAGAGAAAGTGGAGTGGAGTGACCTCCACACTGGGTTATTAGCTTTCTAACTTATTCATTGGAGGAGGATATCATTCTGAAGGCAATATATCCAAGGCCATCTAAAGCACTAATAGGAGTAGTGGCCTCCCCACTGGAGGAGGACAGTAACTCGCTGGAGAGCCTCGGAAGCAGCTGGGTTTCAAGCAAAGTATTTTATTCAGAAAAAGACTCCATTTCAGACCAAGGTATAAGGAATATTGAACTTACTGAAAAAAATGGTCTTGCTTTTGTTTAAGTTTGACTTTTGACAGTTTAACATCTCACAA
Organism: Scatophagus argus; assembly: GCF_020382885.2. Taxonomy (NCBI): domain Eukaryota; kingdom Metazoa; phylum Chordata; class Actinopteri; family Scatophagidae; genus Scatophagus; species Scatophagus argus. Next base: position 14,941,930 of record NC_058512.1, on the reverse strand, counting down.
GACACTCCATTCCACTATAACTCAAACTCACATACAGACACAAATGCGTAAATATAATAAATTGAAATAGAAATTTTAGAGGAATGGGTCATCCTCAGAGATTAAAATCCTTTTCAGCTGTTGACACTGTGCAGTAAACCATTAATTTCAGTGACTACACAAAATGACATGATTGATGGATTGAGCTGATACAGACCCATCAAAAATGCCTGGATTGGTCCAAATCCAGATACAACAGATTGGCTCTGGATATCCATAATTAAAACCATCCCTTCACCCAACATTCCTCCATTGCTTTGCAATAATGGGGAACTTGTTAGACCTGCCAAAGATGGGTGAAAAGGAGTTATGTCTTAGAGGGAGTAATGAAAGCACCATGTAAAATGACATACAAAACTTTTCAAACTTGGTGATCCAATCTGATGTGTGGGTCAGTGGTTTATGACCAACGTTTGAGTGGCAGGAAACCCAAACAGCCGTAAGGGGTGTCTGGCCTACGTCCATCTCTGTGTTTGTTTCTGTCTGTCTCAGTGCTTCTGCATTCTCTTCGCTCATGCCCAGCTGCTCTACAGGGGGTGTCAACATGGAACAATTCCCTCAGGACTGATGTGTTCTCGTACAGACTGCTAGCTCTGCAGTAAGCCATCACTTCCAGTAGAAAGAACACAATTAAGACACAACTGTTTCCAGCTGAACAATGGCTTCAGTTTTCCCCCCTCCAGGGAATAGCAACCGCTTCTATAACAGTAACTAATGTGGATATGATTGTAAATAATGTACTGTATGTTTTGTAATAATCTAGACCATTAACTTAATAAATGCAAAATGTAATAACATTATAATTGACAACTGTGAGGGTTATTTTTTCCAGTTCTAGTTTTTGACGCAACTTGACACAGAAAGTATTATTAAGCAATTAAAGTATATTACGTTGTAACTGTGTTTGCATCTATTTCTTTCCTACCTCCAGAAATAAAAGCATACCTGCAATCAGTACATCAAGAATTGACTGATTATAAAAAAAGTGTGTTTTTAAACAACAAAGCAACAAGAAAAAAAAAAAAAAAAGTAAAAAGTAGGTTAGAACTGACTGCGTCTGTACCTGTGCCATTGTGTCTACTTAATCCAGCTGCTCTTCTTGAGTGTGTGATAAGAAAGAAAGGGGTGGCCTGTCGTTTTCTTTTATCCCTCCACTGTCTCCTCGCTGCCACTCACACGGGGCCTGAGAATGAGTTCTTATCTGCCGCGTGTGGGCTCTGAGCACACGCATAGACACACACACATATAAACACACACAGGACCAACATAACAAGCAGAACCGCCTGAGAGATGGGCCACAGAGATAGCATACAAGCGAGCAGGAATACATTAATAGTCAAGTGAGATGAACCATGCAATATTAATCAGAGCATTATCAAACATCATCTCAGATTGACTCTCACATGCTAAGGAGCTGCAAAGAAACATACGCACACACACACACATCCACGCACACACCTCCAGAACAAGCCTGAAGTGGCTCTCTGCGGGAGGTAACTGGGCTTAATTGAAGGCAAATAAAGGGAGATTAGAATAGTTGGTATATATTCGTTGGTATATCCAGTGTCAGAGAAGTATGGCGACATAGCTATTCCCTCAAGTGTTCGAGGGTCATGTTGTATTAACATGCAAGTAGTGAGCCATCTGTGAGGCAAAAGGAGGTTTACATCAGAGGCTCTATGGGATTTAACCACTCAAATGAAGCAAAGGGGGAAGCAGCCATGTTCATGTGATGCCTTGTCCCTGTAGATAAACACGCAGACACACACACAGACGCCTCCAGTAGGTCAGGCATTCACAGAGGGGATGAGGTGACATTGGCTGGGTGGTGAGGGGTGGTGTGAAGGACAAGGCATTGGCTTATTATGGTAGAGCTCAGCAAAAAAAAAAAAAAAAAAGCTGCCTGTGTCTCCAAGCACCTACTTTCATGAGGTCATCTATGCCTGTATGGCAGTATGAGGTGCATCACTCTGCTGTTTTCTGGTCAAGTCCAGTTTATGTATAAAGTCTTCAAAAATCTTCCAATCTGTACAACACGAGACAACCTATTCTTAAATCTTCAATTTGTATAAAAATATGCTTATTATTTATAAACTGCATGTTGAAAAATTAGAATTGGAGCAGCAGAATGAAACAGAAATATTATACAAAAGTACAAAGTTACAACATAAGAAGCTACAGAGTAAGAGGAGGACCCACTGGAGCTCCGTTCCTTCCAGGTTAGCAATATCAAGGCGGCTTACAATTACAGTTTTTACTGCAAACTGCAGCCTGACCTCTCTCCTAAGTGACTGGTTTCCTAGAAATTCATCCAGCAGAAAACAAGCGAATCAAGGAGTGAAGACAGCTGAACAAGGTATTACTGACCGCAGCAGACTTCCTGTCTGTCTCAGACATGCACACAAGTCAGAGGATGTTTAAACACCATCTTCCTGATGACTCTGCTTTCCTCAAGCCTGAGGTGAAGCCTGTCAGGTCACATGGGCTGGTATTTATGTGAGTGTGTGAGGTCAGTATGTCACAGCATGCTGCACCTCACATCACTGTGTGTGTGTGTGCATCTGCAGGAAGGTGGCGACCAGCAGTAACCAGCTCAGGGCAGCAGAGCTGCGAGATCACAATGAGGCAGCTGCTCCTCATCATCGCCACCTCTCTATGTCGGTCTGAGTGTGAAAATGGCTTTACTGGGAAAGAGTGGCTTTACACGATACCCTCTGTCTTCTTTTGAGAAAGTTAAAGGAAGCCAAAGAGAAAGTCATCAGTTTGTCCCACTAACAACAACAACAACAAAAAGATGAGGGAAGCATCATGTTTCTCTTGTATCATTTGGTCCATAACACAGACCAAGAGATACTCTACATATTTCTTGTAGCAGCACAAAATCATTCTTGCTAGGTAATACAATACAGTTTGACAAAATGTCTCACACTGAGACTTCCTGCTCATAGTTCATCTTTTTAACTGGTTTGTTTATATGCTGATTGTGTCACTAAAATCATTACACTTAAAATGATGAATCTGATTTTTGTTGTGACATCAAGCTGATTAGCTCAATTTATTACATATAAACCACAAAAAGAGCAAAAGACCTGATGTGCAAAGAAATGGGGCCATGGTGAGTCACACACAGACGCTCTGTGCATGTCCAGAAAATACTGCCTTTTATTGCACACACTTGGATGATTTCAAGCGAGCTGCAACAAACCAAGAAGCAACAACTTGTGAATCCAAAGTCACTACAGGCAGCAGAATGAAAATGAGTATGAGGAAGAATGTAACAGAGAAAAATGACACCATGACTGTTCTTTATTAAAGTAACTTTCTCAAAATGCATTGCTTTCCAGGCATTGTGGTATTTGTGTGGGAAGCTGGAGAGAAATTATGCCCAAGTGTATGTAATGGCCTCAAGAAACCAAACAACATGGAATATGGAAATGTGAAGGCAGGGAGAAAAAAATGGTGTGGATTCTGATCCAAAAAGTTGTTCCTGTGTGTTTCACGGAACATCATTACTAAACTGAATTCTGCTGAATTCTGACAGCAAATTTTTGTTTGCAGAAACCTATCTGAAAGGCTCAACCTAGTAACTGGTGAAGTTGTCAATCAACTGCAACAATTGCATCACCTGTGACATGGTAAATATATAAGCATTTATTAGATGAACAAGATAAGGTTGGTGATTCCGTCCATCTATTTAATCCTACCTTTAGCCAAACATTTATTTTGTAATAAACTCATTTGATTGGATAGATCCATAGATCTAGTCTGACTTCATGCCATTTCTTTCAGTAAAGACCCAGTTCCTCTATCTGCTTTGGTATATGATTATATACTCAGCTGCAAATTTATAAGTTACACCTAACCCTAACTACTGTCTAATACAACAATCCCCACTATATAATCCCTACCTTGAAACTGTTTTAGAGAGGTTTGATTCAACTGTATGGTCAATTTTGGGACTGCATACACTGCTGCTGAACTGTACTGTGTTATGCAGAGGATATGCACTAAAAGAGAGAGTGTAAATGAAACACATGTCACTGTGGTACTGTGTTTTTCTCTCCTATGGTAGCTTTGGTCAAATGATGTGCTGTTGGGAATATTCTGTTTACTGTTCTTTTAACCCTTATGTAAGCATACTGTACTTTATTTACTTACTGAACCAATGCACAGAAGTTAAAGTGAGCTGTGAGAGAAATAACAGATGATGAAAAGAGAAGGTATATGCTACACTCGCGTTCATTTCTCTCCTGTGCGGCTCCATCTCCTCCTATCAACTCTCACAGGACTATAAAGAGTCATTTCTCTAGTCTGTCAGAAGGATTGGTTTGAAATAAGAAACCGTAAGAAACTGCCATTTATGCAGTATATGAATTCCATATTCACGCCTTAAGACTTATCGTTTTCTTTTATTTCTCCATCACAGAGGCAGAGGAAGTAATTTAGTGACGGAATATGGAGAGTGTCGGCCAGTGGGAGATAAAGATACCGGTGCCTCTTCCCCTGGGCGAGAAGAGGACGGCATTGCGTTTTCACAGACAGACTCTGCTTACAACCATGAGAAGCTGCTGGTTGCTAAGCAGTGCACTGTTAGAAGCATTAAACCTCCAAATATGGCACCTCACAAGCTGTCCTATCAGAGCTTGGTGGGTGTTATAGAGACTATGCAAGAGGGTTTCAACAAACTAACTGTCAAAGGATGTGTGAGTGATGGGATGAGACTGAAACACTGGTGGACAGCTACTGCTTTAAGGAAGAATCAAATTTTACAGGGTTAAGTACAAAGTTAAAGTAAAGATGCAAGAAGACGTGAACCCATGGAACCTACAAGTTACTTACTGAGCCCAACGCTGTAAAGGCATAACATGCGGCATGTCCTAACTATAAACTCATACAAAAGCAATTTATTTCATGATTTTCTTTGTACTTTGTTGTGTTGGGATGTTCCTTGGCGTAAGCCTTTGTGCAGCACTGTGTGCCCCCCCCCCCCCGAGTCATAAAAGGCACAAGGTCAGGTCTCAAAGATATAACAACCCCATACAGCCCTCTGTCTGTCAAAGTTAGGCAGGTCTGTCTGTGTGAGCTACACACAAGCAGGCAGTGTGAGCAGACACACACTGGGAAATAATAAAACTTGCACTTGTATTCACATAGAATGAGGGGGGAGTGGCCGTGTTTATTTGTGCTTCAGAAAGAAATCGCTGTGAAACAATCAGAAAATAACATTTTACTTCTCTGATTCACTGCTCTGTTTGTACTAACGGCTGCTCTCTTTATCTTTCTCTCGAGTTGTGGTTAAACTCTGAATTGCGTGTTTACACACAGCAACCAAAAAAAAAAAATGCTACATATTATGCCTTTAACTTCACAAGGACACAGAAAAAAAAGGATAAAAGGGAGAGGGACTGGAGGAAAAACTGATATATGACTCACACTGTGCTGTCACACAGTCAGTTCATACTTTGCAAGCTAGCTGACAATGACAGGAAAAGCAATCCACTTTAAGTTAGAAGGCAAGTTAAGACGTACAAGTGTATTAAGGTGCATTCTGACAGAAAGTAAATCTAATTTTCACCTAGATTAATGCAATTTGTAATCATCTATAGACTTAGTTTGACAACAAAAATGAGACAGAATTTGTGTTTTTGGATTATGTGAACAAATAATTTAACAAATATGCAAACTTTCTAGGCCTTCTGTTCATGTTTACTCATGTCTCTCTGACTTTGTGTAAAATTAAAGACAGTGAAGTAGGATTTACAGGCTCTATACTGTACAAGTCACACAATTGATTTTCGGACTAGATATTTAGCTGTGGCTTGAAATTTCTCCCATTATGTAAAATCTAAATAAAGACAAAGTACACACTATATATGGCTCCTTTACAAACACAAAACTCTATTTAGTGCAGTCTGGATGGTGCAGCCATTGTGATATTGAGTATTGCAGGGGAGAGAGCCTTGTCACTAATTGATCTGATATGAGGTGATGGGCCCGTGTGTGTCTCTGTTGTTCTAACTGAGAGATAATCATGACCCATTTCCCAGCTGGCCATCCGGGGCTGAGATGCTGCATCCTAATATAATCCATCGAGCTGGGTTTTGTCTGGTCAGATAAGTGTTGTAATTAATTATATTTGGGGGGCGAGGAAGCTTCATTCGCTGCCTGGACCTCAGCTTCAGCACACCTCAGCCTGAGAAACTCGTGTAGAAGCAGCTAGTAAGAGTAACTGCAGAAATAATACACACACTCTTGGGTAATTAAGTTCACGTCATTGTTGATTCACATGTTTATGTTTCCCAAAGGACTGTTTGTCTAATGCAGTGAGTTAAAATTTAAACTTAATGAAATAGCAAATATTTTGACCTTAAAAAGCATAAAATAAGACCAACTGGGTTTTAAACCAGGAATTCAAGTGGTTTAAAACCCCAAATTATTTCTGCAGTTGTGGGAACTATTACCTCTGTCTCAGACTGCTTTTGTATCCTGAGGTTCTTGCAGTTTCTCTTCCAACTGTTTTGAGTCATTTGGCTTGGGGGACTGTTGATACGAAGTTGTCCAATAAAAGATACATAATTTGACAGGCTGCAATAAAAACACAGTGTATACAGAGAAAAATGTACCAATGATGTCAGGCCTACAAGATATACTTTCTTTCTAAGGATTGTTTTCTTTACACATTAATCTAGAAATGATCTTGATTAATACCTCAGTCAACTAAACATTATAAATAAGCGTCCCCTGTTTGACATACTGTCAGATATTTGCTTCTTTGCTTGAAAAATGACTGAAAATAGCCACAGAGATTAATTACATGTTGATTGGCTAACTGGTTCATCAACTAACTGTTACAGCTAAACAATGGAGAAAAAAGCTACAGAACCTAAATGACAACATGTTAGACCATCCTTAGGGCCTCTGCACACCCATAACACATCCACATGGGCGCCGCCGCGTGCTTCGCCTGATCAGATCCAAGACACACACATACAACAATATGACACGTTAGCAGAGATCATAAACTTACTTTAAATGAGAACACATGGTCTAGACTCGCAAGCAGCCACTTTACAATTACTGCAACATGATGAACTCATAGTACACAGGGCTTTGTTCTGCACACACTATATTAATGACATGAGTACACGAGACAGATCAACAGCTGGACTTGCAAAATCAATAAAATATTCTGCCGGCGGCTCCACACTCAGCTGAACACCACAGCCGTCTTAGTTGCTTATTCTGAGGAGCAGCGGCTTGTTTGTCCATAATGAGCTTCCTCATTAAGGTAAGGGAGGATGCACAGGAAGAACGAGAGTGTGTCAGAGGGCAGGTGTGTGTGGAGGGAGAGAGATGCTACTGATAGGAAGGCATGGTGTGTGTGTGTGGGGGGGGGGTATACCAGCAGCATTTGGACTCTCTGGAGTTTGCAGGTGATTAGAATGAGAAAACAAAAAAGAGTGATTCAGCGGTCTGCATTGTCTCTGTAAACACTCCAGTGTTTCTCTTGCTGCTGCACACTCTTCTCATGATAGATGGAAATCACATTAACTAAATGCTAGAAATAAATGTTGTTAGGTTAGAGTTGTAAATACTTATGTTCTGGGGATCCACACATTGATTAATCATTTCAGCACTGCTTAATGCTGAGTTTAGTTTATTCATGTAATGTGTAACGCAATGTGCATTTTGTTTTTCATCAGTCTCCATCAGTTTGCTTATCGAGCGGGGTTTTTGGGACTGACGGGATACAGTTCAACCCAATGCCTCAATAATAATAATAACCTTATACACATTACAGCATATCATCGGAAAAGCTGAGGTGATGAACAAGAATTGGAAGTGGAAGGTGGTGTCAATGAACTCTTTAATCAAATCAAACAACATTCATCACTGACACCCCGACTTTGATCAGCACTGTTAAGGCTAATCAGAATGTGAAATGATAAATATTGAATGACTGTTTGTTTTCTTTATTTTTCAAACACAACTTTTAATCAAAATGTCTTTGTATTTATCAAATTATTGTTATGTTTATTGTTCAATCTTGTATTTCATCCTTATCATCAAATTAATAAATGATTCATCGCCGCCTACCAGTACATTTGCATTGTACATACATTATACACATGCATTGATTTCTGGCGTGTTATTTTTTCCAATTTCCATCCCTCATAATTCCTCAATCTCTTTGTTTACATGCATATCTCTTTGTTTCGTTGACCCTCCCCCCAAACCACACACACACACTTTTCCTCTCTTCTGTCAGTCTTTTGGGATGGTGTAGGAGGAACTGATCGTTAAGCGGCGGGAAGAAGAGAGACTCATGGGAAGTGCAGACTGAACTAGTCCTGCCACAGTAGGGGAGTGCTAGGATTCCTGCTGAAATGCAGTACAAAAGAAAAGAAAAAAAAAGAAAAAACCCAAAACAACAACTTTACAGATTTAAACACACAAACACTACAGATTAGAGGACATCGGCAGAGTATGGAATGCAGTCAGGATTAAACGTGAAAACAGCATAAATCCACAATGCCATTTTTCTCCCCTGCAGGGGATAACAATACATTGCTGTGCTTCAAGGTCCCATTCAGACAAACCTATGGAGCAGTAATCCAATGGGAAAGTCAGGCATGTCCTTCGCAGGTATAAACAAGCAGGTCAAAGGTCAAAACATCAGGGGACAGCTAGAATCCGCTCGAATCCGAAAAATCACATTTTCTGATGAGCTGAAAGTAGGCTGACGAGGCCTCTAAGGGATTCCAGGGCTATCTATAGTGAGTGTGTAATGATAACCCACCGTGCAATAAAACCTCTATTCTGGGAAGTCTTGCAGGACGGATTTCATGAGGGAAATTAGTCATTCTAACAACCACTTTATCTACTTCTACTCTCTGAAGACTTTATCTTATTGCTCCAGCCGTTCCTTCTCCCTTCTGTCACATACATACAGGTATACTGTGTGAACATGTATGATGCATGTAGCACATAAAACTTTGCTAAGTTGTGTTATCTTCATTTTACAGGTCAAATATGTTTTATGGCTCCAGACAAATTTTATTTAGTTGAAGAGGGGGCAAAAATGTCTCTTGACAGTAAAGGTTCAGACCCAGACATTCTGTTGAAAAGTCAGCTTCTCTGGCCGGCCCTTTAGGACATAATCATCTCATGTCTTCTCTAAATTTCATGAGTGTACATCCTATTTCAACCAATTTCTGGACTCCTGCATTGAGTATGACGTGACTACTATACATGCCGCTTGCTTGAAGCACTAATTCTCCTACAAGTGAATCCACACTTTGTCTTAGCAACAAGTGGAGCGAGTTACAAAACACATAATGCAGCAGTTACAATTAATGAAGCCATCTTAATCAGCCGCAAGCGTCAGAGAGTGTGAGGAGTGTTCGTGAGCACCATGTATCTATTTAAGAGACGAGCGTCAGTTATTTATGCCCTCTGACTTGACATTGAGACGATCATCACACATGATCTCCGTGGTTTGTTTATGTTATGACTTTGACAGTTAGAGTGTAGACAGCTTCGAGCCCTCATAATGCTCGCTATGGATGAGTACATGTTGCTAGGACATGGTGTCAAAAAAACAAAAACAAACAAAAAAAAAAAAAAACTGCATGGAACAGATGAGGCGAAAAACAGAAGAAGTGTGACCCAATAAACACATCTCTACACGCAATGCACGGGCAGGTATCGTCTGTTGCAATATCCACATGTAAGTAAGACGTGAGTAAGTAAGCTTTTGAAAATTAATATTGTGTTAGTGTCAATATTGGATAAATAATGTATGTATTGAGGTCAGGGTGATGGATGGATGTGAAGTGCTTTTATGTGCACAGAATGGACTTTCTGTCCCCTTGCAGTTGTTGAAACTGATATTAATAATAGTCAGTGAAGGCACCACTTTGGTCCCGACTGAAAAAATACCAAATTTTCGCCATGCCTTACATTTATTTGCAATAGACATGGTCTTTTCCAACACATTCTCAACTACAGACTGCTACCATAAAACACATTTCATTCAACTCAAAATATTCCCAAATGGGATCCATTTTCAAGGTGTTTTGTGTAAACAGTTAAACTGTTTCAATTCAAGTCAATTCAGTTTATTTATATAGCACCAATTCACAGCAGAAGTTATCTCATGACACTTTCCAATTAGAGCAGGTCTAGACCAAACTCTTTAATTCAATTTTCTAATACAGAGAACCCAACATTCCTCCATGAGCGAGCACTTGGCGATAGTGGGGAGCAAAAACTGCCTTTTAGAAGACAAAACCTCATACTCCAGTCACCTGCCCAGTTGTCAGTGGCACGAGAGCTGTTGCTGTATGTTAAACTGAAGTACCATGTGACAAGAAAAGCAAGAAATGGAAGTGGAATTATTCATTCTCAGGAGAAGTTGTTTAGATGCTGACATGAGGCTAAAACATATTACTGATGTTGTGTTTCGGTAAGCTCTAACTGGAACTTAACATTTATATGGAAGACACATGTGCACACTGTGTATTACAGTGCAAAGGTTGGAGACAGAAGTCAACATTTCTGGGCTCTGACAGTTCCCAGGAAGTTTTAGCATGTGTGGTAAATCCCAGAGGGAAACAGCCTCAGGCACTGGAACTTTCAAAGTGACACGAGTCCACTTGGGACAGGGTGCTCCACCTTCACAGCTCTGTTTTCTGCTGCCCAGAGATGTCAGGTGTTCACCTGGAAAACTCTCACTTGATTTAGAGAAGATGCCTAGTGCAGTATATAGAACGTGTAAGCAGCATGTAGAACAAAAGTTTGAAAAGCTTAAACTATTCAACAAACTTCTTTTAAAAAATAAACACATCCTTGAACAAGAAACAAAAGAAAATGGCTGCCCAGGATCACAAAGTGAAAACCTGTCTATTAAAGGGTTAGTGTTTTGTTCCTGGTCTTTTGTCCCTGTAAGGCCTGATCTTTGTGTTATTTTGGTCTGCAGATTTGCCCACATACTGCAGGGCTCAATTAGCAACTGTGAAAGCAAGTCATTAAAATAGAGACATTGTGAGGTCCGTGGTTTCTGCTCAGCATCCAAACTCTGGCTCAGACACAAAGGAAAGATAATGCTGGGAAGATTACGAGAGAGTGGCACAGTGTAGCATTGACAAAAGAGGAAGAGAGAGCAAAGAGAAGGAAAAGAGAAGGGAAGAAACAATCCAAGCGGGTGTTGATTGATTTGTTTTTTCAGAGAATTTAGCACATTGCCATCCTGCATCAACGTACATCAAGAGGGCAGCAGGGTGGAGATGGCATCATTTTGCTGCATGCTGGCGTTTCGCCACAGATGCACAGTCCAACCCTCAGGGTACAACAGTGTGTGGAAGGCATTTTCTTACCAAAAAAAAATTGCCATCCAGTGTGTAAAAAAGTTGTGCAATGCCTTACACTTCTCATCTATTCTGCTGCTTCTTTGTACCTTTTCCGCTTCATCCTCTACACCTTTTTGTCTTTTTGATTTTACAGACACAAATACCGAAAATATCGAAAGATGCATGGCAAATGATGTGTCTTTTTGCAGTACAGTATGAGTGAGTGGATCAGCATTACAAATACATATCTAATGTTAATAATTCAGTGTAGTCGTTAGCATTGCAATAGCTTTTCTGTCTGTCTCCTTCTAGTCTGCTGACCCTTCAGCTGTCTCATGACTCATCCTGTCCCTCTGATGTGTCTGTGATGAGATGATGTGATGCTGTATTAAGCCTCACTGCTGTATTTGGTTGATGTCACGTCCTGTCCTCTATGCTGCATTACATCTGACTCTGCAGCGGTCCATTAGGTCTTACTGGGGCTCACATTATATCTAATGTGAATCTAGGAGTGCACATTACTATCTCTCTGTATCTGCAGCGGCCTGTTTCACACCTGTGATTCACTGTCAGCCCTCATTAAAATCGTTTCTAGCAATCACAACCAAGATGTGGAATAATGCTCATCAGATTTCTCTCATCAGTTCCGGGTCAAAAACTTGGGGTGCTCCATTTGAAAATATTCAAAATAATTTGCCACATAGAACAAGATAGAAATTTAAGAACGGCCAGGTTTGGTCTCAATCTTCATATTTAACACGTGGATATGACAGGTTACTACAATCCTGCAAGGCCATCAGTTTAAGATCTAACTATGTTCATTTTAAATCAATCTAAATGACTAAAACAATATATTTCCATCGAGTTGTGGTTAATATTCTCTAGATTTAGCAACCGTTTCAGTTTAACAATTTATCCTAATGACACTGACTGAAGGAGGAGCATGAAGGGATAAATGGAAGTGGGAAAAAACAATCCATTTTCCCCAAGCACTTGTAAAATGTGATCTATTCTGCCACAGTAATCTCTTAATACCTTTGTAAAACCTGTACTGTGTGATATTAATGATGGCCCGGAGACATGAGCACTGATCCACATGAGCATGAGTTGTAATAGCGGCAGCTAATGAAGCTGAAAGGAGCGTGCATCAAACAGAACTCCAACTCATTTCTCTGCAATTTCACTTTGTGTCTTCTACCTTTTAGATTATATTAGCATCCGTTAATGACCCGCACCATAGTGCAGCAGTCAGGGCCTCCTTTGTTCCCACTGTGTGATGACATCCATGTTCTCACCTTTGCTTTGATTAAAGATCAAATCAAAAACGAGCCTCTTCAATAAATTCCCACTGAGTGAAAATATTGTCTTCGCCTGTGAGGGAAGACGAAGTCAGACAAATGAGAGCTGCTAAATGCGACAGAGACGGCGGGCTGAAATGTCTCCGAGCTTCAAGTGTCTTTGGTGGAACACAGAACATAGAAAGATACCCTGGAGGGCTGTTTGACTCATGGAGATTGATCTTCAGACTGATACTTAGAAACAGAAGAGCAGGTAAGACTTGGACTGGTATTGGGACTGATATCTATAATGGATCAAACCCCTGAAGAAGGAGAAAAGGGGGCGAGACAGGGTATAAAGATACAAAATGTGCCAGACATAGACAGTGAAGGCAAGAAAGAGAGACAAAGAAAACAGAAAACGGGGCATGATGATTGAAAGAGATTATCAAATTGTCCGTCTCTCAGATTTAAGGGACCATACAGTGATTTTACATGTCTCTGCCAATGCAGTACAAATTGCAAATCCTGCCCTCAAGACTTACTGTAAATTCTTTAGATTGGTAACCAAACATCTGGGAAGTTATTCACTGCCACCCGTTTTAATACCCTAGCAAATCAACTTGCAGGCTGGTCGAGCATAAGTGGGCACTGTTTCATCTTCTTTCATTTTTTATAGTGTCTTATTGCAGCATGGTGAAGCAGTTGCAAACAAGGATCACACTGGAAACTTTCATCTGTAACCATTATACCATTTCCTTGGAACATCAGACTAAACATTTACACATTTAGAACAGCGGATACTCTAAATGGAGACTGTAAGAGAGTGCTGCATTGTTTAAGCTAGCAAAGCTTGTTACTGGTCCGTCTGTTACTGTAGATAGACAGTCATCTTTGACATCCTCTCTGCAGAAATGGACTCATCCAAATCAACTGTTAGACAAGTTACATAAATGTGATTTTGGGTTAAGGTGTTCTTGCCTGACTTCTGAGAAGAAAAGCTTGTTTAGCTTGTTTAGCTTGTTTGGAGTATTCCTTTTTTGTACTTTATTAATTATTTTTGTACATAGCATGTTAGAAAATTGTGAAAAAGTAGTCACATTGTTTCTGATCAGTTTAAAACTATTTAAAATGGTGTAAAAAAGAGTAAAGCTAAAAGCTGGGTTAGTTAACAAGTTTGAAACAGTAAATTTGGCTCAATAAATGACTGCAACGATGACTCAGTTTTCAAAAATCTTGTCACTTGTGCCAAGTGAAACCTTGTGTGCTGGAGCGTCCTTGAATGCATTGAGAGGGACAGCTTCTAAAACACTCCCTACTTGTGCAGCAATTATATATTTTTGAAAGAACAGACGTCATGTCCTTCACTTCCTGAATGCAAATGACATGATATTGATGACATGATATGACATAATGTGTATCAAAAGCAGAAAACTCATTTAGCTAAGAGTAGAGATGGCATTAAACAGAAGCTGACTTCACTTAAATGTGAAGCTGCAATAACATCACTGAATGGGCACGTTCAGGTGTGCATTGAAAAAAGAATAATACACATGCCGAATGAGGATGACACGACAGGCTCTGATGCGTTTCTTTCACGTTGCATTGATTAACATTCATCTCTGTGTGAGTGTGTGGAGACAGCAGGCAGCTTGCACTGCATCTCACTGAATCAGTGATCGATCTGGCCATTCACTGACGCATGGGAGGGAAAAAAAAACAAAACAAAACACAAGTTGGCTCAAACTGCTGAGAGGATGACAGAGAATATAGCAAGCCAACTGTAGTAAAATAAAAAAAAAAAAGACAGAGACGGAGAGAGGTGAAAGAAAAAAACTACATGAAATTAAAATGTTGGAAAAGCTTTTAACCAGGACTGCAGGGACGCAGCAGGTTAGCCACTGCATTAGCGCCTGTACTGAGGCACTAATGACTATGAAGATGGCATCTAGCACACCTTCACACCAGGCGAAATGTGCCACTGAACAAGCTGTGTCAGGACAATTACAGAATTCACTTTGCAGATGGTGGATTCAAAACAGAGAGCAACATCAGCACAGAACTAAGCCCAGCATCACCTTTAAGCCTAAAGACCGACGCTTATATCGGCAGGTTGGAGCTATTACACGGCTGCTCTCTTGTTTGTCTGTCTTTATTCTTAAATTTTTTTTACATTTTTTATTCTTTGCTCTAGAACCCTGAGTTCCAATGAAATAGTAATGCTACAGCATACGGTGTTATAATTTATAGACTGTCAGGTCTCATAAGGTTTTCAGTGTTTGCTGAACTTGTCTGCTTGAGGATTTGCTTGACCTGAACGCCATGACACCTTCAATGTCAGGGTACCCTGGTTGACAGAATTGGTAGAAGGGCAGAGTGAAAAACCCACCATCACAAAATGTGTTACCTTATAATGCTAAGCTTGGAAGTGGGTGTAGATTTCAAAGTGGAAGTTCTGGAAAGTTGCAGAAATTGTCTGACACCGACACAGTTCCAAGAGTGGGAAGGTTTTATTGCCAACCTCATTAAAGTTTTTGTGACTGGGATCAAATCCCTGCATCCTGTGTTCCAAATATTGTACACATCCTCCTCCGAGAAGAATGGACACTCTTAAAGCATATGCAAAACTCTTATAGCATTATATTAATTAATCTGTTACATAATTTCCCAGTTAAGTGATAAAAGTCTTTAAACTATCACAAAATAGTGGAAAAACAAGTGCGAATAAAGTCGAGTAATAAAGCAGATGTTTACATGTTTAATGAATGGCTGGCAAACATCAAATGCTGGGAGGGAGGGACGACTGTCTTGTCTGTCTGAACTCTCTGCTCTTGTGTGTCTATGCTGTTATCTTAGCTGCTTAATCACCACGTTCTCTCTGTGTAACTACACTCCTCAGACTCCCCCCTTTTCATCTTTGTTTCATCTCACTTTCCCGTCTCTCAGCCAACATTCATCAAACATAGATGGCCTGCGCTATGCTCCATCTTAGTTTGACTTTGCTCCCCTCCATCTTTGCACCCACTCTCTTCCTCTCTCTCATCCCTTGACATCTCAGCAAAACAGTGTCTTGACACTTGATCTGACTTGATGGAGGCGAACGCGACAGGCGCGAGACAGACAGCTCAGAGAGCAGTTGTCGCATTTCCACTTTGTTGTAAATCCATTTTAGGTGCACTCAATTAACGCTGTGCGGAGAGAGCAGCGTTGTGCAACAGCATTGCACGGTAATTAATGGAGTCAATATTTTAGAAGATAGTTCTCTCTGCAGCGGCTTGTACTCACTTCCAGTCACCATCGTGATTAACATCGGCGGAACATGATCATCTGACTTTGTGTATGACTAGTGTCTTAATTAATGAGCCTAAACTAAGAGTGTCCTACTACACCCATTATTTTGCATAAATGCATTCCCCAGACAGCCAATTTAAATGATGCATTTTAAAATAAATTTGCTTTAAACCACGGTGGTGCATGACTAAAAAGCTGAAAAATGCACCAATGGGCTATTTGTTTTCGGAAGAGCCTTGCAGGTGTGTCTGTGCGTGTGCGTCTGAGGCATACAGAGTATCTTTTTTCCTTTTTTTTTTTTTTTTTTTTTTTACTCATAGGTCATGTGTCAGTCATAGAAGGGATTTGTGGTTGCCATTTCTGATATGGTATTAAATCTCAGGTCAGGAAACAACGAAAAAAGTGAATCCCCAGCCTGTCACAAAAATCAGAGCTAGGGACAACTTGGCTTCGCTCAAAGTTTCCTGCTAACTGCACTTACTCATCTTACTACACTGAAAAGACTCGTCATTCAATCAGGATCAGGTTTATATCACCGATCGAATTGTACTTACTGGCTGTGTTCAACAGAGTCCAGTCACTCACTATTATGGATTTGTTAGGAAAGGAAACTTGTGGTGATTTGTCTGGGGTGAAATTGGAGAAAGGATAAGAGCCAAAGAGAAATAAGAAAGAAATTCTAGGAAAGCCATGTGATTTGGAGTTTGCACAGCGGCTGATTGAATCTTCCTGATTATCAGGACAACATAAACAGTCAAAATCCATGCCAGAGCTGAGTGGGTCCAGCAGAGAGCCTCTTAGTTTGACATAATCTGCTTTATAATGGCTGGTTAGCTTTTCTTTATGGTTAATGATAGACAATCCAGCCCTCCAATAAAAACCAAAAAAAAAACCAAAAAAACAAGTCACATTATGCTTATTGCCTCCACTAAACACCAAGTCAAACCTCCTTTACAAACAAGAAAGACAGGAAGAGGTGCAGCTCACAGTTTCTTTGTTTTTTGTTTTTGTTGTTTGTTTTTTTTACCTTCAAACATCTTGTTTTTACCTCTGACTTCCCCTTCAAATCGATCTGACGCTGCGATCATCTGTTTCCATTAGTACAAAAACATTTTGCAGAATACCGAATGTTATGTGGCTCACAGTAGGCTGCAACACTTTATGGATTCCTTTCAAGATTCCAAAATAAAAACATGTACTTTCACAGGGCCGTAAAAACACTCAAATGTTGATTTCTTTTGTCTCATGGCAAATGCAACATTACATTGCTTTTCTATTCAAAACTCTGATGTGATTGTCTTTGGTTATTTGTGACTTACTGTTGTGCTGTTCCGCTAATCTTGGAAGCAATGGCTTCGTGCTGTAGAGATTAAGCCCTGAATGCATTCAGCATCGTCTCACAAAACAAGCTATTGGCTAAGGCCATTAGTGTTACTATGTGACACTTTCATGGCTCACAGTTTAATCTTTAGTTTTTGTGGGTTTTTATTTTTTTCGTTTGTTTGTTTTTTACTCTCTTGGTCATATACAGAAACACACCATGTCATTACACAGTTATCGAGACATTCACTGACACACTAACAAGCTGAATGGTCTGTTATCAACATTGCATGCAAACAAAACATCCTCCCCTTAGAAATAAGCGTGCAACAAAGCAAATAACCCCAGAAAATCAATTAAAGTGTTCCAAGTATGTAACTGTGTGTGTGTGTTTGTGTGTGTGTGTGTGTGTGTGAGTGTTTGGTTGTACATGTTTGTTTTACTGTTGTGTTACTCTAATAGGTCACGGAGATTATTCCGCTATTACAGCTCATTTAGGTGGTCATTTATGTGTTAATCCTGAGTCAACACGAGAGTAGAGAGGCAGTCTGTGGGCAGGAGGCAGTGGAGGATGAATGCAGTGGCTGGCTAGTTTCACAGAGGCTGCAGATAGAAATGCTGCAAGCGTTTGTTACTCTACTAACACACAGTGGGGAAGCTTAGCTTTTAGATAGACTATAGTCTGATTTTTGAACAAGCCATGACAAAGAATTAGCTTTGTGTCAACAGTTTAAAGGATTATTGCCATAGAAAATTGATGTTTAGCTTTGGAAAGTTTGTATGTTGCTTGTACTTTGTCTCTACCTTGCTGCTCTGCATCACACTGCACTCCTTTGCTGTCCATCTGGATGAGCAGCACGATCACATTTTCACCCCATATAGATGTACACCCACAGGCTATGTTTCCCACTTACATGGACGTCTCTTAATATTTGTTATTTATGTTCAATGTGGACAAACGTGTGCAGTAGCTGACAGTTCTGGCTATGTGTCTTGTAGATGGACAGCATAGTAGA
Organism: Scatophagus argus; assembly: GCF_020382885.2. Lineage (NCBI taxonomy): Eukaryota > Metazoa > Chordata > Actinopteri > Scatophagidae > Scatophagus > Scatophagus argus. The sequence continues at coordinate 14,923,636 of NC_058512.1, read as the reverse complement.
GGAGTCTGTCACAAGAGTGGGTCAAGAATCATCTCTACGATGTGGCTGTGTGTTTGGATTGCACGTGGAGTTCACTGTGACCACAGGTTTAAGCAGCAGCCGGCTTTAAGGAGTGAGACGCAAACTTTTCAGAGCCAGTTTTCTAAGAGCATTTCCTTTAAGATCACAGATGTGACAACTTCTGAAAAATGAGATCCCTGTGAATAACAAGCTCTCATGGCTCTCAGCAGGAATACACGCCTTCTTCGGAGCAGCTTAGAAACTAGCGCCACAGCAGATAACCGTCAGGTTTAAATGCATTCCCCATGTGTGACGAAGGAGGCCCATTTAGTCTTCCAGCAAGTAGGTTAAGAACTGATGAGGCCCGAGGCCCATTGTGAATCACCCAGTCTGCAATCATGGTACTGTCAGCTTCGTTAGAAAGAGGGCGTCCTGAGGAGAAAACACAATTTTGGCTCCCATGTGAGCACAACCATTAGAAACCAGCTGTCAACAAACAGCCATCACTGCACTTGGCATGATGATGGCACATTAGGGCTTCTGGGAAAAGGCAAGATGAGAGATGACCGTCACTGTGATGGGGCCAACAGGGGCGACAAGTGCACGTTGGTTCCTACAGCCCAAACGTGCCAGCTTGCTCCCCTGGAGATAACAGACTAAGTGCAGTTGACCTCAGTACTTGCTCCCTGACAAGGACATGCCCCAAGTGGGGTAATAACCTTCAATATGCCTGGGGGGCCATTTTCTCAGACACAACTAGGGCATGTACTGTGTGTTCATAGTAACACCTGGAAAAGATGCAAAAGAATGGCTATGGATGTATAGGAATTCAATGGGGGAAAATGTGACACACAAAGGATGGAGAAGATGAACATGTAACGTAGGAAGGAGGAGTTAAAACCACCGTTCCAAGAAAGCCTGAGAAATTTAGTTTTCTCTTGCGTTCGTTTTGTCTAGCAACTGTAACAAGAAGCACGTTTCGTGCATTGTTAATGAATTTTAACACTTTTTAAGAAACGTGTTAAACAATCAGTAGCTGTGAGAAGAAAGTAAAACAGTACATAAAAATAAAGAAAAAAACATCAAACCAGTGATAAAGTCTTTGAATAATGTCCTGATGGCAACAGAGAAGATTAATCCAGCAGGTCTTTTCTTGGTGGATTATAGCCTGTCATTGATTTCCACTCTATGGTCCTGTGCAGACAATGTCCTCCTTTCTCAGGGACAAACGAAATATATATATATATGATAAACGAAAACAAATGCTGCCACTGTGTTGCATTTAAGCCTGAGGTTATTACTTCACAGCGAGATATTTCTATTCATCCTCACCCGAGAAGAGCATCACAAATCACAATCTCACACATGCTATCTAATAAAGGGCCAACACAAATTCATTCATACACACGCTCACAGATAGGAGACCTGCTCCATGTCCTCATAATCACCAAGATCCCAGGGTGTCCAATCTAATCAGTATTTAAGTGATGGACTTAATAAACATGGCTCTGAAGCCCACCAGAGCTGACGATTCCATGAAAGACTAAGGCGTCTGGAACAGAGCAGTGAAAACCAAAGCTGTCTGAGCCCAGCACTGTTTGATGTGACATTTTGAAGTAAATCACACATCTCAGCGAGAGTGCAGTCGCAGAAAAGGTGAGGGATTAAGGGTTTTGCTCAAAAGACATTTGGGGTTATAGGAGACTGAACCAAAACGACTCCATTCACAAAAGGCTTCCCATTTCAAACCTCAGAGTCTGAGCAGAGCTATTACTGAGGAAACCAAAAGTATGCCACTGTTAACAACAGTTTTTAAGATATGTTTTTATACAAAGAGCTAGAGCAAAGTCACATTTTAGGCAACTTACAAGTATTTCCATTATTGTTTTCTCTACTGAGTTCTTTTGAATAATCAAAAAAAACTTCTCTATTAAATGTCAGAAAATAAGGATAAATACCTACTGCTACTGCTTCTTAGATGTGTTGATTTTTTTGTTTTAGTTTGTTTTTGTTGTTATTTTTCTGCAACATTTCACAATTAGAAAAAAAAAAAGTTACGATGTGGATATGTAAAAAAATAAATAAATAAATAAAAATCAGGCATGACCTTTCAGTGGCTTCACGTTTAGAAAATATAAGCAAGAATAACATGATAGTCTGGCAACTCATTTCATTTCATTTTCCTTTTCGTGAGACTGTGACTGCATCCTGATCTCTGATTATCTGTCTGGAATCACTAGACAAATGCACAGCTGCACATATGTGATGAGTGAGTGAGAGAGAGAGAGAGAGAGACACACACACACACACACACACACACACACACACACACACATAAGAAGAGAGAGGGGAGAGAGCACACAGGCAAGAGGATGTGCATGCTTGTTTACATGAATATTTTGTGTGAGTGAACCAGAATGAACATGTGCAAACAAGTGTGTACACGTCTTTTGTCTTCAATATGCAAATGTACACATCTGTACTTCACTGTACACATGTGTGCAGCACATGTGCATGTCTTTATGTAAAACCGTGAGCCTGCATGGAGAGTCCCATCAGACGGAGCACATGCTCTCCAGAGGGCGGGACACCACCGAGACACAGGTCACTCCACTCTGTCCTCTTTGCTTCTGCTGTGAGAATGAGCCCGACAGATGCACAACTTCCCACTATTGTCTTCACCTCTCAAAATATGTGTCTCTCGGCTTTAGGCTACGGTCAGAACTCTTCCAAACCCCGCCACCCTGCTTTGACCTTCCTCAGAGCAGAGAACCCGAGAGAGAGAGAGACAAAGGTCCCAGCTGATGAATTGTTGGAAATGTTAAAGACAGCTAAATTAGGATCTGTAACTGGCAATTTACAGGGGCTGGTGCTAGCTGACATATCTGACAGCTCACCGTCAGCCTGAGAAGGCCTTGCTTTAATCAGCACCCGTCTATCCTTGTGCTGAACGACCTCGGAGACTTGCACCCGCGGAGGGTGGGTGGCTCTGAGAATCCCTAAAGGTTTATCATGTGCGGCCTGCTCAAGGAAGACTGACAGGCTGTGTGTGGGGGGCGCCTATTTCTGGTGTCTTAAACGTATACAGGATTTGAAGCCAAGGATTATGGAAATCAGCACCAACACATGTACTGATGTCAAAAACCTTTTCTTTTGTGTACTATAAGTTTCATTTTTAGCACAACTATGCCTCAGTCAACATCTTTTGGGGGGAAGAAGATCTCGTTTTTGTTTCTTCTTCTCTCTCTCATCTGTGCATGTCGTCTTCATCTGTCTCTCCCTATTGCGTGTTTGTGTCGTCTGTCCTCTTTCCTCTCCATGGTGGAGATGAGGTCACTTTGCTCAGTTTCTTTCTGTTTGCCGACACCAGGGAGTTGCTTGATGTCCTCTCAAATTAATATTTTTCCTATATGTTTACAATTTATCCTGTACACTTGTCAGCTATTGCATGTCTTTCTTTGCTATTGCACATCTTGCCATCCTGGGAGAGAGATCTCTCCTCTGTAGCACTTCCTGAGGTTTCTTTTTTCTCTCATCAAAGGAGTCTTTTTTTTTTTTTCCTTATCTCAGTGGAGGGCCTGAGGACAGAGGGTGTCATATGTTGTACTGATTGCAAAGCCCCTTCAAGCTGTTTTGTAATATTAGGCTATATAGATAAAATTGCATTGGCTAGACTTTGATTCTGTTTGTACAAATAAACACAAGCTTAATGGTGTTTTAGTGCAAGGTCATGCTTAAATACAGAAGTATACTTATCTAATATATATATATATATATATATATATATATATATATATATATATATATATATATATATATATATATATATATATATATATATATATATATAAGGAATTACCTGAAATAACTCCTTTCAAAAATGTCTAACTAACTATAATAGTCATCATAACAACACAACTAACAATGTGAAAGTAGACAGAGAGAACAAATCCTTATTGGGCCCACCACCTTCCAGCCTGTGATTAGTATTGTGTGTAGGCTACTAATTGTCTGGTGGTGCAGGTAGATACAGCAGCGTAGCCTTTGCCATCTGCTTCTAGTCTCATTATCCCACAGAATTAGAAGGCCAATTACAGGGCATTACCTTGACACTAGGATAGCCAAATCCCCTCTACTGTTAGATTACACATAAAACTACCACCCAGACAGCTTCAAAGTACACACAAAGGAGAGTAGATAGATGGTATTAGTTAGATTGCCCTAACCCATTAGAATTGTTAAGCACGCAGTTACATTGTCGAATGTTTTAACTGATGGAAGGACTATTTGTGGGCTCGGTAAATTAGCTCTCCTGCAATATGACAGCTATTGATATCTTAACAGTAGTTCCCTTTGATGGGGAAGAGAGGGAGAGAAACAAGCCTAGGATGCATTCTTCTAATGAGCCTCGTGTTTGCTTCCAGTAGTGCTGGGGCTTCACAGACAAAAACCATGCTTGACTGCAGCAAGAGTAACTACAAAAGCAAGCAAACACGTTTTGCAGCTTACTGAATTAAAATCTGGCCATAGGTGAACACACAAACACACAGAAGAAAAGAGAGGATACAAATGATGAGAGAGGTCATTCATAGTGACAAAGCTCTGCATTAAATCACTAGTTCCAGGAACAGAGGAAGTGTGTGGGGGGTGAACAAAGAGGGGAGGTCGAGGCAGAGAGGAGACGGAGAGACATAGAGTAGTCATGTCCCCTGGGAGCGGTATTAACAGACAGATGAGATGAACAAAGAAGAACATGGCAGCTCTGGTCAGGTGAGGTCATGATGAGGATAACAAAGACATCCTCAGGCGTGACACTGCTGCCCATTTCAAAGTCTATCTTCAAGGCTGACTGTAATCTAACCTTTGCCCCATGTACCCCAAAGCCTGGAACAGCCCACGTGATGAGTTAAAGGGAGGTTACATGTCATTTTGGCTTTCACTCAGTTTGGTTTTGCCTTCAAGCTTTTAAATCGTTGTTCTTAAACCCATAATTTTATTCAGGTCAATTTTTGTTTTCTTTTTAATTTTTTAAATATATGTTTTTAATTCATTAAGTATAGTAAGTTGTGAAAAAAACATTCTATTGTCTCTTTCTCAGCCAGATGTTATAGAACACTTCACTCATTTTTTTATTTTTTTTTCCTTGGAAGCACATCTTACAGCAGTTGAGTCAAAGTTAGTGGTAAAACTTATTTAGCTTTGGCACATTATTATTATTTGAGAGATTTAAATTCTAACCCTAAGCTATCTAAGCAAGTAAAGCTATTTATACTTTATTGGCAGTCAGTGTGTAATAGTTGAAATGTGGTTATTAGTTACTGCACATTGGGAAATTTAAAAATCCAAACCCTGACAGCTCCGTGCAGTGAGTCTCAGCTGTCATCCCAGGAGTTGTTGTATGCATTTGTATTATTCTTTAGTCCCTTGTCCTCCTCTTAGACTATTATATCTACCCTTGTAATGCAGAAGTGTAAGGCATGTTCAGACGGCTCTGCTTTGACGAACGATGGACACCACAAATTTCTTCCCCGTGACAAAAACAAGATTTAAACTCTATGGAAATAATCCTTGATAACAACATCTATACTGTCACACAGTACATTTTTTTCATCAGCGAATAAAAACCAGTAATGTGCAATACCAACACATGGACTGCCTGGATCTGTGGAATCGTACACTGTAGATTTGTAAAGCAGCGTCTGCTGCCAACTGAGAGTTAGACAAGAAACAAACCAAACCTTTGCAACAAACTGTAAAAACCTACATCCAGTACACAGAACACGTTCACACTACTTTCAGCCAGCTAATGAGATCTTTTGGTTTGCTATAGGAAGGAAAACTATAAGATCAGGGTTAACGTTGGTGGTCAAACATCTAAATTTTCTTGTCAATATTCACTTAAGGAAGCAGGATTTTAGTGAAGAAGTGAGTGAATCTGTCTTCTGAATTATTCACTGATCTGCAGAGGGGAGAGAAGGTATCTCTGGTAATTCAGTTCGAGGAATGAAGGAGAAACAGGTAATCTCTTCAAATATTCCAAGTGCCTTCTAGACCATCCTCACATTAAACAAGTAGTGCAGAGAAGACATAAAAAAATAAAACATATGATGACAATTATTTTAAAGTTTCATTGAATAAATTGTTTAAAAATGACAAAAATCAAATGACTAAAATTTATGATAAAAAGACTAGGATAGGAATAAATCACCTAATGCGAATCAGATGCCAAGGTGAACTTTGGATGATGAACTGAGCATACATGTGAGCAAAATGTTAGTGTGTGGTTACATGAATATGAACGGCTGAGATTACAGAATGTAATCACGGAACCGGAGTTATAATATGTGACCAGCGCTTCTGTGTATGCTTTGTCGTATTACATGTTTATTGTAGCGCCTGTAAAAGTTAAACTGCTATCTTGTACAAGCCAACATGAATATTAAAAAATAAATAAATAAATAAAATTAGAACATTCAACATCATTAGAAGCTGTATTGCTGAGCTGGGGACGTGCACATGTGTGCTCCCTGCATGACGATGCCTTTCTGTGTTCAGCTCCAGTCATATTTGTATTGTATTGTCAGATTTTATCGGTGATCTATGGCTTACTTCAGATGCATCCTCTCTAGCATTTCAAAAATCTCACAGCCTGTTTTCCTCGCTATCTGTCCAAAGTCACGGACCACTAGTGCTAAAAATGAGTTCCGATCCACCCTGATATGAAAATGCGCTACAGTGTTTTTTATTTTCTTTTCCTTCTTGATCTAATTTCACAACAAACCGAATCAAGTTAATCTGCTATGGCCAGACAAAGTTGTATCGTCACGGATCAAGCACCGACAGAGAGGATGTGGCCTATCAAGGTGCTTGTGTGCATGTCTGTGTAGCTTATTTGGGGGGTTGGGAGTCTCCTGCCTGCCTGTCAGTCCCTGATAAATGATTCCATGTGAAATATCTCCATTAAATCTGCCTTTATCAGGGGAAGAAGCCCATTCAGCCCCGCCATTAGCATTGCAATTTATGGGACATCTCTCAGGCTCAACAAACCAATTCCCAAGTGCACTTGGCCAATTCAGGCCAGATTAGCTGAAATTAGGCAGGGAAGGTTTTAATAATGCGTCTGATGATTACTGCAGCTTTGAGATATCTTTGGCTTGCACCTCATTTCACACACCTTTCTTGTAGCTTGTAAACCCATGTCCCACTGTGCATTTTCTTTTCTTTTATTGTTTGTGCTGTTTGCAGGGCACAACAGATTTAAAGCTCTCAGCTCCTACTGATCCTGTTATGTCAGCATTGTAGATAGAGAAAATTACCCTTACAGAAACGCTTTCAATAAGAACCCAAGGCTAACATTGTTGAAATGGGCTCAGCAATTTGTTCCAAAAAGCCTAAAAACCTCAATCTTGTTTTTCAGCTTGGTGGAAAAAAAAAAAATAAATATCAGTCAAGCCTGTCTTTTGACGAGGTGTTTGCGTCTGCTGCCTCCTGTTCACTAAAGGAAAGATGTTGTCAGAAAGAAGAAGAAAAGAGCACACACACCACCTCCACAACCAGCATCCTTAGAAAACAATCCACAGCTTTTGTTGATTTTGAATTCATTTGTGTCAAGAAAAACCCAGTGGAGATTTTATCAGTGTGCGAGCTTTGTGCATCTGGGACAAAACACATGTACGAGTGTGAGACAGACTGAGAACATGTGGGTTCTTCTTCTTGTTTCTTCTGCTCTCTTTTAGCCTCGTCTGGTCTTGTCTACACTTTCCTCTGCTCCCGCTCCTCTCCGGCTCTGAAGGTATATTCTCATTCACACAACTGACATTAAGCAGAGGGTGCATGACATCTGACATTACTACAGTTCTGGCAGGTCAGAAAGAGAAGAAGCTTTCGCACCTGGTGAGATGATCCACTGTGACCTGTGCATATGTGCTTAAAAACTTTTAATCTTCCTTTTAATTTGTTTTCAGAAAACCATGTGAAAAAAGCATGAATGTGTGTAATTCACATGTGAAAACATAAATTACTTATATTACTCAAATTGCTTATGAATTGCTTTTTTTGTATGTGAAAATGTCTCATATGTCGAATTTCAGTGTTTCCACATGTGGAAATTCTAATCCACATGTGGAAATTCTAATCCACATGTGAAAAAAAACGCCAATCACATCTAAATATCGATAATTCGCATTTGAAAATGTAAATTTTCACATGTGGAAATTTCCATGCGTATGTGAAAATATTCAAAATCCTCTCACTGAAACACATTGTGAAACTATGATTTTCACATGTGATGAAGCAAATTTCACACGTGACATTTTCATAAGGGAAAAGAGAAATGAAAAAAGAGAAGACTTATTATCTATCTGCTGCAGAGGATGGAGCCTTATCCATCCCCAGATGATGCCAAAAGGGTCTGACAAGCTGTGAGAAATGGTGGGCCTGAAAGTATAGAGATGGTCATGGGCTGTGCAATGTTAAGAATTTCCTTGACCAAGAAGAAGGCAAATACACACCAGCAGAGGCCAGAGGTTGTATAAATAGCAAGCCCTCCTTCCTAGGCAGGAAGTAACATCCTGTTCAGCTCCTCGCACGAGTTAAAATGTCCAAAGATTTGCAATTAAGCGGCCCCAAAACATCTCCTTGCAGAGTTTTTCACATGAGAAGACATGCACACACGGCTAAAAAAGTGGCTGCGCACCCACTCCGGATTGTGTTTGAGCATGTGTTTATGTATATGTGTCTGTGCATGGTGGTGGTGTTGGCGGGCTTATTAGATTATATATCTCCCAGTCATAAACGGAAGAGGCTGCTATTAAGGTCAGGAGCCTGGGGTAGAGAAGATGGAGAGGTTAAAAGAAGGAGAAGAAGAGGGAACTGCACTGTAAATCTGTTGATGTCTGAGACATGTGCTGTCTCTTTGTCTCTCGTCACAGTAGCCGCAGCACCCAGCGTCCTCACCCTGCAACAGCTGATAGCAACTGACATTATTAACATCATGACTCTACAGCATATCAGCATGCAAATGTAACCAATCCATTTCCCAATGTTAAAGTGCTGTCATAATTAGAAAACACTCGGACTGAGTGATGGGGGTGTTTGAGGTTAACATAATTCTCAGCTTAATATGTGCCTCATTCTGAGTGTTTGATACATTTTTTGGGAGGAAAGGGAAAATGTCAAGCTACTGTAAGAGCATATTAGCTGGGATGAAAAGAAAAATGCTTCATAACATTACAGAAATTTCAAACATTACATTAAAGTTGGGCTGAATATACTCTCTCTTTTTTATCTCTGCATTTCACACATAAAAAATGTTCAACTGATGTTCAATGATCAACTGAGTTGTTCAGTATAGAAACTCCACAAAGTGAAAAATGATCACTACATTGTGACTCCTTCCTCACATCACAACATACAGTGAATAACACAGGCCAGAGAGGTGCAATTTCCATTTTTCTCCTGTCTCATATCAATACCAAACAGCTTTTCATTTCCAGACGGTTTTCAGTTCTTTAGAAACTATAATCGCACTGCAGAACGCTTCATAAGGAGAAACATGTGAGTGATACTTCACATCACAGTCAGAGTCTTCTTGTGATCTGACCTGTGAGTTTCAGGTAACAGTATTCAAATTGTTTTAACACCCAGACGGTTGAGATTTAATCAAGAGTGCTCCTGAGTTTGCGTATGCCTTTTCCGTGATTGGCCATTAGAGCGTTCTTCCTGATGATTATGGAGAATATGGATATTCAGCTTCCCGTTTTCGTCAGAGTAGCAACTACCAATAACACAGGATAAAAATGAACCGGGGGGTATGAATGCAGACAGAAATGGTGCCAGGTTGCCAGAATGACTGGACTGCCAGCTGTCTTCATTTTCGTGGGAGATTCCATCCCCGGTGGCAGACAGAATTGCACAATGCAACATAAAAACTATCTGCATGACTATACTGAGAGTACTGAGAGTAGCGAGAAAATACATCTCAGTGCTACTGGTCTGAACTGCCCTTTTAAAATAATAACATAAGATAAGATAAGATGAACTTTATTGATCCTGCAGTGGGGAAATTTACTTGTCGTGGCAGCTCACAAGAACAGAAAAAGAGTGCAAAAAGTGTGCAAAAACAGTTACAAAAAAATAAATAAATAAATAAATTAAATTAACAAATTAACAATTTACAAGTACAGTAAACACAGTACAATATACAGCTATATACAAGTTCTCATAAGGGAGGAAAAGAAGACTAGAACACTGAATTATGTAGTCTAACAGCAGTGGGAATGAAGGACCTACAGTCGCGCTCCTTCCTACAATGAATGACAATTTGTTTATTTTTTTCTATCCTGCATCGGTAAACATCGTGTGTTTTATGCACAACATCCATTTTAAAATCATTACAGCTAAATTAAGAGACTTTGGTCACCAGGGTGAAATACTGACTGTGTCATTTTCAATGTGAAGAACCACTCCACATACACTATATAGAAAAAGTATTGGGACACATGACCATGTCAACAAGACGGACTTTAAAGACATCCCATTCTTAATACATAGTCAGCTTTGCAGCTGTAACAGCTTCCACTGTTCTTGGAAGGCTTTCTACAAGATTTCATTGCTCATTCACGCAGTAGAGCATTTGTAAGGTTAGACACTGATGTTGGACGAAAAGGCCTGGCTCCTAATCTCTGTTCCAATTCATCCCAAAGGTGTTCGATAGGGTTGAGGTCAGGGCTCTGTGTGGGCCAGTCACAAGTTCTTCCACACCAAACTCATCCAACCATGTCTTTATGGACTTTGCTTTGTGCACTGGTGCACAGTCATGCTGGAATAGAAAAGGGCCTTCAACAAACTGTTGCCACAAAGTTGGAAGCATAGCATTGATCAAATGCTCCAAAATGTCTTGGTATGCTGAGGCATTAAGATTTCCCTTCACTGGAGGTAAGGGACCAAGCTCCACCCCTGAAAAACAGCCACATACCACACCTGAATTCAATCATAAAAAGGAGTGTCCCAATATTTTTGTACATGTAGTGTGTATTTCAGCATGCATCAGTATCAGACAGCTGGCCTGTTATGTTGAGACCAAAGCAGCAACTTTGATATGAAGGTGAGTCAGAAAGTGTGTCAAAGTCACATGTGGGGCACAGAGACACCCGTCTGGGCTTCTTCAAACACACATCACCCCACATGGGTGGAGCTGCAGTGGGTCCTGACCTCCTTATAAAGCCCTACCTCCTCTCCTGCCTCAACATGCACACAGATTATCTTGGCTTAGCTGACACTGGTCAGCTCCCTGTCCATCCATATGCATAAAGACTTTGCAGCAACATCTGATGATTCGCAGGCTACAGTATACTGAAACAGCTGTAATAGACATCTGATATGATTGATCCATCTCCATCATCAACACTGACAAACACTGTCACAATTTCGAGATCAAGAGAAAAACAAGGAAGAATCTATACTCAACTGCTGAAGTTGTTAAATAGAAATATAATAAACCATCTGTCAAGGACAAAGAGTCTCATCCTGCCTCAAAGACCCTTCATGAATAAATCCTCACTCGACTGTTTTTTAGTAGAGGTGGAGACATTATGGAAGAGCACAGTGGGGAGCTATGGAGAACATACAGGAAACACAGAGAAGGGAGAACAGCAATACACTCAAAAACAAGATGATAAGAAAAAGCTGAAAGCAATTCATTTCCCAGGACTACACAAATATCATTACTTTTCCCAGCACTACCTCAGCATTTAAGGTGAATATCAGTGCATTTTATATCAAAGTGCTGAGCAATACAAAGGTATCCAAGAAGTTGTTTGGGGCAAATTAAAATGTTTAGTCGAGCAGAATGATATGTGAGCTATTTTAAAGGGCTTATAAACACCAAGACTACACAGAACTCCACAGAGTCTGTTTCCTTTTTTTACCTGTTTTGTTTTCTTACTATAATTTTGAGAATGGTGGGAAGTTTGGGCTCAGTTTGGCACCTAAAGCTGAATTCAACTTATATTATCAATAATAACCCTCAAAAAGGGGACAGTTGTGTGTGGAGATTGAAGGCTTTGTTACATTATAATTTGTAAAAACAGAAACAAAAGAAGTGTTACTGCCCCGTTTGCTATCAGTAATCAAATGTCTCTTTCAGATTATTTCAGTCAGTAGATAACATCACTGTCAACTCATTCTTCATCTTTTGTTTCAGCTTCCTCGTACAAACTGCCACATGGAGTCAAATTACAAATCATTCTGTTACTGTGTCCACACGCTCACTATACACCAGAAAAAGAGTCCTTTCCCGGGCTTCGAAGATACATATATACACACACACTTCAAGCTAAAGACATCATGTTCTCTTTAGCTGAGTCACTTGAATTCAATCAAATAAAGTCATGTAAGAATGTGAATGTGTGAGTTCATGCCTGTGTGTGTTTCTCTGGGAACATATGAATGCAATTAAATGAGACCAACCAAATATGTGTATGCAATATGTTTCTCTGTGTGTGTGTGTGCGTCACTGTGCTGTCCATATGTGTGCGTATGTGTCTGTGTCAGCCGTGTGTTCATGAGCCATAGCATCACCCCCTGCCTCAGCTCTGGATACAACTTGTGCAGTGCGGACACCCGGGGAGCAAGATCAATGCCGGAGCTTTCACACTGGGAGAAAGAGGAAACAACTCTCTATGGTCCACAAGACTTTCTGCACTAGAATGATTTTCCATTTCTGGGAGTGAGGCTCAACACACAACAGACTGAAAAAAAAAAAAAAAAAAAAAAGAAATATCCAGGCATTGCAGATGCCGAGTGCAGTACAGAATGAGCTCCGGAACCCTTTTTGAAAACAAGAGAGCCAAATGATATTGGAAAAGCCAGAAGGAGGAGGTGATATATTAGACTGCCAGCATAAGAGTGTAGCACAGCCGCCTGTTCTCTTTCTGGAAAAAAATAAAAATAAAAAGTGTGTGTGTGTGTGTGTGTGTGCGTGGCAGAAACTTGGCTTTAGGGAAGCTCCATAGTTCTTTCAGTTGCTTTATAATGTGCTCACTACTGCTGCAAGATTCAGTGGAGCAAAGTTTCCTTTGTTTCCACATCACACTAAATGTTCAGGGTTTGGGTGGTGTTCCCGATTTCTTCTCCTTTCTTGCACGACTTCAAAGGCATTATGGATTAGCCTTGTTTAACTTCGTTATTTTCCTGAAGGAAATGTGGCTTGCCAAGCATTAGAAACAACAAAAATATTCACCGGTCACAACAACTGATTCTTTTCTCTTTTTACAGCTTCAATTAACTATTCGTGTTGATTCAAATAATATCCTGATCCATGTGAATCAGTAAAGCAACCAATAATTTAATTTGTCATTTATTTGAATGAAACTGTGACTTTAGTCCAATGGCAGAGAACATAACTTCTCTATTGAAATGAACTATGCACAGTGATGGTCTACAACCATCCATGTGTAATGAATACAATCCAGTGTGACTACTGGCTGCATGCATGTGTCCACACAATGCTGCAACCACACACACAACGGCTACACTGTTCTAGTCAGGGTGGAAACATGCCGTACCGGGAAGGATGACTGTGCCAGCAGTCTAACAAAGTCTCCACTGTGTGTGTGTGTGTGTGTGTGTTTGAGTCTATGAGTGTGATGGACGTCTAAAAACACTCCAGTCCACGCTGGAGCCGAGTTGCAGGTGTGGGCAGACGGCGATTTTACTTTGGCCTTTAATGTTGTGCACAGCTTGGCACCTTTTGCTGCATAGTGCAAATCCCACTGAGCTGAACTTAACAACAAATGCTTCTCTTTCAGAGAGGAAATTGGATTGCATAAACAACCCGGGCAAGAAATATTTCTACACCAGTGAAGGTCAGACTGCAGAGCTAAAACTGCACTGGCAGCTATCTTTGGAGGAGTCTTTTGGCCCAGTGATCCTTTAAAGCAAAGCAATGTTTTCCAGGGCTCAAACTCTGAGACAATAAGTTGGTAAGTTTGAAAGTAAACCTATTAATTACATTACAAATATTTATTTCTTACAACTTATCAAATTTGAGATTTAGCTGCTATTGTGTTTCATAGTTGAATATAGTTGGGATTGAAACTGTTGGCTGGACAATACAAATAATTTAACGATGCAACTGTAGGCTCTAAGAAACTGTTAAATAAACCACATTTTATGTAGCAGAAAATCTCTTTTTTTCTTTCCGAACCTTCTTGTGACCTGAGAGGGGGGACCCTGACCCTCATGCTGGGAAGCACTGCCCTGAAACTTGAGGATATATTTATGGTGTGCACAAAGGAAATCTGAACAAACAGCAGACCACTGCCACATACAGACACATACATCACAGCATCATGCGCATCACTGCAGCTCAGGCTCCAGCCCTCTCAGGATGAAACTGACTGAGGGGATTATTGATTGTTGCCATTTAGGCTGACACAGGCCCAGTCTGGCCATAAGCTTGCTATCCTCTCAGCCATTGTCTGCAGTGAAACCACTCTCCTTCATCACAAAGGGCACTAAGGTGGCCGGCTGCGTGAAAAGGCTCCCACTAAGACAGGAGTGACAGCAATGTCACTCTTCATTCTCTCCGTCTCTTCTTCGTCTCCATTATGTCCTCAAGCATCTTTTCATCCGTCTTTCTCGTGCTCTTATTTAAATCTTCTGCAATTAACTTGTCTATCGCTGTCTGCATCTCTTTCTTTCTATCTCGAACAATCAAGATAGAAAGAAAGAGATACAGACAACTTCAAAGAGTAGAATTCATCAGAATTGACTGTAGAAAATCATTATAATTATTCATCAGTCATTCTCATTTGATTTTACAATTAATCCACCTATGATCTTACCCAAATTATTGAGGAAAATGTCGAGACATCTTCATGATGTGACATCTTCAAATGTGAACTATATTCAATTTGCAGTGATTAAAAAAGAGCAGGAAATCTTCTCTTCCAAGAAGATGAAACATGTTTGGCTTATTTGCTTAATAAATGTCTGAAGTACTGAATTGATTATCAGAATTGTTCCTGATTAGTTTTCTAATCGTTTCAGTACCCCTCTGGACGACTCTGACTTAGCAAGATTAGTCTGTTTCTGTCTCCCCGTCCTTCTTCCTCTATCGTTCCCTCTTCTAATCCCTCTCTCTTTCTCTCCTCTTCTCCTTGAGCCTTCGGGGGATCATCCAGAAGCAAACTAATTTCCTTTCCCCAAAGCCTCGCTGCTCTCACCGAGCCTGCCCACCCTCCTCCTCCTCCTCCTCCTCCTCCTCCCTCCACCTCTTTGTCAATCTTTCACCCTATCTCCATAATGCAGTCTCTGGCAGGAGTGAGCTGTATGTGCTTTGTCCAGCACTGGGCTCCGGCTCCAGGATGATGAGCAGGTAGCTGCGGGCAGTCTCTCTACTGGTAATTGCAGTTGAGGCAGACTGGGCACAGCATGGGGGCAAGACATGCATGTGCATGCACATACACACACACACACACACACACACATATTCACAGAGACATGCAGGTAGCACAGCACAAGTGTTGTATTCAGGAGACTGTCTCCAGTCAGATGTAAGAGAAAATGGTTCTTTATTTGCATACACACACCCAATCTTGAAACAAGCCCTGAGATAGCGGTCAACGGTCAGAAAGGGGCGGAGTGTTTGGGAATCGTAAGGGAATGTTTGCAGCACAGATAATCTGCCCTTTCATTCTTTGTTTGTTCATTTATTTGTTTATTTTACAATTGTCATAACTCTGGTTCTGTATTCTCACCATTTTGTTATCCGGTACTTTCTGGTACTGAAAGCATATTCTGACCACGTTTACTGTAAACTGTTGTGAACTCATGCAGCAAGTTACTGAACAGCTTTTCGGATGTAGCAGAATATTAATTAGTAGAGCACGGGCTTGGTAAAATAAGAGGCCAATGTCAGGCTGTCACAAATATATTTCGTCAGTGTGTGTGCAGGGCACATTTGCAAAAAGTACAGATGATCGAGAGAGCAGTAAACTGAAGCAATAAATGGATTACTGGCACCGTTCCTATGTATATTTAACTTTAAAGACACCCTGTGGTTTTTGACCACTATTAGCACTAGGGAGGAGCATTGTGTTTGTATCTCACACACACACACACACGCAAGCAGGCAGGGGTGAAGTCACATCCTGCCTTTGGTTTCACACTATTGCACTGATCGATAGTTGGTGGTGGTAACGCGGCAACAAAACAGGCAATGCGGCAATTAAGTAGACAACCTGTTTGTTTAGCTGAAAACTCCAGCAAAGCAGCTTTCATTTAATTAGTCTTTTTTTTTTTCAGTGACATTTCCTGTAACACTTGCTTTTATATAGAGGCCTTCCATTACTCTCATATTTCATGATGTTTTACCACTGATTACTATTAAACTTCTCAATAAGAGGTGACCTAAAGAAGTCCAGTACTGGACAAGTTCCATTCATCCATCCATTTTCTATACAACTTATCCATGAGGGTTGCAGGGGAGCTGGAGCCTATCCCAGCTGACTACGGGCGAGAGGCGGGGTTCACCCTGGACTGGTCGTCAGTTAATCACAGGGCTGACACACAAAGACAGACAACCACACACGCTCACACACTCACACCTAGGGGCAATGTAGAGTAACCAGTTAACCTAATGTGCATGTTTTTGCGATTGTGGGAGGAAGCCACCGAAAACCCACACAGACACAAAAAGAACATGCAAACTCTGTACAGAAGGGCCCAGACTTCTTGCTGTGAGGCGAAAGCGCTAACCACTGCACCAATGTGCTGCCCTGGACAAGCTCTTCTCTTAATAAAAATCTATATCTATCTATCTATCTATGTTGAAAACTGATTTTTTAAAAAAATCTAAAATAAAGATACTTATTAATCAAAAACTATTCTATGCATATTTTTGTTTATTTTTGGACTACTCATCTAAATTCGTCCATCTTCCATTTTCTTTCTCGTATATCTTTTTGTTCTACTTATTGAATTTTGAGACAATAAACTCAATTTATGTGGGCAAAGTTTTCCCTTTACCTACAGATCAGGCAGCCTTCCCTATTGGCCACACAAGTCTGTGCATCATTACTACCTGCTATGAGGCACCTGCAGGGAAATAAATGAATAGCAGCACAGAGGAGGGCATTGGTTTAGTGGCCGCTGTAGGGGACATTTATAACACCTGGCAAGCTCCCCAACACCGCACAATAAGGAGCCTGGCTGCTAAATTTTTATCGGCCGTATCAAATTACCATGTGTCATGCTGAACACAAGCCACAGCCACGAGTAAAAACACAACAATAGCAACAGAAAAGGACCAGAGGTTTAAAAGAGAAGTGAGAACATGAAATGTGGTGGAGGAAGAGATAAATAATGAGAGCACGATGGCAGGAAAGGGTGAGAAAATGAAGCAGTGGGGAACCATATGACGCAGAATCTGGCAGAGAAACGTGGTGCAGCAGGAGGAAGAGGATGGATTAATGAAACCTGTAAAAGGGTAAGTGGGCCAGAGCATCTTGCCAATATCAGTTTATTGCGATCAAATTTGAATGTGTGGCTACAACTTTCTATAATACATGCTGTGGATAATGAGTTACCATGTCATTCATTTAGTCTCATTTCCATTTCATAGCCCTTTGATAGGAGAAATCAGAGAGCCCTGGCTCCTACAGAGACTTTATGGCCCTGTGCTTCACTGTATGTGTGTGTCCGTGTCTGCCTGTGCTTGAGTGTGTCATCTAGCACTCCAATGTGCTCCTGTTGATGAACTGGACCATATAAAAAGCAATGACAAATTTAATGGCTGCCATAGACAGTCAATGTTCCAATAGAGGAAAGTGGTTATTTCCACTTCTACAGTCATGCTTATCTGACACAGTAATTTTTGGTCAGAGCATGTGATAATCCTGCGTTTATGTCCCCGACTGAATCTGCTGGGCGGATATGGAAAAAGGTTGGTCAGGGTCTTTGTACTCATCTGCAGTTTAAATCTCGCAGAGGACTTAGGTTCTCAGTCTCATTTTCTTTCTGTTTTGATTCTCTAGGGATCTCTGAGGGGTACATTTACACTTTTGTCCCCAGAGATCAGAGGTCAGGGTCCGTCTCAGCACAGCTTCCCCGCAGCTGGTAGAGTTTCAATTTATTGCTCAAGGACACTTCAACAAAGTAAACATCTGGTGATGAAAATGGAAACTGAGCTGTGTAGTATTCAATAACGCAGGCAGAGAATGTTTGTGCCTGAACAGAACCAAATCGTAACCACAGTGATGTCATTAAACTGATTAATTTTTCCAACAGAGATTTGAAATGGTTTTGAGAACGCACCGATACATGATGATGTGCTGCTGATAGTACTGTCATATCAGGAAACACCTCTGTGTGTCATTCTGGGAGGTTTCTCTTCAGATCCAAGCCAAACCTTAACGACATTCAGTGAACACATGGTCGATTAGCCCGACTACCTGGCACAGCATTACTTCACGTCCATGCTGTCTAATGCTACAAATCTATCTGCTCTTCCCACTTAATACCAATGTTGACTGCGCACCACTAATGACATTAATGATAAACACAATAATACAAATCTAAAATATGAAGACAAAAGCCTGATTTAATTCGGAGAGCAGTGTCTGCAATCTGTCTGTTTTGGTTTGTTCCAAAATATTTTGCCAGCAAAGCATCATTGTCAGTGAACACAGAGAATTCTTTTTTTTTTTTTTTTAAATGTGACACAGTCTGGCATTTGGTAACTCTCATGATTTAATCATGTTTTTTGAAAAGCAGCTTATTCTCATGATCTCGCAAAGCTACCTTGACATCATGTGCTCTGTGTCCCAACTGTCTCCTAAAAGAAAATCTTCTGCCACTGTTTACAGGGATATTATCTCCGATTTGGGGGCAAAGAGGGTGTCACTGCATAACCCAAAGTGTACACCGAAATGCACAATCAAATTTATGCACACTGAGTGTGTGATTTATGAGCCAAGTAGATTTGCCTTTCAGCTCCATATGAGGGAAATCCGTGTGCAATGAAAAGATGATTGAGGATGGACTCCCTCTTTGGTGATTTTCTTCCTTTTTCATGCCAGTGATCCCTCAGAGAATGTACCTGTCTATCATAGTCGTGCCTGTGGGGCCTTGGAGGGAGGAATCAGAGGAGGAGAAATAATGAGAGCTCACACCGGCTGCAAGGAATTCAGAGACTCCAACTCTGTGGGGGCTCTTTCTCTGTACCCCCACACATACGTTTAGTCCTGCAGCGTTCCAAAGACACCACCCTAACAACAGGGACACGCCCTCCAGTGACCACTGTCCCACAAGGCAAGAGACGGTTGTGATTGCACCTTGGCAGCCTTTTGGATACTCGGCACAGCATAACAGTGAGCCGAGCAACTTCAAAGAGCCAAGCTGAGCACTAAGCTTGGGCCAAATCACATTGTCTCTGACTATCAGTCTTGTAGCACATAGTAATATTCACTGACACTCTAAACAAAAGAGGCCAATTATTTCCACAGTAGGACTGAGAGTGCAGCATGCAAGTTCAATGAATGATTTTTATACAGCTATTCACTTCTCTTCTCTCAATTCTGGTGATATAAATGACATGGTTGTGCAATGCTATCAAGGGAAAACAGAACCAAAATAAAGTGGAGAGGGAAAAAAAGACATGAAGCCAGAGTGGTTATTGGGAGTAAAACGTCTCTGCTGGTGTTGGAAGGTACAGTTTTAGTACAGTAAAGAACAGAACCATATCACCAAGAATTTCGCACAAAATCTGATTTCAGTATTGAGTAATCATGATTTAGCATCTAATAAAACTATACCATATCCTCAACAACTTTACCTTGCAAGTATAAAAAAGGTTAACTATCATTGCCATTTGAGAACATTGTACTGATTTTGTAATGAGGAGGCACAGATCTTATGGTAATGTTACAATGATATAGTAAATATGAGATGGTTCTCCTGTAATTATGTGATGCAAAGTCAAAGTTACAGAACACAGTTTGTTTTCCTCTTTTTGACTGTAACGTGCTTCCACACGACGGGATATTCGTGTGCAATATCAAAGCCTAACTAAGGAGCAGGTGGGTAAGGAACAGCTGGAGGGAATCCAGATGGCACTAACATTTCATTCAAATGACACATTTTGGGTCATCTGCCCTCAAGCTTTTTCTTTATTTGTCACGCACACTGTGTACTATGCTGTGGACTGTTTTGGATGAATGAGAGTAGACACCATCATCAATCTATCACATCTTGTCAGTACTGTTACTGTAAGTGTGAACTCAAACACCTGGTAGTCTCGCTGAATGCCCTCAAACAGTAACTATCCCCGAGCCGAGCACCAACGCATACTATGCCGGACAACAGCCGATCGCTCAGCAACCACCTGTTTGTGTGGGTATCACGGCAGTGGGCTGCAGGAGTAATGAGGTCGTGGGAGTGAAGCATGCAAGGGAGAGATGGAAGGGGGTCTAAACACAGGAAAGGAGAGGAAGTTCCCATTTATAATTCATGTCAGGAGAATTATCATCAGCACCGTGGCATTTGGAATGAATTATTGATCATGTCTTGGAAGCTTTATATAAAAACTTGCAGTTGGGGGGGTCCTGATGGACAGGGCATGAAGCAAGAGGGCACAGGGAAGGAAGAAGCAGCCACAAAACCGTCTGTTGAGGCAGGAGAATATGTTTTCAGAGAAAGTAATAGAGATAAATTCTCTCTGAGGGGAGAAGTGGGTGTAATCTTGGATCAAGGGAATTGGTGTTGGGGGATATACGGTAGTGGAGGTATTCAGATCATTTATGTAAGCAAAAATAACACTACCACAATGTAATAAGACTCCTAATAAAGTTCCTGCATTACATTATTGATGCATTACATGTAAGCAGCATTTTAAAGTTGCAGCTGACTAGGATGGAACAATTTTTAACAACTTCATACAGTATACTGCTTGCCAAATTAATCTGCGATGCTTTACAGTTTATGAAATAATTATACACAATTGAGGAGGTGTCAAATGTTCCGAGATGTTCTGTATTTGTCATGTGCACAACAATGACACTGAAGCAGTCAGCAATGAAATCCTTGTTCTCAGACTCCCCTCAACAATGCTCATACAATATGTATAAAAAGATGTTGTGTATGGAAAGTGCAATATTCCCCAATTAAATAGAGTGAGGTTAGGAAAATAACGTGCTGTAAGTGTGTGCGGTACTCATTTTCAGTGAAAGTTGTTATGTTATGTCAGATAAAATGCGACAGTTTCTTATAGCGAAGGCGTTCCTTCTTTGTCGACCACTGTACAAAAATACAGTTTTTCAGTTAATGTAATCACTTATTTTCCACCTCTAGTCATAATGAAGAACACGGAGATCCACACTGAACTTCATGTTCTTCAAATTAAACTAAAATAAAAGCTCTGCAATCATTTTGAAATAAATGACTTCAAACCATTCATCCTCTCCAGAAGGGCAAGGTAACCATAACTTAAAAAATCTACTTGGGCCTTGAAAGTAAAGAACTGTCAATGAGGAGGTGCCAGCTGAGTCAGTGACCCTGGCTACTTGACCCTTACATCTCCCTCTATCATTTACTGTAGCTTCTCCAGGCTGAGCCCATCAGGCATGAATCACTACCTATTCTGCAGCTATTCTTTTCCATTCCAAAAATCACAGTGTGAATCAATAACAACAGAAAACATAAAATGCACTTAACCCCCCGACCAGTGCACGGACATTGTTCAGTCCCCTTACATAATTTGTCTTTTCAAACAGGAACACACCTTCCTCAAAGTCCACTGAGAATGAACGTCTATCAGTTCATTACAACATCAGATCTTGCCTCCCAGTAATCTAAACAAGGCTTTTTTCTGCTATATGGAAAAAAAAAATAATCCAGTTGACTGTTGCCTGAATGGTTACAGTATGATGTTCTACACTGAAAATGTTACAGCAACTTTGCACAACAAAATAGGCCTCAGGTGTATCTCACAGCCAACTCAATGACTCCAAGGTGAAATTACAAAGCAAGATGGAAATTTTAGTCCAAATACTATAATATCAATAATAAAGAGACCCTCATCAATACATGTCTAACAGGACTTGTTCCAGTGAATTGTTCCTGTGTCACGTGTTCTAGCCACTTTCATTTGAGTATTCAAATGTGAAATAGATGGTATTTTTCAGGAACCTAACTTACCCTGAAAGGCAAGCTGGACTAAAACACACAGCTGATGATCCATAACCCTATAAATACCCCAAAAAAACAAGTGAAGAAAACAAAGATTTCAAAGGTTCAATGAACTTTGCATGTTTGAAACTGTTCTTGTAGTAAGAACAAATGAGCAACAGGGCTGGGCTGAGGGCTTGTGACTGAGGTTAAAAGCTACTTCAGTAAATAGTATTCAGGCAAGCGGGCCAACAGTGGCTGAGGCACGTTCCAGATGTTACTACTGGGTGTGGATGCTAAGCAACTAGCTATTTTTAGCCACAGCACACAGGAAGGAAATGAAAGGAGCAGAGTTCAGTGTGCGCAGGATTCAGAGCAGCAGAGAGGGTAATCAAACACCGCCGACCAATGGCAATCACGCCGTCCTGACACAATGGTGGTTCGCCTGCCGCTGGCTTAGTCTTATCACAACATACTCGCCACTGAGAGTGGGTGTGAGATGAATGGGTGGGGAGAGGAGGGCAGTGAGGGAAAGGAAGAGATGGATGGGGGAAGTGAGAGGAAGAGAAATGAGAGCAGTTGGTACAAATTAAATCATTGGATCGGTGCGTTTCTTGCACATTACAACTGTTATTGTGTGTTTTGTTTATTGAATGTCATTGTAAACTGATTATAGGCTATGACAGGCATGTCAAACTGGTCCACAGGAGGGCCGGTGTGGCTGCAAGTTTTTGTGCCAACCAACCAAGAGCACACAATTTGACCAATCAACTGTCTGAAGACGGAGATCAGTTGATTAAATGAGTCAAGTCTGGTGTGCTGCTACTTAGTGAAAGTTGGTGGTTGGAAAGAAAACCTGCAGCCACACCGGCCCTCCTGTGGACCAGTTTGACATGCCTGGGCTATGACAACACAACACGCTACAACACATTTCTAAAATATCCTTCAATCAAATGTCTTTATTTCATCCAAAGAAAAAAAAAAAGCATTTACTCACTTAAGGTAGCAAAAGCAAAAATGGTCAGTGTGATTTCTCTGTTGTAAGGTGGATGACTCAGCTGCAGAGTCGAAAAGTTCACAAATACCAATTATGACTGTGAGGTTGCAGGAAAATCTGCCCATTGTCATGTGAACCACATATGAAGAGAACGAGCTCACACTGAAGCTCATTTCAAATTTTACGCAGCACAAAAATAAAATCCAACTACCTTGACACCATAGTCTTGCATAGCCAGAAGTATCTCCACAGAGCTGGATAAAGGGTCTGACTATTCTCATTATCCTTCAGACATGAGGGGGAAAAAAATGCTCTAGCTATTCTGTATTTCTTTAAATCATAATCATCTTGAGTGTCACCAAGCCCAACATGCAGGGGAGGGGAGCCCTGGCTTTAAAATGGTTTAATCCCTGCAAAAGAAAAGGTAACAGCTGCTAGTTTTTTAGTGACTAGGTTAGAGTTAGGTAACTTGCCTTTTAAAGTGGGCTTCCTGCTAGCTCAGAGGTCGCTGTTGTTGTTTCCCATAGCAACGCAGGCTGACAGTATACCAAAAGTCTGCATCGAGTGAGTCAGAATATCTTGACACTATACTATCAAGGTGATGAAGAGACCTTGGATGGCTCTGACAAGTCAGTCAGTCATGCCTCCAAGGCTATTTAAATGAGATCGAAATTGATGCAAGCAACACTGCATTTCAAATAAATGATGCTGTTCCCTTTAATGAAGATGGCAAATCTGTCAGAAAGCTGCCTTTCTTCACTGCTCTCCAGTCACAGACGGAAAATTACCAAACTGTTGATCGATGGTTAACAGGTGCAAGCTAATTATGCTAATCATGGCAACAGCCAAATAAACTGATTGCCATGTTCATTTAAATGACAGCAATGTTCCTTCGGTGGCTAATTAAAATAGGTTTAGAGAAGGGAAACGAGGCGGTTGGGTTTGGATAGAGAGAGGTGTTTAAATAAAAGCGTTCTCTGGGGTCTACTGTAATAAGCTGTATTTCATTGGTTTAATGATGTCATAATGAATTTCTAATGATGGGGGATGGGTTAGGGTCCAAAGAAGAGAAGCGTGGTGATATGTGCACGAACCAATGCAGCTACTTTGTCTCCCTACGCAAAGAGAATGCAACAAGGGA
The DNA here is from genome assembly GCF_020382885.2 of Scatophagus argus. Lineage (NCBI taxonomy): Eukaryota > Metazoa > Chordata > Actinopteri > Scatophagidae > Scatophagus > Scatophagus argus. The sequence goes on along the minus strand of NC_058512.1, from coordinate 14,899,331 downwards.
GCCCTAGCTCATGTTGTGTGTAGCAGAGGGTTTTCCCGGTTGAAATGAATTAAGCAATGAAAATCAGTGAAGGACATCCAGCAGGGTGTGTGCTCCATCTGTTCAAATACTAGTCCCACTGGAAAGGGCAAGGGAAGGTTTTTTAAGGGGCAATTACTTTTTTTCCAGCATTGGGCACCGTTGGCCCCAAGTCTCCATTTGCATGTGATCCGGGAAAAGGCATCATTAGAGGGAGAGATGGCGATCAGAGGCCAGGGGAGATGAACTCTGGGCCTCCTGGCAGCCACTGTGGAGGTATGAAAGGTGAACAGGGGCTGATTAATGTTTATGGAGGCAGCAGCTAGAAAAACCTTCTCTCTTCCCTCCTCTCCCCAATGTCCTCTGTTTTAATTCTAGCCTTCCAGAGGAGATTAGAAATATACGGTTTAGGGTCTATCTCTGAAAACATCCCACTTGTTTTTCTTTGACTAAAAAAAAAATCTCCTCCTTCTACTTTTTTTTAACTGTCTTTGTCTTCATCTGTTTCACAAGAGGTAAAGCTGAAGGAACAGCCATGGCTGAGAGACCATACAGTATATTGTGATGTTCATACACCTGAAAAGAGCGAGAAATTGGATAAAACACACACACATTGTGTATGATTGCTGTGCTATTTCAATTTCACATCGTTTAAAAAAAAAATTGCTGTGGCAGGAAATTTGGTATTCCAATCACAGTGCAGGAGAAGAGAAACTTGAGACGCACTCAAGCAAAAACTGTCAGCTGGTGTATCTTTGGAAGCGATAGGTTGGGCGAGTGGTATCCAGTGTGACTGTCATCTACTGTATGACTGCACCAGTCTCCACAATTTACATAGACTCAGGAAGCTTAATGGAAATATTCTAGCATCATTCAACAGAACATCCAACCAGAACTGAGAATATTAACATGTAGATATTGAAGTGAAAAGATCTATCAATAAATTTGCTTTAGCAGTTCATAGAAACAAAATGAATGTATTTGAAAGGTTTTGGCTCTTGGTCTGAAAGGGTGGATCATTTTGTCATAATGTGCATAAGCAGCAAAGGGGATCGACAAAACATAACTGTCAAATGTCTTTCACCAAGCGTACGCACTTCTTTGCTTTCGGATGTACAGAAAGAAACTTTTGTGTCAAGGTAGCAAAAGAAGAAAGTACACATCCAGTGACGAAAAAAAGAAGGGGATAAAACAGCCCCCTTCTGCCGTCCATTTATGAGGCATTCTAACCATTTAAATGTATGCCACATTAGTAGGGATATAGTCAATTCAATATATTATAATGTGATGTTTGGCCTTAATGGAAAATCAATGATGAGACAAGCCCGCCACTGCTGAGACCATACAAAAGCAATTTCCAAATTGACATATGGAGGGCCTGTGTGATTGATTGTGACTGCTGTTGGATTTTAATACCGTTCGCTGTGAGCTCATTGACTCACAGACATCGTCTTGTGGTTTATCTGCAAACTGCCAAATGAGTCCTTGTCTCCTTTTTCTTTCCTCTCATCTCGTCCCTCTCTGTCTTTCTTCTGCCCTTCTTCTCATCCCAAAGCAGGGAGAGTAGATATTGAATTAGATATGTTGGGCTAATGTGCAGATGACTTTCCGCAAATACTATAAATCCTCTCTGTAATCGATTACGATGAGATGTGAGGTGAGGTGTAATATTGTTTATTCAGATCTCAGCTCTGCAGAGTACAAATTCTACATGTTCCTTCAATCAACTAAAAAGCTACAGTATTAATAATACCACTGCAGCAGCCCTGACACAATGGCATCAGCTGCCATCATCAAGTTAATGACTTCATACTATCAGTGCTGCTTGTTTTAACAGCCTACGAACCTAGACAGAAGCTACTACCCCTCTCAGCTCCACCCTCCTCTGTCTGCAACCCCACACAAACACACACCACAGTCAAAAGGATTAAAAAGTAGAGAGAAACAATTCACTTTCAAATGCTGAGGCCAACAGGGTACATTGATCTTGGACTACAAGGCAAACCCCCTTGAGATATTCCCAAGACAGGAGGGATGGGTCTTTCCTGAGTTTTCTGGGTCTGTGTTGGGCAGAGCAAAAACATGTCCAGACCATTTCCAGAGAAAGGCATCTGGGTCAAATGCTAAACCACCTTTCAATTTAGCTATCTCCCTCTGAATGTTACCCAGTTTCCCCCAGGGATCAATAAAGTATTTCTGATTCTGATACCTGTGCTCCAAAAACACTCAGTCAGATTCCATGTCCCTAACCCCCCTGAGCACAAGGGGGGGGGGGGGGGAGGACCTTGCACGTATAGTGGCCTTATGACTTCTCATTTAATGAACACAGAAATCCACTTGAATACCCTTATAGAAGTTGCCCATAAAGCGAATATAATGCGCGAGTGAGTCAGCCACCTTTACATCTGAGCCAACACACACATTCACACTGCATTCCAACAGCAGCCTGGTAAGGCAACAGAGTCGAGTTCATCTTCAGTCACTCAGTGACATAAGATGAGATTGCTGACCCTCAAGTGTTGCACCAAATGCTCACCCTAAGCTCCCTGCTCTACATTGAGCTTAATATAACTGACAGATTTGACTTTGAACTACCTTCAAACGCAAATAACTTGCACACGCAAAACATAGTCTCTCACACAAGTTCACACTGACACATGCCTGGACTCTTCCACCACAGACACGGTGCAGTAAAGACTAAAGACTATGTTACCATGTATTTCACTGGCAAGTCATAAAACCACAGTGCATCAGCCGATTTGAAACAAACTAATCATAAAACTACCACACAGCACACTGCAGGTTTTCACCTGACCACAGAAGGACACAACTCTTGCTATAAATGATATTATCAGTGACACAAGCAGCATCACGTATTTAAGTGTCTGCTGTAGTTAGAATATAGCCTATGGGCAGCACATTTTAGTCGTGACAGTTCAAATGCAGAGCGTTTTGGAGGCCATGAAGTAAAGCAGCCATTGTTTAATGTTTAACTCACCTTGCCGAAGTCCCTGACATCAAAGAGGTCAAAAGGGTCAAACAGTTCACTGTTGCGCAGGCCGAACTTGTCGTGGCAAACCTTGAGAAATGTCCGGATGTTCTTCAGACACAGGAACTGTAAGAAAGACAATACAAAAAAGACATAAATGCATGCTCAAGCTGAATCTTGCAGAGATGATACCAGCGACAGTTTACAGCATATTGCATCCATACCCATGTTGTTACAGCATTATTAACCAAGAAGAATATTTGACCTCAGAAAACACATTCCACTGATCTGTTTAATATCCACCGTCAATCCAGCAGCAATTTTGCAAATATTTAATTTCCTGGTTGATGATTGGCAGGCTCTCCATTTCATCCTCTCCTGGCGAATGTGTGATTATTCAGCACCAGAAGGTGAGTCTACTGATTGCTGCTCCTGAGGCTGATGGGCTGCTTCTCTGATCCAGATAAGGAGAGCCACAGAGGAGCCTGTCTCCTGACATCAGAGCACAGACAAGCCCACCGGCAAGATGCTTCTACAGGTTAAAGGTGGCCTGTTGGACCGAGACACTGGCCTCACAGTGAAAGGTCACAGGCCAAAAATCTGACAAACAAGAACAAAAACCCTGTGTCCCATGGAAATTTTACTTAAATAAGTAAAACTGGGTTTATACTCACAGTCAGATATTCAAGAAGGGGAACAAAGACCATCACTATTTAGAGATTTCAAGTATGTAGAGATACATATCTGTTTTAACAACTCATGAAATCCACAAAGTGTGCAGCATTTCCTCTATTAATCTCAACTTTGAAGTCTCTATTTACTATTCTGAGAAAAAAAATGTTATATTTGCACATTACAAAGATTAAAACAAATATATCTAATCTGCAGTGTTTGCAAACCAGACCTGATGGAGAGAATCTATTAACTAGAGCTTTGCAGATAAAATGGGCAGGCTAATATACTGGACATTATTAGCTTACTGCAAATTGGTATGTTATTTTTCAATAACAGCAACTACCCAGTTATGTAAACAAAGCATAACTGGGACTGATAGCTAATATGAGAGGGCTTCATAGGGACCCTGCAGCAGCCAAGAATACTCATAATAAACTGCATAATAAATACTCTCTGGTCACGAATATTGATGGTCCCAGAACTTAAAATATGCCATTACACAGATAAACCTTGAGGGCTGGGGAACAGGCCAATAACAGCCCAGGAGTATTGAAATATTAATGATAAGCCTAACTGCTTCCCCATCTCCCATCTTTGTGTGTGTGTGAAGAACACATTACCTAGCATGTAAATCCAGATGCTGCTCAGATATGCACTTTCATTTCTCTGAGTGTGAGCGATAGGAACCGATGGCCGTGAAAGCAGAATGTACACTCAAAGAGATTTGAGCGAGAGAGCCTGCGTGGAACAAAATGCTTGATTGCCTATTCTACTGAAAGCTTTGACAACATCCATCAGCCTTGTAATGGCTGATGAAAAAAAACTAGTAAAGCAATCATCACCGTTGCAAGTCACAATTCACGTTTGGTTAATGTTAGCAGGCCTTTAAGGCAGCCATGACAGCAGCAGTGAGTTTTTAGGTACAGTAATATGTTGCAGAGCACAGCCCCCGCCCCGAGACAAGAGCACAATGCTCTTTTTTAAAACTTGCTGCAGCTTGAAGAGCCACAGTGTTTCCTATTTCCACATTAGAACACCATCTGTATCAACCTGTACGCATTAGTTTTCACAGTTAGAAAGAGCACTACAAAAATCAACTCACTGTTACCATCCCAGTAATTTCTTTCTGATAAAAATTACAGTTTCATCTGATATGGTTTCCTGGTATTCTGTGGCATTTCAGTCTGCCTCTCTTGGCCACACCTGAGAGCCTTGCTGACTCATTCTCATTCATGTGTGCACATCTGTCTCAGTCCCAGTGTCATGGGTGTGAACCCCATAACAGAGGTACACCGGCCAGAGAAAAGAAATGTGATTGGTTGGCTATAGCCGAGGTGACATTTGCAGTTCAGCAGCTAAGGTTATCGTGTGTGCTGATCCTCACGTGCAGTGTGGGGGGAAAAAAAGCTTATTTTCCAAGCACAGATATGAAATGGTAACATTTGCTGGAGTGGTTTGGAGAAGAGAGAGAGAGAGAGAGAGAGAGAGACTCCACAGATATGGATCAGGACTGGGAAGATGTGTCAGACATTCTAATGTATGTTCGGTGATAAGAGAGCCAGGGTATGGGCAAGAAGAATTGCTAAGAGCTTGATGAAAAATACACCATTTCTTGTGGAGTGGAGAGTGTGAGTGCACCTGGGAATAAACAGGCTACAGTCACCTCCTTAGGCTGAGGTTGGCCTTAGCACAATCCATCTGGAATTACCTCACTGTGGTCTGCAATATTCCTCCATTTTTCACTGTGTTCTGAGTGCATCATGTACACACTCTCAGACGCACAAACTGCAAAAAGGTGGCTACAATGCTGATAGAATTCTCATATTTGCATGGATACACAAAACATGAAAACATATTTTTAACTTTAAACAATCACATGATTAAGTTGTCAACTGACAAAAAAACCGACCAAAAAAAAAATCATTTGACAACAGTTTTAACAATTAAGCAAGGAAGTGAGAATGCCTGGCTTCAGCTTGTGAATTTTGAACTTTTCATATCAGATGTCACCTTGTTCTCCAGGAACTCCAATGATTCATTAAATTTAATTCAGTAACTTCAACAATTTAAACCTTTCTTCTTCTGGATTGCAGATTGGATCATTACTGCAATACTGTTTTAATCTATTTCATTACTTCAGAATCCTGCGACTGCTGCTTCAAGCAACAAAAAGAAATTACTCCCACATATGGTTTTACGGCAAAAAATGCTGCAATTAAAGTTGACTGCAAGTGAAGACAGAGTGCAGCTGTTTGTTCCCTTTTGGCAATTAAATTATCGGTTCTTTGTTTGCGCACCTGTCGACTAAGACTCTTCAAGGTTCAGTCTGTAGGATTGATTAATTTCCGAAAAGCAATCTAACATTCATATTTATGTTTTCATCAGTGGATAATAACCTGAAACTGAGAATTGTTGTGTTTTGGTTACCTTGGAATGAGCCTTTTATATGCACAGAGTTCATGAGGCATTGGCATGTTTCTACAGTAACCCAGAACAGACAAACCAGACAATGATACGAAAGAAGGGCTTTTATATTTTCTATAGAAAATATAACATGTGTATAAATATAAACAACATGTATGTGGACACATTCAGTAAACAAGTCTTTGTGCACATATCTGAGCAAGCAACTGAGAATTTACTCCTTGTTTCAACATCTGCCATTTAAAGCTACCATTGCACCAACTGTGCTACTCATGGCTCACTTAGTGCTTCGACTGGCTGCTAAAATCATCCTTCAAGTCCAGTATTCATCAGATCCAACCCTCTTTGCAAGTATCTGCACCAAATGTAGCTCTTTAGAAATTAATAAAGAGATGGTCAGGGATAGATTGAAAGTGAATGAGAAAAAGGAGTGGAAGGTATGAAAGAGTTAAAGGGGAAAAAAAATACTGAAGAGAAGAAAGAATTCTTGCTGGTTGTCTCAGCTGTAGTGCAGCAGAAGACACTTTACCAGGTGGCTTGTGTGCTCCACTGAAGCGACAGCTCTGATTTTGACTTCTCACTCAAGAGCAAACAACTCCTGAAAGAGGCAGACTTGTTGTCAGGAGGGCGGGGAAGAGGAGATAGTGCAGAGGGGGAAGGAAACAGGAGGCAGAAGAGCAGCAACGAGGAAAGAGTCAGGTAACAAAGACCCGTCACTTCCCTGACAAGCCCTTCTACCATATCACTACGCTACATCACACAGAGAATAATGCATTGATCCTTTGGAAGGGTGGCCCTTATCTGCACACACATCCTACATGCTCATATCTGAGCAGGTACAAATTAGAGCTTCCTCATAAAAAAAAAACAAAAAAAACAAAAGAACAGCACATTGAAGAACTGGGATGCAGGAAAAGTGCGAGGATATGGGTGATCGGAGAAGGAGAAGGGGGAGGAAAAGGTGGGTTGTTTTGCCAAAAACTGAAGCTCTTTGGTGTCAGGGAAGAGAGAGAATGAGGAGGGGTAAACAAAGAGAGAAAAACAACCTATCGGGGGGAGAGACAGCAACTACCTGTTATCGATTCATAGACAGGATGCATTTTTGAAAACAATAAAAACGATAACAATGCATGTTGAGTTTGTGTGAGGGTAACTAAAATCACAATTTATGATTCAAAAGTACAAAAGTATAAGAATACATAAAATGAGCGACATTTCGTTTAAAGTTATTTTAACAATGATAAAACAAGAAGGGCACACAAAGCAAACACAGAGAAAAGAGCAGGTTGAGTCGTAAGGGATAGTATGAAAATGTTTTTAGAAGCCAGACAGATAAGGACAGTACAGGAAAACTATTTCAGCTATGTCTACCTCTGCCACCACTAATTCAATCACATGACAAACAAACACACGCAGAAAGCTGATCAAACAAAACAATTCCTCAAGTCCAAACACGAACACAGATAATAATGCGTGGCTTGTAAATAAAGTTGCAGATACACATCAGCTTGGTTCCAGCTCATCTTATTTCCCATGGTAGAGATATACTTTCATTATCTTGGGAAATAAGCTGTTGATTTAATCAAATTTACTAAATCATCAAAAGAAGAGTTCAGAGTTTCAGAGTCATTCTATCAGTCCCTGAAGAAACATAAGGCCACTCTTACAGGTGCTTTTGGAAGTGGAGAAATAATTAGCAAGAAGAGTAATTACTGCTTGCTTCCGATGCCTGCTGGTATCAAGCTACTGAAACAAGTGTACAGTAATCTGACATTCCTCTCCATGACCAAAGTAAATCTCATTATACAGAATTTTATATATATATAAATTATTATACAGAACAGGTCAAAATACCTCATAATTTCAGATTTATAAGCCAAAGTGGAAGAAATTGTGAGCTAAAAAGTTGCTCTCAACACTCTATCCCCCTAGAGGATAGGATAGAAGAGGAAAGGAGAGGAAAGGAAAGGAAAGGAAAGGAAAGGAAAGGAAAGGAAAGGAAAGGAAAGGAAAGGAAAGGAAAGGAAAGGAAAGAGATTTGTAACCGACAGACTGAGGTGAGTCAGACGGATGATCAGATACTCAGACAGCCAGTCAGGGAATTGTAGTCAGTGGAAGAGACTGATGCCTGTCTGGGAACTGTGTGGCAGCCAAATACTCATTCACACACAGACACACACACACGCATATAAAATCTCCTCATGTTGTGTCTAGGGCAGTGAATCACTCGCCAGCCTCAGAACAACAGGAAGGGAGTGCTCAGCAGGTGAGAGAGGAGCAACAACGAGCTCACAGGACCACAAGAAAAAGGCTGGCTGAGTTGTTTCCGACAATCTACACACACACACGCCTTGGCAAAGGTACATGCACACACACACATACAAATGCCAGGTAAAGGCGATGATGGATCCCGTAAACTTTGGGTATGGTTAATGATCCCACAGCCAGGGTGTTGATTGCTTTCTAGTGAAGAGAGATTTATGCCTGGCAGTGACCAGAACTCAACCTTTCCAAGTAAACCTCATCCAAATGGCTTGGCTCTACAGCGCACAAAATGTCCATTATACTAGCCCAGTAATATCTCATTCAGAGGGGAATGCTTACATTTGTTAAACAGCTACAAATGGCAAAGAAAATTAAAATCCACTCTTGAACAACATCTGCTGCCTGCAAGATGTTAGCACTCTGTTTTCACAGAAGTCTGTCACTATAAAAAGTTAAATCACATGTACACATGTAGTATAAGCATCCATATATTAAACTCTCCTCTTTTGGTCATAGGGGTTCTATTCCAAAAAGAATGGCCTGTGAAGATAATCCAGATGCAATGCAATGCAGTGTATCCACCTGGAACCTTTAGAAAAAAGTAGATACACTCATCAATCGTCTTTAATCACCAGCTGAGAGTGATGCAGCAAGTGCTTTTCTGCCGTTTTTTGCCCTGAGTTTCCCTTCTCAGGCAACGTACGGGCTGCCGTGCCCTGGAGGTTGTATGCAGGCTGTATGCAGCTTAAAATATAATTTAATCTGCGGCTCCACGTAAAGATGCACATACATCACCCATCATTTTCTATCAAGGAAGCCTGATTTTAAATAGGGTTTCAAGAGCACAGATTTGTGAAATCCCTTATTTGAAATCAATATCTGCTTTGATTAATACTTTAAACCAGCAAATGATTCCTCGAAATTTCCGCAGCTACAAACTTACAAGGGTTGGAAAAAGAAAAGTCAGAACAAGGCTGCACAATTTGTTGTCTTGAATATAACTTGGAGTTTAAGAGCTTAAAATGAAAAATGAAAGCGTAGGCGCATGCACACCCCTCATGTATGAAGTTTCCCAATGTTTAGGTGGCATGTGCCGGGTGACACCCTCAGGGGATTAATGAGTGCTGGGGCTCTCCTGCCCCACTTCCAGGTCACCCAGATGTTAAAGTCAGTGAGGAGAAAGGCCCCGCTCCTGCAAATTAGAGATGAGGAACACCGCATGAATAATGCATTGCCATAGTATGCAAATGTGATAATCTTATCCTATTACCCTGAAAAGCCTGTAAGAAGGCATGGATTGACCACAGTTTTAAATCCTGTACAACCCTCAGCAGACGAGGCAGAACTGCTTAGTTAGTGCGGCCCACGTGGCCTCATGTTAAAATATGGAAGCTAAATAGGCTAAGTACGGTTTTTAGTGAGGTTAATCTCCATTACAAAAGAAGATAATTCAGCTCAGTGCATAGACTCTGAAGGGAGAACGCCACCACGTTTCAAGAGCATGACTACATAATTAAATCGAGTCCACCTTCACCTTTACACTGGCTACTCACAAAAACACGCACTCTTAATTGCACATAGGGCATGTAGGTCTTGAGATAAGAAACACAGGGCATGAGGAGGAAAGCATGAGTTGCAACATGCCATCAGTAACATGCTCCCCACATGGACACATATTAGGTCATTCGTGAGAATAAAGAAGCAATGAACCTGAAGCCAACTAAAAAGGAGGAGGACCCCCGCCCCTCCTCCCCTCCATGGAGAGAAAAGCTTTTTGTATAAGAGAGAGTGCAACAGAATGGTGAAAAGAAAGAGAGGCAATATGTCTTCAAGGTACTGTTCTTTCCTCTCTTTAGTGAAGCGGAAAAGACCACAGCTAGGAACAAAGAATCTGTTCTCCTGGATAATAGAGAGTCAGTGGAGAAGGGGCTACTTCTTCAACATGTGGGGTTGCTTTAAGATGCAGGAGGTCAGCAGTTCTAAGAAGAATTCCTACTTACAATTTTTCATCTGTTATTTGACCGTTCCACTCATTTATGACACTACTTTGCTGCTGAGTGCATCAGTCATGTGAAACCTGTCTGGAGAAGGGTTTGTGTACATGTTACCTTCAGACATTAAGGAGAAAGAGAGGGTAGCACGGAGAAACATGAAACAAACAACAAAAAATAAAACAAAATAAAAGCTTTCACTATCAACACCTTAATTCTGCCTGACCTGATTTTTCTATTTCCTCTGACCCTTAATGTTTTTTTTTTCTCTCCTTTCTCTGTGGACCAGTAATAATTCATAAAGCTTTTTTTCTTCTGATGTGTAAAACATGCAAAAAAAAAAAAGAAAAGAAATTCTACTTTTGTTTTTGTTTTGTGCAAGAGAGGCTTCACCTTTGTATGACCGCCTCCATCTCTGTTTGCACTGGATTTCACAGCAGCCTATAATAAATATCATCACCATCTGCCTGGATGCCCTCGTGCCTGTCCTGTGTTTCTTTCCCAGGCAGTTGCTGGGGCAGTCTCAAACCTTATCAGCCAGACAGAGAAAATTTGAAAATTTTGTTCTTACTGCAAACACGTCAGGTCCAAAAAAGCATTCGGACAATACAAAAATCAGCATAATGCGGTCGCTCCAGGTTCAATCCACTCTTCATGTAAATACGAATCTGTGTTGTATCTAAGCAACAGGCCATGCTGCTAAGTGTGTGTTTTCTCCCTGGTTTAGCTACAGACTCTAGGCTTGATGAATGTGAGGAGGAGGCCCGGAGAGAATCCCAGACACCCATGGATCAATGGCCAGGTAATTTATGACATCAGACTAGGGAGAGGAAGACTACATTTATCTTTTTCCCCAGTGAGTTTCCCTCACAACATAAGGCTTACTGTGGTGATCTAAATGCCCCATAAGATTCGTTACCCTTCACTATTTTTCCTCCCCAGTCAAAACAAATGCTAGTTAGATACAAGTAAGTTGAGCATTATTTAAGTAAAGATCCTACCTGTAGGGAGCAGGGCTGCATTTACAGCACATTAAGTCTCACGGTTTTAAATAACCTGTGGCGGAGTGGTGTTAGGGACTGATAGATGCACGGTCGAAGAAATAATGAATTATGAATTATTAAATTATGTTGTGCAACTGTATTTCCACTTCACAGTGAATCAGAGGGAAATGTTTTTATTATATATATATTTATAAAAATTAAACTACCCAACAGTGCATACAAGGCAGCTACAAGATTAACACATGCTGATCAATAATTTGACATACTGAAAAGAGTATCCTCCATACGGCTACTGCTGCTTAAGTACATATTGTTGCTAATGCTCCCACAGATTTATGTATGTAGGAGTACTTGGATTGTTAGTGTGAATACATGCTGCTTTACATACTCTGCTACTATAAATAATTGAGTGTCTTTTGGTTTTGGACTGTTGGTCAGACAAAACAAGAAATCTGAAGATGTCACATCGGGTCTGGGAAACATTTTTTGCTATTTTCTGACATTTCACAGGACAAAGAAACAATTGAAGAGATAATTGCAAGGTTAATTGATTATAAATAAATACACTTTAGTCACAGCCTTAATTGCTCCCAGTAAGATCTGATTATATGTTCCACCACTGCTACCTTGTATTCACAGCAGCAGGCAAGAAATTACCTTTCTAAAGGTTCTCTGAAATTATTGCAGCAGAAATTCAAAAGGCCAAAACCTGAAAGCATTGTTAGTGCCGGATGTCTGTCGGTCCTTTGTTTAAGGAGGCTATCAGGTACGCAGGGGGCTGCAGCTCTGGGCTCTTGATGGCTGCGATTATCTCCAAGGTGACTAATGCCATTAACATGGAGAACAGCCTGTTAATTACCCAAGTGGCCCTGGAGCCGAGCTCAGCCCGCTTTAATCATCATACCCACAGCTTGGATAAACAATCATTCAATCATCACACAGCTTTGCCAGCGACACACAATACAGCAATCAGCCAATTTACAGATTAAATGAGTGAACGGGTGGATACTGTGAGATACAGTTTACATCCCCACAGTGGCACAATGGACAGCGGAGAGCTTTCCAATGGTCACTCAACCAGAGCGAATGCAATATGAAACCTCAGCAATACTTGTAAATGTGCTGTACAGTTTGATTTCATGTGAAACTGTGTGAATGATAAACACACTGGGGGTAGTCAACAACACGAGTGCACACTGTGCACATTCTGATAATAAATACAACAGCTGCAGATCTGTACATGTGCCAACAGACACGCTCAGAAAGAAAATACTAGCTGCCGATTGGCAGGCGGGCATCTGTTAAACCTGTCTGAAAGAACAACGATCAAAGATCACTTCAATTGATCAACAATCAGTCTGGATCAGTATAATCATACATAGCATTAGGGTTAGGCATCTAACCCAGATACTTCTGGGTCTGACTAAATTTATAGTAACAATGGTAAGTAACGGCTAATGGAATCATTAAGTCTGCTACTCTGAGCTCCTGATAATGAATGAAGTGCAGAACATATTTCAGCACTGAAGCCTCTGGACTGTAATTAGTATGGGTGTAGTGCTGCTGGAGCAATGAAGGAATCATAATATTCAGGTTCCAATCCAGTCGTCACTAAATCATCTGTCATGCAAGACAGCCAAAGACAGACTGGTCTCTAAGCTCAGGGACCTGGGGCTGAACTCCTCACTCTGCTCCTGGGTCCAGAGCTTTTTGACTGACACAGGTAGTGAGGATTGGTAAACACACCTCCAGCCCACGCACCCTCAACATCGGCGCCCCCCAAGGCTGCGTCCTCTACACCCATGACTGTAAAGCCATGTACCCCTCCAACATCATTGTAAAGTTCGCCGACGATACAGTGGTGGTAGGTCTGATCTCCAATAACAGGATAACGGCCTACACGGAGGAGGTGGATGCTCTGGCATCATGGTGTCGCACGAACAATCTAGACATGAACGTCCACAAAACCAAGGAGTTGATTGTGGACTTCAGGAGGGAGAAGCAGAGGAGCCATCATACCCCTCTCAGGATTTATGGGACACTGGTGGAGAGAGTCAGGAGCTACAGGTACCTCGGCGTCCACATCTCCGAGGACCTGACATGGACCACCCACATTTCCACCCTGGTGAAGAAGGCGAGGCAGCGGCTGTATTACCTCAGGCGACTGAGGAAATTCAGGGTCTCCACAGCGCTGCAGAGAACCTTCTTCACTGCAGCCATACAGTCTGTGCTCACTGGGAGCATCACTGCCTGGTATGGCAACTGTACGGTACAGGACAGGAAAGCTCTGCACAGAGTGATCCGCTGTGCTGAACGGACCACCAGGACAGCATTGCCCTCCATGCAAGAGGTGTATGCCAGCAGGTGTACATCCAGTGCACAGAGGATTTTAAAAGACACAAACCACCCGCACAATAGACTCTTTCAGTGGCTGCCATCGGGGAAACGTCTCCGGTCCTGCATGGCCAAAACTGAAAGACTGAGGAAGAGTTTCTTCCCCCAGGCCATCAGGACACTGAACTCTCTTTCCCCCACTTAACTCACCCCCCCATACACACACATGCATACTTGTATACTATGTATACGATATGTATATTTATGTATATTTACATTCCCTCTGCCACTGAGGTTAGATCTCTATCTTTATTTTTTAATTTTTTATTCTATTCTATTCTATTCTATTTTTTTTTTAACTTTTATCTTATTATTTGTGTATATTTGTAAATGTCAATTGTATTTTTGCACAGTTGTTAAAAGGAGTGTTGTTTTTTCATTTCACTGTGGATGCACATCCACATGTGACAAATAAAGAATTCTGATTCTGATTCTGATTCTGGAAATGGTCAAAGTTCTTTTTAACATTTAAGATGTGTTGATTGATTCATGACATCAACTTATGCATTCAGTAACATGCAAGTAATCCTGCCTCCTTAAAAGTTGAAGCTGCATTTGAGAAATGTTTTTTTTTTTTTTCCAATGTGTAGTTAGCCAACATTTTGGTGAAAAGGCAGCATCCCTTCATTCATCATTTACTCCTCTGATGGTTTCTTCACTTGTGACACATTTGAAGACAGCCTGTTAAACTTGGCCAGGTCAAAATTAGCGTAGCTAAAGTTTCGTGGTCTGGAATATTACATGAGTTTGACTTCGGCCTGCACTACAACTCTTCGTCACAATGGATGTTTCACTTCACTACACGAGATAGCTTAATAGATCATAGCTACGTGTTTGTTTAGTGGTTTTATAACCTTCAAATGAGCCACAACCTATAGACACGGTCAGGCTGTAGCCTGTCGGATAGAGGGGACAGTTAAGTGTCTTAAAACCAGTATTGCTACACTTCTATCCTAACTGGATCTGACTGAGAACCCACATAAGCACATGGCTGGGGTAGCGACAAACCCCGCCCAAAGGATTCCCAGCTTTATGCTGCATTGAAGAAGACATAAAACTAGCTCCACACGAGCTATCAAAGGTACAGTGTGGTATGTTTATTTATTCAACCAAACTTACAATCAACATCAACGTACATTTACTCAATCAACCATACATTGTTTTCACAATTATGTGGCTACACTACTGGAACTCTTTTCTTCTTATTGTAACTACTGTCCAATAAAAGAAGAGACCTATTTTTTTTAATTTATAGATTTTTTTTAATTCAAAAAAGTCGCTGCAGAATTAATTTAACATACATGGTTTATGAATGGGCTAACCCGGGCACCCGGAGGAAACCCGTACTTACACAGCAAGGCCCAGATCCACTTGATCCAACTGGTGCAGGGACTAAGGCCCAAACCAGGCCCCAGGCCCCGCTCCAGTTGGGTTTCATTTCCCAAGTGCCATTGATGCGTCTAAGCTGAGAGTTTGACCCCGCCAGTTGCTGTTCCTGAAGCAGAGAGCAGTTGTCCTGAGCTCTCTGGAGATCCACGGCAAGTTTCTGCTTTTCTTCCAAGGTTTCGATCAATTTGGTCAAAGCTTCCTTGAGTTCGACACGGTGTTTCTGAGGTGCAGCCTTTTCTCTGTCAAGAGCAGAGGAAATTTCCTCAACTCTCTGCTGCACGTCAGAGTTTCTTGTCTTTTCATGTTTTAGGACGTCTTCAAGTTCTGTCTGTCTTGTCTTGTTCTCTGACTGTCGTGCTTTGAGTTCATCTACAACACACTGGAGTTTAGTGATGGTTTCACTCTTCCTTGACATCATCTCTTCATGGCTCTCAGAGAGAGCACGGTATTTAGCTTTTATTCTCTCATAGTCTGTCTATTTAGCTCTGATATCTGCGTTCTCCATCTTTAATGTCTGTAGGTCATACATCAGACGCTCTGAGGATGCAGATTTTTTTTTTTTTAATTTTTTTTTATTCAAAAACATGGCCGCAGAATTAACCTAACGTACATGTTTTATGAATTGGCTAACCGGAGCACCCGGAGAAAACCTGTACTTGCATGGGGAGAACATTCAAACTTCCCCCAGCAAGGCCCAGATCCACTTGATCTGGGCCTTGCTGGGGGAGCCCCAGATCAAGTTGGCCTCCCCCAGCAAGGCCCACTTGATTTCAAATCTCAACTGGTGCAGGAACTAAGGCCCAAAGCAGGCCCCAAGCCCCGCTCCAGTTGGGTTTCTTATGCTTTGCTGTGCCTCTCATATCTGATTTGGAGGTCAGCGTAACTTTTAAGCAGCTCACAATAGTTAGAATAAACGTCACTGTGCCTTCTCCCTAGTTCAGTGTACTCCTTTTGTAGGTGGTATAGAGCCTTGGAGGTCTCATCCAGGGCAGTTTGCTGGTGGTTGAACTCAGTGCCATTGATGCGTCTAAGCTGAGAGTTTGACCCCGCCAGCTGCTGTTCCTGAAGCAGAGAGCAGTTGTGCTGAGCTTCCTTGAGTTCAACACGGTGTTTCTCAGATGCAGCCTTTTCTCTGTCAAGAGCAGAGGAAATTTCCTTAACTCTCTGCTGCACGTCGGAGTTTCTTGTCTTTTCATGTTTTAGAGCAGCTTCAAGTTCTGTCTGTCTTGTCTTGTTCTCTGACTGTCGTGCTTTGAGTTCATCTACAACACACTGGAGCTTACTGATGGTTCCACTCTTCCTTGACATCATCTCTTCATGGCTCTCAGAGAGAGCACGGTATTTTGCTTTTATTCTCTCATAGTCTGTTTGGGTGGCGTTAAATTTAGCTCTGATATCTGCGTTCTCCATCTTTAATGTCTGTAGGTCATACATCAGACGCTCTGAGGATGCAGATGCTTCTTTCAGTTGGTTGCTGAGGATTGTCAGAGGATCGACTGCAGTCTGCTTTTGTAAAACCACCTCCTCATAGCGACGCCTCTCTTTTTTGAGGGTAGACCTTAAATATTTTTCCGTGAGCAGACTCTTTTCTAAAGCCAGTGTCTTCTCAAAGAGCTCCTCCTTTTGCATCTGTATCTTTTTATGTGCTCTCAACATCCGATCCTTCTCCTTTGTAAGGTCATTCTCAAGTTGGGTACAAACATTTTTTTCTTCCTGGACCTGTTTTTGATCAAATTCCCTCTTTTTCAGGGATGAGTCGTGAAGATCTTGCTGCCTTTTGTTCTCAGATATCAGTTGTTGGTTTTCCTGAGTCAGATGGTTCAGTTGTCCTGCATCCTTATTCTGCTGGGAGACAGCAGCCTCATAGTCCCTCTGGAGTAGACAGTTTTTGGTTTTCTCTTCTTTTAGGTCTAAAGCCCTCTGGTCAGCTGTCTCCTGCAGTGAGGAAATAGTGTCATCCTTGGCTTTACTGTCACTTTGAAGAGTCTGAATATTCGAGTAGAGAGACTGAATTTTATTTTCTTTCTCCTGACTTTCCTCCTGCTTCTCATGGAGGCATTCCTCTAGTTCCTTGATTTTGACATAAAGCACCTCCTCACGCTGTGCTGCTTCTTTCTTGTGTCGGTTAGAGGACTCCTCCAGGTCATTCTTTAGCTTCTCAATCACCTTCTTGCCCTCTTCAAGATCCACTGTCCTTTTAGTGATGGTGTTCTTCAGTTTTGCTTTTTGCTGCTGATACTCTTTCTGTGACTCCTGAAGATCAGCCACCTGTGCCTTCATAAACTCCATTTCAACACAGAGACTGTCTTTTAATTTTCGCTCCTGCTCCCAAAATTTTTTCTGTTCAGCTGTAGCTTTTTCTGCATTCGCCAAAGCTTCTTCCAAAGCAGCTTTAGCCCGTACTTCCTTCTCCAGGGTCTCTTTCAGAGCAACTTCAGCTTTTCTTTTGTCCTTCAGGGACTTTTCAAGAGCAGTTTTGGTTCTTCTTCCCTCTTCCACGACCTCTTCTAGAGCAGTTTTGTTTCTTCTTTCCTCCTCCAAGGCCTCTTCAAGAGCAGTTTTGTTTCTTCTTTCCTCCTCCAAGGCCTCTTCTAGAGCAGTTTTAGCTCTTCTTTCCTCCTCCAAGGCCTCTTCAAGAGCAGTTTTGTTTCTTCTTTCCTCCTCCAAGACCTCTTCTAGAGCAGTTTTGGCTCTTCTTTCCTCCTCCAAGGCCTCTTCTAGAGCAGTTTTGTTTCTTCTTTCCTCCTTCAAGTCCTCTTCAAGAGCAGTGTTGTCTTTTCGTTCCTCTACAACCTCCGAAAGACCGTGTTCTTCATGCTGTAAAACATAAAGTAAGGGCATTAAGTTTGTGTCCACATGCAGGTTTTTTCATTAATCATAAAAAACAGTGACGTGCAGTCAGGGGAGGCCATGCCTCACCTGTCATCACGGAAAGAAAAAAAATGTAAAATGAAAAAATAAATTAAATGATTATATTTATTTAACTTCACCAGTTTTAATTCTTTTTATGCTTTTTTATGCTTTTATCACTGATAAAAATATAATAAATAATAATAATAAAAAATAATCATTTAACCAGTATGTGCGTAGTATAAAGATATTCGTTATGTTTGCTTAGATCTTTCATCATGAATAAAGTAATGTTATTTTAAAATCAAAAGTTGTTAAGATGAGGACAGGGATAAACAAAACCTTGTTTCCAACAGTATAAGTTGCATCATTTTAATTTCTTACTGTTTTTGGTGTGTGTGTATGTGTGTGTGTGTAAATATAATAACTAATTTCTTACCTCTTCAAAGGAACTGTAGTTGTATTCTTTGATGTCGACAGAGGCCCGATCGTCGTACTCATCGTCTGAAAACCACTGACTGTACTCCACAATGTGTTCCTCAGGCTCTGGTAACATGTGACCCTCACGTGACAGTGTACGATCCTTGCCCTCTCTAACTTTTTCAGAGCGTTCCTCAGACTGCTCCATTTTCTCATTCTCATTTTCGATCACCTCTACTTCCTCTATGATTTCCTCGACAATCATCTCATCTTCCTCAGTCTCGATGAGATTAATAATTTGAGAGTTCATGGATAGCAGGGGTGTAACTTTGACAGATTTTTTTCTTCTTTCCTCCTTCAAGTCCTCTTCAAGAGCAGTGTTGTCTTTTCGTTCCTCTACAGCCTCTGAAAGACCGTGTTCTCCATGCTGTGAAACATAAAGTAAGGGCATTAAGTTTGTGTCCACATGCAGGTTTTTTAATTAATCATAAAAAACAGTGACGTGCAGTCAGGGGAGGCCATGCCTCACCTGTCATCACGGAAAGAAAAAAAATGTAAAATGAAAAAAATAAATTAAATGATTATATTTATTTAACTTCACCAGTTTTAATTCTTTTTATGCTTTTTTATGCTTTTATCACTGATAAAAAGTAATCATTTAACCAGTATGTGCGTAGTATAAAGATATTCGTTATGTTTGCTTAGATCTTTCATCATGAATAAAGTAATGTTATTTTAAAATCGAAAGTTGTTAAGATGAGGACAGGGATAAACAAAACCTTGTTTCCAACAGTATAAGTTGCATCATTTTAATTTCTTACTGTTTTTGGTGTGTGTGTGTGTGTGTGTAAATATAGTAACTAATTTCTTACCTCTTCAAAGGAACTGTAGTTGTATTCTTTGATGTAGACAGAGGCCCGATCGTCGTACTCATCGTATGAAAACCACTGACTGTACTCCACAATGTGTTCCTCAGGCTCTGGTAACATGTGACCCTCACGTGACAGTGTACGATCCTTGCCCTCTCTAACTTTTTCAGAGCGTTCCTCAGACTGCTCCATTTTCTCATTCTCATTTTCGATCACCTCTACTTCCTCTATGATTTCCTCGTCAATCATCTCATCTTCCACAGTCTCGATGAGATTAATAATTTGAGAGTTCGTGGATATCAGGGGTGTAAATATGACAGATTTTTTTCTTCTTTCCTCCTTCAAGTCCTCTTCAAGAGAAGTGTTGTCTTCTTGTTCCTCTACAGCCTCCGAAAGACTGTCTTCTCCATGCTGTGAAACATAAAGTAAGGGCATTAAGTTTGTGTCCACATGCAGGTTTTTTCATTAATCATAAAAAACAGTGACGTGCAGTCAGGGGAGGCCATGCCTCACCTGTCATCACGGAAAGAAAAAAAATGTAAAATGAAAAAATAAATTAAATGATTATATTTATTTAACTTCACCAGTTTTAATTCTTTTTATGCTTTTTTTATGCTTTTATCACTGATAAAAAATAATCATTTAACCAGTATGTGCGTAGTATAAAGATATTCGTTATGTTTGCTTAGATCTTTCATCATGAATAAAGTAATGTTATTTTAAAATCGAAAGTTGTTAAGATGAGGACAGGGATAAACAAAACCTTGTTTCCAACAGTATAAGTTGCATCATTTTAATTTCTTACTGTTGTTGGTGTGTGTGTGTGTGTGTGTAAATATAGTAACTAATTTCTTACCTCTTCAAAGAAACTGTCGTCGTATTCTTTGATGTCGGCAGAGGACCGATCGTCGTACTCCTCGTATGAAAAACTCTCACTGTACTCCACAAAGTGTTCCTCAGGCTCTGGTAACATGTGACCCTCAGGTGACAGTGTACGATCCTTGCCCTCTCTAACTTTTTCAGAGCGTTTCTCAGACTGCTTCATTTTCTTATTCTTGTTCACCTCTACTTTCTCTATGATTTCCTCGACAATCATCTCATCGTCGTCCATGCCGATGAGATTGCGAATTTGAGAGTCCAAGGACTTCAGGGATGAAAATTTGTCAGATCGTTTTCTAGGCATTTTTCTCCTATCCTGAACAAAGTATTTCACCTTCCTGAAAATTTAGCTGGGTTAAAAGCTGGCTTCTTAGATGCTTGCAATGTGTACTGAACACTGTGTGTCGTAGCTGAACTAAACTAGAATGGTAATATCGCAAGCATAGTGTGCACAAAAGGTGAGTTATGACATCATGTGGCTTTGATGTGTTCTGATTTGTCATTGGCTTTGAAGTTCACACAAATTCCAAAAATAAATACCGTATTTTCCGGACTATAAGTCGCACTTTTTTTCATGGTTTGGCTGGTCCTGCGACTTATACTCAGGTGCGACTTATATAATAAAATATACGGTAATTTCACATGTTCACGCTGACAGTCGCGAGGGGGCGCTCTAGGCTGGTGTGCCAGTATCTGCTACGCTCCAGTACCACCTAATGGACACGTAGCTTTAATTTTACTTGCTGTAGCTGCTGTTAGCCATGCAGCCAACGTTAGCAATCCTATTAAGTGACTCAGCCATGTTTGGCAAGCCACTTTGACATTTTATCAGCTGTGTTCACTGGGAGCTCCCAGTGGGACAGAGTTAGCTGGTTGGACATGACGCAATCAGAACTAACGCTATTGGCTCCTATAAATTCCAATTATTATCTGCAAGAATTTCCTCCCTACCTGACTGTTTTTACAGGAAACATGTAAATATGTGAAAGCAAATAGCACTCCACCCTCTTTTCATGAGGACTTTAATTTTGTGAATGTTACACCGTTTTAGTTGGAGGCACATCTGAGCCTTGACTCGACACGACGAAGAGCTTCTTGGTGAACAGAGGCTATAAACCGCAGGAGGTGTGCAGTTCGTGCGGTGGATTGATTAACTGTGGCGTGCAAGAGTCTTCCTGCTAAAACATATAGTGTGTCTCCATCTCTTATTACATGAAAGAAAGCTGCACATTCTCCTGTGTTCAGATTGCACAATCTGTTCAAAGTATTCCACTGGTCATTTTATACCCTTTAAACTGTTGGACTGGGGAATTTTGATAAATGGAAGATAAATGGAAGACTAGCAACATGTTTTATGCTTGGCACTGTAAACATAATGAAAGCTGTGGTCCGCATGGGACTGAGAAGAAAACGACAGAAATTTGTTTGTGAATTCTTCTTAGTCATCTTTTGCAATAAACTGGATCTTCAGTGTCCCAACAAAAATATAAATGGATTCACTAAAACCATGCAAATATTTTGTTTAAACGCTGCATTACAAAATGATAGACATGTTAAAGGATGATTATGTTGTACGCCAAACTACGCCAAAGTTCAATATTCTTGTGTCATATTAGTGTGTCACTCCAAAGCAATTTCCTGTAGCTTGGAGCACACCTTCACGTCCCACAGAGGTCCCTCACACTACACATAGCACAACAGGCCTGGTAGAAAACTAATATAACAAATTAGACAACAAGACAAGGCTGACAAATAAAATATTGCTCCCACCCATATATTAAGATAATGGAAAACTATAGAAATGACTACCGGTACTATGAGCTGTCTGGCCAAATTTGCAGTGCTTATTCTTTGATCAAACAGTTACTGATTTCAGTCAAAAGTTTTGCCAATTTTAAACTTGATTTCATTTAGGCAGTTCTTGTATGACAGACAGTGCTTGAGAATGGTCAACTTGCACCTGCATATTCCAATTCCATAAAATACCCACAGTCCCCCTGTTTTTGTTTTAATCATTTTCTGAAATCTAAACAGCACAACATACAGCATGGTATTCTGTGATCTAAAGAGAGCAATTAACAGCTGGTTATTTTAACAGAGCAACCGTTAGACGTACTACAAAGTGACGAGACCTGTGTCATTACAAATGAATCACATTTCACACACACACACACAAATGGTCTTTCCACAGCCGTCCACTGCCTGTGTAATTAGGTCTTATACTGAGGGGGCGGAATTTTTTGGGTGGCTTTCCTCAACTTGAACACGTCAACTAAATAAAGCAACTATGTTTACTATTTAGCATGACAGCTTAAGGTCAGTGAACACTGTCCTCTGTCACATTGCATCATAATGTCACAACTTTTTTTTTTTCTTTTTGGCCCTTGTCACCCTCCGTAGACATGTTCAACAATATTATGCACTGGGAGCATACTTCCTGTTTATGCTTCCCGTGTAAATTACATTGGAAAGCTTGTTGGCACTGTCTCTGGTAATTAATCACTGCTGAGATAAAAGCATTGTCACAGTGGAAAGAGGAAAAGCTTAAGTGGAGGAGGCACAGTACATTTTTTGTGTGTTTGTGTATTTATGAGCATTATACAAAGATGTCGGGGGAGTATTGGTTGTGAAAACCTCTCATCACCATGACAGTTAATTATCTATTCTCCTATATTATCCGAGAAAACGCTCATAAATTATCCACACCTGTCTCTATGATCTTCCCTGCACCACTTGTGGTAAAATTGAATTAACTTCTCACATATCTGTGACCCAGCTGTCCTGCCTGCTCCCAGGTAGCTAGAGCTAAATATGAGACACCAAATAGCAGACAGCAAAAGAAAAAAAGGGCTTAACTTTTTTTTTTTTTTTTTTTTTTTTTAAGACAGTGAGAGAAGTCAGCAAGAGAAAGAGATACAAAGAGCCTTGTCAGACGGATATAGCAGCAGTGGAGAGCAAGGCAGGATCAAACGTCCAGTTTCTGCCGGTAATCCTCCTTGAGAGGAGAAGGAGGGGGACGTGGGATGTGGAGGCAGGGGGAGTCGTTGAGTGGAGGAGAGGAGAGGCTGGTTGCTGTGCCACAGAAAGTGCATGTTACTGGCTTTTTCATGCAGCAGGCGAGGTGACGCCAGCCCCTCCACAGCTCTCCAGACAGTCTGGCACACGGGCCACAGGAGGAAACCTTTGGAAAGATCAGAGCCCCCAGCCTCAAGCATGGAAAGAGTATGTGTGTATTCTGTGTGAGAGAGAGTATGTGCGCGTGTGTGTGTGTGTGCGTGCTCCATATGTAGCTGTTTATGCCTTAACACTGTGTCTGTTCTATAATTGGAGGTTTTAGCCCACATACGATGTCTGAAATCCACAACATGGCAGCAGTGCACAGAAACCCACAAAAGCACAGGGTTATCCCTTTTTATGCCTCAAAGATAAGACCAAGAACATGTGTACTGTATTTAGAAACTCAACAGATATGTCACATAGTGTATCATCAGGGCTCCTTGTGAAACAGCATTAAAAATTCAACATTATTTCTAAAAATATATCAGTTTTTTCCAGCCAAGTCATTATTACTGCACATTAAGAGACTACAGAGGAATTGGGTGTGTCTTTCACCATGAATTTGTCTTCTCAGGCAATCCTCTGAGGTATCGGTCTAACCAGCCAAGTCTAACCTGGTTACCCTACAGACCCAATTCAGGGAGAGGAAAGAAAAAATATAAGAGCACATTCAACTTCCTGGCCAGCAAACACAGGCTTGAATCTACACACACAACAGTCTGCCAACAGGGAATTATCAAGATACTAAAAATTTCCTCCTCCTGGAACTCATTACATATTGTGATTTAATATTGAGATGAAGTGTTTATGGCTAACTTACCATTTTGACATACCCTCCACGATTTACTGCAAAACAGCAAATGGGTGCAAATGCGAGAGCAATTTCCAAGAAAATGTTCAGCAAATTTATAAACCACACACACATACACAACAACAACAGCAACAACAACAACAACAAAAAATAGTACTAATACAAGAACCTGGTGGGTGGGAAAGAAAGCGGAACAGTTTATTCTCATATAATGACCGAGCCATGAGAGCGACATGGCCGAGAACTTGAAGGATCAGCCAAAGAGTAACAGAGTCCATCACCAACAGCTAGGTGATGCTATGAGCTATGGTTTCAGGAGGATCCCAGAAGGCAGAGGTGAGAAAATCTAAGAGGCAGAAGCAGCTTGATAAACCAGCTCTCCCTTCTCCATCTCCCACGCAGTTGGACACTGCCTGCAGCACCTCTTTAAAAATAGGAGGGAGAAAAAGCTGTCACTCTGGATTTAGCCTACTTTCCAACATGCCCATTAATTTCAAAGCAGATGGCAAAAAAAAAGAAGAGGAGAGCAGGTTGGAAGGAGGGGCATCTACTAAAGCTGCTGAATAACAGTGGAGAGCTTCAGATGGAAGAGGAAGCGGAGAGTGTGGTGACCCAAGAACACTGGGAGCATTTAGCAGTTATTTCAAAGAAAATTAGAGCCTCATCATTTTGTATTTACTACTATTAGATGTTGGTACATGCAGCCCAGGTCAGCAGCATCAAAGGTTGATATCACGTGAAGCAAGGTACTCTCTGGGAAGTGTTACTCTGCACAAACTTTTATCGATCTGTGTATCCACACTTCCCTTGTAGGCACTTATCATCTAAGCCTGTCTGGGGGATTTACGAGGTGAGAGGTGGAAAGTATAAATCAAAGATATTTTCTGAAATGAAATAAAAGGAGGCAGAGATGGAGAAATAGGCCTGAGGGCGCCTACATCTCTATACCATGATGTAAACATTCCCTGCAGAATAGAAGGAATTGCCGGCTGTAAACAACAATGCCATAAAGACCTTACAACCCCACATAGCGCTGATAAAGCTGCACACAAGGAGCAAGGTGAAGCAATCAACTCAACTGCAATCAGTCTATCTGTAATTAATTAACATCTAAGCCCAGTGCGAGTTCACTTAATGCACAGTAAGTTTGGTAAATCATATCACAAACAAGACATCCTCAAGGACAACCATTAATCACGAGATCAGCCATCATGACAAGCGTCCTTGAGGCGTTTTTGTAAGCCAAGAATTACAGGCTTACTAGCTGCTCTGAAGGTTTCCATGTGGTGGTATCAACACCAACACCCATATGGGGATTTCCTCATGTATTCATTTTTGAAAACCACTAAAGCATGTCGGTTGCACTGTCAGACACTGCGGAGAGATGATGTGTCTGGCTAAGAGGGAAGAGTAAGGAGAGAGGGGAGGAGATGGATGGATGAAAAGCTCTTGCAAGGGAAGAAGAGTAGGAGGGGAGGGGGAATCTATCCATTTGTCTTTAGGAAGACCAACGGAGCCAAACAAAAGACCAACGGACAACCGACAGAGTCCCCCCACCCCACCCCTGAATTAATCAAACACGCCTGTGAAATGATGCCACAAGCTAACACGCCAGGACACCAGTCATCCTCATTAAATGGGAGAAACCCGGCTGAATGAGGCAGGAGGCCAACAGGCAGTAAATGAAACCATCTTTGACAACTGGAGTGCCAAAAATATATTGTCATGTGCACTCGTGTAAACCTGCAGGCCAGTACAGTCGACAGGGTAACACTGAGATTAGAAGACCCACGTTCAAGCACCCTATGTGGAAGAAAATCAGCTCAAACAGATTTGTGAGCAGATTTTAGGCCCCATCTCACACAAAAGTTTTTATGTTTCCTGACTGAAGAAGACCCTCAAACACATCAGCTTCATAGAGGAACACTTGTGGAGTGTCTAGTTTTTAAGGTGCATTTTTTGTTTGTGTATCAGTACTGTGTTTTATAGTGCCTGAATGTAGCTGCTGTTGACAGGTTTGTGTAACTTGTTATAAATGATTGACAGCTGTGACATGTTGCCTTTCAGGGCCACACTGTCTCTCAGTTCTAATTAAAATAATTTGAATTATTAATTATGATTATAATTAGGGGGAAAGACATCAGGATCCAAAGTGCAACAAAGAAAATCCTCCCCAACTCACCTTAGCAGTGTAACCAAAGAGAGCATCTGACTGCAGGAGCCAATGAAAAAATGAAACATGATCCAGGAAGTCCACTTATTCTTCTTAGTAATGCAATCATAACTTTAAAGGGCAATCAGAAGCCAAAACACAGAGCAGTTTTTAACATCATGAGACAGGAGTTCTGGAATGTTGTCACAGCAACAATCGTTTTATTCTCAGAACAAAGCTCACTTTATATGCTGTTTACAGAAACCAACCTGCTGTCCACGGTTGAATTATTGTACTTGTCATGAGGGCCATTGTTAACGAAATAAACAGGAAAGGCCACAAAAAGACACCTTACAATTTCTTTCTCTTTCATCCTACAAAATGTGTGTATTGTGTTCTGCTTTCTTTTTTCTTCTCATTCTTCACATCTTTAAATACTGATACCAGAGTTCGACTAGCAAATCATCAATGAGGAGATGGAGACTTCTGGGAAAACACTGCCATGAAACACCGCTATTTACATCACCCTCCTTGCATCCAAGCACACAACAAATGCACATCAGGTTTGTTCTGGCAAGAAACAACAGCTTCCCATGAAATCTGTCTTGTCTACCTCGAAACAAAGCTGCACAATATCAACACACGATCAACAACCGACGCAAAGCAACATTGTTATTGAAGCTCTGACTGATGGATGAATGTACCGCAGTGGAATAATCATTTCTATCAGCGTTGTGTACACATTAGGTGTCAGAAGACCGGCCGAGACTGTGGCTGGCTGCTGCGAGCAGATGTGGGGAGAGGTAATTATTTGGATACTGTTGTGAGAGAGTGGGAGTGTTGAGAGTCTAATACTATTTGGACATGGATCTGGTCCACTCTATTACATGCAGAGGGGAGCTGTCAGAGTAATGGAATATTTGATCAGCGCAGACGCAGCTCAAACACTGCCGGGCTTATATCTGGATGTCCGACAAGTCAACTGTCATTTTTTTTATTATCCTGGCACAGAGAAAAATAACACCTTTCCCCAGGTCAGATTCACAGCACAGGCCAAATAACAAGCAAGTTTTGAATAATGTCAACTGCTACAACTACAACTGCTGGGAGCCTCTTCAAGACCCATGGGACTCTTTTGAACAGCAGACTGGAAAAAAGCTAGTTAAGTTGTTTCTGATTTTTGCTTGCAGATATGTGACAGAATAACATCAGTCCAAAAACATCTGAACTGTGCTCTTGGCTCCTAAGATGTTGGCTTCAATTACACTTATATTGTCTGAGATCCACCCATTGCAACTTGGAGTGCATGAACAGCTCTGAAATCCCAATTTCCGATTCCAACACACAAAAGGTGATAAATGAATGCTAAAAGGGACCTGTAAAATAGTTACATTTATGTTCCACTGTCACCACTCTGTCTTCATAGACTCATTTTTAGTTTTTAATTGCGCAGAATCATTCACTTGAAGAATGGGGGTGTTTTACCATCTAGCATTAATTCTGGCACAATGGTTCACAGACCACACACACAGACCGACACACTGACATATGTAACACGAGGGCCATCCAGATGAAGTCACTGGGCTAATCAAAAGAGCAATCTCACCCTTAAGTGGGGTTACTCAGAATAAAAAGGGTGTCTGATTCCATCTGAAATGTTTCTTCTTTCCAACATCGTCCTATCCGTTCAGCCCTCATGTGAAAACACAGCTGAACTTCCCGACAAAAAGCATTACTCTGTGTATTTTCTGCAAGTGTGCAGTGATTTACACAAGACTGGAGATGGTTGGCTGCATCACACCTGGAAGCTGTGTAAGAGACTGAGTTATTGAGGTATTGTACGGGACAGGAGGAGAGGTAAACGGATGAGTAACCAGGCAGGACTGTAACACTGGAGAGTGGCAAGTGCATCCTGCGTCCCATAGGATGCAATGCTACTAAAACACTTTTCTTTTTTGAAGTCAAGGAAATATCATGGTTCTGGTTTAGTTCTGAAAAGGTCATTGTGTCCGATGTCATGCTTCAACACTAACTTTAGCACTAACTTTATCAATCTTTACCCAAGGCATCTTTTTTTGAAAATACAATGCAGGCTAAAAACAAGCTGCACATTGCAGAGATGATCACAGATTAGACAAAAAAGATGGTAATGTTCAGAAGACAGGGTAAAACAAACAGGCATCCTTTCCAAAATAACAAACTGTCAACATCTTGTACATGTATTACTCAATTAATTTGACGAGAATGGCTTGGCTTCATGCATTACAGTATCTTGGTCTAATCAAACTCAAATTTGACTTGTGTAGCAGATTATTTCCCTGGGCTGGCTGCCCAAATATTCACTATCTGGAATCAATGCTTTGAATGTGTGTATGTGAGCGTCTGTGTTTTGTCTGCCTTTGTTGCAAGTGCGTATACGCGTGCCCATCTGCACATGTGTGCACAGTTATGTGTGTCCCCTCTGATGTGACTGAGATAACATGAGAGACAAACAGTCCATTTAGCCTTATCGAAGAAGTTATCGCGCTGACTAAGAGAAAACATATAAAGGCAAATAAACCCCAGATACTATCGCAATATAGCTACACAAACTTTTATCCCCTCTACACTCACAGTGCAGGCACAGCCCTCGAGGCGACTCCACTCTTTAATCACTCAATAGGATGGTCGATATAGCAGGCACATGTACACTCAGGTGAGCTGAGCTGGCATGCTGAACACAGAGCTTGGTTTATAGCTCTCACTGCGATAGTTAATGGGGCGAAACCTGAGGCAAAATACTGCAAAAAAGTTCTTTATCATTCAGAACTGAAGTGCAAACTCTGACTCTACATATTATCAGGCCATGTTTAAATCAGCAAATTTTAAGAGTTGAACTGTTTAATGCAAATACACAACCGAAAGTGAGGCAGTGACAGTGAAGAGTGTTTTACATTCTGTATGTTTTCCCAAATGAGAGTACAGCACCAGGCATCGGCGCATCTCTGACAAAGAGTATAAAACTGCAGAAAAATAAACAGACTTTTTAACAGCAGAACGTAGGAGCTGCATCCAGAGCAGGATCTTTTGTTTCTCCTGCCTTTGAAATCCTTTTGGTACAAAGCAACACAGACCAGCCACAGGCCAGATGTAGCCTACGTGTCTACATAAAAAGACTGCATGCACCACGCTGGAGAAAGAAAGCTATTTATAAAGAATATGCCATGAGAACGTGCATACCTCCAAGCATTCTCTGCACTACACTTTCCAACATGCTCAATACTGGCAAAGAAAGTGCTTTCTGTCTTTTTACGGCCGGGTTTTGATTGCTTTGAACCCATCCTATTATCACTATCACTAGAGGCTATGACTTTGACTATGACTGTTAGACTAGAGGACATGGATATTTATGTTCTCGTCCTTACGTCCGTCCTCAATCCATAATAACTTTTGTACATGTGGCCTGAGGCTGTGGTAAATATGTTTTGTGTAGTTAAACGACATCACATAACAGAGTTTGTGGGTAATTTGGTTGATAGAGTTTAACCTTTTATTTTAACAGCATTTGATTACTAGAGTTTCCAAATGTAAAAGGGTCTACATGATTTTATGACAAAAGCA
Source organism: Scatophagus argus (assembly GCF_020382885.2). Classification (NCBI taxonomy): domain Eukaryota; kingdom Metazoa; phylum Chordata; class Actinopteri; family Scatophagidae; genus Scatophagus; species Scatophagus argus. The sequence goes on along the minus strand of NC_058512.1, from coordinate 14,869,544 downwards.
CTGAAGTAAACCTTGTAGTGTTGCTAGCAGGGCTGTGTATTGGCAAGAATCTAGTGATGCAATACAGGGGTTCCGATTCAATACAGTTCATTATAATGCAGTATCGTAAACAAAGCAATAAAGTGCTTCATGGGCCACATTGGAGCGGAAAAGTCAAAAGGCTGAAGACAGATTACAACACCGCTATCTAGCTGTCAGGGGTTTAAACACTAAATGAACTGCTGCTGCATATTTTTGCATGTGAACTATTAATTAAAAAATGATGCAGTGCGTTTGAAATTCAGTACTGTATCCCAAAACTTAAAAAAATGATGTAATACCCAAGTGTATTTTACACCTCTAGTTACAGGTGAAGTGCCACTGCAATGACGGCATTGCCAAGTTCATATCGGGACTTCCGTGAACGACGGTTGGTCATCTCCACACCAGGAGAACAGCTGCTTGATAAAGGTTGATAAAGGTATTACAGTATTAAGATCCTCCATTACAACAAGCTTTTCTCTCCAGGGGGGTAATGATAATTAGAAACCTACTACTGTCCTGCCATCCATCACACGGCAGGGAGTGTGACACACAGAGCCTATTGCTGTATGAGTCTGCTCTCCTTCTTTAATATACACACAAACACAAAATCTCATAAAGTGATTTAAATGGTTGTAGAGTCTGTGCTGAGGGAGAGCAGGAGGAGGATTATGCTTGGATCAAAGCAACAAATTTTGATGATTACACTCCTACAGCGATCCTGGGACTCTGCTGCTGATGTGTACTATAAAGACACACGCAGCCAGTTAACATCCTTTGATGACTGAGATTTAATGTTTTCCATAGATTTGTGCTGAACTCATAAAGTCAATCCTGTCGACCTCTCTCCTTCTCTGCAAGTAAAACTCCTTCCAACAAATGAGCAAGCTGAATTCATTAACATACAACAACTAGCACTTTGAGCTCATATTTTTTTTAATAAGTCTTGTAAATTCCTATCCTGATGCTAATTACAAATTGGGTCTATCTATGTAGTGAAAGATAACTTTTATTATTAATCTATTTATACATTTTCCCGCAGAAGCCACAGTCGTTATTCCACTCAGGATTGTGCTGTCATCCAAAAGGCATCGCTCATAGAAGTCCCGACCGATGTTCACTACCAAATTAACTACCTGATGAATCTTCAATCACCCGACGAGCTCATGCAGCTGTCATCTAAATGAACCACAATCCCTCACTCCTTTCCCTCCTCCTGCCCCACTTTTCCTCAGCTGCCCAGGACCAAAAAGTGGACACAACTGAAACTTTAAACATGAATCTGCTTGGGGCCAGAGATAAGGTTTGTTACACATCCAATAACAGACAGTTAAATGCATGTTATTGTAGTTAATTAAGTACATTTGTATGGTTTTAATTGGTGGGATTCTGGCAAGAGGAAAAGAAACACGACGAAAACAAAGATGTGATTGTTCATATTCCTCACCATCGCCCACTTGGGATGTTATTTCATACAGAGCAATTTGAGATCCAACTCCAGGGCACGATGACTATTGAGTGTAAGCATATTACAAAACAGCATGGTGGCACAGTGTTTACTGAGGAAATTACACATTATGGCGCTGTGTCCCATAAGAAAATATTTCAATTACACTTTCATTGCATTTGTTGATGTGAGTTTGTCTGAAAATGAATCTTAATGGCTATTGGGAATAGAGCATTAACAGATGGAAAGAAAGAAGAAAGAAAAAAAACAACAGATGGAGGTCAAGCATCTTTATTTTGATGCAAAATTATAAAATGTGGACGGCATAGAAATTCACTGTATGGTGAAGGATGTGGAAAAATAACTCAAGCATACACTTGCAGAAGGGGTGAGAGGATGATATGGAAAGATGGATGGATGAGATGTCAGAGGGAGACAGCTGTGAAAGAGGCAGGGAAATTGGAGGGGGGGGGGGTTAGGTCTAAACGATGAAGTTTGCTCTGTGTGACAAGACATGGACCTCCTGTTCTCAGTATTTCATTGCAACATCCTCTTAAATATGAACTGCATCTGCACTGGCATCAGCATCTTCACCAGCTTTCAGGGCTTTGGGAAAGAATCACTGAATTATTAGCTTCATGCATTTAAGTAGGCCAGTGGAGCCAGTATGCACTTGGAGAACTCTCAGAACTTTTAAAGTTTTAATGTTTAATCAGACTTCATCTGAGAAGATGTAGGCGATGTAGATTTTAAAAAAAGTAGCTGTTTTGAACATCAATGTGACAGACACGAGTGAAACATGAAGGTTATGGCTGAGAGCACTGTGTGATTTCACCACAAAAACACTAATTGAGAAATATTTCATCATGAACATTTCATCATGAAAATGTATTTATTTAAAAATTGGTTTCCCCCAGGCAAATGATTTATCATACTGGGCAGATACCAGATGTTAACTGCCTCACAAAATATCTTTGAAGGTATCCCACTGTTGGATTGCAGGTTAAAAATTAGCTGAAAAACTCAAAAATCTAACAGACTGAGATAAGAGTTATAAATGGCAGGGACAACGTTTAGGCAACTCGGCCAATTGTTAAGATTACACATCAGCCAATAGTGGATTTTTGTATGGCTGATATCATCACAATAGCTTAGAGAAGGAAAAGCCAACAGCCAATTAATAACTGATAACTTACACAAGCAAAACAGAGACAGTATCCTTTCAGCACAGACACAGTTAACTTTATTCTAATACATTATTAATGTCATAAAATGACCAGCAAGCTTATGCTTATAAATTATGAGTACAGCTGCCTTACATATAGATAGCGTTAATTTAAATAAAAATGATCTTGTCCCTGACTTATGTCCCTGCACGACTGCATGAGAAGCTGCGCAGTCATCCACCACTATGACAGCCAAATTCAGGCAATAACTGCAGTTTGTAATACATCAACTTCAACAACACTGAAAAGGTATGGGAAAGACCAACAAACCAACAGAACAATTTTTACTCTTGCTGACCCCAGCTAAATCAAAATTTCAACTGGACAACCTGAGGAAATATTACCTTAGCACACTGCAGCGGTTCAGTGTTGATGCTGTGTGTATACTGTGTTCCTGAGTGTAGGTGATGTAGTGTTACAGACAGACAGAAATCAGCCAATTTGCTAGGCTTTCAGGGTAAACCCAGCACTTAAGCCTTGGCTGAACTGTGCATTGTGCTGTGAATGGGGGTGTTTGTCGGAGTTTGTCGGAAATGTTGCAGTAAATCCATACTACTTTTTCTGGAGGCTCCTGCCCGGAGATCTGGAAGTTGCCAAGCTTTAACAAACAGGCTCTATGTGCTATCAGCCCTACTTATCAGCCCGTCACAGTGTATGGGGAAGATAAATCTAGGCAATTAAAATTTAAATTGCCGTGTGCACTGCCGTGACTTCCCTCTTTCCGTGTGTCTCCACATATCTCTCTCTGGCACCTGACTGGACTGCTTCAAGTCCTATGTCAGGAGAAAAGAAAGGCATGCTGGGATGGAAAACATCCTTGTCAAACACAGATACATACCCGAGCATGACTTCTGTTGGCATTACATCTGCTCTACCAGTGGTTTAAGTTCTTGTGCATCTCACCTAATTGTCTCTGTATGGTTTTTTTTTTCCATCAGTGGCAGTATGATGAGAAGGTTATCAAACTGAATCTGTCGATAAGATGAGATTTTTATGGCTGGGGAAAGTTAATGAGCTGCATGCAATAAATACAGCCAAAATATCCAAGAACAAGGAACCCAAAACTAACTAAGTGGAAATGTTTCTTGAGTCAGTGCTGAAATTATTAGTATATCTGATATCAATAACTGACAATAATTTGATAAATCATTAATCACTTCAGTCATTAATCAAGCAAAATGTCAAATTGGCTCAAATGTGAGAATCTGCTGCTTTTCTGTATAGGTTTGTAAACTGAATACCTTTGGAACTTGGACAGCTGGTCTAGTAGGTCCTTGGTTTCTCTTTTTCCAATATCAACCCTTTCGTATAACAAATTTTTTGATCAAAGATGCTCTGGAGGCGAGGGGAGTTTGTACAATTCACCCCAGACAACTTTTACAAAGAATTCCTACGAGACTCTTCAGACAACCTAATGGAGTAGTTTCCCCACATAGGCCGGCAGCCAGTTCTCGTTTCTCTTCAGAAACACTCACAGGAGTAGAAGGGTGAAAACAGCAATCACATGTAGGGTAATTCAGCACCTTGAGTAACATCGGTGCAATACCTTTCCCCTCTGATGTGTCAGACTACACCACATGATTGGAGAGGTGACCAGCAGACAAGAGGAGGGTGAAGGTGGGAAGTCTTTAATAACTTGGAAAGGAGCCCCATGTGACAAGTGCTCCTTAGTGGTGTGTAAATGATAGGACAAGTCAATCCCAAATATGCTCCTAGAAAAGGGGACGGGAGTAAAGATGACAGTCTGAGCCAAGGAAGAAAGGAGACCCACATGACAGCACTAGAGCTAGGGATACAATGTCATAAGTTCTGCAGGATGGAAAAAACCCTCTAATCATTTTCTGTTGTTCAGCTTTATAAATAAAATCAGCATGTCTTGTTGGGACTGATGTTTGTAATTATCTTTTTAAATGAATCATTTGGTCTGAGAAGGCCAGAATTAATGACATCTGCCCACGCCTGTGTTGCAACAACTCAAAACCATGTCCTCAACTTGCTTTGCTCTCAGTCCAAACTACCAAAACCAACAGAAAAAAGAAACCAGCAAACATTCCCAGCTCATCAAATACAGACATTTTGGGTTAGTATTGGTGCTGTGCTCGGTTTGAGCCACTAATCCAAACCATCTGTATTTGATGACCTGAGAAAGAGATTAAATAATCAACTATCTTTCTCCAGAATCCCTCACTGCTAACTTTAATCTGATGACAATTTCCTTAATTGATCAATTAGTTATTTTTGTTTAAAAAAAAACACACAACATGATTTGGTTTTTTTTTCAGAGAAACAGTCAAAACATGCTGTAAACTACATATGATAGAGAAAAACCGCAAACATTTAAATATGAAAACTGGAGCCAGTGAATGACTGTAATTTTTTCCTGCAAGATGAACAAATCATTTAATGACTCATTATTAAAGAAATACCTCCTACCCTGATCAAAACTTGGCCAGTTAGTGGGAAGCTGTGAGACAAACCTCACCTGTTGTTTTTGGCTGGGTAATACAGGATCTTGAGGACAACAGAGATATTCAACACTTCCATATTATCATTGCTCCCGCTGGCCGAAACAGCTGTGTCTCTATTCAACCCACTGATCAATAGCAATAGATCTAACCCTAGAGCTGCTTTCACTGTTATCAGTGCACATATTGACAAGATGGTGGATCAGCGTCAGCAGCCAATTCAGGCCTAAGAGTCAACATCATTAAATGGCTAAGGATAATGCACATGTAGGTTTTTTTTCCCCTTTTTTCTGTGAAGATGTTGAAGAGGCTAAATAAAAAGTAACTGCATAAATTGATTCAAGTTTAATGGGTATGAATGTGCCATTTTTATACTGCTCATTCTCAAATCAACCATTCACTGCTTGTAAATAGGATTTGGACAATGAATAAACCAAATGTCAGATACAGCAACATTTAAAAAAAAAAAGGAAACAATAATCTCACACTCACACACACACACACACACACTCAGCCAAACACAAATTGTCTCAAAGCCTGAGGCAAGGCAAAACTGCCCAGTGAGATTTCATGCGCCTCTTTGCTTTAACTGCTTCTCCATCATCGCATAGACAATCTTTGATCTTTGATCCATGACAATAGTTTGCCCTTTCCCTGTGCCTCCACCTCCACCTCCTCCTCCTCCTCCCCCGTGTGCCTTTGCACTGTACTCATCCATGTGGAATAACAACGGTAACATCTCACTACCAGCAATCAGCAAATCCAACACAATACAGTCACTGTGCCCAGATAATGCAAAAGACCAGATAAGCATTAGAGTGATAACCTCACTCACTCACTCACTCTCTCACACCCACACACACACACACACACACGCAGGGTCTTAGAGATGCAAAGAGCCTGGCAGCGGCACAACACGGGGCCATGCGAGGCCTCAGTGAGAGCCGGAGATATGAGGATGATGAAGTCTCAGAGGTGCGGTGGAGAGCTGTGATAATAGAAGAGCTTTTCCATGTGCTGGAGGAAGGGCGCAGAGCCGAGGCGTGACAGAGCGGCACGGGCCACGCCCAGGAAGAGCGAGCATATGCAAAACTGAAAGGGGATGAATGGAAACGAGAAGACGGGAAAAGAGACATCCCTCATTTTTCACACAGGGCTTTGGCTTTGTGATAAATCCCCATCCACTTTGTGACGATCCATCTTGCTAATGGTACCACTCTCTTATCCAAACTGCTATGTAAATATCATTCGTTATAGCCCATAGGCAAGGAGCGCCAACAAAGTGTGTGTATCTTGGTGTGCGCATGAATCTATATGTGTGTTACTATCACAGTATTTGTCTCTCTGTTTGCACAATAAAGCAGAGCATTAAAGCGCAGCAAATGGTTTCATAAAGGCCACCGTGGTTCAAATCGTTTCCACCTGATTTGGTTTATAGGCTCAGATGATACACACCTGCATTATCGTTAATATACAGTGAAGCTCACATCATCTGGAATGTCCTGGAGGGAAATAAATCACAACCGAAAAACCTTTTCAGTGTTTGTTTCTGTTTGTCTGTCCGTCTTTTTTTGAGGGGTCTCTGCAGTCCACTGCCCACCATGTTGCTAATCAACGACAGGCTGAATGCTAATTGTAAACACAGTGTGTGATGTTGTCACGGTGATGGTCGCAGGAGCCTGGGCAGCCTATGTGTTAACCTCAGTTTAAACATAAAGACCTGCCAGAAAGAACTCCCTGATCTCATAACACACACACACACACACAAGAGAATAGAGTCCACTCGCTTGCCGTGAAGCTCTTTCAGAATTTTCCATCCAAGTCGGGACACATTACTGCAGACGGACATATTTTAATAAGAATTACATGACGTTTTCAATCCTGAATACCTTCATTATGTGTGATGGCAAACACCGAGCAAAGTTCATCATCATTAAAAACATGAAAACACGGGAGCAGTTCCGGGGCAGCTAGTAGCAGTGTCATCACAAAACACAAATGAAAGTCCAGCCCGTGCTGATGACCTCAGCTGCTGAAGGGGTTTTCCCAAAGCAAGGAAGCAATGTAAACTTTTACAGTCATGATTCAAGAAGACTAGCTACATTAGAATCTATAAAATGAGTCACAGGCCTAGACATGAAATCATTCTTGAGGCTTCCTCTGGCTGCTTGGTTGAGTTACACAGAGAAGGGAAAGACCTCTCTGCCCTATAAATAAACAGCGCTCTGTCCCGACTTCCTCTGCACACATGCAACAGGAGCATTACAAAGAGCTGTCTGCACCACTGAAACTCACAGCTAACCAATAAACTTACATAACGTTGGGGACAAGCTTGGTTAATCATGTCTGAAAGTTAAGATTTAGGAGCAAAGCACAGCACATGATGTACTGTTGATAATGAGTAATAGGGCTAATATGTCCTCAACCCCTCAAAAAGAGGCTGTAAAGAAACATGGCCCAGGTGCTATTGCACTAATTATGAGGTCAAAAAAATTAAAAAGTCAGGGTTGACTTTTTCCTTAAACACTTCCTTAAGATGGGCTTGCGCCGCTGTTCAAAATGCAAACATTTTTAAAAGGAACAGAGTTTGTTTGAACCTGATATCTCAAATGTTTTTTTTCCTAATGCCAAAAGACATCACAGTTCGGGGCTGCAACTCTTGATTAGCTTTCCAATCATTTTCTCGAATAATCAATGCATTTTTTGGTCTAAATAATGTCAAAAAAATGTCCATTATGGTTTCCCAGACCACAGGGTGATGTCTTTAAATGTCTTATTTTGTTTGATCAACAGTCCAAAATCTTAATTCAGTTTCTTCTGATATACAAGCAAGAAGACAGAAAAGCAAAAACAAGCACATTTTTGGAGAATTTTTGACTCAGTGAAATGACTCAAATTATGAATAGCTGCTGGTTGATCAGCTAATTGTTTCAGCTCTTTTACAGCTAACGATAGAAACAGCAAGAAAAAACAAGAGACATACTTTCAAAAAAATGTTTGAAACTATGTGTTATATTTTCATGTATCTACAAATAGCAGTAATCTAAAATCTTGTTTTTCATCCTTTTGTCTGTTTTAATCTGTTCATCTTCCCTTTGTAGCTGAAAACTTCCCACCCTCTTTTGTCCCCAGATAAAACATCAAGTGCTTGTTCATATAAATGTTACTTCCAATCTGTTAGCACTCATCCCAGAGGAGTTACATCACAACTTCCTCCCAGTGGGGTCAACAGTCCCTTTGGTCACTCAGGAGGCCGTCCCTCCCAGATTCCAAGCCCCTGGTCCCGCACGTCAACCCCTTCAACCCCACAATCCGGAAACCTCCCACCCCGCCTCCCCTGTTCTTGATTATTTTAGCATTACATTAGAAGGCTGGCCATTAGATAGACGAACTTGTTTCCCCTCCACATCCATTAAGGGCCTGCAGTGGTGGACAGGGTGGGCAATGAGGGACTAACAGCTCCAAGCATTAAAATCAGAGCAGCCACTCTGCCACACGGAGAGAGACGCACAGTGGGAACTCCATAATTTATAGCTCATAATAGAATAAAGGGGCTTCTAAATAGAAATGAAGGGATCTGGGGCGACGCATTTGACTGTGAGGATGTGAGTCGTATCAGACGTCGAGTGAGGTTACACTTGGGACAAGCAGCACTAATGGATGGTTAAAGTTCCCTCTCTAATTACTCAGATATGTTTTTAGGCCTGTGCACATCAACAACAGAATGATGCTTTAAAGGACTGCAACTAATGATTATTTCCATTAGCTATTGATCAGTTGATTGTTTTTGATTAACTGAATAACTGCTGAGTTGCTAAAATTTCCATCAGCTAGATATTTACAGTGACATAAAACAGAGAAAATTAATACATTATCAAAATTGTCGCCGATTCAGTTTCTACCAATCATCTTAACATTTCAGCCCTTTCTTGTATTCAGTACTCACTTGCACACAGACGCAATCATTAAAAGGCATCGTTGCAGGCCAAAAAGCTGCCAGAATGATATTTTTAGTTGTTAATGAGTTTTCGTTCTACTTTGGACATTTCTGATAGTATTGGGCAAGTTGCTTTGGCTGATGACCATCAGGAGACATGATGAAAGCTGGTGATTTATTTCTGGATGTGACACAGCAAGTCCAATGGTTATATTTTGACATACGGACATTCCTAAGGCGTCTGGCCCAGGGAAGATAAATAACACTTTTGTAGGCTGGAGAAAACATCCGGTTGTCCGAATGAACGGTGATAAAACAGCTCTCTCTGCCAAATGTTTGCTGTGGTCAGAAAACTCATATCAGTCGAGGGACAATCTGGGGAAGTTGCACAACATATTTGCAATTTAACTTCCTTGCTTCTATGCTTACTGGAAGTTAGTATACATTTTGCAGAAGTATGACACAAGAAAATCAATGGAATCAACACTGCTCTCCCTTCCTTTTTGACATTTCACCCCTTAAACAAAACACACTATACAAGATTCTGTTGTATACGTTTCCAGGCGGGCAAACACAAATGCTGAGTCATCATCTACATCTACATTACATTTAAATTATTCATTAAATCTTGAGCCAGACCTGCCTGCTCAAGCTTCCTGATCAATTACTCTGGGCAGCAGTGCAGCGATGAGCCTGCTCACGCTTTCACTCCTTCCACAAGCAGCAACCAATCATCGTGTTTGCTTTCGACTTGGAAACTATCCATCACAACCTGGCAACGTGCGCAGATGGTTGTGAGAAGAATAGTCAGTAAATATGACATACTGTTGAAAAAGGCTTATGTTAAAGAATGTCGGGGTGTAGCTTGCATTACAGCTATTTTTAAAGTTGCTGCAGCTGCGTTTACAAAAGTAAGATAAACCGCACAAAAATTGGTAAGTGAGGGGTTAAAAACTGTGAACTTGTTAACTGGAGATTTACAGATGGCACGTGCATGTGAATTTGCATAAGTGCACAACTCTCTGTGCATGGCTGAGCACGTCAAAGGCCTGGCCTCCCACCCTCCTTTGTGGATCTGTGGAACGTGTGTGAGCTCATTGTCCTATCAGTCTGCAGCGCTAATCTAATTGGACTGTTGGGGTGCTTTTACGTGGCTTGTAACGAATGGCAAACACACAACACATCAGGGGGATGTCCTGAGGAGGAAGCAAACGGCAACAGATGGCTTTAATATTCAGCAAATGAACAGTCAGGTCTTTCACACAGGCACTCCAGATGAGCCAAATGAGATAGAAATGCAAACTAGACAAACACCCCACGCTCTTTGATTTGCTAAAGGCCACATTTAACAAAGTACAGAGGTGGACATCATGAAGAAGGGAAGAGGATGCAGTTTTAGGAAGTTTCCTACTCGGACAATCCATCACTCTGTGCCTTCATGACAGATAAGTTCAGGTGTGAAAAAAGGCTGAGTTTCAAGCGTGTTCTTTCCACAACTACTTCCACGACAGTGTCTTCTGACTGCTCAACCACACAGTCTGACAGTGTGCATATTTATCTCCAACTTCCTTTTCAAGAAGCATGTCTTACCAGTGGATTCACTCACCTTATGGAATTCTCAATGTTTATAAAGCATATCTTTCCAAATATAAGTAAATAACTTGGAGGTTTCATTAGAGATGACAGAGTTCAAACTCTAACAGTGATTCAAAATAAATCTTGCATCCTGCCAACAATCAGGTTTCTTAAGACAGAGCAAATGATATCACATCAGCACAGACCATTAACTAAACATTAATCATTACCTGTCAGAGAGTAGTCAATCAATGACAGTAATGCACTTTGTACAAAAAATGTCTTTTTTCTCCTCCATGACGCATGCCTGTGCCAACTTCTATTTGAAATTCCACTGTTCTGACTGACAAACCGCATCTCTCCCCACCTCTGAGTGGAGCCTTTTTAACAAGGTAAAACAACATGGCTGTTTGATGGGGTCAGAGTCGCACTGTGTAGCTCGTTTTGAAGCCTTGGGCGAGCTTGGCTGTGTGACCACATCAGAATTTTGTTTTTTTTTTTATTTTATATTTGTTTCTAAAATCACCACTCATTCCTCAGTTCGAAAAGTTGACAAAACATTCAACATCACCTCTGAAACCTATGAATTTATTTGCAGTCAATAAAAATTAATTGTAATGGTAAAACTGTCAGGAAATCAGAAAGAGTATTTTCTGTTGCCATGATATATTCGACAATAAATAGCTTAATTTTATCGACATTTTATTGCCACTATACTCCATGCCCATAACACAACTGTCCCGTAAACCAGGAGTGATGTGTTTGTGTGTAGTCATGAATAAAGGTACAATCTTGGCTGTCTTAAAGATACGTTTTCCTCAGCACATTCAGTGAGTCTTATACAGCTGTAATGACAGTTGTGATTGCTGCTGTGCAAACAAGAAACGGGCCTAATGATCTCAGGCAGTTAAATAATTCAAGAAGCAGATACTGTAGGCAGGAATGAAGTCATGCAGAAGACAATTTTCCAATCCATTCCGGCTCAATCAACTATTTGGGGATACGACTGTCGAAAAACATGCCTTTATAGCTATCCCAAAGATGTTGGCTTAAAGTTTTAAGCTGCTTTGCCACAGGGCATTGCAGTAGAGGTGCTGCATTAAAACAAAATAGCCAATACATCAAGTGCATCGTTAAAGTCGGTATAAAACAAATGGCAGGAAATCCTGTGTTCCCATCAAATTTAGTTGTCTAGCAAGCCATCCCATTGTTTTTCTCATTACCGTGCTCTTGTTTGTCCTGAGGCGTTAGGAAACTGTCATTAAGTAGAAGAGAAAATGGAAATGTCTTCTGTTTGTTCCGCTGGTTTGATTGTGCTTCTGAAGACAAAGTTGCGTGCAGGATCTCGTTTGTTCGCAAAACCTCACCGAGTGAGGTTTTAATTAGCAGTAAGCACTTCAAGGTTGCGGAGGCTTAAAAGTGTTTGTGTTCTCACACTTTTCTCAGTGTGTTTTATCCTCTGTACATCAATAATGTGCAAAGTAGGGCAAGCAATATATTCTGCTGTCTTACAACCCTGATAAAAGTACACCTGTCACAAAGAGACAAGTTGTTTGTTGCACTAGAACCACTTCCACTGCTGCCACGTATTAAAATTGTATTAATGGTGACTAAACAGTCAATGACACTGACACTTGTATCAAAGTAAAACAAGTAACTCCTTTTACAGATGAAAATGATTGCAGGGTGAAGTAAAAATGAATAACAAGAAACATATAATTTTCATGTTATTAAATCACTCATTCATCTGTTTTGTTGCTGTTGTTGTTTTGTTTAATCCATCAAATAAGAACAACAAATTAGCTGAATCTTGTAGAGTGAATCTTGTAGGTGCAGAGCACTCAGTGCTCACTATCTTAGCTTATAGTGAGTTAGCATGGGAAAATTTGCCACAGCTGTGCTGAAAAGAATATTATTAGATTTGCAGGTACTTGATCAAAAACCTGGAATTCAAAGGTTTCCACCGGAAAGCAGTAGCTGACATTTCAAACATTTCAAATGTTTCAAACAATCTATTGTGTCTCAAGAACACCATAGCACCCTGTATGTGGTGAGGAGAAAACCATACAAGGCTGATAAAACCACATGCACGAAAGGATTTCCAGTATGTGATAATATCATTATTTACATGGCCAAGTGGTCCAGACATGTAAATTAACAGACGCTTAAATAAATGAGATTAAGATGTACCAGAGCACTGAGATGTTCTGATGTTCTAACTGCCATAATTAAGTAATAATCAACTTTATCATTTTTAATAAAGATCATGAATTGCAATAGTGAAAGAAAATAAGGTGTCATTATCAAATGTTTTGTTTCCCACATATAAGACAGGAGCATGACTGACAGACCAAAGGCCAAAGCAGGTTTGCAGTTATCACTCAGTATTCAACGACGGTGCGAATTTCTAAAAGGTTGCTTCCATGATTAGCCAAATTAAACTCCAGCAGGAGAAAACACATCAGTTCTTGCCAGTCAAACAGCCAATCACTGGTGCCATTCAGCTGTCTGGTTAGAAGTAAGTTTCTTCAGTTAGTGAGGCCTGTAATGATCTCCCAGTAGGATCATCACTGGTGCTGACATTTAAAGACAATTAAATACCTAAGAGATGCAATATGTCTGTGCTCTGCCTCTAAACCAATACAATGTCTGGATTAATCATATGTCTAATAGGGTATATCATCATTTGTTATCAAGCGCTACTGCACTGTTTGAAGAAGATCTAGTTTCTTTGTGGAAAACTTGCTTACAAGTACTTTAAGGGATTTGGAACAATATAATACATTTGACCAATAATCTCTCTATCTCTTAAGAATTCCATTATTTACCGACTAAGGTTTTCATTTCCTGCCCATCTTAACTGGAACAAAGATGACCAAGAGAAAGGGGGAGAGTGGCGAGCTAGTAAGAGAAGAGGAGGTGCATGTGGCAAAGATTGATGTCACCAGGCCCTGCAGTTCATCATCTCAGATCATCTGAGGGTGGCGGTCAGAGAAAATGCAATCCCGTATTCCCCCTATACTCCTCTGTCAAGGTCAAGTCATATTGGAAAAACAAGGTAAGGGTGAGAGAAATGAAACAGCACTGCCAGGGGCAAAGACGAGCAGGTCAAACTCACCAAACAGTCAGCCACTCAGCTAAATGTTAGCCAGTAAAGTGGTCAGTCACAAGCCTCCATTTGCTGGTTATGGAAAGTTACAACCTTAGCAGGGAAAGCCTTGGCCGTGGAGACAGGAGAGAGTTTCATAAATTAAAAGGACATTTCTCTTGTGAGAGAAAGCTATTGTCAATGAGTTAATGAATACACAGTTAAAAGCACAAGGGAGGTAACGACCCAGTTTCACTGTGAGACAATCTCAATACAGAGAGTTAAAACAGTGTCTAGAAATATTGGTCAACCTTGTAAATTCCTGATAAAAAAACATTGAGTGACACCCAGATTCTACAATTTGCAGGTTCTGCCATCCGTTGAGCTGGGGATTAAATATTTGAAAAGAAATAATGAATTGTGATTCATGAATTGCAGTTATTCATTGGATTAAACCACTGGCCTGTGTGGTTTACAGAGTAAACAGGATATGTTCCAAGCATTATCACAAACTTATTTTGTTTCAATATAAACTTTTTAAACATTGTTATAAAAATATTGAAAAAGTTGCTTTAAATGTTTAACTGGGAGATTCTGATAACCTTCAATCAACAGCTTCTCAGCTTGCATTGGCTAACACTACCTAAAAAGGTGGACATATTAAGGTCTGAAAGTAAGCTGAGCCAAATATTCACCAGACAGGTTGTTCACACATCAAAGTTCTAATATATTTTATATAGTCTTCTTCAACCAAACAATCTTTTACTCTCAATAATGTACATCATAATTAAAACTGTCTCTTGCAATTTGAAATCTGCCCTCTCGACATAATCTTTCAGTTATGTAACAGAAAGAGGATATCCTTCATATAACTATGTAAATAAAGTGTGTTTCTATAAATACCAGTCTCAGCCACAAGTACCAACATTACCACTATTTACTGCTTCATTTCTCCAGTAAAGCAGAAATGTTAAATAATTTTGCATGAGTTTGGGGTTAACGTACCCTCAGCATTAACCAGTGGTTCTTAAACACGGCAGATGGGCTTCGTCTGTTCCAGTGTACAGCACAAACACAAGCATGAACGAAGGGAAACTGAAACAGACACAGCTGAGTGAAAAGGCAAATATAAAAGTCTTGTAAAAGCAGAAGTTTGCCCGCTAATTTCCACAATTCTAATTCTGGCCACAGCACCTGCACTGCACACTCACATGGGATCAAAGATGTAGAAAAATGCGTGTGTGACATAACTATTGGGAGCTTACTCTCTGACAATTAGAGCTCAGATTCATAAAATAAGAGCAGTGCAGAATCTGATGGGGACTGCACTTTTACACTGATCCAAGGACAAAAAAAAGGGAATTTATCCTTTAAATGATAGAGGACTAAAGTGAAATGCTGCTTGAGATGTAAAAATCAGTGAGAAAACAGACCTGACAACTTGAAGACACACAACATTAAAACCACTGGAAAAAATAGTTTCTGCTTGTCAGGATCGAAATGTAGAGAGGAAAATAACACCTTTTACCCCACTCAGAGTAAGAAAATTACACACTTTGCACAACACAGCAAGTACTCAGCAACAGAATACACCCACACATTCTTCTCAGAAATCAGCAAAGTCACGATAAGAATGCAACACTTGCACAGGGTTTGGTAGGATAACAGTAGGGTGTCCAGTGTTCAAATGCAAAATTAGAGCCAACCATTGTTGGACTCATCCAAGGTGGGGATGGGTGCGTTCTGAACTCTCTGTTCTCCGTCCAGATGTTTCTTGTTGTCTGGCTGAGGGGAAAGGAGTGGGGGGGGGGGTTACACAACTCTCTTTCAGTCATTCATTCGCTAACCCACCAAGTGCTTATGCTAAGAAGGAAGTGGGAAGCTGTGAATATCCTCAGAAAAGGAAAAGGAAAACTCAGATAAACAGACACAGAGAGATGAATCAAGCTGTCATTTCCATTTTACAGTTGCCTAACAAGGGACATTCTTTTCAGTTCTGTTTTATCATGACACAGTTATAAAATCAACATTTTTCTAAAACATTCTAACATTGATGAAGGCTGAATTTAGTTCAGGCTTGTTGTGTTAGAGTGCATTGGTTTAAGCTAGGCGTACCTAATAAACTGGCAACTGAGCAATTTTACCCATTGGCTGCTTTCATAACATAAAACTATTCACAGTATGCTTTGAACCGCATGTCAATTATTTCTCTTTATATTGTTAATTATTAAAGTATAATGAGTCAACATTTGTAAAACATTTCGAGAAAAATAAAAGCTACCTCTATGTGTGAACTCTGTGGTACGCAGGACCATGGAAAAAGACACTAACCGGGATGTGTAGGCAGAGATCAACAAGGAAGAGAAATAACTTTTTGGCAGTGATGTGCTGGATAAGCAACTTCCTGGCTATCCACCATTTTCAAACATACTGTATGAATCAAAAACAGGAGAAAAGTAATGTTTCTTGTTGCCCTGACTGGCGTGTACTTACTGGCTTTGCATAATGAAAGCAAGCATCAGATCGGGAAAAAGAAGTTTTGGTATTTTGAATTTCACCTATTCATGTGAATGCAGATGAATATACACTGAGAGGCTGCCTAGGTTCACTTTAAGTTTTGTAATAGTGCTTTGATTTAAATTCCAAAGGAAAGAATGAGATCATTTTAATAATCTACAGAGCGAAGTTAATGTGGGAAGAATTTCTGGAAACCACGCAAAAGTAAGAAGGAAAATAGTGCATTAACATGTATTAATTATTAACTCTCACTTCCAACCTGATCAAAGTCTGTTTTTTGGGTTTTCTTCTTTTTTCCCCAAACGGAACGTCAGGCCCTTTCTCCAAGAAAGAATGTTTTTGTTAGCAAAAAGAAAATCCAACCAGATGTCCACTTTCTACTTTTGTTTGCACCAGTTTGTGGACATGTTTGCCGGCCTAAGGACCACCACCACATCTGAAAATCCTGCTTTATGTCTTCGTCTTTTGCAGTTAATGCAAATCTCCATCTGCTAATGGAGCGTTAGTTGCAGAGAACCAGATGAGCAGTGAACGTCGGTGTGAGGGACATGCTCAATTTCACAGGAAAAAGCCACTCAAAGCTTCCTCTCAATCAGATCGTCTGTGACTCCACCTTCTGTGGATTTTTTCCTCTCTCTTTGTTTTCCCCAGGAGCTTCCGCCATTAATTCTAAATTGTTTAGCTTTTCCCGTCTTCACACTCTGTTGCTTTCATTATGCTAACACCAAACTGGTGGCAGGTTTAATGTTTTTCTTCACCTTTTTAGACGGGAAATGGGATTGAGGAAGCTCACCTGCCTTCATCTAGCTGGCACTTATGAGAAATTGGTTTTTTAGAAACGTCATCAATCACAGACGGGCAGGACAACTTGTCTGCATGACAGCAAAACCATAGAGATAGTCAATTTTGTCTTAAAGGAAAAAAAAACCTCACTTTCCTTTTCTCACCAGCTGAATCATATATCTGTACAGTACAATTCAAGTACAATTGAAGTTTTGTACGGACGCTAAATGAGATGGACACTGAATTAAAAGACTGATCAGCAACAGATCAGCTGATAATCTTGCACATAAACTGATAACACAACCAAGCTGCAATTCCAATAGTCCAAAAGAAACTGCTAACACTGAAACAACATTCATCAAATGTGTTAAAATATATCATATATCTTATTGACTCCATTGAAGGAATCCAATCAAGATTATCACAAAAGCTCACATCGTACAAAAGGGAGACAGTATGATGAAGACAACAGATCCTCACACAGTGCTGTATTACACTAGACTAAATATAAACAAAACTACACAGTCCTGAGGAATTTGCTTCAGTGTTGCAACACCCTTCAGAGTCACAATATAAGAGATACAGTCTCACAGCTGTCTATTGTCTGATTTCTGTTTCCCGCGGGTTTTTTTTTTATTATTATTCTTTCTTTCTGTCTCATCTTTCCTGTTGACCAGAAAGGATTTCTTAAATTGCTATGAAAATTCTGCAAGATAAAATCGAAAGCAGATAATAGAATGAAGACAATTACGACTTTGTTAGTATGCAAGATGGCAGCTTATTTCAGAAACATTAATGGGGAAAGAGGGAAAAAATACAATGTAGAATTTTAAGGACTTGGAGGGTCTGAAAACCACAGAATACTAATCAATGTCTGCTGAAGACTGACAGGGCGGCTTTGTTTTCTCTGTATCAGGATAGTCCGGCAGTTAAAGAGGTCGACCTTCAACTGAGCAACTTGGGTTTTTGTCCCTGCCAAAGTGTCCTTGAGCGAGACACTGGGGCTGCTGCTCTTGTTGCTGGTGGTTGGGCAACAAGTAATGCATCACACTGCGATGAGATTATTTCTCTGAGCCTATAATCAGTGATCTCATTTGGTTTGTAGGAACCTGGATTATACACAACAACAGAAACCACAGGCCCAAGTTCATACTGTACAGTTTGTTAGGGTGGTTTAAAGGAAAACTGATTGACTGTGATGCTGATCAACTGTTTCAGTTAACAGTCACATGGAAATAGCCTGCTGGTTAGAGCTTTAGAAATACTGTCATTAGGTTGCTTTCATTTCATTTATCATCATGTGTTAAATGAGATACTAAAAGAAAATACTTAAATACAAAAAAAACTGACTGACTGATGAATTAAGCCTTACATTGTATAACAACAAATTCTTTCATAATTGAAATAGTTAACGCATTTTATGACATATCTGTTGAAAAAACAATATGTTAGAAAGATACTACCACAATACATAAAGCCTATACTTTTTAAATTACAAATCACAATGCAGAGGACCCTGAGCTAAAGGTGGAGCATGAGGAAATGATCTCTTCCCCTCTTTATAACCCGCAACACACTGTTCCACTTTGTTTGCATGATTAACAAGAGGCCGAGCTGTGGTGAAAATCAATAGGTACCGGCCTTTTATGGGACTGAGTTTAACGTTGTAACCCTACCTTTGTGCCCTTCCTCTTCCACAGCCAATTACGTGATATGATCAATACACATCAGTAATTGGATATCAGGGCTTCTTGTGGCAAAGGCCTAAAAAAAATCCATGGCCTGTGCAACATATAAACACTCTTCCTGCCACCAGGCAGTGCGTCACAGGGATGCATATTATCTGTTTCATTTGGCAAAGAGATAGAGAAAATATAAAGCTGTTTATCTTCCCCCCAGAAAGAGGCTGTTAATGTATTACAGTGTGTGTTTGTGTGTGTGTGTGTGTGTGTGTGTAGCTGGGGTTGGAGTTGCCTATGGGGGGAAGGGTTGGAAAACTGTTTTGCCTCTCCCCGGAGCACAATCCAGATCCTAATCTGCTCTTTTGCGCAGGAAACAGCCACAATGAGTCTAGCGCCAGCATAACTTGAATTAGACTCCAGGCAACAGTACAGTTCTGACAATGACAGTGTCATCGCTGACAGTCATGGATGAAGACAGATGCCAGTCAAGCCCTGGAAAGGAAAACTGACTACTGATTAACGACTAAACAGTCAAAATTAATTAAAAAGGAAGAGAAAAAGATGTGTGGTCTGGTTTGAGAAGAACAACAGTGAAGAGATTCAGCCATCTGGCTCACCACTACAGGGATGGAATTGTGAAGTCCTCTTTTTTTCATTTCTCTCTGGAGCGATGGCGCCCAGCAGAGCATAGCTGGCTTTGGGAGAATTCAGGCGCCATTCCACTGCATGCCCATGCAAATCACCCCCAACAACCACCATGCAGATGGAGCCTCTTTAGAAATCAGACGGTGTCCATAAGGCTCAGTGATCTCTTGGTCCATCTGTAGTGGAATGGCAAAACTGGAAGCTCATTGTCATGGTGGATCGGTTTCCTCGAAGTGTAACGTGTCCCCAGAGGTTAGTTAGGTAAGATAATTATGAGAGCATACTAACAGAATGAACTTAGTCTCCGCTGGATGGTCTCACACATGCAACAGTTTGAGTTGATTCTACTGTTCAACAGTTCTAAAAGTACAGTTCCAGTTCTAGTACAGTTCTAAAAGAAAGCTCTTCCCTTTGACAATGAAATCCTCTTTACCAGATTCACTGTAAACTGCCTTAACATGACATCACCTAAATTCTCCCTCTCAGTCTGCAAGATTAGGTCAACTTGGAGTTCCCCGCATAAACACTGTGCTCTCATTTCAGACTAACAGTGTTCCCTGAGGAATGCAGAGAAGAGAAAGAAGGAAGAGGCAGATGCATGTTCCACAGTCTTTAGGTGGGGGATTGTTTTAAACACACATGAGAAACTGCATGGCTCTGGTATTCTGCACAAATTGTCTGAGTCATGTTCAAACTACTGCAAAATAACAAATAAAAAAAGCTGGTGAGATGATATATAATGATATGATGGTTTAAAAGCTTGCATCACTGGGCAGAAACACTTTTCTATATCCACTGTAGCTGTAATTACTCTGGATGAGACGTCTGATGGTACTGTTACCAAAGCTTTTTAATGCTAAATAAATCAAAACTCATCACTGCCAGTAACACAGGAGTGACATTTTCCTTGTCTACTCCCAAATTAATTCCTTCAACTTGCATGCTGCTGTGGTAAATTTTGTCATTTACCAAGACCAGTCCTGTCTCAGTAAAAGGACGATATAAAGGACGATATCAGTATTGATATTTGAGAGGTTACAAAATCTGATAATGATATACAGTATAGGCCAAGTTAATTAATTCATTTTCTTTCTATAATCAGTCACAGAAATAAACAGTTTTAATTTAGTTCACTTATCTATTTATCTAATTATTCATAAAAAAAATGTCAGGGCACAACATTTGTAAATTCTTGTCAATTATCAGCCAACATGTATGCTGGCACCAATATATCTGACCCAAAATACAAATATATCAAATACTGGCCAATATGTTAGATGATTTACAGGAAACTGACACAAAATCACCTTTTTTTGATGTACCTACCCATTGAACAAGCTAATTAGTCTTTCTTTTTGTTTGCACGGCTCATATTGTCCACAAACATCTTTATTAGAAAGAAAGTAAGACACACAATTTTCTACAATTCTTTGAGGCTTGGCCTTTGGTGCACGCTAGGATGAGCTTACAAGACAGAAAGCAAACAAGATAACTTCAAAATGTCCTTGCCATTGTCTCTAACAGAGTAAATAAAAGGCAAGGCAACTATTTCTAACAGTAAACTGATCAAATTAAAAAAGACAAAAGTCCAAATAAACAGACAGGCCTTTGTATTACTGGCTTCCTTGAGTTTTGTTGGGCATCACAGCATCGTGCTAAGGCATACTACAAGAATACCAGATTATAATATGGAACTGAAATAAAATTTTGCCACACGCCCAAACACAATGCTGAAGTTTCCCATCCTCTTGTGAGTCAAGTCAAGTATGAATACAATATGGTCACATCCTTGAAATATGTTCACTGTTCTACAGCAGCTTTTCCATAAATTGTCACATCATCACCCACATGGACCACATCCAGACTGGGGTCCATGTGGCTGAGTGCTCACTGCTGGCTTTTGGATGGAGACCATTTGGACTTGGGTAAACCGTGCACCAATCAAGTAGGGACAGGACTGAGTATAACAGAATTCACTATAAATTGTAAAAACAATATTGCATAAAATTCATCATTACTTATTATTTAATCATTTATTGTATTAGGTGTTTAATAATCCACACTTAAAACTAAATTAAAATTCTTTCCTTGAACGTTGGGTCATTCACAACACAAACGCTTAAAGGGAAATTAAGTGTGTGTCCTGTGTCTAAAATTTGCTTCAGCACCACATCTTATAATAGCTGTGGTTTGAATTACATGCAGCTTGTGCAGATGTGCCAGTGATTTACAGTATGCAGAAAGTCAAAAATTAAAGGGTTTATTTGAATTCCAAATTCACTTCCTGTTTTTATTTTATTTTTTCTATCCCTCTGCACAGGGAGCAGGCCTGCGAACTGCAGTAATGTGTGTGCGTGTGTGAGAGAGAGACCATTCATTTCTACTTAATGAATATCAACCTGAACTATGTGATTCATTCAACTGCTGCATTATACAACAAGTATTTAGCTGTTTTCCAATTTACATCTGTGCTATGCATTCTTCCTCTCACATAATAACACGACCTGTACGCCCTTGTACTTCTTTACTCTACGAGAGCCCATGGCAGACTGTGAAGTGTTATCCCACTATTGAATGTGTAGAAAAGCTGAAACTTGCAACCTTCTGCTGCATTCGGAGCAAACCTGTTAATCTAAATGAGATATTTCTTTTACATCGTGTCTCTTTTTGCTAAATTTGAAATGAAAAGTGTTATAGCACACATTGTGCATGCTCAGACATTTACTCAAGTTACATTTCCTTGACTCTTTGCAGAAAGGAACAAACAAAAGAAAATTATCAGGGACTGTGAAGTAAGAAGGCTGAATTTTGTAAACCATATCTTGACCTGTCATCTCTAGGCAAGTAAATTAACTCTTTTTTGGAGAGCACTTTTATACAAGCACTCATCTCAAATTCTCATTCGCTTTTTAACACATCTTTCTGTTTTTCTAACGGGATTCGATGGCATTTCTTTGAAAGTGTCTTTTCAAACTTTTCTGGCTGTCAAAGTTCAGATCCTTCCATAGGCTGAATGTCATACAACCAGTACACTGTGAAAGCAGTGCTGGAGAAAGGGAAGTATAAACAACCCTTTAGCACCTCTCAGCTGTCCCAGCAGCGTTCAGGAGAGCTCTAGAGAAGTTCCTTTGTGACATTAACGCACTCAGATGTTCTTGTACAGCTAGCTCACACATGGGGGTACATGCCACTTCCCTGAGTTGATCATTCCTCAGGTTAAATAATCATTCCAGTTTGCCATTATGAAAGCCATTCTAGTACTCTCACTTCTGGTCAGAGAAGTGAGTATCGAGGGAGGTTTCTCAAAAACAACTGACTATCACCTGATCCAGCCATGCCTCCATCATCACAAACAGTCTCGGAATACAGTTCACAGGAAAAAAAACAGTTTGCTTAATTCCTGTCTTCTTGCGTTTTCAGTGGGAGGAACTAAGACATGAGGAAAAGACACAACTAAAGACGCAGTAAAAAGAATTAGCATAGCATATACCCACAAAGATACATACACATCATATATATTAGATACAGACAGAAAGACAGACAGACAGATAGATAGACAGCTACTTCCTGGGATTCAAATATTGTGCATTGATTATTGTTTTTCTTTACAACCTGGGTCATAATTTCATAGCTTTATTCAGTATTCCTGTTGATTATGATATAATTTTGCTCACCGGGTTAATTATTGCTCATCTGCATATGGGGCAACATCACTAGAAAAACAAGGACATATAGCCACACAGGTTGTCAACAAACCTCCGATTTAGTTATATTTTCAAAACCACATATTTGGAGGTGAAGTATACTGTCAAGAAAAATTACTATAACTATGATGAGGCAAAGGCTACTGCCATTTCCTCAAGAAATGACACACTGTTTTTATGCCAGTTGTGGAAATGTCAACACCCAAGCCACATAAATATCACAAAATACAGTTAAAATGGTTTTCATGACCTTAGGACTGAGATTAGTTCACACAAAAGGACAGAAAACCTTTGTCTCGACCCATTCCCTCCATGTCAATCCAATTAGCTTCCAGTGGCACCATCCCAGCTGTGCAACCCAGGATGTGTCCCTAACGAGCTCCATTAGCAGTATTACCTGCATCCGGCACTGCTGGGGTTACAGAGTCAAAAAGTAGACCAAACGCTGAAATTAAATTACCCATGAGGGAGGCATGGGTGGGCAGTTATCTACAGTAGTCACCACCCCCGAACCTACACTGGTCACAAAGAGAGATTTCAGAATAGTAGGTGGGTGGGCATTTACCATGTCATTTTCTAGTTCCTACACTCTCTGTGATCTCATTTCTAACCCTGTGGCGCTCTTTGAGACGGGGCTTTCAGTGTCACATATAAGCAGGGATGGTTATTCCACGGACATCATGCAAGACTTGGACCCAACATCTTTGAATGAGACTGTGGTCAAGCTTTGAAGAACAAGTACTGCAATATCAATAAGCACTATGTATTGTCATGTATATGTGTGTATAGCCATTCTCTAAGTAAAAATAGTAGAATTAAAAAACAAACCAAAAAAAGAAGAACCATGTATATATCAGCTCCTGTTACCTGTCAGCAGCAGCCAATATTTCAGGAGGGAGCTGGACAAAGAGGAAGAACCTCAATTACTGTGAGTGGAAGCGGCAGGCTCTGTGTGAGATCAGGAGCCCTGCGGAGCACTGAGGAGCTCAAGGAGAGCTTCAGGCTCAGCCAACAGTGATTCAGTCTGAACACAGGTATGCTACTGTAACATCTCACACACACACTTACACACATACACCATTACAAGCAAGTGCATACACAAAGCACAGCAGCGCACACATACACACACACACATATCTGCCTGAGTCATCCCAAAGGCATTCACAACTACCTCACTAACAGGAAAAAAGAATAAGAAAGGCTGTGGAAAAAAAAAACAAATGCAGAACACACAAAAGGCTTCAGAGAGCACAGCACAGTCTTGTCTTTCAGACACAGCCTGAGGTGCTGGATTCTTGATATGTACACTGTGAGCATTTCCAAACACCAGTGCTCATTAAGCATCCATTTAAGACCTTGAGATATAGAGGAGAGCCTTGCTGTCTTTTAAAAATATGAGTTATTTGACCACCTAAATGAAGGTTATATTGACAGTTTTTCGGCAAGAAGGACGTTGCCTCCTCTCTCCCACAGTAAGGCAAAAAATCCAAACAGTTTACAAGAGATCAACAAATTTCAAAACATCCACTGAAATCTGAAAATGGCTAAATATCCTCATCTTCTCCCTATGTTGGTCAGAAATGATATGCTTGCTAAGGATTCCAGCAGCATAAATACATTACATTCATATGTACCTGGCTACATGTGTTAAGATGTTTGGTTTCAAAAAGCTCAGACAAATATTTTTAAATTTAGCCTGCTTGGTGTGAAACTCACCCCAGCAAACGTGTTACTATTTGTTTCAACAATCTCACTACTGAAACCGTTTTTGCACAACACAGCCCTGCGGTTAATTCAGATGTCAGACACGTTTGGTTTACTTATTCACATGTATGTACAGTTCACTGCTTTATAATTTACTTCATGAATATCACAATAAACTGTGTGACTTCCTCAATGTGAACTGAAAAGATGCATGAATGGACATTTCCCTTTTCAGCCACTTGTGTGCACATTTTTAACGGTTATTTATTCCGTCACACTCTGCTGAGTGTTGATTTTGCAGTGCCCTTCCTCATTTTTATGCCGGTAGACAGAGTCACACCTGCAAGTCAGGCACAGACTTCAGTAAGTCACCTTTCAGCTTGCATTAAGGAGGTGCTAATTAAGTTTGCTTCATGTTCAAGGGTACGATGACAATAAGCAGCCCAGTAGTCACTTGTTAATAATGTTAAATGCTTATGAATTTATTTATATTGCCAGTTGTGAACCTGTGGTGTATTCACTGTTTAACATATCACAGCAGATTCATTTAGATAGACAAACACGCATTTATCAGCACTTCGCGGGCTAGTTCACCTTATCTACATGCCTTTTGATGCATTGGGAACCTTGAACCACTGGAGCAAAGCCAATCAGGTAAATGATCATTTTCAATTGATTATTTTCTATATTAAGTTCCCACAGTACACTGGGGATTATGCCTTCAAATTACTTGTTTTGGTCCATTAAAAGTATGAAACACAAAAATATTCAATAACAAAGGATATAAAAGAGAGACAAACAGCAGATCCTCAAATTTCAGAAGCAGGAACTACCAGATGTTTGCCATTTTTACTTAATAAATAATTTAAACACTTAACTAGTTATCAAAACTAAGGTTCACTTAACTTTCTGCTGACTAATTGATTTATTCACTCAGCTGTTAAGCAGTTGGACCCAAAAGGAGAACATGCAAACTCAAAACAGAAATGGCTAGGTGGCTGGGTTTGAAGCCATGACCTCCTTGAGCCTCCTGTGCTCACCAACCACAGACACAAATAATTTAGAGCAGAAAAGTCTCACGCTATGGTTGGTGACATTATAATCACAGATGCCACTTTATGGACGCACTCTCGCTCTTCAGAAATAATGTAACAATAGAGTATGACCTCAGTGTTGCCACAATGACTTACCCTTGGAACTCAAAATGCACAAAGACATGAACAATGGCATTGCACTGGCGCACAAACTGGGATGAAGGCCAAAGCTAAAAGTCTCACTGTGACTGGAACCTGTTAACAGCAGCAACTGAATGCAATTAGCAGGTCGCCAGAAAAAAAGGAGAAGCACATCACTTTTGGCTGAATGGGACTCTTTCACCAAAAACATTAAGACCTCTGTTAACATTTACTCCCTGCGTAAAACACAAATGAGGGTCGACTGTTTGACTGCGAGTCAATCAGAGGCAAAACTCAATTCCGAAAACTATTAATTTCGAAGTGAAACGTCGTTCTAAGCAAGTAACGTAATCGTTCGGTTTCACCTCCTCCTCATTTAGCTAAGCCACTGACTTGGTGTGTTCTGAGTGTTAAAGCACACGCGCCCTGACCTTTTCCTTATCATAAATCACATACTACTGTTCTGCTGCCAGGATTTTGTTTAACCCAATTTGTCACTGAGGACACCCCTCTTCCATCCTCACTGCAGATTCACACAGTGGGACTGGGAGCATGGGATTAGTGGGCGGATCAAAGCATGCCATCCAGACCTCTCTCTCTCTCGCCTTGTAATCATGAAAGTCAGTAGCTTCTGGAGCTGATAAGTGGAGGTAACTGGAGGTTACTAGGCAAAAAGAGAGAAAGGCTTGAGACCAGAGCTGCAAATAACATTTATATTCAGTGATTCATCTATAATTTTTAAGCATTTAGTCTATAAAAACAGGAAAGAAATGTCCATCACAAGCAGAGCCTAAAATTAACTTGCATATTTTGTCTGACAAACCATGCAAAAACCAAAAAATGTCCAATATATCATAATAAAAATATCCAACATATTATCATAATCAAAATGTAACATATATAACTAAACAAAACTGAGTAAAACAGCCAGGAACTAGAGAATTTTTGCAGTTTTGCTTGGTAAATGTTTCTGGTTTTTGATCCTTTTTAATCCTGGTTAAAGGTTAAAAGTTTAAAGGTTACCTCTCAAGTTTAATATCAGAAAGTCACAGATAGTCCAAATGAGACAGAAGCACAAGTCCAGAAGCACAAACAACATGTTTTAATAAGCACATATTTTTATTTTAGTCTTGTGCTTTATGGAGATACAATCCTGAAGCTTTAAGACTTTAAACAATGTATAATTTCTCAGGATTGTGTGAGTACGGATGCCATTTCAATGTTACAAACTCCCTCTCTGAACATGCATTCTGCTGCTCGTTCAGGGCTAATCTTTAATCAAAATTGCTGCCAATCACGTTATCTTCATCGACCACTGCATTTATAACTACATGAAGTAAAAGCAAAAGAGTCTTTACAGGAAGGAGGAAACTAACAACAGACTGAAAGCCAGACAGATCCAATACACACACTCACTGTCAGACATTATTATGACAGAAACAGGTCACGGAAGGTGTGCCAAGAATATCAGACAAATGTACTGTCAGAGGGCAATCGCTCTGGGATGATAGCTATTTCGGCCTCTGTGGGCATGACAATGAGAATATCGGCACACATCATGCATGCAGGAAACCGTGATGCACTCACAGCACCTGTCCACAGACTTCTCGCCACACAGTAATGGAGGCTCAGTGGTACTTAAGACCTGACTAAAGAGAGAATAGAAGTCAATTGGAATGTCTGCCACAGCACTCCACTTTTACTCTGCTGTGGTCATGTAAACTTCCTGTGGCACTTCCTCATACTGGCTTTGGGAACATGAATGAGCTGAGGTGGTGAGTGAGCTTCATATAATCTGATTTGTGTGGTGATCCAAACCTCTAATCGTACCGCCATCTAGACTTATGTCTCATTTTGAGCATAACTGCAGATCAAAATGGTTATTCATCTATAAGATTTAAGTCCTCAGGCAGATCAAAGCAAATAATCCTCAGCTCTGAATTTTGAACTGCTACCATTATAAATGCTGTGTTCACTAAAACAAGAAGGTTGGCAGATAAACTTTCCAACAAGCATGATGACTTTCACACATGATTGAGCTGAGGTGGCGAGTGAGCTTTATAGAAACTGACTGGTGTGACGATCCAAACCTCTAATCGGACCACTATGTAGACTTATGTGGCAGCTAAACCTTCCAACAAACACGACTACTTTCAAGTATTTGCCCAAATCAACAGCCACACCCACCTGCTACTCCAAAGAGCAACAAAAGCAAAAGAAAACTGTTTCAAATTTTCTCATATAGGATTGTTAAATGTTTTACTTTCTTCTCTTTCAGCAGATTATTTCTCTTTGGTCTCTTCCACTCAGAGCTAAACTGACAGGATAACACAAACTGGACAGCCCTTAATCAAGAGCAAATGAAGTTGTTACAGCTGCCATTGGAGAACATCCACAAAGTCATTTCACTGACTCATTTCATACAACCACACAATGACCAGTCTTACAAAGGGTGCACTGTAAATATGCAGAAGTAAATAAAGAATTCAGACTTTCAACACTTTTCAACACTTGTTTGTAGAAAGTGCAACAACAAGCAGACAAAACACAGCGTCGGGAATATGATCAGCTTGATGTCTTGCAGCAGGCACCCACAGCTTACGTGCAGGGATGGGTGGGGGTGTAGGGGGGGGGCCGTGTTCCTTCACCTGCACAAACCTGAATGGACCCTGCATGCGCTGAAGCACTATGTGCTGTGAACATCTGTTAAACTGATGTGTTATCACAGGTATTCTGATGGGCGCCCTGCACTGGACTTGTTGTGAAAGGAAGGTTTACTGTTGAAATCTGTGGACCAAGTGGGAAAATCTAGAAATGTGATGCTGTAAAATGTCACTGAGGTTTCTAAAAAGAAAAGAAAAACTAAAAACAAAAACAAAAACAAAGCAAAGCATGAGGCCGGTGGCTGCCCTGGCACTCCCCAAGGTGTGAAAGAGCGAGCAGAGCAAATGCATGAATAAGAGCGTGCACACAGCCACAAGACATATCCTGAGGGTGTAAATCAACCCATCATCTGCGGGTTTACACAGAGACCGACTCACCTGTGACATCTGGGGTCTGAAATTGATTTCCTTCAGGTCCACTGATCCCGGCGAGAGGTTGTGCAACATCTGGCACAAGAGCACCCCGTCTCTCAGGGCCTGTGCCAAGTCGAACACGGCCGCCGAGGGCCACACGACCCGGTGGTTCGGGGGCAGGACCTTGCAGTCTATCAACCACCGCCCGCACTGTCTCCACTCCTCCATATCGGCTGCAGAGACTCTCCTCACGAAGTAACCGAGAGCACGAACTGGTTCAGGGTGGGCTAAAAGCGGCTACTCACAGCGCACAAGCACGCACTACCCGGTTCCCTACCTGCGCCCGGATGTCTTACTCATTCACTGTCAACTCGAAAACAATCAGTCAGTTTCGCAACTGTATGTTAAAAGCAGTAGGTCACCGCACTATATGCCCATTCCAGACGCATGTCAGCTCTGCTGTCGCCACAACATGGAAACGATGAAGGCTTGAGAAAAAAAAGAGTAAAATAACAGCGTTTCAACAGATCCACTTCAGCAGGCGGCGGCGATGTGAACAGAAAACAGAGGCGTGCTACGGGAATTTTCTTCTCTTCATTCTTACAAACTTTTCTTAGCATATCCAATCCAAAAAGGCGTGAATGAAGGTTTACAGTAGCGGCTGATAAAACAGCTGGATGCAGCGGTTTGTTATTTGTTGTTAGTTCACTGGGGTCTCACGTTTCAGTGAACCAAACAGCACAGCCTCGTATACAATGTGGGAGGAAAAACAGCGTTTCAGGTCTGTTTAGTAGCTGAGTCGCTGGCCGGAGTCACCTACCGCATTTGCATTTAGCGTCACCTCAGAAGTTAAACGTCCAAAAACAACTTCCCGTAATTTCCAGAGTAAAGAATAAAGGGAAAAAAAGACATAATACACAGTCTCTCCACACAGCGACAGGATCAGCCTCTTTCCACAGAGCCTAAACAACGCTGTCCGGCAGCGGAAACATGTCCAGGGAAAAAAACATATCGGTGTAATTTATCCGGTTAACGTTACTTTGTTTGGCGCCTTTGCGCACGCCAGAAACAGCGTTACGCGTGCATACAGCTTTGCGTTTCAGTGATTTCTGCCTCCCTTCCGTTCATGTCCTCGCTTGTGTCTCCTTCTCCTCGTTTCCCTTTCGAACGGAGATGTTTTACAGTCCCAATTCCCGAGCCCAGCTGCACAGATCCCGGGGAGGACGCGTCCGGGTTTTTCGCTCGGCGTTGAACGAGCTCTCATGTGCCGATTATCGGACGCAAAGCTAAGAGTTGGATAATGTGTCCCTACTTTGTTAAAGTGGCCCCAGACTTGAAGAAAGTGAGCTTCAGGGAATATTTCTTGAACTGGGAATTGTGACTGCGCCCTCTGACGGACGAGGCGCACACTGCAGAGACTTCTGACACATGGGACTAAAGGGGCAGTTCAAAAAAGTGAATCTGCTTACAATGAACTGGAGTGCGAGCAATCATATGTTCATATAAAATAATGATTTGTTGATTTTGGGTCTTTGTTAAAAGTGCAGTCCACAATTTCATACGCAGAGTAACTAAAAGACACCTTAAAGTTGCTTGAAATGTATTCCCCACTGTTGTTTGAGCTTGCTCCTTGCTGGAGATTAAAAGTCTACAATACAGAATCATTAGAGTGCCCCTTGAACGTCTCACTCACAATGATTAAACATCATAAAAAACATCATACGCACAACACATACTCCTCTACTGAAATTGTGTCTAGCCTGTCATGGATTGTTCCATCATACCTGTCACCTGTGGTGTTTATGTCTGAGCCAGACGTAAATAACGTAAATAACAAATTAATGATGGCAGAATTCCATTTAGCTGCTTTGTTGTCGGGTTCTGTGTACTGGGCCTGCTGCTTCATCTTTATGCTGTCACGGCTCACTGGGACACTTAACAGAACAGAGCCATCCTTACAAACAACTGTGAGTCTCCTACTATCGCAACTTCAAATGTCCCATCACACTTTGTCGGCTGATACACACAGTTTTCCAAGTTCTACAAAGGCTGGTTTAAGTTAGCAAAAGGCCTTCACACAACCTTCAATAACCCTAATCTCTCAGTTGCATTTAAAATGACTATAATCAGTATGTTTATATTAACAATGGGTCAAATGACTATGTGAATAGGGTTGCTTACAATGACACAATTATCAGTAACTCTGCTGTTCCTCCCAGCTCTGAGGAGTGTTTCAGTGTCTTTCGGTTTTGGTTTCATTGTCAGCCGCTTTAATGTTTTGTTTACTGCCACTGTTCTATTCAGACACCCAGTGAGAGAAACTCTCTGCAAACTGTCTTGGCAGAGAGACAAAGTAGCTGATAAACATAGTGGTGCATTTAGCAGCTACAGAACCAGATATTTTCCTGAGGAGTTGGTGGAGGCCAAAACAGAGCTGAAAGAAAAGTGAATGTTGACTTTAAATCACCAAGTGGCTGGAAATGCAAATGCAGAAAATGAATGCTAATGTAGCTTCATATCTGCTTGATTGGTAAATAAACTTTTTTTTCCTCATATTACATTAAAAGTTTATGTCAGTGTTGCTCCCAAGTGTCACATAGTGTTATGAAATCTAGATAACATTTCAGCTTTAAGCTAGCACATCAGGGATTCATCTTCTCTAATGGAATTAAAGATATTTTTCCACTCTGTGTTCTTTCGAGATGCAATCATCACCTATGCCCTCTATGACTTCTTCATGTTGTCCATGAATACTAGTCTAATCCCCGGCAACCATCTTGTCTAACATCATTTTCGTCTTCTTTTTTTACAGTGTAGATACTTTGGGTTTTATTTTGTTCATTTAATCTTGCATTTCCCATATCCCTTTCTCAATCTCTCTCTCCTCTTCCTGAGATTCCCCAATGTCACTCCTTGTTAATAAAATAATCACACTCGGTCAATTAAACACTTAATTGTCATTGACATAAATATGCCACCTGTTTCTTGTTAAACCCTCTTTGTCATGTCTCATTACTTTCTCAACTCAGTCATCATTGTCCCTTCCCACCTTCAGATTTCCACAGGGGCGTTAATACATTTGGCTAATTTATAACCAGGCATAAAATAGAGCTGCACCACAATGTCTGATGTTTTGTCTGAACGAGGTTTTTTGTAATGATTGCAAAGCTATTTTTATACTTGAAAACTATGTACAAGAAAGCTATTTTTACATAAATGGATTGAAATCACCAATACCGTGGTTTAAGGGATCATTTGTCTCAGGAAGACATGAATATCGGGGCATGCTCTTCCTCAGCCTTCTTTGTTGCTCGGTTGGGAACCTGTCAGCAAAAAATGCCCTCTCATACAAAAGTGTCACAAGTCCAGTGGTTGTCAAGAGGCACAAAGATACAACAGCCAAACAGTTTTGCCCTTCAAGCCTCAGTAAGACCCATTCAAGATACCTGAACAGTGGTTTTTGCATTTAGCTTTGGACCTAATGGGTCTCCTTGCCATCTCCTGCAGTTTCACACATCTACTAACTATAGCGGACAAGACCACCAGGGAGCCTGAGGCAGTTTTACTAATGTTAACAGCGACTGTGGATGTGGTCAGTTTTTCAGCAGCACCTGCGCTACAGCTTCTGAGTACTGGTTGTATATCACCCAATTCACCTCAGGCTACTGGGCATCACTTTACCAGCAAAATTCATCACAGAATCTCCTGGAGATTAGTGTCCACAGATTCTGTTTGACATCACGATGAGGCCCCTCAAAATCTACAATCCTTATCTACAGCACATATACATACAGGCATGGATGTAATGGGCATTTTAGGGGTTTCATCCCTTGTGGTTACTGCCATCTTAAAACAGTCCCAATTCTTTGATTTGTTCCAAACTTCCCAAGTGTGTAAGCACACAAACTGAAGACAAGCAGTCGTTGTGAGTGGAAGCTGTGTTTGTTTAACATGATACCAGGTCTGGGCTCTTAATGGTTAACTGAAGTATTACCTGACTCTGACTTGGCTCTGTAATCTTGGGGCATATATAAATGAGCAAGCTGGGTGGATGGATGTTGATAATGTTCCTTGCACAATACATTCTGTGATGTACAAATGATCTTTGAGTATAGCTGATGGAGTCAAGGGAGCACTTAACCTTTAAAGACCTTTTGAACAGCCCCATCAGCCTAAAATATGCCTTATAAATCCTTAAGCAGGTTTTTTTCTTTCTTTTTTTTCCTATGTTGCCATGCTCACAGCACTTCCAGCGCATAGGCATAGCATAGAACACCAGCAGAGAGCTTGGAGAAAGAGAGTTGCTTGTTTCTAACCTCAGATTGGAAGAGAAAAGACCATGATGTACTTGTTAAATCCTGCCTAGACAGATAACTGAAGGTCAAACCTTTCAACTTGATGCTGCTGGCACATGCTGTTATGGCTTTCTCTTTAAAGATTTTTACTTTACAATAGTAATTCTTTCATGCACTTTACTGAAAACCAAGAAATAACATTCAAGGAAAACATAAAAAGCTGGGGGGTTCAGGCAGCCCTAGTGATATGTATACTCTGCATATGTATAAGCTATATGTATATTCTGCTGCAGTGCTGTAAATGAACATACTCAGCAACCTCTCTTGTTGAATGGTTTTAAAATAGATGAATAAGTGTCATATCTTTTGTTCCAAATTGAGCACATCAAAAAAAGAGGCTCTCACTTTCTGAATAGTACAGTGTCAGCTAATTTGCAATTAAGATTCTTGATATGTTACATTAGCATAAATCGTTCACTGAACAGAAGTGCATATATCTGCAGTTCATTCGACATACCTGGATTCAAACTGACATTGTGTACTTCTACAAGGTGGTGAGGAGAAAATGAAAACCAGAGATCCATGAATCAAACACAGTCCTCCATGATGCATCTGGAGAGTTGGGTCTATGTGGCCTTTTTAACGTTGGATTCAGTCAGCGTGAGTGATGGCCAGAAGTGGCAGAAATGACTAGTTGTCGTTGAAGTTGAGCCATTGATCAGTCATGCCCCCGAGGTTGATGGTCAGCCCCGAGTGGCATGTTCAATGTGGCATGATGGGAATGCGAGTCACAAAGATCACGTCTCCCCATCAACATGCACAGCACAAGGACAGCAAGCTGGGCTGGGAGGGGGGAAAGATGATGAATGATGATGATGATGAATGGCCCCACATGCCCATGCAGTTGTGGCTTCCTCTTTTTAGTCCCCCAGCACTGACGCTGAAGCTTATGTATCCTTTACATTGTATAAGAAAGTTGCAGTTGCTATCTTAATAAAAATCATTTTCATTTACTTTTTCTCTGATAAGGTAAGTGACAAATAATAATAGAGAGTAAAGGATATACTCACAGCAACTGCAGTATTCTCTTTACTATAAAAGTGAAATCATGAAAAGTAGTCTTAGTAAGGCTGAAAGTAGGACATGATGGCCATCTCCTGGTTGATTAATGAACTGCAAAAAGTCCTGAGCCACAGATATCCAAATTGTTTAATCTTCCCTCCGTGCACAAGTCAGTATTTTAGTGCCACAGTCTTCTCATACAGCCCACCGTGACTACACATCTCCAGCACTTCCAGCCCCTTGGCTGAGGGAAGCACTGAGATCTGATGGGGCCTAAGCTTGTGGAGGCACCAGCTGTTTGAACTGGTTGGCTTTGTGTGGGTGCCAGTTTCTGCAGAGGAGCTGGCAGGCCACTTGAAAGTGTAGTAAATGTTTCAAGCAAGAGGACTTTCTTTCAGATTGAAGTGCGCAATATTATAGTAATTTTACACCCTCTTTTTTTTTTCCAGCAGTCCACCTCTGAGCTTTTAATTACAGTGCCTATAAAACCTATTCACCCCCTTGGATGCTTCCCATTTTAATGCTTTTTTAGAAGGAATCATAGTCAATATAATTAGGCTTGTTTTAACAAAAAATGTACTGCAAACAATTTAATGTCACAAGGCAATGTATATGTATATATATATGTATATATATATATATATATATATATGTATATATATATATATATATATATATATATATATATATATATATGTATATATATATATATATATATATATATATATATATATTTACTCCATTCTTCTTTGCAAATTTGCTAATGCAATAAAAGAGAAAGAAAGAAAGAAAGAACTGGAGGGTTAGCAGACTGATTAAATGCAGACAAAGTAAAGCAAAATTTTAAAAAGACCATGGCTTTTCTTGAAGCCTCAGCAAGATGGACTAATTTTTATACTGTATATTACTTACACACACCTGTTGTCCACCACAAAAGGAAAGGAAAGAAAGAATCAAGAAAGAAAGACCTGCATGGGTGGAACTTGAAAATGATAAATGCAACTATTTCAGAAAACAGAGTCATTTTATACTAAAAGCAACCACACAGTTAAGATAGCTGGAAACAAAAACCTACATAACATAAAGGAGCCCTGTCAAGTAACACTTGGAAGACCAAAAAGATTTGGAAGATCTGTGCGTTACCATGCAACGAAACTACGGCTGACAAAAATAACTGACGACATGATGCTGAATTACTCACCTTGAGTCTCTGCAAGCTGATGTTCATTCCACAACGCTGTGAAGCCTGGATAGAAGGAAAAGAGAATTAAGACACGACATCATGCTGGAAATATTCAGTGTAAGTAATTTAAAATTAATGGACTCCAACATGTAAAACACCAGAGAGGCCCATTGCAAAGTTTATTCAGGAGGATTATTAAACAGTTTGTATGCTGTAATCACAGGAAACAGTGGTCGCAGAGGTAAGTACAACAAAACATTTTAAATTTAAAAATAAAAGCTTGAACTATTTTGAGCCTTAATTGTTGAACAGTCCATACACAAAAGAAAGTCATTCAACTTCCATCACTGAAATAACCAATCATACACATTTGCAGCATATCATGTCCATGGGAGGTAGCGTGATAGCCTGCAAAGTACGACAACTGATCAGCAAACTTCTTAATGGAAGCCCCTGTCTGTGTGAATGTTGCATCCATAAGACACATTTGAAAGGAAAATACACTTTAGAATGTGTCCCCTTAATAACTTATGTTGCAGTAAAACAAATCTTTTAAGCAAAACACCAACTGTGAGAGTAAGGCAGCCCGGAAAACCTTCACCATACATACATTTGTCCTAAACCACAGTGACTGTGATAAGTAACAGGAAATACAACCAACATGACCAGCCCACAGCAGACAGCACAGTGTGTCAAACCATTTGTAAAATGTCTATATACTATATTTAGCACTATATACTAATGTTTACGTACTCATAAATGGTGAGTGTGGAAAGCGTTTCTGAAGTTTGATATTGATCATCATTTAAGTAAAGGCAAAAAAAAAAACACAAGCAAACAAAATCATATACTGTTAAACAAAAGTTAAAGACAACTGAAATGAAACAATCACAAACAATCCACTAGTGTTTTGTGATGCAAAAATACACTTTAATAATATAGGTTACATAATTATCTTAAATACAATAATGAAAGAAATACAAATTACTTCACAGTAAGAATTCCAAACACCATTCTGGTGATGATGTTGATGTTCGGTAACCTGATTTATGCTTTATGACTGAGATCTCAAAAGCTGGACCACTTTCCACTGTCTGGACACAGTTCGTCATATCACTAAGGCAGATTTTCAGACCTGGTCCAACCAGGACTACTCTGTGTGTGTGTGTGTGTGTGTGTGTGTGAGTTCATCTCTGCAGATAGAACCTTTGGCCATAACGTTTTTATCAGTCTTTCAGACATATGATACTATTTGGGTAATTTCATAAATCTCACATTCCAACTTTTCAAAATTTAGGGAGTAGAAAAACTGTATTTTTTTTCCCACAAATTAACACATATAATTTACGCACAGGTAAGAATTGAAGTGCAATGGATGTGGAGCTGTGCTCACCTGAAACCAATTCTGAGTACGCTTCTTCTTTTCTCTACTATTGCATTTCTATGAAGTATTTGAAAAAAGGCCTACGTTGCGATTAAATAATATTGACAAACTGAATGACAGACACAGGATATTGTGCCCTCGCTCCAGTAGCATGCAATCCAGAGTGTCAGATAAGAAACACCAGTGACAGATATTGCAGATATTAATAAAGAAACAGTGAGAGTGAGAAAAGCCACAGTGAATACAAAGGCAATGTGTGGGAATTTCAATTTTCCCCACAGGAAACATAACAAATCAAAATTAAAAAAAAAACATGTTTAATTGTTTTGAAAACTCTCTTTTGGTCACAAAATAAAACAAATAAATAAAATAAAATAAAACAAACAAACAAAAAGAATACAGTTGTCACAAGTCACTGTTTTCAGAACTGGATTCACTGGAGCAGCTGGTGACAGAACCTGAAGAACTGCTGCAGTCAGCGTGATGAGACGCAGCATGACTGCTTTTCTCTGGATGAAGGAAGGAAAAGGAAGCACTGTCACCGAGTTCAACATACGCTGATGGTGTTTAAATTGATGTGGTAATCACCACCTTAATATCAAGTGATTCAAAGAAGATGCAAGCAAGGCTTCCGACTTACTTCCAAAGTTCTTAAACTTCTTATAGAGACAAGACTTCACGTATTGCTCGAGCTTGCGCAGAGTGGACGGCTTCAGTTTCTCAAAGTCGATCTCGATCTCATCTGGGTTGGTGTCACACACCGAGGGCTCTAATGTTTGAATGATGTGCACCACGCGGCCCAGCTTCATGCCGGGTAACCTGTTAATGTCCAGGCTCAGCTGGTGCTTCTCGTCGTACGTCATCGGTAGGCATTCATCATCGGAATCCCAGTCTTTGCTTTGCTGCCTGGAATTCAAGGCAGAGCAATCAAAAATCCCTGTATGAGAGCGGCAAATGTACTGTGAAAATAAAGATCTTAATTTATGTCAAACGTCGCACCTAGAACTGGAATTTGCACCGTCTTTATTCTGCCTGCTGTCCTCTTTCTTGTCTTTCTCTTTTTTCTTCTTTGGTTTAATCACGGGGACTTCAGAGAGGGCAGTGAGCTGCTCATGGACAGCTTTAAGCTGGGTAGAGTGTCAACAGAAATGTCTCACAGTAGTATTAAAACAATAAGTGCTAAGATAAAAACAGCAACGCTAAAAAATCAAAGAGGAGGTGGGAGCCGGAGAATATTTTCTGTGTTGGCAGGTTGGAGGAGATGCAACATAAAGTGTAAAAATAAACCCGAGGAACTCTCATTAAGTGATTCACAAGATGTTAGGCCTCTCCAAACAGAGGAATCAGAAAAGGGGAAAAACATGTTATCTGAAACACTTCATGTATCTGTTTCTCAGCATTGTACTGTATATTTGAAAGCCAGAAAACAGGGCGACAGAAACATTTGCGCAAATGTTATCATAAGGTCCCGGCAGAGTGTAGGACGAATGTCATCACATGCCAGTTCTTAATTGTGCATAGTTTGTCGGCCACGTGATCCCACTATGTTTATCCAGTACGCAGCACGGTGGCAGCTACATGTTAGCAAATTAATGGGCAAACCCGGAGAACACTTTAATGTGAAAATGAATAAATCGTCTGAATGGGTGTGTTGTGAGATTTGAACATTTACAAAATCCTTATTTTCCATTGTGTTTTCAGCATGCAGAAGGTTATTACAGGGAGTGTGTGTTGCTGTCTTTCTGAGAAACAGGTAGTGATGTCATGCAACAGAACTCTAAAGAGCTACAGATCTGTTTAGAAACCCACCTGCACTTGCAGCTCAGCAAGCCGCGTGGCGCGCTCCTCTGCTAAGTCCGATTTGTCAAAGCTGGAGGAGCTGCTGGCATTCATCTCACCAAAACCTGCACTTTTGGCCAACGCCGCATCCTCTGGCAAATTCAAGTCCACTGGCTCATCTGGCATCTTTGCAAACATCTTCTCAAATACAGCCTAAAGCAAACACACAGGCAAAAGAGAATAGAGTGAAACAGAAAACTGAGCCTAAAAAACTATTTTAAATTCTTTGATTTTAAAGTGTAGGAATTCAAAACACACCTGAAGTTTTTTGGCCTGAGCGACGACTTCGTGATGTGGAGGGTTGTATTTGTAGCAGTTGGAAAAAATTAACCTAACGTCTGAAGCAAAGCCTTGTGCATCCTGGTACTCTGCACGATCCATCTTTTTCTGGGAATTAAAGGAAAATAAAGAGGAAAGTTATTAAGGACAACATCTGTCAAAGAAATGAAATCAGCCACAGAGAAAATGTAACTGAACGTGTAAATATACACTTTATACTTTGACAGTGCTGAGAGCCATGGGGTATTTGATGATGTCATGGTAATCATGTAGCTGCAGAGCTTCAGCGTCGACGGGCTTGTAGAAAGGCCAGGCGTACGCTGCGTGTTTCTTCGACCACATTTCCTTCAGGATATCGTTGCAATACCTGAGCTGTTTGCTCAGTCTGTCCTGCCCACATTCTTGTTGTGGAAACACCTGCTCTCCAATTTCCTTCCCGAAGTGATTGACGGCTCGGCCCGAGTTTCGTCTCTTCTTGCTTTCTGACAAGTCACTCAAATTGGTTGTGTCTCCTAAGGACAAATCAGTAGCGGCGCCTTCCTTCCGTTTCAGCCCTGTCTTCTTCATTTGCACACAAAAAAACATCACAATAAGGTTAAAACCTCTTTGTGGTCTGCCATTTTAAAATATGACTGATGACTCACTTTTAGGGAGGTCTGCGATGGCTGTTTGGGCACAGAGGATGAGCTGTAGGGTGTATTGCTGAGGCTGGAATGAGATGTGGGCGTTGTCGCCAAAGCACCTGCGGTCACAGCTCCATTCTGCCCCCCTGTATACAGGAATTAAGAGGGAGGAAAAAAAAAAAGAAAAAGCACAAGAATAATATGAGAATCAATGTGGTAAAAGTAACCTTTTGCCCATTAAACAGAATACGGGCTCACACATCACTGAAACTGAAATCAGGGTGCACATGTTCATGTGTATGTGAACTGATTTGTCACCTGAAGTGCTACTTTTTTTGCTCTTCCCTTTGCCTGCGTTAGGAAAAACCTCCACTTCCTTCTGTGGCATCTGGGCAACTTTTTGCAAGAAAATCTTTTCCAAGGCCAGGGCCATCAGCACTATGTCATCTGTGGGCTAGAGCACAGATGGAAATTAATCAGGGTTTAGTTTTCTGAGAGGGAAAGCAGCACAGTGCACTTCAGCTCCTCACCTTGTTATAGATGTAGCAGTTGGTGAACATTGTGTTGAAATCTTGCATACATTCACTTGCACTCCAGTAGTAGTTGTTCTCCAGTCGTTTCTTAATGGTTCCCAAGTCCATGGGAGAGGTTATTATTGTATGGTAATCCTGATTAAGAAAGAGTCATCATGTCAGATGATTGTAGACTCGTTTTTTGTTTCTCTCCCACATTTTCAAAATGATATGC
The DNA here is from genome assembly GCF_020382885.2 of Scatophagus argus. NCBI lineage: Eukaryota > Metazoa > Chordata > Actinopteri > Scatophagidae > Scatophagus > Scatophagus argus. Next base: position 14,829,146 of record NC_058512.1, on the reverse strand, counting down.
TGAGTTTGACTTATGAAGAAAAGATTTGCACAATTTCTGCATTTCAGCACTTTAAAGGTTTCATGCAGCCAGGATTATCGCAGTTTATTACAGTTTGGATCATATAATCATTTTGTCCATAATTCCTATTGTTATAAAAACATGATACTCACCATGTTGGTATGCTGAGATCTGGGAACACAGCCACATTACTAAGATGATATCAGATGAGGCCAGAAACCCAAGCACTCGGGTTAGCCAAACTTATTTTGAACAGGAACTGAAAACACAAGCTAACGGTTAAATTACCCATCTGTTTTTCTATTTTTACTGTTTTCAGTTCACACTGGTTTTCCTGTACAAAGTGGGAATGTTTTCAACATGTTAGGTGTGCCAGCGTTCAGTTAAAGCACCTTAAAAAGTATTTTAGAAGGATACCTTACAACCTGAACGTCTGACCAGTTGTTTCGTACCTCGTCTGATTTTGCTGTGGCTATGTCGCCATGTTCCCAGATGTCTGCAATTATTTCAGGGAGTATGATCAGGGATGTGATCATAACCAATAGAAATGATATGTAAATAACACCCAAGCTGTAATAAAGTGGAATTATTTTTTTCATTGGCATGCATAGTTTTGGTCTCAATTAATCCAGATTCTGACATACCTTGCTCAGAGAGGTGGCGAATGAAAATTTGTTTCAAAATCTACTTCAGTCCAACACCAACATCTCATTTCAAAACACACACACACACTTACTCTGGACAATCCACCATTTTAATTGGGATGAACTAAGAACTACAGAAGGGACTACTTGAGAAATAATCCGTATTAAATTAGTTAATCGTTTAGTTCAATTCCAGAAATTAAAGCTTCTAATTTGAAGTGACTTTAAATGATTAAGTCATTAATTGAATACTGATGTAGTATGTAAAGAGGCATTAAAAGTGTAGCAACATGGAATCAAGGCTACTTCAACACATTTTAAGGTTATTAATTATGATTCTTGTCTGGGTAAAAGCTTTAAATACCAGATGAGATTGAGATGGAGTGTAATGCCACTTTCCAGTGTCTATATCCTCACTCTGCTGTGTTGTTTAAATTGGGTGTGCATGAGGATTAGGGGGCAACCAAGACAAAGCAAGAAACAAGAAACAGTGGTGAGCACAACTTAGACAACAACATCAACAGCAACAGCTGCAGCGAAAGAATAACAAAAAAACAAGAGGAAATTTAAGGGTTTAGAAGCAGTTTTACTTCAGTGAAAGAAAAGAGAAAAGCAGACACTTTTCCACCTAGAAAGGCACAATCATGACATTTCAGAATGATCAGACAATTACACAGTGGATGCTGGTGTGTGAAAGATTCACCTAGTTCAGGTATTCAAAGTCTATATGCCAATTGGTTTATTTAACAAAAAAAAACCAAAAAACAAAAAAACAAAACAAACAAACAAAAAAAACAACAATTGGCAAAACATATTTGTTCGCAAATACACATAATCCTTTAACATGAATAATTTTTCACAAGTTCACTGTAACACACATCTACATCTTTCTGAAGCCACTGCGGATGCAGATGTCTGTTTACTTCGAGATTTATTTTCTTATGTGTTTGACTTGCCAAACCAAAGCAGGTGGTTTGCTACTTCAGAAACTGCTAACAAGAATTGAATATTCCCCCTACTTGTCATTAAAATTCTTTAAAAATATACATATGTTTCTGACTGCATACATAAAAATAGAAATAATAAAAACCATATACAGAAACCCGCTGTGATACTGGATTAGAAGAATCTTTAAAAGTCAAAATTAAAAACATCTGAGATCTACTCACTGTTAATCCAAGACCGACTGCATCAACAGGTTGGTAAAAAGGCCAGGCGAACTGGTGTCGCCACAGGGATCTGACCACTACATTCTGCATGTACTGCAGTTGGTTGGTCCTTCGGCCTGGTTTGTTAGGGTTGGTCACCTCAGGAGGTGGAGGATTTACAAGCTGTGGAGGATCTGTTTCTGCGTCTGCTGACATGATGACGATAGCTGGTCTTGCACAGATTAACAAAACCTCAGCTGGCCTCTGTTATCTTCTGTAACTTTTGTCTGACAGCTCATCAAAGCCACGGAGGGAACACCATCCCACTTCATTTCTAAGTTTCATACCAGACAATGTGATCTGTCGACATAGAGACAGCAGAGTGATGAAAGTGTGATGGGTCAGACATTACTGACATTACCTGTGCTCCAGAAGTCAAAGACATACAAAATAAGCAGCCTGGATGGACTCTCGACAGCAAAAGGTCACAGCAGAATACACAAGCTTGCTTACAAATGTAACTCCAGACAATGTGCACAGACATTGAGAGTTTACCTTGGTAACACAAAACATTTTAACTGAAAAGATGCTCACAGGAATTGATCTGTCTACCTTTAAGGCTACATGATAACGAGTGATGCATGCATGTTTTACAACTGCTGTGACCGATGCAGGCACTTATGTTTACGTTTTGGACAAGTTGAAGAGTGACTGTGAGTGGTGAATGAAATGAATTGTTTACTGTCATTTAAATGACAAAAATGTTGCGGCTTTCCCTATCTTGTGGAAACTTTATGGTCGATTAATCGTGCATTAAAAATGTCTCAGTACATGGTGGTGGTGGTGTAGGGAGGTAGGCTAACGTTTGTGTAAAATACAGTTAACTGTGGGGCGGTTTACTGTCATTTTAAGCGGAGCCTCTCATGTCCCCTGAATTACAGTTTACAAGCAATAACATAAATTAAACTGACTAGACTTAAATAATTTCACCATCATACGTGCAATACGTTAACATGCTGGACATATGACGAACCAGATCTGCTTTAGCTGAATTTCATACAGCCAGGTCTAACGTTACTTTGGAATTTTGCACACAAAGTTTAGCATGGATAGTCTCGCTTTGTTTCTAGGAGGTTCCAAACAAAGTTTTCACACAGAGCCTTGTCGGAGATATGTTTCCGTACAGCTAACTTTAGCCGTGTTCGTGTCGCGGCAGCATAATATGTTTGTTTTCGTAGGGAACGACGGGGGGAGTCGCTGCTAAAATAACATACAGGGTAAACTACTGACGTTTGTATACTCTGTTTCTACAAAAGACACCCTGGGACGACAGTTCAGACGCTATTCAACTTCAAAGGGGGTTACAGCCCGTAATGAACGGTCAACACAAACTTCGAAAGTGAGAGCACTCTTGTGAAAACAAACCTTATGCTGAATCTCAGCTAGGGGAGCCCCATTAGCCTCCTGTTTGGCTAGTAAACCAAGCTCGACTCTGCCACCTACTGTGTTGGAGCTTCTTCTCATCCCTTCTTTTCTTCTTCTCCTCCTTCTTCTTCTTCTGCTACTACTGCTACTTTTGCTCTAAATTTGCAGCAAAAAAACCAACATTGAATTCTTTGCATTATTCTCACTACTCACCATTTTAATTGGGATGAACTAAGAACTACACCGAAATTAATTCCATTCTTTTTCCATCGTAACTGCTGCATCGAATCATTAAATTTTGTTTGTTTGTTTGTTTTTTTTCGGTTTATCACAGTGTGTTCACACCATTGCGGTTTTAAATTTCAGAGACTCAGAGAGATTTTATGCATTAGCATTCCATAATGTGTAATAACCTAGGCCCCTTATTCGTCTAATAATATAACATAAAATAGTCAGTAGTGACCGTGGCAACAAAGGAATAATCAATAATAATCAACTGAAAAAAGGTTTGTATATCCCATAAAGTCACACTTTAAAGGGATGTTTTTGTATTGTCGGTTATTTTTCATTATATTAACATAGGTTCCTGGGTGTTCCACAGTTAGCCAAGGATGACAGGACTGAATGGGGACCTACATTTAAACCGTTTGGTAATGTAGATGACAAAATAAGTAATTTGCCTTTGACTCTTCTTGTCCCTCATTAGTTTCCGTTGCTTCTGAGGGTAATACGCATGCGCACAGAAGCACCACCGCACCACATTCCCCGCTTCTCCTCGAAGGCAAACATCCATGAGCGAGTCGTTTGGTTTATATGTTTTCCATGATCGTCTGATCAAAATACGTGTATTTCTCATTCTAGTTTTTACGAGGACTACAAGCTTGACCGTGAAGCTGCATTAAATCCCTGTAAGTATCGTTTTTTGATTGGTTCCTCATTGTTTGAATGGAGGGCCCCTCCGTGGCAGCTCAGCCAATTTGTCAACAGCATCAGTGCATTGAAATCAGACGGTTACATGATCACACTTCTATCAGTTGCGTTCAAATCTGTTGGATTCCAGGTTGTGTTTTTATCTCGTTCCATTGGGCTTCAAATTCGTAATGTAGTAATAATCTACAGTATTTTGACAGTTTCTATCAGAAAGGATTTCTCAACCAAGGCCCTTTGTTCGATATTTCCTCGTTTCATATTTATTACATTTGAACACAAATTACCGTATTCGTACTTACTACCAACTAGCTAGTTTCCTAACTGCAGCTGACTGACTATGAAACGTTTCTATGTAACTTGGTTCTTTTAACTGTAACGAGCCCAACGAATGTTAGCTAGCTAAATGCTAGCCGAAATAGCTAAGTTTATATTTTTAGGAGAAAGCAGCAACGCATTTAACACCCTTTAACAACTCGACGTCAGGAAAATAAAAATCGTTTTCTGTCATAGATTTAAATAATGGTCGCATAGCTATGCATCGTCTGAAATAGCTGTCATAGCTTACAAGACTAGCATAAATATCAGTTTGGTCAGTTAAACCAGGCATATACTATGTAGTCCAATCAAAACAAAATAAACCTCTTAGATTATATGATGTTTCAAATCAATGTCAATCAAGATCAACCGTGCAAATGCTTATTGTAATCACTTGTTTACTCACACAGACACACACACACACACACACACTCTATATTAGATGTATTGTGACACAGAGTTGTAGTTGTCTTATCATGATGCCCTGCAGACCTTATAAATATGCTTTACCATCTCACCTTTTAATACTAGTCAACATTTGAAGCCTGCACATTGCTGTGTCTTGTCAAATCCTCAGCCTTATTTTTTTTCTGGTCATCTGTGAACATAAAAAGATATTTAATTGTTGTTTCTTCTCCGTGTCAGGATCGTGCTCATTTCCTCACTATGGCAACAGAAGATAAGAAACCAGAGACTGACACAAAACCTCCAGTCGTACCATCAGCATCTGCCAGTCAAAACAAGGTTTGAATTTTTAAAAATATTTACAGTATTTGCCGCAACCTCCCATTCTGTTGTGGGTTTATTTATAGTAAAGATGAACTGGGTGAGGGAGCATGCAGAGGTTTTGATTTAATTTTGATGAATAGATGTTTGCCCATTTGTCGCACATCATGGGGAGATTTTTGAATATCATGTTTTTTTATTTGCAGTCTGCACCAGCCAAGCCAAACTACAGCCTGAAATTCACATTAGCGGGCCACACTAAAGCCGTCTCCTCCGTCAAATTCAGCCCGAGCGGAGAATGGCTCGCCAGCTCGTGTGAGTTTTTTCTCCATTTCCTTTTTCATATTTCATTAAAACCGCATTTAGGCCACAGTTAATTGGGATGCTACCACCGATTATTTTCATTTTCCATTTATCTGCCAATTATTTTCTTGATTAATCCATGTATGAAAATTATATTGCAAGATATTTTGTTATTTGCCTTCATCAGTATTATGCCGTGTTATTTTAAAATAGTGAGCCTTTAGCAACGCTGAATGCATATTTAATTTGTCTTTCCAGCTGCTGATAAGCTCATCAAAATTTGGGGAGCATATGACGGCAAGTTTGAGAAAACCATATCTGGACACAAACTTGTGAGTGCAACAAATTATTTACTGCTACAGTGTTTGTTTTGTTGTTTGTTTGGAAAGGTGGGATACTCATATGGAGTAGTTGCAATTTTCTCTTTGAGAAAGATTACCAAAAAAAGAGGCCAGTTGAAACGCAGAGCATATGTACCATGTAGGTTCAGTCTTTAGACGAGCATCAGTCATTGCCATAAATCACTTTGCAGTCAGCCACAGCTTTATTATCTATTTTCCTACATCCATCTTTGCCGTCCTAACCAGAACCTTGACTACTATGAAATCTAATTATTCTCATGCATCTGCAGGGTATATCTGACGTGGCGTGGTCCTCTGACTCTAACCTTCTGGTGTCTGCATCTGATGACAAAACCCTGAAGATCTGGGATGTCAGCTCGGTAAGAAAGCAGATGAATCCCAACGATTGCACTACTCTCGTGTTTGTGTGACTTTAAAGGATCTGGTTGTCTGGTTGTAAAAAGGGAACTTTTTCTCACCATCACATCAACTACCTCAAGGGCTTGAATCACTGGCACTATATTCAGATCACTGCTTTATGACAATGCTGCCTTCTAAGGAACTACACAATGCTGCTGAATCAAACATGCGCCGACTGTGAATAAAGGTTAGAATAAGATTTGTAGGACCGTGCAGACACGCAGGCTGCAGCAGCGGCTCACGCATTTCACATTCAACAAATAGAAAAATGGAATGCATTCACATGCTTCAGATCCACACCTGTGGTTTGTGTTGGTGTTAAATTCACATCAGCCTTTAAAGCTGCAGTCACTTGGACTGTTAACTTTATCTTTTCGCTGTCAAATGACTTTTGGCTAGTTGTTTTTTTTGTCAATGGTCAGCGTGTGACACTTCAACTCATTTTCTTTTAATCTAGGGAAAATGCCTAAAAACCCTAAAAGGTCACAGCAACTACGTCTTCTGCTGCAACTTCAACCCCCAGTCCAACCTTATCGTGTCAGGATCGGTGAGTACGGAGCTTTTGGGGTGAAACGGGGGGAGGGATTAGGAGTTAATTAATGATTTTTGTGTTTTTTTGCTTCCAGTTTGACGAGAGTGTACGAATATGGGACGTGAAGACCGGGAAATGTTTGAAAACGTTGCCAGCTCATTCTGACCCTGTCTCCGCTGTAAGTTCATTTTTACCCTCAGCATAAGAGGAATCTTGTTGATTTAACATCAACATGGCGCCAATAGTGATGGTGTGTCTCTGCTCGCAGGTTCATTTCAACAGAGACGGCTCCCTGATTGTGTCCAGTAGCTATGATGGCCTTTGGTGAGAACATATAGCTTTATTATTATAACTAATCCCCACCCCCCCACCCCACTTCACTTATGTTGCATCCTTGCCCACAGTAATAGGACATGCCAGGGGAGAATGTCAAGCTGTGTTCCTCATTAGCAAATTACTACTCAGTCACTTTGAGACCTAATGAAGCTTGTAACTTCTCTGCAATATTACAGCATGCAATTACGTGCTATTGGTTTTGCTGGTCTCAGAAGTTTTGTTTCATTTAATAAAGAAAATAATTCGAGGTCTCATAGCTGCTTGAATAAAAACGAATGGGTGCTTAATAGAAATGAGTGTGTAGTTTTGTTTGATTAGCATATTTTAACAAATAGTGATCCTGCACAGTGGAGAGATATTTCAGCAGATGTAATTTAATTAGCCATATTCTCATTGTACTATTGCTTATTAGCACTGGTGTTGTTAACATTCTATAATCATGACACTATGTTTGCTTTGTATTTGAGAGTACTTCATTGTGTGTTAGCTGTAGTGTTTTGGAATCTGTGATTGGCTGTTTTGTTGTCCTGCGCTGACCATTAGGGGTTGATACTTGGACTGTTGGATAAATGGATGCTCAGTTTGTGGAAACGTTGGCCATTTGAGTAGACCGAGTGTAGCACAAACATGCTGCTTGTGAGGGTTTATGTAGGACACACATTTCCATATGTTTCATGTATTAACACTACATTAAAACAAACTACAGCTCGACTAAGTCCATTCAAGTTGCAGCGCAAATGTAGTAAAGCTCGCTGCTGTCAGTGCCTGTAACAGCTGTTGTGTCTCTGCAGACACGATTTAGTTATCGCTTTTCAAAAAAAAAAAACAAGCTCGTCTGGTTTTCCTGGCAGCATTCTTCACTGAGCTGTCGCGCTCCATCATTTTAAATCCTGGCAAACAGTGTTTTGAGACTAAAGATGAATACTTTGAAGTGCACGTGGAAGTCAAAAGAGTATCTGAAATGTGTAGTTGATGGGGATTACTTGCAACTTCTGTGTTTGCATGATTTTTGTTTATTTGCCAATGTATTTATTATTATTTATTTCATTTCCAGCCGAATCTGGGACACAGCATCGGGGCAGTGTTTAAAGACGCTCATAGGTAAGATTACTCTGTTTTAATTTTGTGAAAATGTCCACTACATATTAGGGATTTAAATATGATTTGACCCTTTTAGTGTGCTGACGGTGCTCCTGTTCTTGTCTTCACGTTAGATGATGACAACCCTCCTGTGTCATTTGTCAAGTTCTCTCCTAACGGGAAGTACATCCTGGCTGCTACGCTGGATAAGTGAGTAATGCACCTGCAGCACAGTGAAGTCAGTTATGCTTTTTATCAGCTCTGTTTTTACATGGTTTCCACCAGCAGATGGCAGTATGACACTACACTTAGCTTTCCTCAGCTGCAGGTTTATATAAACAGATGGATTAATGGACTGAATATGATTCAGTTTCACATTGTTTTAATGTTGGTTGTTAAACAGTTGTGTTTGTGTTCACTTGTCAGCACGCTCAAGCTGTGGGACTACAGCAAAGGAAAGGTAAGCTACTTTGACACACTAAATAATTTTTCTTTTATTCTAAAATACAACATTCATCTTGCAGGTTGTTTGTTTCCAGTTTTGTTTCATTGGAAGATTGTAAATTGCTGACATTTGCTGAGTGCTGTTTACTGTTAACTAATTTTTGTAATGCTATTTTTTTTAAGCCAAGTTGCATCAGAGCATTACAAAATGGTACTTGTTTACTGGTGAATACTTTCTATTGCTGATGGTTATATTTTTTACCACGTGTTGCAGATATAAAACTTTTCATTTTCATTTCAGTGCTTGAAAACATACACCGGCCATAAAAATGAGAAGTACTGCATATTCGCCAATTTCTCTGTCACGGGTGGAAAGGTAAGAACTTAGCAGTTGATTCACTCGTTAACATGTGAGACATGTTCTTACTAAACCTCTTCTCAGTACTGAATGCCTCACTTGCACGGTTTGCGTACTTATGTTTGTTTTACGCTCTCGAAATGATTGACGTGTGCAGCCAAGTATAACTGGGCGACTGTTCTCTTGCAGTGGATTGTGTCGGGCTCTGAGGACAACATGGTTTATATCTGGAACCTGCAGACGAAGGAGATTGTGCAGAAACTGCAGGGCCACACGGGTAAAGACACACCGGATCTCACTTTAGTTTTGAAAGGGCAGAGTTTGTCTTAACAGGCTGACACTTTGCTCTGAGGCAGTGTCAGCTGTCCTTCAGTGAGCAGTGGTTAGAGAAAATGCTGTGTTTTTAAGGCTTATTTCGATATAAGTTTCAATTTCAATTTTCCCGTCTCATTTCTTCCTTTCAGATGTCGTCATATCGACTGCCTGCCACCCGACAGAGAACATCATTGCATCTGCGGCTTTAGAAAATGACAAAACCATCAAGCTATGGAAAAGCGACTGCTAAGCCCTTTCTGATCTTTTGGGCTTTTCCTTGGTTCTTTTTTTACATCTAATTTTTTTTTTTCTACTTTTTGTTGTAAGAAAAGAGGACTCGTTTTGTAACAGAGAGCTCCTGCAGGACGCAGAGGGCTTTCAGGTAATGAAAATCAGCAAGGGGAACCAAATGAGACACATCAACTACACACAGTACGAGCTGAGTCGGTCCTACAGCGGACCTGTTCCCCATCTGAGATGTTCCATCTGTCTGTTAACACGTGCTGGGTTTTGTTGGTGACTTTTGTTACTCGCCTCTTGTTCTGGTGCTTCAGTATTTGTGACACTGCGTTAGCTCTGACATCACTGCTCAAGACCGACTCACACTCATGCATTTCTCGTCTTTTACAATAAATCTAATGGTTAATTGGCCTTTCTATAATTTCTTTTGCCTTTTAATTTGTCTGTGTAATTGTGTAGCATTGTCTAACTGACATCAGGCTTTAGGTTAAAGAAAAAAAAGGACATATAAAGATCAGTTTGTCTTATTTATTCAAGTGGCACCGCTGTCAGTGTTTTCTTACGATCAAATGCCGGATCTTGAGTAAGTGCTGTGCCATAATGAGATGCATTTTCCAATACTGTATATTCTGTGCAGATTATTACAATAGCAAAGCACATTTTAAAGTGTTGGAAAAAATCTTTATAGTCCTATTGGTGCTTTGAATTTAAGCCCCCATTCTATTAAAAAAAAAAGTGATTTTACAGTTTAACAGTGACCAAATGCAGTTTTGTGTTCTAGGATTCTGTACATACTACATTGACACTTATTGTGATTTGATTATTTTAGCTGGCCTTTTTTTTTTTTTTTTTTTAAAAAAAAAAAATTCTCTTTTGCTTAATTAGCTTGTGTAGTTCTGCACACAAAGCCAGCAGCGTCTGTTCTCTGTAGTCAGCCTGGATTTTGTGGATTATATGTTTGCATTTGACAGCTATAACCAGCGTCTTAATAATAAAACCAGTTTTTGTATGTTTCATGGTCGTGAGTCCTGCATCAGAAACATTGCACAGAATCAGCTGGCATCAGTCAAGCTTGCTTTAAGTTTTTTTAATAACTTTTTTTTTTTCTGTTCATGAAAGATAGAACATCAGAGAACAACCCACAAAGAACAGATGACAAAATTCCATCTCCTTAAAAATAGGCAAAAATATAATGAAAGAAGACATCCCTGTCTTGCAGCGACAGGTTGAAAATGGCAAAATAAAGGCGACACAGTTAGCAAGATGCCAAAGCCAACTAATCCTCTCAGCTTAAATTTTCAATCTGAAAATTGTCTCTTGCCTCATTGAATAAGCTTTTCCACAACGTATACGACAGCCCACAGAAGAAAAGGGAGAGAACAGAGTACACAAGCAAGGGATAAAATTACCTTTGTACAAAAATATATCTTTTTTCCAAGTGTTTTTTTTCTCTTTTTTTTCCACTTGAACATTTTACTGTCTATGCAACAAAGAAAGCAGTGATTGTGTCACAAGCTCAGCTTTTCCTGATTACACTTTTTGAACATACAATTGCCAAGCAACACATACATTTTCGAGGGTTTAAAGTCTTAACCTTTTGTTTTTTTTTTTTTCTCTTTCATATATTTTTTTTTTTTTATTTTGAGGTCCCATAAATTGTTGAGAAGAAGCTGGTTTTTGCAGGGTTTAGAGCTGCTGCGTTTCTGCTGGTTGATCAGGATTGATTTTTATAAAGTCAAAGTCAAAAATGCAAAAACCCCTCAAATTTAGGAAAAAAATACAACCATCAAACTCTGAGTTGAAGAACACCTGGTGTGGTACAGTTTGGTCTAAAAGACTTGTCTCCCTCTTTCAATGTTGGAAATACTCAAGGAACAGAGCTGTCGATATATATTTATAAATATATACACATGTACATATTAACAAAATATAGCTTTATGTTATAAAGCATTCATGTTGGTGATCATTCTATGGGTGATCATTTCTTTATCTGGTCAAGGAAATCCTTGTCTGTTTATTTTCCTGCAGGGGAGCGAGCGCGCACATCATCTACATTATGGCTTAAGTTACCTGCAATCACCAATCAGTAAACTAAGAGGAGGAGACATCAAACTTGAGGGAACAGGACGATACTCAGTTTAAAGTAGTTTGTTTTTCACCCAATCAAACAAACATTTCATTGCTTAATAACCGCTTTTCTTGATTAAAATGAGAAATAATCATAAAACAAGCCTGCTCTTACAACAAGAGAAGTTTGCCATAATGCTGAAGCTGAAAAAAACGAAAATGAAAAATGTCCATAATTTTTCCAGGATATAAATACTGTAAACTGAGCTTGAACTGGCAGTCAATACTGTCACCTGGATAGTTCATAATAATACAGGCCACCTCAATAAAACTTTTGAGTCATATACAACAAGCCAATAGGCCATACTGTAGTTATTGCTACTTTTTACAGTTTTAACAAGCACAGACACTGAGGTTTTTTCTGATCAAGAGGAAAAAATGATGATGATAACGCTGCGAGAAAGTGCCATCTTTTTGTCTGATTAAATACTTGTAGAAAAGATTCAAGTAATGTTGCAGCGCTGCTTCTCTTTCACTAGAGGGAGCTCACATCTCTCAAACAGCTGCCACATCCCTCTCTCTTGTCTTTGCCAAACTGCTCTCTGACTCAAAGTAAATGTTCTAGTCCTGCTTCACGTGTACAGTATGTGACATTTCAGAGCTCTATGGAACCAACTCTATGCCCTTTCTTCATAAGAAAAAAAAAAAGGAGATTACTGGGTGTATGGAGATCAGTTTTACAGATGTAGAACAAAACCTGCAGAGCAAAACCCCTCAATGGAGGCCCTTCAGTGAAACTTACACCCAAATCATGATGGAAAAACTGACACATGGTCAATGTAGCACTTGTGTCTAGGTTGGTGTCAACGTTTTTATGGAGACCTGATGGTGCCATCAGAATAACTTTCAAGCTCAATTATTCTCAGTTAATATATTCACCAAAAAAAAAAAACAGAAAAAAAAACAAAAATAAAATAAGCTGAAGGTGGAACAGGAGCCAACACCCAGCCAATAAAAGTTCCCGCTTCCGCTCTGTGGATTCATTTAATCTTTAAAAGACATGCTGAGCACTTTAAAGTCAGTATGAGTAGGATTTTTCAGTTGTGGTTTGTGAACACAACATTCAAGATTGTCCCCTCCTCCCCCATCTTAAGGACACCCAAAGTGCACACCCTCTGACCGCGACTGCCAGAACACAGCCCAGCGTACCACCTGCAACCCTCCCACCCTGTGCATCATTACTGGCTGAGAGCTACACACCCATTACCAAAAGGCTGACGCCCAGAAATGACCCAGAAACAGCAACATAAGAAATTTTACGCAAGAAGCAGGGTCTCCACAGATTCAGACACCACTACACACTTCTAACGGGTCATCAGTCAAAAGTCATCTGTTTGAGTCTAAACACTGTTTCTGAGAAAAACCCCACTCAGTCTGCCTTTAAATCAAAATCACAAAAATGAAATCTGTAAATATCAAAGCAGGAGAATAATTAATTATGAGATAGATTATGCTAGGCACATGGTAGGCACAAAAAAGATTCAAATTTAGATTAGATTAAAACCCTCAATTTAATTCAAAAATCTGTAATTTAAAAAGAATATTGATGGAATTACTAAATAGATTTTATCATCTGATTTTCCCATTTCCTGGTGCATTGCAATGCAGTTCTAATTAATGTTATATATTAAGATTGAAGAATATTAAGATTAGTGGCACACTCAAGCCTCCATATTCGGTGATTAACCATCTCAGTTTATAATGAAAACATGGTGCTCAGGGCTTTTTCTTTCAAGACCAGATAGTGTCAAGGTGCTTATGAAACAGTGGTGAGTATGCAGATATAAGAAGGAAATCCTTAATCTAATTTTCTTTTAGTCCTGTTCTCAGATCATAGTCAGCAACAGCTATTATTTAACATGACCTTTAAATCTGCTATGCTTCACTCTTCCATAAAACACTTTCAAACGAGGGCCGAGAGCTGCTTGTTTTCAGTCAGTCAGTCAGCGGTGGATAAACCAAGACAGAATGACTGAATCTAATAACTGAACAGTACTCCATTCCAGGAAAATATTACAGCAGACCCACACCTCACAAACACTTGTTTTTATAAGGAGTCAGACCTGTTTAAGCCATGCTAACAAGCACTCGCTCTGTGGACAATCTTTGGAAATGCACTTGATGCATAGTTTTGCAGCAGCTGCAGCACTTATAGAGAAAGAAAAGAGGAGGGAAAAAAAGCAGATCATGGGCATAAAGCATATTTATACACAACATGGAGATATTTAACATTTCAGTTCAACTTGAGTGACACTTGGTTGTCCAAAGAAGTGCAGAGAGAGCGAATGTGTGTGTATGTGTGTGTGCGTGTGTGTGTATGTGCGTGTTCTGGATTGGGCCTGGGCCAAATTCCACTTCGGAGGTCGATTACATCAACATCATCTCTCCGTTTAGGAACCCGACTCCACTGTCATGAGGTTAAGTGCCAAGTAACAAACAAACAAACAAATAATGGCTCTGCTGCAACGCCAAGCACTTCTCCCACATCCTGAAAATGGTTAAACGAGTATCAAGAACTGAAGGTCGGAGGGATGGAAACTGAGGTAATTGTGCATTGCTGCTGCTGTTAAAAATCAAAACATAACGTCATAACGTCAATACTGTGTACGGTTGCAACTTTCTGTACAGGTAGATATGAGGCGTACTGAAGAAAAGCTAACACCCGCTGCACCGAGCAGAGGGATTTCTGAGCATGGAGGTGTAAAGGTGTGCTGAAATTCACATGAAAGGAGAAGCAGAGAGGTCGGAGAAGGGACGGACAAGGAGCCCAGAGGCCAGCGAGTTTTACCACACGGATGAGACTGTGTGCTCACTTTCCAGCCATCCAAGTTTATGTTGTGAGGTTGCAACAGAGGCCCAATTGTTTGAAACAGGATGACAAAAAGTTGTTCCTGGTGCCTGCTGTGGAAGCCTTTCAGAGCATCATGTAGCACAAAGCTAACGTGTGGCTAATTTACAGCAGCCTGCATCTTCCCGTGTTCGCAGGACAGCACAGATTGTACACGACGAGTTCTCCCAACTCTTGTTCGATCGATTAACAATAACTGAAGGACTGATCAGTGAACGATCAGTGAACATCCTCCCTGATGTCACACAGTGCTAATATAGTAAGACATGTTTGTATTTGTTGGAATTGGCCAGAGACCTGAGGTTTTCTGAGCACTTGCAGTCTTGACAACCCAGCTCTGAGTTCTACTCAGGAAAGCTCACACATCACAAACAGCTAGTGCAAGACCTGACGCCTTCAGTCGAGTCAGGCAGGAGTTCTTTTGAGCAGATGTGCTCTCCCCCCGCCGTCCCCACCCCGAAGTAAGTTCAGTCCTGAAAGAGAGAGGGAGAGCTCAGCCTGAGGTTCTCCCAGTCCACGATTGTCCTGATCACAACGCTGAGTGTCCAAATATGACATCACCGCTGTTTTTGTTTTCTTTTTTTTTTATACATATATACTGTATACCTGCAAGCATAACTGTGGGTGTTAAAAACCTGATCGTCTCTACTTTGTCTTGTCAAGGTGCACAAACAGCAAGGATGAAAACGATGGCTCAATACGTTTCTTTTGTCCTCTGTCCGACCTTGTTTCAGTCCACTGTTGTCACTCGAGTTGCCGTGTGATTTTCATTTACTGTATACATATATATATATATTTTTCTTATTTATATTTATCTTACAAGGTATAAAACAGACCCATAGACATGATAATTTGAAACACATCAATTGGAGCTGAGGAGAGGAAAAAGGGAGGGAAGGAGGGAAGAAGAGGTTCTCCATTAAAAGTGATCTGTCCCTTGCTGGAGATGGGATTTTAAAAAGGGTCCCGCTCCTGATCCAGGGTTGAGTGGGAGGTATTGGGGTGGAGGAGGGAGGTGGGAGGAGGGGAGCTCCACCCTCTCTGCTATTATGTCATTTGATGTGGGGCTTCTAGCATCTCCATAAGGAAGGTGTCAATGGGCGTGTCGCCGATGAGCTTGAAAAAGAACAAGTGCTCCAGACACTTAAGGCCGATGGAGCGCAGCGCCGGTAACCGCAGCAACAACTTGGCAAATCTGTCACAACATA
Organism: Scatophagus argus; assembly: GCF_020382885.2. NCBI lineage: Eukaryota > Metazoa > Chordata > Actinopteri > Scatophagidae > Scatophagus > Scatophagus argus. Next base: position 14,813,406 of record NC_058512.1, on the reverse strand, counting down.
ACAAAAATTAGACATAAAGATATTATACAGTTGACAACAAGAAGGAGGGATGTGGAGAAAAACAATCTCACAACAAACTACACAGGCATAATTTATGTCTGGCTCATGCAAGAGGTGATCAGTTACATTTCACTGTCCAGCTGTCACTTCTCTCATCCCAAGACTGCCCCTTTGCCCCACTGCCTTGGAGTAAAGCAGTGCTTTGCAGCTGCTTTGCTTTTTTAAGAGTTTTTTTTTTTTTTAAGGGGTAAGCATTCAACTATAACACCGTCACAGTATGCTAATCCTGTGATGACATGTCTTTGGCAGCTCTATTCATATTTTCTAATCGCTTCAGGTCTGTAAAGTGACCACTGACACAACTAACTTTGTTTTTGTTTTCTTCTTCTTTTTTTTTTCCCCCCCAGTGTGAAACCCTCATAAGAGCAAACCAAATAAGGAAGACACAATTAGGATAAGAATGCAAAAAATGTTCTTGCATGAAGCCCCATTTCTTTACTTATTTTGAGATCCGCAATACATCTGTGCAATGAATCAAATGCGTCTGATAATAGCGTGAAAATGATGAAAAATGTGGATGTTGTATGTGACAGCTGTAATATTTACCTTATAAAGGCTTGTGTGGATTGGAGCTTAAAATAAATACACGTGTAAGCCATACTCTTTTTGTATTTCTCTGGCTGTGGATTGCACAGTTTATCTCAGCACCAGAGTCTGGGGATGTGCACAGTCATTTCTGTTTGTATCTATACCTGCCAGGCTGCTCAGGGTACTTCTGTTTGCAGTAGGCCTCTAAAGACGCATACACTTTCTCTCTCAGAGCCTCTACCTCACCGGGGTTGGACAGTCCTTTAGAGTCTGTGGAGATGCACACAAAAATAATATTAAAAAAAAAAATTAACAGCGGCAAACCTGTGCCTTTTTCTAATTAAGAGTCCTGTATGTGCTGCCACATGGGCTCCTCGCAGCAGTTTGTGATGGAGAGCAGAGACTTACTAACTTACAAGTTGAGTTTTAACCCCGCATGCTCGCCGTGTACATGTGTCACCACATTCTGGGTTAGTCCAATTAAGACTGTAATTTCCAAGCTGCGCTAATTTAAGCCTCACTGGAGGACTCGTCTTTGATTAACACAAACACGTCATTGATTAACATTTCTGAGGAACAAAGCATTGCACGATTGATCAACAATGAATGAACATTTGTTGTTAATTGCTGGACTCAATCACACAGTGTGGGAAAGGAAGGACTGAACCCCCCTGCCCCCTCCGCGTTCTGCTTTCTCAGTCAGGCCGGTGAAGCCCAAATTAACATGGAATCAGGCTGAGAAGTGAACTGGGACCATTGGACCTGGCTGTGGCCCGAACAAAATGTGAAACACAGAAGATCAGTGTGTCTGGGCTGAACAGATCCACAGTGGCCCCAAGAGGGACAGAAAGGGGCTCCCACAGTGAGTCATTAAAAACCTGGGTCACACTCACAGGTTGGTTTTGTAGGCTTGGGTGTCATGTGGATCAGGTTCAAATACAGAACAAAGTACTGATAGCAGGAGGGACACATGTCTTGGCAGAGCATGGGCAGGGGTTAAAGAAAACCTGGTGCCATAGTCTTTCTCTCTCAGATTTTTACAGAATAACAAGAAAATCACAAAAGGATGTCATATTACAAAAACAAACAACAAAACATCCTTGTACTGCATTTGTGATTGCATTTGTGACTGATGAATATGACTGACGATTGGTGGATCCCAATTGTGATTTTTTTTTCTGCATAATCTTCTTCTCCATCCGCAGTAGAAAACATATGGTTGAATACACTGATTCTGCACCTCTCTGAAGTGGTGTATTTACCCATATTTTGGTGAAAATATCAATATTTGCAAGATACTTTGAATTCTTCTGGGTGGTGGAGAAGGGGATTATACTGCAGGGGTGCTTTGAGAGGTTCTTTTGGATGTTTTGGTACTTTCCTCTTCTGCTGTGAAAAACTGTTGCCATTGAAATGGATTGTAACCAATTTTAGACTGCGTCAACAAAGAAACTACATAAGTTTTACAGCCAGCTGCCAAGCATACTGGAGGGGAGAGTTTGATACTCAAACAGAGATCTTAGAGTATCGCTAAGCTCCAAATGAGTCATATTTTATTCTGTCGATATTAAGGTTGCTCGCAGGCCTACAGCACATCTTTGAACTTGACTAAGAGCTGTGACTGTTCTCTCAGCGCATTCACACGCAGGAAATATGTCAACAACAATGACTTTGCACTATTATTTTATGTATGAAACCTCAAAACAACAACTGATAAACTCAAATCAGAGCCAGTTGTATTACTTTTTCCCTGACTGTGTTGCTCCACAGTCAAATTGAGTCTGTCAAGGTGTTCAACAGTACATGCTCTTATAAAACTATACATCCTTGAGAGAAGTAATTTTACTGCTTCTTTAAACTGCCACAACAAATAAAAGCTTCTACATATATATATATAGTATATATAGTGATAGTTACCTGGGTTGAAAAGGACTATGGCTCGAAGACACCCCAGTTCTGTCTTATCCATCTGCATGTCCCTCATCTTTGACACCAATTCTGTGAGCACTCTGCACAAAAGAGACAAAAAAAAAAAAAAAAAAAATAAATCAGACATGTGGCTCATTCAAATTCAGTTTGTTTAAGCCTTCTTGGCTGGTTTGTGTTATATCAGACAAACTAACGAGTGCCATACAAGTTAAGATCACAGGAAACCATTTGGGTCTAATTGGAACATTTTAGTAAATGACACACTCATGTGAATTATCCAGAATCCAGAGTGGGACATTAAAAATATGGTTTAACCTCTATCCAGCTCAAATCTATTTAAAGACAAATACATACAGGCATACTCTCAGCCCTCATTGGCACAGTTAGATGAGTGGAAAAGTTTACAATACTGCAAAGTAATTATATTTAGTACATGGTTTTCAGAAAAGGAAAGCCACAGAGTAAACACAAGTTGTAACCTAAAACCAGCACTCCCACTGTCTGTGTGTGACATCACTGGTGGGAGTGTCAGCGCGTGGAGTCACTCGAACTCCTCACCCCTCTTTGACTCGGTCACACCCTCTCTTCAGCTGCTCTTTATTTCCCTCTCGCCGCCCCCACCCCCCTGCTCGCACTCGGGTAGTAAAGTCAATTGTGGTTCTTAGCTCATTCTAATTCAATTTGCTCCGAGGAAGAACAACAGAGCCAGAAAAGAAAGAAAAAAAGGGGAAAATAAAAAGTGCTCAAGTCAATCAGTCTCTCCATTCGTACGGTGAGGAGAAAAAGGAGTAGATCAAGAAACTATCAGTTGTCTGTATCTTAATACTTGCCACAGTTAATGACCAGAGATGGAATAAGTCCTGTGGCTGTGAACGCTGATGACTGAGCACAGAGGCTGGAGATCAGAGGAGGTGTGGAGGACAGAGACACGAGGAAATGAGAAGAAGAATAGACATATGTCCAGAGACAGACTGCTGCTCATTTGGGTTCAATAAGCACCTGACAAACTATCTAAGCAATTCATTGAACGGGGGAATGGCTGACTAACACTGGTCAACAAAGACCTAAAATACATTTTTTCTTGTAAGGTTTGTAACTTTTCGACTCATGTAGCTAAGTTCAACTCAAGGTGCGATGCTGCTGAACTGACACCGCAGACTCATGTGAGATTTCACTCTGTCAGACAGCTGGAAAGTCAATAACAGTGACCAAGGTGGTCCCTGCACAAACCTTACTTCACAGCCAGTGACTTGCATGGATTCTCTTTCTTTTTTTTTTTATTCTTCTATTTCTTTTTTGACATTTTCTGAGCAGTTCAGAGTTTCTGTGTGACCACTGGTGCACACAGCTGTACATATTTAATATACTGGAGTCAATCAATAGTTCCTGCACTGTTTTCATGAAACACACTTGGGACACACTGCCGGTGTCAATATTTCAACCTCAAAACGTCAGTGTCATATTCTGCAAATCATGAACCCACTTTCGAATAGAATATCTTTATCAATGGGTGTTGCAACTAATGCTTTATTAATAGTTAATAATTATTTATTAATCTTAATAGATCAGTAATGAGTAATTTAATAATATTTTCTTACTAAATGTGTACACATTTATATAGTAGTTGAAAATAATCGTTTATTAATGATCAACAGAGCAAAAACAAGCCATTAATAAACATGTAACCCAAAGAAAGTTTTGTAGTCAGCAAGATTTTTTTATAAACTGGTAAACCAAGTTATCTTTATTTATGGATTATTACTGACTTACAGCAGTGCAAAATAACTAAGTACATTTACTCAAGTATCTTACTTAAGTATAATTTTGAGGAACTTCTACTTTATTGGAGTATTACCACTTAATGATACTTCATACTTCTGCTCTGCTACCATTTGGAAATATTATACTTTTTACTCAATTACATATACTTGAAAACTTTAATTACTTGTTATTTTCCAGATTCAGATAGATACAAGCCAAAACCTAATCAACAAATTAATGATGGCATTATAATATCAATTAGACTTTAATGATCACCAGAGAGAAATCCACAAATTACCCCACAGGATACAAATATATATTTAAAATATATATTAATAAGTAAATAATAGCACCACATTTGCCAGATGCAATATTGATTGATTAATAGTAGACACAGTAATTTACACAAGAATGCACCAATGATCAGATTTAATAATAAACATTTTTAGTACCTCGATTATGCTTTAAAATCCAGTATGTTTGTTTGTTTTATTAGTGAAAAGGTAGGTAAAATGTTAAAAGCAGTAGCTGCACGCTGCACTTAGTTTAAACATGACTACAAATGAATATGATGGACAATGTACAGTAGAATCATAATGACCTGTCAAAGATGGCACCCACTCCGGCACTATGGGCACTGTTGCGGTGGACGTGCAGCCCGGTCGCCAACAAGATCCCGTCTTTAATCGCTATCGAACGGTGCGAAAATGATGCAATGAGGAGTTCATTCCAACCTGCAGCAGAGATGGGGAGAGGGATCGAGGAAAAGTATGAGCAAATCCCTGGACAAAAGTTCACACAGCATTCAAGCAAAATGAAAGTGACAACAAAGGGGGAATTCCAATGAATCAATTAAGCTTCGCGGTAAAAGCGAGCAGCTTTCTCAAGCACAGGCATCAGGTTATTACGAAGACATTTGAATCATGCTTTCGGAAGAGACAAGCGTGTAAAAGGGATGAACTGCGGCTGCCATTACAATAAAGACAACAGGCTTGATGTGCCAAAGCTGGGGCTTGACACAGAGAGCACCAAAGACACAAGACGCCGCCTTCTGAGTGACAGGGCTCCTTTAACTGTTCTGCCTGGCAACACTCGCCTCTTCTCCCCAGAGTTGAGTTGGGTATGAGAGAAGCTGGGATGCTTTTATCTGTGATACAGCAGAACTAAAGCGGTTATTTATAGAAAACCTGAGAGCCAAGAAGAGACAAACTCTCCAGAATAATGTCTCCCTGCTTTGCTGAAGTCTCTCCATCAATGCATGTGTGCAGGATAAGGAGAGATGGGAGGATTTTTTTTTTTTTAAAGTATGGCATGGGTGTGTAATAGCTTTTTTTCCCCTCAAGGTGGATTTATAATATAATGGTGTAATTTGGTGCGACAGGCAGGCTACAAGGGCAACGTGTTGGGAGAACCTAAAAGACCTTCATGCATGTGATGTTAGTGAATGTAAGAGAAGTAACAGATGATTCACTGTGTGTTTTCATGTTGCCATTTCTGTGTTCCTGAGTGTTTGGTTTTCTTTTCCACATAGAGCAGATACACACAATGAGCTGTTATGACCTTGGTAGGTCGACTCCAGTCTCAGTCACATAACCAAGAGATTTATTCAGGGTTATGGCCACATTATACTACTCAAGCTGTTTTGTATAGATTTTTCTACCCAGACACAAATAGAGAGCTAGCACAAGCAGCTCTACTTCAGTCAAGAGGGTTTCTTTTAACAGTTAAAACATGTGCTTGGGTTTTTTGGGTTGGGTTGTTTCTTGCTTCATTTTCTTGCCATTTTAACCAACATAAAACAAAGGCTAGTTAGTTAGCCATTAGCAGGCTCGTGGAAACTGCGGACAGTGAATGCTAACAAAAGTAAAAGTAAAGAAAACATGTTCATATTTACTACTTAGGAAAGTAGTAGATTCTCATTTATTCACTCCAGTTTGGACCTCTTGTCACAATTGTCTGTGCAGGACAGACTTTTCCTTCACTCTCTAACAGTACAGTACCTACAGCGTGTGCAGTAGCTCTGCAAAACTTGCACCTTATCAGTGATCTAATCAGTCAGACTAACTGAAAACATCTGTGTGTGCGTGTAGGTGTGCAAACCCCTTAAAAAAACTGCTCAGGATTAAAAACCAAGGATCAAACTAATCTAGCCATGTTTGTTCTAATAATAAAGTCTAGAGTGGGTATTTGTCAGAATTTGCGGGCTTATTTGTACATTATTTGATCTCAACTTCTGAGTGACAGCTAAATCCGGATGTCTCACAGAGGGGACATTATGGACATTATGGAATAAAATTATCTTCATTAGTTATTAGTTGGTTGTCTGGTTTTTTGCACAAAAAAAGTCTGCCTGCTTATTTTGATGCTGCTTGTTGATGCAAATGTTGACATACCTGCTCGTAGAAGGATGACCTGGTCGTCCAGGGGCAGCTCAGAGAAGTGGGGGATCCTCTTGGCCCATTCCACCAGGGTAAAGAGCTGTTTGTCAGCTGCCTGACAGATGTTTGTCACTGGGTCGTTGGGCTGCAGGGAATCAGATGCAAGTAGACACAAATCTTGAAGTTAAAAATTCAGGTAATGCATGAAAGGTGTCATGTTTTTATTTAATAGTCCGTGTGTCCCTTTTGCTCGAGATCCTTGTGACACATCTAGCCACCTATCACTGCATGGACATTCACACTTACATGACTACAGTATCCTTTAAAGAGGAGCTAACAGGAAGACAAAACAAACAGTGATTCTGTCCCAGCTTGCAGAGAGCTGCCGGAGAAGAAACAACTTTCACCAAGCAGACTCTTTCTTTGGGGACCTTTCAGCCGGCAAACAAATCAGCTTTTTGGACAGCCAGTGGAGCTCCAGAGGCCCCTTCTGGTGCTTTACTGACACTTCACAACATAATAAGCACTTAGGAGCTCAAATGGGACAATATTACCACACTGGGTAGGGCTTTTAAACACACAGCAAATGCAAATGATTGTGTATTATTATTTTCATTTACTCATAAAGTAGGAATGATCATAAGTAAAGTGAATAATGAAGACCGTGTGACTATTCTCCTATTCTCCAATCATGTAACTGAGACAAAAGTTAAAACAACTTAAATTTGACAAAGCAAATAACTTTTGTTTCATTATCTATCAAAAGCTAAGATAAATCCATAGCCAGTCATAGTTAATCTATTTTCATATCTTGAACAACCTTTCAAGTAACATGTTTTGAAAAGATTAATTGTCACCATTTAAAATCTTAATTTCTCAGAAAAACAAAAAAAACAAAAAACATATTGATAAAAGATAATTGCTAATGGACTGGGATTCTACTGTACATTGTCCATCAAGTGCCCAAAACAGGAAAACTGGCTGGTTGTCCAGATGAACGCCGCAATCTTTTCTCAATTTCCCCTCATTAGATCTACTTAAGCCTAGAGGAGAATAAGAACATAAAAGCTACAAGAATGTTGGAGGAAGGATCTTACGGCTGTGAGGTATGGCCATATCTATTATTCTAACGTATGTATCATATGCTTTAAAAAAGCCTCTCTTCAGTCTAGGTATTTAAATGGCTTAAGTGCTGCAGTGAATATAGTACATACAGTATACTGCTGACGCAAAAGCCTGCTCCATCAAATGTACTGTATCAACCGTCTTGAACTGCAGAATAAGCAACCTCTTCAAAATAATCTCTCTAGTGAACCACCATTCTGAAGCCTAGAGTTGAATATTTTGGAGCCAGAAGTGTCAATATTTGGACAAAAATGTGCAATTGGAGATATCCTGACTGGATCTGACTGAGAACGTGAGTTTGGTAGTGACGTAAGCACAAAGCAGCCATGCCCTAAACCATACCCTGCTTTAATGCCTATTTTGCTCTAAATGAGACCATAATTTACAAAATGAACATCACACTGTATTGCAGAAGACTTGAAAGACTTGAGCTACTGAGACTATAAATCGATTAAAAAACTGTTCACTGACTGGTCATTTTCTTTTCACAAACGACTGGACTTCTTGTAACCAGTCATTCCCTGCCAGCCATTAGAAAGAATGCAGGTTTAAGTTTACTTTACATTTAGACGCCTTAAGTTATTGAATTTATTTATTCATGTAGTGTATCTTCTGTCCTAAAAAGTCAACTATACAAAGCACAGTAGTTAACGAAATACTGGTACCATCCTAAAGAAGGTAGAAGTAGGGATGTGTACATTGAAAGATGTAAACTGCAGTTGAGGTGGCCAGAATCCCCACATCCCCAGAAAGATAGTTACCAAGATAGTTATCTCTGTTTCCTCACTGCTAGCTACACAGCTGAACATGAGCATGATCATTTCTGTCTGCAATCAAAGCTCCACTGCAAAGACAAGGACTGCTCGTCCTTAACTGTCTTGATGCATCAGATTGGGAAAAATCATTCTTTTACCAACTGGGAGTATGTGAGCAATGGTGGAATACTAATGCAACACAAATACACTACGACTAAGTCCCTCAAATGTAAATCCAGTTGGGTGGGGGTCTCAAACAATACTGTCAACTACTGACAAGTAATTTACCATTATCCCAGGAGTACATACCCTGGATATGTATGTGTGTAAACAAAGACTTTGTGCACATGCTTTGCATAATTTTAAATCAAGTAAACATCCTTAAATCCTAAGTATCTTTGTGTGAACTCGCACTCCAACAATAATCGTCAGAAACTTCTCCCCAAACTTCCTCCTCCAAATCCCACGGATCGATGCTAAAACCTTGGAGGATCCCAACATCAACTGCAGCTCTCAAGAGAAGATTAGTTCAAGATGAAGGAGAAAACATCCCTCCACTGACATTCTCCTCTTATAATACGCAGGCCAAAGACTATCCCTTCTTCTCCTCCACGTTCCCTCCCCACGGTGTGAAACTCACACTGACTGCAGAGCATCACAGATATGAAAAACTTAAACCAGACACAAAGCCTAGTCTGTTTTGAAAACTGCAAGTCTTCTTTTTATTCTTCAGCAGGAGAAAGAAAACAGCCAGCCTATGAATATTTCAGCATCTGATCTCCGTGGGAGACGTGGACGGCGCAGCTCAGTGCGACAGTTTTCGTGAGCTGCACTTCCTCTAAAAAACGCATAAACAGATTTGGCTAATTCATTCCAAAGGGCAACCCCAGCCAAAACAAAGAAAAACAAAAAAGGGGCTTCAGTGTGTGCCACGGTCGAGCCATTCATAAGAATACAAATCCCAGGGTTCTCGTTAAACATGGCAAGCCTCATGAATGTTGTATGGCTATCTTAGCCGTGTTTACACTGACCTCGTTTCTTTGCCTCTGTCTGCAAAGGTGACAAGGGAGAGCAGCTTACACTCTCCTGCAACAATCCTCAGGCATCGCATTACTGTGCTTACTGTTTCACTCACAGAACAGCATTTAGGATGTTATCGGGCCAAAACGAAGAAGCCCACTGTGACCTGGTAGGGAATAACATTAACCTTTATGTGTAAAAGCACAGAAGCCCACCTAGGAATATCTTGTCACTCAACTGTAAAAGCCACTTCCTCTTCTTCTACTGCAAAGATTACAACCGAAAAACAGCAACAAACAAGCAGGAGGATGCTTGGACGAAAACAGAATTTTTAAATTAACAGGTTTTAGCCCCTTTAGCAGACTTTTTAAAAGGCTGTCACAAGCAACACCATCTTCGATCTCAGTAAATCAAAGGATTTAGAGCCACAAACACTCCACAGCCATGGTTGATCATCCTAGCAACTTAGAGAAATGCCAGGCTTGCATACTGTCCTATGAAATTTTCATCACTTGCGAAGGGGAGTCAAAGATTTGCCTTTCAATTTTTCATTATTCTGCTTGAACCAGACTATACTAGCGTGACAACCGAGGGAAAATTGGGTATTCATAAAGATCGTATGAAAATGAATCACTTAAGTGTCCCACATTTTTAGACTGAAAGAGGAAACTTCCCTGATATGTTGAAACAGGGATAAATCATCAGCTAATTATCACCTAAATAACAGCAACACCCCCTACCATAACTACAGGGAGACATATTTTAAATGCAAAGATAGTAGATAGGACAGTCAACCAGAAATAATACAAAAGACAGGAAGTCTGAGAAGGAGAGGAATACATAGAATAGATTTAAAGAGACACTCCCAGGATTAGTGGATGATAGCCCCCCTTAAGAGAGGTCCTCTCCTTGCCCGACTGAAAGCAAATTACTAACGCCTATTTAACTCCTGTTCTAGGTCACCATGAGATAAACACACATTATTCAGGTTGGCCAGACCCCAGCCATTAGACAGTGGTGGTGGCCTATTCATGATGTACGCTCATGGCCTGGGCCCTGTGATCAATTATAACATGGGGCAGCGCCTCTGAAAGGAGACCTCACAAGGTGTGGGTGAGAGTGGTGATGGTGTGTGTGTGTGTGTGTGTGTGTGTGTGTGTGTGTGTGTGTGTGTGTGTGTGTGTGTGTGGTGGTGGTGGTGGAGGGACGGGGAGGGGATTGCACTCTGTATGCAGATACTCTATTCTGGGCTCTAGTTTGATATTTTCCTGCTTACTCTTAGTAGATACCTACAGCTTTAAGTCTTTTTATTTTTTCAATTAATTTACTCTTTTTTTTTTTCCTCAATTCTGAAAGGCCCGATCCCTTATGCACTGCTGTCCACTGACTTTGGCATAACCTCCTGTGCGTCTTAGAACACTTACTTACCAGTACTGGGAATCAAACCAGGCCTCTTTGCCATGTCATGGACAGACCTTTAATTTGATCATTTTTATTTCATTCTATATTTGAAAAACATGAACAAATGGATACGAACAAACACCACTGTATTACAACTTGCACAGGGTCAGGAATTTGGGAGATGGATAACATGAATGAACATGATGATTCCACTTAAAGTTGATCAACTATAAAATTCTCAGTCCCCATACATCCATATATCAGTCTTGTTTTCATCTCTTTTCTGCAGGCTGTGTGCATCGAGGGACTCAACATGGCTAAACCCAAACACACTCAGTGCATTAGTGTGTCTGAGCTGCTAGCCACTCCCCTGTGACTCCCCACTCTTTCTCCCTCTCCCTAATGTCAACGCTCATCTCCTATGTTTCCATCTGGCCCCCAAAATAGCTCCCATTTACTCACATAACAGCCTTCACATTTCCACCTTTACTTCACAGGACATTTCCCTCCCCTGAAGCAGATGAATCCCAGAAGAAGCCCTCCCTCTCTCCTTCCATCCTTCAGTCCCCCCCCCCAATCCTCATCCACTCTCTTTGGTAGGCTGCTGCACAACTCCACTGTTTCTCATGTTCCAGCAGAATTCCTGAGAAAGCTGAGGCTTTGTGGGATGCTTTCAGGAACAGTCTGCCTGTTGCATTATTCATCACTCTTAGTCTCCTCTGTGTCAAAGACAACCCGCAGTGCCCAGCTGATACTGAGGGGCTGGATGAGGAAACTCACAGCTGAGTGTAGTAGCTGATAAAAGGTGAACAGGTAAACCAGCGCTCTACACCACAAGCATTCACCTCCAAAGGGACTAAAATAGGGAGGACAAGCGGTAATCACTCCCAGAATGTTAACATCTTTACCAGCAGGGTGTTGATACGCTTCCAGAAAGCCTTAGACTCCACAATAAAAACAAACTGAAAGTTTTACTGAAGCTTTATTACTGGAAAAAGAGCAAATAAAATGCTTTTGTAATGTGTGGTTTATGAAAAAAATGATGTAGGAGCTGCTTAGCTTGAAAAAAAAAATAGAATAAAATGTAGACAATGTTGGAAAACAAAGCAAATAACATATATGCCATAAGCCATAAATCACACACACATTTTGCTTTCTTAATGGCAGTAGCCTTGGACACATTTTGACAGTCTGATGACATCACATTACACCCTGTTCTTTATACGAGTACAACAACATCATTCTAGTACATAATATACTGTATATGGACACACTTAAAGCCTACTTGAAATGTGCCGGCCATTAAATGTTGATCAATGACATATTTCAGAGTTTTGAACACATAGGAAAACTGTTCCCACATCTATGAGCAAATGACAGAAGTGAGAAAAAGAGCAGGGTATGTGCAGAACAATATATGGCAAAGTATATGAATAAATGATATATGAAAATAAGGGACGTGACAAATGTTGGTCCATCATTTATCAGAGTCAAGAAGAGAAGCTATATTCAAACTCTCGTCCATTTTCATTGTTTATTTGCAGTCAGGTTAATCTAAACAAGTCAAGTCATTCATTCATGCTAATGTGTGTATTATGTGGCAGCGGGCATGAACAAGTACATAAAGCGGTGACTTACTGCACAATGATACGGTATGTGAGTGCCAAAGAATGTCAAAAAAAAAATGCCAACTCACCGAACTGGATGGCACACTAAGGTTGGTCTCAATGTAGGTCTCGGTTTTGGGTTCCACCGCCTGCTCTGCCTCCAGAATCTTCTCCACGGGCATGTCCTCATTGGCGCAGCTGGTGGACTCCACCTCGTTCTCATTTTTGTCCTTGGCTCTCTGGCGCTCCTCCTGAACAGCTGCATGTAACAAAACTGGTTCCGGTCACTACTGCTGTTTTTTTGTCTTGTTTTTTAACAATGTCTTCAGCAGCACACTTATGTCAAAAGATTCAGGATTTAAGCAAGACTCTAATTAAGGTTTCAAAAGCTTGTTTCTTAGAAAATGACTCAATACTGTGCCAGTAGTCATAAGATATTAAAACTGCATTAATCAATAGTTTTTATACTGACAATAAATCAACTGAAAATTAGTAATGTACTCTCAGATAATCATCACCCAATCTCAGGATTCTTTTAGTCTACGTTAACTATTTTGATTCACTCTCACCACTTTCATTATCAGCCCCATTTCAAGCAGCAGCAGGCAGCTGTTTTCGCCAAACAAGTGCTGATAGATCAAGTGCTACCAGCCCAGCATCAAATAACAGAGTTAGCTTGTAATAATAGACAGAGTTAATTGTCTATTAACTCTAAACACATGCCAATCTGCCAATGTGATGAAGATATTCCAACTGTTTCCAAATCAGCTTTTTTCTTTTTTACAAATTTTTCTATATTCAAGTGTTCTTGCCTCTAGTGCAACAAACTGATTGAAATATTGTTCAAGACACTGAACTCTTTTCCAGAAGCAGTCTCTAATAAGGGGACTGGCACTGGGAACCGCATTGATAGATTCTTATATTTTCTGCTCTAGAAAAAAAAACCAAAACGAAACGAAGCTGTATGAATCTGAGATGAAAGGCGGATGTCTCTTTTTGTTTCGCAACACATGTAGAAGCAGATGGTACAGCTTCCAACACTGAATCTTCCCTTTGATTAAATTCTACATTCTTGCGCATTTTGAGAAAACAAACACTCCATACCCTGATACACATCAGTGGAAAACTCCATAGTTGGTCCCTGTTTGTATCTGCACACACTTGTGTATACAATGTGTGTGCATTTGCTTACCCATGTCGAGTGTCTGCATGTGTGATTGCCTGCTTCAGTCAGTGTGTCTCAGTAAGCCAGTAAATAGTGCATGACCCTGTATGTATTATGCCAGTAAACACATCCAAGAGAGTTCAATCATCAATAATTGCTTCGGCAGTGCGGATGGAATTTATTTAGGACCTTAGACCTACATTATGCACAGTGCAGTGAAGAAATGTTCAAGGACTTCTTTTAGCTTCCTTATTAAAGAGATGTGCTTTTCATGCATTGCTCAATGACAAACAGCCGGCTTTAATACACAAATCATTTATAGACACATACATAATGTATCACCTGTCACTCCTTCAGCCCACGCGTGGTCGCACTGAACAAAACTCAATGAAGACTTTGTGTAGTTTTCTACGTCATGTATTAAAAAAAAAAAGTGGCTGAAATGAAACTGCATTGGTTCTGTCATCCGATTGGCTTGGCGAGGAGACACAGGAAACAGTTTGTGTGCTGAGCAGACACAGAGACTCACTGTGGCCAAGGCAAGAGAAACCGCACCACCACCCTCAAGTAGAATGGAAAAGATGCACATGTGTGTGTGCTTTGTCTTTTCAAAAGGCTATAATTTACTTAATTCAAGACACCACAGAAAAAGTGCTGCGGCTTTTTACAAGTTTATCCCTTAATGAAAAGTTTTGGACATAATGTATTGAAAAATAAAGGACTTTTGGAGATTCAATGTCAGCATGTAAGCTTACATACACACCTGGAGAATCATCCTGCCTGCCTGTCTCTCTCTCTCTCACACACACACACACACAGGGTTTGGAGGATGATCTGTCTTCTTATGGTTCCCCTACTTTGGTTTCTTTTCCAAGTTCTGAATCAGAGAGAGTGTGGTGTTGTTGGTGAGGTGGGGTGGGGGGTAGTTACAGGAGGAGAGGGAAAGGGGCCCCATTTTAGAGGAACTGCTGTCTGGCAGTAGAGGTCAGCCCAAGGGTAGAATACTTGTGTTGGAGTCAGGGAGAGGTGAGGAGGGCTGAAATCATGTTAGCTTTATCCCCCCACCCCCCCCTCGACCCTCCTCCTCTCCTCTCCTGACTGGGAGAGCATAAATTCATTTAATCCTGTTTTTCTGTGGATTCGCTTAGCCTTTTGGGCTACTGCTGCCTTGTTCTCTAACCACAGCCCTCAGGGTGTAGGGGGAGGCTTAGACAGTACTGTGAGTGAGGCGAGAGGCAGTAAATGATAATATCCATGAAAGGAGTAAAGAGCCCAACAATGATAGAAATAAAAGAAAGAGGGAGGGGAGGCCAAGAAAAGGTCAAAACAAACTGGCCAAAATGCATTTAAGAAAATGCATACTCTCTTTGTTCACTTAGCTTTAAACAGTGAAGTTACATCCAACACACACGCAACTGCAAATGCATACCTGATTAACACCTGCTGACGTCTTCGCTCTTCAGCTCCCCTGATTATACAGTACATTGCTCAGTATAATCTATGTAGTTTGTATCTGTATTCTGTAACCGTGGTGATCATAACAGTGAGAGGCAGTGATTGATTTGTTCAATGTGAGAGTGCTTAACAGCATTGCTGAGGATGCTAATTCTTAACACTCTCATAGAGTGTTAAAATTCACACCTAACTGCCCTCCCCCTCAGACAAGCCAATGCTTCTTTATTGACTCTGCTATCTGTCCTCGAAGGTGCTTCACTGTACTGCACCATAATCACAGACCAACTCAGTGTTTACAAGTCAGAGTCATTCTAAAAGACTGAAGAATGAAATTCTATATTGAGCAATTACAACCTCAGAAGAAGAACTAGCACCTTTTTCAACAATGTCAGTTTTCATGAGCCAGTCACATTTTTTTGGGAGAATAATAAAGTGGATCCAAGCAAACATGCAGTCCATAAAATGGAGATGCCTGTGTAAAAACGTGTCAGTCTTTCTAAATACATTGTTCCCTGTTTTCATGCCAATTTATTGATTATTGCTTATTGCTTTATAAGCAAAATAGTTTCTTTATCTATGCCTTTTAGCATTTGGGATTTGCACTTAGACGCTCTCAGTCCAGGTCAATAGTTAAACAGGTGATTCAAAATCTGATCCACTGGCCTCAAAACCCCATGACAATCATGTTAGTCAAACCTTAACCATGCAAATGGTATAGTGGATTATTCTATAAGCCACAATGTCTGCTGAGAGAGGTCCTGAATAAATCCTTAAATGGTGAAATGAAGCCCTTCCTGTCCACAGTGGGATATGTTATCTGATAGTTTAAACTTTAAACGATAAACACTAAACATATAATCACCAAACAAGCCATGTTTGCTGTTATGAAACTGGTTTACAGCCTGATTCAATTTAAATTTAAGTGTTTAACCACTCTGACATGGACAATGACAATATGATTTTGAAGGGAGTTTAAGTGTGATTACCAGCCTGTCATCTGCAACTACGTCTTCTGCCCTGTGAGAGGTATTAAATCTGCATCCATTTGAAAATAGCAGAAACAGCATGTGCATTTCATCAATATCCATAAATAGGGTGCACAATTTCACCCTGCTGTGCAATTACAAGACATTATTTATTTTAGAGTATTTTAGCCAAGTCTGGTGCATTGAATACCACGTAAAATAATGACAAAAGTTTGTGAAAGTTATAGTTCCCAATAACTTAGCAGGCTGTCCCACACAACTTCCAAGTTTATACAAATAATTAGGAGCACAAGAGTACGAACGGTGACATCCAGAGGATGCAAAAAAGGCAGAAGTTCAAGCAGCTTCACTGTTTTATTCTTTTATTCCTCAAGCCTACCTCAGTGAGCTCCCTGAGGACTGCCTGTTCTCACAAAGCCTCACTGTTACCACAACCAGCAGTACTGCAACAGCTGAATGCATTATTTCCCCAAAAGTGGCACTTGAAGCAGTTTCAAGCACAGTAGAGCCTATGGCTGCACAGTGTGATGTAGCAGAGCAAAATTACAGTTCCAAGTGCTACTGTAAAACTGGACTGAGGCAAGATGAAGAAAAATTGCTTAAACTGTAGGAAGAACGTAAAAAGGGACATCTTCCAACATTCTCATTCTAGGGCATTATACATGTGTCCTTTGTAACTGTGCTGCGCTTTGTCCATGTCTGCTTATGAGTTGTGCGCATTTCTACGGCAACTCAGAAGCTTTAGTGTCTTTTTTGTATTCGACCCGCATCAATTTGTCTATCAGGCAAGCAGATCCACAGAGGACGCCATCGCCATAGCTCTCCATAGTGCCTTGAGCCACCTGCACCATCAGGAGAGCTATGTGAGAATGCTGTTCGATTAAAGCTCTTCTTTCAACACCATCATCCTGGACATCCTAGTTAACAAACTGTTAGCCTTAGGCCTGCCCTCACTCACTCGTGCCTGGGTCAAAGACTTCCTGACCAGTGACCCCAGACTGTGAGCTTGGCCCCTATTTGCACACTCAGTGCTAAGCCCACTCCTGTACTCTCTCTACACACACACTGCAGTCTGTCCCACTCAAGCAACACCATCATCAAATTCACTGATGACACAACCATGGTGGGACTCATTTCAGGGGGAGATGAGTCTAGCCTAGTTCTCCTACAGAGACGAGATCCAAGACGAGACCAACAACATGATCAAAAAACAACCTGACACTGAACACGACAAAGACTAAGGAAATCATCATCGATTTCAGGAAAAACAGAGCAGTCCCCGCCCCCTATACATCAGCACAGTCTGTGTAGAGAGAGTCACATTTTCAAATTCCTCAGCACCTTCGAATCAACTAAACTCTCCTGGACCCCAAACACCACAGCAGTCATCAAGAAAGCACAGCAGCGACTCCACTTCCTGAAGGTTCTCAGGAAGACCCACTTGGACAGGAAGATGCTTGTGACCTTCTACAGATCTTCCATTGAGAGCGTGCTAACATACTGCATCACAGTGTGGTATGTCAACTGCACTGAAGAAGACAGGAAGGGGATCAGGAAGGTCACCAGCACTGCACAGAAGATCTGCGGTTGCCCTCTACCCTCCCTGAGGGACATCTACACCTTCCGCTACCTCAGCAGAACAAAAACATTGTGTAGGACAGCTCACACATGCAGGCACAAATACATACACACAAACATTGATCAGGTCAAATCCACGCCGAATGTGCTATATCCATGGGACAGTGCAATGTATTAATTTTAACAGTGCAATATATATTTACTGTTTAATCTTTTACTCCATGCTTCATGTGTGAATATGAATGTTGTGATGAATGGTGCCCGTGTAATAGTTGTGATTACACTAGGTAGAGCCAACCAAATTTCATTGTGCAGTAGTATGAAGATAATAAAGGTTTCTATATTCTATATATTTTATCTGAACGTCACATTCAACCACCAAAAGCAAAGTCAGTCTGGATTCTCCTGTCCTTTATAAAACTTTCAGTACACAGAAAAGAAATGGCCTGATAAACCAAAGCAACTACCAAATATTATATAGATATTCTGTGTGTTTCTGGACACATTGATAAAATATATATTCATCATAAGCACTATACTGCTCTTTGATTTCCTAAAATAGTGCCCTTATCTGCGTCTGAATGTGTGGATTAAAGCAGACTTGAGGGAACAGGTAAGCGGGACTTAATCCTCTACGGTATGTGCTGTACCTTCTCTCTTCATGCCCATGGCT
Source organism: Scatophagus argus (assembly GCF_020382885.2). Lineage (NCBI taxonomy): Eukaryota > Metazoa > Chordata > Actinopteri > Scatophagidae > Scatophagus > Scatophagus argus. The sequence continues at coordinate 14,794,985 of NC_058512.1, read as the reverse complement.
AAACACTTCTGGTAACGGCAGTACTGGCAGCGGTTCCTCTGGCGCTTATCAATGACACAGTCCTTGTTGTCGCGACAGGTGTAGGTCAGGTCTTTGCGCACCGTCCTTTTGAAGAAACCTTTGCAGCCCTCGCAGCTGTATACCCCATAGTGTTTACCTGAGGATAGATAGAAACGGAGATGACACATATCGAGTTTAATCTTTCTTGAGCCACATTTTTCCTTGGTCTAAGTGTGTTATTGTATAATTGATACACAGCCGTCACTTTATCACAACAGCCTGAGATCAATACACATATTAGTTGCTGTCATTGCCATCCATTCTTCTGTTTAGTAACTCATTTGCAAACCAGTGACTGCCAGAACAGCAACATAATCATGAAGAGCACTACAGCTTTCATTGCAGGTTTTTCAGGAGAGCAGAAAACAGAAACCTTTACAGTCTGAGTTAAAGCCACACAAACAGCACACAGGAACCAGCATCTGAGATAGCAAAAGAGCAATTATGATCAAAGACCTATTAAAAATCCCAAACTTTGAGTTTGGGATTTATGCTGAGGTGGCTGGGAAAGAAAAGAGGGGCCTACTGAAGGTTAGCTGCTGTTCTTACATCCCAGTTCCAACAGCTCTTTCTTTTTGTTATTTATGATGGATAAAGTCCATTTGCATTCTCCAGTGTTGCTCAAACTGTTTCTTTGTTAGCTCTTTGTTAGTCAGACCACCAGAGAAGATAAATAAAGCCTACAAGCACAGTTACATGAAGCATGACTTGCTATTAAACGTTGTTTGATTTTCCCGATTGGGCCCACATAGCACCGATGACGCAGGATGATGCTAAAACTTTCAAATGAATTAGATATCCATCTTCATCTGGAGGCTGGACATTTTTCATGGTTATCCCCCAGAAAAAACATTTAAACAAAGGGTTATTTGTTGACTGTGTTAAAATAAAGAATTCAACATGATTGCAAAGAGGGCTGCTGTTGATGTCATTAGCCTTGAGCTAACAGTTTGGTATGAGTTAAATGCTCCTGTGGTTAAAGTAATTAAGCTAACTCCTGACCAAATGGTAGCCAAGAGAACCCTGCCATGAGTATGTGCTGTGTACAAGGCCAAAAATACTCAAGAATTAACACTGGTAATGGTACACCGCTTAAATTTTGGTTACACTAATCTGTGTAGACAAAAGCGGTCTCACTTCAAAGTGGCAAAGAGAACTAAAAGTTTTAAGTATGGTAAGAGACCTCACTTTGGATATCCAAAAAGAGAACAGAGGAAGAAAACAACTAAGTGACAACAAACAACAACACATAGCTAACATGTGCAGTGATGCTAAAATGAGTAGTGAGAGCAGGCGGATGTGGTGGCTTTCTGAAGATTTCATATCCTGCTCATTTCTACTGTCTGCATCCCTCATGAGGCTCCTTAGGACAAGAAAGTGGCTGAAATTTGAACTGAACATCAACAATTATTATATTGTATTTCCCCTATAATTTATGTAATTTTCAGTCCTCACAAAAATACTGACATGTGATGCTGTGATCATGTTCCAAGCCAAACCCAGTATCTTTTCATCTCCATCTGAAACTGTTCCAGAAGAGATGTAGCAGTATTTATACTTGCACTACACAAAATTCAGTGTCAAAATGTTCTAAAACATGCTCCCCTCAACATCTGCCACTATTTGCTTTTTTGTCTTCATTTTTTTATGAGCAGTGCCCAAAGCAGCAAAAAAAAAAACGAAATGAAAGAGCAGAATTGTTGTGGGATGAGTGATAGTTTGTGCCTAGTTTCCCCTCAGAAACAGAGATCTCTGTTTCATTCAAAGCTGAATAGAATTTTAGTTTCATCAGGCCATACAATCTTTTGCCTCATGATTTCAATTTCTTTCATGCGCCTTCACGGCGCTGCGCTCAGATGCCTTTTGTCAAGAGTGGCTTCTTTCTGTCCATTTAGCCCAGATTTGTGAAGAAATCTACTGACTGTTGTCCTTCCAGGGAGATGTCCCACTGCAACAAGCCGCAGTATGTAGATCTGCCAGAGCAGTCCATGGGGCTGTTCCCTGAGCAAAGTTCATCTTTGGATCTTCTTTGGAGGTTTCTTAGTGTGGTCAGAACACTAGCTTTAGTAAGATGCTGAGTAGTCCCACTTTATTTTCATTTGGTAATAATGGAGTCTTGTGTAATCCCAGCTGTTGAGAAATTATTTTTGTACCCCCCCACAAATCTTGCGTAAATTATACATACAATTCTCTACACTTCTTAGTTAGGCCTTGACTCATGTGCATTTTTTTAAACAGTCTCCAGTGACTTTAAGTTGAGTCATTTCACATAATTTGAATTTATTTGTAAGGACCTTAAACCAACATAGTAAAATGTCTGTGACTCATCTGTACAAAAGCTGTAAGACCACAAAGAGTGTAAAAAAGGCAACCAGTTTGAAAAACTTCCTGAAAGTACTGTACACTTATAACTCTCTGATTCCTTTCCTATGACATTTATCTGGAGTAAGGCCATGTCATTTCATTTTAATTTAATTTAATTCAATGATTCTAACTTCAGTGCCATTCTTTTGTGCAAAGAACAGTACACATGGTTGTTCAGTGGGTGTTCATCACAGTCTGATGCCACTAACCTGAGGAGCGGTCACCACAGATGGCGCAGATGTGTTTGGTGAGCGACAGGGCAGTGCCTGAGGGCTGGGCAGGCACTTTCATCACACCGTTGAGGCCCAGCGGGGGCTTGATGTCCTCCGTGCTGCTGACTGAGTTCATTGGAGAGTTCAGCTGAAACATCAGCACATAGAAATACACACCAACAGGTCAAAAATCAGCCCACATGAACTCAAAAAGGCGATATGATACACTCCATTCAACAAGCCATCACAGATCTTACCGGTGCAGCAGAGTTAGCTGATGACTTTAAGTATTGAAAGAGGGCCAGGTCTGCTAAGGGGAGAGGGTTTGGTAACACATACAAACAGGGGAAATAACTCTGAGCGGAGTTATGTCATGCAGATGTCCTGAACAATTTGCTAAATGCAGAAAGTGACAAAGGATGTTATGACTGCTGATAGTCAATACAGATGGTCAGAACTCCGGGCAGCAGCTCTTTTTCGGACTCTCCCATTGCTCCCTCTGTATTTCTCCTCCCTCCTATTTCAGATCTAAATCTGGCACAGCAGGATCCTGCACCACTCCACCCCAGGAACTCTTTTATTCATGTTCTCAACAAGCCCCGCTGGCTCCAGAATGTTCAGTGCTAGCATAACGCCGCTGCAAAATTTAACAGTACAGGGGACTAAAGAGACAGCATTTGTTTTAGCAGCAGTGCAGCTGCAGCCTTAAGTTTTACTTCAATTGCTGGTTCCCTAACTGAAAAAGAGCTTTGAAAAATTTCACATCCAAGCAACCTCTCTTTGCCTCTTCCTTAAAGCAGTTACCAATGGAGATTAATTATTATAACTGTTATGCTGTTTCCTGCAGAGATAAAAAAGTAGGGAGCAGGATATAAATTATTCGATGGAACAGAGGCTCACTAACCATTAGCACCACCTTGTGTAAAATAATATATAAATAATTTGTTTTAAAAAAAGGGAAAAGAATGGAAAAAAGCTCCAGTCTGTTTGTTTAGTTCTGACACTAACATTACAGTGTGGGTGAGAGACAGAAGTTGACAGAGTTCAAAAGAGTTGGCAGAGCAGCCACACAGGCTGGTATAGCCAGACGTGTTTCATTAAGTTGCCACATATGAGACATGATTGATAGCACAAACCTTCAGCGTTGACTCTAAATTTAGCTTATGATGTAGAAAGGAAACCCTGTCTATGTCTGCAAGACAGAAGAACCATTTTGTTTTTATAATTACAAGATGTGCATGACGATTTAAGAGAGTTTGTCGCCTCTCAGTTGTGTTTACAGTGCTCTGACAGAGTACATTAGCTTCGCACTGGATGAACAGTGAGATGTATCCGCGACAAACAGTGTCCTGTCACAAACACGCGGTATAGAAATCAAACAGCCACAGGGGACATATGGAAGTGGGCATGTTGCTCCAAAACACATATTTTACATATTTATTTACGCATATTTATCTATTAACTCTAGGGCTTCAACTATGGATATTTTATATTTTCAGGAATTAGTATTCCACAGTCAATTCATATCATACAAGAGTTGTATTTGGTACAGTCTGGTATAATATATATATATATATATATACTATGTGTGTAGTTGTGAATGTTAAAAGAAGCGTTAAAATGTTAAAAGGAGATGAAATGTGTCCAAAATGAGAACACTTTCTTGTTTTGTTTAAATAATGCACAGCACATCTCTTCCTCTCACTCTTCCCCATTTCTCTTCACTAAACTTTAAAGTGGTGTGATCAATAGAGGGCTGCGCACAAACAAACCAAATCTTCACTCATCAGCAGCATTGTCACTGAAACACGTACAGGTAAGACGTACGAGTTCTCTGAAGCTGCCCAGAGACGCCAAAGTACTAACGTTTAACATCTATTACGACGACATGAGGATGCAGCACACACACACTAAAAAATGTACAAAATATATGCACAAGTTCACCAGAACAGAAGTATAAACATACATCACCACAGATATACCACATGAACATGCGATACAGCACACACAGTCGTGCACACATACTGTGTGCACTATACACACTGTGGCTCCTGGCATCTCAATTCCCCCTCCATTCTAATATTTTATTCCTCCTAAAGAGTTTCAAAGTTACAAATATGTCAGAAATGTCATATATACATTTTTGCCTGAAGCTACAGTATGCTTACACGCAGTGAAATAGTCCAAACCACAAGGTTTTAACATCACATCAAACAGAAAATTCTACAAGTATTCTGCATCCTAATTCAGCGTGACACGTGGTGTCACGGGAACTTGACTTGGGAACATGACTTGAATATCAAACGTAAAGTTTATGTGGGTTCGAATGTATGGGAGCTTTTGAATGATGGATCCAATGGCAGGTTCAGCAGGCTGAAAAGGTCATAACACACCACCACATGATAATGTTTAATCTGTACCATACGTCTGGCCTGCTTTTCACACCATGTTTACACAAATTTACACTGAATGCAACACGCACAAAGCTTAAGTTGTGCAGGAAAAAAAAAAAATATTAAGATTGTTTTCAGGTTATAATCCCACAGAACTTTCCTTTTGGTATTTTATACAGTATTTCATTAATAATATCGAAAGAAACAAGAAAGTCTTTCAACTAATTTACCATATTTTATACTGATGTAATAATAAAGCCGTCATCAAAATAAATACTTATTTATTCTTCTTCTTATTATTATTCTTCTTAAATCAGCAGCACACACAAAAGAGTAATTTTGAGAATGCCTCCAAAACACAAAAGCACCAACACAGCTCCATCATTTTTGCTTGGAACCAGCTTCAGCAGCATGTGGACACACCCACATCTCTGCACGTTCACTCACATGCAAACACGTACACAACATGAGGTCTTACCTCAGTTAAATGCCTGAGTCTAGTCTCTTTCGTGCAGCGCAGCACTAACAGACCTGTCTCCTTTGCTGAAATCGTCTCTATCAAACCCTCTGTCTGCCGGACAGAAAAGACTCTTCTACTCACAATCTATTTTCAGTAAGGCTGCAACTCAATCTCAACAACATTGCTCCCCACGGTTGGGTGGGCAAGCTTGGGGGGGCCTTTCTTTCTCTTCAACCCATGGCAGTGGAGGCAAGGCAAGGGGATTAACGTGGCTCAGGACTGGTTCTAGAAATAGAATACATGTGCCCTCCCCTACAACACATATATGTGACCCTTCACAGAGAGGTATGGCAGCTGTGTGTATGGTTGAATCCTCATGGGAAATCCCTTGACAATCTCCTCTTTTACAGGCTGTTTCTATTTTTTTTTATTTTATTTCTTGGGCCTCAAACAGAGAGAAACAAATGAGTAGAATTTAACAACAAGGACTGGAAATGTGGGACGTAAGATTCCCTGCAGTATAATGTACAACACGAGCGCCTGAAATGCTGCGGCTGGATAACACTATTTCATGTGCTGCAGGTGTTACATAACATGTTGTGGAGGACATTCGATTGGTACATCCAGTACAGACGGGGGTCTCTGTCTGCTTGTGGGTGTCAGATTCTGCACAGAATTGATATATGTGATTATCTGTCCTGTGCAACCAGCTGGCTTCAACATAATGTCACAATATTCAAACATGTAAAAGGTGATGAAATATTATTTCCTCTGAGGGGTGTAAGGTAAAAGATAGTGGGGATTAAAGGCAATGGACAGGTTTAAATTTATGACAGAGGTGGTACTCTGGTCTGATTTCATAAAAACACACAGTACAATAAATCAATAAAAATTGCCTATTATTATGGTGAGACATGACCGTTGCAAGCCAGCAAGTCTATAGTTAACGATGTAGTGATGTAAAACAAAGCCTTGTTTTTTCTAAGCTTTCAGACACGGTATTACATGAATATATTCATGCTTGCAAATATGAAGAATACGAATTTAGGAATAATTATACACAAATTGTGCCCTGAGAGGGTACAGGAGTGTCGCTTTGCTTTCACAAAAACACACAGCACAATAAAACACACATTTACTGTGAGCAAGAGCTGCGGCTAATTATTATAGCCCATCTAACTACTATTTTCATTAACCTTTTAATCCGGAAAGTCCTAAAAAAAAAAGGCACAAAAAAATCCAAGACCCCTGAGCACAGGGTGACATTTGCTCATATCAGAATAACTGTTTTTCAGCTGTGCTGTCTTTTGATTTCCTGTCCATCAACTAACTGATAAATAATTTCATCTGTACTTTATACTAAACCTGTAGGCTAGAACAACCACTGAAAAGTGGTTATTTAGTCTAAAATGAATAAACAGAGGCCAATCAGCAAATCTCATAACAAACAGAATACAATGGGAACATCAGATAAAGAGCAACAATCAGCAATCAGCCTCATTGTAACGATACACAAAAAATAGGATAAAAATCACCAAGTTGGTTCGTCTTTGGTGCACTGTTCAATCTAAGCGCACTTTAATAGAAAGAATCATCTTGGCAGCAGAACAGGTCCTATAAACTATTAGTATGCTATGACAACACACATGGTGGTGAAATAATATGAAAAGAGCCGTCCCTCGAGTGAGCGGAGTGAAAAGGGAAGAGACGGTGGAGGCCTCTCCTTAAGACAGGCTTAGCTCGATTCAGCGAGTCAGAGCACAGACTTTGCTCATAAAGACACTTCAAAAGGAGACATCAAATCCTAGTGCACCACTCCTCAATGCACAACCCTCATGTGGAACTTCAGTTGCTTTCCAGTTCAAGGGCACCTTTTCTGACACAGAAACTTATCTTCACAGTATGCTTTCAAAATGCCCTTAAAGAATTTCTCCATAGGATTTGTCATTATGCAGTGGCGCAACAAGGCCAGGAATAGAACGTTCTACTTTACAATCCTGCCCTGAACAACTAATTTTTCTATCTTTAATTCACTTTTGCCTCAAAGCAAGACACCAAAAAATGGCCAAAAGGCTCAAAGGATGAGCGGACAGGATACAAATGTTGTGTTGACAAGAGACAACACCTAACCAGCTGCCTGAGCTGAGGTGAGGACAGGGATCAGGTCATGATGTAACCTCATGATAACTCGAAAGGTATCACCTTTCACCTCTGGCACCTCATGGCAATCACTTCCTTCCAAAAGCAAACGTATCTCAGCACTCCCACAAAGAATGGGAGGAATGAGTCGGAAATTTCTTCTCATCCCTGCGTGTGTGAGAGTCTTATCTGGACACTTATCAGCAAGAGAGGGGTGATCTGGTTTCACACATGGGTCAGCCCTTCAAGGGGCCTTCGGGGTATATTCACAGTAAGACGCCCTTAGGGATCAATTACGCCACAGATGCAAGTTTGAACAGCACCTGTCTGAACGCACATGGTTCGCAAACAGACACAAATCAACAGACACGTGGGTGTGAGCACGCACACAATACACACACAATACACAAATTTGTTCAAACTGCAGTTCAGTTGTTTGCGGATGAATCTAAGGGTCCTCTGTAAGTTTGTCATGTCACTGGAACTTTAAAGTCACACTCAAGTGGACTGTGTGCATTCCATAGCGTTTTAGATGTTGTTTCTTTTGTGTACATTTTTGTTCAAACTTTCAGGACAGTGGAGGAAAACAGAGGATTGTTTGCAGAGGATATAATGAAATGACAGGAATCCCTCTCTTACATATGGACTCACAACCTGGCAACCCACAATTATGCATTTATTTTAATTGCTTATTAGTGATCTAGTGAATAAATAAATTTGTTAATTGTTAATAAGTCTTTAGTGATGACACGTAAGTCCTTCCAAGTCCTCCTTATTGTAAAACAGCTCCATGACTGTTGTCACTCAGCTCTAATAAAACACTTTCTCTGCTCTGTCCCAGCAGACAGAATTCCACAGAAGCAGACATTATTCTAGACAGCTCAGAGGTTTCCAACACTCACCCCATGCTGTGATAAAATGAATCATCGCAAGCACTGCTGGCACTTGTGTGTGTGTGTGTGTGTTTGTTTGTGTGTGTTTTGACAGAAACTTTTGTTACAGTGAAAAACAGATATTAACACTATCAGCAGCATGAAAAGCTGTGAGCCTTACAGCAGTGAGGTGGGAATACGAAGAGTGACTTTCAGCTGCTGCTTCAAATCAGTATGGCAGTAATTATGCATGTGTGTTTATAGCATCCATGATAGTGTGTGTGTGTGCGCACATAGGGGTGAGTTTGTGGCATGCATTCATATATTTTTTTAATTTTTGCATCAGGAGTATGTGTGCCTACATGTATACCTTTCTTGAGCACTTTATCTGCATGCCTGTGTATAACAAGCGACAGTCTCCGAGGTAGAACAGTGATGCCTCCCACTAAATATTGCAGTTCCTCGAACGGCCACATGAGGCCTGCCCCAAAGCAAGACATCTCCATATGACTCCATGACAAAATGGCACAACTCTACAGCAGAAATAAATATGATAAGAGCCTGACATAAAAAATGATTTGGTCTACACAGCTAATATCTCTGTTCAAAACAACAGTAAAGAGGGTAGAGTTTTCTATAACTCAGTCTCATTTACATTCAGGCTTAACGTTATGCATAATTAAGGGCGTAAGTAATACTTACTAAGTAACAGCTAGCTGTATGCTAGATGTCATCATCATTCAAGTCCCTGAACATGACCTTAAGGACATGCTTGTGGTGCTGGGGTCTTTTGTAGGATTTTTCATGCAAATATCAGACCAATAATAATGGCCTGGTGTGCAATTATTTGAACACTTTGTCGTTAGTGCTCTGTAGTTTTGGACTTGTGCACCTTCTTTTTCTTCTTCTTCTTTAGAAAATCACTGAAATTATTTTAGCTGTTATTTACCTTTTATTTATTTATTTAACGTTTAGGAGACCCCAAACACAATTTCAATATAACAATTTCCAAACATCAGATACTAGATGACCAGAGCTGGCTGAACATCTCATTTGCAGGCTCAGTTATTGGTACTTGTTTATTTAGAAAACCATAAATTCAATGCACTTTGCTGACACAGAGATCTGACTGTAGTTACAGTCTGAGATCACAAGATATGGTTTTACTGCCTGTTCAAAGTGCAGGTTTGGCAAGAAAGTTTTTAAGTGCTTGCATCACTTGGAATAGCCTTCAAAAACAACGAAACCAATTGATCTAGTCTCTCTCATAAGCACAGTGGTGAATAAATAAGTTGGTACTTGTCCATTTGCATGTTAAGTTATACTATAGTTTAGTTTATATCTTCTATGTCTGTGTTTCCTTGTTGATTATTGTTGTGTTTTCTGTAACCTTTTTATGCTGCTTTCTTGGGCAGGTTTCTCTTAAAAAAGAGATTGTTGATTAACCAGGACTAACAGACTAACCAGGTTAAAATGGATTAAATTAATATGATAAAATAAACTCAAATTATCTGGCACCTCATTGCTGTCTTATCCTGTCTTTATAGAGCTCTTTTTTCACTTATAGATCTAATAAGTGTTATTCCAGCATGACTGTGCCCCAGTGCACAAAGCAAAATCCATAAAGACATGGCTGGATGAGTTTGGTGTGGAAGAACTTAACTGGTCCACACAGAGTCCTGAACTCAACCACATCCAACACCTTTGGGATGAAGTGGAACAGTGACTGTGAGCCAGGCCTTTTTTGTCCACCAATATCAGTAGCTGACCTCACAAATGCTCCACTACATGAATGTGCTAAAATTCCCACAGAAACACTCCAGAATCTCATGAAAAGCCTCACCAGAAGAGTGGAAGCTGTTATAGCTGCGAAGCTGTCCATGTATTTAGAATGCAATGTCTTTAAAGTCCCTGCTGGTGTATTGGTCAGGCGACCCAAAACTTTTGTCTACATAACGTATGTTTTGCTCAAAAGATGCTCTGTGCTTGGTCTAGTTGGGGCGCTTTACATTGCTACTTTCAATATTGCTCTTGTATTTTTTTAATGCTGTTTTAACACATAATGAAACTGTAAGCGTGTCCGTTCTTGATCATTCTTGTTCTCACTGTCTGCACTCCACTGTATCACACCTTCTATTTAGAGCCTTGTGAGACTACTTTTCGTATTTCATAGAGTGCAGTCTTTCATTTCTAATAGGTCGAGTGGATATACATAACAGAATGCAGTTGATTGGTAGACAAGCCTCACAAGAGATGATTTAATATGTATGAAACTGGTGTCTCAGCTTTCTGAGCTGCTAGTGCCGGAAAAGGGCCGGAAATGCTGTGCTGCTTAAAACAAAAATGCTCCATCAAGATTTAATAATCACTAATTTATAACTTATAGATGCAGGTCCATATGTGATGTCTTCCGGGTTCAGACCCAGACCGCGGTCCACATCTCACCTGAGCAGGAATGGAGAGGGGTGACAGGTTATCAAGGGGGGCGCATGCCCCCCCCCCCCCGTGTACAGGAATGAGTCACACACTAAGTGTCATTACGCTTCACAGACATGCCACAGAGTACATGTCTGTCCACAGACAGTGTCAAGTTGCTGTAAGATCATACCATCATGTGCAATTAAAGCCCTAAAGGGATTATTTGAAGCTTTAAAATAAATGCGAGCACCACAGGCATTTAAACCTCAACGTCTAGAGCCACCATTCGGAGGCTGCTCTCTGAAACTTAAACCTAAAGCTACAGTTTTAGTCCTTATAGCTGTCACCTCGTGAATGGCTAGTCTCCTGTGTGGCCCCACACAAGTCAGAACACACACAAACAGGAACGAAAGAGCTATCATGCTACATAATGTTGGTTCTCAAAAGATGGTCTATAATCTGTCAGAACAAATGTTGACAGTCCCAAATAAAGGCCAGTGGGTACACAAAAGCTGCATGGTAAAGTTCTTATTCACTGATTCTGCTTTCTGTGCTTTTGTGATTTTCGGCTTCTTTTAACAAAACAACGCTTCCTGCATATGTTTCACAATAAAAGCTTTCCATGGAATGAGGGGGAATTTGCTCCCTGAACTGCTGGAACAGTTTCAATACAAAACAGATGCAGGAAATTAGCATTAACAGCAGCAACAGCAAATTGACATGGGAAAATATGCTTTAGTTTACTTACTGAGACAGGAAAACTTTGACATAAAAGCACTTTTCTAAGTAATGCAAGGTTTTGTCTACAAATAAATTTAGAACTCAAGAACTGTGTACTAAACTTCTAGTGAAGCATGGCTAAATTAATTCTACACATTAGTTACACTTTCTTGAACTACCAATGCTGGGAGAAAAAAGAGCTCTCTAAAAGTGCTTCTAATTGCTACCTGGAGACAGCTCAGGCGAAAAAAAAAAAAAAAATTCTTCCCCCCCTCCATTTGAGGGTTGATTGACATTAGAGAGCCTTAACTGTTCTCCTGGGATGCTACACACAGACCCTTTGTGCAGCCATTAGAGCCATGCTGCCATGATGTCATGCAGAGTGACTACAGCAAGGTCCATCAAAGACCAGAGCAGCGGAATGGACCTTTATTACTCCCACACAGGAAGGGGCTGAGGTCCACTACACTCTCTCTCTCACTCTCTTTCTTCTCCAGAGTATGTTGTGCTTCAGTCTCCTAGTGACCCTCGCCTAAACACAACGTACCCAAAACTGGCGAATGACATCACCACTGTTGCTCATTTATAACTTATTAAGCCTGTGTTCCATTTCTTGTAAAGCATTCACACCTTTTTCACATTAGCGTTTCTCCAGTGTTCGACTCCAGAAACATTCAAGCTTTATATGCATTTTTAAGGCGCACTAAGATACACTGGAGGCCTGTTGTTGGTTTAGAATTCTCAGGGAGGTTTCAGCGGGAGAACACGGAAGCCAAAGGGATACAGACCAAGCAGCAAATTTGAAAATGGGAGTTGGTAGTGGTCTGATGATAAAGAACCCCCTTTTTTTTTGCATAAAAACAACAGCCAGACAACTCTCGCCATTGTCATTGCAAGTGTATAATATGTTCCAATCCTGCGTATAATCCATTCCAGCTGCTTGGAGAGCTGTGGTGTGTGTGAGATCCTGAGATGGTCTGTGCTGTCAGTGAATTCAAGCCCACATACAAGACCACTGATGGGTCTGATCCTAATGGGCATGGCTGTGGCCTGGCATCAACCCCTGACAGATACCCAGGGAGATGTCTCGCCATCTTTCCCTTTGCACAGCTTGAGAAGGAAAAAAAAAAAGGATGACATACCTTATAACTGCAAAAACCACTCAGTGAAAGACAAAGAATGCATTTCAGACAAAGTCTTTGTGTCAAGACGTGTCTGTTGACAGTGTGTGTGGCCTTTCTCAGAACAATGCAGATACTTTTCAGATCTTCAACAGTAGATATGAAACATAGAACAAATGCGACAAACTAAAAAGTCTCTTGCTGAACGAAATAAAAAAAAAAAAAAAAAAAACCACAGCATGTCACAGTGTCTGAATGTTTGGGACAGAGCTCAAGGGGAAGAACCATTGTTTGAGATGTAAGAACTGGCTGATGATAAAGGACTGTCTCTCTCTTTACATGTGGTTTGGCTTTTGGAGGATGTACGATTCCAGTAAGAAAGGGGGTTTTGTTCATGATGTTGCCAATTATGTCTTTGATGCAGGACAGTCGAGGCTCATTGTGATCGGTTTTTACCAATTCTCACTGGAAATCAGACAGATTTAAATAGGAACCAGGGCGCTTTAATCAGATTTCCACCTGGATTTTACAGACAAAAGAAAGAAAGCAAGTAAACAGAAAAAAAGGGACAACAGTGTTTGCACTGCGTTCTTTAATCAAATACTACATGGATGAAAGAGCTTTAGGAAGAACATATCTTACAGTATATGCAAACTCTTCAGGGTCCATGATATGTGATTGTGAAGTGAGTTGGTTCTGTGCCCACGCGTTTAGGTGTGTGCATGATTAGCAAAGGCGGTGGGGCGGGGGGGGTCTTGGACTGGCCTCTGGGTAGGGGAGAGGCTGAGCTGTGACCTCGTTCCAGTCAACTGCTCATGAAAACAGCGAATCAGCTGAGTGTTAAGAGCAAGTGGCATACGCCGTCTGACTCAAATCACGTCTCATCAGAAGTGCCGCGCCCCACAACCACAGGGCGCTGCCACCGTCTTTACCCTCTCATGTCAAACTGCTGTTCTCCACCCTCAATGAGCAACAGTCAGCATCCTCCACATGTCTAACGTATGCAACGTTCACAGTTAACAGCGCAAATTCTCAAATTTGATTTCTTGTCAGCTTCAGAACTAGGCAGCATCTGAAACGTTTCAACACCACCACCCATAAAATATTATAAAATAGAATTTTGAAAGAATACTCTAAACAAAACTATTAATAATTCTGGATGTTGGAGTGCCTGTCTTTAGTAGTTTATACACATTTAGATAATTCATACAATATAAGTATAGACACAGCTGTAGTAATAGAATCAGAATCAGAATCAGAATTCAGAATCAGAATTCCTTTATTAATCCCTGGAGGGAAATTCTTGTTTCTACAGACAAGAAGATGTGTTGCTGCTGTTTTAACGCAAGCAGTGAAACAAAAGTATCTAAAATTTCATTTATAATAAAAATCAGGCAATATATGTCGTAAAAATCAAATAATATAAAAATTCAGACCAAATAAATTTACATTTTGACACACAACTGAGGAATTCCTGAAAAACCATTAAAGTTCATGGTGAATGTGGAATCAGGATAAGGGAAGTTTAACGGTTTCTTACATCCTCAGTCTGATTTTGAACCCTGAGGGATTCTGTATTTGTATGTGTTTACCACAAACTGACATCTTCAAATGGGTGGGAAATCTTAAAGAAGATCACCAGTCCACCTTCTAACCTCAACGAAAACAAGGCTTTACAGAAAACCACATTTTTATGTCTCGAGGGAAGATTTTGCTTCTGTATTGATATTGAAATTCAGGTATAGCATTAGAACTATAACTGTTTTTTTGGAAAACCTTAGGATCATAGGCTGCCACTGACCACTTACAGTAATGCATCAGTCACATCCATGTGTCTGTATTTGACAAGTCAAAAAATAAAATGTGGTAAGTAAACTAGCAAAGACAGAGTGGTGACCATGTTTTGGAGCCACTTACTGAGGTACCAGGTGTTTCAACAAATTCAAAACAATGCGTTAACAGTGACAAATGCTGGAAACCAGCCATGACAGATAACACAAGTTACATGCTGTAAATGCAACACATACAGTACTAAAACTGTCAACAGAAACCACTGCTATACCTGCTCTTTATACTCCTGTTCAAAATGGCAGGATTGGCCAAAAGGCAGTAAGGATAAGTAAATCGATTCATTCAAATGAGACATACTGAGACAGACAAAGTTTGCTACCTCAACATCCAACCTGCATACAAAGTGTGCCGCTCCGGGACAGAAACTGCAGCACAGATGAAAGCACTGGAATTAAAAAGTGTAGAAGAATCAGAAAGAGGGGGGTGGGGAGGGAGAAAGGGGGCTTTCTAGCAATGAAAGGCTCTGGCCGCTCTCAGAAGCTGCCCCTAATCCACTCTTAACTCCATTACATGTGGGACACTTCTGCGATAAGCCCAACAATAACGAGGAGAGCCCATTCCAAATAGCGTCACATTGCCGATGCACTTTAACACAACTCAAAAAAGGGCAGCTGCTGCATTTTGGGGAGGAAACAATTTCAATTTTAGATATGGTTCCAGACAGAAACTGGGCCACTGCAGGCTTTCATGTCTTCATTTTGTGTGTGTGTGTGTGTGTTTCACTTTTTTTTCCAATACCGATAAAACTGAGGCTTATTGATGGAACAAAAGCAACAGAGACAGAGGAAAAGAGAAGAAATGGAGATGACACGAGAGAGACAAGGAATAAAATTAAAAAACAAGGAAGCAAAAAAGGAGGAAAGAGGACATTCAGAAGAGAGGAAAGCAAGATATGGTGGGAGAGAGTGACTAGTATGCCTTTGATACAGAAGACAGAGTGACAGAGCTGAAGTACTGTGGAATCCCAGTTGAATAGGCCTTGATTAACTGTGGCATGGGGTCAAAGCAGGGCCTTTGTCTACTAGGGTCTGGCTTAGGAGCATTATATATATGTGTGTGTGTGTGTGTGTGGGTGGGTGAGTGTAAGTGACTGTAATTTGCGCTCATGAAACATGGGAATACGATCTGAAAGGCATGATATGAGACAGTTTGTCTGGTTAGCTGATAGGGCAGCTGTATTTCTGTGTGGATTTGGGACCGGATGCAGAGTACATGGTTTCCGAATGTGACAAATCAGTGGCTATAAGAGCTAACACACTACAATCTTGAAGATTTTCCCCAATTCTCTTGGTTATTTAAAAGAATAGTTCAATGTTTTGGGATATGTGTTTATTCACTTTATGGCCAAGAGTTAAATGAGACAATAAATAACATCTTATGAAGCAAGGAAAACGCATATTAGTCATCAGACTGTAGCTATTTTCGAGAAATAAATATTGCTCATAATAATCCTGCAAGAATCTAGAACCTTGAAGACCCAATGCCTGAACATGCAGCAATGCTATATGTAAATGCTATAAGTAAGCATTTGCAGACTTGTGAGTCTGTCACGGGCCTCACCTGGGGGCTGACACTGGCGCCGTATCCCATGCCGGGAGAGTTCATGGAGTGGGGGCCCATGGGCGAGCTGATTACAGAGAAAGGCGAGGCCAGGCCGTTCATGGGCGAACTCAGTGTGCTGATAGGAGAGTGAAGCGAGCCCGAGGGTCCCATGGATGTTGGGCTGAGCAGAGATGGGTGCATTCCCCGGTGGGATGTGGGTGAGCCCAGGGGAGAGGAGGTCACCTGGCCCGAAGAGTCTGGTTGAACAAAACACAAAAACAGGGAAATTTGAATGCAGTTTTATTTTACTTTCATTTATTATTTTTAAGAAAAAAAAACCATACACTTGGACACCTGATGCAAATTAAGACTTTGCACTTATAACATAAATCTTTTAAAAACCATGTTTTTCACATACATTTGTTTTTCAAAGGACATTCTGACACTTGGGCTTATTCAAGTTTTTCCCTGACCAAAGTTGGAGGCAGTAAGAGCCAGCACATCTGGTGAAGTGTGAAAACAGTTGTTGAATCTGAGCGCAGTCCAGGAAAAATGAACAATTCAGCAAAAACATTTGAGACAATTAATCTGGAACTAGGATAAAAAAAAACAAACAAAAAAAACAACCAAACTTGATGAAAACAAAGTTGATGAAGGCCACCTATAATGTCCACACAGTACTTCTCTTACTCTCTTGTGCACTCATTCTGCCCCTCAATGAAGAGGTTCTTCACAATTGCTTCCTGAAGGGATCTGTGAGGGCAGGATGTATATCTATAATGTATGTGGTTGAAGAGTACAGGGCCCAGGAGGACTGAATATACAACCTTGTACCAGAGTTGAAGGGAAATCTGCAGCAAGATTGAATTCGGAGGGGGTGTAAAGGATAAGGTCATGTGTACTGTACACAGAAGAGTTCATATGCTCTTCTGTCTTTCTTCTCCTTCATAGATTTAGTCTCGCTCTTTACCTTGACTGAGCAGGCCATCTTCCTGTCAGCTGTCAACACAGAAGATATGGGACAGGCAGGAGTGCGAGCAGAGGAGGAGGGTACTGCGGTATGTCACCGATAACTCCCTCCCTTCTCTCTCCTCTTCTGCCACACAAGTCAAGGAAGTGAGGTCCTTCCTCTTTTTCTAATTTGTGAATTTAGGACGCATGTCAACTTATTTTGACTCTTAAACAAAGCAAATTACATTTCTGTGTTTTGAGCATGACTTTTTTTTCATTACGTTTGCTTGCTAAAGATGCAACAAAAATGAATCTATTTTAAAATTAAGTTAAGCATTTGATGGTTTTAGCTTTTCAAACTCGCTGCTTTTCCAAAACAAGAACAAAATATGTCATTTTGGATTCTAAGATTAACTGAAAAAAATAATCTGCAGATTAATCAATAAAATAAATCCGCTTTAGTTGCAGCTCTAAATTTATCATCATACACAAGTCCCCACAGCCGACCTGTGTAGGATGATATATGCTATAACATTCTCATGCAACAGTGAAATTACAGATATTATGTATCAACGTGAAGTAGCTATTTCCATTTCCCATTCCCATTTTTTTATTTTTTAACTGTTTCCCAATTCAATTTAAAGAAATGTTTAGTTAACTTCATAAAATTATACTTACACTATGCTAATAATACTGTATCCACATCGCCCACCGCTACAGTTGACATGAGGCAGCTTAGGTTCATCTCCTATGAGTCCTTTGTCCTAACATACCCTCTTATATTTTGACATTAAAACTTTGCTCTCTCTGCAGTGGGGACATAGACTAGTTATGTAATGATTAGGCCTTTCTAACACAGTCCCCTCCTGTTTCATAAGTGACCAGGTTTCCCTGTTTCCGCACAGTGGAATAAAATTGATGGATGGCTCAATTAGCTGACAGCTGAGAGTAACGAGTCCAGTTCACAGCAAATTTCCTGGAGAGCTTTGTCTCTGTTCCTGCTGACTTTACAGGATTTCACGTGCGTGTGTTCATCTTTGTGGTGTCTTTCTGCTGTAAAATGTCTTGTGAATGCATGAAAAAAAGAGGGGGATATCTCTGCATCTTCATCCCCTGCATCAGCAATCCTCAGGACGGCAACCTAGCTGGCAGCACAGCCAAGCCAAACACTTCCTGCACATCCTGCTTGCCTCACGAGCACTTCCTGCAAGCACACACGCATACACACACACGGGACCTGTCCTTTTGAAAACAAACACACATCCTTCTTAATAAAGGGCTAACAACAGCTCTGCATCAAGCTGTATTAGTTCAGTGTTTAATCCTCTGACTGATACCCCCTGAGCTTCTATCCCTCTGATTACATTTTTTTCCCTAAAATGCGCCCACACACATAATTCCTGAAAAACAAAATAAATAAATAAAAAGCTCTCCCTGAGCCAACAATTCCCATAACCCTTTGCCAATTGGGTTCTAATTCAGGCAGATAAGGTGAGCCGTGGTGTTAGGGTTGCCAATCTGCTACTGTAGGTCTCAGCGGGGGGAGCTCAGCTGACAGAGTCCCAACAAGGCCCAACCTCAAGGGGGATGACAGAGACAGACCGGGAGGTAGATCAGAGTGTTTATGTCTCTACTCTACTCTTGTTCATCGGTTTGATTTTGCCCTTTTCTTGAACAAAATACGTAGCACACATTATACGTGAATATACAGATGTCAGCAAAAGGTGCTTGTGTGCGTATTTGCATGCATGTGCGTGTATGTTTGTTCTTGCTGGAGTTGGGTTGCCAGTGTAGGATTACAGCAGGATGAAAACGACTCTGTCCTAATCCTCCCCAGAGAGGAGAGGAGAGGAGTGTAATGGAGTAAAATATGTAAAAGGATATAAGAGGAAAAGAAACAATAAAAGAAGAGAAAATAGGAGAGTGAAGAAGGAACTGAAAAGAGGAATAAGGACAGGAAACATTAAAGAAGGACAAAAGGGGAGAGGAGGAGACAATGAGAGAATAGGAAACAAGAAGATAATCCAAAACCCAACCCAAAAGAAGTACTAGGAAAGTAAGAGTAAATGAAAGGAGAGGAAGGAAAGGGGGAGACAAGGACAGAAGAGGAAAATAAGGTGAGAGGAGAGGAGAGGAGAGGAGGAGACAGGAATAGAAATGAAAACACTGGACAAAACTGGAAAGTTAAGGAAAAGGACACCCTGTGTTTCTTCATATATCCCTTTTATGTCAACTGGAAAATGAAACATGTTTCACCAGGAGTCTTGAGAAAACATGCTGAGCTCCAGCAGCAGTTCGCACTATTTACAAAAAGCATAAGATAAACATGCTTGCAAGATTACTGCAGATAACAGTGTGTATAAAGCACGAGTAAGTGAGGGCAGGCCAGGGGAGTAGAGAACAAATTACTGAAACGTTCAAGAAATGAGTTGCAGAGGTTCCCTACGTGCCAATACGCAAACAGACAAACAAACTCCTGTTTAGATAGGGGATGGAAAGTGCTTCTGAGCCTTGTCATTTGCAGCCTCTGTCTGTCAATTGGCCCGGATTGCTGGGAACACAAAAGCACAACTGACAGCTACAAATAAGCAAATTAGGACCCATCGTACCGGCAGGCGCAGACAAAGTTCCCCACTTATCACTTCTGTACTCCATGCAAGCATCTCAACAATGCTTTCCTCCCTCGCTTTTGCCTTTCTCGCTCTTATATTCTGCTGTTGGGTGTGATTGCACAGAGGAAATGTGTTCTGGCTAGTGCTGGCTTTTAGGTTGATTGAGATGAGGTTGAATGATGAGATGAAAAGGGACAGTTCTCAACAGAAAAATATCTTGTAACGCTTGAAACAACTTGTGTTTACATTTCTTTGACAGATGTTCGCTTGACGTTGTGATTAATGACCACCTTTTCTGGAAAAACATGCCATTTGTTCGGTCCCAAAAAGTAACTCAGGTTTATTCGGTATGAAAGTGAAGGGGATTTTAGAGGTGTCATGATTGAAATGGAAAGATGGATGAGGGTGCAAGCTTGGTCAGGCGGCACTGTCTATGGCTTGCTGAAAATGGTTTAACAAAAAAAATAAATAAAATAAAATAAAATAAGAGGCAAAAATCCACTTCCACTAGTTTGGTTTAAATCCACACCACTGCGAAAAAAAAAAAAAATCTGTGTGGGTGGTCGAGCACACAAAGACCTGTTTTATATCACTCATGAACATGACCATTCCTCAACTTTAATCAAAAGGTTTTATTTCCAAAAACAGTTGTGCGAGTCATTTTGAGAGGCACTGACAAACAATCCATTTCAAAACGTAGGTCTTGTTAAATGAAAAGGTAGTGGAGTAGAAAAGGAGGACGTTCTGTGGTCTCTATAGTTACACAGATGACAGATACTCTAACTGTGGTCAGGGGGAGTTTATCCAGAAAGATAAGAGTCAGACGGTGCACTACTTGTCAGTGAAAAACACATTCTGGTGAAGGTGACAGACTGGAGGTTGAGAGGCACTCTGTAACAAAAACCTGCCCGACTACCTGAACCTATACTGCTTAACTCTTTATGGCATCATTTGAAAATTGATTTCTGCTGACTGAAGATTGTTGTAGAGCTATAACACTGAAACCAAGATGGTTTCTAGTTCCTCCCATAGCAGTGATTTCTAACTTGGGGTGGAGGCTAATTACAAGACAGGCAACGATAGATGCAACAGAGAAGAAGATACAGACTTCTATGTGACAAAATGTTAAGAAAACCTTTTATTCCTTAGCTTAAAACTAACTAAGTTTTCCCTTTTTTATAACATTACAAGCATAATCTAGTTTTCAATGTAGTTTTTGTTTGTTTTTAAAACGCAACTTTTCTTGAATTATATTGGATCAACTTACCATGTCCAGGACTGAAATGTAACTATCTAGAAGGGAGAATCACTGTCCTCTTACGAACAGCTCACAGACACATGCAACCTGAAAAGAATAAGAACCGCTGACTGAATACAAGTAAGCTGCAGAGATAAGACCAGTGGTTGCGTACCCTGACGAGACCACGAGGTCATGTTGCCTCTGCCACCAGCAAGGGATGATGCATTATAGATGAAAAGTACACCCCCTACACCCCCGACAATCGTCTAAACCACCCAGAGTAGATGAAACCTCGAAGTCTGTCTGTTTCTTTCTTTCTTCTGTTTTACTCCTGTAGCATCATGTTTTTCTCTTCTTCAAGTCTTTCACCTGACTTCTGGATGCCAATCTGTTTCACCGTCCCATTCCCAGTCATCAGCACGTGCCTATGAACAGGCAGACAGATGCTCATTTCTCACTCAGCGGCTAACTCTCCTCTATTATTCATCTAGCAGTGCCACAGTGGAGATTTAGTGAAACATGAGGGCGTGGGATGCAGCAAAAACACGAAGGGAGAGCTCATAAATATTAGTAAATCACATATTTTATATACAATTGCTGTTTTGTTTTTAAATGTCGTCACTCACAATCAGAGGAACTGACTGGTCAATATGCTAAAATCATAATGCTTTGGATACAGAAGGATGCATACAGCAGTGCCAGTTTTAGGCTAATAACCATATAGCTTCTGCCCAATCCCACATTCTCCTGAGACTTGCACAAACACACAGATGTACAAACAAAATATACAGAGTGGCTCTACGCAGATCACTGGATGAACAATGGGTTTTCTATACCACCCAGCTGGCAACGGATGAGCTGAGGGATGGTGGCACTGGAGAGACAGAAGCCGGGAAAAAAAAAAAGATCATTTCATGAATTAAGTTTGAAGCAGTCAGGAGTCACTTGCTCCTACAGCACACCACAGCACATTAGCAAACTGCGGTTCCTCAGAGAGAGAAAACTGGATGAAGCTGCGGCCTGTCAACAATAACACACACACAGAGCCCGTGTTTTTGGTGTTTTTTTCTGTTTTTTTTTTTTTCCATCTTCTGTTGATTTGAGGCGACAAGCAGATTTTTTTTTTTATTATTATTCACAGGGACGTTTTAGGAGAGGCAGGTGAGTCATTTTTGAAGTGCACGGAGCGCCAGAGCACAGCCAGGATGAAACACTAGTCATTAGCATTTCTCCGGATGTATTCAGAGGATGGAGAGAGAAGAGGGAGGGAAAAGATTCAACAAAAAAACCCCAAGAGAATCAGTCGGTTGTGTAAAAAACACCCAAAGCCCAAAATAACACAGGAGTCTGTATAACAGCTTCATTTTCAGAGTTTTTGCTGCTGATGTCTATATCACCATGACGACAGCAGGCTGATATTTTACTCAGTCTTCCACTAGGCTCTATGGGTCTTATTCATTAGCCTTTCGTTTTATGCATCACAGTGTATACCTGTGATTTAAATACCAATGTCAATGTGTCTTGACTGCCGCATGTGTGTGTGTGTGTATTCATGTGTGTTCATTAATCAGGTGATGTCAGACTAGTGTTTTCCACTATATAAACAGACTAATCTCATGCCTTCAGTTAAAGTCCAAAGAGTAAATATCCCAGTCTGATGTGTTTACTCTGCAGACAGGAGAGAGGGAGAGGCAGTAGGAGAGTGTGTATGTGTGTGTGCGCGCATGTGTGTTTTGGGGGGCAGAACATTAAGTTATTTTTTTGTTTGCTTGTAAATAATGTAAAACAGAGAAAAGGGAAAAATCTTTGCATTATAAAATTCATGTCATGTTTTGCAACAACTGATTTCTATTCATGTGCATCGTCACTGATTAATCTGGATTGCACAGCTCTTTATATATAATCTCTTGCTATATGTTTCAAGTCTCAGGCATTCAGCTTTATATATCTTCCTTTCAGCTCTGCTTATTAACATCACACAGAGGGATTCTATCATGCAAATATGTACTGTCTTTGCCAATTGATCTTTAAACCTCACCTGTCGTTTTCAAAAGTCATTTTTGGTGTTTTGGATCACACTGATGATGGCTTCTAGCACATTCCCATGAATCTACTTCAATTCATAGGCACATCCCCTTTTGTTTTTTAACGGTTTAAAGTTTTTGTGTGGTTGTTGTGGGTTGAAGGGATGCACTTGATGATGGTTTTTTTTTTCATCTTATTTTGTCAGAATTTATGACTGCAAAATGGAAGTATACTTTTCAAAATGATTGTGCAAACCTGGAATTGATCAGAAAAAATGATGAAAACAAATTATTATTCTTGAGTAGCTGCAGAAAGTAGCATTTTCATTCATCACCTCTGAGACTTTAAACAAAGTAAAGGACACCACAGAATTTTCATTCTTAGTCATTTGTTCTCTGTGCTGCTGAACTACAGGAGAAAGCAATACACTTTGTTGACAAGGTTTTTCCACACACTTATTACTTTTAATCCTACAACCTCATTACACTAAATGGTGCTTGTGTGCAAGAACCACACATTGATGAGAGTATTTGCTCCAACAACGATTTCGGAAAAGACGAGATATGATCAGACAGAGCAGCTGCAACTGTAGCTGTGCCTTTGTGACAGCTCAGATCAAGAGTATCTAAGCCCTTTTTTCACCGTCTGTCAAGGCCCGTATCTGCTGCCATGAACAAACTAACTAAAAAAAGAGAATGTAAGAGCAAAAGAGAAGATAGTGAGATAAGAGGCAGAAAAACCCAAAACAGGCCACCCATAATTTCACAGTAGGTGGGCTACTAACAACCATCATTTGATACAGTGTTGATATAACCTGATTCTTTTTGCCTGCTGAAACAACTGCCCTCATTAAAAACTTAATTCTTTCCCTCCCGCCTCCCTTTTAGCCTTTTCTGTCTTTTGTAGGCTCACTTTATTTTCCTTCTATTTCAATTCATTGCCTTGATAGCGTGTGGATGAAAGAGCCAGCTCCTGGGGCATGCTGGTGCCCTTGGTGACTCTTAAGTGTCTGCAGAGGCCACAGAGCCACGGCTGACTGTGGCTAGGTGCCAGCTAAGCCACAGATTACTGGCGCTATTGCTAACTGTGCCCTGACTGCCAACACTTGATCTGCTGATATGGTCTAATTGTTCTCTTTAGCTCAGAGGTGATATACCATCGCTGCCAGCCAGCTTGCGAGCAGAGCTGCGCAAGGCTGTGCAACTGCTGCAGGAAACACTTCAGTTTAAAGTGTCTGATATAGTGCTTGTCATGTTCTAGTCAAACTTTCTGGCAGGGCAGATCTAAAGGAAACCAAAGACTTGTGAAAGGACTATATATAAAATAAAACAATGCTGTAAGGGATCAATTTATACATTTCTAGTTAATGTCATCAATTTTCTTCACTGTGATATCATAATTGCAGCCTGCAAAAAAGTCTGTTTTGGAAAACTAGTGCTATTGCCCTCCTCTATGCTTGAAATCTCTGACAGAAGTATTTAATCAGGTTTAGGGAAATCTATGAGGGCATGGAACATGCCAGCCATTCAGAGGGGAAGTACAAACTGCTTATTTCTGCGAATGTTGTGATACTTTTTTTTCCCTGCCATGTAAGATAAAACAGTTAACACAGGAATCATTTGGTGACCACATCTGCAAAAATATGAAAAACACTGTACAGTGTTTTACAGCCTTTTTATAATCTTTTTAGGGTCAAGAGCTCCTTCTAGCATGGATAATGCTACTATATATCATGGACAAGAGAGTTTTCATTATGGGAATATAGTTTTGTTTTTTTCTTATGGAAAGAATGGATGATTTTGATATGCAGCTTTGCAGCAGTTTTGCAAGAGTCAGTGTTAACATTGTTAACACAGTGTATGCACAAGGTATTTACAACAACACCAGTATTATTTAGCTGTGAACAGTTGGGCCAAACTTAATGGCCAAATTGCATGCTGTAGTGGCCTCCACTATACATATTTCCTAGTCTGTTTTATTTGCTCTATAAATATACATCTTTTCTTCAATGCATCTATTGTACAAAGAAAGTAAAAAGATTACTGGGATGAAGATGTATGAATGACAGCCAGCATGGTGAATGCATCATGCTGACTGTCCTTTGGCCAGCAGCTTACAACAGGAACAGCAACTAACAATAGCATATTGATCAAAGACATGGCATGGCGTGATAATTACAACTGCAGCCTGTGGAGCTGCTTTCAGGAAAGAGAGATTATATTTGTGACTGATACTCTACAGCTCTTTTTGAGAACTAGCCACCTTTATAGCCACATGGCAGCTTGGCAAGCAGCAAGAGAACACCAAGTTAATACACTCCAAGATGTCAAAGAATGACAGCCTCAAGTCCTCAGACTGATGATCACCTGAGAACTTCAACTTGGCTTGTCCCCTTATCTTTGTGGAACCCCTGCCATTTAGTAAAAGGGTTGGCGTTTTTCATGATAACACATTCAGCTAAATAAAATAAATGGATATCAGTGCTGTCAAGGCCTAGATCTGAGACTGCTCTGTGAATCCACGTAAACCGCAAGGCAGTCAGGAAGTCATGATTCATAGAGCTTCCTCTTTTGCTGCACCCAGAGAGGAAAAAAAACAACAAAAAAACAAAAACACACATCTTTATATAGTTTGCTCACTGCCAAAAACACTTGAAGGAACATGGTCAAGCATATACATATGCACAGAAACAGATAATAACCTGATTCAAAGTGCAAGGTTGAGTAAGTTATCTAAGTCTCTAAGTAATTAAACAACAGCAGCTATGAGGAATCTGATCATCACTTCTGATTAATTTCTCATTTTTAATAAGCCCTTATCCAGGCATCAGCTACAGCAACCGTTAAGTTTCAAGATCACCTTTATGTAAGGAAATTAAAAGGAAACATTTTCAAAGTGCCAAACACTAGTCAAAAACAGTGTGTATACTAATGGCATTAGACATGTAACAAAAAAGAAAAAAAAGTTTTCTGTCTTTCTGAAAACACAACTAACATGTCATGTCAATGTGTCCTGAAACTGGGCAACTTAACAGTGAGGACAAATTTTGGAGAAATTATTTCAAAAAGTTTCCAATTCGACAAGATTGTCAACGTACATTTACTCATAATGCAAATTTCAGGTGAGTGAATTCCAAGTTCAAAATTTTAAACTGGTCACTGATTACTCGTTATTTCAGATAAACATTGTAAGTCAGGCATCACAGGTAAGGAAATATGAAATATTATCATTTTGAATGTGACTTCTTGTTGTGGTATAGCTTTAAGGTCCTATTGCCCCGGAACAGTTTTTAGTTGTACTTAGAGGTCAGACCAGTCCCTGCCCCTGCTTGCCCACAGCCTAGAAAGAACATGGTTAGCCTGTTAGTGAAACCCACGGTAAAGCCTGGCCTTAAAACATGGAACAATCACACTTACAGGGAAAAGAGGAAGAGGGAAAATGGCCACTGATGTGGAGGAGTGGAAGAAAAACTGATTTACAAGGTGCATCTGCTCACTTTCTAAGTATGTTGGTATGACTCAGTAGTCATAAAGCCATCACTCTGTAGAGAATAATTATGCCAATTACTAAAGGAGGAAAAACAAACTGTACCTTCCCTCTGGTAACATCAGAATGAGGAATCTTCCATCTGACAACTTGTTTAGAGGCAGTGGGTGATGGACAGCTTCCATTTGTGTCAAAGAAACGCTGTAATACTTATAAAGTTAATGTATTTGAGGAGGGGGTTTGACCCTGTGAAACACCTGGACTGGGCCCTAGGCAGATGTGGGTAAGCACGGCTCCCCATCTCCACCCCTCGACCCTGGCTGGGTTTGGAGAAGTTGTGTCATGGCCCATAAAAATGGTTACTGTCGTCTTACACAAAGCTGAACATGTTTACATATGATTTAGGATAACAGATCATTTTGATTAGAGTCGGTTTAAAAAAAAAAAGAAAAAAAAACAAGCTGGTTCACATTTAGGCTTTGGGACACAGAAATAATATAAATTTCAGCAGAAAGTTAGAATTTATAGACTATATTGTAAGCCTTTGAGCCCCATCTTTCTTTCATTTTTTTTCCCTGTGATTATTATTCTTGTGTGATGTGCTGGTCTGTTTGTAATGAAATCAAAATAGAGAAGGTTCTGGCTCTTGGCCCTGAGCCCCCCCCAACAACCCCTCCTTCTCTTTCTCCCTTGGGGAACCAGCCTGGGATAAAGAGAAAGAGGAGGATGGGCAGAGAGAGAGATTGATCAATAGATGGACATACAAAAAGAGAGATAGAGAGAATCATAGATGGATAAGAGAGATTCAAATGCAGAGAAAGAGGAAGAGAAAGTGCGACAAAGTCTCAGAGAAAGCTCAAGGCCCCGGGGGGCCAGTCGGGGGGGATGAGATTGGTCCGGTGGGGGGGGAGTCGGCGGTGATGGGAAACTATGTGTGTACGTGCTGCAGGAAGAGGCCTTGCGAGCCGAGGGGGGGGGCGCACACGCCTTGTAGGAGGGAGGTTGTATGTCCTGAGAGTGCGTGTGTGTGTTCTGTGTGTGATTGTCACTGGAAGAGAGTACTTTGGATCAGCGCATCGACTTACAGCAAACAAATAACACAAAATCCTGTAGGGCGGAGGCGGAGGATTGGAGGAACGCCGTAGCCAAGGTAAATAAACAAAAATCAGGAAAATATAGTTGTATTGACTGATGAGGCCCGAACCCAACCTTCCACCCCAACTCTCATCCGCCCCTTCTCTTGCTCGACCGCGCATAGACTGTCTGTCCAGTACACACAAAATCAGTTCTCTGTTGGCCCATTATCATCAAAATAAGTCACATGGACAACTCAAACAACTTATGTCAACAGCATAACCTTATTCCACTGCATGCTTTGGTTCAAATACATATTTCATTCAGCTGGCAAGTTTCAAGCTCCTACTAACACACTGCAACCAAATCATAATGATGAAGTTTTGGTTGGTTATCGAAAAGCCATATGTTTCTTAAATTAAAAAAAAAAAAATTAAAAAAATAAACATTTCTCTATCAAGTGTCTACATCTTGAATCAAAAGTAAATGAACAAAAGCAAAGAATAAACTAAACTTTGTGTCTAAAACATTTCACCAAATACTGAAAAAATGCCATCACAAGTTCCCAGAGCATAAAGTGACATCTTTGGTCCGCTTGTTTGTCCAAACAATGGTCAAAAATATGAAAGACATTCACTCTACCATAACAGACAAAAGGTAAAATCATCACACTTGAAAAGCTGGACACAGATAATGGACACAATGGTCATTTTTATGTCTTGAATATATGCAAAGTTTCCATTATTTGCAATACAAATGACTTGTAGAAGGCAAATCTATGAGTGCATGGAAGCATAGAAGAAGCGTCAGTATATTCAAGCAAGACAAGACAGGGCAGAAAAAAATTAAAAAATAAAAATATAATAATAATAAGAAGAATATTAATATATCTCACTAGTTTCCAGGAAATTCTTGAAAAACACTGATTTGTGCTCAGTAAGATGAAGATTTTTGCAAAGCAGGTCTCTGCTACAGAGAGGAAACGATCACAACTGAGTCAAACTCTCTGAGCCTGCACAGATGATTTTCAGGATGGAGTCAGATCAAACAAGGACATGGTCTCTGGTGAATAACCAGCACGGGCCGTTCTTTAGGGGGTTGGAGGCACGTTTTGATAAAAAAAGAAAAACATAGCACAAAAGGTGGTCATCTGAAGCATTGTGAGCATTGGTGGGCCCTTAAGTGGAGTTGGCATCAATGTGGATGAGAGTCTATGGATGTATGTCTCTTTATATCACCCTGGTGCTTGTGCTCTCACGTTTAATTTTTCCCTATCCTCCCTCTCCTCTGTACCTGTTTCCTTCAATTTCTCTCCACATCTTTCTTTCTGCCTTCACTGCTCATTAGAGGGACTCCCCAGAGGTAGACGATAATCCCAGTTCGGAGCAGTGAGTCTTTCATGTCCTGGGAAGACACGCTGGTGAGAGTCCTGCCAGCTCCCTTTCCTCTCCACGGATACCTGCATCAGCTCACCAGCCTAGCTGTCTCTCACCCCCCGTCCCCCATCTCCTTCCCCTGTCTTCTTCTTTCTGTGTTTGTGATATCACCTATGTTTATGTTTTCCTTCATTATGGAGCCCATCGGTTCTGCAGGGGATGCAATTCGTGTTGTTGTGTTTAGACAGCACAAACACAACACAACAACACAAACACCTGAGAGTCAATCCATCTCCAGATCTTAGAGCTAAACAACAGCATGAACTGCTGCTCCTGTCTTGTGGATGCTCTGCATGCATGTAAAGTAGAGCCCCGGGAGGAAAGTTGCTTCAGAGGAGTGTGCTGAGGATCACCACACATAATAGTTGCACTGCGGCCACAATCTTTTGACTCAAGAGTTCTAGTAAAGGACATTTTTAATTTTCAAGTTTGTGTAATGAAGCTTAGCAGCTTGCCTCTAAACCAAATTTCTAAACCAATTGTGAAATTTGACCTGAGCAACAGTCCGACTTCTAACCCTAACCAAATACAAAAGATTCGTACCCAGAACTGTTCATCTGGCTTTTATCACTGCTCAATCACACACTTTCCAACTGGAAAAATATGTCATCATTTATAAAACATTATCTTCCCATTTTCTTAGCAGCTTAATGACATTACACCTTCAGAAGCATATCTGAGAATGTCATGGACTTTTTTTTTTGCTGTCTTTGCGGAAAACACCAAATTAGCAAATAGAAGCAGACACTGCATAAACTCATATGATTGATAAACTGCATTATACTTGGATAAGTACAATAATTGCACATTTAAGTTTAACATATGCTATCCTGTCCACAAGTCTGATCTGCACATACAAACACAAGCAAAGCTTTCACACTTTTAAAAGGCAACAAAGTGAGTCATTTTTCCAGAGTCTCACCGCTGAACAATGATCCTCAGTCCTATCAAAGGCTGCTTTACTGCGAGATACTTTTTTTTCCAATGATGCAATGATGCAGTGCACATTTGCTGTGACATTTGTGTTGAGAAAAGTCTTTTTCTGGAAGGTCCATTCCCCAGCGATAAAATCCATATTTCTTTTTGCCAAAGCCTCTCATTGCCTGTATGCCCGTGAATTACATGTTGGGATTGGCTACATGACAGAGGCCAAATAAAGTGGCTGTTATGATTGGCATGGGCAGCCACGTTTGAGAGAAACAGGTGTTGTTCATTGGCTCACACCGATGTGCCCATAGCTGCAGAGGCTCGCGATTGGTGGAGGGAAGACGCCACCACTCTGGGAGGACACTGCTGATGCCGGGCATGTTTGTGGGCACGGGGATGGCCGAGGGGGAGGGAGCGGAGGTTGAAGGGGGGAGAGGGCACTGCGGAGAACAGGCCACCTGGATTACGGGCCTCAAAGGCTGGCCTGACAGAGGCAATCTGAACAACAGTGAACAGAAGACAGCCAGTCTGCTGACTTCCCCTCTCTTGCATTTTCACTGGCAGCCTTCCAACACACACACGCCGTCCAGCAAAACTTTCAAAAGGAGCTTCAGCTCGGGTTTTTCCACAAAGTTAAGGCTTTTTTTTTTTTTTACTCCTTCCAGTGAAAAGAGAAAGCAGATCAAAAGAGAAAACACCAAGAATAGTTGAGAATCATGATTAAGTGTAAGAGGATAAATGGTGTGATCAAAAGGTAAACACTGGGATGCACTCAAAAAATAAACTCTAATCTTGAACAACTACAATGCTGTAGTTATAAAAAGATATTAGTAGTTAGTTACTCCTGAAACAACTGAAAAACAACAACAGATTTCAGTGCTGGACTTCAAGGAGAAAATACACCATTTAGAACCTTTTATTAATACATTCTTAAATCACGTTTCTGTGATTGAACAGCAGGTGGACGATGATCAGTCTCACCTAATAGTGCAGAAAACTTTCAAAATATATTTTTTTAATTAAAGGGGATGTCTCCTTTTCCCACATTAGAAGGCTCAAAATAAATAAAGAATAGAAACATGTTCTTTTAGGGCTTTTACAGCAATTGGGGTTACAAACCTAAATTTTATTGGGGAAAAAAACATACTTCACCTACATAATTTCTGTTTAAAAATGAGTCCTAAAAATCAGAGGTTTTACAAATCAGGATGACTTGGCAAGGAGCTCCTCACAGTACAAAAAACAAGCAAGCAAAAACTCATGGGACAATACAGAGTTTGTTTGTAAAAGCACGTAAAGAAGAGCGGCAGTGTGAAAGAGTTCAGAATGTGTTCATGCTGTTCATGGACCACGTGGGCTGTCACACATTAATCAGCCACTAGCTTCTGTCATCCCCTGCCTCCCGACTGAGCCTTTTACATTACAGAGTGAGGTCGACCTGAGCTGACCCAGACAGTCGGCCTCAGTCAAGTCTAGGCAAGGGCTTTAAACATGGAGCAACGGGACTTATTTCGTCACATTTTTCTTCTTTTCTCTTCTACTCTTCACCCACTTTTCTGACATGTCTGTTCTTCTGTGGTTTGACACAACTTATTTTTGCTGCCCTTGTGACCCTGCATCCTCCTCTATGAGGTCAGCCTGCCATGACTAACAGGGTAAAGAGGGTGTGGGATTCCTCTTCTTTTCCGTATTGCCTTCAAGGGTACTGCGTGGGGGCGACAGGAACAAGAGAAAACATCCAAACATCAACAGAGGAGAAAGGCTCAGCCAAGTCAGCAAACTAGTGGGAGGAGGCCACTGACAGATAACTCTCACACAAAAACACAGCTCCTCATTACCACACACATGCTGAAGTGTTTTATTTGGACTCGACCCCATGTGATAGTTCTGAGGCTCTGATTCCTGGCTGCCTATCTTCAGCTGAGAGAAATTCCATCTTCACACCCAGGGAGTGTTGGAGCAGGACAGTGAGGAGGACAGGGCTCCCGCGGTCACAAGTTGCCTCTGGAGATAAGTCATGGATCTTTCACAAACACAAACTGATATCCTACCCACAGAGACGTGATTAACATGCCAATTAGACCAGGAAGCAGCAGGCCTCCAGCCCCCCACCCCCCCTTTTAAGCCATAAATAGAGCACAAATGCAAATACATCATACAAATATGCCATGCATGAAAGCACATTGCACACAGGCATGAATGCATAAACATACAGATACCATGAAATGATCAATGGAGTCTTCATTCCATTACCCACTCCCACCCACCCACACGCAATATACATGTTTAGATTAAAATAATAAACATGATTTGCCTCTTATGCTATAAAGTGCTGAATTAGGCGACTGACAGGAACACAATAGAAAATAACAGAAAATAGCAACTTCCCACATCAAAGGTGCTAAAACCAGTGAAAGCTTGGCATTTTTGACATACTAAGTGACTTAAACAATTACCTGATTATAAAAATCAAGTATTGACCAATCAACTGTTTCAGCATAATTACGACTGCAGTTCAGATGACAAAATGAGACCTCGGGCACTGACAAATGGCAACAGGCATTTGTTCATTTTACACATCAATCAATTAAATATAAAATATTCAGCAGACTCGCAGATTATGAAAGTGGTACAGAGTCACTTGCAGCCGCATCATATGAGGGACAGACACTCCGATGAACCAATCTGAGCTCTGAAAGCAGCACTGTGCCATTCAGCCTGACGCTGACTGATAGCTGGCTGTGGATCCTGAGGGGCACTGGGAGTTTAATCACCCATAACCGCAATTACAGACGTACACGTCAGACTCATAAAGCACTGAAACAAGATGAGCGCCTCCCTCCTCTCCTCCCCTTGGCGCACATCAACCAAATTCCACTAAAGCTCAAGGAGGAGCGAGGGAGCTGAAAGCATAAGCTCAGAGAGAGAGGGAGAGATCCCTACCTACTGCACTGCATTAGAGGGAGAATTGTGGAGCATTAATTAGTGCTTTTAATACACTTATGAGCCATAAAACAAGTCATTATGTGTAGTAGAGTTGCCTTGTTGTCAAAGTGGAGCATTTCCGCTGAAAATAACTGAAGATTTCTCGAAGCCTTGAAACACACGATTCAAAGAACTGCATCAGTGATTGCACAAAAACATTAACATATCAAATGTGCAAACCCACGTATACACACTCATACCTCAAGTGTGCACGTAGATGTGAATACGAGCACACACTCTTAATGATCACATAAAAGCTCATAGTACACCGTAAGACAGGCCTTAGGATGGATTAAGATGCAAGCCTTTATCAGTGGGTTCCCACAATCCCCTGTAGAATATCTTGGCTCTCTCTCCTTTTTTTTCCTGCTCCACTCCCTCTTTCCATTTCCCCCATACCTCAGGGATAGTGCTGGGAGAAAAAAAAGAGAAGAGGAAGAGAATGATGGAGCATGGTAGAAAAGGAAGAAAATATAGTTGAACAAGCAAGCTAATGGACAGGCCATGGGCGGGAGGTCAGCCCCTTTCACAATTCTGTCATTTGACAGCAAAGCAGCAAACAAGATCCAAAGTCATCTTTGTGCTCATATAAGTCAAGCACAATACTGCATTATAACGTGTGAGATTAGTGCTTGGAAGTTAATGGTAAAAGTTGCCAGGGGTCTCCAGGTCAAGTGACTCATGAAATTAATCATTTGCAGAGGGTGGACAGAACATTGCAGGAGGCATCACATGACAGAAGATATTAAGCATTTTTCTACACTGGCCATGCAGTGAGCAGCATGTTAGCAGGAGCTGCAACTATCCATCAATTTATACAATGAATCTGTTCACAGATTACACTCTTGAGTGGAGGGGGGAAAAAATAGGACTTCAAGTACTATTTACAGTTAGAAACACCAGCTAACAAATATTTTCACTGGTTATTGAAATTGCCAGAGCCCAGAGTGATAAAGGTGAATGACTAAAAGCAGATAAAAACAGCAAATCCTCAGTCTTCCTAGACCTGCATTTCCAGTCTACTGCCTACAGAGGGCCAATTTACACCTTTCCACAGATGACGCTGAAGTACAGATTAGAGACAAGCTTCAGTGACAACCTTTGAACTCCAAAGTTGGCCGGGTGGGGAGGGGAGGAGTGGTGGGTCACAAGATCACCAGAGCAGTTGATTCATGAGACGGTGACTGCACAACGCAGCCTCTGTCTCCCCCACACAGCTCCTTCAATAAATAAGCCCTCCGCCAGGGGCAATGAAACTATATGAACGTGAACATCAGAGGAAAACATCCCTTTTCCCACTCATCATCCCCACTCACACAGACCTGAGCATTTTTCCCCGCTATCCTCAGCCAAACCTTCCCACATGATGGGCACCGATTGACTTTTCAGCTGCACAATGATGCGAGATAAAGAGGGTGGGCTGCCCCATGTGTGAAAGGTCAACGTCTCCTTTGGGCGCAGGCGAGTGCACACTGTGTAAACAAGACAGGCAGAAGGATCAATCACGTAGACTGTATTTATTGGCTTAGTTGGCCGAGGACTACATCCGCTGGAACATGATTCAGGACTAATCGCATGGAGAAAAAGAGGAAGAGATGCGAGGGGCGGGGGGGTAGACAGGGAGAAAAGTCAAGGAGTGAGAGGAAAGGGAAAAGGAGGATGGGCAGTGAGTTGCGACATAAAGTATGGTTGGATCCACCTCTTTTCATGCACAATTTCAGCTCAAGAAAAGTGGAAATGCCAGAAATTTGGTATAAAGCCACAATAAAAAGCCAGTATCAGCATTACTTGCATGTATTCAACATTTTCATGAAAACATAACTACGTGTAGAGAAAAAAAAAAAAAAAAAAAAAGGAGTAGCAAGTGGTCTGATTGATGCATCATTAGCAGCTGACCAGCCTCTTAGTTCAACTGAGAAATTGCTTTGCAATTCACAGTGTAACGAGGGAAAACCAGTAAGGAATATCAAACACTCCAGACTTCAAAGTGACATTTTGAGATGCAAAAACCCTATATGCTCCACTGGGGGCAAGTGAACACTCTATTTGAGCATTTTGTGTCAATAAGTTTCTTGTCATGTACGACTGCAGGTTTATACGTTCACACTGATTGTGTGTGATTATAATTTCCCCTCATTTCTTAGGCATGCCTTCCCCTCGACTTCCCGGCAGCACACAAACAGGAAGGCAGGGCCCTTTGTCTTCCTGGTTTGTTGCGCTAAGGGACTTGTAATATAGGACATTGAAGTAAACATGCAAAGGAACTTGCCCTGTCTTATCCTGTACACAGGTAAGGTTTGATGCAGAATTATGTGCCCTAACAAACACATATATGATGGGAGCAACAGTAAAAGTCAATCTGTCAAAAAAGTATTTTTCCAAGTTATTAAACTAGATTAATGTTGTCTTTCACTTCGCAAAATGGGGCTTTTCAGGGGTTGAGCTGGGCCCTTTTCTTCCAGTGAGGGAAAATCTCAATGCTTCACCATGCCTCACATTTTGGACAATGCTGTGCTTCCAACTTTATGGCAACAATCAGTTTGGGGAAGGCCCTTTTCTCTTCCAGCATGACTGGCCCGCACAGAGCCCTTACCTCAACCCCACTGAACACTTTTGGGATGAACTGGAACGGAGATTGTGAGCCAGGCCTTTTCGTCACCTGTTGGTGTCCACATACTTTTGTCTATATAGTGTACATGTAACTAAGGCTCACCTCCAAAAAAAAAAAATAAAAAAAATATAGAAAAATAAAAATAAAACAGAATTGACATAGGAGAATAGATCTTGTAAGCGCATGTAAATCAAGAGATGAAAAATTGAAGGGCTTGTTGTAAGACACAGAGAGCACTTCCTTGGAACATCTTGCAGAACAAACTGGCATCCACATTAAATAATGAGACCAGACATAAGTCAGCCACACATGCCTCCTTCTCTGACATATTTTGAGTGATGCAAGCAGCTTCCTCCCTTTCAACTCTAAGTGCAGTCTGATGTATGAAGTATGAAGTGGTACATAAAACATCTTGAAGGATTTATTAGCGTCGGCGCACGCCTCTGGTGAAGAAAGAACATGAGAGATGTTGTTTACAGTCACTTTCATGTAGACCTCCTCATGAAGCCACTGCTCCAGTTCCTACATAAAGACAAGTCTCGTTTCTTGCTGCACCACGTTTTTTTTTTTTTTTTTTGGCCTCCCTACATGCTTTTGTATGTGAATTTCTTCCTGGTCTGTGAAAACTCCCCTGCTGTTGTTAATGTCATCCAGACCAGAAAACCATTGGACATTCTGTACATTTCTCGGCACGTTGAGATGTTTCAGGTCCTGCTTTCATGTCACTCACTCCATTGACAGTTCACTGCAAAACAACTTTGAGGACAGACGGTCATGTAGACATGATGTGGTCCTGCTAACCCTGATATGCTGCTAATGCTGTGTCTGTCCTGACATCTGTCAAATTTTGGTTTTGGATGTTTGATGGCCAGTGGGAGCATGTTTCAGATCTGACAGCCACGCTACTGTTCTGAGTTTTCTCACGGGGACTTGGGGACGTTACCCGAGCAGATAGAGGGTGCAGGCCTAGATGGCTTATCACAGGAGGCTGTATCAGGAGAATGATATTAAACACACTTTTTTAATTTGTGTATTTATTTTTTTTTTTGCTTTCAGCATATCACAGAACAGATCAATTCATCCTGTGAAACATTTTGCATGTCAATCACTCATTTCAAGGGTTTATTATTTTTTTTTTTTCATGTTTTTTTCATGTCCAAAAACTTTAACTTTACTTGCCTTTAATGACAACAAGAGATTTCACTTACATACAGTGCATATCTTTGTGACTTCAAAACAAGCACTATGTTGTTTTTCATGATCCATAACGGATGCGTGGTACACACATACTTTTGTTGTGAACGTGGGTGTCAAAATTTGGATTAACCAGTGACAGACTGTCTGCACACTTTACTCAAGTACTGCACATACAGTACATAGTATAGTATTACAGTTTTCTGCTATTCCGTACTTCCACTCCACTACATTTTGGAGACAAACTTTTTACTCCACTACATTTATTTGTGTAATGTTAGCCACTATGATGTATTATTATAGATTAAGCTATCCAGCAGTAAGGTCAAGCCTGAAAAATACATTCAGCATTGCCCGCCTGTGGCACAGTATTGATAGGCTATTACTTGTGACATGTAATCAATCACCAGACAGTGTTGTGGACGGGACACTGAGACAGACCACAGAGTGGTGACGACAGACAGAGAGGCAGCTGCATCAGAGCCAAAGTAACACCTTTTTAAATCAATTCTTTTTTTTTTTCCTTTTTTTAAACGGATTCCAAGTAACTGAAAAATGCTGAATATCAGATCTGAGAATAAGCCAGAGGCAATGCTGAGTATGATAACATTACTCCGGTACCGCCTTGATGTGGTCCCCCCCACAACCACTTGGAGACAAAATTAAAGTACTCAATTTGATCTCTCCCGTGTAAATCAATCAAGGTTGATTTTCCAATTTCTTTTTTAATCTGTCTTTCGGGGGTCGCTGAACTCATGCAGGCACAAAATGAACTTTTAGGGGAACCATTTTAAGGAAACTGGAGCTTTGAATGGATCTATAGACAACAGGCATGAGCTCTATTGCATTTAGTTTGTTTTGTAGATAAAACGTGTATTTTTTCAAAGCATTTTGTTCTAAATCTACTTAAGCATTCACAGTATATTAATTTTAAATATAAAAGGTATGGGACACACGAAGATGAGGCCCAGTATACAGTATCTTGCGGCTGAAAATTAGGCTACTGTGTTAATGCTGAGATGTGCATTTATAGAGATGCAAGAGACAGAAGATATCTTTTGTTCTGTGCACGTACAGGTTGTGCAATGTTTTGTGAAAATCTATATCTCTGTTTTGAATTATGCTGACATACAAACAGTTCTCGCCAGTGCCATGGTTAGACATTAGCTAACATTCAGAGAGATAAAAGATCAGACATCTTCCCAGCCATTAAAGCAGGCCAAAGTCAACCACTCATCGCTCCTCTTCAGATCATACTGTATCAATATGTTCAGTGATAACTCCTGCAAACAGATAAAGAAGAACTGTAAAGCTGTGTTATTACTATTTTTCAGCAAATTGTTTGGAGAATAGTGTTACGATCATTATGTAACCTACAGCGTTACCCCACTTGGGTATTAATTTTTGCACTCCCACATCCCTAAATGTGTCAGGTTCACAAATGATGATTATGCTAATAGGCTGAGCAAGAAATCAACAAATGTTTAATTATCACACAACACCAAGGTACAATCAGTGATAATGGACTTGTTTGTTTTTCCATAAGCTCTAAATGTTCTTTTAACCTGTGTGACCTTTGGCAGGCAGCTGGCAAGAGTGCAGACAAACACAGCACTCTCTTGTTGTATTAATGATGCCAACAGACACTGTCCTCTGCAGTTAGCGTGTTAATCATGTCCGTCTAAGTGCCGGGTGTGCACCTGTACACACATCAACAACATTCATGACTGTGTTTATACATGTGTATTTGGCACTTGATACTGTCTGTCTGTTTGTCGTGTTACAATTTGCGCTCCCGGCCACTGAGCAAAGACTGAATAATGGAATTGGCGATGCATTGGTGTCGGGTGAGACGCTGCCACCACATAACTAGCCCGGCTGTTGTGTAATCATCAGGCTCATGCACACGTGCCTTGCCTGTGTGTATCACAATACATGGAGCAGATGGCGGGAGTGTGTTAAATAAACACAAAAACATGTTCATAATCAGCTTGGGTTACAGGCAGCTGCTGTTGCCCGTTTTGCCTTTGACATAGATGTTCTATAAAATCACACCCTGACTAACTCTTTACGTAAAAGGGTGGAAAACAAATCACCCCCAAACGCATCATGGGGGTTTAACAATGCAGAGGCTCAGCTCTTACTAATCATTCACCTAGGTGGTACATGTTGAATCTAAAAGCTATAAAGTACAGCTGACACAACAAAGATGTAGAGCACGCAGCCTCTTGAATACGGTACATAAAAATGATACATAAAAAGATGCACGCACACGTGTATTTTTGAGCATGAACACTAAACCACCTACGCTCTCTCTCTCTCTCACACACACACACACACACAGTCATGTTTCCATCACTTTTGGGGACATTACATAGACTTCCCATCACTTCCTGGAGGCTTAACCACCACCTAACCATAACAATAAACATTACTTGGCTAATCTTAACCGTTACCTTAAGATAACCTTAAAGCAAGTCTTCACCCTAATATTTCATGATGTACGTTGTGGGGACTTTCATTAGTAAGGTGGGTCCGTCACAATGCAACAGTGTAAACATATTTTTGTCCCCACAACTTCAGGAACACATGTCCACACACACATCAGCGTAGACAGATTGCTCCTGCAAAAAGCAACAGAAGCTTTTCTTTCTAGCATTAAGCTCTCATCCTGATGCCGTTGTCTCTGTGGGAGAGGTGATCTTTACTTGACAAGCATTAACAGTTAAGGACTAAATGTTCCAGGGTCTCTACGTGGTTTCATAATATTTAGTGCAAAACTGTCACGTCAATGATTAACTCTTTCCTGGCCTTGCGTGGGATTGGCGGGGGGGGGGGGGCAAAGCAGGTGAGAGTGTGGAGTGAGTAAGACACATGCCTGGCATACATAAAATATCAAAATATAAGCTACAGGGCTAAGCTCAGGGTGATGTCTACAAATAGCTGGTTTTGTCTTTGTTTGACCAGCGGTAAAAACTTACAATGATTCAATGAGAAAAGCAATTTAGCAATATATCTATTTAGCTTTTTATGCTGTTTTTAGTTTATTTCACATGATGGTCACAGCTGGTCCTCACCTCAAAGGGTTGTGAAGCAGGAAATCTTATCAGCATGATTCATAAAGGTCTGGCTAACTGAACCACACAACCAAAACAGTCTGATAAATAACAACCAGAGCTACGTCAGTGTTGAGCTACGGGGGTTTCGACTTTGACCCCCCCCCCCACACACACACCCACACACACCCCTCTTCAATCACTGCTGCCTCCACTGCCCTCTCTGCATAGTTCTATCTCTTTCCCCATCCTCATTTCAAAGTCATGGCACCACAGCGGCACAACCATGTTAGTCAATTAGCTCAATGACAGTGACTGTAATGGACTTGTGGACATGTTGCCCCTGTGGCGTTTGGAGCGCTCTTTCACACAGGCTCTACTCTATCACACAGCCCCATTGACTGTGCCGTCTGCATGGGCAGACACTAAAGGTCAGCTTTCTGCAACAGTTCCCCTGTCAATACCCCAGGTCTCACTGCACCCGAGAGTATGACTGGGATAAAGGATGAGTCCAGTTTCTTACAATGTCTTATTTTTGACAGATTTTGCCATAATTTCTGAAATCATATCGTCCTCACTGTTATTGTTGAGCAGACAGATGGTCAGGCTTTAAAAAAAAAAATCCCAGGTGTTATTGGCAAGAAAAAATTAATAACTAAAATTATTACCCAAACTATCCCTCATAAAAGTCAATAACAGTTAACAGTATGTGCCATAACTGTGCCTGTGTTGTGCATACAGTTTTGTCATGCAATCAGGGATTATTACTGACGTTTAGGGTGTGTTCACATTAAGCTTCACCCCTAAATATAATAGTTTGGATAATTCAGCTAAAATGATTTGATTTTTGTTGTAGTGTCACACTAATATCACAGAATGAGTTCAGCAATTACTCCTGCTACTGCTAGAAATGATGACCAAAACACTGTCATCAACCTGATTTTTCTCCTACATAAAATCACCACTTTGGACCACATGTAGACTTCAAGACTTCTTGCTTCTCAATCATTGTCCTGTTTGTTTGGTAAAACAGGGACTAAAGCTTTAGTGCAGCCACAGCGACCACAGTTTCCTCCTCCAGGACCGACAGGTCCTCAAACCAACACCGAGTCCTGACAAGATATTTCCATTAGCCCCCACATTACCATCACTCCCCCTGTCTTTCTTCATGCACCTCAAGGAGCAACTCCCTGAGGATAAGACATGTGGGAGTTGCAAACACTTCTCCCCCACTTCCACCTCTCACATCCCAGCATGTACTGGCCTGCATTAGCACACTCGGGTGGGCCTGTTGCTGCACAGCACAGACATGTGACATTGTGAGGTCAGGGCTTTGCTGTCCTGCCTCCCCCTACCATACCATGCACACACATCTTCTGCAGACCTCTTTGAGCCTTCATCCTCTACCCTGTACCCCTTAATTCTTAGTTTGCCCTTTGCAGGAGCACAAGGGTGGAGCCTATGCGAGCTGGGGAGGCAGGTGCTACATTTCTGACCTTCCACTTCATGAGATCGGCTTTGGTCACATTCAGATACGCTACCGCCCCCCCCCCCCCCATCACCAGGCTGGATATAATGCCAAGCGTGTCAAATCACTTTAGCATCAAAATACAGACAGCCTCCTCATCCCTGCCTCTCCATCCCTAAACATTTCTTCACTCTCTCTCTCACTCACCCCCATTTCTCCTCCACTAGAGTCACGAGAGGCGGTGGGTGTCCGGGGGTGGGGGGGGGGGGGGGGGGGGGGGGGGGGGGTGGGGCACAGACTGATGATGCCATTGCCCTTCAAATTCCCACTGAAGAGGCAACTGACCATAGTGAGAAGAGGAACAGCCAGAACCAACGCTAACAGCATCAGGCTCCCAGTCCACTCTAAAAGGACACCTGAGCTCCCTCAAAGGCTACTTAACGCACAGGCCAGTGAACAAACACGAAGTGGGCTGGCATGGACACGTAGAGACTACACTATAACATTTTAGATATCTCATTACAGAGGGTGATAACATAACAAAAGGAGAAAAAAGCCTAATGGCATGTAATAAAACATTGTGACCCCATGTCCAAACTGCAAAAGTGAGATTAAAAGTTACTACGGCCAAACAAAATGTTCCTGCATTCCTGTGATGTTGTTCTTCATAGTTACCAAAGCAGCGTCGGATGTTGTAAGCAAAGCATAACAACGAGAAAACACACGGTTCTAAGAGAGAATAAAACCTGATAAATAAACCACAGAAATTGGCCTCTTCCTTTGGTCTGCCCTTGTCCAAATATCTGGCCCTGGTGCTGTTAGCTAATCCAGATGTTCAGCACAAATTTTTTGGATTCTCCATCATTTTAGTGAAAAGAGGAAAAACAAAAGACACATCATAACTGATGCATTTCTCAGTCAGTTACTGTGAATTCTTGTTCTTCTGTCATATTCATCCATCACAACACATATTGCAGTTTTTTTTTGTTTTATTGAGATTAAATTGTTTTTTATCCATTTCATTGTCATGATTTATCCCCGCCGGCTGTGTACTTTTCCCCACACACAAAGAACACATTTTCCCACTGTTTGTTTGTACAGTGGACTGCAGTGTGTCATGATCCAGTCAAACTGTTCTTTTGCAAATGTGACACACATGCAATTCATTGAAATCCCAATCCCCTGATGTTTATCTGCGGTCGGAGGAGGCCAGTGCCCCTCAACACTTAGTCAGCTTCACTGACATAAACATGGCACTCAGGATGGGGCTTAAGCAATCATGAAAGCCAGAGCACCACAACAGTCTCTGATGTGTCCATCATCTGGCCGTTGAAGAGATAAAATCAGGACTGAGATATCTGGGTTAAGATGTACATATTCATTTTTATTCATGCAATTCACTAATTTCCCCATATATTTTAGCATACCCAGTGTGTTTCACTGTGATTAACATACTGTTCTGTGTTAGGCAACAAGGGGCCTGAAGAAT
The DNA here is from genome assembly GCF_020382885.2 of Scatophagus argus. Lineage (NCBI taxonomy): Eukaryota > Metazoa > Chordata > Actinopteri > Scatophagidae > Scatophagus > Scatophagus argus. The sequence continues at coordinate 14,752,279 of NC_058512.1, read as the reverse complement.
GAGAACTTGCTTATTCATGTTTAATTGATGTTAATAAAAAATTCATTTTTTCCCTGTTTTTTCCCCTTTCCAGTTGCGAAGCCTTAAAAACTGTACTGTAAATCTCACTCGATGGGTCAGGATCAACTCCGAGGAGAGCTGGAATCTGTGGCAAAGGGAAATTTCACCTCATCTGCGTAAACTGCCTCTGAGAGAATACATTATCTGCAAGCTAAATATAACTAAGCATGCGACAAAACATGAATTTAAAACAAAAACGACTTGAAATAATACAAAGGGCTCTCTCTGATTTTAAAAGGCTAAGGAACAATGGATAAATTTGTATTCAGCTCAAAAATTCATTAGGCATTAAATTATGCTGTACTCCTGATAATTTAAAATTAAATGTTGTTTCCTTTGCACTATCACGATTCAAGTTTAAACTCATAATGATAGCCTTTGAGGATTTGAGCTTGGTTAAAAATTCAAGTTCAACTCTCAACCCTCAACTCTACCACAATGAATTACCATGTGGAGACGACAATGACTACATGACAGCAGGGATTCGACCACTTCCTGTCTGTCCCCTGTGTCCCTGGCTGCCTTCTCACCCTGCTCTCTGCTGAGTTTGAGCTGTAACAATGAGATAGCATTTCACTCTGATGCTGCTGCTGGGGGATTATAGGCTCAGCGAGTTATCAAAGGCTTAGTCGCTCTGATTTCTAGTGACCCGCTGTGGATGGCTGCTGTCCCTCTGTGCCAGCATGGAGACTTCCATCTCTGCAGATGCATCCCAGCTGATGCTGGCATGGCAGTTGGCCACCAGGAGCCATGTCACTTTGGGGAATCCCATTGGCAGACATGATGGACAGGCATTATGGGTATTCAGTTAATCTGTGATAAGATAAAAGGGCTGGCATAACAGTACTCAGAAAGCGGTACAAACAGTACAAGCAGACACAAAAAGAAGATAATTGTAAAGATACAGATACAGAACTTCTACTGTTAGACAAATCAAGAAATTAATACTCACTGACACTTAAGTCTATCAAAGGTATTCTGATATGTTCACAATAATCACACCTTAGTTTTAGCTTTAGCTTTATCTTTCAGTTCATTGTTCTGGTTTTACACCCCGTAACTTTACACCCATAGATCAGTCTCACTGCTTTTCATGAACCTCGTTTCTAAGTTTTCAGCACAAAAGCTTTGTTAAGCCCTTCCAGCCCCTATTGGAAAACAGTCTAACTTAACTTCTTCCTTCTGAATATGACAGCAGCTGAAGAGCCAGATATCTCCCTCATGGGTAGGTCCCAACCAAATATAGAGCTAAAGGGACCTCAGTTTATCACATGGCTAGTTAGAGATACACCTACAAATGAATGCTAATGTTGTTGCAGGTCTGCTGGATGTATAAATAAGCAACTGGCTGGCAACGCATTCACTATATCAACGTAACGGTGCATGAGAATTTCAGATGTTATGTTTACAGTGTGTTGTGCTACTCCAAAGTTAAGATTAACACAGGCTTAGTTTTTGACCTTGTATTATACTTGGGTTTTGTTCAATAGTTCACTAAGTCAACATTATGCAAAATATATTACTTCAACATGTACGGTACATTAAACTGCTGTGACCTTTTAGTTTGCGTTAAATTAAAATGTTATATCAAGACCTGTGAGAGTTTATCTTATTTTTAAATTAGACAAAAGCATTAATTTTCTTCTTTTTTGTTTTTATTTAAAGCATCTGCCATCTAACACCAAGCCTGAAGTTTTGTAAATACGCAGCAACAAAGTTGTTTTGAATTAGATGTCAGATTTCTCAACAGGGAGCCTCCCTATTGTGTGATTTAATAGGGACAAATCAGGGTGGATTTGTTCTCATGTTAAGCACAAGGGGCCAGGACAGGCATTAAAATCTTCTGATAAAGTCAATTTCTATACTTCATTTCCACTTCCCAACCTGTGTTACTGTGAAAATGAAAAATGAAAATGAAAATTTGAAGAAGGCTTTAGACATTTGTTGTAAATAATTTTTTACAGTAAGCCTTCTTCAAATTTCAGGGACTTCTAAATCATCTTAAAAAGCAGTATGCAGAGTTTGTATATCTTTGGAACCACAGCCAATATATCTCAAAGTATCAGATCAGTTTAATATAAATTAAAACAGCCAATTAACTGAACAGTTTGGCAGTTCTTATCCCAGTTATGACAAACTCCAGTCCTCCGGTCTCAACTAAACACCCTATCAAAAAAATGCAGAGATTTGCTGGTTAATGCTTAAGATGTTTCTGGATAGTTGTCTTGTTTATGTATTAAAAATAAACTGTAGTGTGTGTTCCGAATGAATGGGACCCATAATCTGCAGCTTGGCGTCCTCCGGCCCCTCTGGCTACTGACCTAACAGGAAGCAGCCAAGAAGAGCACTGACTCCAGCCAGCCAATTAGAGCGTGGGGAGCATGAAGTATACTGAGGCTAACGAGCTCCCTCTCTGTGACCCTCCTCACCTCTGCAGGACCCCGCGATGGGAAATATGAGGAGCCGGGAGCCACTTTAACTCTAAGCCAACCACCCCCTAACCTCTCTCTTTAGCCTCCTTCGTCTCCCCAAACCAACCTCAAGTCTCAAACCCTGCTGTGTGACCACAAGGTCTACAAACACATGCTGCCTCTCTACAGAGGCCCACCACATGGCTTTTTACTGCCGCGCTGATGCTAAAAGGCACCGCACAGAAAAACAATGAGCGCACACACACACACATTCCTTGCACGGAGCTGTGTCACTCCACTCTAGGTGGAGAAGCAATGGATCCTCTTTCCAAGTATTCTGAATGGTAAATTGGTTCCAAATTAATTGGCAGGGTTTGTGAGGCAGTGAGATAATTCGTAGGAACTGTAAAGAAGGGGGACTGCTGAGAACGTTAATGTGGCTTGGCTTTGGCCATAATTACTGGGTACTTGCAGAAAACAATAACAGTCCGCCTCATGGGTTAATCCAAGCAGGTACTGAGAAATTAAGCACAGGGCAGTCATCATGTTGGTGCATTTCCGGCACAACACCACTCAGCCACATCCAACACTAGTGAAATAAAAAAAAAAAAAAGGAAAAATCGTCTACGTCCAACACCCCCGCCCCCTTTTCTCTGCAGGAAGAATTGGTCCTGTCATTTGGAGCCTCCAAACACAGACCATATGTGGGTTCAGCCCTGGCAATCAGACTGCATTGTGGAGCAGGCGGCTGAGTTCATCAGGAAAAAATTAGCCCGCCGCTCTGCAGGCCTCGCTCCCATTGGCCAGTCACGCGGCCCGCTCCGTTTGAGGGCACCCCAGACATTCCTGTGGATAATCTTTTCCATTCCTCTGCTCAGCTCGGTGAGGACAGACCAAATCACAGCACAAGGCCTGCATTGTGAGGGCCTTTTCAAAAAGCCCTGTTTTCAATGCCGTCTCTCTTTTATGCGTTCCCTCTCTCTCACCTCATACACCACAATTCCAAAAAAGAAAAAAAAAAACTTTTTTCCCATCATGACTTCTTTTTCTCATAAAAGAAACACTAATGACTGCTTTTTTGAAATGATCCTGCAGAAAACACTACGTTCTCACAGTCCCTTTCCAGTAAGAGTTTGTTTTTGAGAAGCCCAAACAATGTAAAACCGCTGAAACCAGAGCCCGGCCACATCAGTGTGCGGCCTGGAGTTCAGCAGATTGCTGCTGAATACAGCTCCCCGGGCGAGGCTCGCTAACCTTCCCAGAAACCTCCTGCTTGGTCACCGCTACACGCCTCGCACCTCCCACAGCAGCTTGTCATTGTGGCCATAGTCGGGCAGCTGGAACGTCAAGATTGGAGGACAGTCACACGATCTGGGGACACTGGTGGATTTATAGTAACACGTTCCATAATTAGACCCATGATTATTACAGGGTCTATAAACTTTAGACTCCAGAGCGGCTGCCCAACCTCTGCCGCTATGACTTAACAGTTACTTCACTTTTTCTAGAAGTTCACTCCGCACTTGGCTGCTCAGGGAGCATTTAACACTCCGCTGGATGGATTTAACATCTCCTGGAGTGAAATGGCAAGTTATTAAAATTTACCTTTCACTCCTCCTCTTCTCTCCATTTGCCCCTGAATCTGAGGTAGACAAAATAACCTAATCCCAGTGTGCTACAGGTCTTAAAATAGCCACAACACAAAGAAGGAAAACCTTTGACATACTTCAGCAAGACTACACTTCTAATCCAGATGCTCCTAATTGTTCAGGAAACACATCCACCCTTACTGGAGGCTGTGCTGTGGCAGTAAAAAAATGTTGCAATCAATCAAGTTAGCTCTGTAAAATACACAGATGGGGGTGAGGTTGGTGAAGAAACTGTGTATCTCACCGCTCATGCTGAAACTTGTCCATGAACAAGTATTTGCCTATGAAAGACAGGGTAGTGGGTTCTCATCTTGCTTCCACTGAGAAAAAAAATCCTTATTATTTCAAAGATAATAATATGAAATCTGGACTTACATTTTTGCTTTTAAGAGGACACAAAATACACTAAACAAGCAATGTTTCTTTATAAATGCCAGACAGACATACATGTTGTTGTTTCTCGAGAGATGTCAGAGCGCTAGAATAAATGAGAATTATGTCCTCGCTGCAGGCTAAGGATCAGGGTCCTGTTTTGAACTTTCACTTTCCTGTTAGAGTGTGTAACAACCAGGAAACTTTAACCAAATCTGTTCACGCTGTAAGGATATCAAATATGATTTACCAGTATACTATCTGTTCCCATCTCAATTCCTTTTTAAAGAATGAAATCTTTAAAGGTCAGTAAAGTGAACCGTGCATCTGTTTCCTAGGGATAAAACTTTCTCTATGATAAGACGCTAAGAAAATACAAGGAATGCAAGGAAATGAAAAGTAACGGATTTGATCAGTGAGATCACATGAGTGAATTTGATTATATCTATTTATGTAAATGACCAATTTGCAGATATAATGGAATGACTTCAATTACAGAAAGACCTCAAGGCAGCTGCGGCCAAGAAAGAAACAAACATGCATAGATTCTTTCTTTGTTTGTCCAATTCAAATTTCAATCATTTCACAGAATGAACAGATCTTGTAATTTTCACTGTGAAATAGAGTTTACAATACAATACAGCATGAACTCAAAAGTATTTTCATTTGGTCAGTAAGAATATCCCCTGATTTGTCCTGAAATGGCATAACAGAAAATGTGCTTTTGAAATAAAGCTTTTCTTGTGAACATCTGTTCCAAACTAACACTGAATAAGCCTACTTTCTCTTCTTCCATGTACTGTGAGGTTCAAGTTCAAAGGTAAAAAAAATTTAAAAGTAGCTTAAAATCTCTCATAACAAACTGTTCCTCTCGTTGAGATGTTTATATGTTTATGTGACTGTCTTGCCAAACGAGTCATGCTCTCCTCACATGACAGGCAGCTCAGCTGGTCACAGCACTGACACTGCAGAGGGAGCAAGCCCTGGGGATGGAGTGATAAATGTATCAGCACAACCACATGTTCTGCACTGCTCTGTCCCCTATTCATTGGCCAAATACACACAAACAAGTCAGTTCAGAATATCCCCTGATGTCAGACCCTGCTTGCCGATGGGGGGGTGGGGGAAGGTGGAGGATCTCAGAACATTTCTGTTAACTTGTCCATCACTGGGGCTCCACATGCAAACACAGCATTATGCTGCTTCCAAAAGGGCCCCTCCTGACCCGAAGCCGTGGTGTGAGCATGTGTGTGTGCGTGTGTGTGCAGTAGAAACAAGCAATACTTTCCAACATACAAAACAAAAGCCTGTCTATGCATTTAGAAAAGGGTTTTCTTTAAAGTTAATATTGTTAATTTTGTTATCTCAGTTGAATCCAATGAAACTAAAAATAAAACCACATCATGGTCCCTGAGGAATATCATATTGATCTCCCTTTGATGTCTTAAAAACAGATTAAATTCAATGAGGGGGAGACATTACTTTGATGATTAGTCTCAAAAGGTGCATCAGGTCACAAGCTGTACTTTAACAATAAGAGGCTCCTCTAAAGCTCTAAAACAAATACGCTGTTTGCCAAGCTGCGCCTGATTATCCATTCGAAACTCCTGCAACTTCGACAGGAATACACAGTAACACCGAATGCATTCCTTACCTGACAGTTCACTGAGGACAAATGCTTTCCCCTACATTTTACCCTAGAACTGACAAATATGCAAATAGCAACAGGTCTGTATATGTAACCAGTGTTACCTGAGGACAGACGACGCTGATGGAGAGGACACATGCCACTGAAACAGGTACAAGCCTCGCTTGAGCGACCTCGCTGCATGGGAGGAGCCAAGGAGCACTGGGGCTTCAGGAACCCTGTAATTAAAGAGATGACAAAATATAAGAGACAGAAAGAAAAAATAAAGAAACAGAACAGAAAGAAGACGCTTCAGAGCATACAATACAGGCGAATGCCAAAGTTGAAAATTTGCCTCTAAGGGCCTTGTTTGATGGTCACGGGGTGAGGAGTGAATGAGTTTAAAAAAAAAAATATATATATATATATATTCCCATCAGCACTGTGCTGCCATCAGACCCAGCCAACCTCTCACATTTACAGCACTGTGGCTGACTGGCCCTCACCCTCACCTCCTCACCGGTGGTACCACACCAGCTAAGTGCTCATGTCAGCAATGTGGTGATACCCAGGACAAGGGCTTCACAAAGTGGACAGAGCCTGCACAATACCGGGTGAGGCTGGCCTGGAGAAGGGCACGGAGCAGCTCTGTGTCGGCAAAATGCCAGATTAGGACGAGGTGCCTCGAGGGGCGGGATGAGGCCGTTTTACTGTCTGTCTCTGGGTCAAGGAGGTCATTTTCAATAGGGAAGTCATTATCTGGCACAATGAAGCAACTGAGTAGGCTATACCCCACCAGAACCAGAATCCAACGATCATTGACAATGTGCAGCAAGCAGTAAGAAGTAAGTAAGCAGTAAAATCTACAGTAGATTTTTTTGCTTTTTGGAATTTCAGCAGTCTAATATTGAAAAATAGAAGATAATGTAAAAATTAATTAAATACAAGAGGAAGCTCGAACCAAATCCACCATAGATCAAACAATAACTTGCAAATACACGCAAAATTCCAAAAAATTAGTCTAACTCGAACAATAACCTTTTCAAAATCCTGAGTAGTTCTTGAATACTAAAGACTTAAAGTCGCACACAAGTGGAAGCTAACTCCATGCTTGACAATGTAACCAGTAGCAAACACGGAAACTTCTGTGAACTTTACTTCTCTCACTCAAGGGAGGATACAATTGGTCTTTTCTGACTGGCTAGCTCATGCAGATCTCATTGGCGTCCGCAGATCAATACTAATCCAAACTTTATTCATTCCTCATGAAGACCTTTAGATTTCCAGCAAACCTCAAGCGCAGGAGCCCAAGGACCCCCCCCGTCACTGTGTTCTGAACCAAATAAAGCCCCTTTATTGCCACCATGAAAAACATGTCACTCCGGATGAGCTCACAGAATGACATTTAAAACAGGCAAAGGGATATTAAATTAGTTCCCCATGATAAGCTGTCTGGGATGCTGATACTTTCTGCTTATAAGGGTGTACATGATTGTGTTCCATGTGCATGTGCAACTACATGTGCATGTGGATGTGGCAGGGGGGCATTCATGTCCAATGCATTCTTCAAAGCTTTGATTAGTATTACAGATGAAGCAGGGACTGACAAGGCAAAGCAAGTCTGGACCAGCAAGAGCAAAAACAGACAGACAAAGATCATCCTGAAGATCACGAATTCAGTAAAACAGAGGAGGAGTGCATTTTCACTGTCTCATTTAACCAGGCGTAAAAATGCTTCATCTTGTTGTTTGCTGAGCACAACAATTCTATTGTTGTTATCAGAAGGTGGAAGATGTCAACTGAAAAGAAAGAGAACAGTGACTCTAAAACACAACTTCATGGATATCATTGAGAGTTAAGGCATGTTGGAAGCGCATTAGTAAAAAAGAACTGATAATATTTGTTGGTGACTACATTATAACAGCTTAAAAGAAGACTGGACTTGAGTCAAGACTGTGTCTGATTCAGTTCTGAGTAAGTTTTATTAGATTGGGGATTTGTTCACCCCAAAATACAATCAAACATGTTTTTGCAACTTAGCATCGCTGTAATAATAAAAAAAATCTGGATAAAAATAATAGAAAATCTGGAAATATTTGTCTGCCATCACCCCAAAAAAGAATTCAACGATGAAGATGGCAATGATGACACTGTTTGATATTATGCCGTGCGTGCAAATAATCTAAAATGATCCAGAATGCAGTGCACACATTTCAAATTATGCAAAAAAAACTGTTTAAAAATAAAAATCTGTCACAACAGAAGTTTATACAACATAAAGAGAGACTAATCAAACAGTCCACACTGCTTATTTTTCCTAGCTTTTGAGACAAGATGAGCTAATAAAAGTACACTAAACCTTTACGTAAAAACTCATCAGCAACTAAAGACTTGTACAGTTTTCTACCAATGTACTCCTCCTACTTGTGTATGTCAATATAGAAGGACTTTTTTCAGTACTCATGGATGAGGTGCATGCACTCTTGGTGAGAGGAGAAAACAAAAAAACATGCAAGAATTGAAAAATTTTGATTCAAAAAAGTCACACTCCATCCGCTATAATTCAGTACACTCCTGTCTGTACAAAGGGGTTGAAGGGCAAACAATGACACATGGTATAGAGCTCTAAGCAATGTCACTGAACATTAAGTCATTAACATATGAGGCCAGGCTCCCAGTCAAGTTGGGCTTTTCCAAAATCAAGAGTAAACTAAGCAGACAGGAGCTCCCCCACAAAATGAGTCCAACACTGCAAGCCATCTACCAGGGCAAGGTTCCCACGGGACAGAGTACTGTTAAAGTATGGTGTTCAAACATGTGGAATTTCACCTAAAGCTTGAAGACAGAGCTAGAAAATGGAACAAATTAGTTTGACCCTGAACATGATCTCATCATCTCAGAAAAGAAACACTACCCTTTTGATATTTTCAGTGTAAGTACACAGATCTATAAATTACACAAAACTTTGGTCATTGTCAGAAAAATTGAATTAAGCAAAGATGGCTCCTCAAACAGTCAGTTTGCGGGAATTGTGAAAAACTATGCATTTGAGAGGCATGTACATGTCCCTTTCCTGCTGGCATCATAAATCATTTTCAGTGAAGGGCTTTACTTTCCAGGCCTTGAAGTATATGATGAAAGTACTGCATAAGCCTCGACGTGTAAATGCAGGTTCAGGATCTGCTGTCATGAGCGGTAAGGTTGGTGCATGTCTTGTCATTAAATCATCTCCATCACACTGCATCAATATGCCTCGTCCCATATACTTTAGCAGGATCTTTATTACAGAAATGTTTGATCTTGCTCTTGACTTATAAGCTTCAAGAATCTCATTGGCTTTAATAACTGTATGATCCAATCTTCGTGGGACATGCTCAAACGTTCCCCCCACTGACAGCAAATCAGCTTTATACTTACTGCCCAACATGGAGCATCAGAGCGAAGTAAACACGCTTGGGGTTTCCTCATTAAAGATAGGCTGCTAATGAAATCGCATCCAGAATTTACAGCCTTGTGCTAATGAAGGCAAGCCTTTGAGATGGTCCACTAATGAAAGCAGGCTTTTTTATTGATATAAGGCTAATAAAAAAAGGCTTAATGACAAGGTTCTAATGAAACAAAGGTGTGTAAATTTGCCATTGCAACAAAGCTCACTGATAAGGGCACAGCTGAAGCATTTTCATTCACAGATAATTCTCATTTATCACAGATACATCAGTCAGAGTGCTTCCAGATTTTACAAGATTCCACAAACTCAAGTCTTTTGAATGAAATACATTCAAGCATTTATGAGAGTCTGACGGATTGCAGCTGAGCTCTCTTAAAGCATAGCTATTGTTCATGTCCTGCGTTGCCGGGGTGATCAAGACCAAGGTCACAGTTCATTGGGCTCTTAATGCATCTCCCAGGTGCAATAAAAAAAAAAGTCTTTCCCACGTGGGACTCCAGGGGATAAGGTCCTGGTCAAGCGTGCAGGAGGACGAGCCATCAATCGCCACAGTTACCACTATGAATGCCATTCACCTTCAGCAGCGCTCTACAGCATGCCTCAAAGCTCCACGTGAGTGAAAGAAAACCTATGTGAAGATGTCCTACACAGCCTTCTATCCTCCCGCCTGTCCTCCACAATAGCCTTGAAGACTTCTTTTTATCAAGTGCTTGCCTTGACATATCAGCTTTGCTGGATTTTCTATTTACTCATGATATTTCATAGGACAGAAGACTGCGATTTAAATGATCTGTGAACTGTAATATTACAGCTGAGAACGTGTAATAATTTTTATATTCAGAGACTGTAGCAGTATTATGTCTGTGTCCAGCATGTGTTGATGCTATTAGTCCATTAAAATTTGAGAACATCTATCAGCAATTTAAATAAATAATGAACAATTAAAACCATTTATCAAGCAACAATGTCTTCCATTTGTTGTTCCAAGGTACAGAGCCTACGTCCAATACGGAAGGATTTCCCTTTCTTGTGAGCCATGTATTATCCAAAATTATTTTTGTGAATAAACAAAACCGCTAGTGTTTGTTGGCTTTACCCACCGCATAGACCAATGAGTATCACATAATACTGGTAACATTTCAACGGTCATGTAGTGCAACACTGGATTTTTGGAATACGACAAAAGTATTTTGCATATCATTAGACACGTTTTGGGATTTTTATGTATTTTTTTAACAACAGCTAAAACAATGTCTATTCAAAGCTTTTCCAAAATTTTCTGTCCAGACCATTTCCAGGCCTGGACACAATTCTGATCTCGCAACTTTTCCAGGAATTTCATAACCCTCAGAAACCTGAACATTTTAAAGACAAAATGATTCATTGCAAAAATCACTGAGAGATTAGTGTATAACTAAAGTAACTGTTAGCTGCAGGCCAACTCACCACAATGTTATTTTTGCAAGTCTTTGTAACACAATCCGTGTTTGTGCTTCTTACTGTTTTGCTATAAATGAAATGAAATTAAGAACAACACTTAATTATCCTCTGATGTTTGCTTTCCCCTAAAGAGAGCTAATCTCATGCAGTACTGTCTTATTACATTCACAGTTACCATTCTGACAAAGCTTATGTGTAGAAACAATTTTTCCTTCATTTCAGTGAGCTTGCTGTGAGGAACTAAAACACACTTCAGGACCCATCAGCTGATAATCAATCCGAGTGCTGCATCCCTCTCTGATCCCAATCATCAGCATGGAAAACATCCAACCTGCTCATGAGCATATCTGCTCTATCAGCAAACTGACTTCCCTCCCCCAAGATGATATCCATTTTGCAGAAAAAAAAACATTTAAATTTGCCCCTAAGCTTTTATTTATCACAACCAGAACAAAGCCTGAGTGGATCTTTCATGACAACAAAGCAAACCTCATAAAGATTACTGGAGGCAATACTTAGATGCTGATCGTCCTAATATACTTGATAAAAAATAGGTTTTGACTTATTTTACATGCGTGTTAATCCCTTTGTTGTCATTTCTATGCATTTCTCTGCCTATCTGGATTGATTACACATCTTTCAGTTTCAGAAACACTGCCTTTTGGGTTGAAATTCCACTCGAAGTTAGATCTCTTTACTAAGACCTTGAGGGTCCCTGAGTGGCCAAACAGCATACATGACAGGTCATCGGGAGCAGGTGAACTGAATCCAAGGACATAAGGTGATCCCTCAGATGAACAAGGTCTTTACCTTTGAATGGATTTGTAGGCCCCTGCAGTATGTTGCATATTTTATTTAGTATATTGTGTCAAACACACTACAGGATGCCCCTTGAGCCAAGCTTCAAGTGGCTTGTGTGTAGGGAAACTGAATGCTAATCTGCTCTTCTTCACTGAGGCTACAGATTCTTTGGAGCCATAATTTACTCTGCCTTGGACAAATTAAGGCAACATTAGCCACCTGAGGGCTTCTTTTGGTCCTAATGGAAGGTTAGACAAAATCTCTAGAAACAGATACCCATGAAGACCTTGAATGGAAGACATAATTCTCAGATTCAGCCACAACAAACCAAATCACTTGCGGCAAAACTTCCTCACACAAAATGATGAGGTTGATGCAATGAGTAGTCCTCGCTAAACTGGAAAACAGAAGTGACTAAATTCGGCAACTTGCATTTGTTTCTTGAGTCATGAGTCACAAAACCAACTGCTGTTGAGGTCTGGACTGGCAATAAAAAGTTAACTGGACAGCTTTATTGAATGACTTATTAAGCCACTGTGTTTTGCGAGACCTAAACTGAGGCGCTTTTGAAATGAACAAGAGCACCTTTCTGTAACGGCACTTTAAAAAAAAAAAAAAACATGCCTTCCTACTTTGTCTGAAATTGAGTCTGCACTTTCACACAGTCTCAGAATAATGAAAGTGGCAGTTGCCCTGGTGTGGCATTTGAAGCTGCAAGGCATCTGTAGAAAAGGTAGAACTGACAAAGATGACCTTTGAAAAACCGTAACTTTATGACTTTTATTATCGAGCAGCATATGTCTATCTACAACCACAGGCTTTTACTTTGGGCAGTTCTCGGAGCTCTTTTTAGACCTCTGAGGAACACTGAATGGATGATTAATGATGATTAATACCTCAACGGGCTTAAAATAACAGTGTGATTCCGTTAATTTATTTTTAAATTAATTATTGACTAAAACCAAAAAGAAAAAACAGATTTTTTTTTTTTGTTTGTTCGAAGCAGCAAAAGAGACAAACAGAGCAACACTGCAGTGAAATACTGACTACTCTCGCAGAGCCAGACATAATTCTGTCACATTATGAAAACAACACGTCTGAAGACAACTAGCTGAAAGTGTGGTTGTGGTTGTGGCAAAATCCGCCACTAACAAAGCTCCGCCCACAGGCTTCCTTCCAATTCTATTGTAACTTCTGGTGTGAGTAACCAACCCCACCACCTCAACAAGTCACTGGATTGGTTGGTGTAGAAACGTGTAATCTTGGTTTGATTGCCCCCCCCCACCGACACACTTTTACGCCAAAACCAAACTCAATTACTTATGGGCACTCAGTACATCTGCATTTATAACTGTAAAGCAGAATTATTAAAAGTGCTCTTGGATTATTCTGAAAAGCAATGGCTCTGGCTCAGTTTCTCAGGTCCATAATTCCCTTGCAGTATTTTTTTTCTTTTTTTAAGTTACTTTATTAATCCCAAGCTGGGAAATTACTTCTCTACATTTAACTCATCACTGATTGAAACACACACACTCCCTTCTCTTTAAGCACTGTATAAAACATTACACAGCTCCAGGGTTAAGCTTAGATGACACCAAAGCAGGAGCTCCTGATAATTTATAATGGGAGAAACTAAAAGAGTGTGGTAAATGAGGTTAGAGGGGAAGAAAAGAAGGGGCCGGTTCAAAGACTGCTTGTGCACGTCAGAATGTTTCTTCAGGGCAAATACAGGAAAAAGGGCCTCACTGCAGCCCAGCAGCCAGAGCAGCTCCTTGGGCAAATGACTCTAATCAAATTCTAAAGCCACGGAGTTAAGAGACTCCTTTCACTTTGGAAAGGACACAAGGAAGCATTTAAACATCTACTATCCCTCTGCTGATCTTTACAGTAGCCGCTCACATGACGGATCTGTCCACACCAGCAGTCCTTGGCGCAGTACACACGGGCTCTTTCTCATCTGTGAAACATCACCAGAAGAAAGTTGGAGATAAAGCTTTGTTTTATGTGCGTCCTCTAATGGATCACGGGTGGAAGTTCGTACAGCATTTTGTAGGATTCACCCCAGATTGCACTGCTTCAATCTAGCATCAAAACTGCTATTTTAGCCTTCATTAATGTATGCAATTGGACACAGTTCTGGCTTTGGTTCATGGCCTCCATTTTCCTTGATTGTAGCTGACATTTTGCACTGATCAAAGAGAATCACCTCCAGCAACTGATGTTAAAATAAACCCTGGAATACAGTATGGAGATGAATATTCTGTGGGGGAAAATCTAGTGTATCAAAAGCAGTCCAGAGGTCCCTCCGAGGCACAAAGCGGGGTGTGGTACAGTGCAGCGACCTGTGCCCCATTCACTGCCTGCCTGAGTTCTGGTGGAAGGTCCCAGAGCACGCTTCCTGTTAGGCTGCTAAATTGACACCACACGCCCACACTCCCATCTCTACAGGAGCACAAAGACTCACATTAACCTCCTCCTGCCACCTCAGCCTAGAACATCTTGAATCCACGCGCTGAGGATGTAAACATGCACAAACACCCAAGGACACAACAGAAGGAAGGACTTGTACTGCCACCCACGTCCGCTGTTTTTCTCTTCGGAACAATTTGTTCTAAAACTCTGACCCAGATTTACCAATCAAGGTCGATGAATGCTTAAGTTAAGTTTTAACATTAACAGCATAAGGCCTTCTGCATCCACTGTCTCATTCAAGCCAGCATGCACCCAAATCCTGATCCACTCAACTACACAACTGTTTTTTAGGTTTTTCCTTTTATGGAAGAAATGCAGAGCTTTTTTTTTTCTTAACCCATACCTTCAAAATGTTCAATTTTAAGAAAATTGTGAAGCAATCAATTTATAGTGGAACATGGAGACGGCTGTTCAGCATCAATTATGAAAAAGTGTTCTACAAATGAAAAGTAACTTTCCTGAACTTTCAAGAAACATTTCTTTATGATCTTTGCGGAATTATATGCATTTAAAAAAATATATTAAAAGAAACTTATCATATGAAACAGTGAGGTTTAGCCTGTTAGGTAAAACATATTCATATGAAGTGGTGCATAATTTAAAACCTGAGACAAAAACATCTGGACCCACAGCTGCCCTGCATGGGTGTGCGCTCAAAATCAGACAATAAAAACAGTGAAATTCATAATACAGTCAAGTAAGAATTACACAAGACACACCACTTGAAGGACAGTTTTAAAATCAGGGATTAAGTGCACTCTTTGGCTAAAATGTCTCTAGTTGGAAGCATTAAATATGAATGGCAGATTTTAAAACAAGTAGTGTTGACTCCAGACTGTTGACGGTAAAGCTCCATTAGGAAGCGAACTCCAGCAGGGAAAAATATTGAAATAATCCTGCCCAGGATTTCAAATCCACAGTAAATTGGTTGTTAAGTGCACACCTACGATCTAGTATCGCTATATCACATTGAGACTGTCTGGACTGGGAAAGACTTGGACAGGAAAACGGTGCTTACAGAGCAAAGTCGAGTTTTGCAATAGAGAGTTTAAGCCAAAATAATAAATGGAGAAAACAAGGTTCTCTCACTGAATGAGCCCCCAAGTATCAACGTTTCAGCCGCCGTATTCATGACACTGCTAAGGACCACTGTATCTTCAGAATGAGCCGTTTTTCATTCTTACTCTTGACTCTTGAAAATAAACACAATTTTGACCTGGCATTTAAGGTCCAAGCAAGTCATTCCCGAAGGAAATTCAGCAAGGCAAGACATCACTTACACTATTTGTGTGAGATTGAAGGCAGGCAAGCCACATTTTGTCTTCAGTGTAAACATTTTTGAACCACACATTGTCTTTATTTAGCCAGAGTGAGAAGAAATCCACTTTAGACTGTAAACATGTTGTTTCAAAAAATAAGCTAGTTGATGACAGTGATTTTTCCCAAACCTAATATTCTGAGTTAGTTTTAGAAAAGCTGACAAAGCCTTGAGAAGGTCCAGAAGAGCTCTGGCAAAGGATCTCAACTTGCTCTTTAGCTCTTTTTGCATGTTAAGTAAAAATTATGAAATATGGCAAGGGGCCGGGCTTTCCTGAGCCTTTAAAGACAGCATTAAAAAATTGCTCCTGCAAAAAGTTCATGAGAAAAGACTTTCATTAAATTTAATGAGTCTTACCAAGAATTATCACTCTTGTATAATAATTTTTTTGCCCTCTGAATCCTGTTCAAGGTGCAAAAATACTTCTCTAATGTAATCGTCCATGGGATCTGAATGTAATACCTTGCATACAGCACCATGCTATTCAGGTTGTGTGTTCTGTGCTTCAGAACTGGTGGCACAGTTCATTATTCTGGATTAAGAGGAGAGGAAAAAAAGAAGTGACATTTTCTCTGTAATTTGTTCTGAAATAGCAACTGCACAGTGAACAAAATCAAAGGGTTCTTTTCCACAAAGCCTTGACATGGGAAGCTTGAACACTCAGTCTACATTAATAATTTGTATTTGCAGAAAGATAATAGCCTGTAATAGCCTATAAACCACTTGTTATGATGGCAAAGAAAATAGCTTGTACGGATACAAATATAAAACGTGTAAAAACCACCAAGATTTTATGAGTGTACACCGCTAACAGGGAGAGTGAAGCAGTTGAGGCTGAGGCTTGTTTTGGGTTACAGTATTGCTCCAAAAGCTCAGTGATCTGTTGTGCTCTTCAGGAATGGATACATGCCATGCATTCCAAGAGGCGACCAAATCGTTACACTCTAGTCTGTGCCAAGCAGGGCGCAGCTGCTATCTAGCTATTTAACTAACTATTTTACCATGTACTTTACCATCATCCCTCTTCTCGAATCCAAAGGCGATATTTTGAAAAGAATTTTACATATTTTACACCCCCATGGCTTTTCTAATCTTACTGCACGGTATATCAAAGTCAGTTGTGAAACCTAAGTGCACAGGGGTGAGAAAGTACCCTAAAATACCCTTTTCAGATTAGAACACTTTTGGCAGTTATGACTATGCAACTGGGGTCTCTGGATAACACAGTTAGAGAATAGGATGAGAATGGGATGCACTAGGTCTGTCTGACCTACTGTTTCTGATGAGACCAAACAATGTAAGTAAAAGGGGCAATAAGAAGTGTAAATAAGAAATGTGAAACACTTTGTGAATTTCTGACCCTCATGTCAAAAAAAAAAAAAAAAAAAATCAACAGTATCCATCTTTTACTGCATAAAAATAATTAAAAACAGGTCAGGGCCACTGTAAGGCACACAAACAAAATCAACCAAAGAGGAAAATCTCTATGAGGTTCTTCGCAATGCTCCTTAATGAAAATAAGAATAAAAGGTGTGGTGCAAAAGTAAAACCTGACTTTCTGAGTATTTATCAGTTGATGTTTCAGTTGGGCAGAAATGATGTTTTGTGGGGAAAAAAATCTCAAGGAAGGATGTCAAGGATGACAAAACGACTCATGACTCACTTTAGTAATAACCCTGCAGTCATTCTGTAAGTGTCACTGCCTTCATTTGACAGACACACTCATTTATAAAACTGGCTAGTATTCACAACATAATCAAGGACAGTTATGACAGATATGAACATATCAAGAAAAGACAGACAAATCCTTGGATCAGTCATAAAAAAGCAAACAGAAATAAAGACATCAGACAGCATCGGGGCAAACAAAAGAGGGAAGAGTGGAGAGAGAAAAGAGAGGGAGAAACAGGAGTGAAAGAGGAAAAGGGGAAGAACAGAGCAATGCTTAGAGAATGAGGGAGAAAAAGAGAGTGAGAACAAGAATGAAAGAAACAGAAGAGAGAAAGGCAGAGGGAGGCGGACAAAACTAGGTCAAGTCACATGACTGGGATCGACTGCAGGCAGGATTAAATATCCTACAGCATGTGGTCATTTACACAACAAATGTAGTTTTCATTTTATAAATTATTTCTCTTCCATGGGGGATGAGGCTCAGCGCAGCGAGTGTGGATGCTGCACTGTATTCTGGTTGGTAGCGAGGCTTTTCCTTGAACACAAAAACAGAGCATTAAAAACTCGAGCGAGCCGTTCCCTCAGTGACAGGAAACAAAGCGAGAGCCTTAGATAGCATTAAAATGATCATAACAGGAGGGAACATGGTTCCAGTATGTGATAGCTCTTTTGTGACAGGGTAATGGCTCTATCAAGCACTGTCCATTATCCAGAGGAAAAGCAAAAGACAGTGAAAATGTTAGAGAACAAAGATGTCACATTTCATGATTTCTTACAACCTGACAGCAAAAGTGTGCTTAAGTGTAATATCTCAAAAGTAGGGCTGCATGTCTTGAGATGCACATAAAACAAACTGTCTAATGTATGCAAAATACAATTCATAAATTAATGTAAAATGCAATGAGCTTCAGACAGTGCAGCAGTTTGTCTTCAGATTTGCTAAATGGCTTTCAAAACCTCAAAGCGCTTTGTAGTTAAAGCTAAACTTCATCTGACATGATATTGCCACTCGGGACAGAAGGTCACAAGTCGCACCAGCAGTCTGGTGCACTTTGGATGACATTAGACAATAAATAGGTTGGCTGCCTTGCAATTGCACATTACAGTGGATCAAGAAGCACATGCACAAAGGTCACTGCATTTCTCAAATCTGCATCAGTGTACTCTCCATCGACACAGATGCAATTCTTGTCTTGTGTTTTTAAGCTATAGGAGTTGATGGCATAAATTTATATTTTACTATAAAGGCTTTTAATGGTAATAACTGGCTGGTCCAATGCTGATATCTTTTCTTTCTGAAAGATCAAAATTAGTTTGTACAAGAAGGTTTTCTTAAGCAGGTAATCCTGCTATACAAAGGCCAAATGATTTCTTTCCCCTTGCCAGTAGAAAGGTTTGTCTTTTTTACTTTATTTTATTATTTATTTATTTGACTGCTTTATATTCTCTTTATGTCTCTCTTTTAAACTCAACACTGACTAAATGTTGTTTTGAGTGCTGTTCGGCCAGAGACCATTAAAGTATTTACACAGCAAGAACATCCAGAACATAGCATCGCACCAGAAAAGCAGTGAAAATTAGCTTGTCCCTCCAGGTGTCGGGTTTCCATCACTGATGATCAGGGCCAGAGCTGATAAATACCTGTGACTACTGCAGAGTCATCTGATCTCGGAATGAATGCCGACTGTAGCCTTTCCCACTTCAGGCAAAAGTGACAAATTGTGACTTAAGGATTGTCTGAGTGGAACAGGCTATCAAATGAATGACTGAGATGCACATACATTACAAAGGCTGGATGACATATCATGAGATCCTGAAAAAAAAAAAGTCACTTCCCTGTCACCCAGCCTGCTCTACTGAAAAAGGAATCTATAGCTGCCAATCAAGCACAGGACTACAGGCTAAGCCGGTTATAAGCTCAGTCAATCCTCTGGAGGCCAGCCTCAGGAACAGCAATCATTCATTCACATCTGTGGTCAGCTGAGACCAGCAGACACACACAGAAAATACACGTGTCTGTGTGTGTATGTGCATTGGATTGAAATCTGTCGCTGGCTACACATAATTTCACTAAGTGAACCCGATTGAGCCAATCAATGTGATGTAATGACACTGACGACCCAGACCAACACGTGGCTCTTCTCTCCAGTCAGTTTGACCCCCAGGCTTTCAGGGTCACGGGGCCCATCACAGTGCATTTAGATAAAGAAAGCAGCTGCTGAAATGAAGATCAGAACTACAGAGCTGTGCAACACTGAAGAAGTATTTTAGGGAATTTTCTTAATGGCTGATGCTGCTTATGTTTACACAGGTCTGCATGTTGCTGTGTGCACAGCCTGAATTTAAGATTTATGACCTTTTTCTTGCCTCGAATGTAAACAGTAACTAGACGTGGTATTTTTGAAAGGCATTTATGAGGTTGAATATGAAACTCCTTGGTTAACCTAAACAGGCTTATTTGAGCTTTTACTGTGCAGACCACGAATGAAAGCGCAAGACTTCAGGTGCATAAAAATCAAATAACTACAGCAATAACAATCAGGTGTGTTTTGAGACCGCAGCGAGGTCCAGGTCAAGAGGTGAAGCATTTTCTGAGGGCTTGTAGCATACTGAAATGTCATCAATGACATCACTGCACATCTACCTGCAGATGCCGCAAGATGCGATGAGCCAGTGAAGCATAAGCCTGCTCCCAAAAATCTGCCTCCAGGGTAAAAACTCTTATCTCATATAACAAATACTGACCAAGAGAGACAGACCGTCAGATCAGCTTAGAGCTGAACAATGGCGCACCCTCTCAAATTGTAGGGTCCTAAACGGCAAAGTTAATTTGGATCAAGGGACAGGCAAGTGGACAATCCAGAGCAAGGTCATGTCTGCATTCACAATAGCCTAAAGGCACAGGGAAAATGCGTCCCATCGCAGCCCAGGATAGTTTAGGTTCAGGCCGTCAGCATCTCCGATTAACATGCAAAGAGGATGCTGTCATGGTGCCCGTTATGTTGATATGTACAGGCTTAAAGCAATTATTCAACTGGTTGACAAACAACTAATTATCAACAATTTCAATCGTCAAATAAAATCATCAAATCATTTGCATCATTTATCAAGAAAAAATAACATTCACACAATAACTTAAAATAAAAGATAAAAGAGCATATATTGTTGAGAAAATGAAAATGTGGAGAAAACACAAGTTCTAGAGGCACACCAAAAGTTGTACAACAAAAGATAATGATTAAACTGCAGTAAATTTCAGAAGTCAATAGAACTTTTCTATTATTCTCTTTTTTTTTTAACTGATTTTGATTTGGTTTTATCTGTGCCTGAATAAAAACAAATAATGACCAATTTTCACGTGCCATACAGAGTCAACTGACCTCATACAGATGACCAGACTCTGCATATAGAAAATCTAACACCATATGCACATACAGCAGACTGCATCATCAGCATCAGCATTCCTAGAAAGGAGTGCAACTTGTCAGTTCAGTCATGCAGAAAGATGTAGGCCAACTGCAGAGCAACACGAGGAAAAAGGAAAAATCAGCTCTGTGTATTTACAGAAAGAGAAACGACGGACCAGCTCGAACGAAATGTTTGCCTTCTCTGTCAGATAACCATGTCATGAAGGAAAACAGACTGGAAACTTGTGAATGTTGGGCATTTTGTGATTTTCCTTGAACAAAACTGTCTTCCTTGGATCTCTCTCTATCCTTCACTGATTCACTCCTTCACTGTCATCTAAGTATGTCTCCCACCTCCCATCTCTCTCTACTCGTCCTCCTTTCTTTCTCTCACACCTCTCAATTTCTCCCTCTGATCAGTGCCCTACTCCTGCCTGTGCGTACTGTAGCTCTCGGGAGGGGGGGTATCAGTGAGCCCATCAGAGGGAGGCCGTGGTACATCTCTTTTGATCAGCGCAGTCGCCACATTAGCATGTACCTCAGCGCTCTCCTGCTTTCCCCTCCACTCTGAGTAAGCTACCTGCCTGTCAGCACCGCCGACCCACGAGGCGCCTCGCCCAGGTAAGACAGAAGGCGCACGGAGCTCGTCTGAATCCTAATCGCTAATGAACACAGGCTTGCTCCACTACTGATGAGAGGAGAGAGAACCACGCATGTGATCTCACAGCAGAGACGGACAAAAAGCCTCAGCGTGCATCTCTTATGTGCTGTAAGGCCCCGTAGCTGAACGCAACACCGTGCACTCTGTGAAAGTTGAGCAATACAAATCGACTGAAGGTGTTGATTCAATACTGAGGCTTTCTTGTCCCTCCTGGGACTTCGTACCTCAAAGGGAGGCTCATGAACACACTTTGTGTAGGTCTTTTCAGTGCCAGCAAACTAATACATGAAAAAGCAAAATTTGTTTTTGTAATAACACAAAGGCAGCCTGTTTGTTTATAATCATAAAATGTAGTTGGTCTTTCATGCTATACCACAAAGGTCTGTGTTGGTTCTTGTGAAAACAAAACAAAGAGATTATTTTTCATGCTTTGATTTAAAATTTACTGTCTCTAAGTAATAAAACTCTTTTTTTTTCCTTTTCTTTTTTTGCTGTATTTTTTATGAGGAGTTGTGTTTGGTCTTGGACTGGCCTAGGTCTGGGTCCACAGCCGGGTGCCCCCTCATTTCTGTGCCGCTTAATTAGCCCAGCCCTGCACAAAGGGGGGTTGGTCACATGGGCCCAATTTGGCCCGCTATAAAGTCTGCAAGGGCTCAACATGCATTACTACGGGAGTATTTACGTGCCTGCCGCACCAGGGTAAGAGACTTTGAAGATGCAGAAAATAGGACGTAGAAGAAGAAGTGAAAAGACAGAGAAAAGTAACTGAAAAGAAAGGAGGGGACCCTTAAATTCCAGGGCATTTTTCCAGATGTTGCACAAATATTCTGCTGAGGCAATCCAGATGTGCTCACTCTTTATTCTCTCCTTCGGCTCGCTGTTCCAAGGACTTCTCTTTATTCCCTTTCTTCTCTTTTACCCTTTCTTTCTCTTTCTACAACCCCTCTACCCCTCCCTCCTTTGAGCAGCCCACATCAGTGGTCTCTGATAGTGCCTTTTAAGTGAGGGCTTTAATAGCCCCCAGGGCACCTTAGCATCCACTAGGATCCTGTAATAAACATCCACTCTCATTCTCCACAGCACGTGTGCGTGAGAGAGAGAAAGAGAGTGTGTGTGTGTGTGTGTGTGTGTGTGTGTGTGTGTGTCATAGAGAGGGAGATTAGGTGCCTTGTTTTATCGCTCTTTGGATCAATTAACAATTAACTCTGTTACTAACAATAGCTGTACTGATGTGACAGGAGAAAGAAAAAAGTCATGAGCTGAACAAGGCAAGACCTAAATAAAAACAACACGCTTCCTGCTTCCTTTTGCGAGCTTCCGCACCAATCTCTATTTGTTTCCCCATCACTTCTTCCTTCTCCTCACCTCCATTCAAATGGCATCATGTCTGCTGAGGCTGCTCCTCTCCCACAGAGCGTGACCCAGCCACAACCCCTGACCCTCATTCTCCCAGACAGCGCACCGATTCTCAGCTGCTCAACTCTGCAGCACTGCTCCACATACACCACTTCATGAATCAGTGTGTCTGGGACTCTTCCCTCACCAACCCCACCACAAGTTCAGAGCATACATGTCGCTGCATCTGCTAATCACGCACAGGGCACATTGAAAGCATATGTCTGCAGGTTTCTAAACACTGACACATATGCATGCCCAAGCATTCATACATGCGTACGTACCTCTTTGGATGCTTAAATACCTGCAAATGTGCCAACTTGTGTGGAAACTATAAATCACTCAGTTGATTGAGAGAAAAACTGTTGAAGTCATTTATCATGCGAAAACAAACACAGTTTGGTTATAGCTTCTCAAATGTGGGAATATGCTGAAACTGAATATGACGCAAAACATATTGACAAAACTAACTGCTGGTGCGGGCCTACACACACACACACACACACACACACACACACACACACACACACACACACACACACACACAAAAATATAAATCTACACAGCTGCACACAGTTCTGCCAATAACAGCCCTGTTCCGCCAAACAAGTCAGCACTCAGATCTGTCCTGTTTAATCTGCAGCCTTCTCCTGTTTCCCATTCTGCACTGAAACAGAAGAAAGCATCCTAAATGTGACACTTGAACTTGTCAGAGCCGTTTGTGCAGGCAACTGTCAGCTCTTTGGTATGTAGAACGCTGATGACAAAGACACGGCCAGCGCCTGTCTGTCTGTCAAGTAAACCTGGTTGCTCAACTGCTTTCTCCTCTTAAGCACAAACCACAGATTTATATAGAAGGTAAGGCTACATCTATACTGAATTCTACAATATTTACGTTCAAGAGCAAACATTGTCATGGAACAGAGATACAAAGCCATGTACGTAATCCATTTACATGACTCTGAGAACGTTTTCCTTGGTGGCACAATGCGAGGGTGTTCTCAGTCTATTAAGCAGGTTAACAAATTCTATAGCCAATATGAAAGAGCATTCAACTCAGTCACCACTTAATTCTCTTTCCGCATTCATTCGGCCTTCTTACTGTCAGTGACTAAGCAGTGGTGCTTAGTTAAAAAAAGATACCCTGCTCTCTGCTATTACCACGGTCAAGATAGGTTTATATTGGAGCAATTTATTGTGTTTCATCATTATCCAATATTACATGGCCCCACTGTTTATTTATTTATCTGTTTATTTTAATCACATGGTTCATGGTTTAATTTTACGGCAAACCCTGTCTGCAAAGCAAATTTCCCTTTTGGGCCAATAAAATGTTGCACTCGAATAGGCTGATTTGTTTTGACCAGAACGAGGGAGGGAACAGCCACATAACTAAACATCACTCAGTTAAAAACAGCAGTTGAAATGTAACTTTTCATTTTAGCTGTAAACAGGGTTCTGCATGGTGGAATGATCTACATGTTCAACTATCAACATCATGATGCAAAAGGATCTGTGTTGCCACTGTTGTTTTTCCAGATAGACAGCCCCTCCTTCTTTATCCTTAACACACTTCCACCTTCCTGCTGCTGAGAACATTCCTGAAACCAGACGGCTGCAGCAAGGTATCTAACCATAGGTGACAAAGCCCTTCAGACTTCTGTGAAGACTGTATTTGTGTGCATGCCTGTGTGTGTGTCTGTGTGTGTATGTGTGCACGCGCGCACGTGCGTACAGGTGTGTATGTGTTGAGGCCTCGGGACCACAGTCCAGGCGGATGTATGAACATGTTAGACCTGCAGGCGTCAACAAAGAGTTAATCACTCTTTCTTTACAGCAGGGAGAGGGAAAAAAAAACCCACACAGGAACCCTGTTATCTCACATATCATCGCTCTTTCACATGCACGGTAATTTGTGAAAATAATGTGAATGTTACAACTCATGACGCACATACATATTCATGCTTCCTATCCGTTTCAGAGATGATGTGTGTCAATACTATTGTGTCTGCTAATGTCCCTCGGTATGCTCCATCTCATCAGTAATCCAGGCGGTTTGGTAGCTCCTGTAATGGATCTGTTTATCATAATTGCAGTCACAGCCTCTAATCATACAGTCCGGTTTAAAGGGCCACTTTCCCAAAGTCGGACCCGAATCCTATCGAATGAAAGTCAAAGAAAACTTTCTAATGCACTGCGTCTCAAAAACTTCCTCTTATAGGATCTGAAAACACTAGCTGACATCTGGTTGAACAACAGGTCCAACTGTCCTCAGTCACTGGGGCTGACTTTGAGACAGGAAAAACTGAACGATATGCCAAGATTTACTTTCATATAAAGCATAATATCTAATCTAATTAGATATTCAGGGACACTGAACAATAGAATAGAAACTAATGAAAACATGATCAGCTGGTGTCTGTGAAAAAGGGGGGCTTCAAAGCTGTGCAAAGTGTACTGAACACAACAGTCACTATAGAAACAACAACACGATGAAAAAGGTGGCTGTTGTATTAGTCTTACCAGCAATGTGAAAATTTTCTGCAGGTACAGTCACTTTAAACTGAGGCTAGCGTAAATACGTGGGTAATTAATTCTCACAAAAAGTAGCCATTATTCCATGCCCCATTAGCAGTGGCATGTTGCTGTGCAGCCTCATACTGCAGAGGTGAGGAGCACTACTAATAAGTCTTAAAGGCGCTTTGATTGGTCCTTAAAGGAAACGCTGACAAATTTTTAGAGCAATGCCATTTTCTTCAAATGTTTTCCCTAAATTTAAGATTAGTGGAGCTTAGGAGTTTCTTAAGCAGGGGAGAAAACAGCTTCAGAAGGTACAGCTACAGAATTGATATTCGTAGCTGATAGTGATATCCGGCACAGCTGCAATTCCACTACTCATTCAATGAATCAACACCATAATCTTGTGAATACTATTTTGGTGGCCTCAGACTTATTTTTCAGTATGCACATATTGCCTTGCATCTGCATGTTAAGATGGAGCTTTTGAAAATGCACAAAGATACTGTGAACTTACTAATATTTAATCATATCATATCTGTAGGTAGCCTTGAAAGTGGTTAGTGTAAAAACATAACCTTCAAGAACTAAAACACTGGCTATTACAAAGTTCTTTGTGCCCACAGGATGCTGTGCCTTATTCTGTCTAAATCTAGTCTGAATTATTGCTATTCCCAACTAAGTTAATTTTCAAGCTTTGAAACTCTTTCTACGTGTTCCAAGAAAGGCTGGGTCTTTCCCTTTGACAAAATAATTAAATTTAAACAAATTTGGCAGCAAGAGCTGGGCTCAGAACTCATTTCCCTTCCTCTTCTACCTGACTGGGTGAAGGAAAATTGTGTGAGTGTGTGTGTGTGTGTGTGTGTGTGTAGGGGGGGGGTCCTAATCTTAAAAAAGTGTTCTTATCATATTGGTATTAAAAAAAATGATAGCTAATATGCTAAAATATGAATACTGCAGCTACATGATCACAGTCAAGATGTGCGTTTTTTGACATGCAAGTGTAAATGTACGACCTTCACCTTTTCCTCTCCAAAACGCTGCACTCTGCTCACACCCAAACACCCACCCACTCACCCACAGTCACACATGCACACACAGAACATAACCGAGGTGTTTTGCATGCTGTGGGATTTCCGTGGCCCTGTGCCCAGCAGTGCATGGAAGCCCCACCCCTTTGGCATCTGGCAAGGTGACAGACAAACATAACGGTGGCGGCGGCTGTTTGCTGGTAGTGGTGAGGAGGGAGGGAGGGAGGGAGGCATGAGGAGCACTGGAACACCTCCTCTCGCTCCCTGTGCCCTCAAAAAGAAACTGTAATGGAGCAGCGAGACACAGTCTTAATTACCTTGCTCTGTTTCTGCTGTGGCAGCGAGTGTTTACATGTACATACACACTGACACACGCTGGGTGTTTTGAGTATGTGTGTGAAAAAGCATGGATAGAGCTGTGTATACACCTGAATATACAGTTTTAGAAAAACAGGCTCACAGTTGGAAGTCCACAATCTTTTTCCCTTTCTTTAGTCGGAGGACAGCAGAAACATCAAACACACCACTCCAGCTTTTGATCATGTTACACACTGATGATATCGCAACCAGTGTAACAGATACATATTATTACAATGTGTAAAGCAATGAGCCGCTGTGGTTTAATTTTACTTCTGTGACCTATTGTCTGAAAATAAAATTCCATTCACTCGCGCTGCATTGTTCTACACGGCTAATTTAAGCGAAATAAATCTACATCATTTTCTTTCTTTTTTTTTTTTTTATCTTTGGCTCTCATTGGGGCCAATTATAATTAGTGTGGAAAAAATGTAGGCATAAGGAAATATAATGACATGAAGGAGCATAGCATATCTAGGATTCACTCGATTCATCATCCCTCCCTAGCGAATACCCATCAAAGCCTGCGTCCTCATAACTTAATTACAAAACACATCATAATCGCCAAACAGGCGGGATATTTCCTTGCATTGCAGCAATCACAGAAGACGAGTCAACACTTCTTTTTATTATAGAAAAGATGCAAACTTGAGGACTGACTTGGAGTGGAGAGGGTCTTTTGCCTTTATGGGCTACGGCTTCTGCTACTGTGTTCCTCCTTTCTAGTTCTTTCTTACTCAAGCAGTTTCTTTCCATCTCAGCGTCGTCCGTCTTTGTCGGCCCCTCTCTCCAGAACACAGAGAAGGGGGGGTTCTGGCTAGAGCAGTGCAAACTGACCTTCCTCTCAATGCGAATTATGAGTGTGATCTGGTCAATTCCCCACAGAGACTACGTTTCCACTTCAAAAGAGTGGCTGTACGCACCCTGAATACTGCCAGCCTGCAGAGGAGCCATTCAGACACTCGGAGGACCTGCAATAAACCCCGACACTAATGGTGCTTGGACGATTCCAACACTGAGCATCACCAGTGCTACTCACCACAAATCACAAATTGTGCAATCACAGGCAGGAAAGATTGACAGAGGATAGAAGAAAGGAAAGAAACAAACAGAAACAAAAAGACAAACAGAAAGAAAAATGAAAGACTTACAAGCTACTGTCTTTAAACACTTTTTAACGACAGACTGAACGCCAAAGGCAAATTCCTGAGATGATCGAGCGTTTGAGGAGCAAAGGTCAAGGTTTGAGGCGCAAAGCTCAGCGCTGCCTTTATCAATAAAGACCTCCTGCGAGCGAGGAGCTCCTTCCACAAATAATTAACAAGCCTGTGCGTCATTCCGTGATTTGTGCATCAAAAAGCCTTCCAGTAGTTTCTGATTCATACTATGTTTAGAGCATAAACAAGTGTGGGCTGCAGAGAGGATGGCAGTAATGTGCACTGTTTTATCCAGAGCCAATTCTTAATGCTTTATACTGATCAACAGAGGTATTCCACAAAGAAAACAATAGTCTACACTTCATTGCGGGTTGCTATAATTAAAAAAAGCACACTCTTGCTGTGTTCATAACTGCAATGTAAGTCTCTTCTTAAAACGTGAACTGGACGCAGTTCAGCAGCAGTGAGGGGTGGGAAAGTGGAGGGTGGGCACATACAAGGCAGGCAAATTTTCTTTGATTTGCTTGAGTTAAAGGCCTCGTGGGTGAGATTGAGGGAGAAAAAAGAAAAAGGAGAGGAGAGGGGAGAGAGAGCTGTCACTTTAAGCCATTAAGTCTCGCTATAAAACTCCTCCAATAAAAATGACAGCTGCAGCCCCTTTTCTCAAAAGGGGAGCAAAAGCATCACATCAGGAACACAAAACTGGACGGCCGTAAAAGACAAACTTGGCCAAATGCTTTTGGCTGTGCAATTCCACTAGCCCACTCCCACCACACACACACACACACACACCTCCCAGCAGACACAAACTCTCTCCCTGCATTACCTTTGTTCCCAAGTCATTGCCAGAAAAGGAATGTCAGTCTCTCCCACATACACACACCAACATGAATCTCGCTTTCTCATCAAAGACCATGAACTTCATTGATTTTGGAAGTGAGTGTCTGTATGTGTGTGTGCTGGGGTTACCTTATATCGCTCAGGTAAAAAAAAAAAAGCAAAGCTTAGTTCCACCAGATTAAGGAAAAACCACATGTGCTTTTTCAATGAGTGTTAAATTATCTATCTATCAAAAGAGGGAGTTTTGCTTTAAAGAGTTAGGGTGGACAACATAATCTATCCCCTGACCCCCAATATGGATAAGGAAAAACTCTCAATAAAACCAGACATGTGAAGCATTCAAGAGGTGAAACTACATTAAGGTGAACTACTCAGGTGCTGACATACTTGCCAGGAAACAATCAACCAAACAGAAAATCAATACCTACAGATCACCTGACTTACAAGGGAAAAAAAGCTTTCCATCTCAGCACTTTTGAAAAACTCTTTTCTTTCAAAGCCATGTTGTTTAATTCACTGACACATCGTCATGACCAGCCTTGTACTGCTCTGACGAAAACACACATTCTCCTTTCAATGTCATCCCTTCGGTCTTCGCGGCTTAATGTCACATTTGAGGGGTTGACAGTGGGATCACAGAGCACATCAGCATGCAGTACTGAGAAAAGTGTGCCAAGGGCGGGTTGGGGGGGGGGGGTGTCGTCATCTCAGTCAGCAACCAATCTATAATTGTGAAATGTGCCAGCTGTCATTTCAAACAGTTGCATGTCAGAATTTCTAACGCGCCATGACAGATAATTGCCCTGAGTAAGTGGCTAATCGATACGTTCAAGGATTCCATAGACAGCGGCGTCCTTGAAGTGACCAATTAACAATCAGCGCTCAAGTGGACCTTTGATAAAGTTGAAATAGAAATGGCGATTTCAGGACAGACAAATCGGGACTACAGGCGATGAAAAAGATGCTGATACAGCATGAGGAAAAGATAAGATCCAACGCTGCAGAGGGAAAGTGCTCCTCCTCGTTTAAACAACTGAGCGTTGAGCCTTACGCCAACCAGAGAGGCTGCCTGAATACGCTGTCAAGTGTCTGAATGGGCTACTCTGGTGTACATTTAGGCAGCCTGAAATTCGAACCTCTTTCAGCATGGACACACAATACAGTGCACCTGTAATAACAGGCTGTCAGAGTGTGTGTGTGCGTGTGCATAACACTGGTGATTTAATGTATTTTTTGGGAACCCACATAAAGGGCAGTGGCGACATTGTCAGCGAGCAAGGCCTGTAACAGAAGAAAGCCGCCCGGCAACTCAGAAGTCCTCCTGAATCTCCCCGGTGCATCCAGGCCGCTGATGATACGTGTCGAGGTGAAACATGACCCCCTCATGAAAGAGCAGCAGACACAATAAGGGGGCTCGCCTACAGCTCCAAGCTGGATCTCTGCTACAGGGGACAAGGGTCTGCTCTGTTCACTTTGACAAACTTACAGTAGCGTTCAGCATTAATCATTTACAGTGCGCTTGTGTGTGTGCGTGTGTGTGTGTGTGTGTCACTGCGTGTGTTTTTAAACCAAGTATTAAAAGGAATCTATATTAGACGTTCAAAACGGAGTGATTCATAAAGAAAATTGTTGCTGAACATTTCCTGGAAATTCAAACCCACGAAAAACGAAATGTGAATGTTGCCACTCTCCCTCCATATAACTGTATAACTTTAACTGTCCTCTATAGCCTTACGATCCTGTTCAAAAGTCAGAAATGTACAGAGATACAAGGGCAGTCATCCCACACTTGTTTCACCTGTTTGGAGCTGACATGTGGCTGGCAGGAATCACTAACTTGTGCACTAATTGTGACTGTGTGTGACTTTAATAAGTCAAGTAAGTTTTCTAAGCACGGCACCAAGTTTAAAATCCCGATTTGTACGCTGCTTTGGTTCCTGTGCAAAACCACACATTCAAAGTCAAGCGGAAGCAGATTAAGCCGCAAGTTAAACCAAGTCACGTGAAAAATAACATAAAGGTTTTTTTAAAAAAAATAAAGAAATAAAGAAATCAAAGAGTTACCAGAGAACAGACACAAGTGACGCAAGGCACACGGGCTAGCTATCTTAAGACAGACAACACTATAAAAGAGTCATAAAGAAACTGCTTATCCGAGATAAAAGTGTTTCTGCAGTATGTTTCTGTTTGTTCAGTCCTCCTCGTTCCAGCGCGTGGCGAACGTCGAAGTACAAAGTCTCGCTTCTTTTCACTTTTCTTCAAGCTAAATGAAAGTAAAGTTTTAAGCTAAGTTAACACGCACAGCGTTACATTTAACTGCAGCGCAAGCGACGTACGCGCAAAGCTTATCCCAAAGCGAGGTGTCACTCCGAAGCTACCGAGGCGAAATGCCATCAGCAACATTAGGTACACAAGCACACAGAGAGGATGTGCGGTTTTACTGCTGCAGAAACGATCAGTTCGTGGTGGTAGAATCGCAGTTGAGGGAGTCCGCTGACTGAACAGCTCTGAACACGTTGGTGCGTTTGGCAACTTGCACGCGCTGTCAAAAAAGAAAAAGGAGCAAAAACACACACACACACACACACACACACACACGCAGCGCGAGGGCACGTTTTTTTTTTCCCACACTAATCTGCAGATAAAAGTCCTATCAAAACTTCCACATTTATTACAGAGCAGGGCTTTTTTTTTTGTCGTGACAGAAACAAAAACTTACCCAATGACAAGAATGGTTTGGTTTCCATGTCTGTCTGGTAGGTTAGCTCATGCCAGCTGACACGACCGCGTTTGGGAGTTTTTCACGGGCTCGAAGCAGAGCAGACCAGGTCGCTGCTGCTGCTGCCGCCGCCGCCGCCGCTGCTGCTGCTGCTGTCCTCTTCAAGTATAGACTCGGGTCGAAGCGGTTAAAAGTGACAGGTCGACGTCTCGATAGTCTCGACAGATAACCTAATGTTTCTGGCTCTGTTTGCTCACTCAGCTGCTGCGCTCTCTCTCCTCTCTCTCCTCTCTCTCCCTCTCGTGCTCGGTGTACAACAACTCCAACTACTGGATCTGCACTGCAAAAGGGACCTGAGCAGGGGGTACTCCCACCAACGAGCACCGAGCTGCAGCGACGCCACACATGCAAACAGAAGACTTATCGTGAACTTTGAAATTAACCGCACATAAGGAAAGAAAAACAGGCACGGTGCATTTCATCCCGTATATGAACAGTCTACACATTTTTTTTTTTTTTAAATCACGTGGAGCCCCTGTCAGCTGAGTTGCAGCTACTTATTCTTTTCACTGCTTATCTGCTGTTATTTTAACCTGGTCACATCTGTTGAACCAGGGCTGTTGGCTCAGCAGATAGATGTTTCAACTGCATCTACAATTAACCTGTCTCCCTCTGCAGAAGCTGCTGTAACATAAATAAATAAAGTAAAAGCGCATTGTTTGATAGCATTTGATTCAGTCTGAAACTAGTAGAATGGCTTTGATGACTGTTAAATTATTTAAAACTTTTGAAGTAGAACTAAAAATCCCAGACTGACATTCAAAGAACTGAAACCGAACTTCTGCCTCCAGACAGCATATTTTGCGACTCAGTTAAATGACTGGCTGAATGTTTTGTGCATTCAAATTGAGACTCTGCCCGTCACAAAGTGATGCAAATCTGTCTTTTAACAAATCCAGATATTTTGCCAACTGGTAACCAAAATGAAACTGGACATTATTACTCATGCTTAACGGTCATATATTGTGTTTATACTGGGAAAAACAACAGCAACAAGAAAAAGCAAATCCTAACCAAAAAGAAAACTGTGCAAGCTAAAAAAAAATTTAAAAATCAATATTTTTTTCAAAACTCCCCACTCTACATCTGCTAATGTTTACCCAATTCATACAGCGGTCTGCCAACATGGCACAAAAAAAGACAATGTTATGAATTTATTGCAGATGCATTAAAGTTTGGGGTTGAATCAAATAAGCCCCCCCGGCCAGCTTTACAGCAAGCGGCACCACGCTCAATTTGCATAACTCTCAGTGGATCAGAGCAGTGCTGGATCCAGGCCTCTGTCATTGTTCTTGCTGCTGTGTCTGTTCTGGCCATGACAGTTTATGCTTAATTCAAGACACATCCATCTCATGTGCACCTCCTCTCCTTCAACACTCTATCCTGCACACATATGGGAGACACATATGAAAAATGTCCTGTCTTTGGCCTAGACTGAAGGAAACTACCGCAGATGCGGACTTTATTGTCCCCCCCATACTGTAAAATCCCTTACGCAGTGCATATAGAAGCGATGTAGGATATACAGGCACCTCCCGCAACCAGCCTCTAGGCCCTCTGCGATGAGCCTGCTCCTATTAAGCACTTGAAGGTGTTCACCACGTTTGTACTGAGGCGAGATACATAATTAATGCAATGCATGGCACATCAAAGATCAAAGCCAGTTGTGCAAAAAATGAGAGAGAGCGAGTGAGAGAAAGTTAAGTCTGACTGGGCACTGATTCAAGGTGTGTTTGTGTGCATGTGCGTAAGAGCAAATGTGTGTGCAGAGAGAAGAACGTCCTGCCGAGTGACTGATTATTCCGCTTCCCTTTGTGTGCGAAAATCTCCTCGATCTATCTTTCTATTTAACCACTATCAATCATAAGATGGTGTCATGTTAGCACTGCGATGTTAAGTGACTTAAGTGGCTGGGTAAATGCTCATCAGAGGGGAGGAGGGAAGGAGGGAAGAGCAGCGATTGGACATCGCACTCGTCGGGAGCAGGGGGGGGGGGCTTGTCTTGCCTGGGGCCTTCACTCTGTAATAAAAGACAGACACCACACAGTCTTTTTAAACGCCTCGATCAGGACGGGTTCTCTCGTCTGCCCGCTAGAATGAGTTATTTAGTCCTCAACTTGGGCCATGATTAATAGCAGTGTGACCCTTCACCTCCATCCTTATAAATTCTCACTCGGTTATTTTGGCTGCCCTCAGCTCTTCACACTTCTGATCATGGAGGTTCTTGAGTCAATACTTAACATTTAATGGTAACACCTTTTGACTCAGTAATTTCTTTCTGTTTTGGCTTGTTTTTTCCTCTTTAAGCAATGTGTTAGGGCCTCCGGGGATGGGGGAGCTGCGTTACTATACGCTACGAGATCGTTGCTTTGGCGGCCAAGCTCGTCTTCTTTCTCCCTCTCTTAAAGTGGGTGATAAATGAGACAAGGGCCTTTTGGTTTCCTTTGTACTTTGACCATTCACAGGGAGTTCATCCGTAAAAGTGATTATGGCCTTTTTCAGTGGCAATGACAATGGTTTCCAGTCTTAAGGAATGCATATGTAAATATACACAGTAATTTTTTAAAAATTAATTGTTAAAAAACAAGAAAATGATGAACAGTGCTCATTACAGTTTTGCAGAGTGTTAAGATGATAGAAAAATGCTTGACAAATGGCTTAAATCTATCAACCATTTCAGCACTACTGGAATCAGTTTTTTCCTTAATTTTAAATTAAGCCAAACCTCTTAATGCAAGAGAGGAAAGCACTTCAATAAAAGTAGTCAGGCACATATCTGATTTGATTTTTGTCAAGAGGAAATGCCTGACATTTCTCAGTTTTTTGTTTTTTTGTTTTTTTTTTGGGGGGGGGGGGGGGTTATTTCACTTGAACGTGTGCATGATTGAGGGCTGAGGAAAAAGGTGTGCTACAAGGAACACAAAAGCATGTGAGATCATTATGGGCGTTTGCTGAGGTGTTCAGCATTGTCCACCCCGAGGGAAGGTCTTGATCGTCACAGCCCCGGGTTCACATTCCTTAACCCCTGGGTCAGGACTTTGTCTGAGGATAGCACCGAGGCAACTTCCCCTGCGGAAATCAGCAAGAGCTGACACACTGAACGCTGGAGACACACACAGAGGCAGGAAGAGGGACCACCGCACAGGCAGGAGCACATACACAG
Source organism: Scatophagus argus (assembly GCF_020382885.2). Classification (NCBI taxonomy): domain Eukaryota; kingdom Metazoa; phylum Chordata; class Actinopteri; family Scatophagidae; genus Scatophagus; species Scatophagus argus. The sequence goes on along the minus strand of NC_058512.1, from coordinate 14,717,703 downwards.
TCATAAACACTGGTATTGCGTCTAAAATCCAAGAAAACTGTAAAAGCACCGTGCCAACATATGTTTTTAGCGGGCCAAGGATAAATCACATACTCATTCTTTACATTTCTGCTGACGACTTTCAAATACATGCTGCGCAGTTTTAGCCCAGATTATAGCCTGATTATCTAAACCACTTTATTTAGTGGTAAAACTGAAACTGAGTGGATCTGAAATTATACAGGAAAACTGTGGGACGTGACTACTGCAAGTATGTGTGGTCTGGAAACTGTGAGGTTTGTATGCAATGGATAGTTGCAATAACTTTGCAAAAACTTTCTATAGAATCACACTTTCTTAATACTTCTTTTCAGTGTCTGCGCCAGACCCCAAAAGCCCAGCAATAAGCTTGGTGAGTACAATGTTATTATGACTGATAGGAATGATGACCAAATTTAGGAAAATGAGACAAAAGCTATAAAAGATTCTTGTGGATCAAGTTGATCTACAAATAACTTTGACAAAAGTGAATGTAGACTTGATGATCACTATGTTGGAATATGTAACTTATATCTCAAGAGTCTGCAAGTTGAGTTTGTTCTGTTTTGCTATAAATCAAATCCAATTCATTTATGGGAAGATTGCAAAAATGCATACGTATTTAAAAGTGATTTCTATTAAAAGGGCTAACACATGCAAAATCTCTGGTTTGTCCTGCACAATTCAATGACAGCAGCCACATTTTAACTTTCTCTATGGTTTCTGGAATGTTTTTATTCCATAAAGGAGTACAAAAAAAAACAAAACATCCTCTTAAAAAAGATATCAGAAACACTTTCTGGTTTGGAATTATGTGCCTACGAAGCACATTTCACCGCATATGCACAGCACCACTCTGCTCTGAACTGTTTTCACAGACAGAGTTCATTTCATCTGAGGTGATAAGAGCTTTGTGGATATCTGCCCATCACATCCAGCTGATGGGTGGCATGAATCCAGGCACAGGGCCAAGAAATGAAAAAAAAAAAAAAAAAAAACGCACAATATTTTCCTAAATGATCAGAGCCCATTCTGCTCAGGGCTGTTATCAATATTGAACATTACATCAGCTGTATCACCGACTTGCCATGCTGGGTTTTGAATGCTGCTGCCACGGGCAGATGAGACTCCCTCAACGGGAGCGTCTGAACCTCAGACATGCATCATTCTTTAATATCATATTAAAGTGAAATTGGCTACATTTAAACAGACGTGGCAATAAATCTCGTCGGCACTTGGCAGAAACTGGTTTTATCGTGGATGGGAGAATCACCGTCCCTGCAGAGCATCATCTTCTTACCTACGATTGAGTCCAGCGTTATTGCACAATGATGAAGGTACCGCGCTGCTGGAGCCGACAGATAGAGTGGGTGAGTTATGACTGTGCAAAGGGTTGAAGGTGTAGTCAAACACTTTTCTCTTTTTTTTTCTCTGGTCTGGAGTTGAGAGAGGACAGAGATGATCTTAAAAATGGACATTGAATTTCTGTTGAAAGAACAAGAAAAATGTTTGCGTGTTATTATTATTGACAAATTCCTGCAGTGCCATTACATGCAATCTGCCACTCCATAGGCTTAAGTTTAAGCAGGTCTACAGCACGTTACATAAGATCTGTCTTATTCCAAACCTGCATTCGGATAGCTATCTGTCTGTTTTGAAATGACAGTGCCAGTTTTGTAGTTTTGTCTGGTGTGTGCTGAATGTTACACATTTCTGTGTAGACATTTGGTTTCTGTGTAGACGTTTGAGGCCAGACTGTGCGGGAAATCCTACATCGGTGAGTTGATTCACTTGAGTCACTGCAGTTTCATCTTCCAAAGCTCAGCTGCTTTTGTGTTGCATTGTTGCTGATCCTGGTTCCTAATCCTGCTTTGCTTTGCAGCGAGGTGACTTCCAATCCAGAGCACAACTGGCATCAAGAGAAGAAGAAGAATCAGCTTTATTGGCAGTATATATATGTTTTTTACATACACTGAATTTTTCCTCTGCATTTAACCCATCCTTGGTTGAACACACAAGTCACAAGTGGCTTCTCCAACCAAGACGGCAGTCTTATTTGAGTCCCATAGGCTGGAGGCTTGATAAGTGGCAGGATGGATAAAGTGTCTATTTTTTGTATTTGTTGCATTTTCTTATGTGTTTTAATAAGCTTCAAATGTGTGCATGTGGGGTAAATGGGTGCACCAAGATTTGGAAACGCTGTCCATTTAAACTTTTACAAGAGGCATGGCAATCAAATAAAGGTAGAATATTCCAAAGTATTGAATTTTATAACTAGACATTCCCTTTTCAGATGACACATTATGATGTTAATACAACTATAAACCTCAGATAAGCCTGGACTTATCTGATATTGGTCAATTATGTGTTGTAAGTGACTTCCTCTCCAGTGTGTTCAGTACAGCTGGGAGAGAGTGCAGCACTGTTGGACTTCAGCTGGGTAAACATTCCCCACTGAGGCCAGAGATCTTGTGTACACACAGGGCACAGCGCACGTTCAGCGAGGGGCCCTCACAGCCGCCACAAGGATGGATGGTCTAACCAGGCCAGAGTCCATGTGGGCACAGCAGTCAGACTATGACAAGAGACCACCCCATCTGCTGAAACTATTACGTCCTGATGAACAGATACCAGCTTGGCTTTGGCTGTGGACGTAGCACTTCCACACCTCTCGCCTCCTTGTATGCACATGCGCTGGCAAAGATGCACATACGCTCATATGCTATGCAATCCTCAGACCGCCTGTGAAGGTAATAGACTCAACGGTGTTTGGAAGAGACACACAGAGTCATCTCACTGAGAGGAACATTAGAGTGAAGTGGAGTAACAGGACACCCACAGGACACCTACAGATCAGCGGTGACAAACCGTGGCTAATAATAAACCCCTGTGAGTCAGACATGGTGGATGGGATAGAGATAATACATTTTCCTTAGCCAAAATCAAAGTCATTTTTCCTGTACTTGAAAGGAGGCCTGTGGAGATATCAGGACTTGATATTCGTGAGTGTGTGTGTGTGTGTGTGTGTGTGTGTGTGAGGCCCAGTTAGCCCAGGGAGTAACAGCAACGCTATTTGTCTGCATTAACCCTCCTCACAGGAGCTCATGCTGCTGCCGCCAGTTAAGATGTCCTACATTCAACACCATCTTTGATAGTATTTAGACTTTGGTTTATCTCTCAGTTAGGAGGACATCAAAAAATAACAAAGAATAATATAAAAAAAATAATCATCTCAGTTAAATTTGGTGGAATCTTAGTCCATTGGCCAAGAGAAAAGAGATTTCGGTGCATGTGAATGTTCATAAAGCACTTTTTTTGTGACTTATGGCTCCTAATATGTAAGGCATAGACACAAAATGTCTTTGGCTCAAGGCAATGTTTTCAGTTTTTCCAGATTTAGTATATAAAGCACATTTCCATGTTATGCTATAAAATATACTGTTTGTTTGTCATCTGGAATGACATTGGAGGAGTAAATTGAACCTTCCAAAACTGTTATACATCACCGTTGATAAATTATTCTGTCACAACACTGACATAAATTGTTGGCGTTTCTGCAAACCACAGATAGCTTAAATTGGCACGCGTCATATGTATCATATCAACATTTCTACAACACATATAATATTACATTTAGATTACATGTCTTATCTGGAATGGTGGTAGTGAGATGGCGGCTGTAATCACTGGACAGGGCTTAGCTGTCTTTATGCTAAGCAGAGCCAACTGGTCTGGCTGCTTGCAGAAACTTCATATTCTTCCCACAGGTATGAGTGTCTGTTCCAGACCACTTTGTCTCCCATTTCACCTGAAAAAACTGGGTTACTTTAGTGGCTGTCAGAACATTTTGCAGCTATATATTTGCCACAACAAGACCGTGTTTATTCAATAAGATATCAAGACATTTTCCAACCATATTTGTGGCGACAAAACTGGATATTTTAAGCTAAAACAAAGCTAAACTTTTCCTAACCCTCACTATTGGAAGCTTTGGCAGGGGTAAGCACATTGTGGGTAAGGTTTGTTTTTATTTTAATGGGTGACCATGATTTATTTATTTATTCATTTCATAATCAAAGAATGTTTTTTTGAAGGATTTTGTAGGCCTTTATGCTAATGTAATGTTTCAAAGGTCAAGCAAGCAAAAAACTTTGCGTATGGCTCTATCTTGCCAGCAGATTACTGGAGTGCCTTCACACATTATCTGCCTGTGAACATAGGGCTGGATGTGTTTGTGTACGTGGGTGTGTGTGTCTGAGCCACACTCTCACTGTGATTTACAGCTCCTCTCGCACTCTCCCCTTCTGTCTGCTGGTCAACTACCACGGTGAAGGAGGCCACAATGGCCGGCTATGCAGCACCATAAATCTGGACACTTCCTACCACTGTCTCCCACTTCAAGGGGAAGCCTGTGCTGTTGCAAACATGATTAACCCTCTTCCTCTCCGTCCACAGCCCCTGTGCACACCCTCCAACCTTCATCCTCCCTTCCCCCCCATCAAGAGGCCGTGCTGCAGGGTAAAAACAGGGCCTCCTTCACACCTCAGAGGCAAGACACGTTCCAGATTTACCATCCCTTCCCTACACAGGAAATAAGTAATAAAGTAGACTTCATATTGGGTCCATAAAGACTGTACATGAATAAAAAATTAAAAATGGTGTAAAAGTAAACAAAACAGTTCATGCAAGGAGTTACAGTAGCTATTCCTCCCCCACAATATGCTAAGTATATGCTTTTTTTTCTTTCAGTTTTCATGAAAGTGCCTCTCTCCTCCCAATGACAAAGTAAGAAAAAAGTTTTCAAAAGGCTTTCAAACCACAAAAGACTTGTTCAAGATGAGTGAAACGATAGTCCCAGCATGCCAATTTGCAGCCTAGCAAGATGTTTGCTTGGTGCTGGGAGGTTTAGAGCAGGAATAGAGACGTGTTGTCATTGAGCTGCCCGAATGCATCGATGAAATTTCAGATGAAAAAGGAGGGAGGGAAGTGTGCTGTCAGTGGAGAGCGGGTCCTTCACTGAACTGTGGCCACAGACTATAACATGAGCCTTGAACTGAAGCCTATAGTCTGCTCCTGCCCAGAGGAAACACACACATACACACATGACACACATAAACACGCACGCATAATCAATCGTAAGAACACTAAGAGATGCGCACACACGCGCACACACACACACGCTTGTGTCAGACAAGCATAAGCATGCACATTTAAATACATGTTTGCACACACATGCATGGGCACAGAAAAGCCTGCACACACACACACACACTCATTATGCATGAAGTAACACACACAGATGCTTGATCTCCTTGCTTGTCAGACAGGCTCTTATTCTGGGTTCCACTTGAGGACAGTGATGTAACATTTTTTGAAAAATTTTTACATACCCAATCAAGCTGAGTCAGTCAAAATTTGAGTGGTGATGTAGCAAAAAAAGACACTGACTTTTCATAAATTATTTCAAGCCGTTCTCATCAGTTCATCATTTCTTCATTTACCAAATAGCACTTAAATAGTGTAGTTGCTTTAACATAACATAGACTGCTGAAACATTTACTTTTCATAGAAATCATTTCTAATATTTTATTTTATTAAAAACGTAAGTTCTGATATTGTTAATAGATTTAATAGTTAAGTTTAGAGTAAAATTAATAACTAGAAATGTTTTATTTCATAACAGAGCATAAGTGATGCATTGTTGGTAATGTTTCCTGTATATACTGGCTTCAAGTAATGGCTTACTTCTAGGTCAGTAAATAATCTTCAAAGATGGTGCACCAAAATAAACTGTGACATCACAGTAATGCAAGATCTTAAAATATATCGAACTACTACAACACGAGGGACTGCAAATCTCTAACTGTGAAATAACTGCAACTTTTATGGCAGTTGTGTATTCATGTCTGCTGAAATGATGATGTATCTGCAGCCTGTATCAACAGGGAAATCCTGTATATGCTTTGAGATAGCATAGGGGTGTATACAGTACATACACAACACTCTCACAGCATTTGCTATTCTTACAGAGGGGATGGACAGGAACAGTATTTTATATAAGGCAGTCAAATACAACACAACCATTCACCATATGACTATAGAGTTGAACAATAATACATAGACACAATGTGAGTGAATTGCTCCCAGTCCCACGGGGAATCAACACTTTAGTGTATTTATAGTTTTGTTGCTATAGTGAAAGGTTTATAGAAAACTGTATGTAAAACAAAAAGGTTCCAAACAAAACAAAACACACAAGCAATGAGGTCTATACCTCTATATTTATACTGTACTATAGGTGTTACATGTACTGATGTCAGAACAACGTTATAAATAATACAATAAAGACTCTAGTGTGTTTCTATTGTCTGTGCTGGCACTTCAGCATCAGATGCTGCAGAGCCCTCAAGTCTGTATTTCAGCAAATCCAAATTTCCAGGTTTTAAAAAAGATAAAAATAGCATTCCAAAGTAGAACGTAAACAACCACACAGTAGGTGAAAGCCTGTAGTGTCACAGACATCCTGATGACTAATCCTCACGTCCTGTTTTCTTTGTAAACAGGTCTCGGTTTGTGTGTTGTGGGTGACAGAGACACGCTTCTCTGCAGGATCATGGTTTGATTAAGAAAAAAACAAACAAACCCAAAAACATTAAGCTGAGACTCATCTCCCCTCGTCTTTAACACTTTCCATTTGCTAATAGAAAAACACCAGTGTCATGAGCTCATTAGCTATATAATGATGTACACTAGAAAGCCCTGTGCAGGAGCCCCCAGTTCCCCTCCTTCACACCTACGTCTCATAGCATGATGAGGTCATTATGTCAATATCATAATAATGTCATCAATGAAGTCCCAAGCGCAGTAACAACACCTGTTTGACGCATCCTCAGGGACATACTCAGCAAGTCGGCATCTTTAATTTATTTATTTTATTTTGGCTGAGGGGAGAAAATAAATAAGTGACGGAGCAACACTGTTTATGCAAATCTCATTTCACATGCATCTTATGTCCTGCCACGCTTCCTTGGCAGCGCACAGCTGAGATTGCGGGGCAAGTGACAGCGCAGAGGCTTAATATGACTGATTTCCTCTGTAATGATAATGCGATTGAGCACACTGTTTGTGGCATGCACAAAGGAGCACATGAATAAGAGAAGGTTTGCAGTTAAAGTGCGAACGATCAGGAGGACTTTCTGGGCTGGCCTTCTTCTCCTCCAGGCTCATGCAGATACATTAAGGCATGTTTTACTCCATTGGCAGGATACAGTCTGCTGTGTGTGCGGGGGGTTGTGGATGGATGCATCACACACCATATGGAAGTCTTCAGTGGGTGTTCTTTTTGTACTGCAGTGATGTATGAGTGTATGTAATGGACTGCTGTCAGCACATGGTATTTATTGTATATGTTATGTCACTCTGGTTCTCATTTTCTATTGTTTGCTTCACACTGATCTTGTTTTTGATGAGTACAGACACTGTGATGTACAATAAACCAAGCATGCAGGGAGAAAGCTGAACATTGCAAACAGTTAAAAAGCTCTGAACTGTCTGAAAGACAAGATTCTTGTTGAGTCACCACAATCACAACCTCCCACATACTTCCTCTTTTTCCTGAATGGTTTAACTAATTTTCCTCTTCATTTTTTCCCTCTTTGTGTGTAAAGTCAACCAATTTAGTATTTCCCATTAGATCTGGGCATCACTGTTCAATATCTGTACGAGTACAGGGACCTGTATTGTTGTCAGTTCTGGTAACAAATGGTACTTTATTCCACATACCTTCCTTTGAAGAATACTTTTTTAATCTAGTCATATAAAAGGTGCATCAGATATGGCAACTCGATCAGTGGCATAAAACTATAGCACTGTAAGTATCTGTCTAGTGTCATTTGCGGAGGTGGACATCTAGCATAGTAGTGCTAAGAGCAAATAAAAAAGTATGTGTCAAGAGGTGGTCAGGGTGTGGGGAAACGCTGTGATCAGTACTCAAAAAGAAACTGAGGTTTAATATGCAGCCCTTTCTAATATTACTGTTCCTCCTTTCACTGAATTGTTATTTAAACTCTAATACAAAACAGGTCCCACAATATTTAAACCCCCCAGCACAGGTCAAAATGCAATGTATTAAAAAAGCACAGCAAAAGAAAATCAAATGGACCATGTTGTGAACTGGCGCTGGATTTATAATTCACAAGTACACATTCTTAAACAGACTTCAACTGCTGTTGATTCTATCTAATCATCAAAGTTTTTCTTTTTCAATGTCAATGAATTTGCTTATAAACAAGGGCATTAAATGAATATCAAAAAGCATCTGTGTATCGTGTCTCACTGAAGATCCAGGCAGAAGCTCAACATCAAAGCATAATCACCCATCACACGTCCACATGTTGGACAGATACCTCCACTCTGACAGAGCTCCTGTCATTTACATAGTACAGCAGAGAGACGCTATCAAAAGGCAGAGACATCAAAAAGCTGCCAAGAATTTTTTTCTCATCATTTCATTTCTGGCTTTTCAAGTGATCCACCCCCCCTCAAACTCCTAATCATCAACCGAGCAGATTAGCATGTCACTGCTGGGTATCCCATTCTTGTTCAGAGGGGCCCCAGACCTTTTTTCTCCTCTTTTTCTTTCTTCATATGGGGAATCTGCCATTTCGTCAGAGTGTGCTGGAGTCACCAGTCGGCTAACTTCATTGTACGGATGGGGTCAGGGGCAGGTCAGCTCCCAGGATTCTCCAGAAAGGAGAGGCCCTGGCCTGGCTATGCCCTGCGGTTTGCACGCCCTCATCCCACTTTTGGCCTGTCTTCGTCTTTGGCTTCCCCCTCACTCTGCCCCCTCAGGACTGGAGGTCAGCAGCCTATTTGCGAGGACACTTGGCTCTCCACAGGGGGTGAGATATCCTTTACAACAGCCCCTGTCATTTGGACAGTGACTAATGAAGCTAGCCTGGTGACAAGTACTGATGAGCAGCCCCAGGCAGGTTTGGGGTCTGTTGGTCCACTGCTAATGACACCAACTGTGGTTCTCTCAAACTCCTGCCTTGGCATGTTTCTAATGTGGGTCTCATCACTTGTATTGTTTCAGGCTACATACATGTCAGCTTTTGTTTATTAATAAAGCACAGGTTCATGCAGTCACCAGCAGCAAGTCGCTGCTGGCTCTTTAGAAACACTGGGTTCCCATGGCCATGATGCCTCATTGGCATCCACACAAAGGAGGGTGATGAATGGGCCTTAAAGGCCTGATAAAACATTAACATGGACAGTTGGTCAGTCGGGAGGAGCAGCACAGATGAGTCAGTTTTTGCTAGGCAAATTTTATTCTCACAATTTCCAGTACAAGGGGGGAAAGTCTTCATGGGGAGAAACGGAGCTTTAAAAAACAAGAAGACATTAATGAAAAACAACACGCTGTCATGATGGTGTCTCAGTATTTATTGTTTCCACTGGGTAACCCATGCATGGACAGGGCAAAAAAAAGAAAAAAATGATGATGAAGATGAAGACAACCTGTGGCACTGGTGTTTGGTAAGCTGGATGCAGCGCATTGCTGTTCCACCTCTGGCATCACGTCAACTGGGCCAGAAACATTCATTATTCACAAGCTCCATGCATGAATTATGTAATGTGATAGGTCATTCCCAACACTTCAGATGCAGCAGTTTTAATAGAAAGCAAACAAGGGCTGCCAGAGGACAAAGTCACAGTGGAGTAAAAATATATGTCAACTCTAAAATAATTTTAAAGCCAAAACGTAATCTGTCTCCTTGGTTTCTGGTTGCACCCTTACAGGTAGTTCAGGGGTTTGTGGTGTTTTGTATTTATGGAGTTGTTACTCTTCCAGCCAACCGCATGTGCATGAGACAAATAAATATCTTAAATCGTCAACAGTCATTTTAAGACGGCAGAAAAAGAGGTATCCATTACACACAACTGCATCGTGACCTTAAAATGATTTCAGTACAAACGTTGAATATTTATCTGCAGATTCATTCTGTAGGAAGGTGATATAAATGACAAACGGTCTGTCAGAGGCTCTCACAGAACAAGTCATAATTGAACCATCTGCACAGACTTTGCTGTAAATATTTCAACTGTTATGGGCTAACCGTTCCATCTGTGTAAAAGTATCCCTCCCTAGTTTTCTTCCATCTTATTCTTTTCTCATAATGTGATTTATCAGGGGTGGGATTTCGGTCTTAATGTTTTTTTTTTTCCTCTCTCTTCTTGTCTTTAGTGTTGGGGGTTTTATTCTTTAATGTGCCTATTTCTAAATATATCTGGTTTCCTAAAGAGGGTAAGATAAAACAAGCACAGTCTTTCTCCCTCCCTCCCCTCCTCCCCCTTTCCAACCTGAAGCGCTTATAGCTCCACACCAAGGATGAGAGAGAATATTTAATTTTAAAAGATGAAAAAAAAAAAAAAGTGTCAGGGAGGCCACAGCTTGCTGCTGTTTCTCCAGCGCTCGCCCGCTGTGCGCGCACGGGAGGGAGCCGGACTTATTCTTTTATTTTGTTTTGTTTGTCTGCAAACAATGAAATTAGTGATATTCGAAGGGGGTCTTTTTTGCTATACCAACAAATGTATTTGCTTGCGTAATTTTTTCCCATTTTTCTTGTTAGGCTAACTGCATACTAGACATTAATCAGCCACCAAGAGACTCATGCATGCACATGTAGCCTGTATGTGCTGCAAAATGTATGTCGGATTTATGGATAATTTACAGCACTCTTTGCATGTAATTTACACTTTACTGGTTGGAAAAATTATTTATTTCCTGTGGATGGATGATGACTCAAAGCTTTGGAGGCCTTTACATCTCCATCTCTGCCCATTTCCTCCAACACATATGGTATAGAGCAGTAGTTAGCCACATCGTTCAGTTGGAAAATGAGCTGTATTAAATCTGGCACTTGCTTTTACCTATTTTGTGGCCCCTTGCCATTTTAATATTTTTCATCCCATATCAAAAGATTCCTCTAACACAAAATGCAACGTGCAGAAAGAAAAAAAAGCTGCAGTTTTTACATTACACTCCCTTTGTTCTTATGTCTTGAAAGAATGGTGGGAAATGCAAAAGCGAGCTTAGCCATAATACAGAGGAACAATAACGTACGGACAAGGACTTCTGCACAAAAACTAATCATGTTTTCCACAGTGGGATGGAGAGAACCACATGACAGAATTTTACCTCATTTTCTTTCTCCTGCTCTACTCCTTCCAAACACTGTTCCTCAGTGTGTGACCCTATGGGATTGCTCTATTTAAATTCCTATACAGTTTGACTTGGGCCTTTGTCTGCCAGTGCACAGTGTCTGCTCATTGTTCACATGCAACATCCTATAGGCTGAGTTTGTGAGAAGAAGAGCAGCTGCTCAGAGAGACCCTTTCGGCCTGTTTTTTTTTTTTTTTCCTGCAATCTGACAACACTGAAATCACACATCGAACATATGGAAAATTCCTCTAAAGTGTGACAGAAGACATATAAACGGGCAGCAAGCCTGCACCAATGAATAGGATACAGATGAGACAGTGTGTGCAGAGGTGGAGACCTTGTGAAGCAATCCAGTGTCTCAGCCTTGTAAAAACTGCTCGTCTGGGAGTCTTTAGAGCCTCTTGTCACATATAGTACAGTATACATAAGGGAGGAGGTTCAGCGAAAGGTGCCACCCCATACATCTCCTCCTGAAAAAACATCATCTTTCAAGGACAGAGACAGGAAGATATCACAGGAGAAAAAGAGAGATACATTCTAGGATTGTCTTTCTCGACTAATTTGTTTTCAAGAAAATGCAAAGCCAAGTAGGGAAATATGGATTCTAAATTAACTGATTATTTAACTGCTTCTGGGGGTTTTTTATATTAATTGCAGTTGTGAGTTCAAGTCATTTATCAAACAAAAGATGTCAAAGACATCTCCAGCTCCAACTCTTCAAGTTTGCTCCTGCTCTTCAAATGTTTGGGTTGCTGCTTTTCTTTCTAGGGCTCAGGCAAATTTTGTAGGGCATATATTCACTGTTTCTCACATTTCATGTACTAAACAAATATTCAGTTTCTAACAAAAACAAAAAACGCTAGATGCACTACACGAGACACGGCACTCACTCTGTAATAGACAGGGGAGGACAGGTACTTTAAACAGAGATGCATCATGTCCATTTTCCACCTCTATTTGTAATTAAAGACTGATCACTCAGAGGGAAGGACTTCACATGTCTGTTTGAAAAGAGGCGAGGCATAACTTCGTCCTCACAAGGCCTGGCCCCACCACAGTAGGAAGTTCAACAAGAAATGTCAGTGGCTTTGTGCATTATTACAGCTGAGATGGATGGCTCAGTCCTGTCTGCGCCCAACTGCTAACGTCCATTTTTCTTCCTGATGAATGAGGAGAGACGGCGCCCTGTCATCTGCTGCGTCGCTACTGGCGGCAACAGTAAATCTCCAGTTCAAAGTCACCTCCTTTTCCTCAAGATGGCAAGGGGAGGTGTGCAGTGAGATTGTTGTGAACTGGATAGATGACCTCTGCCCCTCCAAAAACACATAGACACATAACCTACACTGCTGTAGATTCTACCATACCAGAATATACAGCACTGTGGAGTGTTTCAGGGCTACTTGTGTTTTTGAGTGAATAATTGAGATGGTGGTGTAAAAGACGTCTGGGTTCTTACTTTTCAAGCATCTCAGAATCAGATATGACAGTTATAGCAGGCATTAACAGCTCAATTTGGCTCAAAACCGCCCCAGAGGATGTATAAGTCCTCTGAGAGAGAATGTCGTCACCATTATATGTTGCCTATGGCTATAAAATAAATTTCTTGGCAATGTCTTGAAGTTCTCTTTTCAGTGGCTGTATTTAATTGTTTCCCATTCAGCATAAGCCACTGTGTTTCACAAAGTGGGCACAGTTTAAGTTCAAGAGACAATCACTTGCAAGAACTTTAAATCCAGTTATCTTTGAATTAGCTTATTGTTATTTTTTTCTGCATTTAAAAGGAATTTGTGATGTTTTGGCCTGGGACACGGAGAAAGCACTTCATAATAAAGTTGTTAAAGAATGAGAAAATTGCAACTGACGTGAAAAACTGATGTTGCCTTTTTTTTTTTTGCACTTCAACATCATTCTTAAAGGTGAGAGAAACATTTTTAAACTGCCAACAGTTTAAAAATGTTTGCATAGATGATGATTTGCAAAATAGGGTTTCTTGTTCATGTTTGTCCTGGAATTAACCTGCTAGAAATAGGTAATAGCATTTCAGCTATTATAAATCCCTGGAGGAAGTACACTGACCTTCTTACAATGGGTTAAAGAAAGCTGATGAATTGCTTTTACTTTCCAGATCTCATCCTTTAGCGGCTGAATGAAATGTACTGAGCTTCAGTGTAATTCTATGGCTAACATATCATCAGTATGAACTGATCAACTGCACATGGTAGCACAGTTTGCAAAGAGAGAAAGTCACAAAAAAGGTTGGGGTTGGGGTTGTGGTCTCAGCCAGGAGACCAAAGTTTGCATCTTGTGCAAAACCAAGTATCGGCAGGTTTTTTTTCCCCCTAAATCTAACCAAGTAGTTTTTCTCCTTAAAATGCCTAAAAGTGAGTTTCTTCCAGCTTTCTTGCAGGAAGGCTTTGCATGTTGCACTCAGATGCTCAAAGGGACCTTGTGCAACTGGATAAGATGTGAGGGGTGACAAAGTGGCGGTATCTGATAACTTGAGATGACAACATGTTGGAATAATTTGTGCTTATCCAGAAGTTGAGTGACTTTTTTCAAATGAATATTCTGGAAAAAGAAGAAAAATAACAAAGAACTTGAGTTTCTGAATCCTATCTCTTGGTGCATATGCCACTAGCTAAAATGCTGCAGCTAACATATGCTATGTAGACAAAAGCATTGGATTGGAACTCATTAGGGGTTGAGCTTGGCCCCTTACTTCTAGTGATGGGAAATTGTGAACCAGGCCTTTCTGTCCAACATCAGTGCTGATCTCACAAATGCTCTACTGCATGAATGGGTGAAAACTCCCAGAGAAACACCTCAAAATCTTGTAGAAAGCCTTCCCAGAAGAGTGGAAGCTGTTATAGCTGCAAAGTTGTCTATGTATTTAGAATGGGATGTTATTCAAGTCCCTGTTGGTCTCATGGGTAGGTGTCCAAATACTTTTGTCTATGTAATTTATATACAGTGTGTGTGTGTTGTGAGAAGTAGAAACCACAAACAATAAAAACATTCCAGTGGTCAGGCTTACAGTTGGGACATGTCTTCTAATCTGAGCTGCATCATAAATAATTACACAGATTCTTTTTATTTATAGAATGATACTTTGAATCCAGTGTCTCCATGAAACGAGCACTCGAGGGATTAAGGAGAAAACCCGAACCTGATTGAGAACCAGAGCAGGGTCCCCTCACACAGGTCTCTTTGAAGGTTTTTTTTCTTTCTTCGTGGTCTCCTATTCAATTGTGAATTGTGCTTTTGCCTCCCAACTCCCCTTTGATAGCTGTTTGTTCTGTGTGTCTTTGACTAAGAAAAAGCATCACGAAGGAGGCAGGACATCGAAGTGTCGAAATGTTTTATGTACTGTACTTCTTTTCACTGAGACTTGCTCTGTGTATCTCTGACTGTGACCCAGAGGTACTTCAGAAGCTGCGCGAATGTTTTTGTTGTGGAAATCGCAGTGTGAAAAGGTGGGAAGGAGGGTTATCGCAATGGGCTGTGTTTGTGTTTTGTTGTTGCTTTGTGTTTTCGTCGCTTTCGCTTGTTCCTTCCCTCCAGTTCATTTCCCACCCTGAATCCCACAAAACTCAGCAAGTCTCCTCACCCACCCACTTCTTTTATTTCTTTCTAGCCACTCATTCCTTCTTTGCTTCACTTCTCAGGAACCTTCTGTTGCCTTTTCCACTCCCAGAGGACTGAGAGATAAAATCCCTCCTTGGTCTAGGGGGTTCTGTGAAGATAGCGTAACAGTCTTTTCTCACAGTCACAGCTCCAGGCCCTGTGAGGAAGCCTCTGCCCATCCTCCCTTCCCCTCTCTCACTTTCCCCTCCCTCCCTTCCTCTTTCTAACAGTGAGCCTGTTCAGATCTGGTTTTAACATCAGTCCCGGGTGTTCTGATCAAAAGTGGGCAGCTATGACTCCATCAATTCACATTTATAAAACATCTCAACATACGTCTGGTGTGACCACTTGTGATAGCATCTAATTTCCCCGCTCTATATGCAAATCAGCATGTGTATCACTGAGGCAATTTCAGTTATTTCTTACACAATGAAAGAAATAACTGAAAACATAGATTTAACGAATTTACATGAAGACCCAAATAATTAAGAATGTATTCTACAAAATTAAACAGTGTTTCCTAGATCAACTCACAAAACCGAGCGATTTTTCAAGAAGTCTGGGGACATTGGGTTGTTGAGTTCAGCAATGAAACCAGCTAAAAGAGACAGTGAATTCACTCATTTTACATCTGCTGCTTATCTTAACACGTAACACCTAATTTACAGTAAACCAAAAGAATATCGGACAGCATGTAATCCATTATGCTTGTTGTTGAGGAAGACAATTGAGTACGTAGTCCTTCATTGTAGCCCAGGACACAATATACACAATGCTAAAAGAATGTAGTCATATGCGTCCCAGACCATTTCTGAATGTGATCTCAAAATGCATCCACAGTGGTTCTTGATTGTATTCACACCTGTGCTTAGAGCTGTCCCCTTGTGATCGGATCACTCAGGACAGATGGTAATACCAGGTCTGAACGGGCTCTTTCTCTTTGCCAGATCAAAGTGGTTCCTAACAAGGTGTGATAGGCTATAATGAGCCTGCAGCACCAAAGAAGGTGGGACTGCCAGCTGCCAAGCCCTCACGTTTTCATGCTTGCCGTCCTAGCTAGTGCCACTGTGTTAATCATTTACCTCAATTTGCCAAATCTCTTTGCAACATTTTGCCTTGAAGGAAATGGTTGCTTTTTTACTGCCACTGTACATAAAAATGAATTGAAAAAAATCATTTATTATGGTCTTGGCTGATCTTATAATAAGTTGATGGATTGTCATGACATGTCATATTCTACAGTTATCCACATACGCCAGAGTATGAAACCTACAGAATGTCCCTCTAACTTACACTCCAGTACCTCCAGGAGGGTTTTTTAGGACATTTCTTGACAGCTTCTGGATGGATTGCCATTTTGGTTGATAACCAAATCACTGTTTTTCCCAGCATGGCAAATGCACGACCTTGATATTTCTCACCTAACCAACCAGTTTCCTTCCTCATGCCTAAACCTATCCAGCGATACTCTATAACAACAGATGATCCATTACAAGCTGTTCCAATGGGAAAGTACTTCTGTGACTTTGTATTTTTCCAGATGTAATTCCTATATTGTATTTGTTTTTTTCAAATCTGATTTTTTCGCTTGTTTAATATTGAAAAGATATTCCACAAGATTCCGTCCAGAAAGTCTTTATCTAAACTGCTCTCCACATGGGTATCACAGTATTAGGTTCTGCTTGTTTTATTCTACACACAATTTGTACGATACCTGCAGATGTAAACAGAGATCTACAGCAACGGTGATGACTATCAGCACTGGAGCAGTTTATAGAAGGTAGTGGGGAATACAACCAGTTACAGATGAGGGCACATGGTGGCCCAGAGCAGACTGGATTTGATGTGTGTGTGTATAGTATGCATGTATGTGTGTGTACTGTATGTATGTCCCAGTAGCTCTGTGGGTTGAAGCGGATAGGCTATGGAGTTTGTTTAACCTTATCAGGGGTTGTCATCCTCTCAGTTCAGCGCCAAGTGGATTTCAAAAAGGAAACTCCATTTATTACCTTCATGTGAAGCTCACTTCCCCCAGAAATGAGCGTGGTACTATGAAAACAACTCTTTATACGTAGTGTTGTTTGAGCAGATTTTAAGCCAGCTCTGGTTATGCAATTGTGACTTATCTCAAAGGGTTTTTCCTGCAGCGAGTACGACTAAAGACAGAATGAAAAACAGCTGTATTTAACAAAAGTGCACACATGAATGAATAAAGATTCATGTTTTCATCTTCATTCATCTTTAAAGCTGGGAAAGTCATTTTCTAGCTGAAAAGTCACTTGGACATTTGTAAAAAACTCTTCTTCTTGTTTTTAATTTTCTTCCTTTTCCTGGAAAGATTTACGTTCTGAGGGAATGATTAAGAGGCAGTGACCTGTTTGTTTGACCTCCATTCATCTTCTTTGCTATTTTAATGATTCAAACTCATTCTGACACGTGGTACTGCTGCCTCAAACAACAATCAGAGTGCCTCGCCAGGAAGTTAAATGCACTGGCGATTATAGGTGCTGAAAAAAACTGACTTGACAACGCTATGGCAACAAAGACTGATTTAAGATAGAAAAGGATGTCGTCATAGATCTGGAAAAATCTGACATGGAGAGTTTATCTGTGCAGTGGATTGCATTGTTTGTACAATCTGAGCACCTCACCTCAGGTATGATGTGAACCAGGAGCAGCAAATATGGCAATTTGGCAGTTTACATCTCTGGTGGGTTGAATTATCAGTAACAAAAATTTTTCTCTCTCATTT
The DNA here is from genome assembly GCF_020382885.2 of Scatophagus argus. Lineage (NCBI taxonomy): Eukaryota > Metazoa > Chordata > Actinopteri > Scatophagidae > Scatophagus > Scatophagus argus. The sequence goes on along the minus strand of NC_058512.1, from coordinate 14,700,085 downwards.
TTCTCTCATTGCTCGTGTAGATCTTTCTGACCTAATTCTCTATGCCCATTGGAAAATACTTTTTCTACCATTCCAATTCAAGTGTCTCTGCTGTGGCAACAACTCTGCAGTACAGACCCCCTCACAGACAGCCATCCCCCGGACTGGACAGTGGTCGCACTGATTCGCCTCTCCTACTCACTCGAGTATCACATGCTTTCACACATAACGGACGCCAACTGCAGCTGAGTGGGATTCTTAGACAACAAGTCTGACTGTTCAATGTTCTTGTGGTTGATTTATTTTGTTGTTGTGTGAGTCTAAAACCTTCATGCATGGTCATATCAGCGCTGGTGTCTTCCCACTCATTTCATCTGACAATGTGGGACACAGGCCAAGCAAAATGCCTGAAGGAAAATCACTGGGAAGCATGGTAATTGTATTTTCATTGTTTATTGTATAATTCCACACCTCAGGGGTGGAATCTAGGAGTTTGTTTTACATTTTTTGGTTTTTGTTTTGGAACATAAATATTATATGACTGTTATGTATGAGCAGATTGCCCTTCAAGCAAGGTTCAGAAAAGAGAAAAAGTTTGCTCCCATCACCAGCCTAAAACTTAACCATGAATAAAGTTTGCATATACCCGCAGTTCCTTTTTTGACAGATTCTACTTCCCATTACAATGTGCATATGTACTCTGCAAAGTCAAAATAATGGGTTCAGTGTGTCAAGCTCATGCAGGCTAGAGTACACAACACAGTCAGAGCAGATATATGTTATTAGACGTTCTCTTGCATCTACCTTGCCCTGTAATTTATTTAAAAAAGGCTTTGACATGTGTATCATTTCAGTTAAAAGATGATTGTCAGGTGCTTCAAGGAACATTAAAAGGGTTTTGGTTTGCTGTAATCACTTCTCCTGTTCAGATTACGTCAATATGAATGGCACAGAAGTGGTGCTTGGGATTGGGTGATAACATGCAAAATGTGTTCACAGCTTTAAATGTTTTTATATTTTGTTGCACAGAATAAGAAATGTAGAGTTTTAGGAAGGAATATCTTATTATACCCAACTGATGCTTTGAGACAAACTTGAAACTCTGAACCATTCCTTTAAGCAACATAAATTTGAAATAATGCAAATATTATGTTTTTAATTTTTGAATTCACTGAGTGATTTGGGAAACAAAAAACTGATTGTAATTGACAATAAAAATAGCATCAACGGTATTTTAACCTATAAAATGTATTTCATATCACATCAGTGAGACTTTAAAGGATTCATTATTCTGTTCATGCATAATTATAATAAACAATAAAACCAGAAACACACATGTTTAAAGAAGGCAGTGTGGAGCCATGCTACAGCACCGTGAGGCCTTAGGAACAGCAGAGCTTATAACAATATTAGCATGCTGATATTGATTAGCACGCTCAAAATGATAATACTAGCATGTTTAACTTTAGCAGACATAATGTTCACCATATACTTTAACCGGGGATCTGGGGATCTTTAATATCGCTAGTAAATTTCAGAACAGTCGAGCTGTGGAGATATTTCACAGTCCAGCTGGTTGACTGACATTGTCATTGCTAGATCCACGTCGTTAGTGTCATTGTACTGTTTTAACTGTGCTCTGTGAAAATCTGTATGAGAAATGACTTTAGAAAAAAAATGCCTCAAATGTAAATTTAGCAAAAGACTTTCCTGTCAAGAGCCTAAAGTCCAGCATTATATTCTTATGGCGGAATATACTAGTTACTGAAGTGAGAAAATGTCACATATTTTTAGCAAGTTCGCTAGCAATATGCAAATCAGCATTCTGAGAATTGAATGCTGCACCACTGTTGTTTCAGTAAGTCTGTTAGGCTAAACAAAGCATCATTAACTGTTCTGAAATCAGTGAAGCCCCTGTGACTTACTGGACAATGACATGAGGACACACACAGGTACACACAAACACAGGACAAGTATGTGATGTGTAGAGGAGTAAGACAAACTTTTATAGCTCACTGCATTTGGCTATGCAGTTTGGCTCTTGTTTAGGTTGTATATCCTCACAATCAAAGAGGGGATTGGATTACATTTTGTGGGTGTTGCTTTTCTGTTTAACCTCCTAACCCCTTGCCCTCCCTGCTTCCCTAATGCCCAGGAGTCCACCAAGTCAAGCAGAACAAAATAAACAGCACACATACACTGTGACCACAGCTTAGAGTGTCAACCTTTCACTGCTCCATTCACACAAAACCACCAGCGCTGCCTCAGTCCAATGCACGCTCCACCCCCCACAAGCACACTCATGCACAACCAACCACAGACACACGCTTAAAAATCATGCCAGGAGACAGGATCATTAGCAGAACGCATATACTCATGCATGTTTGCCACGACCCCCACAGACACGAGATATTGCTGTACAATATTTTCAGATCATGACAATTTTTGACTCACAAATGTTTCTGAAAGCTTAACAGGAAGCTCTATAACTCTGTTCTCTCACTTTTGATTTTTGTGCAAAATAAACGAATAAAATACAATCCAAAGAGCACAGACTGAACACAGATTTGCAGCATTGTGCTAATCTCAGTGGGTGAAAGATCAATCTGGTAAGAGAAGCCAAAAAACTTCAAATAGAAACAAAAAAAAGTAGTGTAAAACCTCAAAAATGAGAGGAACAGTTGCACAACAGAAGACTGAGTCCATAATTGGGGTCTCTATTACAGATAATAATAGATGCCTTGTTTATGTAAGGAAACATAAACACAGCTTAAAGAGTCGCATCTCCTGAGGTGACATTGCTCAGTGCTGTGGCTATAAGGCACAATGATTTGTTTATGGTTAAATAGCCATTTGTTTACTGAGGACTCTGACCTTTCTCTGGACCCTCAAGCTCTGCTAAGCTCTCACCCCTATTATCTGTCATTGTGTGTGTGTGTGTGTGTGTGTGTGTGTGTGCGGTGGATTTGTACGACGGCGCTACCTAGTCATCAAATTGCCCTTTCAGTGTTCTTACATTCAATAATTGCATGTGGCAGCGAAAACACGATATGTTTCTAAAAATAAAACTAATATTAAAGCATGTTTTACTTCCTCTGATCACTTTTTTTGATCACGAGCATGTAAGCTGCAAACTGAAGCAGTAGTCAAACAGCAGTGTCAGCCACTCGTGGCACCCCGTGAGCAGGATGCCGAAAGTGTAAAACAACAAGCTGGCAGAGGAAACTCAAGTAAACAGTGTATAGGTCTGTTGCACAACATCACGCAGTCATGCAGAGTGCTGGATACAGTGGTTTCGCTTCAGCTCTCCTCTTTCGGTGGAAATCCAGCAAGGCTGTCCAAAAATCTCATCCGTGTGCTCAAAGATGAAGAAGAACATTTTGAATCTTGTTATTTTCTGTCAATATGTCTTATTAAATGAAAGCTGCCTGGTTAATTTTTCACTGGTCACACAAACCAGACATTCAGCTTGCTTGCTGGTTATCACCTTTTTCTCATTTTGCTCAGCCTGAACATTTTGTTTTTCTGTGGCAGAAGTCACACTTTCCATAACACTATTTCCGTGTATGGGTTAAAGTGCAGTGCAGACAAAAGAAAGAAACCACTCAGCTGGCTAACTTCCTGTTTTCTCACATGGTGTCTGCTTCTATAGAGTACAGGCAAACAGTATGTATGTTCTGTTTTGGCTGGTGTTTCATGGGTGATTTAACAAAATGCCCACAGAAGAGGTTTTTAAGCTATTATGTGTATCATTACATTGCTAGAAAATAAGCTGAGCATTTCACAAGACAGAAAATTACACTTTTGCCAGGTAGATCTGGAGCTATTTGGAACAGTGAAAGCATGTATATTTCCCCTGCACCCCCACTTCTGTCTCATTCCTGCCCAGTAAAGGTATACAGGCAACTGCTGCTGCACTGTCAATACTTCAGCAGATTGCACCTCAGAGACCCTTTAAAAGCTTTCATAGTTACTGTGTTTTCACATGGCTGGAAAATAAATGGAGTATTTCACGAGAAAGAAAATGCCCTGGTTTCCAGGAGAGTTTGAAAGCAGCTGTACAAGGATGTACTCTTTCTACATGTTCCTCTCATCCTTCCAATTTTGCCTCAATCATTTTCTTAATAGCTCTTTTCTCCTATTCATTACTCCTCCATTACACTACGCTGCTGATGAAATGAATAAATCACAGCGGAAATGTGAAAGCTTGTGGGTTTAGTTCAGGTCGTGTTGTAGTAAGATGAAACAACAACACATTCTGCCAAAGTTACACATTGTCTCCTATTTTCTGACAGTGCAGCAGCAATGGGTGCACACACACCCTTTTACCTTTTCATGTCTTTCCCGTTATCTGCCTGATGTTTCCATTATGCATGTCTCTTTCTAGCTTGATGGTCCCCTTCTCTTTTTCAACACAGTACCTGAAAATTAAGGATCATTTCAGCATTTTTCAGCAATTCCATTCTTGCTCCATGTAAGTGTCCAGTACTGGGATGGGTGTGTCTCTACACTAATACTAATACCATAATATTATACTTTACATATACATTACTTAGCTTTAAATTTAAAACTTTTCATCTTTTAGAGGAGAACAAACTACAGTTACAGGGACATATGTATGAGTGTCCTCGATATATAAAATGTGTCTATTTGATGTAATGGTGCAGTGCTCAGTCAGTGATGTATAAACACCATTTGGCTTTAGTGGAGGATTTGAATGAGCCGATACAGAATATATATGTGAAGGCATGCAGTGTGGGGGAACATGATTTCAAAGCAAAAATGAGTTTACAAGGTTAAAAAGTTTAAAACATGGATACTCTCTATAAGCTATGAAACAGTGGATCAAATAGTTCACATAGCATGAAATATATATATATTTACCTTTCAGCACTTCTAAGCTGCAGAGAAATGATGATGATTCAATTATAAATATTTCTTCAAAAATGTTCCAATGAGTCAAGAAATACTCCCTACAACCACCTCAACATATACACCTACTCTCTCACTCCCTTCCTAAAATATTTGGCTATATACTATTAGTTAACTTCTTCCAGTGTATTATTGATGCATATATAGTACTGTATGTATGCATCACACACAGCAGAGCCCAAAGTGACGTCTTCAAAACTGCTTGTTTTGTCCAGCCTTCATTATTATGACCAGCAGTCATAAACCCAAAGATATTTCCTATTCAATTATATAAAACAGAGAAAAGCATCAGTCCTGCTTGTATATACACACACTAGAACTAAATACAAAAGCATATAATGATATGCACAACAAAGGGTGATCACATCATGAGGAACATAATGCCCAAAAGCAGAAATGATAGATAAAAGGCCCTGCGCACTGCACTCTTTACTCCATAAACCCCTCCTGCCTTTCTCATGCAAAAACCCCAATTCAAAAAGCCTTAAGTTAACTCCACTGCAGCATCTCAGAGTTCAACAGGCTTCATGACAAATTTCAGACTGTGATCATGATCGCACAAACAATCCTCCTCACAATATCACACGATCAGACACTGAGGTGTTGCCTGTCTGTGTCAAAAAGCGTCACCTGTCAGTGATAGACCATGTGGTTTAGTTGACTGTGTCCTCAGAGGAATGCTGATAAGGCTCGGCAGCGCGATCCCCTGAGCTTGCAGGGCTCAACACATGAGCGGAGATTCATCAAAACATATGTGAAGTGGACCTGTGGCTGACTGAGGGCCCGATATCCTCTCCTCTGGTCTTCATTAGACGGAGGAATGGGGGGAAGGCAGGGGGGTTTCTCACCAAGGGGACTGCAGCATTTGGAGCTCCAGTTCACAGCGACCAGGTCGGGCAGAGTGCAGCCTCTGCATTTACTCATCACTGTTGTGTACATTACTGAAATATTAAGAGCCCCTGATTCATAGTAGTTTACTGCTGTTTGCTGTGTTTTTAAGTTTGAATGTCTGAGAAAGTTACAGCTTTTCATTTATCTTGTGAAATACAACACACCTCGCTTTACACTTGGGTGGTGAAGTCCATTTTTTCGAGTTGGAGAAACATCTGGATTTGTAGCAAATGAACAATATAACAAAACATTCAGGTAGTAATTTAGCTGAAATGATGAAGGCCAAAAAAGCAAAAACCACATATACACACAGGTGTAGGAAAAGCTCCTGGTTTGGGTTACAATAAATAATTGGTCGGGGTTCAGGAAACATTGTGGTTTTGGTTAAAACAACCACTTCATTACAGACATTCGTCAAATTTGAGGGAACAACTGTGGCCATAGTTAAAAACAAAAAAAGTACTGGCTGATGGTGGGAAAATGTAAATGAACAGTAGTCTGACTACATTCTGTTGACCACCCATCCCGACCTCCTTTGTTGACTGTAAGTTATAACAACGTTGCCTGATTTTCTCAGATCAGACAGATCGAAGTCATGATTCCTACGGCTGCTAAAGTCGTTTTTGTGCTTCACTTTTTCCAAATTTGGATTTGAGCCCAACATCAGTCAATTAGTCAATATATATGTTATCTATCTGGCATGTCTTGAATTCAAATTTGCTACTATAAACACAAATAGGAAAAACTCTGATTATGGTGTGATAACTCTTGAAATACATTAAGGTAGTATTGAGAGAGGTTTGTTAAGGGATGCACGTGACCACATTTAGAATGTTATGTAATCTTAGCCCACCTAGCCCACCTAGCTCTGAAGCAAGACAAACCTTCCAAACCACACAATCATCTATTTTTTTTTCCTGCTTATCACTGATCCCAGAATTGACTCTGGACTTGACTGAAAGGTATGACAATGGAAATATTCCTGATCAACAATCAAACTGTACCTAAACAATTCAATGGAGGCATTGGTCCGGCTCCAAGCTGAACCAAAGACGGAAGTGGTTTGACATTTACAAACACTGGCAAAAATGTAGGTGTGTCTGGTGTTTCATGCTTTGCCAGAATATTCCAGTGCATGTGGTGTTAACACATTGGAAGTGACAACTGGAAAAAACTCTGGCTAAAGTCAAATCAATATCACACTGAGGAGTGTTTCACAGCATTTGCTCACTTTGGTTATAATTTCCATTTAAAAGTGAGGTTCTTAGCTTTAACTGATCATGAAAATAGTCTTAAAGTATACTAAATTAGTAGCACATGTCCTTTCATATTTGTGAAACTGAACCAGGTATTTTGGGAAAATGAAGAGTTCCATTATTTTAGATCTAAAGTTTATGCATTTTTCCTCATAAGCGCATAACAGTGACTTCAGCTGGAGAGTAACTGACAAAATGGACCAGAGATGATGATCTAAGTCAGCCAAATAATAATGGAGAAGCATCAGTCCTCTCTCAGGATGAGAGTACATGGAAAACAGTATCCAGATGGCTCACAGAACCTGTTTTATATATTAATTGTGGTCTGTTGCCTTGGTACTTCATCTGAGTTTTTATGCATGATGATGACAATATGGCAGAGGTTAATCTTCTAATGACTACCGAACACAAAATAACTTCATGTTCCTGCAGAGCCAAAGCTTTAATGAACAGGTGGGCGGTGGAACAAAACTGACTGAAAGTAATGATGTTAATGATGGTAATCGTGGAAAAAAAGCCTCAGCTGTTAATATTTAAGTGAAGGTAAATCATGGTGTATTTGCACAGCGCATTTACCTAATCAGCTATTAGAAGGTGAAATCAAAGCATTTATTTAAGTTTAAGCATTTAAAGAGTCACAGTCACACTTATGAAAGTTTTCCCCCATCCTTCACGCCCTCCTCATGACAACGTATGTCCCCTGTGTTCTGTAGGTAAGCTCGGGTCAATGAGCAACAGCCCCAGCTCAACAGGAAAAAGGAAGGCGGTGGCGTGTCGGGGTGTAAATGTGCTCACATATATCCAATATTCATGGTTTGAGTGGCCAGACTGTTTGCCGTCATTAGTGCACTTACTGCTTCCCTGCCCTTCACTGTGTAGCTCATCACAGAATGAGTCACTCAAGACGTGTTCCCATTCAATAAATATGAGCCTGTCATGTACATGAGAGAAGTTAGAAGGATTTCTTGTTGCCTAAACTTAACTAAAATAATTTTGGCGCCAAAATGTAGCCAAGTAATTCTGTTACGTAAAGGTAATCATGTATTTTTGGTGCCTAAACCTGTGAGTGAAATGGGACCGAAAAGTTGAGATCATTATTTCAAAAAAACATCCCATGTAACCCATCACCTTTTCTGCATGAGTTCCTTAAAACAGAGAACAGTGCTATGACAACCTTCACATTTTACAACCTGTGAACATTTTGACTGAGGTAACATATGGGTTCTCAGGAAAAGGAAAATCTATCAACAGCAACATGCTCTGTACAACTCTGTGTTTTACACTGACTCACCAAATGGAATCAGGTAAATGTCATCATTTTATTGAGTTAGCCTATAAAATATTTCTGGATGTCAATAAACAAGTCTGCTGAAGAAGAACTGCCAAACAGCAAGGCAGCGATGCTGTTGTCCTTGGTAAACAGTTTGCTGCTGCATGAATACAAATGTGTGTATTTTTGTTCCACAGTAGTATAGTTATTTTTTGTGAAAGACAGGCAAGGTTAACAAATCTGGTCTAGTTTTGATATCACTTGATGATGTTTCAGTTCTCCATTTGTGCAGCCCAGTACCTTAAAATTATTAAAATACCAACACGTTCTCACTCCTAAGTTATCATATACAGCAGCTTGGTCAGTGTCCCTAAGCTTCAAACTATGACGCAGGGCTTCACTGTCAAACTAACAATAATTAATAAGCAGCATCCAGTTACTTTCAAAATTTTTTAACACATTTTTGCATATTATGGCTCCTGGACTGTTACTAATGCTGTGAAAAGACAACACTTTGGTTAGGTTTAGGCACAAAACCTACTTGGTTTAGTTGAATATTTTCTTAACCTGTTTATGTTATCAGATTTTTTTTTTTTGCCCTAACAGTGCTTCTGTGCTGCTAGGTTTCTCTCGAGAGAGAAAGCAGGCTGTTGCCCCCTCACTGAAAAAAGGGAAAGACAAGATTTACTCTTCAAAGATAAAGATCCATTTCTCGTTTTGGACTTGTCATCACAAAATTAATGTCCTAAGATCAAGTTCAAATGTTTCTTTCTGTCACTATTTTATCTCAGTGGTCTTCAGTGATAGATATTTAATGGATATCAGTAAAGTCAAGGCTCCCATAACTCTTTTCTGTGTCTCTGAAGGCCAAGTTGAAGTCTTAAACCCTTTCAGTGCCCAGCTGTCCATCCCTCTGCTTTTGTGCTCCTTCTCTTTGTTTGTCGTCTGGTCTTGGAGTGCTCTGTGACACCATTTGTCTCCATAACAAGTCTCAGTAAACAGCGTTTTGGTGGGCCCACCTGCAGGAGCCCTGGTGCTGGTCACAGCTCACCACGGGCCTCCCAGGACTACCCACAGAGGAGGAGGCAATTAAGGCCTGGGGAAGAAGCCATAAATCTCCATAAACTTCAGCTAGCCACTCTCCCCCCACTTTCGCTGGACACTCAGATAATGCATCTCCTCCTCAACAGCCCCCAGACGGACTCCAGAGCAGATGAATCCGTCTCCTGATTTCCCACAACTGAGCAGCTCTTTCTCAAAGTTCTTCAGCAGTCAAAGTCATGTTCCATGGTGCAACAATTTTTGATAATGCAGACAGGTAGGGTTACTGGCCTTGTATTTGTGCTTTAGGAAACATTTCCAATTTATAGTGCTGAAATAGACATTTGCTATTGGAATTTTGTAAACCAAATTTTTTAAAAAAAACAGGCATATAATGGCTTAAATGTGTTTAAGCAAGAGAGAGAAACAACACAAAGCCACAAAGATTTGTCTCATGACAGTTTCATGATAGAGTGAATACTAAAGCAGAGCTATGAATTATGGAGACGCTTTCTGTCTCACTGCAAAAGAGAACATTTTCACAACATGCTGTATGACATGAAACCTTTTCTCTGTGAAGGTATCAAGCGGTGCAGTACAGGGGAAGAGACACTGGTCTCACTAATCAGACAGGACGTGCAACGGAAAGCATCCCTCTTGAGGAGGAAATGCCTGCTTCCTTTTTATCATATTCTTAAGGACATAGTCCTCTGCAAAGCTGCTGATGTATGGCATCAGCACCACCACCTACAGAGAGATAGGTGTGTGTGTGTGTGTTTAGTCCATTTATTTGTTTTAAAGACAGAGAAAAAGAGAGGAAGAGATGCTGTCCAGATTGGGACAATAGAGGGTTTCTAGCTCTGCAATTAGTACAAGTTTGGTAATTTATTTTATTTCCAAATATAGTTGCTTTTCTACACCAGGATAAAATGATGATGTAATAACTTTGATTTGTTAACAATTTTAACTTGTGCAATAATTACATTCCCATTAATGTCAACTATTGCGTTTAGTGCTTGTTAGCAAATCTTCTTGTCCAATCAAAACCATGGATTATCAAATTTGATAATTTTAGTGTCAGTTATTCCTAAACCAATCAATGCAGTTTGGAAAAAAACTCATCCAAATAAATAAAATAAGTTGTTGGCAAAGATGACCTTTTGTTTAACTTAAAAGCTGTACTTCTGCACAGAAAATGAAATTCTTTAGCTTACAATATGTTAAAGATTTAAAATTACAATCATTATGTAGTAGTAAGCAATTAACATTTTTTTCTTCTTTGTTTTCTTGCATTCATTCACAGTCTCTTTCTAAGAAGGATGACTGTTACTGAGAAGATGTGTTAATAGATGTCTGAGAGATGTGAAAGGTGTTGACTTGATCTGTGAACTGTCTCTTCTCTCCCTCCTCTGCACAAACCTGTCTGCCACATTTCGATTGCACACCTGGGGGGAAAAGTGTTGTTTCTGCATGTGTGTGAGTGTGTGTATGTGTCACACAGTTTCTGAGTGTCGGTGGAACCACAAGTGGAGGTGGCATTACAAATCATTTGATCTCAGCACTGCTCCTTTTCCACTCCCCATTTCTCCTCTTTGGTGGCGTGATATCACTTTACCGGGTCACCAGATTTCCCAGAGTCACTAAGGGGACATGTTGCTCACCTTTTGACTCCTTTACCTCTTGAACTGAAAGAAATTTCCCCTGATATAGGGTTATGACTGCCAGCTGTCAGTCCCACCTCCCACTTATTAAACACTGAAACCAAGAGCAGTAGAAGGTGTGCAATTTAGTGAAAGTAAAAAGGCACGTAACAGAGGAAAGCTGATAAGCATCAAGCTGTACTTGTAGGGCAGCTCATCTAACATTAATGGTAGAGTAATTGGTTTGTAACTGTAACACTTACTAGGCCATCAATAATGACCAGGGAGGCAAGTGTAGAGTTACTAGGTTGGGATAAGGGGCCATTGTGCCGGAGCTGAAGCCACAGGATCAGCTGAATGGGCCTGCAGTTATGTCAGACAAATATTTATACAGTATCATGTTACTGGAACATTTAAACTAGGGGAGACAAGAATAGGTAGGGTGATTGAAAAGTCAGATACACATGTACTACATTTCTACTTTATCTGAGGATCAACTGTAGGATCATTCACTGATCAAAGCTCAAGAACAACATTGACAGAGGCTCCTTAAAGTTAAAAGCATTTATTTTTTTCAGGTGCTGTGAGAAATGTGATTCTGGAAGGCTACCATACGTTTTAGGAATATTTTTTGAAGAAAAATCAGACTAAAGTGTATCCAAGTATGGATATTTATTGGCTTGGATTGGATTTTGGATCTCTCTCCTTCCACTTTTTCTTGACTTTCAATGTCACAGTTTTCTTAGGAATGTAAGCTACTATCATCTACCTTGCCATTCAGTAAATTTTATCCTGTCACCCCATCTTTGTTTGATCATCATACATTGCATCTTTCCGCTGATGCGAGAGACACAAAAGCAACCCGTGCAAACTTCAGCCAAACGATAATCTGGTGAAAGTGAAACCACGTTCAGAATGATAGAAGTTGCCAGTCTTTTGTTTCGACAGCCTGTCCTACGGTCGCTGCATGTACCAGTACACATTACATTAGTTTACAGCAGCAAACCCCCACTTAGGATGGGTGTGTTTAACTAGATGTAAGCTCATGATCAGGTCTGCCAATAACTGAACAATGGCTTGTTTGAAAGTGAAACATATTAATTAATATTACTCGCTAAATTTAAGTGTTAAGAAAATGACATTGTTACATCCATATCTAAATAAAGATGGACAAATTAAAGGGAGGTTCAACAGAGTCTTAGGAAGGTGTTGAACATCAAAAACAATTTCAGTGCTTCATGGCAAATATGCTTATTAAGCCAATAAATGAGCCTTTATTTGATCCGTGGAAGCTTCTGAATGTGTCATGTTTCCACAGGTTTTTTTTTTTTAACACAAATTTTCCCTTTTATTTGTCACTTCTCTACACAGCAGTAGGCGTCTCATTCAGGTTGGCATCAATATAATTTATTTTCCTTTTACCACTGAAGAAGGTTTTAAGCTGCTCTTTGTTACATTCACTGGCAGTCTCTGCAGCTGACACTAGAATCCAACAAAAACAGTGTGCAGTAAAACAAACTGCAGAATAGTGACTGAAGTTTAGTTGGCAGTTGTAGTCGACAAAGCTCTGTTCCTACAGCCCGGAATACCAGTCTTATCTATCTATCAGTCTTATACAAATCCAGTTTAACTGGACGTTACAGACAAGTGAGAACTGTTCAACTTTCATCGGAGGATGAAATAAATTGGTCTTGATACAGTTTGATGTAGTAATACTAAGAAGAGTGAGTATTGTGGGTGCTACAGAAATGCCACCATGACATACAGAAGTGTGAGTTTCTATTTTGCAAAACTTTCACTTCATGACTGGGCTGTTTAAACTCTGTCTTGTTCCCAGTTTCTGATTAATGTTTTTCGTACAACCGCTGGTCCGCTGACATTACCACATCTATAGTTATAGTAGTCCCTGTTTCTGCTAAGCTAACCTTGAATCCTACAAGTTTGCATCACTGTATACCATTTACAACCTTATGTTTTTACTCCGCTATCATCAGTTGGAAAAAATGCCAAAGAGTGTCCTCACACTTAACACACTTAACATCAACATGTTCTCATAACTAAAATAATGAATAGGTTAATTGCCAGTAACTCCTAAATCAACACATGTGATAATTAGTACCAGAAACAAGAGTACTGGACCTTCATCATACAGCGCCTACACTGTGTCATGGTTGATGGTTGCAGTTTGGTCATTGTTTAGGTACCAAAACTACTTGGTTAGTTTTAGGATAAGATCATTCTTTTTGCTAAAATGTGTGTGTTAGTTGTATGTACATAGGTAACTAACCTAACCAGGTAATTTAAGTTACATATGTGATGTAAGTCAGCTACGATATGATACAGAGTTAAAATAAGTCAATGATGACTTTTGGTATGGGACACTAAATACATAAAAGTCTAATCCACTCTGCCTACTCTGTTTGCAGACTTTGTTGAACTTCATACTGTGTCACCTGACTTCCTCCTTCGCTCCCATTATAATCACTGTGACTAATTGAAGTCACTACAGACCAAAAAACATAAACATGGGTCATAATACTCTGCTTGGAGGAATTTTCTATAGAGCTGTTTCTCTGGTGAGGATGGGCAGTAGTCAAATAATCCATAACTGCTCAGACCTTAGACTGTAAAAAGGATTCAAGAAATAGTACACATTTATAATTCAGTATGAGGTATTGTGCAGTCTGGCTTCGATTCAACTTAATCTACAAGGTTTTCTTTGCATTCAAGCACGATTGTTATGACAGCTCCTTCCAAAGTGAATTGAGGTGGCAATGAGCCACTTTGTCATGGACTTGTTGTTGGACTTGTTGTATGCAATATGTGTACCCTATAGAACCTCACACACACCTTTGTGAAGTAACTGCATCCTGGGGAAAAATGCAGAGAGAAGAAAGGAGAAAAGGCCTAACTGTAGTCCTCCTGCGATGAAATCTAAGACGTGTACATTTCTCTCAAAGACATGGAAATCAAGACAAACACAGTGACTTGTTTTTTGAGGTATGATTGAGTTGCAGTGTGACTCGGACAGCCCTCTGAACCTCCCCTAAGAGCCACAGCTGTCGGGGACCTCTCTTTGAACTCACGGCAGGAGGTCTGCAGCACCCCCGGGCCCTAAGCTGTCCCTTCTCTCCGTCACTGCCTCAGACTTTGCGCACTGTAACCATAGCCTCACATAGACTTTTAACAGGGCTCAAACCTCCTGCAGCAGCTGTTCAGCTGGTAAATGGATCCATGCAGGCAGATCACCTAAGAGTGCTGGTGGTAGATCCCTGGAGAGCTGCTCGTGTGTCTGCTTCATTCACAGAGGATCACAAACGTAAAGGTTGTGAGGACCCATGAGACTGAGCAGTTAATGAAAAGTAACAAAATGAGAAACTTTCAAGGTGACCCATTTATTAAGAGTGCTTGGACTGCTGCTACTTAACAGAAGTGGTCCTACATGCTGTATTCTCGCAAACTAGTCGAATTGATTTTATGCATCAGGCCACGTCAAATTTGTGTCTCTGTTTTGTTGAATCTGGTTGAGATCTCCTCATTAACAAGAGGTTGGAGGAGATCTAAAATCTGTGGATGTTTGTTTCATGTATTTTGTTAATCATTTTTCCCTTTTGTTGTTCTCTGTCAAAGGGTCTCAATCATCAAGGACAAAAAAAAAAGGAAGAAGAAAGATAATATCTCGACAACAGGTCACACTGATTTTATCTTTCTGAAATGAGCATAGTTAGAAATGTAGGGCCGTTTTATTCCTTTGCTGATACAAATAAACATTTCTAAAACAGCTGTGTTATATGGCAAGAGAAGATCATGGTTATAGCAATGTAACTACGGTTAAGGAGGTTAGCATTAAGCAACTAAAACACACTGAACTTGGAAAAAGGATAAAAGCAGCCAAGATTGTTTGTTTTTGGCAGTGGCAGTGTGTAGGCTGTTTCAAGAACAGACTGGTAGATACTGGAACCATGAACAGAACGCAATAAAGATCACTGAACTCTGCATTTGTACTGTACTTGATTATTATTATTATTTTTTAATTTTTGAATTAATTGAAATAAGGTAATAAACATTTCAAGCGTTGAATGTAGTAAATTTTGACCTTGATATATTTTGTGAATTTATTGGCTATTTTTCTTAATGTACTTAAAGGATCACTAATGGATATAAGGAGTAATTACAGTGACCTCAACATAAATACAATATGACATGTACATGTAAAGACCTACTTGAAACTCACTTGAGCTGCACAATGCTTTACACTTGTCTCATGGATTGTGCCTTTAATGCAAATGTATAATAAAATAATAATGAATATACAGTATATATACTGATATGAAGAGAAACAAAAAAAAAAAATAAATAAATAAAAATGTCCCCCTTCCTTTCTCTTGCTGCCATATGTTATTCTCTTATAGGAAATTCTCCACCTTGTTGAGTTCTGTTTTCAATGTTCCTCTAGTGTCAGGATATTAAACCAAATAAAGACTGAATCGGTGGTTTAGCAGCTGGAGTGTGCCGTGTGGGACTTGTAGTCATTAATGAGCAGTGACTAATTGCTCAACGGTTCGGTGGGAATATGGTGAATTTCTATGGGACTTGCTCAATGCAAAGTTTCCCTCTTCAAACAGCTCTCGTGCCTCTCTCTTTCGCTCTCTAATCAAGGTTTAAAGCTCTCCACCTTTACAGCACACAGCAGATGAGGAAGTGAGATAAATTAGGAAGACCTGTTGCCCACCCTCTGGATTTTATCATTAACAGATATGTATCATCCCTGGTTAGGTGTGTAATATTACATTTCCACACAAAGCCACTGGCTCTGCAGAAAATCTATTTAAACAAACAATACGTAACATACATACAGTGACTGCCAGGACAAAGTCTATGTTAATGACCCTGTCACTATCTGTAGTTGCACAGGGACATAGAATTTGTTTTCGCCTTTGTTGTAAAGAGTCGCCATGGTTGCCAGCTGGCAAAAAGTGGCATTCAAGAAACCAAGGACACAGTCTAATTTTCTAAAATGCATTATTTATCACTATTCCAATAAAAATACCAAAAGACAAAAAGTCAGAGGCTGTAAAATTGCTAATAAACATCCCCCTCATCAAGCTGATAGAGAGGATTTACTGCCTGTCCTTCACATCCCCTCACAGTCATTATTGCTATTGATTGCTGTCAGTATGGAGTGATGTTTTTTTTCTCTGCTCGACTTGCTACAGCTGCGTATAATCACTTCCAGCACGAGCAGGAGCCTTCTAGCCTTGAGGTGGTAGTTTCAGCAGAGCTAGATACTGTATGTTTCGTCTCAGCTATGATGGCCTCACATGGATCAATAGCCTTATCAACAACACTTTGCTGGAGTGGGCATCTTTATTGAAAGTAGTGTTTTGTTTATTCTTTGACTTTCACTTTGATATATTCAAAAGCCTGCTTTCTGAAGTACTTGTATGTACTTTGAATAACTGATCATTGAAGTGGAACTGCAGATATGTTAAAATAATATTTTGAATGAATGAATGAGTGAATGTGTGTTCATCTAAGGATGGGTTAAATGCAGAGGACAAATTCAGTGAGTGTATGTAAAAATATATATACTGCCAATAAAGCTGATTCTTCTTCTTCTTCTTCTATTATTACAAACATACAGATGAAATAATTAAAATGAACAAACAAACAAACAAACAACAAAAAAAAACAACCAGAAGAAACATGAATAATATTACTTATTTGATATTGTATGTAAAAGGATGAGAGCAAGAGTTTTCCACTTAATAGTGCTGACGAATAAAAAATGTTACTGGCCTTGATGATGCGGCCATTAATCATTAATCCGTGGTTGCTACTTCCTTTACTATTTCGTCCTTCATAAACCTAATTTTTTCTCATCATGTACAGTGAAGTAAGCATGTGTTCCTCAAAAAAAAAGAAAAAAAAATCCCCTGATTAGATGAAGCTGAACTGCATGCAGCTCTGGATAATTATTACATTAGTTTAACCTGTAATATGTTATTTAAATAAGAATAAACCTCAGTCAGGTGTGGGGCTAAAAGAGAGACGAAAAGTAAATTCTTAGTCACTGAGATATCTCAACAACCGTTAATTGCCATGAAATTTTGTACACATATTCATGATGAATCCTACTGACTTTGGTGACCCACTCATATTTGTGCATTTTTATTATTTTTTTAATTTCAACAACAATTGGGTGGCTTGTCATGAAGTTTTGTGCAACTAGGTGTGATCTGTGAAGGATGATCCATACTGACTTTAGCAATATCCTTCCTTTTCATCTAGTGGCTTCAGTGGATCAAAATTTTACTTTAGAAAAATACATCAGCGTCTACTGGATGGAAGTTCATGACTAAATACCTGCAAAACCAATGGCATTCCCATTAACCTCAGCTGTAGTTTGTATTTATTGCTGATTAGCTAGCATGACACCAAGCTTAAATAAAAATTGTGAACATTACACCTACTCTGTAAAGTTAGCATAGTCTATGAAGATTTACATTTTCCTATTTGCTCTTTATAGTTTAAGTTTTCTAATAGTTTAAACTCAGGATTTCTTGGAGGTTAAGTTGGACTAAATTGTTTTAGTTAGAGTTAAAGTAAGGTTTTGGACACATGTGGAAAGTATGCGCCGGCTGAGTCCACTTCTGTTTAAACCTATCAGTCAGAAAATCCAACAACACTTGTCTTAAAACAAATAAGTACAAATTTCCTATGAGCTCAGGTTGGTGTGAGAGAACGAGGGGGAGTGCGAGAGGGGGACTGAAGCTGCAAGGCAGCAATCACACAAAACACATTTGGAGGTCATTACAGAGCCAGTCATGCTGAGTGACTCCTACAGGCTGAAACACTGCTTACAGTGTTTAAAGTGGATTTGATGAAAGCTTTCATTCAGTCCAGCTCATTAGTTTGAGCCTTGGATAGTACACATTCTGAGATTACTCACTGTGGGCCTGTGCTGGGCAGCAGTTTTGCTTTCCATTTCTTTCTGCAGAAATCACTCAGTAGAAGTACAAAGGAGAGCTAATAATAATAATGTCCATAAAGCAGCTCACATGCCCACAACATTTGCCTTCTATTTGAAAAATAATTCACTGACACAATTTAAAAAATTTGCTCTGAAGGCAAAGCACAGTGTGGTATACTTTCAAAGCACTTTAAACTGTTTGCTGTATATTTCTTTGTTTTTTTTTCCAAAAGCTCTGTGGTCCATTGTGGACCCAAATGGGGATCTTAAAAGAACTGGAATTAATCCTAATGACTGCAAATACAGAAAAGTAGGAACAAGAGCTTACTCACAAACTACAATATTATTCTATTCAAACTCACAGTCTAATCCAGCATCAATGATTGCCTTCTTGCTACAAGAGAATAGATCATTCCGTTTACTGCTTCATCTACTGGCCCTTTTATCACAGTGATGGTATTATTGTGACAGTAATACCCAAACCCTGCTAGGAATATTTATTTTAACTTTCCAAGAGTGTCAGGAGATTAGACTGCATGTCCTGCTCAAAGACACCTCATCAGGGCAGATGTTTGCCAACACAGATGCTCAAAGAGAGTCTTTGTCCTGACGGTCCACTGCTGCCTACACATGGTCAGTGTAGGGATGGTGACTTAATGAATAACAGTAGAATGACATATCAAATAAACATATAAATGTATAATATATAAAAATGTCAGTGTAGTTGAAAAAAACTGATTGTGTTGTTTTTATCTCATTTTTTTAACCAGAATCAGAATCAGAAATTCCTTTATTTATCCCTGAAGGGATAAACAATATAGTGCCATTGTGGGTTCCCACTTTGGCAGGGTCCGGTGTTGCCTGTCACATCACCATCCCATTGAGGTGATTGCCAGCCTCGCTGAGAGAACATGTCAAACACAGATGAATGATGCACAATGACCATTTCACCTACTGTCTCTCCACCCGCCAGAAATTTTCCATCTTTGAAGTTTTATGATAGATGGTACTGATGATAATGAAAAGCTGCCACTTTCCAGTTTTATGCTCCCTCTGTGTTGAAATAAATAAAATTAGTGATTTGAAAAGCATTTATTGAACCATATTGACTCATTTATATATTTAAATGTTCATTTATCTAGGTATTTATCATCTCATTTATTTATTTCAGAATTTATTTCATAAGCATATTTATTTATTTTATACCGACTTAATGGCATTCCATAAAGAAAACCCTAAAACCAAATGCATTTAATGCAGTCAGAAGCCATTATCGTCCACTCAGCACCAGGTTTCTCATAATTTCCCGGAAAATGATGGCTCTTGATTTTTCTGAAAATCCATCAAAACTATTTACAGAGGCAAGTCTAGATGCACTCATTATTCAGCGGTGCACTCTCCTTGTTCCCATAAAAACTGAACAAACAAGACACAACCATAAATCATCAGGTTGAGATGTTTCCAGAGAAGCAACAATGAATTTCCAAAGCAGAAAAACAAATGTTTCTTCATCTCCAATGCCTGTTTTACATCACTGCATGGGCAATAGCTTAAAGTTTCAAACTGTTGATTGGACACAAGCAGGACACAATTTGAAGGATTTTGGAAACTGTGATGTGCATTTTTGTTCCTATTTCCTATTTTTGAAACCAGTCTTCATCAGCACGTATCACAAAAAACAAACAAACAAAAAAAAACAAAACAATCAGAAACAAAACCTAGTCGATTAGACATGGGAAGTAAACAGCACTCCACCATTAACAAAACTAAAAAAGTGATTTATCTAAGAGAGTAAGAGTATTTGAGGATAAATTATCTTTGCTTAAAGTCACTCTGCAAGGTCGACATTTAACTGATGCTCTTATCTAAATCTCAAAGATTGGAGGCATATTTCTCCTCTGCTATTCTTTCCTAGCAGCATCGTGGCCCGTGTTTGAGGGCATTCATGCGCGTGGAGGGATGCAGGCTTTCGCCAACGTGACCCTGGGCCCTTACAGACGGAAGACTGAGCAGGCTCCTGTCTGACTCAGCTCAGGTCTACACAGCGGGCTGTCAAAGCCCATCATCGTCATACACTCCTGCAATCAATACCTTACAGCCTCCTGACAAAGTGTGTTAGTGCAACACACTCCTGTTTTGTTCTTAGCTTCAACCAAAAAGAGAGAGAGAGAAAGCAAAGAGCAAAAATGTGTGTCTTTAGTGATAATATACATATTTCTATATATTTCTTTTTGGTTGACAAATTTTCGACAGTACTCACAAATTCCCACTATTCACATTTCCAAAATGCCCTTCTGCTGTGAGGCTACATAGATGGAACATTTTCTCTCAAAGGGATATTTTTCATGTAACAAGCTCTTGCAGCAATTCTTGCACAGTTTGTGATTTATAACTTGGAACTTGAAAGCTTAAGGCTTTCACAACAGTTTTGAAATACAGCTCAACTTAGGAAACACTGGCACAAAGTGTATACAATAATGCTACACACACTAGACAGTGCTTTTGTGAATTTTTACAGTTATGTGACCATGATGATGACTTAGCTGTATTGAAAGCAATAAATATATCCGTCCTCTAACCGTCTACATGAGTTACAAATTTCTGTCACTCTTTGAAAAGAACCAAACAAAGCTGCAGTGTGACATCTGGGATCAGTTCACCAAATCATTATCACAACCAATCAAGCATTTCTGTTTAATTAGGTAGTGAAAGAGATACAGGAAAGGCAAGAACAACGATATACAGCAAAGAGTCTATGCTGTGGCCTGAGTTTCTGTAGTAGGGACTTAGCCTTAATATATGGTATGTGTGCAACCAGGTGAACTACCAGGGCAACCCTCCATTTTATTTTGTTGGGAGGGACCGTAGGAGCAGAGCTGAACACTCACCATCCTGCTGATTCTTTTAACAAGAGGTTGTAAACTGTGCAAACCTGAATGGATAAATCTAAACTTCTTCTGACTATGTAAGATCATGACACTAAAGCTGTTAGTGTTTATGAAAAATGGAAATTAATGGCAAATAAGATATTGACTTTTACTGCAGCTGTGTGGAGCCAGCTATAACAATACATATTTGGATGGTGGCTATTGCAGAAAAGTGAGAAAAAAGAGACCTTTGACCAACAGTACAAAATGTCTCCAGCGACTTCATATGTATGAAGAAATCTAAAGTACATCATGAAAGATTGTGGGTGAAGTCTAGCCTGCCTTCTAAATCACTACTGCTGTTGCAACAGCAACTGCTTGCATTCCAGGGGTATGTGCCAGCTCCCCACTCAAACACACACACACACACACACAGTTAGATAACACACACTTGCAAAATCAATAATCTTTGGTCCTTCTGGACAAACAAACACACCAGAGCTTCTCTGTGGTACAAGGGTTTTCCATCCTGCTCAGCCTGAAACTTGGGTACAAAACTGAATGCGTTTTTAGAATGTTCCATTGTAAGAGCTTGCTTACAGGGCCTCCTTCTGATACCAAACCTCAGCCATCTCAAACAAACATGAATATTGGAGGACGGAGGGTTACTGTAGTGGCTGCAAATGACCAGACTATTACATTTCAGCTATATAAACATGGTAGAGTGCCAAAACAAATGTATTCCCTCATTTATAGCAAGAATCAAATATGTGAGTGATTTTTGGTAACAGATGAAGTATTTTGAACTGAGCATGATTATAGACACCTTTAGTTGTATTGGAATTATTGCCAGATTCACATCACAATTTAGCTTCCAAACAATACATTTGTACTCTATACTGCAGCACTTTATCGTAAAGTGTTGGAAGGCTGCCATCCATTAATTCAGTGAAGATAATTTTAATAACAAACTTATTCTTCAAGTCAAAGATTATAAATTAAAGAAAAAGGCTCATCAACACAGAGCAGCAGAGCTGTCCAAAATACAATGAAATACCACTTCATAATAAAAATATATTTTACACTCACCAATGCTAAAGTCCAGGCAGAAGGGGTCCATCCTGAGCTACCTCTGGCAGACAGACAGATCTACAGATTTATGTCTTCCCCTGTCAGGTGCAACTTGCCCCTCACATCAGTCGAGGTCTATTTCAGACTGTTCTCCCAGCAAACTCAAACACTTTTTCTTCTTTCTGGCCAGCTCACTTGCAAAGAATAGACAGTCCCCTGTTGGAGATCAATCTGTTGAGAGCTCCCCATTCTGGGCATTAGGAAATCCTGGCTTTCTTTAGCTCTAAGGCAATCGAAAGAGAACAGTGCACGGCTGAACTCTTAAACAGAACTTTCTCATGCCAGTGGTACCTTCGCAGACAATACCACTGCTGGTAGACATTTGTTTTCTGGCTGTTTTTCTTATATTGAGGGCTTCAACACTACTTTGTTTCATGGCTGGGGATTTGCAGGGTACCATTCAACAGCAGGAACATGAATATTATCAGGGTTTTGCATGTATGCAGGTAGCACATACAAAATTAGCTTGACCACAGAATAAAATCTGTGTGGCAAACGATGTTTATGTTTTGTTTTTTATTGATTGAACACAACTAATCAAGATTTTATATAATTTAAAGCAAAACTGATTTTAACACATACCGTACATATGATACAAACTCAAACCAACCAACCACATCCTAACACATCAGTGAACCATCACAGTCTCTCTTTTGAATAGTATCCTATGGAGCCACATACACAGACATTCACTCATGCACGTGATAGGGACAGAATGACATATTTGTTTCCATGAAATGACCTCTACTGTATAAGTATGCGTAATGTGATTGGTGACCCAGTGAATCTCACATACTGTGCAGTGCAGGAATCAGGGAACAATGAACACCGTGGTGGTTTTTGTGGTTTTTATATAACTTCTCACATATTGTTCTGCTACTTTTTATTGTTCTCCTGACCTGAAGTGTCACAGTTAATACAGACCAAGTCAGCTGTCTGTGCACTGAGCCTCTGGGAAGGACATTTGTCAGGTACATTTGCAGGTTGGAGGACATCTATGACATCATTCCATCATGTACACTGTGACGTGAGGCCATGGACATATATGAATCTATTTGATATTTTGACATCTCAGGGTTAATAGTTAAGTCTTTCTAAGGTAAAAGGCCAATTTAGTGAGTTCACTGTATCTTTTGGAGCTGCGGTTTGTTGTTGATGATGATGATGTAAGTAATTATATTATTATAATAATTATTATAATAATTTTTTTTCCCTCTCTACTGGGGCAGAAATTTGTTTCCAACTCATTTAAGCAAAGAGGCGGTGGTGGGGGTTTAAAAAGCTTGACTCAGTCAGGCTAACCTGGTCATAACCATTTCCTGCTGACCAATTATCTATGTCATGGAATGTTTTTTTGGTTTTTTTCAACTATATTTTTTAAGCATTTATGCCTTTAATGGATAGGACGGTAAGAGAGTGACAGGAAATAGGGATTGAGAGAGAGCGAGAGAGAGAGAGGATATGCAGCCATGTACTGCTGGCCGCACTTGAACAAGAATTGCTGCTATGAAGGGATTTCAACCTTCTGCACATGGGACGAGCGCAATAATTTCACCCCTGGACTGTTTTGTGACTTATTTGTAATTGCAAAGTTCATGCTATGTTAGCCATGAGCTGCAACATTTTGTACAACATAAACATGATTTGCTGAAAAAAATGTATTTTAAAACATACTGAGATCAAATCTCCACATCTAAAAATTATTGTTTTTTTCTTTTTTTACAATTTCTTCAGCTTACACTGAAGTAGGTCAATCCTTGCTATATATATAAAGTATCTTTCTATCTATATTTGCAGAAAATATATGGCACAGGCCTCAAAATACTTTATACAGTGATATCCCTTCTAGAATCTATGACATCCAAACAAATTCAAAAGGCCTGTGAAAATGCACATAGTGGAGGAAAAATATAGCTTGAAGTGGTACAAGATCTTCCATGGCAAAAAAGTTTTCCCGGGGTGGCTAAAATGAACTCCTATGTCCCTGGTCAGATGCCTAGTACTCATAAGAAAAGAGGAAATGATTAGCTCAGAGGTGAATGCAAATGGATACTGAAAATCTTGGTCTCTTTGTTCTTAAACAACATGTACGATTGATTTAACAGAACCTGAGACATTTAATGTTTTCTTATGCCCTACATTTAGCCTTAGGTATTACCAAAATTAAGGAGTGGTGCAATCCTGTTGTACGAGTCAACTTCAGATAAGATCTGCCTTTTTAACAGAGGGAGAAAAAACTTGAAACCTAAAAACATGAAACAAGTTCAAATATGACATATGAAATATGAATACAGAAATTAGCTAAAAAAGAAATCAGACAAAATAAACAAAAAAATCTACATAAATAAATAATAATAAATAATCCCCCTTTCACCCAGTCTGGCGCGGTGTGTGTCTTCCTCAAGCTCACGTCCTGGGAGTTTGAGGACTGTGCTCTTCTCATCATCACATGGCTTACCAGTTTAGGTTTTATAGATTGTATGATTGTATTGGCTTATTCTGGTACAAAATCTTTATTTAAGAAGAGCTAGTTCTCCATTCACCCCATGAAGTTATTGAATTTCGCCTATGGGGATGAATAAAGTTTTTATTCATCTATCTGTGAAGTAAATTACCATAAAATTACCATTGCCATCAATAAATGTACAAGTATAGTGATTCCAAATACCACAAAGAATGTAAATACGCACACTAACCTGTTGCTTACATTATGCCATGCCACGAGTGACGTGTTTCAATGTTTCCATACCTATGCCGCCCACATCCTGACCTCCAATTTGACCCAGAGGTTACAACCCCATCACACCAGCAGTGGGTAAATATTTCCTTCCTGATTCAACCGAACAAACTGAGGTGGGTGGGACAGACTGGCAGTGGCTGAGTCAGAAAGAAAGACGTGGTGTGAGAAACAAATTAGACAAGGAGAGAATAAAGGGAAAATACTGGCTGGCTGGTGGGTTTATGTGTGCCAGGGGGAGGGGCAATTGGGGTTAGTCAGGCTTCTTAAAACTTCTGGCCTGAAGGGGAACTCAACCAACACTCAGGGACATACACCACATGTGCAACTGGGGGAGGGTGGAGGTAGGAGACTAGGGTGGGATGGGGACTGCTGGGGGGACATTTGAGACTGTTTAAACAAATCAGTGAAGAAAATCAGTCACAGAGGACCCTGTGGGAGATGCTGTTGGTTTGTTCCCCTGCTGCAGAGGCATTTGTCTCCCCTCGAGAGACCATTTTATTATCGGTGGGAAGACAGGAAGAAAGAGAGATTCTAAATGCAAGAAGAAGGCAAAGTACCTGCACATTTGCTCCAAACATAAAAGCATTGTGGCAAATTATGGCAATCACGTCGCTGGCGTTTGAGTTTTGTGCAACTAATAAGCTATTGGCTGTCTGCAGGACCCCTGACCTATGTGTGAGTGCACGGCTGTGTGGAACTATGTCCAGCAGACATGCACGTGTAAAACCCAGATGGTCAGATGTAATAAACATAGCCAGTGTTTTTGGCTCACATAAAGGGCACGGTGCTGGTGTTTTATTTCATTAGGGCCTCCAGGCTTGAATGTGTTCACCCAGGCTCTGAAGTGGGCTTTACGAGGGTTCTGGGGAAGCCTGTTTCCACCTTGTTTGAAATACTGTTTTTTTTTTCTTGCAATGGGGTGTGGCAATGGGGAGGTGCTGGAATAACGGAAGCCATAAGGAGCAGAGAGGGAATTCAGGTGGCCTCCCATTGGTGCCGGATGTTTTAGTAGGACAATATGGCGGAGAGGGTCTTGTGACAGGGTCTGCTCAGAACCTCCATCAAGCAGGCTGCACTGTGAAGCAAGAAACCACATCTGTTTTCACTCAAAACAATCAGGGGCCAGCACTGCAGGCAGCCTGAGCCTGTTATTAAAGGCTTTCTGGGGCCTGCTGAGGGACGGCCCAGACGGAGTGATTTATCCACTCTTTGCTGAGTGGACGAGGATCGAGTGTGATGTATAAGGACATGGAATTCCAATCAGTCATCCTTGCCAGGGACACCTACCCAGAAGGACTGATGAATCTAGGCTGTGTTCTGCAACAGACAGAAACTATGCTGCACATCCTTCAGGAAAGTGATTTCACCATGAAAGCTTGCAATTGCAGATTGGTTTCTGTCCTTACCCAAAGTGTCTTATGTCGTTCAAATCCAATGACATGATGGCTAAGACAGCAGTGAGTCTGTAATTAGGGTTTTAACTGCCATGTCCTGCCTGTTTTCTGTAACTGTGCTTGTTGAATTGTTAAGTGCTAAACTTTTCAGACAGTGCCAATCACACAATCTCATGTGCATAAGTAAACACTCTAGTAATATACATATTGGCGGTTTACTCAGCATTCTGAAGTCAAAGCAGCTTCATTAAACAGACATGAATAATAAGATCATTTTTCGCTGAGGGCAGACCTGCAGAGTCATGCATTTTCAAGGCTCGGGGCCCTAAAGGAGATGGATAAAACTCATGGAAACCTAAAAGACAAACTTAAAGTACTTCTATGGGTCCTGCCTTGTTCCTTGGAATGCCAAAGTAAGCTTTTAAATAATTTGGGGAGAGCCCTCTGGAAGCTGAATAATTCACTGCAGCATGATGAAGTCTCTAGCCAGCTGGGTGTTCCATTAGTATACTCACTACTCGACAGCTCTATTGCCTGGCAAGCCAGCGGAGGGGAGAAGAGCTAAGGAGATGAGTATGTCTCTGTGGGGGTGGGGGGTGGGGGGTTTCATGCCGTCCTCACTCTGCCTACTTCAATTACATCAGCCACAGGCTCTCTGAAAAGAGAATCAGGCACCGTCTGCCTATTTTGCTTCAGATGAGCCTCCATCCACCAAACCCACCACGTGACAGCCATTCAGTTGTTGCAACACAACCTCAAAGGACCCCATTGGTGAACATCTGATGGGAATGGGAAAGATCGAAAAGCATGTCTTCTGAGTGTTTGGCAGCACATACTCTTGACATCTCATTCTTTGTGCCATATGACCTAAATATACAGTTTTAAATCTAAACTGCTGCTGCAGTGAATGACCCTGTTATTGTCCAGATGGCTTCCATCGTTGGGCAGGACAGGCTGGTGAAAAACATTCGCCTGCTGTGGCATCATCACCAGTTTAGCTCATCTAAGCTCCCCTGGCAGAAGAAGCAATGAAACGAATGGACATAGCAGATCAAACGCAGCTTGGCTGTGACTAAATCTACTTTCCTGTGAAGCATCAAAGCAAAATAGGATTTTCTGCTAGGGGATATCTCCCTGCTTACTGTCTCTCCCACAATATCTGTAATAGTTAATAGCCAGGGGATGAAATGTGAAACAAGCATTGGTCTGTCACTGAGACACTCTGTCATACAGGTGCACATTTATTGCATATATTTACATACTGCAGGAATTCCACACAGTTTCTTCATACAGGACATACTGCAGCACCTTTATTCTACTCATTTATCTATGAGTATGGTCACCTTACTATCAGTTCCAGATATCACTCAGGCTAACCTTGCTTGCATTCCCAAGGCCTGACTCCTTGTCTGCGCAAAGACCCTGTCAACTCCTGCCCTGAGTGACAGAGTGGTCAGCCTTACCTTGTGCTGCCAGCCAGCCTCATACATAACATCATCACCTTCACTTGGCCATGTCACGCCTCTTATGGGAGATGGATGTCTCCTACCCAAGGACAGCTGGGTAATGGCCTTCATCCTGACTTCAAGATGGAGATCTTTCTCATTGTGCGTACTGTATGCTACAAGCCAGAACAGATACAAAAAGGAAGAGGAAGTAGGGGACTTCTATTAGGGAACTGGATGTGCACTATATAGCTCCGATATTTAGACAGTATATTGAAAGAGTACAGTATATTATTCTGAAAGTTTCTGAGCCAGTAGCATCTCACTCATCTTCTTGATCTGCTCAGATCCTTATTAAACAATACCTAAACAACAAATTTATTTTTAAAAAGTTTGTAATATTTCTATATTAATATTTAAACATATGTATTCCTCTAATGCAAATGGGCTGCTCATTTTTTCAATCTTTCAATCTATTTCATTACATTATTAATGGTTAATTACTTCAAACACAAGAATTCACTGAACTAAGGGGGTTGCACTGCTCACATGAGCAATCTAGCAACCAAGAAGCAAGGAGTACCGTACTTGCACTGAAGGAGTTCTGGCACTAAAAATTGTTCAGGGCTCAGCAAGTGAATGTTGGGCTCATCAGGTAGCCAGAGAAAGGAATCAGCTGTCTATACTGCTCTATGTCTGGTGCATGTGTAGCTAGACAACTTAATATAGATGACACTGCATTGTATTTCTAATAGTGTTTTTGAAACACTATTTGTGCTATAACTGAATTATTTTGTTTTGATCTGAATCTTTCTTTTTTTTTCCTTTGCAAACAATGCAACCTTTGTGAACTCGTAACACTATTGCTTCAAATGCAACAGTTTATTTTTAAAAACCCAAACACAACTATGACCTTCAGCATGGTATTGATGTAATCTAGCAAAAATGTGTGTTATATAATGTATACACATTCAAAATAACTGTGCAGGGACTCTATTTCCCATGGGTCTGTCTCTGCTATGCTCATACTGTACACTGAAACCATATGGACCAAGTTCTTCCTCTTCAGGCTCGGCACTTTTGCGTGTTGTACGTCTAGACCTCTCTCATTAAAATTTAACATCTGCCAAAGTTCTGTGAATCTTTCATTTTCCTCCTGGGCACACCATGATGAGTCTAGTGAACACTAATGAACATATAATGAGCTACAAATAGCTCTCCAAATGGTCTGATCCTTGCACTGCTTCCTGTGTCCTTACAGTCATCCCAAATAGGAAACAAAACCTCAACAAAACAATTAAACATTATTAGTTTGTAACCAAAGAGTGATAT
Source organism: Scatophagus argus (assembly GCF_020382885.2). Taxonomy (NCBI): domain Eukaryota; kingdom Metazoa; phylum Chordata; class Actinopteri; family Scatophagidae; genus Scatophagus; species Scatophagus argus. The sequence continues at coordinate 14,671,194 of NC_058512.1, read as the reverse complement.
GTAAAAAACAAAAACACACCAGTCACTGGTACAAATATATGGAAAAAATACTCAGGATATGTGACACATTATTAATTTGGTACCAAACACACTGCTTTGACTAAAATATAAGTCCAAAAAATTATAAGCCATATTTTGCTGTCTCTCTTTTAAAGAATTAAAGCATGGCACACTGTGCTCAGGGTGAGGATACTGAACAATTGCTTGCTTTGTACAGTAAAATGCAGTCATACTTTTGCTGATTTAATCCCTTATGTCTTTATTAATAACAGTGATGACAGCATATCCATGACTAGAGGCACTTCCTCTTTGGAAGATTACCTCTAAAATCTCTTAATCCGTCACCAGTTAGCTGTTTTCCAAACACTCCAACAGTCATCCCTGCATATGAGGAGGGCGGCTTTCTAAAAGGGTTTGGACTCTCTCCAGATCCGGCCAGAGGGAGAAAATGACAGAGAGACGGCAAAATACAAATGTAGGACAGAAGGAAAGAGGTAATCGTCATGCTATAATTCATCTGGTCTCTCCTTTAAACTTCTAGTTAGATTCTTTGTCTGTTGTATTAATAAGAAAACAGTGACTAAATGCTGAGTCTATGTGTTTTGGATGAGTAGCTGATGTTTTTCATAAATGTTTTAGTCAAATGTAAACTGTGTGATGCTAGTCTTCAGTTTAGTAGTGGTATAGCACTATGCTTTACCTCATTAGGAACAAGCACCTAGCTGCCATGTCTGAAGACAGCTCACAAACAAATCTTTGCTAGACGTAAGCAGAAAGTGTGATGTGCCTCGATCCAAGTCTCCCAGTTGGTGTGTCGAATGCTTGGGACCGATTTGTTACCAGTCAGTGTGGTAATGGATGAGGGATTCAACATACTGACATCACACCAGTGTTTCACAACAGCAAAAAAAAAAAATAATAAAGTCATCATCACTATTGATCATTATCAATGACATACTCCACGTGGAAAAATAGGGCTGGCAGCAGCAACACATGGACACACACACACACACACACACACACACACACGCAGTCAAGCTGCAGTCATCTCGAATTCCTCACACAGCCCATATGTCCCAGCTGTATCTATCTTATCTGTGATATCAGTAATGGTCCAGTTAATCTTAATAACTGTGTTTCCATTCTCATAATTCACACATTTTCAATTTACAAATAAAAGTGGAAATACTAGAAAGTTGAAAAAACAGTAGAACCATTGAATAAAACTTGTGACGTTTGGCCCTCTCTGCTCCTTATGGCCTGCGATGGTTTAATGATACCTGACTGTAGAATTGGGGCAATCACCTTTATGAATGATACAGCATATCACTCTCAGTTAGTATACTGCATTAACTCATTTTTATTAGTATTCCATAAATCCTCCTCATTATTGAAATATCTATAACCATGAAAAGGTTTACGTTCTTGGCTCCCCTCACTTTTCTTCTAGTGCCATCAGCAGGACAAAGTTTTCACCTCAACATGGAGTGGTTCCCAGAGAGTTAAACCTTATCTGAATCACTTTTCCTCTACCACCATCACCCGTGTCCTGACAGTCACAGGATGGATCCTCATACATCATGGATGATTCCCACATGTCTTATCATCTAGTGCCACAATTAGGTAAACATTGTAATTTATGACCAACTATCTGCAAAAGTACTGACATTCTGATCAGACTGAGCTTGTGCAAATGCTAGCATGCTATAACACTAAACTAAGAGATCAGCATTATCAGTGTGAGTGCTGTTGTGTTTCAGTATGGCTCCTAGCGTGGCTGTGAACCTTTAGTTGTGTTTATTGCCATTCATATTAGTAACAGTATCATTTTCCTTTCTTGATGACAAGAGTGTGATAGGATTATTTTGGCATCCTGTAATTTTGGCATGGTTGGTCAATCACAGGTCAAGAAAAATAAATGGAATAGATAATGAGAGAGTATTATATTCGATGAAGAGAGAGGTAACAATGAAGAAGGAGACAAGACATTACAGGTGGTGAACCAGTGAGCCAAATGCAGTAAGAAGATGGACGGGTCATTGGATCAAAGTAGTAAATTTATTTTAAAGTGTTCTGTTCTGGATATTGCTCTGAGCTAATGTAACCGTATTACAGCCTGTGCTTCTGGAAGTGTATGATATAAAATGTGTGTGACGTTGAAAAGAGATGATTTAAACTGACTTATATACAAAGAGGACAGACGCTCTGACAAACAGACAGAAAGACAGACAGACAGACAGGCAGGCAGGCAGGCAGACATAAAGAAGTCCAACAAGCTGGAGAAGGTGATGGCAGGGTGAGACTGATGTGATGAGAGGGATGAGAAAAGCTGCTAAGAAAAATTTCATTCCTGCCATGCTGTTGCTGTGACAGACGGACTACCTTCAAGTGATTGAAAAAAAAAATACATTCAAAAGGGAGTTGAGGAGGTGAGGTGCAAATGTGGATAAAGAACTAACTCACTTGGGTGCAAAATCTCTCCGCCTCTGCCTTTCATGCTCCACCTCCTTTGTACAGGATCTTACCTGAAAACAGATCTGAATCTGCCAGGATGACAAAGGACTGATGCCTGCAGCCTACCATCCACTGTACCATTACTGCATCTCTTTCTACAGTGCAGTTTCTGGTTGATAGTTTTGATAAAGTGCCATCAAGAGAACATCACATGCAGGTGGGTTGAGGTGTTTCATATTCTGTTAAGAAAATAAACATTAAACAGTGAAGTCTTCCTTCTTATGCTGCCTTGAACAATCCCTGTCTTGATTTGTCATCTTTGCTTAATCTATAAGAACATGATGTTCAGGCACATTTAAAAGGTGAAAATAATACATTTGTGGAATTTTTCATCTGAATTTGTCAGTTTAATGATGCACCATGTACTTCTTTATTCAGCTATACTGATAATGGCAAAAATGGTTTCTTATACAAGTACAGCAAGAAATAACTGGCAACACGCTGCTGTGAAGCTTTCAGTGCAAACATAATTGATTCATTTGCTGTTACACAGCAACCGAACTTGTTTTGTACTGTCTGTTCCATCAGTACACTTGACTTGCTGAAACATGTCACTATAAAGAGTTTACAGTAAGGTTGTTGCAGTTTTTTTAAGTTTCTGCTAAAAAGGCATTAATTAAATGTGCTGCACGCAATTAAGACTAAAGGTGCACAGGGAAACATTCAACTTTAAATTTACAAGGCAGGAGGAGAATGCTGTAAGGTGAGGTGCAGGGTAGCATGCAGAATGTAAGAAAGACAGACTGGAAAAACATGCAAACATAAAACAAAGAAAAATATGGAAGGGAAAACTTTGCATCCTTTATGCAGCTATGCTGCGGATATGATGCCAATTCAAAAAGATTTGTGGAAATCCAAACAGTACAGGAAACGTGCTGAAAATGAAAAAACGTGCTGCAGAAAGCCAAAACAAATACATTAACAGCAGACATGCTGCAAATACAGAAAGAATGCAAAGTCAGAAACACACAAATCCCCAAAACATGACACAAACCCCTACTATTTATATATAATATATATGTGTGTGTGTATATATATATATATATATTCTTTGTCTTCCTCTATGATATTGGAACCGTAAAGTATATTAACATAACAAAGACAACTGTGTGAGAGAATGTCCACCTTAAAGAGCAACTGGGGAGTGAGCTGATTAAATTTCTCATCTGTGTAGAATCTTACAAATCAGTTTTCACAAACCTTTGGGCTCTTTTCCCTACCACAGAGTATTTATTGTTCCCCAGTTGGCAGTTTTATTTTAAATAGAGATTAATTGCGATCTTGTCCAGAATGGTTTTAATTTGAACATTTTCAGAGTTAGCCATCAGTGAAACACTTTCTCACAGCAGGAAGCAAAAACAATTGGAGCAAAAGAGAAGAGCAGAGCAGATCAAAGACATCTACAAAATTTTTATTTCGTAGAAAAAAAAAAAGCATGAGGGGAGCGACAAAGACAATCTGTAACCAATTTAAGCTGCAACCACTAATTAGGCAGATTGTTATTGATTGATATTTCTGTCTTTTGTCTTGATAAATGATTGAAATGAAGGATCAGTTACTAGTTTGACTAGTTACTAGACAGTAACTTGATTTGACATAAAATTCTGTTGATCAGCGCATTCAGTTATTAAGTGATAACTACCAAAATAAACACATGTATGATGTTTTTTTCTGTTCTATGCCGGAATTTCCTAATCATGTCCTGCTGCGGTTTCCTTTCTTTTTAAAAACCCTATGTCTTCCCCATCTTCTTTGTTTCTTCTTATTTCTGTTGCTGTCTGTTATCCTCACAATACAATTTCATTTTATTTAACCCCCATCCATCCCCTTACAGACACACCACCCGCTAGATGCTGATGAAGCTGTCATCATTCTCCTTCTTCCCTCCCGCCCTTCAATAAACCCCAGACATCCCCCGTCTCCCTATAGTAAATATTTGTTTTCTCAACAAATGTAGGGCAGAGTGTTGGGGACACGACATCTGCCCACCTGGGGTGCCAAACGCCCCCCTAAGGAGTTGCATTTACAAGCACTAGAAATCAAATACATGAAACATTATTGAGGTGGGAGGGTGCGGTTGGGTCGGTGTCTGTATGCATTCTGCTAAGGCTCTTAAGGAGGAGCATGGATAATTAGCATTCATAGAAATGCAGAGTGTGTCTGGCACTGCGATGTGTGTCTTGTAACCCTGGACTGTGCTCTGTGTGTGAGTGAATTATTCAAATTTTGTTAGAAGTTTGAAGTGAATTTCTGAAGTTTTAGCAGAAAAAAAAAATTGGTGCATGTGTCCATCAAGATGCTGAGATACTGAAAAGCATAAAGCTCACACCAAGAGCCGCTGATGCTTCCCAGATGTCGTGTGTTTCTCTTTTTGCATGAATGAATTCATCTCTTCTACTTCTCGTGTACATTGTTGTACTTTTGTCTGGTCTTATAAGAACAAGAATAAGAACAATACAGGATAATTCAGAACAGCCAGGAAGCCAATGCACACATGACAAATATGGTATGACTGAGGTCACAGAAAGATCATCAAGACATGTAGATTTGTCCAGCATGAACACAATTGAATAATGGACTGCCAGACAAACTATCAACTATGAAGCTTCGCTGTCAAGATAAAGTTAGATAAAGTTGAATACGCAATATCAAGTTAGACGGGAAAAAATAAAACTTAGCAGCAAACATTTAACATATTATGACATGACTTTTGGACTGTTATTAACATTGTGATAAGGTGGCAGTTTGGTTACCTTTAGGTTCAAATACTACTTGGTTAAAAAAAAAAAGTCATGACAAGGCTGCAGTCATTGGGCGTGAGAACGAGTTGGCCAATCATATTACTGTCACATCCTCCACGTCATTAAAAAGTTATCTGGGATTGTTGTTGCATTTAAATCTTTCTTTAATCTTGTTTGTTTCCACTGTGGAAATCAAACCACCACAAAAAACTACAGGCAAGAGACACTAACCTGTAAACAGAAATATCAACTTTTCTAGCCTTTCCATCTAGTCTTGTGAAATGAGAAGGCGTGAACTGCTGTCTATAGATGATATGAGATTTGCTTGAGGCAAGGTATGGTGAAGTCACACCCATAGCAAGCTGTATCATCAATTTCTGTAAGGGAAACATTCTGTATTGTTTGGACTCTTCTCAGTATTTATCTTTCTTTCAAGTTTAGGCAACTACAAGCTGTAATGAAACATTTAAGCAACTGCGTGGTGCCAAAGTTCTGAATCTAAGTGTAAGAAATGTTTGCACAAAACACAATATTTTTGTTGTCTAAACCTAATCATACATTTTTTTTTTCCATCAAACACAATTTTACGGTCAGAAACTACTTAATAATGACACATCAGCATATTGAGAAGGAAGGTAAGTATTAACTCTCACGCACAGTGAAAGAAAAGTGCATTAAATACTGAGTGTACTGTACAAAGCTCTGCTCATATACACGTATCATGTACAGCTGTCTGTGTTTGGCGGTGCCACATACAGCTGTGCAGGGAGCTGTGACCAAAGGTCCATTATTCCAGTGTAAACAACCTGTGCAAACAAATGGGATGTGGCTTTGAGTTCAGCTTAGGTCTGCCGAAACGCTTTCCATTTTTGTGTTTACTTTTATTAAAGGTTCCATCATCTTGAAAGACATAGATAAAATGCTTCATTTTTCCACAGTGCAGGGCCCGTGCATGCTCAGATGATGACCAACATGCTTCTTTACCAAGATCAACATCAGGATCGTCTGTACATGGTGCTGTGTTCAACAGAAAACAGAAAGGATTCTGCAAATAAAGATTGTGACAGCTGCATATCTTTTAAATCGTTCTGGGGACTGGAAATGTTCCTCCATCTTATATTTTATGTGTGGTATATGATTCAGATTTTTCAAATTTTTCATTTCTGCGCACTAGTTTACGTAAATAAGCTACTATTCTGTATAATTCATCTGTGCAACATTAAGGTAAGACACATAAATAATGCTAAAGCTCAATCTTGGATCTTGTTTATATGTGTGTTTATATCAAATGTAATCTTTTGTCTGATCAAAAATGAATCAACAACAAATTAGCTAATTATATGGCCCAAAGAATAACAAGGCAAAAATCAAAACAATGTTTTTTTTTGACTGTGACATCACAGCACAGCTGGGTGTGATTACAGGTGCACCAGAGCACACTTCTGACCTTACCCAACAGGAAGCAACATGAAGTTTTTAACCTGACCATGGTCATGATGCCACCATGCAGATCAATTAATTTTTTTTTTTAAATCACTGAAGTGTTCAGTGACAACTCATAAGAGTTGTTTTATTTGTGACACCTTTATTATTGATCTGACTAATATCATTTCTTATCCACAAGCGTAATTGTGAGAGGAGAGTGGAAAAAGTGGGAGAGTGTGAGGAAAGACACCTTCTCCCTTATTCCTTCTCATCCAGTATTGATTTGACTGAAATGACATATGCGGCAGAATCACTTTTCTATTCATCACGGGTGTGGATAAGAGAAATGCCACATACACCACAATTGATCACACTGGCAGTGGAGAAAAAAGCATGGCAAAGCACCTCTCAAGAGTGCCACACATCCCCTGCTCAGTCGTTCTAATGTGATAGATGACTTTATGGATAAATTAAACAATAAGAATGGGACTAATGTGCTTAATCGTTATGGGATATGACAGTGAAATGTGTGCTATAGAAAGAGATTTATGAGGATAAAGTCATGCTGCGTTCATCGTTCCTATGATCAAAATATTCATGCTTTTATAGTTTCCTCTAGTGTCAAATGCTACGCTGCTTCGTAAACCCTCACACTTGGCTTCTTACTCTTTGGTTTGTATTGACTTCAGGCATCTAAATGGAAGGAAAAGGTTTCTGTGGTATTGGCACAGTGAAGAAAGGAGTATATAAGGGAACTGGCTGTCCAGAAGCCAGGGGTAAAAGACACTGAAAAGCATGTGTTTCCAACAAGAGGCCCACTTCATAATGTGGCCCTAGGAATGTAAAGTGAAACATGAAAAGTTGTAGTGAAAAGAAAGAAGGAAAGAAAGGTACACACCAAGTGCTTGAATTATGGCTGCACTATACGGGACAGATAAAATAGTTCTTTGGATGAGAAAGCATCCCTCTTGCATTAATGCTTTTTTGTTTGAGACTTATGTGTAAATGAGCCCCTGGCGCTGAGCTCTCTGTGTGACAGCTTTTGGTCCAGACTCACATAGAAAAAGAGGCGTGGAGGCAAATAATGAAGCCAAGATTGGCAGTGCATCCATGGGGCCAACTGCTGAAACCTCTGGAAAGGTCAGCCTCTCTGAAGAGCACAGCTGTTTGTAGATCTGTAGACTTGTGTTGCTGTTTGTTCTGTTACTCTTATGCCCATCATCAGACTCCCTTTATGTGTGCCACCTTTTATTTTCTCTGCTTTACTGCCTCCCTCTGTTCATTTGTGATGTTCTTCTGAGTTTTTGATTTTCGATTCTTTATAGTGCTAATGAGTCCTTGCCTCTCCTAATATAAACACAGGATGAGCAGCAACAGGTACATAAACACAGACAAATCTTTTGATTACACAGACAGTAGCGCTCCGGTGTCCCCCTATTATTGGCACCCTGCACACAAAGTAATGGATCCTTGCTCAGATGAGAGCCAAGTATAGAAACACAATGAACTAAGCCTGACTGTGTTCATGTGAGTCAGTGAAGTCAATCAAAAGTCAGATGTTAATGGAGGCATTTGACTGCAAACTCGCTGTTTTTGTCTGTTTGGTGAACTGCCTGTTTCAAACTTGCAGATCCTGAAAGTGCTCACTGTTTGTGTGCCTGATGTATGTATGGAACTCAGGATGGGAGGAGGTCAGACACAGGCTAGCATCTTAAACTGCTCATGTGGGAAGATAATTGATTCATAGGAGAGTACATTATGCTTAGATAAAAAAGCTAGCCTTGACCATGTCTTCTGTAAGAGAAAAGTAGAATAACCTGAACTGGAATAAACACAGAGCCTGTGGTAGGACTTGCCAAGGTCTGTTTACACCACGCACTTTCAACTCAGCCAACCAAACACAAAATGACTGTAGAAGGCTGTAAAATTTAAATCCTCCAATATCAAATTACATCACGGCCTCACAAAAATGTAGATTTTTGTCCTGCATGGATGACATTTTGACAAAATCACTTCAGCACTTCTTTCACAAACAGTGACTCAATTACTCCTACAGTTTCCATGTTGTATTGTGTAATTGATAACTTATGTTCCAGGCTGAAGTTAAATCTCAAACACCCTTTCATTACCTTCTCTGCTCTCTACATGTACCACTCCAATGCATTCCACGTTCTCTCTCAGTGTAAAGTTCTGGCCAGCACACATGTGGTTAATGGGATGATGGTGTGCAGACCTCTCGGTGCAGTAAGTGCAGCGGGGTGGGGTAGGTTTTTTTGGGGGGGGGGGGTCCCAAGCCCCAGTCGACTTAAATAACCAAATAATTGGAATTTCTAAAAACAATGGTTTCCTGACTTCTCCACGACCCCTCACCTTATCATTTTAAGGTCACTGGGCCCAAACTTGAACCCATCTACTCCAGAGGAATTGGCTAGTTGCCACCTCAGGATAACCCCACAGCCAGCAGCCTGCCACAAGACTTACAGGCCTGTCAGTCTAACTCAGCGGACGTGGACTGCTGAGATAAGTCCTCCCACTGGATAGTTGTTGCATTCAGCTTCCTTCCAGTCTCCCTTCTTGTCTTTGTTTTTCTTCAAATGCCATCCACAGGTCTTAGTACAAACTAAAAAGGCTAAATGCTAATGATGGGAAACTACCGACAAACACACTGGATTATTTGTAAAATTTCAAAATATTTAGGGAATATTGCAAACTCTTTACAATATCTCTCAGCCAGTGAACAAGAATGCAGTTAGAACCCATCCTTGAAATTACAAACAGTACAAAACACTTTAAGCCTGTTGATCTAGGTTGGTACCAAGGAAACCACAGCTAGTTACCTTGGTTACAGATCTCTTTGACGATCTCTATCTCCTCCTGGCTTCTTTCTCTAGAGGGCACATGGATTCACATGGATTTCTGCTCAAGTAGCCTAAAAATGAACAAAATTACCAGATGGAGGACAATCTTTAAATGCCTGGGACATTGCATCAGTTTTAATTATTCTAAAAGATAAACAGGATTTTCATTCAGAAGGTATCTACAGAGAACAAGCAAGGCTGAGGAATAAAACCCTCAGTATAATGTAGAGTAATATAAATTCATAAAACAGTGTGACAGTGTGTGATTTTGATGTGTGATTCATTTAAATTAAAACAAAAATTATTTTAGCTGAAGTGGGCTAATGGTGGCTTAAATCAAAACTTACAATATAATCCAGCTGTGGTTTTAATGAAACTACTCTGATTTAAACTTAAGTTAAATTCAAATTTATAGTTCAAATGAAATGAAAATGATTTTTTGCAGCATGTCCTTGGGGTTTGTTTTGACTTCTGCAGGCCTCTTTATCTGGTCCAAGTTAATAGAAAAGTAAGTTATTTTTTTTCTGCCGTGATAGCATCCTTTACATTATGGGTCCTCTCAAATGACACAGCATCACAGACACTGACAGTACATCCCCAGTCATCAAATGTCAGTAAAAAAAAAAAAAAAATCCCCTGTGAAACCCCCCCATCCTCTATAGAGGCACGAAGTTTAGAAATAATAATTAAAACAAATAGAAAAGGCTTTGTTCAGACGACAGGCAAATGAGATGTGTTTCTCAAATGAGACAGGATGCCTACACTGTTATTTGCAAATGATCAGATTGGATTTGCGTGCTCAGGCATCACCGGCCTATCAGTATGGGTTGCTACAGTAACAATGCAGGCGCTAATAACTACATACACTTATCAGCCACAACATTAACACCACTGACAGATGAAGTGAATAAGATTAATCCTATGTTTACAATGCAGTGTTCTGCAGGGAAACCTTGGGTTCTGGCACTCATGTGGATGTGGATGATCAGAGCACACTGCCTCCCGCAGAGCCCAGACACCCTGCTGCTGACAGTAGGTTTTATTATACTGGAATTGAGAGCAGACTTATGTTGTGCTTTTGTGCAGTTGAACAGAGAAGAAGAAATTGTTTTTCTAAGCTTCAGTTGGTTTTTTTTTTTTTGTACATTTTTTTTTTAGGTTTTCATTCTTCTCTTTGATCTCAAACCTAAAAGGGGCCACCGAGCTGCATTATTATACATAGATTAGTTTTCTTAACTCATCGTTGATTTTTGCTCCTCATTGCGGCAAATGGTGCCTTTTAAGCAGTCAAAACACAGTATTAACATTAGTATTAACATTAACAACAACCAGACAGGGACAGTTATGGGAATAAATTACAGAGAGAATTATTAGAATTTAATCACAAGGAAGCAGTTATTGGGCTGCTTTTAGAAGGGAATGAACAATGAATGAAGGTTGTGTGCAAGAACTGAATACATGGTCAGGTTTTGTTCTTTTCTGGACCCTCACATAATCAATGATAAAAGACGAAAAGAGATTGATTGGCTGAATTGTTCGTCTTCCTGCAGCCTGTAACTGGAAGTACAGACAGGCTGCACTGTACAGGGTCATCAGCACAAAGGTTTAAAAACCTCTAGCATCCAGAATTTACTTGGATGAATTGACATTGTGTTTACTCTTTTTTTTAACTGGCTCTCCTCTGTGTCTCTCCTTTTTGATACTCACAACTATAAAAATTAGTGGGCACTGATGGATAGAGTCACTCAATTTGATGTAACCTGCAAAGTAATTAAGCAGCTCTTGAAGTAGCTCTTGAGTCTAAATTACTCATTCTTATTATTGTACAAGCATTGTATGTATGCAAAGATATTGTAAAAACATGCTGACACAATTGACCGAGGAGCCATGTGATAACAGAGACAGCCACAAGAGCCTTTGCTGTCAAAAAGCCTCCAGACCTACAGCGTGCAACATACACAAAACAACAATTGTGAAATGAAGAAATTAGACTTGTGGCACCACATGAACTCAAAAAAGTACAAAGTGTATGTTAAATGATAAAGCTCACAATCAGCAGCAAGCTTCCTTTCAGGATTAGCTCACATTGATGGGAAACACAGATACTGCATCATTAGTACCTCTCAGAGAACACCGCTTTCCACTCAAGTAACATTTCTGTGAGTGAGACAAAGAGGGATTTGTGTTGGGAACTACCCTGCTGCCAAAAACATTATGGTGGAATACGAAGCTCTACCTGTCTGCACATTTCCTGACTTGCGTGAAGCTGTTTTTTTTTTTTTTTTTTAATTTACAAGATAGGACTGGTCTTGAATTATATGTGGGTAATATGATTAATGCACCCACAGGCCTCATCCAGGATGAGCACAGAGTGACTCGCTTTAATTAAAAGGCTCTGGCTGCTGGCTATATTATGGAGAGGAAAGTGAAGGCTTTGTAAGGCAAGCCATGTACAATGAGAGAGCCAACTGTGAGAGTGTTGAGCGGCATGAATTCACATGTGCACTCTCTCTCTCTCTCTCTCTCTCTCTCTCTCTCTTTGACACACATCCAAATATCATATATGCAGGCCCGCGCACAGTGAGATCCCACTGTAAATCACACATGTATGCACATGTCCGTAAGCATGCTCACACACATGTTTACAATAGAAACAGTTTCAATCTCTTAGGAGGGGAAACCTCGAAGAAAACCAACTCTGTTTTTAGCTTGAAAACTTTGCATTTTAGAGTTTAACCAGACTGGAAGGTTTTTATATTAACATGGCATTTATGGGGTAGCCTGTAGTTTCGCACACACAGATACAGAAATATAACTGTGACCTATAAAATCTATACTTTTGCCGGAGTCCCATTTGACAGACAGTTAACTTGGCTGGAGAGAATGTGAATGCCTGTGAATGGAAACGCTCTTCTGCGTCATCATATTTACCTCAAGTCATCATCTGGAGGACGACAGCACAATGGTTGGCAGTGTGTTTTGCTCTGAGAGCACTCTGTTATTAAACATCATTAGACAGGCAAATATGACATATGATGAGGAAGACAGCACGGCAAAGCCCGCCCAAAATGAAGCCTTTTAAAATCTCATCTCATTTCTCATTTTTTTGCCCACTTCATGAAACCAATTTCTGCAGCAGTATTAAGCTGTCAGTTTTAAGTGTGGCGCCACAGACACACAGTCGGGCTCCAAAATGTGGGGCAGGGGAGGGAAATGGGGTGGGCGGCGGTGGTGAGACTGTGGGTGAGTGTGTTACAGTAAGTCTATGGTGCTGTTCACATTATGCCTCCCTGGGAATGGAAACATGAACATTTTACAATAAGTCAGTCATAATTTTTACAGCACTCTTTTCAATTGATACTTTTCCCACATGTCCCACATGAGATTTATAATACTGTTGCAAGTCTCCCAAAATCCTCTGTACTTTCTCAGCTGGCAGAGGAGTTCCAGCCTATCAATTTACTCCTCTTTGCCTCTTGCATAAATAAAGAAAAAAACATGATCCTCCTTTCTTTTGTCTTCTTTCTCCTAAATTTTCTCTCACTCACACTCTTGTAGCAGCCCCCCCCCCCAGCTCCCTGTTATCTTCTGTGGTGTTGATCAGCTGAAAGCAGTGACTAATGGATTTGTGAAGACGATCACCAGGTCATCACCGATGCAGGGTGCAGAAAACAGCCACCAACTGGTAGCCATGAGTTCACACGTCAGTTTCATGAAAGGTTCATTTCGGGGCAGGAGCTCGAAGGCAAAATAGGGCAGTTCTGTTCTGACTCTGGAAGAACAGGGGGTTTCTATTACTCATTTACACATTATATCTTATCTGTCATGGTAATAAATGACATCATATATAGAATACTGAATAACACATTTCCGCACTATTCAAAATACCAAGAACAGAATGGCAGAAATTGTCAAAAATTCCAAACTAAATGCCAGAGTAAGTTGTTAAGTTGCACCTTCATTTAGGCATCACTGACTATACCCATGCTGTGCCACTTTAGTCACTGCTTGTGACAAACAGGAGTCACAATTTTCAAGACAATAAGAGGTTCAACAAGGTGTAAACCTTAATTTGTCATTTTAGACATTTGAACATAGGCAATTAGTGCTCTGTTTTCTGGTTAGTAGGCATAAATGTTTTAACTCTATATTATATTCTAAATTCATTTACAAGTTTTGGTTTTTTTTTTGTTGTTTTTTTTTTGTCAAATTGGTAAAGACAGCCACCTTGTGGGCACGTTCATAAAGCACATGGTTTGAACCAAAGGACACTTTTCTCCAGAATGTGAGAAACTTATATGATGCTGCAAGTGGCTATACTGTATATTTGATGCTGGAAACAGAGTATGAGCGTAAAATCAGGAAAATGTCTGAAAAGCAAAATAATTCTTCCCCTGTGGTCCCTGTGACACTATTGCATATAATATCATTGGGTTATAATTACCTATAAATACATTGAATACATTATTGTTATAATTGGGTTGAGCTCTTTGAGTACTGATGGTTATTGTAATCATGCTAAAGTTTTCTGATCATTTTCTCGATTAATCAACTGGTTGTAAACATTCCGAAAACAGTGAGAAGAGCCCAAAGTGACACTTTTGCAAGGCTTGTTTAACTAATGAAAAAACTGAATTCAATAAACAATTATTAAGTAAAATTCCTCAAACTAAAAGAAACAAATGATCAAATTAATGAAGCTGGAACCATTAAGTCTTTGAAAAAAAGTACAATGGAGGAAGTGGAAGTACAAAGTGGCATGAAAAGAAAAGACACTATAGTAAAGCTCAAGTATCACTAATTTGTAGTTGCATCAATCCTCTTCTCTAAGAGCTGAATCCAGGGGACATTAAGACATGTTTACCCAGACAATATGTATCACAAAGATCAGCTTGACATGAAATAGTCATCTTTATTTGGACCAAGTTATAAGGCCTCGGGGTTGAGCTCCACATTAAAGCCTTCAGGTGTCAATGAGAGGGACTGAGGGTCTAACATCTGATACACTTGCACCCTCTTGTGAGCAAAGTCTGCATTGCATTAGTTTTATTCGTATTAGAAGGGGAAACACAACAGAGTTGGCTGTGCCAAAATGGTAAAATGTGATCAAGTAAAAGGTTTACCGTTTATTCAACATACAACACCTGCGTGAATGGACAGAAGTATGAGAAAATGAACTGCATATATTCAGAATAAGAAAATAAAGTAAAATAAAGTACGTCATGTCCAAAATAAGGACTGTACTGGACTTTCCCTCTCACCCTCTCCACAATGTGCTGATCAACTACAGGAGCTTGTTCGTTATTTTCCACTTTCTTTCATGGTCGGGGAAATTGCAAGTGCAGTGTCTGTACGAAAAAGAATTTCCCCTCGGGGATAAATAAAGGAATTCTGATTCTGAAGTGTATTTTATGAAGTGTAACAAGCTCAAAAGTCTTAAGATGTGTACAGGCCTACGATGTGTGGATGCTACACATAAGCAACACAGACTGAGCAGTCTGAGCAGGTGGAAGATTTGTACAGCAGAGTGGATGTCCAGGCTGAGGGAAAAGTTGAACCATCTTATACTTAAACACGGATTTAAAAAAAATATTTATTAGCATGCAAACATGTATTGAAGAGTAACGTGTTGTTGCATGATGTTCTACTGTGTGTGTGTTCTTTGTGGCTTTTTATTGTCTCTAACTGTGGGAGACGTGTGTGATGTCACTGGGCTACAAGAAACCATATACAGTACAAAAAACAGGATTATTACATGATTACATTTTTATCTGGCTGTGGAATACATGCAGTCTGCAGGTCTGCTGGAGCTGTAAGGCATCTCACATTATTTGCAATTTAAACTATGGACTTATGCAATCCGCCCCATCTAGTTTATTATTCTCACCATTTTTTCAACTCAGAGTCAGTTGTCAGAGCGTTTTCTAGGTAGCGTTCAGCCACCTCACTGCTCAGGTTTCACTTGCCTTCACTTTGCCTACTCAGCATTTCCTGCCAGCCTGTGTACCAGCTACAGCCATAAGTGCGTGGGCTCTACACTCCCAAACCGCCATGTATCGCTTTAATCCAAATTACTGATCTGAAAAAAAGTCTGTTTACAGTGCAGGTAGATACAATAAATATTTGAATGATTAAAGAAAAAAAAAAACATAATTTACGCTTATACTAACTTTTCTACGTTAACCTCTACATTCTTTTGTAACTGTTTTTGCACTCCTCTTCTGTCCTTGTGAGCTGCCACAACAAGTGAATTTCCCCACTGCGGGATCAATAAAGTTCATCTTATCTTATCTTAACGGTTACTATTAAACGTTATTATATATATTCCTTAAATATTTTGCCATTTGCCATTTTACTACCATCATCTATTCATTTTTTTAACTGTGACCAGCAGCAATAAACCACTCAAGTATAAATGCTGTGTATGTACCATTAGGGGACCCAGCTGTAATAACAGTCATGGCATATGGGATGATGTCTGGGATATCTGCAGCTGAAGCACTGAACATTCAGCAATCCTGCAGGCCATTTACATGCATGACACTCACGTACACAATTCTAAAATGTACTAAATGCAATCATGTTCTTCCTGTGAAATAAAAATCATAATCCAAAGAGGGTCATAAACATTAAATTCTGTAATGGCTGAAATAAACATTAAGCAAGAAGGATACTAAACACAGGGCAGAAAACTGATATGGAAATAATGGAAGGAAGGCATGTACATCACATAAAAGATAATCTGTTGTGTGGCAAGAGAAATAATTACTTCAATCATGAAACTCAAAAGGATAATTAGAGAAGCAATACAAACAAATATTCATTATCTGTTTTTCAAACATTAGAAGTGCTCATAATTATTCTAAAGCATTCATAGGAACACATACTGTACATAATAATGTAGATTCTTTCCTGAACACTCATGAATACAAAGTGATACTGTAACCACACACTGCTGGCATCATAATGTTTGCGAGGAAATAACAAAAGGAACCCCAGGCATATCTGATATTACTGTGAAATACCAGATGGGTTATCGGGTAAGGTTATGCAGTGCTTAACTGCATAACAATCTGTACTAGCGTCCCCTGATACACTCCTGAGGTGATCAGAGATGCTTTGGGTCTCATTTTGGACAAAGTGCAAAATGAATGCACAGGTAATGCTTGCTCAAAGCAGGTAATAAATCAAATCTATCATAATACAGGAGTGTTGTATTGGAAAAATATAACATCTAGGCTAATAGTGAATGTGTATCAATCTTTTTTTGTTAACAGTGAATCAAATGACCACATGTGTTGTGAAAGGTCACTCACAGCAGTGATCCGGCCAAGAGTGTTTTTGTTCCATCTGACAACATTTTTTTTTTTTTTTAATATCCTGTTTAAACTCATTGTTTTGGTTTATGGCACATTTAGTGCATGATTCAGTCCCACTCTCATCAAGAGATTATGCCCCCCAACAAGGATGGCATTAGCCCCAAAATGACTTCTTCAAATGACAAAGCAGTTCAATGGCTGTAGGAATCACGCCGAGAGCAAAAGAGGACAAGAGATGATGATGTTATGGAACAACAAAGCATCAGGAGGGGGGTTGGAGAGGATGATTGGGTGACCAAAATTATATTGAAAAGGCACACCACCTACCCAGCAACAAATGGCAGATAAAGTTGGCAACTGCCCAGTGAAGTAAGTAAAAAAAAAGATAATGTTGATCTGTGTCTGCTTGTGCTGGTATTATTATTATTATTATTATTATTATTATGATATTATATACATGTCAGGGCACTGGGATTGCCATCTGCCCTCTTCTAACAATTCTATGGGAACAAAAAAATGAAGGTCTTAAGATTTGTTCAACATTGCAAAAGCCAACCAGCCAGCCATAACGATGAACTGATTACTGCTTGGAAAACTGTGGTTTTAATATGTGTCATTACTGAAATGCACCCATTAAATGGCAGCAACCGTATAAAAAGGCGGGTGCAAAATATGTAGTGTGCTATCAGAATGAAACGTATCATTTAAACAGAAAAGTGTCACAAGACTATTTCACACCCACCAGGGGGAAGCTGACATTTTGAGCTGATGGAAGTTGTAATAAAATTGACAATCGTTGATTAAATCTGCCTTTTCCTCCACTGCTACCTGTGGTGTTGTCATTGCCCGACACAAGTGACAGGGCCATTTTAATGCCAGGTATGAACCATAAAATCTAAATCATAACATCACAATACATATGTGGTGCATTTAAATATCTGTAGACATGTTGTGAATGAAGCTCAGCTAAGTTCAGTCAAGAAGACTACTTTAATACTCATTCATTCACAATTCTGTCTCTTCTGTTTCTTCTTAATGGACATTTATTCTGACCAAGTTCTGCTTTGATTTTAATCAGTCAGTCGTATCACCAATGTCAAACTATAAATCTGTTTATCCCTTTGCTTCCGTGAGCTGTCCTTTCACTGCACAATCTCCTCCACCCCACTCACCTCCAGTTCATCGTATCCAGTGCTCAGGTTGAGCTCATCTGAATTCACACCTCACGACTAGCCGTTCTCTTCATCATTGGCTTTCCTATACTACGTATGATCATAATGATCTACATATGACCGTCCACAGTCTAATCATATGATTGCCTTAAAATATAATGTATCGAGTGATATGTCTCAGTATTTGCTCACTCAGAAAGAAGTCTCCCCTGAATGAAAAGTCAGTCTCAAGTCACGAGAGCCACCTCCATTAAATGGCTGAAGCATGTGTTTGTTTGTGCGTGGCTGTGCGGTGTTGTGGACACGTGTGCTGGCTGAAGACAAGAAAATATTTTTAATAAAAGAGGTTGTTGTGTTGTTGTTGTTGTGCCCATGTATTGTGTTGATTGACCTCAGAGCTTTGAACTACAACAATAAAAACTGCACTTTATCATTGTGACGGAAGACAAATAACTCAGTGAAAACTTGTATCACAGCAATGCATCAGACGTTCTGCTGCAATAAGTTTCTTTGGCTAACTGTTCAGAGAAGAAATGTCTAAAAATTCCAGCTGATATGCTTCGAGACAGAGGATATCTGAGAATTTCACAGTCTGTTATGGTGCCCACTATTTTGGAGGATTTATTGCAGTATTGACTGGCATGCACAGCGAAATAACCTTGTAGCTCAAACAGCAAGACTGACTAATTGATTATGCATGTAAAACCTAATTTATTTGCAATAAACAATAAACATATTGATTGATGCCTCGTGGTTTGATGGCAGTGTATTCTTCATCATCACTGTGCCATGCTGAGCCAGAGGCAGCATTTACTCCATCTATTTTACTCTGGCTGGCACATTTTTTTTGGTGACGGCATAAAATTATTAATAGAAGAAAGAACAGAAGAAAGTTATAGACAAATATGACTAAAGAAGAATGGTCTGAAGTAGTGCTTTATCCTCATCTTCAGAAATAGTCAGTGACAAACCTAATCATGTATATCCACAAGAGCAGATCAAGATCAGGATTTTAGCCTCCGGTCAATCGGAGAGGGAAAAGGACATTAAAAAGTGACACTAAGAGAAGCTGGTACTAAACAGAAATTAATTGGTTAATTGAATCTGCATCCACAGCAGATGGCAATGTTGCTCTGCCATTCCTGCAACTGAGCATGACAGTAAAAGAGGGGTAAAATCCCAGCAGGCAGTAGATGGCAGCCTAGTTTCATTATACTCTCAGATGGCTGATTCTGAAGACACCCCGGAGGATACGGAGGGCTCCATACACACACATATGGAAGGACGATGGCAACAGCAAAATTATCTCATGACCAGAGATGGCAGTCTTGCCACAGTGCTGGCTTGTATTGGGTGGAATGAGAGGCATGGAACGGGGCGTTAGAGGGATGAAATGGGAATAAGGGTTGGAGGTCGGACAGAAGGGCAGAGTGTGTGAATGACAGAGATTAAAGGGGCTGGAACACGTGGGACAGAGGGGATAGCGGCACGGGGATGGTTTCATACAGACGATGAAGAGGTGAGAGGTGGGTGGGCATATTTGTGTGTCCTGCCTTGGACCACTTTATCCAAGGGCTTACATGGGAATTCAATTTAATTGCATTATTAATGCCTTTTGATTACATTGCAAATGTCCACAATTGTGCACCCGCCACCTCTGTGCCCTTTGCTCAGGTGGTGCGCTTGATTGTTTACCAAAACGAAACCAGTCACTGAAAATGTGTGATAAATTCTTACAGTGTATGCCTTATCTCACGCCCTCACCCTCTCCCTCTTTCTTTCTCCCCAGTGCCACCCCCTCATTCACTGTGTGATACACAGTAGATAGCATGCAAACTAATGCACATCTCTTCATGTACATTAATAATAATTTGCATACAGAGGGGACTGATGGAGAAAGACAACAGGGTAAAAGCAATCATAACTTGCTCAGCCTGTTTTTCGTGATGTGACTCGCATGGATTATTGTGCCCCTGGCACCTATTTCATTTCCAAGACTGCAACATACTGGCAGTATTGTGCAATTAACCAAATGACCCCTTAATCATGTCATCTTGCTGTCTGTATATCACTGACAGAAACAGGCAAATCTGAGCGTTCATTTCAGCCGATCACCCAAAGCAAAATATAATGGAAACCTAATGAAGTGTCTTAAATGTCCTTATATTAGATTCCCGCACATTAAACAGAAGCTGCTCCTGCACAGAGGTAGAGCAATGTTCATCACTATAGACAGAACACATACAAAACAGAAAAGCATTACAGAGCTGCAACCCAATCCTTGTGATTCATTTTTGCATTACAGTATGCATCATCGTTTTCACAAAGAATGCCAGTTAGACGATGGAAATAAATGCACATTGATGAAAGGAGTAGCCTTTCTCTTTTTGTGCACGGCATCCTAAAGTTGGTCATTAATTTTCATTAAGTGCTGTCAGTAAGGACCATTAACCAGGCTAGAGAATAATCACCTCCCCAGAGAGTTGACCTGTTTATGGCACAGGTAAGGGTTAATAGAAACAGCCCACCTTAGTGACACAACACCCATAGCACACACACCACAGTAAGCATTCTGTAATAATTCATTTTCATTTAGAACATTCACTTTGCATCATCTACACCAAACAGGAAAACGCTTCTCTGAAAGGGCAAACAATTACAGCCATTTGTTTCTGTGTACATGTGTAATGACATAATGAATGTGGTACCAGTTCGGGGGAGGATTTTGCTTATCAGACAAATTATATCAACTTATGTCCCGCTAATCAAAGGTTCTTCAGAAAGAGCAGGATGATCATCAAGAGCTCAACTCCCAGAAGTGATTACATATTACACTGGCTCTCTTTACTTTATAATGTATGAAAAAGGCAGAGGTTAAGAGAGCCCACCAAGCTCACAGCTTCCAATGCTGTATGTTTCTCTTCTGTTCGCAGCTTGACTAAACTAAAAAATGCATACAGAGTTAAGAAGAAAAAAAAGAATTATCATTCAACTGTGGAGCTTCAGAGATTTTGGTTTGATGTATGGTTCAATCTCAGTTCTCTCACCAATCTAATTTCCAGTAGCAGTAGACCACTGATGAAAAAAGATCTGACGGTGACTCTGCGTGCTGCCTGTTCATCACCAAATTTCAGAAAGACAGTTAGAAAAGTTAGCATCAGCTTGCGAAGAAGGTTGTAGCAGCTATAGAAGCAGATATATTTCTTAGAAGTTGGCAGAGATGAAAACAGAAGCCCCCCCCCCACAAAAAAAAACAAAACAACTACAATGGATAACAATGTCGTACTGTGTCTGTTGGACTTGTATACTAACAAACAATCTAGCAAAAAACTATACAACTAAAAACTACTAGGTGATGTCATGCCTTCAATATCAAAGCCTGGCATTAACGTTGAAAAATAGTAGTGACTATGTTGGTTTGTAAGGTCTCTGAAGGACAAAAGGATGTCAAAATTCCAGTTTGAAGAAGATTCCAGTAATATTAAAATTTAAAGATTTCTAACCAAGAAAATAATCAAAATGCATGTCAACAAACATTAACTTAAATGCACAAAGCTGCACAGGAGTAGCACATATGGATTCTTAAAATCAGCTCAATTGCCCTTTTCACTCTTTTACTCTCCCTGATACCATACACAATCATCAGCTGGCAGAGAAAGCCTGATACAACTCAAGTGCAACATTATAGCCATGCGTGTGTCACCTGAGAACTGTGCTATGACCATAAACTAGCGGTCATTACTACGCAATCAGGTGGTAATGACAATAATAGCCCACTTGGCAGTTGGCATCTTTATAGTTGCAGAAAATTTGTACCAGACTGGATTTGAAGGATTATGATAGCTACTTTTTTCCTCACTAGTCTGTTCCTGGATTACCCTGTGTACATGGCATGCTCTCCAAGTCATTTGGATAGTGTTGAAAAAGGATTTAGGATTATATGGTCTAAATCGGCTCTGTATCTGCCATATGGAGACTATGTCTATCCATTATCCATCAATGTGTCAAACACTGTGCTAGGGAGCAGCTGTCCATAGAAGGCCAGCCAATTGGTTTGATACAGGTGAAAAGTGATGTATGATTGCCTTAGCAAACCTATCACTCTCAGGCTGCCAGATGGCTTTGGCCTAGGGACACTGCAACCATATTAGACCTTGATTTCTACACTCTCTAAGGGTTTCACCTCAGTATCACTGTCTTGGTCTGGTCTGCTTTCCCTGTGTTGATGGGTGACCTCCGTGGCCTCCTTATTTGAGCAAACTAATAAAGGCACTTAGAGGCACCAGCACAATCCTGTCCTGTTCTGTAGTTAATGGCAATTCTTCACCAGCAGTGGCAAACAGCGGCAAAGTGACTGGAATACAATCATGACTTAAGGGAGAAGCAGAGAAGAGCTGGGACTGGTTGGAGTGGAGAAAATGACCTTTGTTCAAATATCTTAGGCTGCGTTCAGGCCGCAGGGGGTTGGGCAGATGCTGCACTGCATATTGGTACAGACACTGGTGAGAAAATGATATACAATCCAGGATGGACAGTGTGAATAAAACATCCGGAAGTTTAAAGCTTTGTCAGACATGAATAATGCTTTCCAGTGGTCTATGGTATTACAGTATACTGTATAGGATATTTGGATTTTACTTATCTAGGAAGCATTATTCTTCTCTGTCCCCACAACTTCAAGGTAAACATTACAATTAGCACGTTGCTGCACTGTTCACAATATGAGGTAATGGAGTTTAAATTTACGTGTGTGACTGGCCAAAACAGTCAATTTCAGATTATCTCTGCACTGAAATGTAATAAAACCTGAGCAATATTTGACAACTGAAATTTCCTAGCAGGAGCATGATTTTCATGGTAAAAAAACAAAACAAAACAAACAACGACAACAAAAAAAAAGATAAAAGATAACACACATGTGATGCATTTTCTTCCAGACATGGCCAGAAGAACCAACAGTTTGAACAGCACATCAATACATGCCCAGGTTTAATGAATTAGTAGCTTCCTCATTGGTGCTTTATGATGACAGATGGTCCTACATATGCATGTAGCTTCCACTAATCACACGTTTCATTCATTTATAAGCAACACTCTCATGTCATGGCAACGTTATCAATAGTTTGTGAACAATTACTCAGATTATCTCGATAGTACCTTCTTTCTTTCTTTCTTTTTTTTTTATTTTATAAATCTCTTGATTGTTTGGAAAGAAAACCTTAGTGCCTTTTAACTTGCCATGGGACGAATTACATGCTGTTGAAATTGCATTGATTAGAAACTAAATTGTCTAAATGGAACACTGTGTTCTGTACTTTTCTGTTTTAAATCAACATCTCAAGAGGATTATGAAAAAGAGGAAGAACACTTCCACTAATGATTAAAGTTTTGCCTTCCAGATGCAAATTCTAACATGGCTTGTTAATTTTTCTGGATTGAAATCAATGTATTATGGCAACAAATGGCAGAGAGACCATAAAAAAGATTTTCCTCATGGTATTCATGTTTTCGTAACTATACGATGTTCAAAAGCCCTATAGGGTGTCTATAAAAATGAATGTAATGGTGACTGTTTGGTTCCTGTTGTTAAACAAGCTCCATCATTAGAGGCACTGAAAATGCCCCTGTTTAGCCTCATGTTAACTTAAGTTGGACTCAGTATTCAAAATATCTGATCCTGTTCCTCCTTACAAGATATTACAAGAAATTCACAAAATGTTATCTTACTTGAAGCAGTGATTCTTGTTTCATCCTTTTACACCTTCCACATCCAGCTTTTGTGTCCTCTTATGTGAATTCCACACAGTTTTTTCATCAATTGGATGTCTTTCAAAATGATCAAAAGCGGAAAGGAAGATCAAATGATATTCCAAACATATTGTACACACGCACTACATATTTTTCAGATAAAAGGCAACATCGCAGTAGGTAAGAACATAATCTCACATTGACGGATCCGACGGTTTCCAGGTTAAGTCGTTACTCATATGATGTCCTGAATGTGACTATTTTACTAATGAAGAATGAATTATTTTGGTGACGTTGCTATTTCCCCTAATACAGAGAATAAGAAACCAACTGCTAAAAAAAAAAGAAAAAAAAAACAAGAAAGAAGAAAAAATCTGACACCATGAAAGGTCTAAAAAATAAAATAAAAAAGAAGCTGGCATTTCTCAAGTCTCGCAAGGGTGATAGCATTGATCAGGTGGAGAAGGTCCAGGTTTCCATACCACCAGGAGTATGAGGCAAGTGAACTTCTTTTAAAGAATCAACTTATCTCTTTTTGGTGCTCAACGCCATGCAGTTTAAAAAAACTATTACAAACAAAAAGCAATATGAGTAAATGTTTAGGATCACATGACCCTGGTCCAACACATGGCAGTAATCAACTCATTAGCACAGTGGAGTAGAAAAAAAACTGTTATGAGTTGAGAAAAAATGATGTAATGAAAATGATCTCATGACTACTGCAAGAGTGTCACACAATTGCACAATTGTTGACCACTGTGACAGCAATTCAATTCAATTTTTTCAGTGTCAATCAGTGCAGGAATGTCTCGCTCATGCGTGAATGCTTGCCCCTCACCAGAACGGCCTCACATCAGGTTATGTTGCACTGAATCACACTGGAATGGGATTGTCTGTAAAATTAAAACACATTGTCATCTTTAAGATGTGTTATGCTCTGTGAGTTTGATTGAATCACACCCCCGTGGCCACAAACACATGCTTATCTGTTTTTCAGCCTGCTGAAATGGGATATCATTTTACCTGCATGTGGTTCATCAAAGATGCCATTCCTCACCTTAAGGTTTGAATTCTTTATCGGTCCTGGGGGAACATTAAAGCAGGCAGACCATAGAATTGCCTGTTTGTTGTTTGCAATGGATTTGTGTTTGAGCAAGATGTAATAATATTGTCTACTAGTTGCCATGGTGTAACTGTCTGAGAGCCTTTTGTAGTTCTAGTCTATTCTTTTCGTCCTTCATTCCCCACTTTCCTGTCTTTGCCTTTACTTGTAGCTGTCATATGTTTCTTACAGCAGTAATCTCAAAGCTTTCTTGATACTTTTCTGAAGGCATGAAAAGAGAGCAGATGATATCAGCTATTAAGATGACCTTAATACAGAGCAAGGTACAGAGACAGGACAAAGACCAGCCACAATAACAAAGGAAAGGATTTAACCTTAAACCAGTCATAGTTCAGCTATCAGACAAGAATAAGAAGTTGGCCTAATAAAGTTTCCCACACTGCCCCTCTCAGAGCCAGGAGCTGTGTTTCTGTTGGAACAATCAATGTCACTTGCTGACAAGTGACAATCAATCCCACCTGCTCACAACTGTCAAAAAAGAGGAAAACAGTTTGCTCAGTTTGTGATTTGCTCTCCCTGGCTGTGTTTGGAACTGGCTACCACATACCAACAAATTTTCATTGTAGTATGCAGTATGAAACTGTGGATTTGATTTATTTTGCAGTATGTAAGGCCAGGCTTAGTCAGTTATGGTTTTCTAAAGTGGAAGAGAACAACAGCAATGTGGCAAACTACCGATACTGGGTAACATCCCATTATTTCTTATTAACAAAAAGAAAAAAGAAGAAGAGGCAAATGGCAAATGTAACCTGAGTGGATTGATTGAGTTTTCCCAGTATTTCTGTTTGCTTAAGAAGTGTAACCTTATCCTTATCTAATCTTGTATTTTGTTATTCTGATTTGAATTAACCTTGGTGCCTTTTCATACAAGGGAGGGTTTTTGTGTGTTAATTCCCATATTTGTTTGGTCATATTGTGAACATTTCTTCTCGGCAACAGCTGCATAAGTTCAATAAAAAATAATTTAATGACCCTGAACAAGATGAAAATGAACAAAAGTGGTAAGAAAATTAACATATCACAGTTGCAGGTCTGGGTTTCATCTGTCACTGTTACTGGTCCTGTGTGGAACTGGCAATATTTAACTGAGTATCGATGATCTCTTTGCGCTGGTTCCAGTGCTTTGTATTGTGGGATACAGTACGCAAGACAGATCATACTGAAGAAAGTTTTTTTTCAAATCAGAGCAACATATGAAATGGATCTGGGTTGGAATAGGGCCACTGTTGTGAGTCGGTTTTTAAACTGTCTTGGTGACTTCTTGAAAAAGTATTTTGATTTTGTGATTTTTACGCCTGATAATTCTGGCTTGCCAGTACAAAAAGCGCAGGCATAAATAATAAAACTGAGAATGACTGAGTTCCTGCTGCTTTGCTTTCATGGTCCTGGTATTGTGCATGTTGGCTCCTTGTCACACTGGCATGGCTGACTGGGACACTTGAATAGAACAGTTTAATGTTATTAGTTACACCAGTGCTTTTCCTGCTACGATGGGAGAAAATGTATGCACAGGCCTTATTTAAACATTGTCAAAGTCTATATTTATGCCAGTTTTGGTTTTGCTTTTCTGCAATGAGAGATAGTTTCACTGTAGTACATAAAACTGTCCACTGAACAAAGATGTGTGTCTAAAAAAAAACAAGAGGCACTTAGAAATACTGCATTAGCCATTCGATTTTTATTTATTTATTTTTTTCCCCTGGAAAACATCCTTGTAACTAAATCTTATACCAGGCACAAGAGTTCTGCAGCAGTGAACAGCTTAACTGCTTGAAGCGGTAGCTCAGTTGGTCATGTTCCCAGTGTAAAACTAGTTAATTTACCAAAAATGCATTGCAAATTACACCGCTTAAGATAGCCTAGGAATAGATCACTCCTTTGTGCTCTTAAATGCTCCATACATACAAACAATTACATTCACTCAGTTTTGTAAACAAGTAGCTGTGTCCCTGAGCATGCTCAGTGGGGCTGTGCTAGAGACACCGAAACTGCAATCACAGTTGTTTCAGAATAAACTACTTTGGCTGTGTTCATTGTAATAAAAGCCTGTGTCACCCAATGCAACTGTATGGCTCTTTAATGTCTTTTTAATAGCTTTTGGATAGTAGTGGAGATCTGTGGCACAGAAGCTACATCAAGCTGTGGTTACACAGGCCGTACTTGTTAGCAGGATAAATTCACTGTTGGTTTAGGTCTCTTCAGGGGATTTGTTGATAACACTGAAAAAAAGAAACAAGATAATGCCAGTTTTATCCTTTAAGGGTAATTATACAGCTCTGAACAACACAGACCAAATACTCCCACCAAATTTAAAAATGCCCCTCACTGGCAGAGAAATAATGACATCTTATTCGATCACTGGGAGCCGTCAGGCCTAAGGGTGTGTGACAAAGGCAAGATGGAGGCCCAGACGATCAATACTTCAGTCTGTATGAAGCAATAGGCATTAAATACCCCTCTTTCTGCTCCCTTAAGAAAAGAGCAAACATATCAATCAAAACCCAATCATCCACGCCCACTCCACACACACTAATCTCGAGGCTCTGTGCCATCTGTCCCATGAGATATAACCGTTTTTATTTTTTTAAATCTTAATTGTATTATTAGAATTATTTAGAATTCAGACATGTACTGCACATTTTGCTTGTAGATGCTTGGGTGACCTTAGTAAAGGCTAGAGGCTTACAAAGCGAATGCAGTATGGATTCAGTAGTGAGGATTTGGCCCTCCCCCTGTGGAGGAGTTTATGAGAAGAGATCTTGCAAATGACTGTTGACAGGGCAGGGGGCATTCATCAAGAAAACAAGCCACATGAGCACAGAGACCAGAGTTAGGGCTAGAATGAATCTCATGGAAACAAATCTAATCTAAGCTCTGCCAGAGAACCCATTTATAATGTTAAGATCACAGCATGAATCCACAGAGAGGAGTGTAAGGGGGAAGGAAAGAGAGAGATATATACAACGGCAGAGGTAGAAGGGTACCAACGGAATAAATGAATGTATAAACTTTGTGGTTGGAATGTAGTCGTTTGGGGCATTATTCTGTTGGCCTATTGTTAAGCAATGAGGAAAAGGACTTTGAAAAAGAGTCATTTTTGTATTAACGGGTTGCTGTCAGAGAAGTTACAATTTCCTAATGGTTTTGGCCCATTTATAAAACGCAGCCTCACATCCTCTGCACCACCTTGTTTGCAGACAACAGCTCTCTCTTAGGTAAGGCTGCTTCGTATCGAGCAATGGCAGCATTCTCTGTCTTCCACAGCAGGTTGGTCTTTGACAGTCCTGTCTGCTGACTGATCCACACAACCAAAACTTTGAAAATGGAATGGAAGTCAAGCGGTAGATGGGACTTGAATTCATCTCTCATCTCATAACTGAAATGCATTTGACAGAAATGCTGACAGCGCAATGAGAAAATGGTTCTCCCAATGTATGTGCAGTGCCCCAAAATAATAATAATAATAATAATACTAAAAATGTCGATACATTTAGACGTTGACATGGTACAGTATTTGCTGTGCTTTCCCCAGAGTGCTTTCACTGTAGCAAACATGTCATAACCGATATTTTTATGGTTATGTAAAATACTCAAACACTTGGTTAATTTTGGCAATATTTGTCAAAGCCTCAATCTTTTCCTGTCCAGGTGGTTTTAGTAGTCTAAACAGTGTCATAATCATAATCCTGCACTTTGTATGCTCAGCTTGAAGCCTGCCCACCTTCTTAGGTCTTCTGTCCAGTATGACAACATAACATTTGCATTAGTTTTGGGGAAAAAAAATATCAAACATAATGTGACATGTTCTCTTTAATCTTCCTTTTGATGGATTTTCACGTTACTTGTAATGTCCAAGGACAACAGATAGCTCTGCCCTCTCTTTTCTTTTTATTCTGGCTTTAAATGACTAATATCAATGCCTAAGAAAGTGCCCAGATTGGGTGAAATCCTGATTCTTTGAATTAACTCTTGACATTTCTATTCATATTTAATTTGGTTTGTTGAAATGTCACAAAGGAGACACTCACCACACTTTTTGACACACACAACAGTTTGTTCGAATTAACAGTGGACTGGTATGTAACCATTCACAACACACTGCCGCAGAGGGCAACAATATGGAGAAAGTCCTGGAAATGATAAGAGAAATACAGTATATTCTGGTCTAAAGAACCAAAGAAACAATGTCTCATCAAGTTGATTTCAGGTAAAACTGATAACAGAGTCTCGGATTGGTTGTTGCTACAAGCAATTTGGATGAGGCCCTTTTTCTTCTATTCTTGTTCTCGACTGATGAAAATTGGCAATCATATAATAATCCACTTAGGAGCATGCAAGCTTGCTTCACAGCAGACTCAGCAGCAGTTTTCACTTCAGAGGCCATGACCACCTCGGGCTGCTCTATCATGAGCTCTTCCAGGCCAAACGTAGAGCTCTCATCTTAGAGCTTCCTGTGTAATCCCAGATCAAAGGTCCCAAGGAAACGGGAATGGATTCTTCGCTCTAACAAGCACACTTTCTCAGATGGAAGAAATTGAACCCATTTTTCTTTATCTTCCTTCTGCAGGTTAGCTCACTCAGTACACTCAAAGATAGGCCTTGCCATGATAGTATGAGCCTTTTTTCATTGCAGAACATACAGGAAGATAGGGCCTGCAGTCTCTCCGGCTGTTTGATGTCTGCTTCGACCCCTGTTTTCATGCTCCCCAGAGAAATGCCTGATGATTGGCAGAAGAGTTTTAAGATGGAAATCCATTTTGAAAGAAAGAGGTGTCATGAAGGACTTGCCAGGACTTTTCAATGAAGCAGATTACTTTATTGGCATGCAGTTAACCTTGACTAATAATGCACAACATAACTCATGTTAAAAACTTCTTTCTCAGTGTTCTGTTATCAACTTTCCCCTCTGACAGAATGTTTAATGATATAAATATAAATAAAACTATTGCTGTGATAGCCTGGTGTACTTCTCAATATATTACATGACACTCAGGAACTTTATTCTTTTCATTTTTTTTTTACACTGTACTGTGAAAAAATATTCTAAAGTAGTAACCCATTTTGAAAAATTCCTCAGTGGTGTGAATATACAGTGCAAAAAGTGCAAGTATGAAACCAATATTTTAGCATGTGAATATGGGAGGTGTAAAGATTAAAGGATCAGTTCATCATTTTGGAAAATGCACTTATCCATCTATGTGCTTTGTACATTAAATACAGAGCTGGAGGCAGAGGCATATTTAAACTACAGCCTAGCATAAAGGCTGTCACAGCTGAATATGACTGTGCACAAAGTTGAACAATATACTACCAGACACGATTTTCACCAAGCATGCTGGAGTTTGAAAATAAACACAACGCCAGTCTTTTCCTCAACATAGCCCCATTTTTTGTGTCCACTTCAAGTGCCATTTCATGTTGCAAGGCTTAGAAAGGCTCTGTGGTAAGAAGGTGTTGTGTGTACGCGATAGACACGAAGGGTGTTTTGCACACCTGGATGAGACACACAAGGTGCATTATAAAGCATCAGTATGTGACAACCTGTTGTACGAGTAAAACGCTGTGAAGAGCTTCTTCATCTGTCTCTCAAAAGTTTCATTACGACTGTGAGTGAGACAGTTGGTGGAAAGCGATTACATTTACTCAAGTGGTGTACTTAAGTGCAATGTGATGCACTTTTTTAGTATTTATAGTACTTCACACACAAATCTTTTTACCCTACTACATCATAACTAGAAATACAACATCCGTTGAAGATCAAGCGTTTTCGTATGGTTAGCCATCACAATTATTCAGAATGACTGACTGGGAGAAATTACTTTTGTATAAGTCTTTTTTTTTCTGAATAATACACCTTTAAAGATGATTTCATGTTTTCAGTGGGGCCATGATTCAATAGTTGCCTGTTGCATGCCTGTCTGCCTCTCTATCAGGAAATGAGAAAGAGACAAAAAACAGAGCGGCTTACTGAAATAGAGGGTTAGAAGTGTGAAGGGAAGATCAGAGAATGAAAATCTGGCCTATGTTCAGAGTCTCTGTTTCATGCACTGGAGCCTTTGAAAATCAGAAGGGCTGACTGGCAGCCAGATCTGAAGTGATGGAGTGTGTGTGTGTGTGTGTGTGTGTGTGTGTGTGTGTGTGTGTGTGTGTGGAGGGGGGGTGTCATGTATGAGGACAAATAGAAATGATGAACAGGAAACATCAGATGGAGTCAGACAAATCTAAAAGCCAAACAGACTCAATAAAACATCAGTCACCTTTTGCTCCTCTACAGCCTGCCAAAAACAAATGTGAAAAGTGACAAAAAACAAAACTAAACAAAAAAAATATGTTGACAAGAAAAAAGAAAAATAACAAACATCAGATGGTCATGATACTGTGCGGTTAGTGTGGAAACGAAAAGATTTTTTTGATAGTTTCTAGTAATCCTCTCTGTTCGCTTACGTTTTTCTCTTGTGTTTGAATGTTTCTACCTGGTTGTTTACAGAACTGAACACTCATTACAGAGGGGGACTGTTTTCTGCCTCATGTGGGCAGGATACAAGGGCAAATTAGCACACCGCCTGGAAATTTCACACTTTAAAACATCTTCACCGCAGCAGGTGGAATCACTTTCACCAGGCTGCTAACAACTTTGAGAGATGCACTGTGAACCCTAACATTATGAACAAATTGGTAAGGATATTCTAGCATAGCAGAGTGCCAATTTATGTAATCAATGTGATGGCTAGTTATTTAACTGCTGTACATAAACCAAAGCTGTGATTTTTGTCACATGGCCGTGGTTTGCTGGAGAACACCAAGGTCACAATGAACTCCCTCTTAACTAAACAATACGAGGTCACTTTATAAACATTTTATTCTTTAAGTGTTTTTTTTCCTCAATTGCTTACGCAGGTTACACAATTACAAAAAGTGACACACAAAACCCCCAACTCCACATCCACATTTCTATGAACCAGGCAAAAGATGTGCTCAATGGAAATGGATCACTGATAATATTTAAAAAAACAAACAAACATCAAAAACAAACACAAACTCTCCCATGAGTTTGGCAAGGTGATAATGAGCTTCACTTTCTAACTGAACACCCAATTCATGTCTTTAGAAAGGTTTGGAGGGACTGCCTCACATACAGACCCAACAAAGGGACTCCATTCTCTCATGATCCACTATGTTTTTACATTGAAAGTAGTTGTTTGCTGAGATTTTATTGTTCAAAATTTCATAGATAGAGCCTTCAGTGAAATAAGATGACAGAACATCTTTTCAACAATGTTTCCTCTCATCTTGTAGAAGTCAGTTTTGACAAGTGGGCACTCAGTAAATCAATACTATCATTTGAATGAATCAGTATGAGGTAGAACTGCACCACAGTCAGTGAAGTTGCTTATCAGGGTGTTTATCTGCCGCAGTGTGTAGGAGTGGACCAATAATGTCACCAAACGTACACGCAAGAGAGAGAGAGAGAGAAAAAAAACAGCTTTGT
The DNA here is from genome assembly GCF_020382885.2 of Scatophagus argus. Lineage (NCBI taxonomy): Eukaryota > Metazoa > Chordata > Actinopteri > Scatophagidae > Scatophagus > Scatophagus argus. The sequence goes on along the minus strand of NC_058512.1, from coordinate 14,638,805 downwards.
TCCTACACACAGCACAATTGTCATCAGACCTTGGATTGGCAAAGTTTTTTCTTTTATGAAGGAGTTTGTGTTTTGCTAAAAATTGTTTCTAAAGCGTAAAGAAATGTTTTCATTCAGCCTGTGGTGAGCAATTCACTGGACGCAGAATGACAGACCTGTTGAAATCAGCACTCACTTTGCTGTCAAGGAGTTGTTGGATTTATAAAAGGTGTTCAACAACAGGCGTGTTGCGTCTGTACAAACAGCGTAACCCTGACCTTAACCACAACCTAAACCAAGACAGCGTGTTACCTCATATGGCAGCGCATGTTTGGACAGCTTTGTTCAGAAAGCAGGTGGAGGTGTAAGTATGTGCGCTCTAAATTGGCCTCACTTTTTTCTGAAGAAGAGGCAAAATAATTGAAGACAGAAGAAAAAAGAACACAATATAACTGGATGTATTTATATTTGAGGTGTGCTGAACCGGTTTCTCTGTCTATTTCCTGTAAAGGTCTTCAATTTTCTTGTGTCTTCATTTTATTTCAACTCTTTTATTTCCACAAAACTTTGTGCAGTGACTCACACTACATAGCTTTTACAGTTCTCTCTATTAATAAACACTACTAATTTAATTTGGGTAATAGATGCAAACAATTTCCTTAGATGAAGCTGAACTGCAGCCCTGGGAAATATTTTATATTTCATTTATGAGTATGGCTACGTCATTTATGTGTTTTCTTTCTTTCTTTCTTTCAAAGCTTGGAAAAAATGTGATCCACTGGGACTGGTATTGTTACAGACATTAACACAGCATTAAAATGTGGATGTAAGCAATGAGGTGTCATAATTTTGCACAAAATCAGCTTAACATATTTCACAAAGAAGGAATTGCATTCAGCAGGTGTGTTGCAACTTCAAGAAAATGTCAAGAAATCTCCAAATAGATTGTAGATTGTAATACCAGTTTTGCACAATGCATTCCTCCTGTTTTGAATAAACGGGTAGAAAAGTGTTCCTCTGCACTTTTTCTTTGGCCACTGTGTAAGTCACAGCCAGCAGATTATTACAGTGTTGATTATTCAGTCAAGAGAGAACACTATAAAGCTGAATCTGCCTCAGTGCAAGGTGATTAACAACCAGTTTAAAACAAAAAAAGTTATACTTACTTATATATATACACTTATCTAGAAGTGTGGAAATAGCTGGCATGATAATTGTTTCTCAGTATGTGCAAATTGATAGAAGGAGCAGAAATGAGCAAATTAGGAAACTCACATTATCTTCAGCTTTACTGAATACACAGCTTACATTCTTGATTATACATTACAAAATGAGCATACATTAATGCAGTCCCAGTATTACAATGATTATGTGCTGATCAGGCCTAGAAATATTAGTTATTAATAAGAAATATTGCCTTTACACATCAGTCACAGGCACATTTGCCTATATATCCGCGTTTTTATGCATGGGGTTTGTTTTTCTGGGTAGTGGTGACGGTAGAATGGAGAGCGATCTGTTGAGTTTTAAGATAAATGGCACCATGCAAGAAGCAGTGACAGCAGGGGACAAATGTGTGTAAAGGCATTAGCTGCTTAACCCTCAGTGACAGGCTGCCGCTAAGGCTGCAACATGGTCCTGGAGATGGCTCTAAGAGAAAGGGCGACTGGGTTTCCTTGACCATGCTCTGCAGCAGATATGAAATAATACTGAGCTGTGGGGATTAACCTCTCATTCTCTGCTTTCATCCTGATGTCTATCTCACACACTCAACCTCTCCGCCTGTCGTTCTTTCACTTGATTCATTGATTTAGCCCTGTAGGCAAGACGAGAGAGCTGTGGTGGCAGGATGAAGCACTTGCTGTGGGATATGGACATGCCTGTAGCTAAGGAGGAGAAATTACAGCTTGTTATACAATTTTCAGGCAGTGGTAGCCTCAAGGCTGAAAGAGCACAGTTCCGATTGGAAGGTCAGCAGCTCAAATCCTCGAAACACCAGAGAAGTGTGAACAGTTAACGCTTGGTCAACAAAAACTGCTGAGAGAGGCATTCGAAGGGATACTTCAAGGACTTTTAACCTCATGCCATATATTAGCCAAATAATGTGTACAACACTTTCTGGGGACTGCTGTTGTCATCTATAGCATTTTGTTTGAAGAACCGAAGTTAAAGTCTATGATCAAGCCCCTCGCTCTTTCCGACAGCTAAGTAAACAGCTATATGCACATATAGTATCCATATATCCAGACATTTTTACTGTCTTCATATATGTGACAAAGAGAAATCACACAGTGTACAGTTTAACCGTGTATCTCTGCTCTGCAATATAATTGTTCACTCTGCACTATTAATTTAAGAGCTGCAAGGAAGTGGGGTTTGTAAAATGTAGCAGTAATTTGATGTGTGAATGGTTGTTCCTCTCTATGCATCAGACCTGTAATTGACTGGCAAACTGTCCAATATGTACTCTTCTTCTTGCCCCCTGTCAACCATGATTGGCTCCAGCCCACAGTATTGAGGGATTCACTCTTTTCTCTTTAAAATATCTCAGAGACAAAAGACAAACAAGATAATAAAGTGACAACAAATCACAAAGCTTATAATAAGAAAGAACAGACAAAGTAATACAAGAAATGCTTGTGTTACTTAATTAGGAATAATGTGTCATCAGTCATCATCTATATCCACTTCAGCTACAAGAAGTGTATGGCAGTAGCAGCAGCTATGGTAACTAATGCACAGGCACCATGTTTTCTCAATTAAAATAGAAACACTGTGTCAACATCTAATAATTCACAGTAAGTTATTGGTTACAGTCAATAAAACTTTGTGACATACAAATATTTTATTGCCAGTGTTCTCTGTTTCAGTTCGTTTTCAATACCAAAACTTTAAGTTGCGATCCACGGCATAAATAAGGCAACTGACACTGACCTGTATTAAGTCAAATAACTTTGCCTAATCAGCACCAAATACTCCAGTCCAATTCAAAATAGTCAAAATGTATACATATAGAAAAATATAGGAATTTTTTGTTCTACTTTCAGGAAATCAGAAGGGAGCACCACTTGAATAGTTTCAGACTGACACTTAATTGTCAAAAAACGCGTTGGTTCGACCAAACCATGTGGAACTGATTTATTTATGTGAATACAGAGTATGCACAGTTGATATTTGGTGCCTAGACTCTGACCTTATCAGTTCCCACAAGCACAACACAAAGCTCAGCACAGCGGGCAGCGAAGAGTGTTGATAAAAACACAAATACGTACTGAGCCCAGCCACTGCTGAAATCTGTGTGGGTACCACCCACCATCTGGTCACTCCCCAACAAAGCACCTCCACTCAGAGAATATGCCATTTAGTGAAATGAGATGATTATATACACACAGTCATTCAAATCCAACCATCCACCCTGATGTGCCAGAAAACAAATTCCTTCATGTTACTCTAAATACTGATGTAAGTATTCACATGTAACACTATATCCACAAACAGCACAATCAGAGCATCATATCGTATGTGCAAAACAAAAACAATTGCTTCAGCTGCATAACAAGTAGTGGTCTCACAATTTCATTTCATTGCACATAAACTACAGAGCAGAAATAAGCAATCAGCAGTCCCTGCACTCTTTAAAAAGCCAGCAGAATAGGTAGCCTTGTAGCTTTATCAGCAATATATATGTATATACACAGCACAAACAGCAAATAGCCTACCTTGTGAAGCAGGGACTTCCATTGTTGCAACCTGTGAACATGAAACATGGTTCTGTAACATGTTTCCAGGAACTAAAGGCAAAAGATAACATTTTGGCCAACTGTGGCACATTTACATGCTCTGTCCATGCTGCATCCATCATCCCACCTGCTCTGATTCAAAACTCATTGCCAGCCCCAGTTGTAAATAAAAAGAAAAAGAAAATCAAACAAACCGAAAAAGACAGGAGGAGGAGCCACACACACTCAGAATGCATTAGCTACTTATATTCCAACAATAACAGGTAGAATTTGAGAGAACAAATGTGACTGAACTACATGAGCAAGCTAAGGCAGGTTAACACAAATGCCATTCAGCCAAAATTGTAGTTATGTAGCTTCACTAAAACATAAAACACAAACAAAAACACTATACAGTGAGGCATAGCTGTTAAAACCCACCTTACCTCTATGTTAAACAAAAAAATAAGGCTCCACATTGCTAGTTTGCCTTCTATTAGTCCACTTCTTACGCACTACTTCACTATGAATGGAACAAAGCCATCGTTAAACTTAACAAGCTCCACCTGTACTTACCTATCCTATGAAACAAACACCAGTCTGACACATTTTGCAACCTCTGCCAGTAGAGCATTTGCACTTCCCCTCTTTCTTTTGAGACAAACTTCATATTTTGCTACACTGCAAAGAGGTAACATAGCATGTAACATCTCACTGCTGAAGTGCTGGAAGGCAGAGAGTTTCCTTATTTGACGTAAATGCAACAGAATTAGGAGCGGCAAGACTTTACGGCAGTTTGGAAATGAGCAGAACAGCAATGCATTGGCTAAGAAATAAAATGAGATGGGTTAAGTGTGGTATTTTTGGTTTTACTGAATAAACATTACATAAAGTGAATGATAAGCTGATTTCACAAGTGATCTAGCCTTGTCTTCTGATGTGAGAAATAAATACAAACAAAAAGTGACAAGAACAGTTTTCACCATAACATAACACATGGTAGTTTTGTTAGTAAGAGTAGTTGGGTGTTAACAGCTCGATTGTGCTACCGGTTTAGTTAATAGTTTGTATTTTAGTATTTGAGCCTCTACAGAAACTTAGTCAGTACTAACAGCTCCACTACTCTATGGAAGTACCTTCGTGACAAAATAAAATACTTGTTCAGTTTCTTGTCCTTTTTACAAAATCCTTTTCACTTCATAAAAATAAATGTTTTATGTTTCTATGACTTTTTTTTTATTATCAAATTTTCCAGTTTTTACAAGGAACATGTCATTAGCTTGATCCATCATGTAAACTGATTAAAAAACATTTAACATGATGATATATGTCAGGGTGTTTTTATGCATTATTGTTATGAGTCATTTTCATTGTTCATTGGTTCATCAAGATTCTATGACCAGGCTATGATTATCCACCATTTTGTGCAGTTTTAGCTCAATGAACTGCAAATGTTAAAGTATCTGACAAGTATGAACCTCTCCTGTCCACCGCCACGTGCCAGCGGCACGAGTATTAAGCACAAGGCCAGATACTGTAACAGAGATTCGGGATGATGGTGCACTCAGATGTGCTTTCAGTTCAGCAACCCCCCCTCTCTCAGAGAGAACAGTGTCCCTACTTCTGTCCACATACTGTGCCTCGTGAGGCCATATGAATCCACTCTTACCACACCACCTCTGTTTGGAGAAGACACTGAAAGTTGCTTGAGTTTTTAAGTTATTCTGCACACATTGCATGTGGATGTGAATGTTAGTATGTTAGTTGCCTGTCTGTGTCAGCACTGTGACAAATAAGTGGCTTGTCATTTTGGGACAGGCTCCAGCCCCGCTGCTGCCCTGCATGGGACAAGCAGTATAGATACAGTAATGAATGAATGGCATTTTAATCAGTTGCGTCCCAAGCTGTTCCATAATAATAATAATTAAGCTAGTCATTCTATTTTTGTCTCTAATGCAGGATATAATCTCTTAGTGTCCTTGTTTTAAAAACATATGGTTGTCAGAACATACCAATTTAATCATCTTATAATGAGAAAGGTTTGTTTTAACAAGACAGATTGGTTTTATGATATAACAGGAAAAGTTTCAAGTAAAAATCAGATAAAGTGGCTACAGTATTAACCAGAAATAGTAGTCATAAGTCATAATAGGATGAAAAAAATGTTGTTATAATATGACAGATGTTTTTCACATTATACAAAGAGAATGATTTCTTGTATTTTTTTTTTACTTTTAAAAAAATATATAATAATATATTACCATCTTACTTTAATTCATTTTCAAGTCAATTTAACATACATGAGTTTGTTTTTACTTTTTTTTTTTACGTTGCAACAAATGAAATGAACAAAGATATATTTTATTTATTTATTTATTCTGTCTTTCTCTGATATGCAAAAGCATATTTAAGATCACAGCAGGTTTTAAACTCCTGAGTTGCACTTGAATGGTCTTTACAACCATGAACTCACATCACATAACTTCCAATTTTTCACATAATTGGTACATTGTTGTATTTTATCCTCGCCATTTGGCAATCTCATAATGCCTTGACTTTTAAAAAGCTATAATTCAGATGAAAGATTGAGTGACTCACAGCCAAGCAGAGCTGTTTTCACCAATGGCCTTTTGAAGTTCAGCCAAGCAAAATCTCTGTTAATTAGAAGTGAACAAAGAGGAGGGAGTGAGGGAAGAATGCTGACGTTGTGACAGCAGTTTTCTTGCCCTGGAAGAAACAATGATCTGGTGTGGGTGCTGGTTCTGAAAAAAAAAAAAAAAAAAACGAATGATGACACAAAGTGATAGAAAGGTGCATGATGTGATGTTCCGCAGTGACATTTATAGAATATTAATGGAAATGGACACAGATATATCAGTAAACTTCAGCAGCGGAAGTATAGTATTTGATATTTGTTATTGCATATTCAATTCAATTTTGAAGAGTTATTTCAAAGACAGCCATTCATCATTTTCTTGATTTTGTTATTTGGCCTTCATATTTGCAATCTCTGATTCAAATTCAACTTCTTTTATCATTTCCTCAATCACACATGGCCTCTGACAGTATGAGCTCCGAGTTTGTTTTCCTTTTTTCATAGTCATAAGGATGTCTTAGATTTCTGTCCTTCTCTTCTTCCTCTTCTGGAGCCAGAATTATTGCAGCTCCAGCAGAAATAATTAATGAGAGTTTTGATAGCATTTTGAGTGAAAATTCGTGCCCATCAAGCTGCTCGGCATGGAGACCATTCAGGCAATGAGCAAGCTCAAATCCATCAAAAGATTAAAATCTTGAAAAAGATAATGACACAGATAACATGGATGAGTGAGTATATTCCTAAATCACCAGTGGTGTGTGAATGTGGATATTGATGAATCTGGATGTTCTGAAATCTGGACAGTACTAAACAGGCCATCCTGAAATATCAACTCAGTGATAAATTGCTGAATCCCAGATTCAACATGATGAAAAAGACACATACTCAGTCCTTTCCAGGACGTGTGAAGAGAGGAAATAAGCCTGACAGATCCCCATGCTGTCCCACTTTTGGTTTATCCATTGAAACATGTTTGGAATTGTCAAATTAAAGCGCAACATTCTTTGAAAGTCACTCCTTTTCATGCACTTGATGCAAGGAGACAAGCTGTTCCATGGGAATTGCAGCTTAAATGTCAAACCTGATAGTCTTTCTTCGACACAAATGGAAACATTACTTTTGGCTTTACAGGGATGAATTGTCAAAGTGACTGCAGGAGTGTGTTCCTCCGAATATCATCAAATGCTTGAGACCATTCTCTTTCTCTGCAGAAGAAGATTGGCTGCAAAGCAAACCATTTTGGATAGCTCACTGCAGTTTTTTTTCCACAAGAGAAGCATCGGCTGAGTGTCTCTCTCATTGTCTGTGGAATAATAGGGAACAGTGGGCTAGCTGAACTTGAGAGTAACTTTCACCTTCAGCGTGGCTTTGAAGGGATGGACATTTATCACCCTCAGCATCCACAAGGCTTCACTGCTCATTCACACATTACCTTAATTACGATTTTATGAGAGGTCATTCCTCTTACTCTGCCACTTAAAGAAGTGCACTGTAGACATGAAAGGGGCAAAACAAATCACGTTTATTATCTCTGTTAACTCACCTAAATTCACAGTGCTTCATGTAGCGCCATAAGAGATGTTAAGAGAGGTAATGTAAAGTTGGGCTGTAAATGTACTCTCACTGGCAATTAAAGACTAATTTATTGTTTTGTATTACCAGCAATATTCCATTGCCACCAGCCCCCGCTCCCATCATCACATAAACTCATCTTAAGCTTAAAAGCAGCATTTAGAGGGCATCAAGTCTTGTTGGCCTAATATTAACTCTTATACATCTATGGTCAACACAGATGTTTAAAATAACTCGACGTGCGTATAAGCTGTAGGCAAGATTCTCTTTCTCTTCCAGCACATTAGCCTGCTGTTTAGGCAAAATGGCAACCAAGGTTGGAGGGCTTTTCATGTTAATGAATGCATAAATAAAAATCCTGTGACCATACCAAAACATCTGCTTGTTTTCTCTCCTTACATGGTGTAGTATAAAGATGTAAGATATTGTAAGATTCTGCCTTAGTACTGCATATATTATACTGTCTGAGTAAACATGATTATTAAGACACTACAAAGACAAGTTCTTACCTTGTGTCCCTGCATTATACTTTCAATCTTTTTCTTGGTATCTTATCTTGGTATCAACCCTGTCACCTAAAAATAAATACATTTACTGTACACCTCTGTCTTAGCAGCTAAGTTGTTTTTTTTTTTTTTTTGGAAGTAATCACCTGTATTACCTTTTTGACATAAAAGGGAAAAGTTTATAATCAAGATATCTGCAAAGTGTTCATTGCCAATGCAAAAATGTTCATACTGAACATTTTATGCCCAACAATCAACGTGCCAATAGCCCTGGTGGAATATCTGCAGGAAATCAATATCTGCAGTTCAATATTTGTCAGATATTTCACTTTGAACCACAAATATCAACTTCATGGGGATGCTGAAAGAAATTTCAGGTGATCACAAAAGTGTTTAGCCATCCATTCAATAGCTGTTTGATCATTGGCAGCTACAAAAATGCCCCAAATCTTTTAATCATATCGGTGACATTTTTTATACTTTTATACAGATCATACCTTGGGACCAAAACTGACAGAACAGAAAACAGAGCCCTTTTCCCTCCACCATGTAATCCTTGTGGTCCTGTTTAGACCTGGTATTAACATACATCCTGAATGATCTAATGACATGCGTAATACCCCCAGATTCCTTTAAAAAGTTGTGCAATTTTGAGAGCTGTTGAATCAGGAAAAACTGCCCAAACTTTGATAAAAAGGCTGTAGTAAATTCTGTCTGTGCACTGTTGTAAATTCTGCAAAATCTGCAAAATTCTGCCTTAAATGCAATAAATTAAGTTGGTTCTTTTCTTGCAAAGAGCATCACTGCAGCAGCCTGTCTGTTCTGTGTGTAAAGTGCATCTTCCCTAGCAACATTTTGCAGCTGTTTTAACACAGTGTTTCAACTAATTTCACCCTTTGCACCAAGTTTATGAAAGAAGACAACATATTATTGATATGTCAAATTTTACAAATGCAATAAAGAGTGACCAATATTGATGACTTGTCGCCCATGGTGAAACTTCCCACACTGCCTTAAAACATCATGAGCTATTGAGTTAAGAGAAATTTTGTAAACTTTGTGAAAAACCCTATCTATGACAAATTCTTAATTATTTGGGCCTTTTGTAAATTCAGCAAATTGTGAAATTATGCCTTTGCATTTTAGACTTTGGTGGACTATCTCTATATTTCCAAAAATACCACAGTCCAAAGGCTGGGATCACCTCATTTGTGATGCCTCTTCCCCCTTCAACAACACTGGTGATTCAGGTGTGGACAAACAGGTATCTACCTTTGAACTGAGGGATGTGTCCAGTCCCGAGTGGCTGTGGTTCTTGATGTGGTTGCAGAGACTGTGTCAATTCAAATCCCGGACCAGCTCTTTCGTGAAGACTCCCTGACAAACTGTCTTCAAGTTGTATGCAAAATTCTGATGCACAAACTTTTAGTTGACTTTCCAGTAAATCAAGCTTGAGGAGATAGTGGTTTGACTATTTTCATTCAGAGACCAACGATTAGGGCTGGAGAAATGAAAAAGCGCTTGAAGTGGCATATCTTTGATAGATCCTGTAAGTCAGAAAGTGCTTTAACATGAGTTATTAGACTGTGTGACAGGTGCAGTCAATACTGAGCCAACATCACTCTGGATGCCCTGTTCTGTGGCAGTAATCTGGCAATCAGGCTGGATCAAATACAGACGTGTCTTGCTTCATCACTCTCCTGTGTAATGCAAGTCTGTCCAGGAGTGTGAGCAACACCTTGGGGTGGAGAGGAGTGGAGAGATGAGGGAAGATGGGAAGGAAATGGACAAGAAGGGAAGAGAAGAGAATAAAAGAGAAGAGCAAGAGTTGGTTAAGATCACGAAATAAGAGAGGCCTCTGATGTCCTCATGGTTAATTTCCTCTCATTAGTCAGATCCAGGACACAGAAGCAGCAGCCTCATGCACTGACAGCTAATCAACTCCTCATTCATATCAAATGTCAAATCAGGGCACTGAATCTGGGTTCCTCATCCATTTAATATTGTGTTATGGCCAGATTTGTCTTCAGCTCAAACAATCATGTCAGACCTCTATCATTCTTGTCATTCATAAAATGAGCCCATATCCCCTTAATAAAAAAGAAATGAATAATCTAATCTGCAGATATTAGATCTGTCTTATTTGGAGAGGGTTAGAGGATGGAAGGAGGAGGGAGAGAAACCCTAGACCAATGCACTTTTTCAGGCCTTGGCCAAACAAAGTAGACCAAACAGTTCCTCTACAGGCATAGTTTCTGTGTGCACACAATTAATCAGGAGCCACAAAACTCGACATTCGCTGCTCTTTTGTCAACAGTATTTCAAAGAAACATTTGAGCCAGAAAAACATATTATGCTTAGCAGTATACTTACTGTGTGAGACAGTATCACACTGAGGTTTTGTTCTGTGAGTTCACACAATATAATTGCAGAGAGACTCCCAGATACAGATAGTCTTGTACTTTTACAAAGCACTTCTTTTTTCAGTGAAAGGAGAAAGAGGACCCTTAGCAAAAAGCAGTTTATTCAAGTGCACTACGAGTATACTTATTTCATACTAAAACTGAAGCAGCATACTTGAAGTTTCCTTTCTGTATACTATATTTTATATGCTTAAGAATAGTATAGTGAAGTATACTTGACTTAAAGAAAAGTCTAAGATTAAGTACATTAATACTTACACTTACACTTATACTTTAATACTAAAGCTTATACTTGTACTGTAGTATACTTTTAACTTCTTTCTGTTATAAATTTGCATGTTCAAGATCATATTGCTGGAGTTTAAAAGTTTACAGTAAATAGTATGTGTGCTCAATTGCATTGTCTTTATGTACCTTAAAAACAAACACAAAACCAGAGAAACATTTGACTTGACCTTAATGATCAAGTTCTAGTCCAGACAGCGTTAACAGTTTCAGTTTTTTTAACCTTGTACAATGGCAGTATATAGAAGAGTGTACTTGTGGTATACTTTAAGTTTTCAATAGACTAAAATGTGGACTAGAAGTATATAAGTAGTACACTAGTTGTATATAGATGAGTGTACTTGTGGTATACTTGAAAGTGTACTTTTGTAGACTTAAAGTGACCTTATTAAGTGTACTTAAAGTATACTTTTATAAACTTAAAAATGTTCCAATTTAGTTCGATGAAGTATTAAATTAGCATACTTTCTAGTACACTACAAGTACATGGTCCGTAGTATACTTGCTATACTTATACTTATACTTAAACTCAAGCATACTTAATAAAATGAACTTCAAGTATACTACTTTTTTGCTAAGAGGAAGAAAGCATGAATTTGGTTTCTGTGAGACAGAAGCCATGTCTTTTGCTCTACAGTGAAGAATAAAGTATCAACCTACAGCACAGGTCACACTGTGACATTTTTATCTGCATTGTGCTGACTCAGCTACATCCTCCTTGCGAGAGGTTGATGAGAAGGAAAGGCCTTGTAGAGGAAGAGGCCACGTGCATCTGTAGCTACTGTTATCATTAGAATCCAGGACTGCTGAGTCCATCGCTTTGCCTGCCTGCATGTACAGGAAATGACCTGTCTGTGCCTGCCTGGCACCCTCTCTGTCTGCACCTCCCACCAGACCCTTCCTCAACACAAGCTGCCGTGACCTTTTGACTTTCTTCTCACAATGTCTCAAGTCTCCGGAAAACGCTAGGCACCACAGTTGCATTGTCTTGTGACCTGTTGTGTCTGATCCATGATGCTTTCAAGAAACGCAGCATGAGTGTATCCACGGAAGTCTCCGGTTCCATCTGCTCGTGGGCCGCCAAACTGGCTAGGGCTTGTGTGGTAGATAAGAGGAAGTTATCATGTAAAGTTGTTCTGGGCGTAGTGCCTGTCAGTGATTTAGTATTTTTGGCAACACTTTTTAATGCTCATGTGCAGGGGGAAAATGCCCTCTGCATGAGGGAAAGTGTGACCAAATGTGTGAAAGTAAGTAAGTAGGTTTTTTTAATCACTCTGACCACAAATATCAAATGTGCCGCTCACGTGTAAGATTTTCCCTGAGCTAACACACGAAACATTCTACATTTAAGGGATGCAGTGTCTCTCCAAAATACTGTGATAGCAGTTAGTGTGGGTCAAATCCATATTTATGAGCGACAGCCAGGCAGCATTCTTTGCCTTCAGCAGGCTGCGCAGAGCAGTAAATTGAATTCTGCCATGCAGCTCTCCCTGACAGAATGCTGAATAAGTGAGAGGATCTGTATTTTCAGAAAAATGCATGACTGGTGGCCCGCATACACATTAGAATAAAAATGATATGATGGGTGGAAACCTCTCATGGCACTTGACAGACAGTGCAACTGCACAATAGCAGCTATTTTAAAACCGTTCACGACAAAGAAAATGCTTTTAGATTGTCACTAAAAGGCAAAGATTAATAGTACTAGGATTTATTTAGTCTTGGGGAAGCAGACTTTGAAAAATTCTGTAAAATACTGGACAGCATCCAAAACAGATAAGTGCAGTGTAAGTAAATATTTTATTTACTCCACTCTAATTTTGTCAAAATATCACAGATTGAATTTCTTGCAGCCTGGGATACAAAAATGATTCCCATTGGGTTTTTTGTCTAGCAAACAGCAGCCTTTTATTCTTTGAATTAAATTTCTATGATACTATTGCAATGTGGATTATTATGCATGATTAATAATAGCCACAGTAGTATCATTTGTAACGTCTGGCAGAAAATAATTTGGGGCTGTCTGAATGGGAATTAGAGCAAGCAAGGGTTATCTTGTGCAAAACAAAACATTGCTGGGATCTGCGCATGCATTATCTTGCCAGTTATCCAGGTCAGGCGCACAGGGGCCAGGGAGCAAATTAGAGTGCCCACTTATTTGTACATAGCTGTTCCTGGGGGATCTCATCTGTGGTCATCTGTGTGAAACCCCAGATTATAGTTTGGACTACAAAGACCACCAGCACACAAAAGTGCATCTTAAACATAACATTCATTATCAGCGTCAACAATTTTATATATTACATCCCCCAAATGGGTTTAAACAGACTTGTATCATGATCACTTGTTTGTATAAGTTCACACAGCTATTTAAAGATCACAAAACAACTTCAATTCAGTGGAACAGAAGATACACAAGGACAATGGAAACATAACAGGAACAGCAGACTGCAATTACAGATAGGCTCTTTAATTAGATGTTTGGCTCTATGTCCTCGTTTAAAATTCCCTTGTTGCCAACTTGGGATTGTTCTTCAGCATGTATCTTCCTGTGCTCATCGTTCTGCTGCCATCGATTCATATATCAAAATGCAGTGCTGTATTCACCATCTTCGTTGCTTTATTCCTTCATGCTGTTTTTGGATCTAGTGCTCTACCACTGCTTCAGTGCACTTTTTTATTCTTTTTATTTTGTTAATACAACCATGGAGAGACAGCAGTGATTGGCAGAGATCGCGTCAGTGAATTCCAGTCCAAAGAAAAGCCATCCATGCAAGAACTCCCACAATACTTACAGAAGTCTGCTGATTTGTAAGGACTTGCTTGTGGATATGGATGACAGAACTTAGTTAGAAGAAGATACTGTCTTTTGGTAGTGTAGAAAAAAAAATTCTGAAAGACATGAATGGCACAATTGTCTTTAATCCACTTTGAGTTTTCATATGTAGCAGCGAGGCAAAGGATTTGTCTGTGTAGCAGTGGGGGTTCTGCCCATCATCTGTCAAAAGTGCAGTCAGTACAGCAGATCACAGCTTTTGAAATCGGGTGTTGTCTCTCAGAACATTTTTAACTATTGCAGATAGATAGATAGATAGATAGATAGATAGATAGATAGATAGATAGATAAATAGATAGGCTTTTGTTTTGAAGTGGTAGTTCAGTGCTCTTTTGTATTGGCTGACTAAGGTAACATGTAAGTAATTAATGTAATAAAACTTGACAGTGAGCTCACACATCCTATGTGCAATGACAGATTATCCCTTGGGCCTGTAGAGCTGCTAATCAGGGGCTCAGTAGAGAGCAAGGGAAAAAAAGATTCTCTGAGCTTTTGAGTTCAGTCGTGGTGGAAGGTAGAAATGGTAAGTGGTAAAGATTCTATAAATACGATGGGCAGAAACCAAAAAAGCAGTTGTGAAGAGCTATTACAAAAGGGAAGCAGCTTCTGAGGTCATCTTGATGCTTGAAAATAGAACAGCTGAGCAGATTAAAAGAGTAGTTGATGTATTGCCATTCGAAAAGATGGCTTTATGAGGTTATTTTTATGACATTTCAACTCATTTACAAAGACCCAAATATAAAGCAACAGGAACATTAAAGAGAGGGGAGGGAGGGACACCACACATATGTCAGACGTGAATCTGTGACATCAAAAGCACACAACACGCTCACCAGCTCAAGATTCTTCTGGCCTTGTTTCTGCTTCAGGTTTGAGTTCTGCACATTTCAATGAAGCTATTTTTTTCATTCATCTGAAGCTCTTCAGATTTCATTTTAATCATCTTGTTTGATTCTGAACTAATTTATTCCTCGCTATGCTCCAGCAATATACTGTATACTGTGGAATGGAAAAAAACAAAACAAAACAACTTTTCACGGGTATTGCTGCCTTTCATGATGTAGGTATAGACATTGGGAAAAATGAGTGCATGCCTTCTATCCCACAGATTGATGTGCTTATTGTTTGGATCGCTTACTTTCTTTTTCATCCACCAGTCTGGAAAATTGTCGTTATCTCACCGAGACATGCTAACCAGAAAGACCTATGACATATAGAATTGAGAAAAAAGAAAATGACTAAATCTAAAACATTAAACTCTTTTCTATAGAACAGTCACTGCTCCTCAGTTTTTAGGTAGGTGTTTTCACTTGAAATCAGCAAAACTTTTAAACTAAGCCAAATAAACCTACTGTACATTTACAGCACATTTTCAACCCTTCTAATTTACTGAGGAAGATTGATAACTTTGGCCTCCTACCTAAAGTTGCAATGAAACCTTTGCCCTTGGTTGTGAGATATTGTTATTGCTATGAGGGTGGGTGCCTTCATCTACTGAGACATTTCCAAGCAGACAACAGATCGATACGATTTGATTTAGCCCTGATGTCTCCCTGCAGTATGATGCAGTGCAATATGATACAACTCAGTACAATGTGATGCAACAATATGAACATTTTCTAATTGTAATCACATGACTGTTTGCAAGAGGAAATTGGCACGCATGTAAAAATGAGGGGAGGGAGATGGAGAAGGGTGGTGTTAACGTCCTATTTGGATCTCATTCATAAAACATGAAAATTAGTCAGCTGTAAATAATATTTCAGAACAAGCAAGTGTTTATTAATGATGCATTTCTTTAATGAGACAGTCTATGTTAACAGTGGGAAACAAATATGTTACAAAAACACAGGGGGTTGGTCTCTTTAGAGCTGCATGTGTTATTATACAGAAAGGGTTTCACTTCTGTCCTCTTATCATGCAATGCAAGAACTTCATGGATGCTGGTGTAGTTTAAATTATCAACCCTGTTTCATTGCGATTATATCAAAAGTCAAAAATGTGAATGTTTTCTCTGTGCTCATTAAAAATCTGATTTTAAATGTTGAGCTTCTAATCATGAAATGTGACATCACAAATAGTTTGGAGGCCAGTCTTGTTAAACTGCCTGAAATACCTTCTTAGCAGTCCAGCCTTTTCTTCCTTTACTTGTCACTATACAGGGCACCACCTCTGGTGAAGTGGTGCCCTGTATAGGCTAGGCGCTCGGGTTCAACCCAAATTCATTCATTGCAATGGATGAGACTATTGTTTGATGTGATGTGATTTGGTTTATTGCTTAGTTGGACAAACTGAAAAAGGGTTTGACCAGAAAGTCCTGACAGGAACTAAGACTACTTTTAACATCATCCTCATAATTTATCAAGGTAAGATGTTGTTTGATATCATGATTGATATGTCATATTTTTGGGGGGGATTTTGCACAAAGATGAATATGACCTTTATTAGATAGTAATAACATTCAGTAATTACCTCCATATCCATATAGTAGTTTCCCTCAGTAGGTACCCTCAGCATTACAGAGCTGTATTAAGATATTGCTAAAACAAATGGAACTGCAGCTACACATTGAAAACGTTCAGCTGGCGAAACTCGAGGGGAGCCACAGGGAACGCATTGCACTCTGTTAGCACGAACCACGATTGTTTGTTAGAAATGCAAATCCCAATCATGACAATAATTTTTGGTTTGAAACATTAACATGGACATGCAACAAGGAGCAGAAGAAGACGAGTCATGTTGGAGTTACAGGTGACTGGTTGATCCCCTCCAACTCCTCAGCAAGGCAGCCGATTTTACTGTGCCCTGCTCTTGTGTGGAAAACTACGAGCTGCAGCATGAAATCAGACTGTGATAGTTTATGGCATGATGGAAATAAGGCTTTTTATTGACTGAAATTTATGAAAACAACATGATTTTGTTTGGCTGTAGCAAAGTAGCCAATCAAGAAGTATTTGATATAGCATTATAAACTGCATTTGTAGTTGCCATGGTGACCACAGGTGTTGAGAACTCAGCCAGGACTAAAATCTTGACTATATATTTTATGCTGTCATTTAAGCTAAGATAGATAGATAGATAGATAGATAGATAAAGCATCTGTTTTAGCTGTTAATACATTAACTGGCTCAAATCTATGAATCATAACAGCTGTTTCAGCATGGTCCAAATACTGACTAACAAAAAGAGATTTCAAACATATGGAGGTGATATTTAGTCTGTTTATTTCAGGATATACAGCAACACTTTCATATTTTATATGCTTCAACAGAAATTAGGAAGTTTACAGTTTACACACAACTTAAGTCACAAATGACCCTAAGAAGTGAGCGTGTGTCTGTGTTTCTGTGCATGCCTGTGTGTGTATGTGTGTGTGTGTGTCTGTGCATGAAATGAGGAGTAGATGTGTGAATGTGCTCATAGCCACCTTGGTGTTAATTGTGAATTGGTGTGAAGTTGAAATTGTGCTCTATTTCTGTTGTGCTCAGGGGGCTTTAACTTGATAAACATCCACATACACATCCAATCACAAAGACCCCAGCGCAATGCCTGCACTGTTAACATTCTGACTCTAATTAGATGCTTAACTGGACAAAATCTTAGTACACCCATGTATTGTTGCGTTTGGCAGATGGTATTTTGTAGAATTTCCCACGGCAGCATTTTAGCAGTGTGACACAGAATACCTGCCAGCAGATTCTCAGTGGACTGAAACAAAGAAGAAGAACACTTTCTGGACTGCTTTGCAACTTCTTCTTATTGCATTAACGTGTCCTTAAGCTGAAAAATGCTGAAGGGACTTTGAATAAAGTAGACCACATTTCAGAGAGTTTTTGTTTGTTGCTGTACAATAAACACTGATTAGCCAGAATTCATTTTTTCAAGCTTGAGGACCAGTGTCTTCCTCTGGCCTCTGAGGGAGATGAGGTGCTGCTGTAAAAATCAGGCTGCAGGGGAGTTAATGATGCAGGACATGCAGGTGAGTAACAGTTAGGTATAAAGAAGTATAAAGATTCATAATGTCACTACATCATAGGCTCCTACTGTATGGCACCTTTTAAGCCAGGCAACACTCTTTATATAATCTGGTAAAGTAGGAATGTAGATACAATGATCAAGAAATAATCAATAACTTTATGGTGTGCCACGGTAACATCTGTCTGTCTAAAAACAGAAAGCTATTGCATGGACTAAAACATGCTTTAGCTGTAATGAAGAAATGTTATTATGCTAACACCCTAAAATAAGATGTGGCAGCATTTAACTTTTCACTTTTGATCTCTGAGTAAACCATGGGAGACAAAATCAAGGACTGAAATCTAAAGGGTTCTGACTTTGAACACGGTGTGAATTTATAGGCTATGCAATAAGAGTAAAAGTCCTAACTTTTTGTTGACACAAAAAAAAACAAACAAATATGACTTGAAATATTTCATTGTGTGATTTGAAATTCTTCAGTTCACATATGAAATGATCATCTCTGACAACAACAACATACCCCTTTTTTATGGTGCAGTTTTATCAATGTAAAATGCTATTTCTGATGTGATAAAGTCACATATATGTGCTTCTCTTTCATGGGGAATGTAGCATAATTATATTTTGGGCCTTAATGGGATTTACTTACCTGTAAATGCCTGTGGGTTATGGTTATTTTTAATTTTTTCAGTTTTTGTGTGGTAGGATAGGGTGCATTTATTTCTTACAATAAAAAAAGGAAAAAAAGGCCCCTATTTGAGTCCACATGGTCCTTTCCATTTGGTACATTTGATGGAAACCTTGACATCAGTTTTGTGTACAATAACACACAAATTTCCCATGATAGAAAACTGACATTAGTGTGCTACTACAATGCCTGTGGGAAATCTAAATGGGTTTTGCTGCAATACAGCAAAGCTTCACATCCATCTTGCATTAGTAAGATCCAGTTTTATGTAACATGTGGGGGCATTTTACTTCTCATGTGCAGACCACAGCTGGAATGATTGTCTCACATTAAACAATCCAGGGTTTGAAGCAACCTGACAAACTTGGCGCTCATAAAGGACGAGAACAAGAGCAAATCGGCTGATTATACAGAATCCTCCCTCTCAGCAGGAGCTGCTAATTCTGACGCCTGCATGCGCAAAATCATTAATCAATGAATGCTTCCAATTATGCAAAAGACAGCCCATTCATTCATACAGTAACCTTGCTTTCAGTTTCTAGCCCATTTCAAAAGGATAGAAAAAGTGGGACAGAAAAGAAACAGACTCTGCAGTGAGGGAAAATAGAATGTATTTGTTATGTATTGTGGTATGTTTGAAGGACTACAGTAAGCGTGTTTTTAAAAGTTTAGAAACTCCTCTCCTTGTCCATTTGAGTTCCATTATGTTTGTTTTCATTATGTTTGTCCATGTCTAAAAACATGAAAATCTTACAGTGACCCTGTGATTCACGCTTCATGGCCAACCTAGTGAAGTGTTTTCTTGCAACAGAAAACATGAAAACTTTTGATGTGTAGAGACATAAAATCCAGATAAAAATCAAGTTCGACTGATCTCTTCAGCTAAAAGAGACATGTAATGCATCATTTCCTGCAAAATCTATTAATTATAGTCTTGGCAAAATTTAGGCAAACTTCACACTTGCAAATGTTTTTCGGTCAATGTTGGTACACTGATCATGCGTGCACACAGATATTTCAGATGATAGCTGCAATGTTGTGAGTCAGCAGTGGCAAAGGAGAGGAGAGGAGCAGATGGTGAAGAATTCTCAGGGTTTATTTCATGAGGCTTCAGCCTTTACGGCTCATATACTGACTTAATTATGAGACAGAGAGGAGAGAGAACCCCTAGAAAAAGGATTTAAAGATACAGGAAAATCTTCATTATGACCAGGAGAATCCAGGATCCCTGATAAAAATGACTCTGCACTGGAAGAACCTGCTTAAACAGGGATTGGAAGTGATAAAGTACCTGAAAATATAATCCTCTGTCTGTCATTATGAATGAATTTCATAGTGAGCAAAAAAATATTAGGGATGTCTTGAAGGCAGACTTAATTCAACTATGTCAGGCTTTGTATTTGAATCATATTGTCATCAGTCCCTACAGGCAGGGATTGCTTCTATAGTTTAATGAATGTGTGGGATATGATCACGTTATGACTTCCCAGCAATCTTGTGCTCCTCTCAAATATCTCATAATTTCTCAGCTCTTACTACAAATAGAAGAGTACCACCTAAGTTTATCTCCAGCTATACCACAAATTCAGTTTGTTTTTTTCTGCCAGACAGGGGTCTTCCTGTTCGTTGGGGCACTGAACATTCTTTAACCATGGTTTAGCAATATTAAAAGATGAAGGACATTTCCTATTGATCCAAATGAATGCTTATAGGCAGAATTAAGAGTAATGATCATCCATCCATCTATTTTCTTCCACTTTTCTGGGTCTGGGTTGCAGTGGCAGTAATCTAAGATATTAGCCAACATGTCCCTCCCAACATTTTGCAGCTCCTGAGGGATCCTGAGGTTCCTGAGCTTAACCAGATGAGATATGTAATCTCTGTAGCATATTCCAATTGAAACTCAGGGTCTCCTACCACTTGGTTGTGCCCCGAAGTCCTCCAAAGGCGGTTGCGATCATGGTTTGGAATTACATACATAAACCTGGCTTCTTGCCAAGCTTCTACCATTTTCAGTAATTTACATTCATGCATCTTTCATGTATGCAAAATATATCCGAGAGAGCAATTGCAGAGGGTATTTTGATGTGTAATGTTCGTGTGGTTATATTGTGTGTTACTAGGTTATCTCTCAACAGCATTTAAAAAACTTACGACTGCAGTAAACATCGATGAATACTAACCGGATTTAACCATTGTTGAACCTTCGCTTGTGGTGTTTAAACCATAGATTGTCCTTGAGCCTCTTGTGGTAGCAGCTCAATTTTTTTCCAAGCACTGTTCTCGGTGTTGTGACGGCTCTTATAGCACTGAGAAAAGGGCTCTTCATTGCTTTTGGGTATTGAAACAGTGTCTCCAATTTACACTTTAAATAGCGTAAATGCTGTAAACAACAAGTTCATAAAAGATCTGCAAAAGCTTTAACTTTAAACGGGAGAGATTAGACCAGAGCAATATCTGGATGTTACTTACACTGTAGCATTAAATGAGAAAGATTTGTTGTAAAACCTCTAAAAGTCACAACGTTCTCAAGGGGGTTCAGTGAGCCTTCCTGTTGTGGTAAAATCTTATATTGAGTGTGAGGACTTCAAAACAGCTCCTGACAAAAAAACAAAACAAAAAAAAAATACCCCAAGCTATTATTATGCTGTATCAAAGATTTGAAGTCATCAAAGAAGTCTTGGAATGCCACCTCATTAGAGCAGCTAAGCCTAAAAAGAAGACTGGGCTTCTGTACAATTTGCCTTACTATATGTGTCCTGCACTGTTTGTATCATGCCATGAGCAAAAAACACACATCTGCGTGTTCACACAAACTCATTTCAGGTCGGAAGCACGAAAAAGCAGACATAGGCCACAGATACAAAGCTCTGAGTGGCACTTCTTGTTAAAGATGGCGAAGGTTTTCATGCCATTGAATGACATCACACATCAGTGTACCATGTTTTTCAGTCACGAGTCTAACACTGTCGGTAAAAAGCAGCTGTCTCTCTGCTTAATGAAATGGAATGGCCTTTGCTTCAGTGTCAAGTTCTTAAGTGACCGGTCTCTTTCTGCTGTCCCCCCTGTTACTTGGACCACAGGGTTGTGTGGTCTTCAATAACCTTTGTAACGTTTGAAAGTGTTTGTCACATGAAAAAACGACATTGAATGAGCAGCTGCAATCGCAACATCTGAAAATGCATTTTCTTCCGAACAAGTTCTCAATTGATAATATGTCAGTAGGTTAGATCGACAAAAGTATGCATTTAGTACTACTACCACTTGGAAAATATGCAGCCATTAACTTTTACCTGATGCTTCAACAAATTATCCTACTTCAACCAGTTAGTAATGACTAGTTTTCATTTTCACTAATGCAACACATAGTGTCAAGGTATATATATATGCAAATGGTTGTATTCGTCCTCCTTCTCTTCAAGAATGGAGATATGGTGTGTCTTCATCTCCTGGGTCTTGGCACTACTCAAGAGTGGGTGGATGCTCCCACACCAGTGTTCAAAGTAGTACCTCCCACATAAATTTTCAAAAATCTGACATGTGATGATTTCTTATTTGCCACATTTACAGCTAAAGAACAGTAAGGTTTAGTCAGTTGATGATGAGACATAAATCAAAGTCATGGTCTCAAATTTGGATGTCCATCCATGGTGATCTCACGTCACATAACTTCCTGCTTTGCTAGTGAGCAGTAAGTTAGGCATTTATCATCTGCTTGAACTGTCAGGATTGGGTGGCGTCGCTGACGCAGAGAAAGGCTGAACCCCAATGCAGAGTCAAAAAGGCGCAGGCAGGCGAGGCAGAGGTCCGAGCATAAGTCTTTAATTAAACGGCAAACTCAAAAAGCTCACACTTACAGTGGCCTGGGAACAACAAAGAACTATGGCTAAAACTCCTGGCAAAACTTGACATGGCTAAGGAAACCTGGCATGACATGGATTAAACACAGACACTCTGACAAAGGTGACTGGGAAGACAAGGACTAAATAGACATGATAACGAGACACAGGTGACACACATCAGGAGGGAGAAAGCAATCAGGAAAACCAAAAGCAAAGTTACAAGAAAACAGGGCACACAGGGGAAGTGACGCTTTTCAAAATAAAAGCGGACATGACAAAAACCTTGAACATAATACATGGAAACACATGACAAGACAAACATGAAACATGACACATGGACTGAAATCAAAAGACAAAGCATAACCAAAAACCAGGCATGACATGAACAAATGACAAATCTGAGAGGAACCTCTGTAAACATGAAAATAAATTGTTAAAGAAAACACTCAAAATCAATACAACACACAATTTGCAAGTTTGACATAATTTCACATGCACTATAGCCTACAGCGACCTATGGAGCAGTAAAATGTCCATGCAATTTTGGGTCTCTAAATGAAAGAAATAATTTGTTTGGGTGGGTGACAGGTGGATGAAACTGTATATGCAGCTCTAGATGACATCAGAGCTGACTGGTATACAGCTTAGCATTTTGAACTCTGGAGACCTTGACGAAGGCTAAAAAACAAGCACACTGTATGTATGTTGTGAACTACCCCGTGTAGGCTTAACTTACTATCTAAATAACGTTCCATTTAATTACTGTGTCACTGACTTCAGACCAGATTTTGTTGGTCAATGGCGCAATTGCTTTCTGCTGTTTCAAGATAGCAATGCACCAACAATACACCTGAACACATCTCATTTTAAAACCACCACACCCATGGGCAAACAGATGGGCGTACATTTGCTACTAACACAACATGGGTGCTGGGTGTGAAATGACTTTTTGGGTAGGGAAATTTGCAATGACATTCGTGCTGTGGTGTGTGCTGCTTTGAGCCAGGTGTAATATACGTCCCGTAGTCTTCAAATGGATCTGGTTTAGTCATACCCTAAGACAAGGCACAAATAGTCAAGTAAAAGTTTCTGCCCCAGTAACTACAGCATACAGTTGAACATGCATGAATACTCTTCATGAAATAGTTGCAATAGTGTTTAAAGGTTACTAAATGTATAATATTATAATAACAGTTAAAATAATCTATACAAACCTTGGACAAGAGCAGCATCCTGTGTAGTAGATGGTTACCATTTGAACATAATATTGTACATCAAGAGATACATTTGTTTCCCGTACCCTGACATGTAGAAACACAGTAATTTTGTGGTTCTTAACATGACTTACCTAAGAGCTATTTTGAAATAATGCTTCATTCTGTTTTTTTCTTTTCATTTCAGCCAAACATACTATACACAAATAACTGCTGAGTGCTTTTACACACATGAATGTGCTGCACATAAGCCCACGCAAAAAACATGATGCAAATTACAGTGTGCAATTTCTGCTGGAATTCTTTTTTTTTTTTTTCCTCCTCAGTATTTTGGCTGCTGGACAGGAAAAATAACATTTCTTGTTGAGAAACATAGAAAGGAGTCACCCGGTCACTTGGAAGGTCACCTAGTAAACTGAAAATTGGTCAATAGATGGAAAAGCATAGCATTTATAACTGAGCAAAATCAATACAAACACCTTGTGCTGTCAGGATTCTAAGATTCTTTTTGTTTTGTGGTAATGCATAAAATAACCCTCCTGCACAAGGATGCCCCACATATGCGTAAAGAATATGAACATTTGTCATGTGGTTTTTGTTCCTCAGCTGATGAAACCTGGTATGGCTTACACTGTTAAGTCAGGTTGAAATATGTTCAGACAGCCTAAAGTTAATGGGGAAAGATGGCGGTACCAAAGATAGTTTTCCTCCAAAGATGGTATTTGCCCTTGACCCACATTTATCGAACATTACAGATGTTGCCATAATCACCGCAATTATTTTCAATTTGCCACTATCCCATTTCTCCTTGGTGAATTAGAGAGAACTCCAAATGAACAAGACTGCAGAGATTGTCCCCATGAATTTTAAGTGTCATTCCCCTATTTAGATTAGATCAGCCGCGGGTCACCTTTTCCAGTGTTCAGACTTTCTAAAGTCTTTAGCTCATCTGCTGGGAAAGTATCATCAGCCTCTGCGGAATATGTAAGATTAGTTATGCAATGTCAATTACATCAGTCATCAGTAATGCCACAGTGAACATTAGATCAGTTCTGAGTGATGGTGGGGATATTCTTCATGACCTTCCACTGGTGATATGTCTTTATTTTTCTGGTTCTCGGGCCAGGGAGCGGCTCAGGGGTGCAGGAGGTTTCTGTGTCAGGGAGGCACAATGTCAGGTCCTCTTTGAGCTCAAGGGATAGAAACCAAAGAGGACAGCTGCCGATGTCTGAATGGCGAGGCACACAGGAAATGGCTAAGAGACACACACATAGCTGTCTGCTGGCATTAGTATGAGTGACAGTCTTACCACTTTCCGAGTCACACGGACATGCATCTCCGTGTCAAAGAGGAAATGATACTGAACTACAGGTACGCGATAGAGACACATGAGGCAACTACAGCCTCAGGAAACGTTGTTTCTACAGTGGTAGATGGGAGTAACTGACCATAGATGTATAAGGCTCTTTTGAAAACAAAGCCCAGGGGAACGTTTCATTCCAATGCACTTCTACTATAAGCTCAAACATGAGAATGAATCAGATACTAACTTGAAGAATTTTATCCAGTTCTTTTAATTAAGTAATGATAAAAACTGATGTGGTCTGAAATCCGATTAAAGTAATTGTTAGACTATAAGAGTCAATAGCCATGCAAACTCTCAAAATGATGATTTTAACATGCTGATGCTATAAGCAGGTAAAATGTTAACCATGTCTACTATCTTAGTTAGCTTAGTTTATTTGCATAGATCAGACTGACAACATGTCATCAACATGCTAACATGGGACATGATTTCACATTACATGAAAAACTGCTGTGAAACTAGAAACCACCATTCAACCAACCAACACTGGTTAGTTGGGTTGCACGAACGTTTTTAGACATGCCTACAAAAACAAAATAGATCATATGGCTATATGTTTTCCATCCCTCTGAAAAGAGTTGTAGACCTGTTGTTCTGTGAAGTTCTTCTGTCCATCTAGTCTATTTCCTATTGGTACTAAACACAAACTGCACCTGAGGATGTTAGGAAGTTTTAAAAACTTTTAAAAAGTTAGGGTGATTTCTAAAAGTTTTAGAAATTACAGTTTCAAATATTATTCAGAAAACAAGGTAATGGACAATTAACAAATAAATAAATGATTCAATGATGGTGCTGGGTAAAAAATAAATAAATAATAAAAATCAAAGCAGTGTGCGTGTGTGTGCTTGTGTGTAGCAAATGTCTTAAGCAAATTCATAAGGACTCATTTTGTGGACACCATAAATATCTGTACATTTCTTGGCAGTCATTGACATTGATATTGCCATATCCAGTGCCATGCCACAAGCATGGCTAAAAGTTGTTGTTGTTACAAAAATGAGTTCATCTGTCTCACTGTATCTGTTCCACAGTTTTACAGATGTGTCTTTTGTAATGGCTGTCTTTGGGGGAAATGGTTTTTAGGCCCCAGGATATTTTTTTGTTCTTGTTTCAGTACTGCAGTTGGCTACTGGATCAAAGTGGCAGCAAGGTTGATTCTGCCAAATTGTGCCTTGCACTGCCAGGTGCCACTGAGCCACGTGTGGCTGAACATCAGATTGACTGAACACAGTTGACCTTTATCAGTGGCCTTTTGGCCAAATTGACCATGTTGAATCTATGGTGGTGGTAGCTGGTGAGAAACAAGAGCTCTCTGACTGACAGACCATCCTCTGTAATCAGTGATTTTACCCATCCACTTTCTCCTTAATGCCAGTTTTGTTTTTTAACTTCGTTTGAGATCAGTGATAAACCTCTGTTTGCTTTGTTCATCTCATCATCACGGTCTGTAGAGTGCAGTCTCCTAACTAGTTATTCTCTCTCATGCCGAATGAACCTGCAATCTGGCAGTCAGTTGGGTGTTGACTTTTGTCATTGCAGCATGTTACAGTTGCAACTAAGTACAACAGAAAGCGTGAGGCAAAGTGACGCAACATATATCAGCTCTATGAAGTGACCTTGGTTTGTCAGGCCTTAACATCCTCAGAAGTATCAAGTGCTACTGGAGAGGAAGCGATCTTTTTCTCCCAAATAAGTTGTCATACTAAATGCCTACTTTTTCTTCCACCCAGAAACTTCAGCTGAGCTTTGCTTTGCTTGCATCATCCATCCAGTCCCTGTAAATACACGGGTATATTGATTGAAAACAGTCAGAGTGTGGACTCATCCCTTTGATCTTTCCACCGCGCTCCTATGCAGTATTTCCCCCTCCGTAGTCAGGTCATTAATCTTCCCGTTATTGGAGAAACGCACTGACATCTCTCCATAAAATGGCACTTAATTTATGCATTATTTATGCCTCATTTATGTGCTCAGGTCCTCCAACTATTTATCAAATGTCCCCTCTTATGTCAAAACATGGAAATTGAGCGCTGTTACTCATGATACTTGCAGCAAACACATCAGTGGACAGGAAGTCACTGGGGACCTCTACTCACTGTCACAATAATGTCTCATCCAGGCGACTGTCTGGCAGGAAGAGCTGCTTTTTAGCTAACTGGTAACCACAAGAGGGACATTGCACAAAATGATGCAATGCAGTTCAACACAGATGAAGGAAGAAGACACCATTTCTTCTCTATGATTAAAATTTGTATGTTAAACCCTATATACAAGCATGTTCTTTTTGGTATGTTTGAAATACTGTTTTCCAGCAAGGCAAAAATTATGAATAATTCATACAGTGCAAACATGTTAACTCCATGAATGGAGCATACATGAAGAGACCCTCATGCTGGCTGTGTGCAGCAGTGTGTGACAAGCCAGAAGGCGATGCTGCTCAGTCCTCACCATCCCACCCCTCCTCTTTTATCTTCCCTGCATCGCCTCGGGAGCAAGGTGTGTCACACTTCACAGAGCACCCAGATGCACTCACCTGCACTGCCACTGTAGCTACGCATCACCAGTTAGCATCTCCACAGGAACTGAACCCTCTAGATAACCTCTGTAACCTCAGCTGTGGATTCCTCACTGTCAAGCTGAATTCAATTCTAACTGAAAGCCAGTTTTTGACATATTTCACTTCTTCATAATGCCTTGGTATACAGCTCAGGATCTTGTATTCTGGAGACCTTGGGAAATAGCTTGAAACGAAGGCTAAAGAAAGAGGACAGAAATTATTGAAGGGCAGATTGATAAATAAATTTCAGCAAAATCCCTGCAGAGTTTCTGAACAAACATTTTTATTGCATATTTCATGTGCCGTTTTCCAGTGTGGGAATTTGCCAACTTCTGATCTAGAACTTTCTATGACCTTTTTCACTATCACTCAGTGCATTGAATCACTTTTTTACTTTGCATTTGTCATTAGATTGCTCTAGAATTGTTTGTAGGATTTTTGTGATCTCTGTTTTTCTACTTCCCTTGCCTAGCTGTGTGATATGTTTCCATTGGGCTGTATTGTCCTTGTTGCAGTTTGATGACACATTTTCTTAACCAGTTACAATTAATTCAGATTGACAGCCCTGATGGCAACATCTGAATGACCTGGAACATGGGTTTGATCTCACCTCTTGAGCAGAATTTTTATTTGCATATGTACTTTATCTCAAGTTTTTGTGTCTGTGTCCTCGTTTTTTGTTTTGTTTATTTTTTTCCCCTGTGGTGATGTTTGTGACTCATGTTGTGACATACAACATGAGTTAAATAAAACCCTTAAGGAAAGTACTGTATGCCACTTCAAACACTAACATACTTATGCATATTTCTTTCTGTACGCAGACACAGTCGTGTTGCATGACTGCACACTCACTGCATAAGCCCTGTTTGTCTAAGTGAACAGACATGAACTTCTACAGACTTGACAGTGAGCTCATGACATCTCTCTTCCCCACATGGACAGATCCATAAGGTCCTCTTAGAAAAGCAAGGGTTCCAATTTGTCAGTTTTCCCCAAGAGCATGAATCAATGATGAGAGAACTTAACCCAGCCACGGGGGGGTTGAAGGGATGGCTCTTCCCCCAGCAGCTGATGCATCTGCATCTTATATAAACTGTAGCAGATGTGGGAGCACTTACAGCACTTGACCGGCATAAAAATGACATAAAGGAGAGGGTAACAAGGCCACAGATGTTTTCTTTAGGAAGGAAGAAAGCATCTGTTTATCTGTTTGCTTCACTTTTTCCACCATGTAATTTTAATGACAGATGTTCCCATGTTATCATCAGACTGCATGGTAAAAGAGCAGGGAAATGCATTTATTTTCAGTTATTTCAGTCACTGTATTAGAAATTCAGTAACTTTACTTCCTTTAAGAATGCATTTTGCAGTTAAATCAGGACTGTTCCTAACTACAGAATTATGTTTATACTAGATTTTCCAGTGAAAATAGCAATTAACCGCAAATTGTATTTTTATTCCTAATTAGCTCTGATGCATTTTAATGTAGTGATTCAAAAACAATTTATCTCTATTGAAATTCAAATTTGATGAAAAGGGTGGTGAAACCCAATGATGTTTGATATGGTCTGTTTCATTCATTTTGATATTGATCCAAGAAACACAGAGGATTTTCAGCTGGCACACTTGCCTGAGGCGAGTGATTTAGAGGTTGGTGAGTGCAGAAAAGAGAGTGCTATTAGCCCAAGCAGTGATTAAAATCTTAAACTTTTGATTTTTTTATCCCCCTTATGGTTGCTTAAAAATAGAACATGTATATGGCGGTTATACGTACAACCCATACTCATTCTAATACTTCCAGTGAAGTGATATGATTCTTATTAATAGGGACAAACAAGAGTCCATAGGGCTGCACTGTTACCCTAAACAGTTACACTTTTATTCATATTTCTCCATAGTTCTGCCTGACATATTTTGTATTTTTGAAAGCTTTGGAATCCCCAGAAAACAATTGAAAAGTACTGTGGGTATGAACAAAACAGCATGGGGTTTGTAGCACCCGGTAGAATTTACAGGCTTATGATAATAATATTCAAACTATGTATGTGCAATCAATGCTAAATTTAGATTTAAAATTCTAATTTCTATAGCATAACTTCATGATGCTAAGGGAATGTCAAGAGTAGTCTGGGGACATCAAAAACTGCAGCACTAGGAAATTAATTGCCATGAGTGTTTATAGTCTCTTTTTGTCATTATATAAAGATAATTTTCTTGGTGGTGCAACATGCAGAGATTAGATTGCATGCAGTTTTGCTAAATCTTCTCCTCCCCATCACTGTTTAGTTGACAGCTACAATCTGACCAGCTTAACTTAACTGTTGAGAAGTGCGGTCGTGCCTCGGATGCAGCAGGAAATGTGAGTGAGGAGTTTGAGGATGATTATTAGTGCAATTAAGTTCAGATTGTGAATTGGCTAATGAATACAGTGGTAACACAGTGTGTAATATCAACAGGGACTGAACAGACAATGGAATATTTAGAAGAACTACCGGATAAGTAAAAGGAACAATGAAATAATCACTCAGCATTAAATATTTTTACAGAGTCCACTATAATAACTCACAAAAGCAGTGCTGGCAAGAGAAAAGGCCCTTGAGTGTTGATTTGGCCATACATTTGTTATAAAGTGTCTCCTTGATGAAAGCAAGGAGAAATACAGCTGAACTGAATGCGGTTGTGCCCTCTGGCCTTGGGCCTGTTTATTAATACGCATTACTTTTTAATGTCTCATAGTAAATAATGTATTGGAATTGTGACAATATGCAACTTGGCCATTACCTGCAGGCTATCAGATTGATGGCAGAGGCCAGTGCATACCCTGGCCCCTTGATGACAACATTAGGCTATAAATTACAGCTTAGATGCTAACTGTGAGAATTTATAATGCCAGCAACACAGGGGATAATAACATTCAGCCTAACTGTATGCAGCTTCTACCAGTGGTGTGTAGGTGATAACAAACAAAAAAAAAAAACAAGAAAAAAAAAAACATACACCTTGTTGCTTCCACTTTGCCTTTGATTTTATAAAATTCAGTTTTCACTTTTAATGGAAGTCCTGAGCGTAATGCTCAGAGTTTCCACTCAAAAGCGATTATTATTGCATCCAATGTGTGTAGTGTCACAATTTTTTTTATGCTAACAGGAAAGTTAATAATATGTGCAAAGTTGGACATCGGTCAAATTGTGACACTGAGACCTAAATGTATGAAGCAGCACTTGAAAGATAGCAATTCTAGCTTCTGCAAAATATTGAAGAAAATACAATCTAATCTTGCTTGTTAATATCATAACTGACTGACAGAAGTAATGCTTCTTAAACGCAGTGATCCTTTCACTCGCTGTAAAAAGAACACCATTATCCCACTTAATAACTTTATTGGACAGCTTTTGCACAGCAGAGGTTTTATTATGAATTTAGGGTTTTTTTTTCCTTCCACCTCTGCACTGTCCAGCCTGACTAAGTCGTTCCCCTATCCCTTAA
This sequence comes from Scatophagus argus, assembly GCF_020382885.2. Classification (NCBI taxonomy): domain Eukaryota; kingdom Metazoa; phylum Chordata; class Actinopteri; family Scatophagidae; genus Scatophagus; species Scatophagus argus. The sequence continues at coordinate 14,607,758 of NC_058512.1, read as the reverse complement.
CACAGCTACGCACTGTGACCTCAGCTGCACTTCTTCTCAGCTTCAGCTCATTTTCATATTTAACCTGACCTTATTTTGTTGCACTCACTGCTGATGCTGTCTTCCTTTTTATAATCTCATGGGCGTCGAAAGCTCACATTTGAATGCATGAGAAGCGCACTATGTGGGTGTGACTCTGAGAGAGAGAGAGAGAGAGAAAAAAAAAGTGCCCTGACCGAGTGTGGGTTGGCACTGAATATTGTGTGGAATAATAATGTGTGAGTGAGGAGACAGACTTCTGATCGTGTTTGATACAAAACTTAGAAATTGTGGTTTCAATTAGAGTGTGAAAGGAGAAATTAACACGTGGCAGCTAAGTGTGGGTTGCCTTGGCACCGAGCACTAAGCTTAAAAACAGTTAAGAGAATGAGATCTATATGTATGTATTCATACTGTGGGCACAAAGGCAGGCGGACAGGGGTTGGCGAGAGCATCTGTTCTCTGTGTAATGAGTGTCCCCCACACACATCACCTCTTACATACTCTCATCATTACCAGTGTTTAATTACAGACATCCCACCCTTGTTGCTGCCGAGGCTGCTGAGAGTTCGGTAGGGCTGGGGGTTGGTGGCTGTGGGCTGGTGTGACACACATTTATTCAGGCAGATCATACAGCACAGATGCACACATAAAGTGGGGCACGGCCGAGCAGGGGCAAGCATGACCTCTGTGTGCAGATGATCTTACAAACCACATGCTTGCAGTGAACCAGCTCTGGAAAAAGTCAGATTAAAAACGCACACCTGAATGGTGAGGTGCTGGATTACAAGAGAGAGGGACATAAAAGAGGAGAAGCTGCAAAGTCTTTCAGCCAACAGTATGACAAGACTGTCTTGCCTGTGTGATGAAGAAAGCCTTGTAGAATAATTATGCATCAGAAGTGTGTGCAGCTTCACCTGTGTAGAATGTCCTATTTCATTCTGTCACAATCCTTTAACATTTATTTGATATTTAAATGTTTGGCTTCATATTCTGCTGTTCTCACATCCATCAGCTGTTGCTGATGAATGTGCTTCTTCTGTGTGAAATTCTTAAAGTCTATTAAAAAATGCAATATCATTAATGTCACTGCATGATATATATTGTGTTCAGTGCAGTTTATGTGCATTTATTTAATTGTACTTGTAAATCTGTATGTACAGTAAAGTAACTTCAATTTTAGCTATCACTGTCATAAGGAGACATTTTGTAAGACTCTGTATGTTAGGACACAGGAAGAGTCTCTAGTGTTAGCAGAGTTCCATTCTCTTCATACAGCTTTTATGTTCATTACTTTTCCTGAGCTGTAAAAGTTTTACTGGCTTCTTGTGTTTTTGATTCTCCACATTCAGATTAGATATTTTATGATAATTTACAGCTCATTATCTTGTGAATCAGATACTGGTGCAAATGGATGTAAAAATCAAATAATTGCAAAATTGAAGCTAATATGGTTTCCAATAAAGTTTTGACTCATGTTATCAACACAGCTGTGCTACTTTTCACAGAGAATCCATAAACAATGGCATGTGACGGTTTTTATTATTTTAGATCTTTCATCAAGCTTCATTACTCAGACTGTTATTTACACATGGTAATTTTCCACTTCATTGCCTATTTCTTTATTACAAGCAGATGAACGGCATCCCAGCCAGCATATGCCTATCAGCCTGATGGGTTGGTCTTCATAGGACAGCATGTGTGTAGCAGGGACAAATGGGAGGACATCTATAGACTTATCATGGGCGATAACTGTGGGCCAGAATGGACATATTAATTTAGAAGCACTTGTCACTACAGTCTGAAATACAGATGAACATAACCGTGTGGGCTGTTTTGTTGAGATCCAGTCGGACGTGGAGGTTTTGACCAAAACCTTTCCATAAATCCTGACACTGGAGTTGTTGTGAATTGAGTAATTCCTAAAAAAAATCAGTAGGTATAAATAAATAAAAAAACAAATTTATCAGTTTATTTTGTTTATTTTGATTAATAATGGAAAAAAAAATAAATAATACATAATGTAGATAAACTCTTCACTTAATCTTTGATCATCGGCAGCTTACTTGGAGTTTCCAATGTCCTGTTTGTAGAAACAAAATTGGACTGAAAATCTGTTTTCAGATTCAGACCCCTCATATTTTTTTTTTTTAAAAATGTGGCATTTGTTTTTTTTTTTATTATTATTATTTTATAAGAGAATAAGTAATACAATCCTCTGAGCCCTGGTTCAAGATCTGTTAAGCTGACAAAGGGACACACAGCTATTTATATCAAATCCCATCTGGCAAGCAACAAAATTGGTAGTTTGATCATCCTCTTTAAAAATCACTTCTTGACCCCTTCGACATCCCGTGTGCCTTGCCATTGTTCCTTGAGGACAGTTAAAGAGCTGCTGAGTCAGGCGGGCGTTGGAGGTGACAAATGTTTCTCCATTGATGTTCTGCAGATGATTTACAAGCTCAGTTAACTAGGGGAGGTCTGCCAGGCAGTATGTGAGTGAGTGAGTGTGTGAGTGTGTTTGTGTGTGTGTGTGTGTGTGTATGGAAGGATGCAGTGGCGAATAAACAGGTGTAAATCAGTCTCGCCACATTTTTGTTTGAACTTGAGCTCACTCATTTTTGTTGAAGTGACACTCTCAGTAAGATTATAGTAATAGCCCTTACTGCGGATGTAATTAATTAAAAAACAGCAAAGAAAAACACACAAACAAGCTCTCTTTTGTTTCATATCCCAACTCCTCTGAGGAAGTTGGGGAGGTGGAAAGAAAATGAAATATTATGGATCAAAAATGCTACACATGAAGTACGCTGATAACAGCTGCTAAGAAGGCATTTTAAACAACTCGGCAAATCTGCTCTATAGTTAGAATATCACATCTGCCGTAATCCGGCTTGCGCTACAGATATCCATATTTTGCCTACTCAGAAGATTCCATGAGTCATGTTCATTTTACCACGCGGATTAACACCCACTTGTTTCTTGAATAAAGTAATAATATGCCAAAATATTTTGAGTCCAAAATATAATAAAACACTTGTCAGCATATCGTGTACCTAGATTTAAAAACAAATGTTTAAAAGTTACATAGCTGTTTGTTTGAAAAGCACCAGTGCCCGTAGTTCAGTACAGCACACCCTATAATCCATCTGCTGCATGTTCATATGTTATTTAAAAAACACTGGAACTAATTAAATGTCTTACCATTTCCAATTCTCAGTGAAATATTGCCAAATTTTAACCTAAGGCTTTATGCTGTCACTTTCACGGTCACAGGTCGATATTTGTCGTTTTTGACTGGCTGCCTACCTCAAGAGGAAATTTCTTATGTAACAAGAGCCAGCCTGAGGGCAGGCTTCAGAGAGGGAGATACACAAGGGGTGTGCTGCAGATCATCATGGAAAATGAATGACAATCATCATCCCTGATTTATATTAGCTTCTGTCTGTCTGGGTGTCTTTCGTAACCTGAATGAACAGAAACCAAAGCTGGGCTGCACTGTGCAGCTGCTGTCATGAGAACCATGCAGTCAAGTGAGCAATGCTGTGGAGTTAGCTGGTCAGTTTCAGGCAAGGCCTGCATCATTTCTTGTGTGGGCAACCGGGGCTTTTAGCATATGCTGTGGTTTGTCAGTAGCTGGCACAGCCATCAGACACAATTGTAATTAATTCCCTAGACCAAAAACAAACCAGCACTACCTGTGCTGTGACAACCTGCACATGATTACTGGACATCCATTGGCCTAATATTACATTCCTTAGTTGACACAGCTCTTACTTCTACCCCCTGTGACATTTAGGAGCACTTAGGTTCTGGCAGAAATTAAGCTCTAGATATATCTTTCATTGAGTTTAGAGAGGACTGATTTGGATTGTTGATGTATAAGGACTGGTAGATGGAAAGATGGATAGCTAAATATGCAGGGCTCAGCACAGTTTTAAGGATATTATCAAAAAAGGATGAGGTTGGAAAGGTAATCTGGAAGCTGTTGGGATTTACAAGAATTAGCAAATGAGCTACCGTGTCATTCAAACAAAGGGGTTCTTGGGTGGACTAGTGACAATGCCGTAATGCCTCCCACGACACTGATTTAGATGACACGCCGACTCACAGTGGTAACAAATGCAGCAGTTTGCAATTAAGACTGTTTTCAGTCACCTTTTTTCTGTACAAAAATTTTTGCATAAAACCTAAGAAGGAAAAATCTCCTCCCGTCAGTGTTTGAGGCAGTCAGAAATGAGAGATTTGTGATCATTTTAGTGGACAGGATCGCAGTAGAGATAAAATGTTTGTTGTGCTAGGGAAAAAAAGAAGTAAACATATATATATATATATATATATATCTCCAAGCAACACAGAAGTTTAGTTTTGTGGCAGTGAGAACTCTGTTAGTCTCAGTGGTCTAAGAGCTTTTTTCAGGCCTGTTGTCAGATCTCCCAAAGCCTCTGCATAGTTGTTGTGACAACTCCTTATTAACATCTAGTCCTATTCTCCCTCCCTTCCGGTGTCTAATTCTATTCTTTTCCCTCTGTTCCTTCTTCTAGCTCGTCTAACAGTATGTTCAGGGGTGTTTCGCTTATGGGAGAGGACGTAAATCCACAAAACCGCTCCAGGCAAGGTCGTCATCATAAGCTCATTTCTCATCACTTTGCATAAAGTCAGCAGTCTTCACTTCATAATTACGCAGGACATCAGTGAATGTGGCTAAAGAAAATGCTTTGTACAGGTAGGACTGCTTCAAAGGCACATTATAATAACAATAAAAAGTTATCTAGGATATGAAAAAATAATCTAATGCTCATCTCATTGTGATTCTTCAAGGCTTTAGTAGCAGAGTTATTGTTTAAGTCTAGAAAAGAGTCAGCAATATGTCTTTTTAAATTTAAATGAGTATTTTAAGTGTATGCAAATGTTTGACATTGCAGAATGTACATAGAATTAAACTTTCTTTCAAGATGAGTTGACAGCTATTATTTATGTTAATATTATGTTAGTACTGTGCTGTGACAATATAGTATAAACACAGTAGTTACGTTTTTTCCAAAAAGCAAAGTCAGACCTATAAGCCACGTTTATATAATTCCATTTTATCACTCTTGTTCAACATGGTTACGTTAAACTGTACTGCTTAACCAACATATTATCCACTGCCTAACCAAAAGCAGGCCTATCATTTCACCAAAATATGTACTTAGTAAGATTAGCCTAAAAAACAGAGTAATGATTTTTAATAGACAATAGGTTAATAGCTTTCAGTTAACAGAAGCAATGGGTAATAACACTGAAATCCTCTCATTTTCTTTGTCTGTGCACATTCATAGGGTAATAAAGGTCAGAACTAGAATTATCATTTGCTATTTTCAGATTGCACGGACAAGTGGGCCTATTCAAATTTTTTTGGACCTTTATTTGTGACCCAGATATGTATTTTCATAACAGTGTGAAGGGCTCAAATCACATAGAATATGTTCTTTTGATTCTCATTTGGACCACTGTCATACATGGTCTTAAATCAGATACACATCTCGTCACAAAATTCCAAAAAGGAAGAAGAGTAATATTGATATTTATTTATTTATTTATTTTTAATGTGCTTTTTTTCCACTGTAATAGCATGACTGGTGAGTACAAGCTCAGTGCTAACATGAGGGAAATCATGTGTGATGTGAAACAGAGAAGGAGACAATAAAGCAGAGGACAGAAAAAGAGCAAAAAATATAATGCTTTTTTTTTTTTTTTTTTTTTTGATGATGATTCTGCACTCATACCATGTGCTTAATTACTTCATTAATTATCCTGCCAAGAAAAATTGGGGGATATTTAACAAGCAGTCATTAGTTAGTCTTCAGTTACAATGCACATTCACGAAGGTCAATACTATAAGTCATATTAAATGAAATACACGTTCAGAAACAATGGCTTTTGAGATGGATTTAAACATTGCCACCAAGAGCAATTTGTCATTTTTGTGCAGGCACAGTGAAATACTACCTTTCCTTTTCACATTCTCACAGCAGAACAAATTTTCTCAGCATCCTGTACTATGTATGCACTAAAAACGTTTTGCTATGATTTTGGTAATGCAGCTGTTTTTTGTTTTTATTTCTTTCCTTAAAATGTGTGAATAGTGAATACATCCGTGGTTGTCTGTGCTTGCAAACACACACCTTAGTGCTCACATCTGCAGGCATGTGTGCTTCTCTATGTGTGTTATACCATTTTGTAGTGATTAATGTTCCATGTCCCCATTCAGTGATTGGAGATGATATCCTGTAATGGCCTTTGTGTTGTAATGCAGCACTTGCACCCAGAGGGTGTAAACAACCAGCACTAGTTAAATAAAGTGACCACAGCCAAGGGAAGAAGAATTGTGCTATGGGAATCTTATGCAATGGCAGCAAAAGGTTTATCATTTAATTTTATCAATGGATTACATGAACTCAAAGGTATTGTATCTGTCACAGCTACAGAGTGTAAGGTTATTAAGAAAATATTTCAAATTCTGAAGTATGAAAATCTGATTTGTACCACAATACATCACTATGAATTGTTGATGTAGAAATTTTGGACTGTTGGACAAAAAGGCAGCTTGAGGGTCTCTCCTTCTATGCTTCTCATTTCTTTTTTCTGACACATCTGCTTAATCACAAAGTTAGGTGGAAATAATCATGTGTTGGTGCCCTGTAAGGTGTACCCTTTGTATTACACAATGTGAGGGTAACATCCAGTTTCCCCTTGTTCCTGTTACTACCAGAAGAAGCCTCCTTCAGTATGTACATGGGTTGATAAGGCTATCGCATTCTACATGTAGATAACATACAGGATGTTGATTTTTTTTTTCAGCTCAAATTAGAGCTGCAACTGCTGATTATTTCCACTATTGATTAATGTGACACAGTTAATTGATTGTTTAGGCTACAACATGTGGAAGACGATACAGCTCTGGACCCAACTTGTGAATACTCAGCATCACGAAATACATCACAACCATAACCTCTGTGAAGTTCATTTTTGGTATATCATCTCATGCAGTGCAGGAAAAGCCATGGAATCAGCCTACTTTGGTTGTGTAAAACGAGCCTTTGTATGCCGAAATAGCAACACATTGTTGTAAGACTTCAATGCTAACATGCCTACTTTTGGGTCCATCAAAGTGTGCCAACAAATGATTTCTGCACAGATTTTTCAGAAATTGCATTTCAGCTGGCTTGAGGCACACGAAAAATGTAAAAGTACCTTTTTTTGGTTGTTAAAAGTCACCATGAATTATGCCACTGCATTTTTTAATCCAGTCATCAGTTTAGTTCAAGCCAGCTGCTGGGCTCTGCTGTGTTTGTACCTTACCTAGTGTTTGAGGTTCTGCTTGATTTGTGTATACTGTGTGTATGCTGTGTGTAATTGTACTGCCATCTGAATGTGATTTACTCCCTGCAGCAAATCCTATTATTTGTTGCTGTTGTCCTATGTATGTGGCCTCCTGCTGCTGCTTGCTGATGCTGAATTGCTACTGCAGGATATCTGTAGGCTTAGCGCTCATTGGCATCTGCTCAACTGATGTAACCAGTGATTCATTTCCCTTCCTTGGGAATTGAATAATAGAATATTGTAGCTAGTGGTAAGAAGGAAACCAGATGGCATCCAGGTTGGCTTGTTTACTAATGGAGACCTTGAGTTAAACTTTGTTTACTCTTTATATTGGAGGACTGAAAGAAGATTGCCCAGCTAAAAAGGCGACACAAATGCAGCATGGAACCTGTTTTTACGCTAATGCATTTGGGGCTTGCCTGCCAAGTCTGAAGTCGATTGGATGAACATTTCTTGAAGATATTCGGAAGTTAGAGAGACAGACTTAGATTCTTTCCTTTGTAGTTAGATTTTCACCTACATCACAGACTTTAATGATCCTAGTAAATGACTGGACACAAATTTTCTTTCTCCTTTGATCTCCTTTAGTTTTTCTCTCTTTCTTTGTAACACCGATGAAGCGCTCGAAAGATTTCAGATGATTTCATGTTATAATTAATCCATGCTGTGTATGAAGTGACAGAGTAGGTAATAAGATCCCCTGGGATTAGATTGTGATGTTATGACTATGTTCAGAAAGTTCAAAATGAGATGGCAACAGAAGAGAATATAATATGCTTCACAGGCCAAAATGCAGCCAGAATAAAAGAGTCAGAAGAAAAGAAAAAGAGAAAGACAGGGACATTTGAAACTTCGAGAAATGGGGCTAGAGCCAGAGCATGTGCGTCTGTGTGGGCTAATGTGTGAATGTGCACACAGACATACACCTGTGAGTGGATATTAGTGCCCAAGGCAACACAAGAACAGTCTGTAGGAAAAAAAAAAAAAAAAAAAATATCAGTAAATTATGGATACAGGGGGGTACAAATGGAGTTTTTGGTGCAGTCAGAGTTAATGTAGCCTGCAGACTCACTAAACTAAAATCCTGCCTGTGGAATTATTAATTATAGACACAAACACAGAGACAAGTCCATTAAAGCCAAGTAATCCCTCACATCCTCGTGGAGATATACTTGTCCACCTGTCTTGTTGAATTGTAGAAGCATCCTTTGGCTTTTTACATGTTTAAGCAAAACAAGTAAACCCTTGTTATACATTCCTTTAACATGTCTGTGAACTTAACATGCTTACAAAAGCATATGTATTTCAAAATACTTCTCATTTATCAGTGTTGTATTCATGTACAGTAAATTTTTAAATTCATGCTATGCACAGGCTCTGATCTTCATACATTCAGACAGGTGCCTTTGTGACCTATGATTATAATCTACAAATATGAGAGGAATGCAAAGACAATATGATCCTTAAATTAGGTTTGAAATATATTTGAAATATGTTTTGTGTTGCAGTATTTGTGACAAGAAACTAACCATGGAGGTTGTTTTTCACATTTTCTGACGAACTAAAGCAACTGAATAGATATTGGTAGTGGTATCCACTGAATATATCAGGAATGCAAGATGAAACTGCAGGTGAATACAAAGATACCAATATTTGTGTATAGTACAGGACAGCAATTGAAAATCTCTTCCACTCTATAGTGACTATTGGCTGATAATTGTCATGCTGAGCTCATTCAAAACCAGTACATTGGATTTTCTTTACAAGCTGGTCACTATTTCCATGTGGCCTGTTGTAGTACAGGTGTGCCAAGCGACGTGGAATGTGCTGGATCATTATTGCTGTCTAGGGGACAATGGAAAACAATTTTGGATGCTTCCATTTTGAAGGAGCATCTAAGCCACAGAGTTCCAGCAAACAACTGTTTTAACTTACTTTTCATTTGTACTAATGAGTAAGACACAGATCACGTGTATTATTATCAAGTGATGATAATAATAACAACCGGTTGCGGAGGTGTGTTTGATTCCCACTTCTGTGATGTGCAGCCATTTGCTTTAAAATTGGTTGTTTACAGCTGACCTTAGAAAAATTCGCTGTCTGTTGTAGCATTTTTGTGTAGCGCAACAGTCCAAATTTTAATGTATTTGCATTACATGAATATTGTTTCCCATTATCTAGTGAAACAACATCTTCTTCCTCCTCCTCTCCTCTGTCATTTATTCCTTTCAACAAATATCCAAGGTGCCTGACAGAAGGTGGCTTTGTGAGTGAATTGCTGCTTTTGGCTAACCTTCAAGTGTTGGACCAAGGTTATTTCACACTTATGTATGAAAATACTGTGGGTGTAGTTTAATTATTGGTTCTGTGCTTGGAAGTAAGTTTACTTGAAAGGGCTATTAAAATGTAACATTTTATGCCCATTTATATACATACTGTATTTCCATTTTTTTCTTTGTTTTATTAGTTGGTTAAATTAAACATGAAAGTTAATTTTTGATCTTTGAAATTATACTTTGGCAAAAAATGAATTAATTATAATGATTTAAGTCAGTGCCCACTTTCTGAGTTTTTCTGGATACTTCTAAATGTCACACAACATCCGATCACATCCATCACATGACAAAAGTGATAACTGAGACATTTCCATGAAAACTAAGCTGACTCTATCCAATGATGAGGACTGTGTGACATGAGAATGAAAGCTCGGAAACAAGTCTTTTTTTCTTTTTTTTTTAAATGGATGGAGTTTGCATTTCCTCTGATACGGCTTACACTATATAGACAAAATTATGGGGGCACCTGACCATCACACCAGCAGGGACTTTAATGGCATTGCATTTTAAACACACAGGCAGCTTTGCAGCTACAACAGCTTCCACTTTTCTGGGAAGGCTTTCCACAAGAGTTTGGGGTGTTTCTCTGGGAATTTTTGCCCTTTCATGCGAAAGAGGAATTGTGAGGTCAGGCACTGATGTTGGACTAAAAGGCCCGACTCACAGTCTCTATTCCAGTTCCTCCCAAAGGTGTTGGATAGGGTTGAGGTCAGGGCTCTGTGCGGGCCAGTCAAGTTCTTCCATACAAAATTCATCCAACCATGTCTTTATGGACTTTGCTTTGTGCACTGGGTCACAGTCATGCCGGAATAAAAAAAGGGCCTTCCCCAAACTACTGCCACAAAGTGGGAAGCATAGCATTGTCCAAAATGTCTTGGTATGCTGAAACATTAAGGTTTCCAGGGCCCTACCCAACCCCTGAAAAACAGCCCCATCCTAATACTTCTGTCCATATATGTCCATATATGTTTGCATATACTGTATGGACATATATGCATATGATGGATTCATTTTTGTTCCAAGCAACCGATACTGTACCATGTGTGCTGCATTAATGTTTCACTTATGTCAAATAGATTTTCTAAATTTCAATAACTGAATGAATCTGATAGTCATGAGTCATGTCTCACCATCCACCAGGCAGTTCTTCGATAGCAAACCAGAAGCTGCAGTTCCAAACATCATCTGTTCATTCGGTTGTGCATAAACAAAACTGCAGTGTTTCCAAACACAGGCATGTTCATGTTGCCCTACATAAATACATTACTTAGCTACAATGCATAATTGCCGCATACACGTTTCTGCTCTCTCCAGCCAAAAATAAATGGGGGAATAAATAAACCACAAACATAAGCTACTGATGTTTCCACAGCATCTAATTTTGCTTATGAGCTTCTTTATGTCCCTCGTAAGGACTGCTGTCATTAAGTGTCATTTGTTTTGAAGACAGCGGGCAGGTAATTGCAAATAATGCACATATTGTTTCTGTTATCTTTGCTGATCCAGAAGATCAGAAAGGAAATCCACTCTCAAAAATAGGCTCATTAGGTGCATTATTTATTTATTTATTTATTTCCTCCCTGGAGAATAACAAGATGTGTGAGGAGATGGATGGCAGGGAGGGTGGAGGTGATGATAGAGTGGATGGTGTCTGGTTGGAAAGCAGCAGGATCTGCTAACTGCCTGCCGCGTCGCCTTATACAGCTCCTGTTCCTCCACGGTTGGAAGCTGCATGTACAATCAGCAAATAAAAAAAGGAACACCAACATTGTTTTGTTGCTGCCATTTTCAAGGACTGTTGAGACTGAATAAACTGCGCCATGAAATTTGATTCTGCTGGCTGATGCTTAATAAAGACAGACAACCTTTCTTCCAGTTGCTGGATGACTGGCTGCACAGCATTCTGCACGAAGGCACTGCTTCGAATATCATTCTGTATTTTCATGTTTTGCACAAAGTGATCATACAGCTGCTTCCATCATTTTTTACCTCTTTCTGTAGAATCCTGGAAATCTCACTCCGAGCATTTCATGTGCTGCATCACGTGTGATCTTAACAGAACAGAGAATGAGACATGCTGTACAGACAAAAGTACCCAGACGCACCTCTTTATGGGACTGTTTTTCAGGGGTTGTACTGGGCCCCTTACTTCCAGTGAAGGGAAATCTTAATGCTTACGCATACCAAAACATTTTGGACAATGCTATGCTTCCAGCTTTGCTGTAACAGTTTGGGGAAGACACTCCAGAATCTTGTGAAGGGCCTTGCTAGAATAATGAAAGCTGTTACAGCTGCAAATGGGGGATAAACTCAAAATTAATGTCTATGCAATTAGAATGTGGCGGAATAGTCGGCTGTCCCAATACTTTTGTCTATAGTGTATATTAGTTGCACTACATTGTGATGTGTAGTCTTTGACATTGTAAGACTATGGTCAGTGTACCTCCACATTAATGTCGTTGAAAGTATTCTTATTCAGTCTCCTTCATTAACTGAAGGAGCAGTGAAAGGAACATACATGATGATGCAGCCTATCACACTGGGAAACCCTGCAAAATAAAACCTAATAACTGATCCCAGTTTGAGGTCGCAGCAGAATGTCATTAACAGAATATAATTTAAAATATTGTCATTAACTTCAACTGAATGATTTCCACATCACTCGGCTGCGACCCTGTTGAATTCCCCTTTAATGGCCCTTGGAGGTTTGTCCCTGGGTAACATTACTAAAATGTGCAGCAGGCATTAAAGTGGAAGGGACACTTTTCTTCCTACTCTACAAACATTTGCTTTCCTGATATGTTCTGAGTCGGTAATATTGTAAAGGGAAAAAAAAGTGGCTATGCAAATTAATTTGGCTTCAACATCGATCGGGTAAATGAGGAAAGGACACACCATGCCCAACAGCTGCTCTGGACTCAGTAGGAGATAGGGAGACATTCAAGGCTTGTTAAAGGAAACATGCCATCAAGCAGGTTAGATTCACACAGTCACCTCTTGTTCTGGAACAGAAAACCTAAAGTTTTCATCATCTCACTTGAAAAACTTTCCACTAAAACTGCTTTCAGGAGTACACCACAGGTGCTATCAATTTAAATGTCCTGCACAGGTGATTTCACTCATTCTGGATCATTAGAACCTCCACTCATGTTGAAGTTGGGTGGAGCTATGCAGGGGATTATGAGAGGTCACTGACTGTGTATTAGTAAGAATAAGTAAATTGCTCTGCTGAACAGGTGCAACAAAGCTAACAATCTAAGGATCTTGAAAAAGACATTTAATAAGACAGAATAAGTAATAACACCTGTGTGGGTGGGCCTATAGAGCTATCAATTCCACTGGAAACAAAAAAGGCAGTCATATAACTGCCGCTGGTGCACATGGCTTTTGATCAATAACAGTGACTCAACTAACACTTGGCTGAGAGTTCTGGCTGTCTGTGCTTGAATTTTGTTTTGATGTGAGAGTCTGAACACTAGCAGGAAGATGTTTACTTCAAAGGGAGGGGGACTAAAAAGAAAATGCTCTCCACATTTCACTTAGCCTCTCTTAGATGAGATCACTGTGTTTATTAAATGATTAATTCTTTATGAGAGTGAGATCTGCCCCAGACTGCATTGTCTTTGTGGCTAGTATGTCCTCAGGATTAGGTTCTATTCCTGCACAGACACAAACAAGTAGATTGATTTGAAATATAGATATTTTTTTTCTTGACTATTTTTCTTTGTTCCTAAGCAGATATTTCTGTTACTCATTAGAAGGTTTAAGCATTAATACTTAATACACTTTATCTGACAATACAGAATATTTCAAGGAGGCAGCGACATCTGGGGACTGTATAGACCTATAGGAATATACAGAGACTGTGCTGGGATTTATAAATAAATGCATTGATGATGTGACTGTCAAGCTGCGTTCCACTGGTAAGCCCTGGCCAACCGAGGAGGGTCGTTCCTTGCTGAGGCTTCACAAAGCTGCATTTAGGTCTGGTGACACTGAAACATACCAAACAGCAACGAACAACCTAAAAAGAGGAATAAGAGAGGCCGAAAGAGTATATGGGAAAAGAGTTGTCCAGTCATTTCACTGACATCAAGGACACAAGTTGCTTATGGCAGGGATTCCAGACAGCTAGAGGCTAGTCTACTGTATGGGCATGATCTCTCCTTCCCAGATAACTTCAGCACCTTTTTTTTCTGGTTTGAGGTTACAGACAGCAAAGCAGCACAAAGGCCTCCTACCAACCAGGCACTGCAGCTGATTGCAGACAGTGTGAAGAGGGTCTTTTCCAACCTTAACTCTCAGATGGCTATTGGTTCAGATCACAGGCCGTGTGCTGAAGGACTATGCAGAACGACTAAAAGGTGTCTTCACAGACATATTCAATATCTCCCTCAGCCAAGCCAGAGTGCCCATCTGTTTAAAAAGTGCCACCACAATACCTTTGCCCAAGAAGCCAAAACCTGACTCCAGCAACTACCGCCCTGTAACCTTGACCCTCATAACCATGGAATGTTTTGAGCGGCTTGTCCTTATGCCAGGATCCTGCTAATTGACTTCAGCTCAGCTTTCAACACAGTATTGCCACAACAGCTCACTGAAAACTTGTTCTTGCCTGGGTGTGGACTGTGGCATGTGCAGATCGATGGCAGACAGAGTAGGTAGCATAACTTCTAAAACAAACACAGCGAGCACAGGACCACCACAAGTGTGTCTGCTGAGCTCATTGTTTATGCGACCAACGTATGACTGCCGACAACACCACAGTTCTTGGCCACATCTCCAACAACGATGAGCCAGCCTACATGAAAGAGGTGGAGCAGCTGACAGCCTGGTGCACAACACACAATCTTACCCTCAACGCCAGTAAGACCAAAGAGATGGTAATTGACTTCAGGCTAACGGCACCATCTCCCACTGACTATCAGTGGCTCTGAGGTGGAGAGGGTTCACAGCACTAAGTTCTAGAGGATCCATCTGGCAGATGAGCTGACTTTCAATGACAACATCACAGCTGTCATCAAGAAGGCCCAACAGTGTCTTCACTCCCAATGCAGGCTGAAGAAGGTGGACCTCCCCATCCTAGCCATGATCATGTTTTACAGAGAGCATTGACAGCATTCTCACTTAATGTATCTCCTCCTGCTTTGGTAACAACACAGCAGAACAGCGACACAAATTGAACAGGATAGTGAGAACTGCTGAAAAAACCCTTTGTGCCTCGCTGCCACGTTTGCAGGACATTTACACAGAGTGCTGTGTGCACAGAGCAAACAGCATCATAAAGGACCCCACTCATCCCTCTCATGGCACGTTCACACTCATGCAGTGCGGAAAAAGATACAAAGCATCAGATCAAGGACAACTTGGCTGTTAAACAGCTTCTTTCCTACAACAATCGGACCGAGAATGTGAACTACACATTATGGAGTGCTCCTCTAAAATATATGTTTCTGTCTGTCTATCTATCTATCTACAGTACTGCCCAACAGCTTTAGGGAGGTGTGAAAAAATGCTGTAAACTAAGAATGCTGTCAAAAAGTTCTTCTTATAGGTACACTTGCACAAACTAAGGGATTTTGTAGGATTATAGTCAGGTGTATGATTAACCAATCAAGAACTGATGCTGTTTTGAAGGCAAAGGATGGACCATATATTAATTTGATTTGAGATTTATATATATATATATATATATATATAAATGTGTGTATGTGTGTATACGTATATATGTGTGTGTGTGTGTGTGTGTGTGTGTGTGTGTGTGTGTGTGTGTATTCAATTCAATTTATTTTTATAGAACCTTATACAATCAAAATTGTCTCTAGGTGCTTTAAAGAAACCCAGAGCCTGAACCCCCGAGCAAGCAGACAGTGGCAAGGAAAAACTCCCTTTTAACAGGAAGAAACCTTGAGCAGGACCCAGCTCACAAGGGAGAACTATCCTGCTGATAGTCGGCTGGGTGAAGAGGGGGGGGGGGCAAAAAGTAGACAGGACAGAGAGGATGAAAGAGACAAAGAGAGAGAGAAACGTACATGCAATAAACATCATACATTACAAAGGACAAACATGACAGGTTGTTATAATGGGAATTCTGAAAGACTATGTATTGTATGTATTTGTTTTTTTTAGCTGATATATTGTTCAAGTTTGTTCTAATAGCACTACATAGAAGAACAACATGGGCAAATGTTGACAGTAGACACTGGGTTTGTCATTGGGTTTGTCACTGGGTTTGTCACTGGGTTTGTCAGAGGGCTGGATGCAGTTCAAAATCTGTTCACTGCATTTTGTTAATTGATGAAAATAAACTATTAACACTTCCATTTTTGAAAGCATTTTCAGTTCACAGCTTTTTTTCACACCTGCCTAAAACTGTTGAAAAGTACTGTATATAATTTAAATTTTAAATTAAACTGTTTATTTTGTTCTATTTTAATGTAATTTTGATTTATTTATGGTCTTATTTATTAGATTATTATTCTGTAGTCTTTGTCTTGCACAGAACTACTGACTGGTGGATGTGTGAAACAGTTTCGTCGTTATGTGGTGCAAAAAAATGAGGAATCTGAATCTGACTCTGAATTGAATATTGCTTATGTTTTTCATTCTCATAAGAAACGTCACCAGTGCAACTACCATGAGCTGCAGCTTTTTTACACAATCTCTCTCTGGAAGGATATGTGCCTGTGATTCATCCTTGTTAAAAAAGCATAATGAGACAACAGTCGTGAAAACAGGTTTTCATGAAACGCTTTGCATTTAAAAAAAGGCACTGCAATGTATGTAACTTGAATGTGCTTAATGAGGCCAAGATGCTTTTTCACACATGCTTGCTAAGACACATAGCAGAACACACAAGGCTCCGATGTCATTTTCATAAATCACATTCCTCCAGGTCTGGATTTAGGAGTTGAGCAGATTCTAAAATCCATTTTGATTTCCACAGTGGCCCAGGGTAATAAATCATTAAGCACACTCCCTTATGCATCCTCTTAAAGAGCGGTGAGCACCGCCTCGTAAATCTCCCGTGACTTTTCCATCCTCTGCTCCTCAGTCTCAGGTAAAAACAAAGCCCTACCTATCCTCTCTCTGCTATGATTCACCTCGACACTTTCAGCCTTTTGATGTCCATGGAGAAGTTGTGTTGTACAGTAGGACAATCAAGACAAGACAAAAAAACAACAACAACAACAACAAAAAAAATGATAAAGGCTTTTATGGACAGCACATTTTGATCCTCCTCTGTTGAGTCATGTCTTGTACTTTGCATTACAGTCTGCCTTTGAAAGTGTGAAAAAAGAATTGTGGCACATAAGAAAGTGTAAGACTGATGTGTGTGAGTAGGGCAAACAGAAGGAAAATAATGCAAATATTTTTTCCACAATTATCAGCACAAACAAGAATAGAGGTATAATAGTGGAACCTGTTTTTAGTGATATGAACAATTTTTATGACAAGAAATGATGGGAATAAACATTCCAACAATGCATACAGTGGGCTACTAAAGATCTGTAGACTTGGACTTGAGAAAGGATTATGTTCCAAAAATGAGGACCATAAAGCTTGGTTGAAAGCTTGACTGGAGACTTAAACAGAAAACCATTCAAGTGTTTGTCATGTTTTCACTGAGATACTCCCATAAACTCCATGTCTATTAGTACTGCCTGTTATTCATACATTTAGCTTAAATTTCCTGAGATGTTCTAATAACAACTTCTGTCATTCACACAAAAAGCCTTTTTCTATTTTTTTTTTTTTTTTTGTTAATGTAAGTGACCATTCCTGCACAGCTACCAGCACTCAAAATTGCTACTGTCCTATTAAATTATAGTCATCGGCTTCCTTGTACTAAGACCAGAACAGAACACTTTGATGTATGCAGCAGTGTGAGCCATTTTAGCAGTTTTTATATATATATATTCTTTTATCCATCCAAGATCCTTTAATGAGTGGACAGTCTTCTCCTGCTCTGGGTACTTAAACATAGTGTGTTACCTACAGTAAATGTTAAAGCAGATAGGAGTACCAACTAGGAAGCTGGCGATATGCTGATATGCTGTTGACAATGGCAGTAGCAAAATGTATTTTAGCAGCCTAAAAACATCAGCATCAGTTTAAGTGTATGTATTAAGTTGTGTTTAGTATATTTTCACCACTATATTTTCAAACTGAAACCTTTCTCTCTCTCTAGAACCACCAGACATCTTTGACAAAAACACTGATTTAACCCTGCTGAACGGGGGTACCTCTCCTCTGTCACTGCCTTGATCAGTTAGTTTGTTTGTGCTATTGTGTGACTTCTGTGAATCCGAATTGACACTGAAGTTATAAGTTAGAAAAGTTAATTATGAAGGCAAAGCAGGATGAAAGCAATCAGCTTTCTTTGAATTTGTTTTTAGTTCTCATATAAAATGCTGCTGCCTTGAGGATCAAATAAAAGTCATAAAATCTGATTATATTACACCGATCCTGTCCTCCTCTTCACCACAAAGCCTGATCTAACTTTAAAGTGATGTTCATAAGAGCAACCATTACACACACTTGCACCATCATATTTATCTAACTTTCACTTCACAAACTCAAAACATATTTCTTATCTTTGCTTAGTGTGTGGGTTGGGCTCAGCACCCGTGGTGGAATGTAGCTTCTATATATAATTTATTTGCTATTTTATTTCTTTTGATTTACTAATTTTGAGGTACTTGCAGTATGCTAGAGATTTTTCTTTTTTTTTCCAGCTAACACTCTACTTCATTACAGTTATGAAGGGATTATTGTATGTTTTACTTGAATACATTTACAGTATCTGACAGACATTGTGAATAGTTAAGACTTTACCGGAAATGTACAGTGGTATGAAAAAGTTTGGGCACCCCTGATCATTTTCAGGATTTTCCTTTATAAATCATTGGTTGTTCGGATCAGCAATTTCAGTTAAATATATCATATAGCAGACAAACACAGTGATATTTCAGAAGTGAAATGAAGTTTATAGGATTAACAGAAAGTGTGCAATAATTACTTAAACAACATTAGGCAGGTGCATAAATTTGGGCACCACAACAGAAAAATGACATCAATATTTCGTAGATCCTCCTTTTGCAGAAATAACAGCCTCTAAACGCTTCCTATAGCTTCCAATGAGGGTCTGGAGTCTGGTTGAAGGTATTTTTGACCATTCTTCTTTACAAAAAATCTCCAGTTCAGTCAGGTTTGATGGTTTCCGAGCATGGACAGCCCGCTTTAAATCACACCACAGATTTTCAATAATGTTCAGGTCTGGGGACTGAGATGGCCATTCCAGAACGTTGTAGTTGTTCCTCTGCACGAATGGCTTTGTAGAGTTTGAGCAGTGTTTGGGGTCGTTGTCTTGTTGAAGTATCCAGCCCCGGCGCAACTTCAACTTTGTCACTGATTCTTGAACATTGTTGGCAAGAATCTGCTGATACTGACTGGAATCCATGCGACCTTCAACTTTTACAAGATTGCCAGTACCTGCACTGGCCACACAGCCCCACAGCATGATGGAACCACCACCAAATTTTACTGTGGGTAGCAAGTGTTTGTCTTGGAATGCTGTGTTCTTCTTCCGCCATGCATACCGCCCCTTGTTATGTCCAAATAACTCAATTTTACATTCATCAGTCCACAGCACCTTATTCCAAAAGGAAGCTGGCTTGTCCAAATGTGCTTTAGCATACCTCAAGCGACTCTGTTTGTGGCATGTGCGTAGAAAAGGCTTCCGCCGCATTACTCTCCCATACAGCATCTCCTTGTGCAAAGTGCGCTGAATAGTTGAACGATGCAAGATCATGTTGTAGGTCTTTGGAGCTGGTCTGTGGGTTGAGTTTGACCGTTCTCACCATTCCTCGCCTCTGCTTATCAGAGATTTTTCTTGGCCTGCCACTCCGGGCCTTAACTAGGACTGTACCTGTGGTCTTCCATTTCCTCACTATGTTCCTCACAGTGGAAACTGACAACTTAAATCTCTGAGCCAGCTTTTTGTATCCTTCCCCTAAACCATGATGTTGGACAATCTTTGTTTTCAGGTCATTTGAGAGTTGTTTTGAGGCTCCCATGTTGCCACTCCTCAGAGAAGATGCAAAAGGGAGAACAACTTGCTACTGGCCACCTGAAATACCCTTTCTCATGATCGGATTCACCTGTGTATGTAGGTCAAGGGTCAATGAGCTTACCAAACAAACTTTGTGTTCCAATAATTAGTGCTAAAGGTACTCAAATCAATAAAACAACAAGGGTGCCCAAATTTATGCACCTGCCTAATGTTGTTTAAGTAATTGTTGCACACTTTCTGTTAATCCTATAAACTTCATTTCACTTCTGAAATATCACTGTGTTTGTCTGCTATATGATATATTTAACTGAAATTGCTGATCCGAACAACCAATGATTTATAAAGGAAAATCCTGAAAATGATCAGGGGTGCCCAAACTTTTTCATACCACTGTATATAATACTAAACGTTTTTGGTTTTTGGGGGTGTCAAGGCGTTATACAGAGCTGACAGTCTTACTAGCCAATCACAGTAAGCTTTGTCTATTTCTGTCCAGTCACTGGTCTGTTTAAAGGTGCTTTTCTTTGTATGTGAATGTGGCCTTGGCTAGCTTAAGAAAGTTTTCACTTAAGGGCTGATATCACTACAGTCTTTGCACTATAGACATGAAAATTGCTGTTAGCCAGTTAGCTGGCATAGCTAATAAACTTGGCAATATCATTAAGAAAACGGCGAGAAAGAATGCCACCATTAACTTTTCTTCCATTTAACTGCTGTCTGCTGTATAACAAATCTAACAGGAGTGAAGCTTCATCTCACTCTATAGAAGTGAAAAACATGCAATGACTGAAGGCACCTCTGCTCTGACTTGTAAATTTTTAAACAGAGCGCTAAGGGAAAGGTGTGCAGAACGGATAAAAAAAGGGTGCCACGCTCAGGGTGCCTTTGCAGCAAATTCTTCAGACTCAGCTTTTATATGTCCCCATTATTTTAAAACACCTACCAGTCCAATTATATTCAATAGCCTTGCTGAAGCTATGCACCATATTAAATGCATTAAAAATCCTCTGTATCATAACTGGCAGTATTCTAGAAAGAATACTTGTTGTAATTAACTAACAAGTAATAATTAAATAGCAGTGGCATCATAAAAGCTGATGGACAAAGACAATTCAACAGGATTTACCAAATGATAATAAATAAAAGTAGGATATATTGAAAATACAGGGATCATCAATGATCATGTTTTCTCCTTTTATTTCATGCATGTGTCTTAAATAAAGTTTCCGAAGGTGCCTGTTTTCTAGCAAGGACAGGATGTATTTTAAGTGTACTGGTTTAAGCGATGTCTTTGCTTTTCTCAACCTTTTTATTCTGTCTGTCAGAGCAACCTAAGACTCTTGTATGACTCCGACAGATGAGGTATGATTCTACAGACCACCAAATCTGCTACAGGAAAATTCAGTCACGTGTTCAGTGAAGTTAACATGGTGGCTAAGGAAGCTGTTTTTTTTCTGGGTGCCTCTCAACGTGTCTGATCTCAGCAAGTAAAACCACTGACGACGTGCAGAGAAACCCATCTCAGAGGCACTCAACAGTGATAGCGCACTGGGAACAAGGGAACAGAGTGCCCGCAAACCTTAATTATTCACAGCAGGGAAGCTATTGTCTGGCGCTAAGGACAGAGACACAAGAACTAATCAGTAGGTGACAGTCTCCACAGGACCTATGGGATTCAGTAACCTGGATTTCGATTTCTCCTTCAGGCCGCTTCCATGGAAAATGTAACCTTCTGAGAAGGGCTTAATGGGGTTTTTGCTTTTGGGAGGAATTCATCATGGAAACATGACATTTACCACACCTTTACACTGGTTAATAGAAGGTATTCACAAACAAAGCACTTTACCTTTTTTTCCATGTGCTCACAAGCAGAACTGACGATCAAACAACACAGTGTGACACAAAGCACACAATGCTTGGTTCAATCAGCAGGCGCAACCTCACATTAAACTACGTATTGTCAGTGTCAGCATTTATCCAGCAATACAGACAGACTCCTCATACAAACAGCACTATACTGAAGAAATCTACCTCGGTTGTGTCGCCTGTGTCACATGTCTGCGTTTGTCTAGCTAAACCCTGGTTTGCTTTATATTGGTGCGGTCTGTCTACGAGTGTGGTTTGTTGATGTGGAAGGCGAGGAGCCATGGATGCTGTATAATATTGTATCAACTTGGTACAAATAAAATTGACATAAAAATAACCTGCAGACAGTATATCTGAAAGTAAAATGTTATTGCTTCAATGAAATAGTTTGGCCCTTTGAAATGAGTGAACATTACCACTTAATCCAGAATAAAGCAATTGCACCATGCTATCAAGCTATAACACTCCCGGCTTTGTTATACTGGTGGTCAATGCGACCACCAAGTTTAGTTCTCCGAAACATAAGTTTTCTTCTTTTCAACACATATATTCCTATCAGTAGTGTGAAATCTTCAACTGTAAATTCTCCCATGTCACATTTCCTTTTGTTTGTGAGGAAAACATTCATATTGACAAGTTGTGCCTCAGAATACAAATTTCTCCATTAAAGCAGCAGTGATGTTGGCGGAGATTCTGCTGCAAAATGACAAAATGTTATAGCCCAGTGAGCTGCAACAATAGCAGTCAATCTGAGTGAAATAGACATATCTGGTGCTTCATCTGTGGAAGAAATCAAAGAAGCAAAAAGGAAACACTTAGGACAATGTATTTTTATATAAAAATAGGGTACTTGCTTTTCTTGGTCATATATAATACCATTAAGAATGAATTTACAGACTCCCCTGTTAATTACATCTGTTTACCAACTTTCATATGACCCTGTCACAGGATCCTGCCCAAACAGAAGGACAACGTGATTGGTATCCCTGACTGTTCATTGGATTAAAAAAATGTCAGACGACACAAACTGAATACCAATTGCACTAACAACATGCCTGATGTACTTAATTCTTGCCCTTGAATGCTTACATCCGGATGTGCTTGCTTCACAATCATCTGTTGCTATAAATACTGTGACATTTATCATCTGCTCTAACCCGAGACTGTTCATCATGTTTGGCACACTTATCCAACATGTCACCCAGTTACTTTCAGCAACAGTTGAGCAAATTTGTGTACACTACCACAGGCTGTGAGACATGATAAGAACATTATGTTTGAATTTCAACCAAAATGTCACGTTTTTACTGTGTGATTAATATCCTCGTAGTGCTACATGCAAGGTAAAAATATACACTATACATCAAAAAAATAAAGGGAACACTAAAATAACACATCCTAGATCTGAATTAATGAAATATTCTTATTAAATACTTTGTTCTTTACACAGTTGAATGTGCTGACAACAAAATCACACAAAAATTATCAATGGAAATCAAATTTATTAACCCATGGAGGTCTGGATTTGGAGTCACACTCAAAATTAAAGTGGAAAAACACACTACAGGCTGATCCAACTTTGATGTAATGTCCTTAAAACAAGTCAAAATGAGGCTGTGTGGCCTCCACGTGCCTGTATGACCTCCCTACAATGCCTGGGCATGCATGCCTGATGAGGTGGCGGATGGTCTCCTGAGGGATCTCCTCCCAGACCTGGACTAAAGCATCCGCCAACTCCTGGACAGTCTGTGGGCGTTGGTGTACGGAGCGAGACATCCCACCCTCCCTACAGGACTTCACACATGCCCCACCCCAGCCACATACACACACTATCACTCACAGAACACCACAGACTGGCATTAAGTGCACTTTATTCACTTCCCTTTACTTTGTGTTTATATTTTTGATATTTTTCTTAAGTGTTCAGTTTTATATTTTGCTGCTATTTATATGTGTGCATTTGAGCCTGCACGGTGTTGGGCTGTAAGCACAACCCCCACCTGTGGAAGTTGGGCCCACCCTCATGGAGTCTGTTTCTGACCATTTGAGCAGACACATGCACATTTGTGGCCTGCTGGAAGTCATTTTGCAGGGCTCTGGCAGTGCTCCTCCTGTTCCTCCTTGCACAAAGGCGGAGGTAGCGGTCCTGTTGCTGGGTTGTTGCCCTCCTACGTCCTCCTCCACGTCTCCTGATGTACTGGCCTGTCTCCTGGTAGCGCCTCCATGCTCTGGACACTGTGCTGACAGACACAGCAAACCTTCTTGCCACAGCTTGCATTGATGTGCCATTCTGGATGAGCTGCACTACTTGAGCCATTTGTGTGGGTTCTAGACTCCGTCTCATGCTACCACCAGAGTGAAAGCATAGATAGATAGATAGATAGATAGATAGATATACTTTATTGATCCCAGGCTGGGAAATTGCAGTGCAGCAGCAGCAATACACACAACAAGCCAAACAAAATGTTAAAAATAGCAAAATAAAAAGTGGCATATATAAAATTTATATACAAGGCAATATAAGTAGTAATATAAGTATATATACAACAGTAAACAGTGTAATGTAGTGCAAAATTAAAGCATCATCAGCATTCAAAAGTGACCAAAACATCAGCCAGAAAGCATAGGAACTGATAAGTGGTCTGTGGTCACCACCTGCAGAACCACTCCTTTATTGGGGTTGTCTTGCTAATTGCCTATAATTTCCACCTGTTGTCAGGTAAGTTTGACATTTAACAAAGAGTTAGGCTACCATAGAAGTAATGCACATCAGATTACTCATTTGATTATATTTTTACTTGAATAAAGACATATATACATATACTGTTGCTTCAAATGAATGTATGCTGCTATGTTATTTTTCCTCAAA
Source organism: Scatophagus argus (assembly GCF_020382885.2). NCBI lineage: Eukaryota > Metazoa > Chordata > Actinopteri > Scatophagidae > Scatophagus > Scatophagus argus. Next base: position 14,583,229 of record NC_058512.1, on the reverse strand, counting down.
TATTAATCAGAGACAGCATTTGTCACCAAGACTCTTTGAGAATCCTGACCTGGAAAATTACTGTGGGCCCCAGAATACCTGCAAAAAAGATGTCATTATCAGAGACCAAGGAATGACAGCATGATTTACGTTATTAGAAAAGTGAAAATGTGTTAAAGTTTTCTCTTTTCATATAGGCTACAGCTAACCATCCATCTCTGTTCTGATGAATTGCTTTGCCCGCTCACCTTTATAGAGGACTCACTGTCGCTTCTTGTACTCCTTGTACTTTACTATTTTAATGTTATAACATGTTTATGTTGCAATATAGAGCACATAAGTTCAGCCTGATTTTGCTACAATGTCTACCTCCATTTCCTTTCACATATACTGTATGACTACTACCCTTACGTCTATCACTTATCTTCCTTTGACCTTCCCAGTTTTTCTTTGGCTGTCTGTCTGTGCCCACTTACCCCATGGATTCCTCAACCTGTTTGAATCGATTGAGCAATGCTTCAGGCAATGGAAAGAACAAATCAGCCTTGTCAGAGGATTTTTCTCACTTTCAATTTCCTCCTTGATGTTAGAAGCAGGGCGTCATCTATTTCAAACCAGCTATCTTGTTTTTGTTTTCCAGAACACAACCCTCCCTTCTCAAAAAAGTAATATCCGAACTGTCTGCAAAGGTTTACAGTGATTCTAGAATTCAAAAGCCACAGTGCATTGACAATAATGAAGTCAATCATAAAAGTAGATCTTTAAAAGTACCACTTTTATTTTTCTTCCACCAATGAATACTAATCTATAGTCTTAACAGTATATTTTCTTTTCACAGATGATGGTTGATCTGTAGTCTCACTCAAACATGCCTTGCAATCCTTGAAAAATTACCTAAAGAAGGTCAGCAAACTTTATTCAAGAGCCTACAGCCTGCCAGTGGCTCTGTGAGGCTCACTTTAAAGAAAACCAGACTGTTAAGATAAACCAAAGCATTTTACAAGTTGAACTTTTGACTTGATGACGATGCAAGATGAATAGTCAGGGGATTAGCATAGTTAACACATACCGTGTCTGTACAAATACAGGTGTTGCATGATATCTGGCTCTGAACCGCAAATGTCAGCTTGTTCAAGGGTATATAGGGGAAAAAAGGATCCCTGAGTCTATTGACATTCATCCACCTGGGAACGTGAATATATGTACTAAAATTTATGTATGTCCATCTTGAAGATGTGGAAATATTTAACTAGATAGCTGCTGGTGTCATTAGAAGAACAGACAGAGGAATAGCAAAAGAAACCAGCTCGCTTTTCACGTTTTTCTTTTATTGTCCTCAAAGGAAAGCACAAATTAAATTTGAGCTGGACTTTAACCTCAGAGTCCTGCAAAATCACTAAAATCATTGGGATATATCATCTGGGAATGGTGAAAGTCTGTGCAAAATTTTTAGTTAATCCATGTTGTGGAAATATTTCACATTACATGTGAAACCCTGCTGTCCTGCTGGTGCCTTTAAAGGACAAATCAGGGGATCGCCAACATCAATAGGATTCATTCTTGTGGCACCATGAATGTATGTGCAAAATTTCATGGTTGTCCATGTAATTGTTATTGAGATATTCCAACATGGACCAACGTTTTGGACTGACTGACCAACCAGACAAACACTACCATACTCAGAACCATGCAGATAGTAATGCTAAAACTGCACCCCAAAGCTAGTTATACATGAAAGTATATCAAATATACAACAAAATAACATACCCAAACAATAAGCAGATACTCTATTGTTGCCTAAGTGGCAGATATAAGCACACTGTCCTGTCAGGCTGGTAGGTTCAGGCAACCTGAAGCTGTTTATACTGCTGGTAGGTTGAGCAGTATTTAACAAGATATTTATAGACCTCCCATCGACCTATCCAGGTCCCTCTAAACAGTTAAACAAAAGTGTCGGATTTTTTCACTATAATCAATTATGCCTCACACCACTGAGGTTACTTCCTTATCCTCATTGTCTGCTGCTGTCAATATTATGAAGAACCAGATGCTCTGAGCCATTGCTAATGACCTGTGGATTCCTGGGTCTAGATCCTTGAGCGTAGCATTCTACATAACTGATTGCTGTTAGCAGGAGGTGTCTGTCTCTTCATGTATTGTCTAGAGATAGAATGGTAATTAGTTCACCAAGAATGATCAGGTGATAATCACCTTTCACACATGGATCACCATCACTGAAAACCTGACTGTCCCATATATAAGAGCAACCCATGTCTTCGCCAGCAGTTACACAACTGACAGTCCATCTTTTTATGCTTTCCTCTCACACAGCGAAGCCGAAGCCTAACTTAATTCCCCAGTTGGAAGTCTCCACACAGTCTCAGTTTCCACAAAGCTGCAAGACAAGATCACATCATGATACACTGATGATTGCAATAATGAAACACTATTCCCATGAGAGGTTCACTAGTTCTCAAATTGTCTCTATTATGGTTGCCAATTCCTGCTGATTCCCCAAACACATCCTACCATTCTCTCCTACAGAATGTGTTCACAGCTTCTGTCCTAATGATGACTGAAAGAAAACACGGGTGACTTATAAAAAACATATTGGATGTGATCTGACATTAAAGTACCTAATGGAGTTTTCTTGCAAACGTGCATGTTTACATTTTTTCAGAAAATGATTTGTGTGCAGCCATGAGGTCCAGTATATTGAAAGCATTTCAAGCATTTCAAGCCATGTTTTTTTTAAATATTGGACCTAATATCCTGTAGACTCTTTTCTACGGGCTACTGTGCTGTTGTTTATCAGGATCTACATGTGCGGCGTGTCTGATCAGAGGAACATCAAAACGCTTAATGTAAGTATTTGATATCCTATATTTAATATTGCCACCACCTTATCCAGCAGACACAAGATGGGATGGTTTCGGGATTTTAATACACCCTCTGGATATACTTAACAAGTGAGTTCCATGAAGACTGCCTCTCTCTCCTGGAGATGTGTTTGAGGTTATATCTTGAAGCCAATTACAGCACAGATTGCTGGACAAGTTTGATAAAATTCCTTCTCTGAATAAGGAAACCATAATTTCCACCCTCAGGCCTATTCGTCTGATTTCCCTTAACTTATTAAACACAGCCATGGCAACGTTTAACCTCAAAACTGTTGACTGACTGACATTTTTAACTAACGTGCAGAGGTCTGAAGTTTTTTTTTTTGTTGTTGTTTGTTTTTTTGAGACCTACAGACTTGCACTTGATGACTATAGACACTTACTAGCTGTGAGAATCATGCATGAGTGTATGCTTAATTATATTTCTAACCAGAAAATGCCTGCAAAACTGTATGCAGCTGTGTGTGTGTGTGTGTGTGTGTGTGTGTGCACGCATACACCAGCGTGTGTGTTTGTTGGAAGGAGAAGTTGGGCACTGTGGCACTATAATTGTAGCATTCAATTAATTTTGAGAAGAGTGGTCAGTCCCTTGTGTCAGTCAGAGCTCTGTTTCCATTAGACGAGGGGGTTTAGGCACAGCTCCAATGGGGATTAGCCACAAGTTGAAGAGGAATAAAGGAGCTTTTGCCTAAAACAATTCAGGAATGTTGGCTACTGCCTGCCTAATTCCCCAATGTATTGAGTCCTTATGTACAGCTATAAGTGACTACAGAATTGGGTCCTGGCAGGATTTCACAGTCTGATTAGATTTTGATTCTGTTTGCAATTCAATCAGATATTGATCCGGCCCCATACTGATGAGTCGACACATATAATTATTCAGTCAAAGCACGGGGCGTATATTTAGAATATTTTACAGCTATGACAGTGTACACGAATATTAAAATGTTATAATGTGCACTACATTATAGTAAGTAGTCAGAAAGTAGTAGAATGCTGACATGTTTTCTTTGTTTTGGCACATTGTATTAGAGGTGATAAATGGCTGTGAGGGTAAAGTGCTGACTTTGAGGTTGTTTACATCCATAGTGGGTGAACAGTGTTGGACTTATGGCACGTTAAGTACACAGAGCCTCAATTTAAGGGCAACTGACATTGATCCTACACATACGAAGAACACTATGGTTTGTTTATGGTCGTGCACAGGCTTCAGGTTTTTTGATGTTTTATTTAATTTTTTTTAAATTCATTAAATCTTTTTTATTTTATATACAGCTTCCAGACTTCCATCTGGGCTCTGGGAAACTTTCTGTTTATCTCTACATGTCAACCAATGTATTCACTTAAGAATATCGACAGATAAAATGGTAATGAAAATAATCAATTTCAGCCTTTCCTCAATTAAACTGGTGCACTTTATGTGCTAAAGAGCAAATTGCAGGAAAAACACAGCTGAAACAAGCAACAAGTAAAGATGACTGAAGGCCATGCCTGGCAGAGCATCAACTGCTGACACAGACTGTAAAGGATTTAAAAAGATATTCTATGTTTATCAACATTTACCAACAAACCCCAATTAAAAGACTAAGGCCAATAGATTAATCCTACTCCCTTTGTCTGCATCAGCAAAACTGGATTCATCTTATTCGTTTGTGTCCTAAACCTTCATTGTTGTTCAAATACTATTAAAAAGAATAAAAATTTTCCATACTTACCATAAGTACCTGCACTGGCATTTATTTTGATTACCTGTGAGCTGCTCTAAATCATGTTATGGAAATGGTAATAAAGCATTTCATTAATAAGTAATTCTTCAAAAAAATAGGCAATAACAAATTTGTTCACAAATTACTTTATTAATCTACGTAAATGGAACAGGTCAAAATAAAAATTGATTTTCAAAAACACAAAATAGCCCCCCCCCCCCCCCCCAAAAAAAATGGACCTTTTAATTAATCCATTAGTGAGTAATGGACTTTGAAAATCAAATTAAAATGCATTTTTTAAAAGAGAAATAAAAAACTGGAATCACAGATTAAATGAACAATAAAAATTTTGAACAGGCATTTAACGGGGATTTTATTTTTTTTCCAAATTGCATTTGCATTTCCCACTGCTTTTCCATTTTCTATTAGCTATTTGATTTGCCTCATCATTTAGCTTCTCCTATTTAGCCTCTCCATTTAGCCTCTCTGTCACACTTTGGGCTTTGCACTGGTAAAACGAATTAACAAATAAGCTCTCTGATACAACAGTACTGAAAAAGGTATCTAAAATCATTCAGACCTTGTTACATCTTATTTACCTGAAGACCTTTTCATTGGTTCTTGCAGCCAGCAACATAGAAACTGGCTGCTTTTCTTGTACCTTACATGTCTTCTCATCACAGCAATAGAAAGCGAGGTGGGTTGGACTGTAAATTAGGTGCAGGATGGTCCCTTCACTGGAGGTGGGGCTTTGCTACATAATGATGTAGATAAGTTTGAAAAGCAATGGCTAGGTTACTGATGAAGCGTTTTAGACAGTTCAGGAGCAGTGTTTTATGTAGGAGAGAACAACTCCCTTTGGTATGGACTTCGGGCTCGGCTTCCAAAGGAAAAAGAAAATCAGCTCTTTTAAATATTTATTTCTTCAGTTGGAACTAATGGACTTTGTGTTGGGTGCAGACAGACTGGGAAACATGAGATCTAAGCTTAGACCCGCAACTGTGCGTTCAATACATTCAGTAAGAAATCACCTAAACATTTAAATTCCTCTATAAAATATACACAATATTTATCAAGAGACTATGGATTCCCTGGGGACATGATAAGAGCTAAGGAAGATTCATAACAGATGGCATGCCATTACTATTTCAGAATACATCAGAAATGAGATGATCCTAAGAGGCTCAAGCATTCAGAAAGCACCTTCTGGTATGGAGAGTGAGGGCTTCATAAGGGCTTGGAAGAGTGTGCTCAACAGGCGTTCATCCATCCTAATGGGTAGCACCATACAATATGTAAACAAAGATGAGTGCATGCTGCGAGAAGGTTGAAGGGAAAGAGACTTTTGATTGACACATATTCAAAGAACCCAACTATCCAGAGAAAACATGGAAAACAGACCTTTGTGTTTGACAAGACGGAGAAAGCGATTTCAGCTGTGGTATACAGTAGAACTCACTCAAGTTGCAAGTCCCCCTCTAGCCAAAAGCTATTTTACTTGTTGCTCCTACGGTTGAATGTTTGAGCTTCATTGTATAAAACGACGTAAATGCAGTCTGACATTAGAGGGCTGTTTTTAGTCTTTCCTGAAAGAAAGAGGTGTGCCTACAAGCCTGATTTGTGACTCCACAAATAGTTAGGAAGCCATTCCTAGTCCAGTATTCACCATACACAAGCATTATGTGGAAACTTGTAGCTGCCAGTGCACTGACACTGGACCTAGAGACATCTTGACATTTTTTGTCCAGCAGCAAAATGACAAATATTTGCATATTTATATATTTTGGAAATTTTTCAATCAGGAAGAAGAATTTTATTTTATAACTTTTTTCACTGCAAAAAACATGTCACACATATTCTACAACTTTCATATATGCCTGCCCACAGCTACCCAAGTGTTGATGCTACTGTCTTAACATAGCAAGATCAGAAATTACCACTAGCAGCCTGCTACTGTCCAAAGCAAGAAACACTTGTAAGTATCCCAATTTAAACTAAAACTGAGATCTCAGGATTGTGAAAAAGGCAAAGTAAAACACCTGGTTAAGTTGACATTTTTTTTGTTAATTACTGATCTTGAAGAGAAAAGAATGCCAACTCACAGTCGGTTTGGAAGATAAGATAATCAGGATAGGATTTCATCCCACAATGGAGAAATTTACAGCCTCTCAGATCTCAGTGGTAAAGAGAAACACACTGATGTGGGCTCTCTCCATCAAGTGAATGCCCATCCATTCAGTCTTGTTTAACCTCTTTTTAAAATTATTCTTCCTCTTCCCCTTCTTTGCCTCTCCCTCACTTGAGTTCTTTCCTCCGCCAAGCATAATTTTTTTCCCGGGAAAAATCCTGTCCAGTGAGGCTTATAGAGAACCGTATAAATACAGATGGTGTCATTTTTCTTTGGCCATTAACGCAATCAATATTTATTTGATAATGATAAGTTTAAGTAAAAAATGTCTATTTCCCCTTTACACTGACAAAAACACATTAGTTTCTTGTTGAATCTGTTGGATGGATTTGATGGTGTGTTTGTGTGTGTGTGTGTGTAGTTTTAAGTATATAAATCTGTGGCACTCAATTGGATTTGAATTATGTGGTGCTTGAGGTGGTGCTTTATTTATGAAACTTAAATCAAATGTTCTCCTTCCTGGGGAGATGTTTGGTTATAGTATCTGCAGTGCACTGCTTTTTTTTGCTCCCTGCTGTTAAAACGCTAATATATATATATATTTTTTTTTGGGTTGGGTTGAGGTTGAATTTTAAATTATTGTAGGTCTGCTGTTTGAACACAGAAACTGGATTTTCAGAACTTAATTGTAAACAACTGCATGCTAGTTGCACTTTCTAGAAATATCAAACATTAATCAAGGAATTTCATTATCTTACTTAGTGGTGGAATGTTAGCCTGTACAGCATGCAGCGACTTCATGTGCTGCAAAAACACTACCTTTCATGGACATGTGTATTACACAGAAAAGAAAAAATAATGGGCCAAATCGCTGAACAATTCACTATGCACTCTGTACATTAGAGGAAACTGCACAGATTGTACAAATCAATTCTCTCGCAGCAGGGCTCCATATTTACTGTGATGTTTACAGATGAAGCGATGGAAAAACAGAGCACCAGATCTGAATTGAGAATGAAGATGAATGGAGCTGTCTGTGTCAGAGCTGCAGGAGACTGAGAGTTTAGCTAATTGCGTTTAACACCAACTACTCAGGCTTAGGGAGTCTTGCCATTTGAGTACACACAAGGGCACAAAGTTTGACCACTGCTAACACAAAAAACCTGCTGTAGTTAACCAAAACAGATGAAAACTCATATAGACAAGAACATTGATTTATTATTTATTATCATAAGTTTCCAGAGGTCAAAACTCTTTCCAGAGGTTTGTAATTGGGGCTAAAAAAGGCTTCTGCTTGCAGTCTCAAAGATGGACTTGAGGGAACATCAAATCTTCACTGTGAGAAAAGTCTCTGTTTGATCTTCACTAATGGCTTAAACACCTCACAGCACCTGAATACATAAAATGTTGATATGTTTGCCTTCAGGCTTTGCTTCAAACTTGAAGCTTTCCAAGGTCATGGGATCTGAGTACTTAATAGCGCCTTTTTTGTAAATTCTGTGAAACATTTTCAGTCATAAATCTTGTTACAAACACGGCTTCTTTGAAAAATGATTACACTTGATCTAACCAGTAGCATAGCAAGGAGGTTTTGATCTACCAGCTTTATTTGTTTCTCAAGGGTTACACACCAAAGACACTACAGTGAAACTGCAAGGCTCCTAAACCATGTTTTCATAATGAAAAGAAAATAGGGGACACAGGTATCAACATGTTTTTTTTATTATATTCCTGAGGCTATTACAGCAAAAGTCCATTGTGGAACATGAATTGGACTGAAAGAAACAAAACACTGTCAGGTTTGTTAAATATAAATAAATAAATAACAGAAAGAGAGAGCTGGAGCTGACAGTTCCATCAAATTGTGGGTAATAGTTCATTTTATCTGTGTTCGTGTTCCTAGGGTGCTATCATGACCAGACACCTGCAACCCAGTGAAAATGCGAGCACAGTGAGAGGGCATGCAACTTCAAACAGGGCCAGGATCTGAGTCAAAGATTTCAATCAGCACTGGCATTATCCCCGCCTGCAGGCACGGATCCGTGGAACTGCTCTGTCTATCTATGGACAGACTTGGGTCTCTGCAACACAAGGCTAGATGCTTCTTTCAGTATGTAGGATTTACTGTCAGGAATATTCAAACTTCGCTTCTGTCAGGATACTCACATCAAGGTTTTAAGCATTTATATGCATTAATGTGTATTCCACTTTGTGAAATGAAACTTTCTGCTCATGCGATGGTCTGGAATAAATCTGAGTTTGACACAGACTGTCCCTGAGCTTACAACCTCCCAGTCAAGATGTGATTTTAAACCAGCTCTGCAACTCTGAAAATTTCTGAAATTAATAATGAGATACTGAGTGCTGATTACTGCAATGCACAGAAATATACTTTCTGGACAATACTTTCAGATGGTAATATATATTACATCCCCTATGAGGAAGCCTTGTCTGTGGTTATTGTATAAAAACTAAAAGCTTTCTTTTTTCTTTTGTGAGAGAATACACAGAGGTAAAGTGTCCTAGGCAGTATCTCATTTTGGCAAGTTATTAATATCTGTTGTCAGTTACACCTTGATTAGCAGCAATATTTGGTCTTTCAATTCATCATTGTAGAAACACAAAGACCTCTCTTTGTTTATTGTTTACAGCTTCATCAGTTAATTTATAGCCTGGGTTTAATTGTTTCGTGTAATTTCAATCATAAAATTAATTAGTTCTAATTATATTAAAACTCAAACTTTACCTGGCATCACCTGAGTAATTACTTTGTCAGACTTTGCTCCAGTGGGAGAGGAGGAAATCAAGAAAGAGCTGATGGGGTGTAAAGACTTTGTAATAAAATAAGAGAATTGGGAATAATATTCTGAAATCTAAATGCAAATTGGAGAATGTCCACCACACAAATGGGCATTGGTTGTGTTGCTATTACACACACATGCCTGCAAACTAACTATGTATACTAATTCAGTAGGGGGTATTCCACAATATGTGTTTAGCAAGCCTCTGAGGGCTGGCTGGAGCATCCTGATAAGGACTATTAGGTCTAGTCCAGATGTGCACTGGGCTGCAGTGTGTAGGGCATTGTGTAGTTAGTGGTTTAGTATTGGTGTTCTTCCTTGCTCCACCTGTCACAGTATCTGAAGGGACCCAGGGAGCTCCTTAGGGGTGGGTCCCTGTAATGACAGACAATTTCTTATCATAGACCAGCAGTGGGATAGAAAACTCTCTGTTTCAAAGGCTGTTGTCACTGTGGTGGTTGAACCAAAATTAGTAGTTCTTCTGCAACCACAGAAAATGAGGTCTTGTTTTTGAGGGATTCAGTTAAGACTATAGTTCCTTCAATCATAGAGTAAAGGCCTGCTTGGTCACGTTAGCATTTAGGATGCAAAATTTCAAGCATAAACCAGTCTGTTAAATGGAATTGTGAATATCATTCACCTAAACATCAAACATGTTCCACACTTAACCTATGGTTCTTGAAAAAACTCTAGACAAATTGGCTAAAAACTGCCTTATCATTCTTACAATTACATACAAATGGCAGCCTTAGCTTAGCTTAAAAACAATGAGCAGACTGAATAAAACATTCACTGCATCTCCTATTGACTCCAGCCCTGGTAATAGTTCTAGTAACTCTACAAGCCCTCAATTTCTGAAGCTAGTGAAACATACACAACTGTATATGTCTAAGTGCATGACCATCTGAACAAACTGAGAAACAATCTTTTAAATTATTAAATTAAAAGAAAATTAAAATGATTGTTAATTTGTTAAAGGTACATATATTTAAAATTTTAAACATTTCTGCACGTAACCAATTGATTTTTGATTTTTTCTTTCTGTGAAGATAAATCATGGTAATTCATTCACCCTAATTGGCCAGCCTAACAATATTCTGATATCACATCTATTACTCCATACCAAAGTGTTCCTGGCAAGAGCCTTGGTGTAAAGCAAAATTACCATGGTAACAGCTCTCAAAGCAGTTGTTATGAAGTTATATGCATCCATGAAAAACACTCAGTTTGCCTGTATCCACACTTGTTGAGCTCCAGTGGAAAAAAATAAAAAAAAACATGAAAGTGTTCCTGGCAATGGGCTGTTGGCCTTCTCTCATTGTGAACATGCTATTTACAAGTTCCCCTGTGGGACTGTGTTACAACAGAGGGGCATCAACATTTCATAAACACATCTAAGAGAGGGCATTTTGATTGTCTAAGTGAAGTGATGAGACAGCGTGCCTACGCCTCACTTTTATTTTACAATGTTATCTTGGCTCCATTCCTGGAATATTAGTGTGGTCCTTGGATAACTGAGCCATCATTATCGTACAAGAGGGCGCTTCTTATGGGAATACATTGTTGGCCAAATTGGGTGAAGCAGTGAAAAAGAAACATTGATTTGTACACGAGAAGGAGAAACAAAGAAGGCAGAAAATGCAAGACATCTAGAAAATCTCTGCCTGGCACTCCACTCCTATATCTTATATTTTCACTTGTCACTTCCTGTTCTGTGAGGTGAGAAAAAAACATTTGTGGGAGGACTGCTGTCAGTGCTTGAACATTTCAAGCTAAAACGATAAACTAAGACATCTGATTTGAGGAGTGTGTTTTTTCCCAATGTTACAGTCAGCATACAGTTTTGAGCTGGACTTCGATGCAGCTTTGGCAGCAATAAAAAACAACAGACTGTGATAAACCTGCTAAATGAGGAGGATTCAACCTCATTGATCACAGTTCAGTTTTGAAATCAAATGAAGGAGATTCAAACTATGCAGAGTCCTAACAAAGATAGTGAGTTTTTCAATGAACATACTGTGCCAGATTAATTTGATGAATGATCTGATGCCTTCTGAAACAAATGTCACAATATGTCTACATACAGCTTGTTCAAAGGTAGGTGACAAAGTCGCCTTGTAGAAGGAAGTTGTGGTGGATCAATGGGTGAAATAGTCCAATTCACCTGGTCTGTATCCTGAGTGAGTCAACACAGACTTATTATTTTTAGACTTAGGTGACCTATCATTTTCAAAACTTAGAATGCATAAAGCTGCTAAATGGATGCTGTTTACATACGCACAAATAAGCTGCAGCATAATAGCTAAAAAACAAAAGCTCATTCGCGGAGATGTCTTATTTCAACGTTGCCAGAATTGCGGGATAGGCTGATGGCCAGGTGAAGTCCTATACCTGGCCATCTGCTTTCATTTTGCATCTTTTTTTTTAAATAATGGGAAGTCTTGATTGGACATTCAAACAATGGTTATTCAACGTCTCAGTGTTTGCTGGGCTCACAGGGTTTGGCTGATGAGAGATAATACTTTGTGAATCTCCCACTCCTTTACCCATCTGGTGCCAGGGATGTCTGTAGCAGAGAGCAAAACACAAGGACAACCACGTCTGTTGCTATTCATACCATGTTGACTATGCGAGAAAGGAAAGGAGGGAATTTGACAAAGAAAATGGTTGTCAGATCCCCTGGGATCTAAGGAGGACCTGTTGTATGCTGCCAATCTCTGGGTCACCTATAATGACAAAATACATTCTTTCACCTCAGCAGCAGTGGAGAACTGAATCAAAGAACTTCTGAACACTTGCTTCACCACCACCTTAGGCCTCTCCAAGTAATTGACCCAGAAAAGCTGTTTGTGACGAAGGAATCAATGTAACAAGGTCATCAGGTACGTTACTGAATATATTATCCCTCCAATACTAAGGGTAGTTCAGCTCAGCCACTATGCTTCATACTTCAAGTAGCCCACAGTATTTCTTGGAAAAAAAGCAGTTTATTACCATAAGCATACATGCTGAGGCTGTGCTGGAGTTCACAATAAAATTCAACATGCTGATGGAAAAATCATAAGGGGAGAAAAATGATATTGCATCAGTCTGTGAAAATGAGCTTACCTGACATGCTGCACTGAAAACTAATTTTATTGACCACAGCCATGTGATCATCAAAGCCAAACGAGTTTGTAAAGTACGGGGATGCTGCTTTAAGCAACCACTCTATCAAAAAAAATCATAAATTGGCGTTAAAAGAGGTAATCTCGTCTCTACAGACAGATAAACGAGGCTTATTCAACCGTCTATTTGTTGAACATGGATCACAAGAAATATTTTAGTTCTTGGAGCGTCCTTCCTTTCAGCATAGGAAACTCTATTAGCATACCTTTGAGGAAGAATTACTATTTTTCTGCACTTCACGGAACTTAAAACATTAAACAGATCTGAATAAATAATTTGAGCTCTTTTAAAAGGAACATGCATATCTGCAAAGGGCATGATACAAACAACACACAACAGGTGTGTTCTACCACTTCAGCGAAGCAAAATAAGATGTAAAATTTTGAAAAAAAAATATGATTCCTGTATCTGCCCATAAAATACCTTACCATCACTAGAAGCAGTATATCTCTCTTTTAATGTATTTCGTACTCTTTCATCCATTACAGCTTACACCCTCTCCTGTGCACTGTGTGAGGTGCAGTGGCAGAGGGACTGCCTCTCGTTTCCCTCTGACACTCTTCCATTTTTCACAACAGGAGGATCCCTCCGTTTAAGTGAGTGTGATGGAAGAGGCCGCAGGTCGATTGAGGACACAGCAGGACCCTCCAGGTGAAAGTGCCATGATCAATCACAGGATTAGGGATCAAAGAACCAAGCTGAATTCTGACTGTGAAATAGGGATCACTCCTGCTTGAACAAACACAATGACAACGCTTGCAATGCTTTGTATTTCAATCACTCACAGAGGATTGTTTGCATGCACTGCACATGCATAGCACCCAGCGATTACAGGTAAAATCTGAATGCAGATTGTGGCGTGCAAAGATTACAACATTTGCATTTGTGATGTTCTGCACCATAAGTACTAAACCAGTATTATGTAAATTTATACTTTGCACTTGTCTTGGGATGTCTCTTTACAGAATCTCGTGTTCTATCATTTGGCGTGCTGCTCTACTGGAAGGATTGCACACCATTCTTTCAAAAGATTTATCCTCATCTGGCATTCTGATGAAGCTGTTAGAGAGTGCTGTCCAACACTTTCTCAAATCTCCTGTTGGGCTGAGAAATGGTGGCTGCGATGGCCATGTGACTTATGATTTTCACACACATCATTACATTCATTCAGTTCGTGCAGCGTGGGGCAAGTTATTTTCAGAATGCATATTACTAGTTACCTTAATTTGAAAGTAATAAGTGACTTTACTACTACCATCTGTGTAGAGCTTAAGAGAGAAACAAGTCACTACCTTGCAGCTTTTCAGACATATTTAGTATGTCGTACATGACATTGTGATGACGAGGTCAGAGGGTAAGATGTTGCTTCACATAGTAAATGTAATAATATTTCGAAAAGCCTGTCAGCAATGCTTTATATTACTTTCTTACTGTTAAAAGCAAAACATTGCTGTAGTGCATTACTTTATGAACACTATACCCACAACATTGCCCCTGTGTGTGCTGTATTGAATCAAGCTTTCTTTTTCATTTTCGTGAATGAAAACACAAAGGATCCTTGTAGCGTTTTGGTTTAACATCCTGTCTATACCACACACGTTTCAGCCATGTGTTCCAGTCGCGTGTCACACGTGTCTGACACACTTCAGTTTTAATCAATACAGTTGCCCACACCGACCGCCTAACCACCGTTACACTCCTGCTTTATCTGTGTAACTGAAACCCAAGGCATATTTCTATACTGATCAAGGGCTGCAGCTGCTGAGGTGTTTTGCCTGATGCGGTCTACCTCTAGAGTGAACATTCAAATGAAGGCAAATTGCCAAAAGAGAGAAAAACGTGAACTAATGACTTTTTAAACATCTTGTTGAAGAATACTGTGATAATGTCACAGACACTGATGCCTAAGGTAATTGTTTAAAGATCACCATAAATGACATAAAAAATACTTTTTGAATAATAATTGGTGTCTGACCTGGATTTTCCACAAAAAGATCAGCAAATGAGTTAAAAATTCTTAACATTACTTCAACTAGAAGAAACTTTACCACATAAATATGACATAAACATGATTTATTAAAAAAGAAAGTTTTGGCACAGATTCAGACTCTGTGGAAGACATAATGAAGGCAGGTGCAGATCCTGGCAGAGTGTTCTGCAGGAGAGCATCTGAGCCTGCCCCAGCATGAAGTCCTGATCCCCAAGAGACTAAAGAGAAGGGCTGCCTTTGAATGGGAAGAGGTGCAATAGGAGGTCTAAACACAGGCAGTGATTGGGTAAATGAGATGAAGTGGGAAGGAGGGGTATGGGTGAAACTGGCTTCTCGTGTCAAACTCTGCACTTACAGTACAACATTTTAATATTCTGCTGATTTCTGCTAATTTCCCTTTTCTCTTTTTGCATCTTCTTTTGCATCTTTCTCTTTAGACTTTAAAGCTTGACTGCTTCTCCCAATTTTGCCATGATACATACACATGTGGCTGACTGAGGACACCTGTTCTTTAATGGATCAATTATTTGTAGCAGGCTGTGCTCATAGATTGGCATCACATCTGTCTGCAGTTATTGACTGTACATAGAATAGTCAATGCTGCAGTGAAATGGAGGCAGTCAGCAGTAATATAGGCTACTGTATGGTGTGTTTTACACACTAATGCAAGTGTCACTGGAACATAACATTTGGTCAGGGGTGATGTGAATAAGTAGGGGAAGTAGGTAACATAAGATTCCTTTTCTACATTATTGATTTTCTGTTTCCTTAGTTGGAAGAAAATGGATTTTGAGCACCGTTCTACAGCTACTCTGAGTACCTACAATGGATTATGGAGCCTTTTGCTGCCAACGAATTCAGTACAGCATGTCAATAAAGCCAAAACTTTGAGGTGATTGCTGATCACACAAATTTGTACTGTTGTCAACTCATCAAATTAAGTATTTAATTAAGGGAGGGAAAAAAAACCTATATATAAAGATGGACAACATAAGAGCTGCCCAAAAGTGAAGCCAAAGCATCTCAATCACCCCCTGGTGGCTGGCTGCAGCACTGGTCGTAAACCCTTCTCTCTCCATGTTAGCAGAAGGGACAAGAACGAAAAAAACTCAGTACTGACTCCGCCGCCCAGTCACTACAATGCAAACTCTGATTTTAAATGATGTCACCACCTTTAGATGACTCTTATCCATATACTAATATATGTCAGTGATTTAAACCATTAGCTCTGAAAGAAAATTTTCAATGAAGCCAATAATTAGGACACATAAAACTACTGTTCTGCTGACACAAGGAATGCAAAAGCAGCTGATTTCATGCCACTGAATATGCTTCACTTAAAAAATAATATGACCTTTGACTCCAGTCACTGTTGTCTCCTCAAAATAAAGCCCATACTTGACTATGTGACAGTAAGTGCATGTAAACTGAAAGATTAAATGGATCAGAATGTGATGGCATAAGGTACTCGCATCTGAAATGATTGACTTCATGCCAGTAGTCCTTTGTATTTTGCAAATCAGTGACAAAACCCAATAGCTTGAAATGTCTACTCCAGTAACTTTTGTACATCACAGAGGCTGTTAACTCATCTAAAAGAGACTATGGGTCTCACAAATTTGTATATCGTTTGGAGGAGCAAATCATTGACTTTAAACCAAACTGGAATAAGTCTGTCACCTTCCCAGATAATGAAAAGAACCTACATCTTTATCCATGTTAAAATAAAGTTCAACGAGCACATTTTGTTTGCTCAGGGAGCCGCAAACATGAAGGAAAAAGCTGCAGCTGTAAGTATGGAAGTGGAAATAAGTTGATAATGTGGCACAGTGGGGTTTGAACCCAGGATCCTCTGCTTGTGAAAGAGGCACAGTAATTGCCGAGCTTTGAAGTCTTCCATGAAAATTATCCATATAGACCAAGACAGCAAGGTAAGTCCAAGCAGGTAAACCCAAAACAGCTGTAAATTCCTTTTCAGCCAGTTTGTTTCCACATTCTCACTTCATTTTTCAGATGAAAGGATAAAAAAAACACAGTGATGCAGTTACAGCTGGAAGTGCAAGAGTTAAGTGGAAAATATTTGTGCCATACTTTCATCAAATAATTGCTAAAATGTTTCTCTCAAATTTCTTTGAGAGGAATGTCACACTCATGCTGGCACCAGAGGAAAAGTCAGGGCATTTGTCACTCACCATGCACCAAATTGCATGGTAATCCATCCAGTAGTCATTGAGATTTTTCAGTCTAGACCAAAGTAGTGTACTGACCAGTGTTCCATTAGCACATCTAATAGTGTTCTAAAGTGTATTCGTATTCTCAATTACCCTCTATTCAAGTAAAAGGCCATAGTTAAATGAGTTAATTAGACCAAAACATGTGGTTTCAAGTCCCAGTTTTCAATATGCTTCATGTTTTAAATGGGGACTTAAATTCAAATCCCTATCTGCGTGGACTTTGCCATTGTGAACAAATGTATTCTTCCAGTTTGCTCCTCTGGAGACAAATGACCTTTTCATGAGAGATTTGGGCAAGTATTTAAGCAACTAAGCATTTCACAATTAAAACAGAAAGCACAGTTTACCAAACATAACCCCAAAAACATTAAAAGTGCATAATGTAATGAAAATAGAGAATGAATGCTTGTACTGTATTCAATATGATTATTAAAGATCTTCTCATCCATTTCTTACACATTTTCATACTTGTCCAGTTATATTTCTCAGCAAACCTACACCAGTCAACATACAGCACTTTTGTCCTAATAATCCTGCTCACACTGTCTTTATGTTAGCACATTAACATATGGCCTTGAGTGGCTGACCTTTCCAGTGCACCTGCCTTAACAGAGCACTAAAAAGAAGTCACATTAGGGCTGGACAGCATGTCAGTTAATAGATAATTACATACAAAGATGAGATCTTTGGCGAAACAATCAGCAGCTTCCGGGGGGACATCACCTCAGGACAAAAATTGCAAGGTGCATGGTAAAGATATAGGCCATATTCACTTGACTTTCCAATTACATACAATCCCATTTTCCATACTTTTTATGTACATTTGGTAATTTCAGGAAACATGCAGTTAAAGAACTGCTTGAAATTTAACAGAAAAGGCTAAAATATATCCACTGATTAACTACCAGTTAAAGTAAACAAAATAGCTTAAAAGCAAAGGGATTACGTTTTATCCACACAGCACTTCATTAGTGTTTTGAATAGCTCAGTTTACAACTAATAATCCTCCTCCTGTCTCTTGGGCAGTGGTATGACCGTCTCATCAACTGTTGAGCTCACAGTACGGCACAATGAGCTCCTTCCACTTGGGTAAGCAGCTGATAGTCCCAGAATAAAAGGTTTATGGAGTCATTAGTAAGGTTTGCATATGTCTGTGCCACTTTTAATTACTTCACAGCTAATAGTCATATCCACTGTGGAGGATGGCGAATGAGATGTCCTTTAATTAATATTTGGCAGGGTTCCACCTTTTGCCATGCTGTTGGTGTGAAGAGCAGTATGGGACAGTTGGCCATTCGTGGTGCAGGATGAGGTTCATGTTTGTATTATGGGGTTGTTCGCCAATCTGATAGACCAAACAAAATACCACATTGCCAGGGCTGCTAAGTGCTGCTGTTATTGTCCTGATTGTATGTTGTGTTTTTTTTTTTTTTCAACCAAATGAGCTGAGGTAGTGTCATCCACTGTGAGACTATAATATAAATGAGGAAACACAGAAAGGTCCCCGTTCAATGTGAAAATTATGATGAGCTTATCTATGCAGCTTAATGAACTGCACACACACCGACATTCTGGAGGCCATTTTCAGCCAATTAACATGAATCAGCTCGGAGCAGAATAGAAAACAACCTGCTGCATCCGGAAAATATGCTGTACTTTCCCAAAGCTGGAGCAGATAACCCACCCCATTATTTACCTCCTTGTTAATATGTGAACATTGGCAGGATAGCATTTTCTTTTCCATCAAAGAAATTTCTCAGTTGCCTGCTTGCTCTCATCATCAAGCTTAACTATAGGTCTGCAGCATTTTCTGTATAGTAGCTATAAAAACAGAGAATACCCAAATGTCTCAAAATGTCCCAGAAGAAACCAGCACTAAGCCACATGAATCTCATTTATGTTGTAATTTCACTGATAGCTGATTCTGTATCTCGCTTGAGTATTTATACTTCACAGCACGCACTCATGAGAGAAATGTCAACTCAAGTAAGCACCATCAAGAATACGGTGTTTTAATTTAGTAAATGCTATCAGTGCACATTTGCACAGTGCTCAGTTTTGTTTGTTCCACCTCTGAACTAATTAAGACCGAGCCGGGGAATATTTCCTTTCATTTGCTGAAATAACTGTAGCCCGTTTCAGCTAAATGATCATGTAGTTACTAATGCTTTGTTCTTGAAATATTCCTGGATGTTAACCAGCTGCAAAATTGCTCTGACAGACAGTATGGATGGAACTGAGTTATTTGTGTAAAGATGTGTCAAGTGTGAAGTATTGAGGGGAAAGCCACTCGGTCGATGGGATTTATTTAAGAAAAGCCTGCATTATGCATGCATTAGTTATTGCCTCAAGAAAATAAGTCTTAATTCTCAGCATTTTTTTTTCCCAAATGAGTGTAATGGGTACCACTACATCATATTGCATTGGAACTGGAAGAATATATATATTACTGAAGCAAACAGAAAAATTGGGACAAACTGAAAGATTAAAAAGAAGACAATGGACAAGGGACATGGACAAGATAGATTTTTTTTTTTTTTTAATCAGGACTATTGTTTGACAAAAATATACAAATGACTGTTTTGTAATAATTAATGCTAAGAATATAAAATGTTTTCAGCCAAGAAAGCAATGCATCTCATGCAACCCACAATTTACTTGACAGTCATAGCACATGTAAGGGACAAAATTCTAACTACTGAGAAGTCGGTGGAGACAACATTCTTGCTGATTCCAGCTACTGATCTGCTCAGTGATAAACAAAATTTCACATATTTAGACCCTACATTCCACACTTTACAGAAGCTCATCATTAGCTTCAAGCGCTTCTGTGTCAGACTGAAAGGGAGTGTCCATAAACACAGACAGTGTCATAAACAGTGTACCACGACTCTCAGTGGAGAAATTTAGTTGGAAGCCAAGGAAAATTGTCTTGGTTTACTGAAATGGGCAATCTTCAATGTCCTCACCAAGCATGTTCCTGCCACTGTGTGTCTCCCCTAAAAGGGAATGACATTAAGTATGTTGTAAGTGCTACCTAATTTTTGCCAGATGTAGTGCTTGGCATTCAGGCCATAGAATTAAAGATTTGTCTCTTAAGACCAGAGAATGCTTATTCCTCATGCTGTCGGAGTCCTTAAGGGTGCCATTTGGCAAACTCCAAGCAAGCTGTCATATGCCATTTATTCAGCAGCAACTTCTGTCTTGCCACTGTACCATAAGGGCATGATGGATGGAGTGCTGCAGAGAGGGCAGTCCGTCTGTAAGGTTCTGCCATCTCTGCAGAGAACTGTTAATGCTGGTCCATTGGGCTTTTCTTTTTTTTTCCCGAGTCACTTCATGCACAGTTAATGATACGTTTGAAAAAAAAGAAATGAGTAAGAAGGATTGTGAGCTTTCCTTTTACTTATTTGCATTATTTGTATTCTGTGATTTGGCTCAGCACAAAAAAGCAAATAATAATAATAAAAGTGCAATATATAATTAAATGAAGATGCCAAAAAAGCAAGAAACATCCTATTCATCCACATATAGACAGACTTTGCTGATAAACTTCAAATTAGGTTGAGCTCTTTCTTTATCTTAAAAATCTCCATCTGATGAAATGTGTAGTCTGTTGCTGAGTCCTAAAATTCTGCTTATAAAATAAGTGAAAACATCTACCAGTGCAGCAACATTATTTCAACCTCTCTCCAACAACTTGCTTCAAGAATCCTCAGGTGTTAACGTCAAAAATGGAATAAGATTGCTCCACTAGAATTTAGAAAGTTCTGCATATTTTTTGGTACTGCAAGCCATTGCCGTATCTGTGTGGGATTTGAAAGGGAAGTCTGTAGAATATGGGGTCTCAATATTTCCATATGACATTCTACAAGATGTCACCAATATACACTACTCTTCAAAAGTTTGGAATCAATTGGTATATTGATGTTTTTCTTCCCTCAACAATAGCTGAATAGATAAAAACTTCATAAATCAGACACAAATGCATTATTTATACTAGAAATAGTGTTGGCCCCAAAAGAAGAATAATTAAGTCATTAAAACTTTTTTTGGCTACAAGTACCCTTTGATTTTGAATTTATTATACTGTCCAGAAAACCTGAAGTTACCCTCGATCATTATTGAACCACAATGATGCTTGCAATTGAGCTTTAAATGTTTTGGGAAACTGATTTTCTCCTCTGCAGTCTACTCAGTGGTTAGACTGAAAGAATTTAAACAATGATTCATCAGTCCATAGTATGTTCAGCTGATAATCCTCTGCTGGTAGTCATATCATGAGGTGACACTCAGTCTTTCTGTGAAAGCCATTGTAATGCATACTGAGTGTGGTGACAAATGGTGCCTCTGGTGATCCTTAAAGGTTGCCCTTTACAGAGCCAAGCATCAGTGCACCTATTCAGCTGTGCCTCAACTCTCCCTGCAATGCTACAGGAGCGGTACTATGTGTCCAGGGACTCCTGAAAAGTGAAAACTTACATGGCACTTACTAGCCAACACACTCATAGATCAGGACAGCACAATGTTGCAGTAAATAAGAATATGGATCTAAAAAAAGGGTCTTCTTTCAGAAAGTAACCTGGTGTCCTTGAACAAAATACAGAAACTTTTGCAACTGTTCTGCTCTGCTGTTAATTCTTACCTCTTAGTAGGTTGTGGAGGAGGAAGCACAAAGACAATTACCCAACAGGGAACAATTAGGTGTTTTTTTTGTCCAGGGCTTTCTTTCTTTTCTTGAAGTATTCATAAACTCTTAGGTAATCGGTTTATTGAGATAACAAAAAATGAACTGTTGTTGTCATTCAGTCAAACAGATGTGGGAGAATGGCATTAGGACTGCTAGATCTGCACTTCTTGCACAGATGAACAATCTTCCATCAACCTGAGACATGAAGGGCCAAAGGAACGACCAGTCAAAGTGATGAATTCCCCCCATTGATGTCTCCCTTCTTGTCCAATGCATATGCAGAAATCTAAACACAACCACATGAAAAGCTCTTGATATAAGAGCACGGCACTATTCCCTTTGATTATTGTGTTGGCACGTGAAAACGAAGGGAATACAAATGTCTATCACATACAGTTAAGCCTCCCTGTGTTTATAAATATAATGTTTGATTTCAAAGACTGGTTGTCGCGGGCAGGCCTCAATCAATTATGCTGTCTCAAATGTAGCTGGAGGCGTTTTATATCTGACTCCTTGATTTTGTTCTCAAGTATCCTATTTCGCCAGGACAAATATCCTTCAAAGTCTGCTGAAGCAGCCATGTCAGAATTGTTTGCTATGCCAAGGTGTGATGGAGTGGATTGGGTCCCTCCTGTGTCCTCGTCATTGTGTCATTCACTGACGGCCTCATGTTGAGTCACTAAGTTATTCCACCACAGGGACTGACAGTCTTACATATACATCCTCATAAAATTTGTCATTCATCCACGCAGCTGTCCTGAGTGCTGCCATCTTTCCCTATTTTTATGTTTCTAAATGGCAGTGTTACATGTTGTATCCTATGGCATCACCATATATGAAAAGCCTGTTCAGATATTACTTAAATATGCCAGCAAGTTGAGATGTAAAAGTCACAATGACGATATTACAAGATCTGACTGAGTAACATTTCTGTAACACTTACAGCACAGCTTGTGTTAGATTTAAATACCATCACACTGACAAAGTTAAGAGATACAGACTTAATGCATATGCATGTCTTGTTCTACCTTTTGAACTCTGTCATTTAAATATTATTTTTTATGCACAAAGACAATAAAAAGGTGCTCAATAAACCATGAAATAGTGTCAACTAGCCCATTTGAAGTATTTGAGGAGTGCGGCTCTTTTTAGATCAGTCTATGAGATATGTTTTCCTTTTTTTTCTCTTATGGGTCAGGACAAAACAGAACGCAAGATTAATCAGCAGGTTAACCTGCACATAATCACAATGCTCACCAGTTTAGAATGGTAGCAGGCTACCATTTGGTAATTAGCACTAAATGAAGAGATGGCGTTGATGGGTATGTCATTAGTTTTGCAGGTCGCAGTCATAAACTAAGAGGTGAATTTTAAATCAAAGTCACCACGGATCTCTGCACAAAATTTGAAGCTATCTAAGAGTTAGCTGACTGAGATATTTTACTCTGGACTGAAGTGGTGGACCAACCAGCCGACATTGGCACCCACAAAAACCCTTTAGGACCATGTTAAATATCATGGTCCTAAAGGGTCAGACTAGATTTTCAACATGGCAACTGTTAACAGTATAGAAAGTTCAAGAGTGAGAGATCAGTTGGAAGTGAATAACAATATTAATTAGCAACAGAGTAAGACTTACACAGCATTAATGTGAATCTTTATTGAGAATGGACTCATGGAAATGGGAATTAAGCCTCAAGAATGTCAACTCACTTAAGTTTTTCACAACATCCTGAAGGTACTGTAATGATGGCAGTGAATTGAGGGGATGGTGAATTGTCATTTGTTCCACAAGTAGGTCTAAATCATCTGAGGAGCACAGGCAGAAAGGTCATTGGTCAGATATGATGATGTCAGAATATGTGAATGGGAACTTCACAGTGAGAAAGTGGGATAAGTAATGTTTTTGTGAAAGCTTCATCAAATGAGAACGTCTTGTCATTTTTTAATATGTCTGGACGCTGTTGGAGTTTTCTTTTCTATCCAAAAGATGATGCAATTGATGAAGAAAGGAGAGCAATTAGTTAGAAGACAGGGTGATCGTCATTAATTAAACCTTATACTCCAACTGCAACCGTTGATGGAGCCTATGAGAGAAATGGAGAACACTCTTTTACTTTTAATCCAACTCATTGCTGTTCCTCACATCCCTCTCTGGAAACACAGGGCATGTCCACAACAAACCTGTCACAATAGACACTATGAACAAACGTTCTCTATTAGTTTAAAGGCTCACTCAAGTTTCAGTGAAGGGCCTTTTCAGCTATTTGAAAGGACAGTAATGATTTTTGGTTCATTAAATGATCTACAAAGACTGAAAAAACAAGACTGTTTGAAAGGGCAACCTTCAGTTTGACATGTCAATAACCTTCAATGACAATGTTGAGAACAAACACGAGAACTGGCCCTCACGCTCTCAGATGGAAGGTTCAGATAGAGGGGGCCGTAATAAAAATATTGATTTAATCACATACCCTTTTTCACCTGAGTTAATGAATCATTATTTTCACGTCTGTACCCCGAGGATAGATAAAGTATTGTCTGGCTGGTCCAGTGCATTGGATGATTAGCACTCTCATTAAGAGTGGAGCTGGAGTGTGTAAATCTCAAGAGAGCTGGAACATCGAGAGCATTTGTACAAGCAAAGTGTGCAGCCGTGACATATTCCGTCTGCACTGTTCCTTTCTGATGTTTATTGGCTGGCGCCTGGGAGACACTTTAATTTCTTTTGTCAATAACTATAACTTTTTTTCTTTTTATTTTCAACGTCTAAACCATGATCACATACATCAATCAATTCTTAACTTTCAGTCTGCCTTCATACCATGGGGCATGCAAATTCCAAGTCTATGTTTGTCTCAAAGTTGTTTTGATAGTTGGCAATACTTGTCCAAGAATATAACCCATATACCAATCTGACCTGACAGCTATGTCAGAAAGACATGTCTGCACAGTGTAAGAATGACAAGGGATGTCGCCTCCATCCCACTGCCCTCACTGCTCACTGACATGGCACTGCTGATATGAATTAGGATTTGAACTTCATGATACAGTCACAGGAGGGCCAAGGGCTTCAGGAACCTATTTAGATTCAAAGACAATAAAAATAGACGTTATGAGCTACAAAGTATCTCAAGGTATATTTCATTTGGTGTTTGAAGAGTGCTGTCAGTAACTGCATATATTAATGTAAATTCAGAATACAGAAAGACATAAAGATGTTCTGTGTCTCTGTGGTCACTTCACCCAATGACAGTGACACATGGCATAACACATGTTTATCATAAATCTGTCCTCCCCCTCAACAACAGGAGACCACTAAAAGTTAATGCTTTTAATGGCTCTGATTGTACAGCTGAATCTGTTCTGCTGATGGGAGGACAAACTAAACTCCTCTTTTTCAACGATTGGAAGGTATTGATCGCAGATGTTTTACAGCCACAAAGATGTATGTGCAGCTTACTCGTTGTGATATTCATTAACCCCTGCTCAACCACTACTGAGTCACTATGAGCAAGTGTGCACCTGCTTGTACTAATGTAGTCATCTTTTTTTTTTCCATTTAGATATGGTAATATATTTGAAAATGAAGACTACATGTTGTGATTATAAAGTAAAAGAAAAGGCTAAAAAATAATTTTAAAAGAAGAATTAGTAAAATAATATGGCATAGCTTACATTTGAACTTAGAAAATGTCTTTGCTTTTATTTTGTCCTAAATTTTGACATATAAAACTGAATGTAAGAACCATTCATTGACACTTAAAAACAGTAATGGGAAATAATGGAAATATTTATTATTTCCATTCAGTTCCAACATAGACTGGGGTGGAAAGCAGGAATAGATTGCTGCAGAAGTTAATTTAATTGAACAGTTGATTGCTGCTTCACCTGTTGACAGTATTTCATTTGATGTGATTTTCTTGCTAATATTACTATGTAAATGCAATTTATCCATTATTTATATTTAGTCCACAGCATTACAGTTGCGCTTATTATATTTTAATTGGGTTACAAAACATGTCATTATGTCTGTGCATCACTGAGAGTATGAAAACAATGTATAGCTAAGGAATGTACTTTTTTATCAAGATAACTGCTGTGGCAGCACAGAGATGTCACTGATGACAAAATAACACTGTTAAAAGCTGCATTTGAATTTGTTCATGCTAGCGGATCAACAGATCAGCACAGACAAATTACCATTGTTGTCATTATACGAAATATTTAAGGAAACCATTTGGAGTGTAAATAAGCGTAAATGAGTAAATAAGTGTAAATAAGTAATACGCCTCAGCATGTTGTCGGTGATAGTTGCAGCACTTTTGTCTCATTTGTTTTCCTGTTTTCACTTGAATATTATTTCAGGAGGTGAAGGGCTGTAAGAGTGGCAGTAAGGGAAAGAGAGAGAAATGTATCCAGAAATGTCCTCATATTTTACTGAGTTAGGAGGAGAGGAAAATGATGAAGAGGAAACTTGTGTGGTTAACTAGAACTACTTTGATCTTCTTCTCTGACCTGCTTTAGCACTGACCGTTGACCTCTCTGCTAAAACATCCATCATTCGCAGCACGGGGTCGAGGACAGGGCAACCCCATTTTCCCTCACTTGGACAACTCCGGAACACCTGCTTAGTTACCCAAGTGGAAAAGGGAGCAGGTGGGGCTGGATGTTGGAGCCAGAGATATTTCACGCTTTCACCTTTCCATAGGCGTGGTTTTTCACCTCCACTAACTTTTTACATTATGTTTTGCTTTGCAAAATAACTTGTTTTAGCAAAAGCTCTGAAGTGAAAGAAAGAAGAAACTAACATACCAGTAGCTCCATACTGTTTCCACATTCACTCCTTAATCAATTTACCAATTTAAATTTCACAATATGTACTACAGACAAGGATGTCACTGTGGATAGAAGCAGGAAAAGTTCAAGCTCATGGGCCTCAGGCAGTCTGGTTTTACTCAGTTTAATTTAAACATATCTACAGTCTTAAAGCAAATAGTTGTTACTAGCCTTGTGATATATACTGAGGAGTAAATCTTTAATGGATTTATGCAATGAAATGCAAATATTAAAATATGGATAAATATAAACAGGACTGTATGCCATGTTTTTCCTGCATTTGCAGGAAGTTATTTTTATTTTTTATGTACATGCTGATTTTAGAAGGGAGCCAAGCACTTGCACCAAGGCTGTAATCAGAATACAGGTTCACATGAGTGGTTTGGGATGTATGAGAAGCTTGTGAAACACTTGACAGTTTCCTGGCAGACATTATTATTATCACATGGTTTGGAAATCTCTCCAAGGGTGACAAGGACTTGTGTAACAGTTAAAGCAGTCAGTATGATCACTGGTGTTAGACAGCCTGAGCTGCCTTCCATTTTAACCAAGGAGAGGATTTCAAAGGGTTCAAAGATGTTTGAGCGTCCTGTTCATCTGAAGCTCTTCAGAGCTTCTACCTTTAAGGCTCCAACAGGGTGACCAACTGTTTTATCTTACACGCAGCCTTTCTATAGAAAAAAATGAAAATAAATAAATGAATGAATCAAGTAAGGACAATCAAGGACAAGTAAGGTGATGATGTTTAACTGTTGATGAATGGGTTAGATACTTTGATGTACTTTATGCATCATGAAGTACTTCGAGGTATGCATGTTCTGCCTACATTTCATGTATTCAGGTTTGCTTGTATTTTGTCTTTCATCTGGTTGCAAGAATATTTTGCAAGATGCTGTAATGCATTTTCACGCAAAATCCAATCATCCTTTTTTATATGAACAGTGAATAGAATGAAAATGATGTATGTGTGTAAAAGATGTAAAAGTGGTTTGCAGCAATGAAACTATAAAGAATTATCACCGAACTGCAGTTTTTCCTAACTTTTAACCCCTTTTACGTCATTAGGTTTTAAAACACATTTACTGTATGGTTTGGAGCAACAGGCAGCTGTTTCCAGCTACAAGCTCTTTAAGATGCCTGTCCGGCACCAAACAGTAGCCAAAACTACTAGTTAAACTAGTTACATTAGCAGCTAAAGAGTTGTTGAGCTCAACAAACTGACGGTTGTGTTAGGTTCTTTAAAGACTAGGACCCCAAACCAGAGACAAACTCACTGGTGAGAAGGAACAAAGGTTCTTTTAATAAACCCCATAAACTAAATACAGAAACTAAGCAGGCTGTGGAAACAAGGAGCTGGCTGACTGAAAGATAACCTCGACAGCAGAAGCCAGGTAACTTCTGATGAGCATGCATGGGTAGAGCGAGCAATAATCTGACAGCAAGCAGGAGTGAAGGCCAGGCTTAAATAGAGGAGAGAATGGGCTGATACAACTCAGGTGTGTCTAAGCTGCCAACAGGAGGAGTCAGCCACACCCCCTGCCACCACAGGCTCTACAAAAGGAACAGAAAATGGAAAGGCAAACAGAGAGAGCACAAAAAGAAAAGCACAACAGAAAACATACAACGCCAAACCATAACAGGTTGTACAGAATTGTCACTGGATTGGATGATGATGTTGCTGTGTTTTTATTTATTTATTTATTTATTTATTTATTTGTCCCCCCATGACACAACAAGTTTAAAACACACCAGCTACATGTAATCACTTTACTGATTTCTTATGGCTAACATTTTAGCAAAGATTAGTCTACTTACACATCAGACATACATGGAGCAACATAGGATTCATTGTTGAGTTGTGTTTTGGGTCACCTGGTAAATATAAGTTCCATTATTAGTACTCCTTTTAGCTGCGTAACCAACTCGTGAGAGAAATACTTGGCTCTTTAGTTGCTAAATGCTCCTCTGTGTTTACCAGCTAATAGCTAACTTTGGCTGCTTAGTTATTGAATGCTGGGCGGGTAGCACACAGGGAGCTTTTTCAATGAAAACAACTGCCTGCTGCAGCAGGAAATGAGCTTGATGAGAGTGGTGTGACTGAAGCAGAACAGTAAAGTTGCAGGCCATAAAACCAAAACAATGAGCTGAGAGGCAATAAAACACTCCATAGAGCTGACTAGAACTGCAAAGCGATGGTGATAATTTTCTGTGAGTTCATGATGACTAACTATGAGCACGCCTTTCACATTACACATTTGGTCCAGGCATTTGATCCATTGTCCATATAAAATTTAAATTGGGGCAGAACAGCAAATGTCTAATCTCCCAAACTGGTGTCTGTGGTATGATGTGCTTGACTTTAATGTGCAACATCTTTCACAATTTGTCTAGTAGACCTATGTTTTCAACATTCCTGTCTCTCAATACAAGACTCAGGCAAGCATAACTGTGTTTTTCCTCCCATGCACAGTAGAGATTAAATTAAAAAAAAAAAAAAAAAAAGGGGTAGGTGAAATGAATGAATGGCCTGCTATGGAACGTCTGTGTTCCTTGATCAAAGTAGACGCTTCATCTCTGGTTTCTCTACTCTTTTAATCTCAGCTCTGCCAAACACACTAAGAACTGGGACACAATAACACCTGTATTCATGAAGTGTAATCATGTCATTTTCCTGCCTCGTGGTCTGAAGGTTAGGGCTTTCCAATGATTTTGACTCACTCTTCACTACCATGTGAAACTCAAACATGTAACTCTCACTCCAATTCCATAACCTTCTCTCCCATCCTTCCCTCTTTCTCTTTCTCTCTCTCTCACACACACACAGACACATACACACGAACAAATAAACGCGTGCTTGCTATCTTCACACAACAAAAAGTGTATGCAAGGTATAAAGTCAATTAAAGCTGCAAGCAGCACTGAGCAGACTCTCCCGCCCCTCCATGCCTTCCGGGGTTCTCCGCGTTTGCAGCCTCCACATCCTCCACACCAACTGGTCACCCAGGCTTTAATTTTGCATGGGTTTTGGACATTGCGCAAAGGCGTTCAATGTCACTTCTTTATACATTACACAAAGGGAGTACACCTACTAATTACGTTGTTATGTTTCAGTATATCAAGTGTAGACCACATCATGTAATTACAACATTTCATACATTTCCTCAGGTAAAAGAGAAGAAGTGAACACACCTGATTTTCAGACAATGCTGAAACATTATTAGGATTATATCCTAATTAGCTAAATAAGATTGTCATGCGAACTGGGACTTGGGACATCAATACTGGAATTATCCATGTTTAAGAACACTGTTATCACATGTTGACACTCCACACTTTTTGACATAGTTATTTTGATAACTGTTTACTGTGTCTGTGGTGGTTTCAGCATAGTAAAAGTACTTTTACTTAAGCACTTTTTACAGTTTTCACAGAGGTTGTTTTGCAGACCTATAGGGGATACACATTAAAAATTTAATTTAATCTGTGAAATCCAAAAAAGGCTGATTTGTACAGTACATTGATCCCACCAAATTTTGTGAAATTTAAGCACCTTTAAGCACCAAAGATTAAATGCTTTTATCCAAACCCATTCACAACAGAATATTTTTAATTTTTTGATAGTTCTGACATCTGTGAGAATTTTTGTAAGTTTTTGAATATCCCAAAGCCCTTTCAAATGCATATTTCCAGCATAATTAAAAATCATCTCGGCAAAAACAATAGGTTCCTTACACTTATGGTGCCAAGGCCCTTCCAGCCCTGGCTCTCTCAGTGCTGTTAATTACATCTACACTGTTGTTTTTACAAGAAAAAAAAAAAAAGTGTTTGTTGAACTTGACTATACGAGTTGAGTGTTTTTTTTTTCGTTTGTTTGTTTTTGTTTTTGTTTTTTTGCTTTGACATTGGCAAAAACAAATCACATTGGATTCTGCTTGAATAGAAGAAACTTAAAGAAAAGATAGCTCACTGCATTCATCATCATACATTAGTGAATACTGATAGGAGGAGAACTGCGTCAGAAGGCAGCAAAACTTCATATTAAGTTTGAGACAGTTATATTAAATATTTAGCCCACTCCAGATGAATTAGAGAAGGTCAGTCTTTAATGAAGAGACTAATGCTAAGGTCTCCTTCTGAGCACCATTAACCTGTCTTTGTAAAAAGGAGGCAGGAAGGAGACCATTGATTGTGTTTCAATCTCTAACATGCATCCTGCATTCTAGTGATTGGCTTAACTGAACTGATTGGCTTCCCCTTGTTTTAATATTAATTGAGTTGTTAAAACACTCGCTATCATTTTTCCTAATGACTTACTCTCAAGATTGAACATAATTGAAAGGTTAGGTAATGTATATTAGAGTGCCAGTGACCACCTAAAAATCATCTCAAATATGTAATTAAAAAGTAAAGTACAACAGACTACAGTTTGCACATCTGCTCACAATGAACTTTCTTCCTAATAATATCAGAGTTTGCAATCTGATTTTGGATGTCTCCTCATATATCACACTGGATAATGATGGAAACATGCTGCCATCCGATTGAACTCTCTATTCTTTTTTCAGCCCTCGCAGTGCCTGTTAGTGAGTCTGGCAACTATAAGCCTGTGATTGTATGGGCTTTCTTCTTCAGCTCAATGCAAAGCAGAGCTGCAACTATTACACGTAGAAATCAAAGAATGAAAGCAATGTTAGGTCAATCTCGTTGCTATGCAACAGAAATTTTGACAGCAAAGTGCAAAATTCAAATAAGCTTTCTAACCTGTATTAAGGGAAAAATGTTCAGTGAGAATGGGCAGACAAAGTTCATGGGTGATCTGCTTGCTGTTGAAGATGAAGAGGGACCATTGAGGATTTAAATACATGATATCTACATAGGGCACAAACCATAAGCTTTTACAAGAGCTGGATAATGACTATTGAGAGGGGTGGTTTTTCATTGATGTGCGGTGCTTGGATATTCTGAGCTCTAGTATTACTGCAATCTCCCATGTTATCCATGAAAATTGCTGTTCTTTTTGGTAGCTAGGGCATGATGTGAATGAATGTAGAAAAAGATAGAACTTGTGCTTATCTACATTTTATGGGACATTTTAATCAGGATTTCTATGGCTTGTAGTACTAGTGGGTATTATTGTTCTCATTTACTAAAGTATGGAGCATTGTTTTCTGATAGGATTTCATAGCACTCAGTGTTACATGATAGGCAGTCTGTATCCTGAGGGTCTGAGGGTTGCTCTGAATTACGATGATGTGCTGCCAGATGGTCTTTGTCAGGCAGACTTTCTCCTGTGGGTCTGGATACTGCCCTGTGCAACATCATCAGCCTGTCACTACAAACCGATAGACAGGGAAATAAGAACAACAAAGAAAAGAGGAAATAATAAACCATTATGATTTCTAGCTTTATTGCTCCCTAAAGCACTTCTCTGCTCTGCAGCTCTACCTTACTGGTGCTGCATCGTAGATGTGCAGGTGAGACCCTCTGTTTTACAGAATTTACCTTCTACCACTGGGGGACAGTGCATGTCCAAAATAATTGTATCCACATTATTTATATATTTATATTTCATTATATTTAAATAAACTATACATATGATAAATATGTATGATATGAAATCACCATCATCATCGCTGACTGTTGACTATGATACGTGTTTCGTTTTCAATGAAGCTAGCTGGCAAAGTTTAACGAAATGGACCCAAGAAAATCGCTCAAAATCAAAATTAGCATGTAGGTTGCACTGCCACTTCCCTCACACTGGTTGTTTCAGGTCAGGTCTTGGCAGAACAGCTCACTGTTTATAATGATTTAGGTCCAAGGGTGTGCATTAATTCTCATTAAAGGGACACTTCTCGTAAGACAAAACTCAAATTTAAAAAAGAAGAGAAAAAAGAAAGAAAAAGGGCTGTAACCATGTAAAAAGGAGCGCTCAATTGTGAAATCCCTTTGTCCTCTGGCTGATAATTGTATGGAGTGATTAACCAATCAGGAGCAAGTTACCTACAGTTACCAGTTGGTACATCCTACCAACTGGCTGAAACTGGTTCAATGGGCACAATAATGGACCTATGTGAACAGGAAGCAGGTTAAGCCAGGGCATTATTTTTTTGATCAAGACCAAATATTCACACCCATATGCACATTGTAACTATTGGAGTCATCTCACAGTCTAACAGACAGTCTTTAAGAAAAAGAATGCTCAAACATCTGCCCCATGAGCATTTGGCAGTGCCACCTGTCCTGATAAAAATCTATCGACGGGGAAACAGTCAACTGCAGGCCAGATGATAGAAAACAAGAAACACTGCGACCAGTCTGTCCAAACTTGGAAAAGCTGCCCATGGGGAGTCATATATGAAAAGCACTGAATAATGCCCCCACACATTACTCGAGTGAAAGCAAGTGACAGATGGAAGGGCTTTAGTGTGGAAATGTCCAAAAAAAAAAAAGTCATCCAGGTAGGAACCAAGTGAAGACAGAAACCCTGTGATCCCAAGCCATTTAATCAAAAAGATTTGAATCATTCCACTTGAGAATTAATCTGGATAAATAGATGATAAACACTATCAATAGATGACTAATCCTGTTGAATAACATAATCACCAAGGGAATAATGATCTATTTAATCATCAAGGGATTAAATCTGACGTATTCTTTGTCCAGGTATACGCTCTTTAGCCACAGTACAACAGTGAAAGACCCTGAATGGTCAGAATATTGTGGTTGTAGAGTAAAGCCAAGTCATTTAATGAGGTAGTCCTCAATGGAATTTTAACATTTTGAGCCTGACATTAATAATTAAGTCCCTAATCAAGAGTGTCATACTTTATCTTGCCACACTTGCTGGAGCTGTGTTCATCTTATATCCGAGGTGACAGGAACACAACATCATGAGCACGATCAATAATAATTGGTCACAGGTCAGCTGTGTTTTTGTTCTAACACAGGTTTTGTTTAAATATGTATAAACGCATTTTTAAATCCCTTACAGTCGTCAACATGAAATAGATAAGTGTGTATCATTATATATTTTTTTATTATTCATCATTATTACTGTAAATTATTACAAGTAAATGCTACCTTATGAAGTAATACCAATGTTTCACTGTTTATCTGGATCCAGGTCATGATGACAGCAGGTTAAACAGACATCCTTCTCCCTACCCCTTCCTCTACTTCCCTGTGGTGAGCCCCAAGGCATTTCCAGGCCAGATAGGATATATAATCCCTCTAGCTTGTTCTCAGTCTGCCCAGGGGTTTTTTCCCAGTTGGTCATGCCTGAAATACCTCTGTAGGAATTCGTCCAGGAGGCATCTTGAACTGCCTCATCTGTCTCTTCCCAACCCAGAAGGAGCAGCGGTTCACTCTCTGGATGTCTGTGCTTTTCACCCATGTCCCTGTGGGTGAGCCCCAGACATCCTTTGAAGGAAACTTTTCTTGGCTATTTTGGGCTTCGACGTAGATCAACTAGTGAAGCAAGGCCTTCATTTCATTCATTTCGTATTGGTCAGGCTGCAGGTCACAGTTCAATGAATCTAGTTCATCAGTGCTGAAAGGCACAGATCAGATTTGGTTATCTAGTTGATTTTGTGACAACTAGTATTATATTTTAATGTCTATGCACCTGTTCTGTATACACTAATCAACATTAACACCACTGACAGGTGAATAGACACACTGATAGGTACAACGCATTGCTATGTAGGGAAACTTTGGGTTCTAGTACACAAAAAACCTGTTAAGTTGCCTTATGTGTATCTGTTCAGCCAATGAAATTATGTCTATCTGTATCTGTGTTTGGAATTGACTGGCTTAAACTGGAAGCAGACATAAATAACCAAAAGTAGTTACTTTATATAATAAGCAAAAAGTACACTGTCTGCACCAGATACTCATATCTGTTGGTTACATGCTCAACCTTAATGCACAGTAGTAGTAGATTTAAAGCTTTTCTGTTTTGTTTTGTTTTTTTTTCCTAAATTTGCTTAACTTGCAGTTCAGGAAACAGGAATTTATTGAGATTCAGCTGCAACTTAACCTCGAGAACAAGAGATGCAATCCTAACACCCCTGAGTTCAGAAGATGACAGAGTTGGCCCAGTTACAAGGCCTAGTTTTCACTGAGGCTTCATGCTTTAAAATCAGTGAATCAGGAGATATCTCACAACTGCTGTTAATGTGCAAGAATCATGAATAAGTTAACAGCAGGAGGAGGCTTGTGACACAGTGATTTTGGTCTGCTAAATAGATTGTGTGGCACTCAGCTACGTAAAAGCAGCCCACATCACATCTTATTAATTCCACAATTAGTTCCCCAATCCAGGCATGTCATGGGTTTAATGTCTCAGCAGTAAGCTGGAAAATTATTGTCTAGACCTTGTCAATAAGTCAAGTCTCTCTCAAGAAGTTGTTTTGATAGATAATACAAAAACAAAATATTCCATACAAAGATGAAGTTATACAGATGGGATGGATTACAACAGCCAGTATTTGGTCCACATTACTGAGTCTTTGACTTCCCTCTTTCAGATGAGTTTCAGAGCACATAGACTGATTAGACAGAGATTAGACAGATAGATAGATTAGATAGACTGTATAGACTGTTTTAAACCTATTGTAACCTTTGATCTTTTATGCTTCATCACCTCACACTCTTCAGTTGAAGCAGAGGTTAAGGGGCCTGCAATTGCTCATACATTTACACACACAAACACACACATGGTCACACCATACATGCGCAGACTTTATAAATGGGTTTATGCACAGTATTAAAAAGCTAATAAGTCAGACAAAGCTGTACACCAGTGCACACGGTTGAACAAAGAGACTCACTTGAATGGGCTAATATTCAATCATTTCCTGTCATTTTGATAAGTTTGGAAAACACTGCTGTAATAGCCTTTTCAACATATTTCTTCACACCGTTTGCACAAGCAATCTCTGGAATTAATAGAGTAACAGGCACAGCTGTTCCTTCTTACTTTTGTGGTTGGGCATCGTAGATTGAACCTGCAAACATTATTATTCACAGTGACTTATGCTTTCACCTGGATGCTTTCAGTCTGAGGAGAAAAAAGAAATACTATAAAGTTATCAAAACCAACTTAAATATATAGATTTTTTAGGCAATCTGTTTCAAAAATAGATGACTCACTTCTGGAAATATAAACATACAGTTTGTCTAAGAATGATGTATTATTTTAGCAACACTCATAATACTTTTACTTTCACCAAAATAATTTTTATTTCAGTTTTCCCATTTTTTTTATTATGTTTCACAGACCTGAAAGGGTATGACAGTACATTTAGAGTATGGTGCTGTCCAGGAGCATTAGTGCATTGTATGAGGGTAATTTATGCAAAGTGAGTCAGAGTCATGATCTCTGAGTTCTAGCAAATTAAACAAATTTATCATCTAACTGTTGCACCGCTTGACAAAGTTGTGTCAAATTGTAAAATGGCATTAAATTATGTTGTCATGTTTGTTATTCCGATTCTAAAAGAAAGCTGAAAAGAGCTGAAAGCTGAAAAGAAATAATGTTTCTCTCAGGCCCATAGTATAAAAACTTTGGAAAGGAAAAGAACAGTTAGTTTGCTATATCCACAAGAATTTGGGAACCAGTGATGGGGAAGCAGTAGAGGATATTAGAGGATATAAATGCAAATAGTAACTTTCCTCAGGCTCATCCGAATATGTAACTGTACTGTATGTACCGGAAAATCTCTGAACTATTTTTAGACAGATATGGTAGGCTGTAGTCTAAACTGCCACGTTTTTCTTACAGAGTCATTCCTGTGTTCCCAGGGTACCATGTTCCCCAGATTTATATGGTAGATAATGGGAACTAGCGGTAGTTTTGGTGGTGTTACAAACTTTTTAAGCTTTCTGTCAGTTGCAATGGCATTCTACATGAGATCACTTGTACAATAAGATGGCATCTCCCTGATAATATAATATTTGATTTCTTACTAGAGCAACTGCTGCTGCTGGGTCAAATAAGGTTAAAGTGAGTTACAATTAAGTTGTTAAGTTAATGAATAGTGAATATACGACAGTGACATTTTGTTAATTTCATCAGAACCAGAATTCCTTTATTTATCCCAGAGGACAAATTCTTTAAACAGACGAATGTGTTAGCATGTATGCTGGATCGTTGAGAATATTTTCCGTATGCTCAGAAAACAAGTAAACTGTTAAGCAGGCTAACCGTAGTGTAAATTCTACTGGCTAATTAAATTGCTAAAGCTCCATTAAATGGTGGTAACTTAATGTGAGTTAAAGTGCATATGGAACATTCACAACAGTCTTTGGTAACAAAACTATTTCTGTGCATAGACAGTTTATACATTCATAATGAGTTATGCAATTGACTTGAGAGAGCTTATTTTGCTTTTCAACAATGAACTTAAGGGAATGCTGTAAATAAAGAGAGAGAAGACTCTACCTAACGGAAACAAGCGTCTTCATCTCTTCTTTTTATTCTGTTATTAACAGAACACCACATCTGCTACTAGTACCAGCACTACCACAGTTTGAGGCCTGTAACACATGGACTAATACAAAAGTAATTCTCTTGATCATCACTTATCAGCCTATAGACATGTGTGGTATTGTCTGTATCTTCCCTCTCCCCATATTTTCTTATATTTTCAGTACTTTGCTG
Organism: Scatophagus argus; assembly: GCF_020382885.2. NCBI lineage: Eukaryota > Metazoa > Chordata > Actinopteri > Scatophagidae > Scatophagus > Scatophagus argus. Next base: position 14,546,128 of record NC_058512.1, on the reverse strand, counting down.
TGCTGGGATGTTTCTGGGCATCAACCTTTTCTCAACACTGTGTGGCTCCCCAGCCAGTAACGGAGCAAGAATGCAAGAACTCTATAAAAACATAGCTTGCTGTCTTGGTTTCTCTGTCTGTCATAAAGCGATACAGGTCTGTGTGTCTTTCTGAGCTATGAATAGACAGACAGGTTGAGCAGAGGCATGCAGAAAATGGATAAAATGTTTACTTCAGCTGTATTCATATAAAATCTGAAGGGTTGTGCGGTGTTGTGGGTGTGTTTATTTGTTGCTTTAGAATGTGACAGCTGTGAAACAATCATAAAATCAATTAGAATAATTAAATAATTCAGAATAATTTATAATTTAATGGTGTAATTAATTCATTTGGTTTATTTGGTGTGATTTCTCTCTTTTTTTGCTGTTAAATGAGTTACTAAAAGTATCCCCATGTCCATCCTGCACCAAAGACCATCTCAGATTGATCACTCTTTTTTTTTCCAATTAAATTGAGGAACCTGCAGGGAACCCAGGATGAGTAAACTGATGGGGAAAAAAACAAAACAAAACAAAAAAACCCCTAAAACCTCTGCAGGTTTCACTCTGAAAACTAATGCTGGCAGTAATAACTTCTCAGTATCAGACCCATCAATGTCTTCATGTTATCTTCACTGGTCTATGATGTAATCACTTTCTTCTCTGTGCTCACAGGCTGATTAATTGGGTTGTCACTCTAAAGGGACAAGAGAAGGAAGCCATTTGAACCATTTGAAATTTCACAGTCCATTTCCTTAACAGGGTAGCCCCCATACAATGCAATTGTAGTTTTTTAACTTTATGCTCAAGAAGCCTGTGAATATTCTCATTCATCCAGTTCATGGTTATCTCAAGGAAATTCAATCGAATGCAACTGGACTTAGTTATTTGTCTTTGAAGGCGTTTCACCTCTCATCCAAGAGGCTCCATCAGTTCATGGACTGAAATGTTTATGCTCAAGACAAAAAATATAGCACAACAAATGAATATTTAATATTACTGTACAGTGTGCTTTACAAAAAATTATGGGGTATTGCATTTTAATTTACAGATGTTCATTTTCACAATTATGATAGCAAAATGCAAATGTGAGCACTAGACAAGATAGATTTACTACTGAGAACTGAAGAGTAGGTGAAAATATGAATAGCAGTATGGAATAGGGACATAGAATTGTGATTGGGAGACTTGGTCAAAATAAGGGCGGTATTGACAGGGAGAAACTTTTTGGGAAGAGGGAAGGACACTTAAGAGACACAGAGCACCAGGAGTCCCGTAGGAGACAGACAGAGCCACAGGGAAGACAAAGAACCAGGCAGCAACACCTTGCCACAAGCAAGCAGCCTGGGAGCTGCAGAAATGAACGATCTGGACATGCAGGGAGGGGACAGTACACAGGTGGAACAAAAAGTTTCAAACTGTATTGATGTGTACCATGAGTTGTAAGAGTATATTTGCCAATGGAGAACAAACTCATCAAATTGTTACACATATCTTCTTTTTCCTGGCATGATCACATCTTAGCCAGTAGCCAAATGGATGTGGAGAATTATTAACACATTGCTGTGTAACTCTTACAGTAGTTAATTTTTTCCATCTTTCATTTTGGGAGGTTTTACTCACCTGCTTCAAATGCTTCTCTTTGCTTACTTTCTAATTGAACCTGTGAAACCACATGCTTTTGTCTCTCACATTTTCTTATTTGCAGTCTTAATGATTAATGATTTTTATGTTGATAGTTGAAATATTTTATGCATTTCCCCTCAAATATCTTCTTGTGGCATTAAAGTAATGTTTCCATGGTTATGTTTGGGCAACTTAAATCACTAGAATAGTCTTTTGGAAAAGGAGACACTGTATGTGTATTTAAATAGGGGTGGTACAGAGCGCCCTGAAATTGTTAACCCCGATGCTCCCTCAGTCAGACAAAGAATCTCATAGGTTGCTGGCTTCGATGGTTTTTTAGTATCTACACCTCTGTGCAAAGTGACTGTTGCTATTTACTGGAACGACAATCAAACAACCACGAAGAAACATCAATTGACCACAAAGGGACACAACAATGACACCAGGATTTGAAAAAATAAAACAATAAACAGCCACAGAACGACACAAGTCATCAACAATGTGGTGTGACAAAATGTCACAAAATGTTGTAAAACAACTTCAAAGAGACGTGGAATAAGTGTTTTACAGTGTTTTACGTCATGTCTTAACATGTTTTTAAAACATTTATTCACAAATGCCCCCCTGATATCTCTAAATCTACTCCGCCTTAACCCCTCACGCTAGTAGACAGTATTAGCTTAAGTGACTTTGCTTGATGCAGTAAAGTACATGTGTTTTTCACTTTATTCATAGATTTCTCTTTAGTTATGCCAAAAACATCATTTTGAATTGTAAATCATTTCAGAACATCATATCCATATCAGCTGATAATCATCCAATGCACTGACACATACGTGTACAGGAACTCGACCTTATATCTTACGAATGCAGACCTAATTGTTGCAATAGTTCAGCTGCTTTAATTGTCACACTTGTGTTCGTTGCATCTCTATTATTCCCTGTACTGAGATCTGTATGGGGAAATTTATGAGATCGCCCACTGTACAGCGTCATCAGCTCAGTCAAAGCTGCTACTACATCAATGTCATTGCTGTTTACTATTCTGCTGCCCTGCGTCTCACTTACATGCACTTTTCTGTCCTGCAAGTCTCACCTCACAACTATTATATCAGCGCAAGTAAGAACGTTTTAACTTTCAACTGCCTAAACTACCTAAAACTTAACACACACTGTTCATTCGTGGTTTTTGACATGAAAGTCAAATTTCTCTATGGAATCCATTTTTAACTCCCAAAAGAAAACCCCAATAGTAATATCTTAGTGTGCTACACACAGTATCACACACAGTTCTCTTTGGGACAGAGCAGCAGCACACTTGATTGAGGCAGAAGGGCAGATTTTCTTTCCCGAAATTTACTCAGAGTTCTTTGTTGGTCCTCTGTCACACATCTGCTAAAAGGTCAGATCAATCGCTGCATCAGTGTCAGAGCTGAATTACTGGTGTTACAGACTATCTGTGAACAGTCAAGCTTTGATTTCATGATGGTAGCCTTCCAAAGTGCATTTCTGTTCAACTTCTATAGTATGTTCAGCATTTTGTCAAAGATGCGGTTGCCTGCAGGTAATTTTTGCTTGAAGTGTCCTGGTGGGTGAAATGAAGTGTGCAAGTGCTTTTTATTTGTGCAAACTGCATGATTGCATAGAGGAAATGAGTATCTACTACTGTCATATCTGTCACATTTGGTCATACGTGCATAGTAAATATAATTTTCTCATGTTTACTGAGAAGCGCTTAGATTAACACCATATTTTTTGCAAGATGTTATAATTAGATTGTGTGTAATCATAAATGTTCCCAAAACCCCAAAAACATTGCATTGTACTATTGCAACTGCAGATTAATTGTAATTATTTTTTTTCCCCTATTTATTATGCACATTTCCTGTGCATATATGGTTTATGTTAAGCATTACTCAGTAGTCTTCAGGGACACTGCCATTACATCAACCACTTTAACTGAAAAGATAATGGGACAATTAGCTTTCAATTAATAAATGGGATAATAAAAGTCTCAGACCAAGAGCTGATCATTGTTTTTTTCATTGCTGAAAATAGTTTAATAATAAAGATTCTTCCAGTAACACAAAAATAAAACTATTTATTATACAATATTTAAGAGCAGTCTTAGCTGATTTGAAGATGTTTTTAAGAGTGGGGTCTCTTGTGTGGGAATATCTGATGCCAGTGAACAGAGAGAAGGGAAAATTGAGGCTACTCAGTTCCATAATTCAAGGAAAAAAATTAATGTTTTTCCTTTTTCCCCCCTTTCTAATAAGGTCCCATTATGCTGTAGGGAGAAGCTTCTCTGCTGTTTTTCTACATCATGAATCATTTTTTATTCTACCCAAAGACTCCTTTCAGCTGGGTTGAACTTCAAACAGGTTATCTGAAATAATAGAGGAACATCCATGGACTTTGCTCTTATACTGTATATTCTTTTCTACATTTGCTATCACTGGTCACTGGTTGTTTTAATGTAATTTGCAAATCAAATAATTACTGTGTCTGTAAAAGTGAAAGGCACCATGAGTCTTCCTTGTGGCTATTCATTACATGGACAATTTAGAAGGATATTTCATGTCTCATTTTGATCTTGGCTGTGTATTTTGTCACTGAAAGTCTAAAAATATCTAATGAGCTTAGAATTCTGTGCAACAAACATCTCATATGATAAAAGTTTATGTTTCACGCTGTTTATCATCCTTAAACCTTTAGTGAAAGTATTCTTATATCTGAGGCTGCAGCTCGCATTTACTTTTTAACCTTCAGCTGTGCTCTCCCTGCTCCCTGCAAAGGAGCAAGTTCATCTAGCTGCTTCCTCTTTATAAAACTACATGGAATACAACGTTCTGTCAGAGCAAGTGCTGACTTCACTTTTCACAAAGAGAATAATCAAGCAGCTCAAGACTGATGGTGCTAACAAGTGCCTGAACTCTTGTTTGTCACTGCTATCCCTGCACGCCTCTATAATCACAATGTCATTATATTGGTGCAAAAATTGCACTAGCAGCCTGGTTTATTCTTCTACTGTCTTTTTTTTTTCAAATTTGTGGTGTTCAGGCTTTGGGGGACAACTTTGAAAAATGTTGCTGTCCTGCAGCTGTTGTACCATCTCCGAGACACTAATTGCAGCCATTTTCGCTGGACATGTTCCCATTGCTGTCTCCTCAGATAGAGGACTGTTGTGCTCCTCTTTGGCCTCAGACAGATTCTTTACTGAAGGCATAGTTAGGGTGAATGATGAGAGAAGAACATAGAGAAAAAGAGAAGGGAGAGGAAATAATAAAATCAGTAGAAAAATGCAAAACTATAAAGATAAAGATCTTAATCAGTTTTCAAATTAGTGTCAAATTAATGATGGCAAGTAGCAAACTGGTCTCACACTTTCTACTTCTGGCAGATGGCCATGACAGTGTCAACAGAAAATCTGTTGTTTGCATCCAAATTTGTTTTCTTCCATTTCTGCATTAAAATTGTTTGTACATCAAAAAAGAGGTTAAAAGGTTGTTCTAAATCTGTCTCTCTCTCATCTCTAAAAGTTTAGTCTTGAGCTGATAATTCTTGTATTAAGTCATGAAATATTACTTTTCCTTGGAAGTTTGCCTCAAGATGAAATGATACTTATGTAATTTTTGCAATTTCTGCAACATCATTATTCAACCAAATTCCATATTTTTAATAGTTCATTCAGTTGCTTTAATGGTGGTGCTGTACAGTAGAAGTATTAGTAATAATAGGTTAATTAAGTTAACGAACAATCCAATTGCAGGTACAATGATGGTTGTACCAAAACAACCAAAACAAAGTGAAGAATAACAACACTGCAAATCACATTCACACAATGTCCCTGTCAAATGTTCTCAAGAAAAAACACAAAACATAAAGCAAAACAAAAACATTGAGTTCTTTCTCAGTTTTAAAATAGGTACATAATGTATATGTGTGTCTAAATGAGATATGCAAAGGTACCAAATCCTAATTATACTCTGTGTGTAATTTATTGATTACACTCCTAAAGTCATGAACATTATCCACCTCCTCCCGAGCAAATCTGGTCTCTCAGAATTTAGCAGGATTTAAATTATTCAGTGTGGTTAATTGAGTGCAAAAAACGCTCAAAATCTGTAGGTGGTCTGAGGCTGTGTCAGGTGGCCTTGGCTAAATGCAGAGACTTCAAAGCACAAAACCTACAAAAAATAATTGTTTGCCTTCGTTTGGTCTGCATATTTAGCCACTTTTCTTTCCTAACATGGTTAACATCCTGTAGGGGAAATCATGTGGCTGTAGAATATAACGCACTGTAAATTGCATATTAGTAATGCAGTTTAAGTTTTTCTCTATAATCCACATAATGAGGTACTCTGAGTTCAGCTGAGAAAAATACTTTTCATTTCTGCTTGAGTCTGGATCATAACCTTCTACACTGATAATTTCATGCAGATTCTTTTCCCCCCATCTTTGCTTGCTGAGGTGTTTGACGACATGATGAGCACCATGAGATGTGTGGGAAGGCTGCCAGTCTGTTTGATGTCAGGGAGATACTGGTGTGTAGAGTTGTATAGCAGATCAGCAGTTAAATTCACAAAGGCAGCCTACTGTTTCAGGGCACATGGATGGTGCACTCGTTTTCAAATTTTGTTTTCTGTCTGTCGTTTCTGGTTAGAGGGCTACATGGTGCCACTTCCTCATTGTTCATCACTCAACATTAGGAGGGTAAGGCTTTTGTTACAGTGCATATCAATATGTTTGTATTTTTATTTCTTCTTGATTAAATTCAGGCCGACAGAAAGCACTCCAGTATTCCTGATTTACTTTTATATTTGACTATTCTTGGTTGGTGTTAGGTTGTTGTTTGTCTTAGGTTGCTCCAAAAACAACCCCGACAGTGCCAGTTTGAGCAGAGTAATAAAGTTAATTTATAGGTCTTTCTTTCCAATTTAAAGCAAAATGTGAAATGAAACATGCAGCTAACTGGGGGCATTTATTCTTTGGCCACAATCTCTGTCAGCCGATCCTATTTTTGCTGTTCCCTGCTGTTGCAGGGGAAAACTGTAATTTTATTGTGTGTGTTATGCTATACTGAGGCAAAACAAGGGCAAAGTAAAGTCAGTTGCCAAACTTTATATTTTAATTGTAGAAAATATAAAATCTAGAAAATAATCACATACAACACTTAAGTTGGCTTTGATGCCTTCTAAGAAGTCAAGTCCTCATAACACTATACAGTTAGATTTAGCTACACAATGAAAAAACAGCCTACAAGATAAGGCTTCAGAATGGTAAAATAAAACTGATGCAGCTGTGTTCAAACATTAAAATTCATACTATGGCTTGGCAGAATACTTGATCTATATTATCTACTGAGAGACAGAGCTGCAAAAGTTAGTCAATTAATCTACTAGTCGATTGAAAGAAAATTAGTTGCAACCAAAAACTTTAAACGTGATGATTCTAGCTTCTTAAACATAATTATATACTTCTTTTCTTTGTCTTTGGGTTGGTTGTTGGAAAAAAAGATGCACTTAGAAGACAACAAAGTCAACAAGTGAATTGTCAGAGCATATAAATCAGAAGACGCCTCAGAATTAGAAGAGTCTGCACTGCAGTGTTTCAGTTTCTGCATGCAGGAGGGCAGGTAAATGAATAATAGTACAATAGATTTCTTGCCCTCTGGAACAATAGAAACTTGATATTAACAAACACGTGTAAAGGACAAACCGACTTCTTGTGCTGCCTTCTTCCATTATATCTTACTGGACTAGTTTGGAATACAGAACTTCTACATTTCCTGCTTGCATGTGTATTCAGCTAAAATATTTGAGAAATTGCAGTGTTTTAAAATAAGTCTTGAGGGGGGCAAGGGTTCATTCACATGTGTTTACATTTATGTGCATACATATAGGGCTAGAGGAGCAGAGTGCTGCCATGGTTTTGATGTATCCAGTCTTGGTGCTAAGCTAAGCTGCAGGACAACATCATTTGTCAGAGTCTCCAAAAATCATTATAATTAACTGTTGCAAAAATAAAACCAATTTCTGATCTGACATCAGACAATGTTGATTCTTGGTATGAACCAGTGAGACACCAGATTTCCTGTATACAGACTCACAAAACCTACAACCAGAAGAGCACCGCATACTGTATCTACAAGGCAAAATGATTCAAAAAGAAAAAGAAAAAAAATGATTCAATGGCAGATATAGACTTCTTGGAAAATAAAATGCAGGAATCTTTGTAAAGAAAGTTGGTCCAATGGTGGGGAGGAGGGAGAAGTGCTTTACTTTTCAAAAGAGTGAAGCAGGAAGTACAATATGAGCTTAAGATGGCAGAAGTGTGAAATAATTAGCTGCAGACTGATGGTGACAGAGAAAAAGTATGCAAGTTGAGTCTCCATGTCAGAACTTGTGCTCCTACTCACACTGATATATTGGTCTTGTAGTCACTTCATTTAATAGTGTCTCAGTCAGCTGTGAAATATTTTTCACTAAGCTTTGGAGCTAAAAGAAAAAAGTACTAATGTAGATATGAAATCAAGTCTCGAAGTGGACTGTGACTTCAGTTTTCTATAGATGATTAATAGCCTACCACTGAGTTTCAAATAATAGCTGTACTAATGTTCTGTAAATTTCATTTTGTTCTTTTTCTGAATGGCTTGAGTGATTGAATGTATCGATCAGTGCAGGACCGTATTTAACGCTTTTCTAAATATGTAACTCTTGTCAGCAGTGACTAGATATAAAGCCTCCTTCGCTTGCAGCTGTTCTAGTAGCTGCTAGTAATGTGCCCTTTCAATTCATCGTGTCTTCCTGCTTGAGTCTGTACCCTGTTATCTATCTATGAGTCATCTTCCTTGCTTGCTTCCTTGCTTTTGCAGACTCAAACAGTATTTCTTTGGTTATTTACTTCTTTTGAAAGATAAAATATAATATGGAAATACAGGGTTATTTGAAGATTTTCAAGTTATGCAAATAATCATTTTGATTTCAACTTAAACCCTGCGTGTGTTCTTTTAACTTGTACAATTATTTAAAAAAAACAAAAAATGTCTGCACACCTGAATGTATGACAGGTATATCAGATGAAAGTACAATTTGAGAAAAACTTGTATATATTGTTTTAATTTCAGTCTGTCTGAACTTTATTGGATATATGGACAGAATCACAACATTGAGGATACATTGAAGAACATACTGAACATACATACTGAGGAACAATGTACTACAGAGAACACACAACTTCAGAGTTTGGTTGCGCTGATGGTCACCTTGAACTTACTCAAAGCATGTGTCACCAGTCAGAAAATAACATAAAGAAATGAGAAAAGTACAAAATGACTCAATATGACTCACCAGTCACTGAGCTTTTACTGAGAGAACATGGAGCATGCAGAATATCCCCCTGAACAGTTTATCTTTGACTTGGCAATGTATGTCATCAACATCAACAAATGTATTTTAATATTATTTTATTGTATTGTATTTCCAACTCTGGCAATAATAGGCATCTTCGCAGTGCTGTTAAAATATTACAGATATATTGATAACATTTTTTTGCATCTTTCTAGGTGATTCAGAGAAACTTTTGTGAATCGCTAAGAAAAATCTTCAGTTTACATATGAGTTTAACAAACAGGAAGCACATTTTATTGGTATGTGGGTTATGATAAACAGTGGTGGGACACCATGTCAGATCATGCAAGATTATGTACAAAATACAAAACAGTGGATATGAAATCAAAGTTATCTTCACAAAGAAGTATCATATAACCCCCTGCTCTCCACTTGTAAGGTTTGTTTACATGAAACTGTGACACATTCTTAAAATGAACTGTACTCAAACTGTACTATTGCAAATTTTTAACAAACCAATGTTTTTTGCATACAAATATTGCAAATTCAGTACATTATGTAATCCATGCCAATTATTCCCTGAAGAAAACTCATAACAGCCTACTGCAACAAACTCTTTTAAGTCCTCTTACATAAAGGTAATACAGATATGGAAGCTGCACTCTGTTCCACAGCACTGTCAAAACTGAACATTTTTATACACCCCTCACAGGAAAAAAAAGTTTCTTGTCAAGACTGTTATCACATCTGTTCATGTCATATATTGCATGTGGTCATGTGGCCTTGCTTATATTGGCAAAAATACTAAAGAATATTAAGTAATCTGCTGACAGGACAGAGATTATCCAGTAGGAGCTCATTTTAATGAGATGAAACATAACATGGCCTCCCTTTGCTTTTTTGGGAGTGAACAGTTTCAGTGCCACTAAGGGGTTGAGATAATGATCTGCTGATACTGGCTTACTGCTTCCAGATATGAGGTTCGACAATCAGTCAGAGTCTCTTTTCGAGCACCCGGATAAAGTCCTAGCAATCAGCTGTTTCAAGTGTATAACTGATTACTTCAGCTCACTGAATGACAAAACTCGCACCCTCAGGTTTAGACAGTAGGAAAGATCAAATAAAACAGGTGGCTCTCAGACAAAAATGCAATAAAGCGTGAAACAAGTTGAAAGTGACAAATATTCTGACTTCAAAATCAGATGAAATTGACGCGGCTGCTCAGTGCTCAGCCTCAAGCAAAAAAGCCGGAACAATTTGATGCACATCACGTGTTTTACTCGTGATGTGCCCCTCATGTGTTACAAGTCAATGAAATGTAAGCAAATAATATGTGCAGAAATGATGTTGCTAGTATGAAGGCCATTGTTCAATGTTTTAGGCAAGAGGATAAGGGAAAATTTACCACGTAAAGGCTGAGTTCAGTTAAAAAAGTAGAACCAAGTAGAACCAAGAACCTAACTCAGTTTGTACATTGCCAAGCTAAGTGAAGCTTGACTAATGGTCTTTAACATTAGATCTGTTGTATTTTATTTTGAACTCACTACACACAAACTATAACATTTATTCTACAATGAATAAGAAATATTCACTGTGGTGGATCTGCCCATTTTGCCACTTTTTTTTATTTATTGCGATGTTGGATTTAGCAAAGGTAGCTGTGTTTCATTCAGATGATGTATCAAGAATGCTGAGACAAACAAACAAACAAAAAACAAAAAGAACAAAAAGCAACATTTGCCTTATCTTTAGCCAAAGCTCTCCAATATCTCAGCATATGGACTTCAAAGGGAATATAATTATTTTATTAGGTTAATCATAGTTTCAGTTTCTTTTCCAAAATGGTTAGATCAAAAGACATAGTCAAGTCATTATCTGGGGTTCTTGAAGAAATGCACACTCAATCAAGTGTAGAGGGAGAGAATAAAAATGTTTGATTGTTATTCTGTGTGTGATGAGATGATACAGGCAGAATCAATATTACAGAGCCACACTTTTGTTTGAGAGAGAAGTCCATTACACTCTTTGTCATGAAGTTCCCCAGAGTTGGCCTTGAGCAATATTAATACCATGAATTAGAAATGAAAGGATGGCAGTAGGTACCATCGAGCTGCCACATTTTTATATGAGTGGATGAACACTTAGTGACAGAAGTTGGCTATTGCTCCCTTGGTTGCAGCAATTATACTGTTCAACGGGCACACAATATATAATGAGGGAAACTTCACCACATCTTTGTGTGTGTCATCCTGATATATCCTTGGTGCAGAACAAAATTGTTTCGCTTGGGTGGATTAACATGACATCCATATTAATGTAAAGCTTTCATGTGCAGGACCAAGTCCATTGTAAGATTTCAGATGACTGATGTCTTGAAATCACATTATCTAAAGATGGTATTTTAAGACAGCCCTTCCATTTACAATGCAAACTATGTAAGTAGAATATCTCAGAACAGTGTTATACTCAAGAGGAAATTCTCTGCTGTGGTCATATGTTTAAGCGGTACAGTGTACAGAATGACCAACTTATCACAAAGTCAAGTGAATGGCTTTCTTTTTTTGTTACTTCTTCTGCTGCTTTCCAGGCTTGTGCACATGTTATAGGTATAAAATGTCCATAAAGGTATATCAGTCTACGCTTTTATGTCAGTAAATAGACAGGTCAGTAGTCAGAAAATGCAGTTATTTTAGTTGTCACAAGTCTCTGTAAAGAAAAAAAAAAAGGCCCGAGTTCAAAGAGTCAAGGCACATAGACTGATGATGTCAACATAAGCCACAAAAATTTCATCAACAAATTTGGAGACAAACTGTTGTCACTCATTTCTATCACTGTAGCATTCTTCAACAAAGTTACTCAGAAATTTTGCAATGAGGAAAACAATAAACATGGAAGTCTGTTCAAGCATGGTATTAGAAAAGGGAAATTGAGGTATAGAACACTGTAAAATACATTTTTAAAAGTGACAGGTTTATTTTTGGGCTGTATAGTTGTGCAGCTCATTAATCAAAAGCCATTTGTATTTTCTAAAAATGACAGTCCTGTGAATTGTACAAATCCAGTTTACTACTTACTGTACTTAGAGTCAACTATTAGAGGCCTATTGTGTGGAGAATAGGAAATGAACGAAGAAGTGACACAGCTGTTAACATTATGATCGGTATAATATTTACAGTTCCTTTAGATAAGAACGAGGAAAAGCCACCATCTGGCCCGTGTGGGTGTCCACCATCTGGCCACCTGTACAGCTCACATTATCGCTGGGATGTCAGGTAAAGTCCTCATCTGTACCATGCAGTTTGGGAGCAGCCAAGTCTCCTGTGTGTTAATTACTCCTTGCATGCAGCCAAAAGTGATTAAGGTCCCTGATTTTCCAGTCTCTGCAAGAGAGGTGACCAGAACAGTTTGGGCCATTTGCCAAGCATTTGTGGTGTAGTTAATTATGACATTGTATTTCAAATATAAGAACAAAGGGTGGCTAGAATTAGGAATCTTCTCAGTGTCTTTTCATGTGGTATAACTGACACATGAATTTGACCAGATTTCTTTAGTCATCTGCACCAACAGTTGTCTTTCCATACCTTTTACTTTATCAATGACACTATAAAATAAAGCACAACATTTGATCCTTAAAAGAACAATTGTATCAAATTCTGTTTATAATTTGCCATTTATTCTCATATTTTCCATTAAAAGGAAAAGAATGTCAGTGAACAGGGAGACAATGATGAGTCAAATCAGTTTGGTTTATGTGTTTTTCTGCTTGCAGCTCCTGCTGAAACAACCAGTCATTCACCCCATGAGACAGGTTGATTCTTGGGTCATTAAGAATTCTCGGTCCATCACACATACACTCTGTCTTGAGAATACCTATGGATGACAAAACTTGGATCAAAGATGTATAAGGATCCATACGTTATAGAACTGTCTTGTATTATTCTTTTGTTACACCCCAATGATTTATCTGTCATCCCCATCATGTTTGGTCATCCATAGTTGAAGCCTGTGCTTAACGAAGACCAATTCACAGGGTCAGGCGTAGCCACAGACACCAACCATTGCCTGCCCATTCAGCATCTTTTTTCTCCATTGCTACTTAGGATGATGTTTCCGAAGTCCCTCCATAGTAAATGAGGTAAATGCTGAGGAAGTTTTAAAAAGATGGTGCTGGGAATCTTTTGTCAGGCTCTGCTTTCACAGGCAGGCTATAAATGCAATGACCACTGATAGAATCACAATCAGAAGCCACTTGCCTTCCCCTCTCATTTCCTTAGTTTGACATTTTGCAGAATGGAGCTTTTTTGTTCTTTTACCAAATGTGTATTGACTTAGTCGTATGATGGTCTTGAAATACATGAGTTGCAGATCACATTCAGCACCCTCAGGGCAACTATACATATCTTATCATACTGTTGGCCCTGTTGGCACTGGCTCACCGGAGATTTGTTTGGAGTGCTTCTCAACATAGTTCATCTTTTTCAAAATTCACAATGTCTTGTTCTGATTACCTCCTTTTCTTTATTGTGCCAGTGGTGAAAGAAGAACTCAGATCCTTTACTGATGTAAAAATAGCAAAACAACAGAAAAAAATATGAGAATGAACATAAGATAATTTATTGGGCACAAATAGTTACAGTAAATTTCTTTCATGGAATAGAAGTATATGAACAGGAAATACTCATGAATCTTCAAAGTCAAAGCTGTAGTAGACTGGAACGCGTCCAACTTCCATAAATCATTATAGGAGCTACCAGTCCAAGAAAATGGACTGGTAACTGGAGGTATTTTGATTGTCTCTTTTCAACTGCATTTCTACATTAATTCATAAGAATTTTCATACTTGAACAATGAGGCTTTGCTTGTTTAATTGTTTTCCTACTTTTCCTAATGTATATAAAGATTCAGTCTTGCAAGAACCATGACTACATTGGATTGTAAACTCTTTAACGTGGCATTGCACTGTCCACATATCTTGGTATCTAGATACTTTTGTGTATTTTAAAAGAAACTAGTTGTTAATACTGATAGCAGTGACTTTGCAGAGAAGTACATGGTGAATTGTCGAGCATTCCTTATGCTGTACATAGATAATAGAGGATGTGAGTGTCCGTATCATTCAGACTGAAGCACTGTTTACAGTTAAATTAAATAGTGATTATGATGTCAAGTATGGATGTGCTCTATCAAAAAGAATATTTTCCTGGATTTCCCTTATGTGAAAAGACCTAGACCCACTCCCAGTCACCTTCAGCCTGTTTTCTGACCTCCTCTCAGGCACAGATGAATTAGAAATAGGCTTAAGCTATTTTCATAATGTGTTGTTTTTTTTCCTGTTATTTGCCATATTTGCTTAGCTAATTTATGGAGATATTTTACACAAATAATTTTAATAAACACATTTAAATGTTCCTTAGAAGAATGCTGGGCAATGTTGTTCTTTAGTTGTTTTGTACTTGCTTTTCTTTTGTCTACAGATTCCATGGTGATGCTTTAATTGTCTTACAATATGAGCAGTTCTTTTTTTCCTTGTACATACCCTTTTGCAAAGTTTTGTGGGACTTGTTATCAAGTTTCCTGTCTCACAAAATTGAATGTGAAATTGAGATTAAAAAAAAAAAGTTCTGTTTGATACAGACGTTGTATACTTCTTGTGACCCAGGTTTTAACAAACGACACTATAACATTATAGACACCAGACAGCACATACTGTTCATGGAGGACTCATTTGTAGGCACTGAACTCTAAGTGCCAGACTATATTTAGAAAATTATTCATCCATGATGAGTGCACATAAATAGCAGATATAATCCAGGACTGTGGATATTAACTAAAAGGTGCTGCATTTACTAGAATATAGCACTTAAGTAAATTGCAAACGACTCAATTTTGCATTTAAGTATTTCTATTTCATTCTACATTTCACTTTTACTCCATTGTATTTCAGATGGAAATATTCTCAGTGTTGCTATCTCGGCAGTGTGTGACTGTGTGCCTAACTCCCAGCTAATCAAAAAACAAACAAAGAGGGCTACTGTAGAAACATGATGGTGCAACATAGGGGACTCTGTAGATATAAAATGCTAATGCTAATTCTGAGGTAACAACAACACCACAGCGATCCTTAGTTTCAGATGAAAACATAATTCTGAATATTTTGTTAAATATATTAATGTACTTTTACTGCAGTAAAGGAACTGGATATTTGTTCTATCGCTGCAAGTTTCCAAGTTTTTCTAGCAAAAATTAAATATTATTTTGTATATTGATTTCAGGCTGAGATGAGAAGTAACACAATTCAAGGAAAAGGCTTTACAGGGAGAAATGTTAATGCCTGTGCACAAGGCAGCCAGGCAGAGTGCACAGAATTCAAACTATACCCCTCATCTGTCAAAAGCATCTAGTGACATGTCATTTTAGCTGAATTGGGTGTCATTTCGATCTTTCCTTTTGGTCAGAAGATGTAGTCATTGCATGACAGTGCCTGTTGCTATTGGCTACAGAATGATTCAAGGTGGTAAAACTGTGGAGTACCATGGAGTGCCATGACTGCTCTCATTATAATGTCTTGGCTAGATGCTGTCCATATTTTTTTAATTAAAACCATAGATAATCCTCAGGGACAAACAATTTTTTGGTAGCACATTTGTTGGTGCAGAAAATAATATTTTGCGTCATTACTATTTTTTTTATATTTAAAGTCTCACTTGCTGTCCTCCTAAGGGTATGTTTTTGTGCTATGTAAGACCACACTGACAAACTGTTTTTGTTGTTCACTGGCTATACAGTCATATGTACCAGAGACTATGCCAGCAGCATATCTAATTAGATGTAATTTTTGCTTAGGAGCTTATCAAAGTCCGCTCTGTGCCACAGCCCCTGGGCTGAGGACCAAATGGCATGAGGACATTAAAGAGCTATGCCTGATTGCACTACTGGATCTAGCTCTGACTGTTTGTTTTTGCTTTTTGTGGGAAGGTATCCTGTCTGTGATAAGTCATATGAGGGTGGTCTGCCTCTGATAATCGTTCTGTTAGACAAACCGTGACCTCCCCTGCTTGCGTTTCATCCACCAGTTTAATGAGTTCCAGCTATCTAGACTGAACAGAATCAAAGTGATTCCAAAGAAAAGGGGAAAGTGACATAGGGTGAAACTGATCGAAAATGGGTATGATAATATCAAAACAAGAATGCGTGTAGTTTCACATAATTATTTATTTTGTATATCTTTTCATTTTATTCCTAATTGCTTAAGACTCACACCCTTGCACACACATAAACACACGTGCTACAGCTTTTATCACTAATGGTAATTGTACACATGTTCAGTTGATGGCAATAAATTAAGAAGCAACAAAGTATAAAGAGGACAACTGTATTACTACCATTAGTTAGGATATAATTGCATATAATCATCTAATCAATTAATCAAACAACTGGCAAATAATGTAATGAGTCAAGTGAGCACTTCTTCCACTAGCTCGTTGCATTAGTGCATCAACAGTCCAAATTAACCCTTAACTCTCTCGCTTCATGATACCATGAAAGGTTGAGCCACTAACTTTAGAGTAGTTCATTAGTGCGTCTCTGACAATACATGCTGTTATGTTATTGTACATATATGCTGTATGCTTATGAAAGGCTCAATTCATGTATATTAGGGTACAGTCTTATTATCATGTTTTGCCATTTGAGTAAAATATTCAGAAAATAGTATAGAAAGCTGTCAGAAATTGAATGTTGTTTACAGTACATGAAACTCATCTTTTTTCACTGTATGTCTTGGTGTTTTGTCCTGCATATAAGAGAAAACAATTTGGTGGTTTCATTGGTTTCATTCATGGTTTCATTTTAGATGAAATGCAACATGGAATTTATATTGTTTTTTGAGATCAGTAAATAGTTGAGTTGAGTTTCACATGAGTACTTACAATAAGAAATTATCAGGACTTGTGATGCAGCAGCCCTTCCATTTGCCCTTAGTTAGTTGTGAACGGAGTTAGCACTATGCTGAAGTTCACATGTTGTAATCTTATGTTTAATTGTCCAACAGTGAGGCTGCTTTGATGGAGTCAAAGTCAGGGAACATGTTATTTTGAGAATAACACTGTACTAAAGTTGGTGCTGTGCTGTGATTTAAATTGCATTGTCTAAAGATGAACCCCTGGGAATTTTCACTTGAACTGCAGTTAAATCTTTCTTTAGTCACCTTAGTCCATCATTTGGGTCCACACTAAAGTATTTCATCAACCGTTCAATGGATTGTCACAACATTTGGATACAGATATCAGCCCATGCATCCTAATTACTTTGATGACCTCTGGACTCTTCTCATTGTATATCAAGGAAAATTTGGTAGAGGCTTTACTGGATCCAAGAAATATACCAATTTTGGTGATCCCCTGACTTTTCTTTCAATGTCATGGCCATTTATTTGGTTCACACTACAATGTGTCAACAGTTCTTGGATGGCTTGTTTTTAAATTTGGTATAGTAAATAAAGTTCCACATTTATTTAATAATGACAATTATTCAAACACAAAAAAACGAAAGATTAATTTTCGATTGCAGCACTGGATAGTGATGTACCAGTCAATTATAAAGTTTTACAGTAAAGTATGTGATGAACACACAACACTAATCTCATGTCAAGTCAAGTAATGTCAAGTCAAGTAAGAGGCAGGAATAACCACAGTACAACTTTAATTCCTTGTCAGTACATTTTAACACTTATACACCGACCTCATGGAGGATTATGATTTGTCTGTGCGAGTGATGATTGGTGTTGTGCAATGTAACCTCTTGTGTAAACTAGAAGTAAAATTACCTCTGTGTAGTGTGCCTGCCTGTGGCAGGACACTGTTACACTAACAGCAAGGTCAGCTTTGGACAGATACATTAAAGAACAACCTTCCTTCAGGCCAATCAATGTGCTGTATCATTTAGGTGAGAGGGCGGGCTTAATTTTCACCTTCTCAGTGGACATTAGTCGAGCACAGGGAAGGACAAGTAACCCTTCTCACTAGGTAAATCAATGTCCGCACTTCCTCATTTCCACCCATCATCACCTCTTCAGGGAACGTCCCAGTTTAATTTGTCTCCACCTGCTGCCTACCCACCTGCTCTGCCTCATACTCTCATCTAGTGAGAATGCCAGTTCATGTTTCTTTTGTGTTCATGAGTATAACACAAACAGTGAGAAATGTCTGCATCTATATATACAATGTCTCTGTCTTTACAGAAATGTTCAGTGTTGATGAATCCATTTTTTTGAAATCCATCATTTAATGGGAAGCAGTCAGGCAGACAGCCTGGCTTTGTATTCAAGAGTTTAGGGCCCTCTTGAAGTCCTGCCTAGTCAGCCTAAATGTATCCATGTTACCCTGTACACCTGTTCTTTGTGGTGCCTGATGTCTCTGAGCTGTTTGGAGAACTTATGTTTGTGGTTATTATACTTTATGATGGTTTTGGTTGGGAGGCAGACCTGCCAACAGAATTTGATATATGAGCATGCAGTCTCAGCAAAAGCATTGTTGTTGCCTTAACAGCCTCCAGTCAGACTCCATGCTATCCTGAAGCATGCCAATTGCTTGTTTTTCAATTTCTGTCTGTATGTTAGGACCATATGCAGTACATGGGGTGTGTGGAGTGTGATTTTATTTACTTCTTTACTTTTAGTTCAGTTCTGCTTGATGTTTGACTTTGTTCACAACCTAGTCACTTACTTTGCCACATTGCAGATGCATATTCACTGGGTTTATTCGAGCTTGTTTGCTGAAAAACAGGGATAATGAGAGCCCCAGAGTTTGGTGATAATTCTTACATGAGGTTGGAAACAAAATAATTTGTCGGACATAAGGTATAGCCATTGTAAGAATGTCTATTGAACATATTAAAGCCAGTAGAACATTTCACAGCTGACAGCTATGCAGACAGAAATTAGAGATGTTCATCTTACTGATATAACTCAAGTGCAAACTCTCAAAAATGATGAAAATTTGCTCTTTCACCATTAACATAAATTAGGGTCAACTCACTCCACTTTGAACTTGAGCTGTGGGATCAGTCATTAATGAAATACAGCTCATCCCTTCTCATGCTAGTCTCCTTTTGATTATTTTATTCCCCCCCCCCCCCCCCCCCCCAAAAAAAAAAGCCAATTTTATGCAGCTATCCATGCATGGAGAGTTACCCTTGATTAGGTACAGGGGAGCAATGCCTAAAATAGATTGGAGCCCAATTTCAGGACTCTTTGAAGCTAACATTCTTGTTAGCTTCAAATGGCAGCATGATTCAATATCACTCGAAGGCTGATGTTCTTCAGTTTATTTTTCTTTATTTGACATGCATGTCAGAGTTGTAGCTATACCAGATACACAGAGCCTGTTAAAGTACTGTTTCAAGTTCAAAATGTTTCAAAATGGTGCATGTAGTAACACTAGTCAAGAGGGAAGAGCTGTATCAAATGAATGTTGAATGTTAGTGTACAATTTTAGCTGGAGTGGCTTTGTAGATGACAGGAAGTGTGCGAAAAATGGCCTTCTTAAGGCTGGACCCATGTTTTCTGAATGTTTTATTTTAGAGCATTTATTACTTCCGAATTATTGTGCATTGTAATTGCAAAGTAATTGCATTTCTTTACCTTTATAAATTTGAATCTGCTGTTTGTTTTTAAGAAAGCATTGGCAAAGAAATAATTTGATTCCCATAACATTTTCATATCTGGTGATGTTATACAACTTTATGACATTTTCATTACTGAATCACTTTATAGCATATAAGCAGCTCACAGAATAGACACAAATTTATCATAAGAGAAAATTTTCCTGTGTGCCCCATTGCAGATATTCAAACCTTGAAATCACCTCTTTTCATTATGTGTAAACCAGCTGTGCAGTGACATCTTCATGGACCATTATTGCCCTTTTCACTCTGCACTTCTACTATATAAACATGTTACTTTTAGAGATAAACAAAGAGTTGGAAAAACTGCCCTTGAATTAGTCCTGCATCATGTTGAAGTGTTCTGTAATTAGTCAACACTCTTGAGATTTCTCTTTTTCAAACAGATCTGTTAAGGTTATATAATAAAGAAAGTTTCATATCCTAATATCCTACCCCCACTTATCTTGAACTGAATAGTCCTTCATCCTTAAAAAAAGAGTGGTTACAATGTGATGAGAGAAAACTGAAATCTCTCACTTAATTGAACGGTAGGAAATGGATTCCAAGTTGACTGTGAGAGTGAAAGCAATTATACATTGAGCAACTGAATCAATTTTCTGTTCTAAAATGTGACAAATTAAGGGCAAAGGGCTGTTTTCCAATATCAAGAATAATTCATTCAACATGGATTTGCATTAGTGACCACAAGTATATCCTTAAGACACCAAAACTGTTACAATATCAAACCAAACAAGGAACATATTATCTTATTTCCTTGAGAATGTCAATAGAATAGGTTGCAATCAACTGAAGTAAACCTACGTGCATGGGCTTATGCCTGATTGTAATATCCTCCTCAAATAGATTCAGCTATTATCCTTGGAGGTGTAATTTTCATCGAAAAGCAAGTACTGCATGACTACCGACCCTGAAGCCAGAATCCAATTAATTGGATTTTACCCTCATTTGAAATTAACTGAGGATCACAAGCAAAACCTGCACACCAAAGACCACTTTTCTTACTAGAGTTTCAGAGTAATTAGTGTTACTGATTTTAATAAATTCAGTTTGACTACATTTAAAAGCAAAATGGTATCCAGTAAAATATTCTACTGGTCTGTCTATACCTGGACATCCACTAGTGCTATGGTTATTAAAGTTGGAGTGCCCTAAGGTTCTCAATTGTCATTTTCTTTGGGATAAATTATTTTAATGAATAGCGATGCAGCTGAGTGGGTCACTGCATCACTATTCTAACATACCGGTAAATCCTATATTTCTAAGATGAGGATCAGATTTCATGAATATGTTTAGAAAAGTAGTACAGGCATGATGTTTAAGGCCAGCTGAAATTAAATTGCTTTTATTTATCTGCTACAGCATACATGTCTGCTCTGTAATTCACTTCTCCTGTGCTCTCATTTGAGGAATAAAGGTCAGAAATCAGAAGGGAGAAAATAATATTTTAGAAGTTTTGGTTTTATGATGAAGTTTTGCATTAATTTGACTGTTCTGGTATTATATGTTTCCCTAGATGGAGACCTTATTTCATTACAGCCAATCTTATAATAAGCAGTAATATCAGTGTTCTGTCATAGGCAAAGCAGATGGTCACACTGAGCTAGACAGCAGGCTGCTACACAACACAGACACTGAACAACAGCCCACATTAGCTTTCCTATGAAAGTCTCCTTATCTTACAAACTTGGGCACACACCTTGTTCTGCACCTTAATTTGTTGAATGAGAAACTAAGCAAATATTCATCTGGGAAAAGTCAGCTGCAGCATATGAAACAGCATGTAAACATACCAGTGAATGTCACTGTGGCCTCTTTAGATGCCAGTATGGCTCTTAGTCTTTTCATACTTTTTTACAACAAGCTGTCTGTCCATGACATGTAGACTTCAGCAAAAGTTTCTTTATTGCCCCTCTTTCTGTAAGGTACAACACTGGCACTCTCACAGCCTGTCAGCTGCTGTCAATCAAACAGACACTTAACACGCCCCTCCAGCTGGCTGAGACAAAAAGGAGTATGACTGATATTTCCTTTTAAAAATATAAAACGTGTTTTTTTAGTTCGCAAAATAGGATAACTAAATATATAAAATAACTAAATATCGTATGTTTTAAGTGTCTTCCGTAGTTGTATCTGATATTCAATTTTTAGACAAATACATTGTTGATTAAAAAAAATGTACTGTAAATGTATTAACATAAAATACTCTTGCCAGTCTAATTGTCCATCATGTATTTTTGAACTTTTCAAAATTTTGCCAAATGAAGAAGAATCCATATTTTCAGATTGTACCCAATTATGAAAATATTGCTAAATCCATATTTTATTCAGCAAATGGGCCTGACAAGATACAGAATCAGTCAGGCCATAGGAAATGAGAAAGAAACTGACACAGCACCTCTTGTGAACTCTGGCAGAGTATATCATATGCAAGGGCAAAAAGTTCAAATTTTATCAAAGCCTTTAGTGTAAAACCCACTTTGATTTCTCTTCATCTGATTATAGTTTTATGATTCTTAAGAGATTGGGTCTTGCCACTTTGAAGTCAGAGTAATGTTAAAACCTTATGATGTAGTTAAGACTTTCCCTTCTTCCCTTGGAGCACCCTTGATGCCCATTACAGGAAATTATCCTGTTAGATTCCTCCCTACCATGAGGGCATTCTTAAAATCCCAGTTGTAACCTTATATTCAGCATCTTGAAGTACACTTCATTGGTGTTGCTAGATCCTCTTTGCGAGTTGCTTCCTGTGAATTTGTTTACTTTTTCCTAAAATACTCCATCCTCAACCTGCATAACATATGGAAGTTTGAAACTAGAAAATAGTACATTTAAGTACATTTCAAAAAAAGGTAGATGTGACATCAGATACAGTCTCAATTTGTGCAAGAGACACATAAATAGCAACTCCTTCACCAGGTTTATCTGGGCCATCTGCAATAGAGTTGGTAATTTTCTATGAAATGTAATGCAGAAATAAGAAGGGTCAAGTGTCCTTCAGTGAGTATTTCAGAATTGCCTGAAGGAATTTAATTGCATCAATTTGCAGGTTAAGTCTGAAGTGTTTAAATGACATACAAGTAAATTAGACATCTCTCGGATATACCGTGTTTTTAAACCGATACAAGTTAGATGTGTTTTTCCTTCTTTGACAGACTAATCTTGGCTCTTGCCATTTGGCTGCAGATGTACATGAGATAAATTAACAGGATTGCTGAAGCAAGCAGAAGACATATGGATGTGAGTACTGCTTTCAAGCGTATGTTGTTTGTGGAAATAAATTTAGTTTGACCATGTAAACAAAAATGCACTGCAAAACATTGCGACATGGCAGCTTAAAAATTAGTTAGCAAAATTTTAATATTCAAAATAGAAGTAAAGATGGAACATATATAAAACAAAATGTGAGTTTATGTTACTGACAGTCTTTGACCTCATATCTGTGTGTATGTATTTTACTTGAAAACAAAGAATGATACATTTAATCTAACAAAACGTGTAAGCTTTGCTCAATATTAGATAAACAGTAAGATAAACAGTTATTGTAGGCCCTTGGACTTCTATTTACTTCGTCACACTATTCACACTATACGAAGGACCCTGACATACTCAAACCATTGTATTTTTATGCCATTTGCACACCTGCATTTGATATCCTGTGTGTCATAGTAATGTCATATTGTCTGCAGTGACTTCAATACTTTTGAACTCTTTGGCCAAGGCTACTTCTGTTTGCACTGTGTTTGCTTTGTGAGCTAATTGTCATTCCAGCCAGCAATCCTCTCCCTGACTACCTCTGATTCCCTGCAGACAATTGAACTGTTAATGAGATCTGATGGACAGATGGACCGTCACCATGAGGGCAGCTACTGTGTCCTCTCTGACCCAGCGAGGTGGGAGTAGAGGTGGGGCCAGACACACTTCTTCCAAGATATATTCAAATTCCCATTCTTATCATCAGATTATCCTCATGGTGGATGAAGCTTTTATTTCAAAACAGGGGACAACCTGAATGGAGTTCTCAAAGTCAGAAATGTTAAGTCTTGGAAAAGTTGATCTTTGTTTAATCATATTACACCATCAGAGAATTATAGAATGTGTACCATTTATGCTTTGACAATTGTGTTAAGACTCCATTAACTGATGTTTTGCCATTAAGGGGCAAAAAATCAAAAACAGGGTGACAGATAGCCACCCCATATCATATGGCTGAGCAGCATGACAAACCCGTAAGGGTCCTCGTAAAGTCATTTTCACCATCTGATCACGTCAGCAAGGGCCCTTGGTTACCTCTGTGCAGTTGCCTGTGTGCAGACCAAGAAAGTTATGACAACGGAGAATGATAGTGTTGTCTACTCATGCAAAGACACAAACACATGCAGTATAAACAGAAGTACCTTTGTGACTGTGTTACAGCGTGTCTAGACCTTTATAAAGTTGTCTTTATTGTTTTCACTGAACCAACAAGAGTGCACGTTATGCCCCGTCTAAGGGTGGCCGAGGCACAAGTCCCAGCGTCCCCACGTCCCAAGAAGCTATGGAAGGGTCTTTTCCATCAGACCTCACTTTAAAACCATCTGCTCTAAATGCCAATACTTTGACATCTCTGACTGAAGTCTAGTTCAAGTCTTTTCATGAGTGTACTTAGACAATGCCTACACCATATTAATGATGGCCAAACACAAACTGTATACTCTGACCTGTATAAAAGCCCATGATTGTAATGAAATGTACTCATATTGCAATACATTCACAATACTCTTATTATCAATGTGGGGAAAAAGCCACAGTGAAACACACATGTGCACAAAGGCAGTGAAATTAAGTTGTTTCACCAGAACGTGTCTTTACCATGGCAGTAAACTCTAGAGACAGATAGCACAGGCACTATGTATCATGGCAGCAGGCTCTGTCAGTTCATCTCCTTGTTCACAAGACTGTCCTGGGATTTACACAGTCCGGGTCCATCCTTAATGAGGGCTGTAATCATCCTATGCACTGGACCAGACAATCCAGCTAACGAAGATGACTGTAAGATGAAGAAACCATCGACTCCTTTGAGGGTTTGTGTTGCAGTCTTGATCACAAAGCTCAACAAAATGTCCTGTGCTTGTCATCCCCAGGCTTTGAACTTAATCTAATTTTGCATCTCTGGTAAATTTTAGTCAGAGCAATTATTTTGCAGGCTCAAGCTGTTTCACCCTAATTCAACCTATAGAATCTAATAAACATTTCTTACACTGACTGGCAATGCCCAGAGCAGTTCTTTTGCACAGAAGAAACAAAAAAAAATTACAAATAAATCTGCTCGCCCCAAACTGTACATTCCTGTGTATTTCTTACCAGGGCTTATGTGAAAATCTGTTGCAATCATGTAATTGATATCTCTTAATTTTCTTAATGATCCCTCAAGTGCTGGTAACTTAGTTCCCTCCAAATCTTTTTTTTTTTCCTTCTATTTTTTTCTTTCTTTGTTAATTTTGTTTTAATTAAAAAAAAAGATGTTGGAAGCCTTTGGCGACGTCTGATGCTGCAAACTTGTCAGGAAATTGTTACATTCAGATTCAGAGGGTTTTTTTTTTTCCTTTTCTTTCTATCTTTTTTTTTCCTTGCCAAATAAGCTTAGGGAGAGAGTGTTACTGAGTTGCACAATCATCATTACTCTTTGTGAGTGAAACAACAGCTTTCATGTGTGTCTCTCTTTGTGTGATTTATTTATTTATTTATTTTTTTGCAGTCCAACCATGAAACTGATTGCACCACAGGCCCCTCATAGAGCACTACTCTCTAATCTGCTCAAACCTGAAACAGAAAAACACAACAGTGGAAATGGCCGATAGTCACAGGGATACTGAGGGAACGACTAGAGGTTATGTTTCCTTGCTTTCAGAAAAACAAACCACTACACCTGTGGCGTTAGCCGTTCCAGTGTAACGCTTTTCTTTAATGAGAATGAAAATGCTGTCCTGTGACATTTTAAAGGACGTTTATAAATAACAGCACCTTATATTTCCTTCTCTCTTTTATGACAGCATAATCTTTTCTTTCTGTTACACCAGCTGCAGTTTGGTTCTCACCTTGCAGTTCTCATTTTTCTCTGTCTGTCTCTGCTTCTTGTTTAATTAGCTGGAAAAGTCAGTGTGAGGTGTGGAGCTCATGAAATACAGCCCTCTTGCTTCCATAGAAGGTGGTTTGTTTGAATGATTTAATTTGTCCATGATAGCCAGAGCCACCGGTTGTCTATAGATGGGACTCCCAGAGAAGAGTTCACTCAGTTTATGCTGTTTATCCAACATTACTTCTCTTCACTTTGAAGTCATAGGTACCAGGGAGCACTCATATTTACTGTACAGATTCACACTACTGCTGCACATCCAACTCACATACTGTAAAGCTTTAATCTAATGGCATAAAGTTTACCTTTATTCTATTCTCTGCTGTTCTACAGTTATTTGGAGCAATTATTTCAGTTCCAAGGATAGTAATCTTATCTTCATTAATTACTACTGTCAGCAGCTACCATTACTCTACACAGTAAATAATGTATCTGGATGAGAGAAAGCAACAGATTTCTGTTTGTGTGCATGAGACAGCTTCCCACTGTTATCTGCCTGAGCAGTTTCCAAAATGTAATAAGTGTATGAGGAGTTGGGGTTGCTATCTGCTTCTCGCTTTGTGCTGGTTGTCGGGCTTTTCTCCATTGTGTAGCTTTCTTCTGGCAGCTCAGCTCACTGGACCTTGACAGCATTTCATTAGACAGGAGGTCCTCAGGGTTCTCAAGGAGAAGAAGCCTTTCTTCTTCCACAGGCGAACTCACTGCTGCTGCTTGGTTCTGGCCTGCAAAGACATCTGCTAAATTACCTGTTAATGAGATAAGAAAATATGGCTGCCCTCTCATTGCAGATGGACCTTGTGTTCAGAGTCAAGAGCACAGAAGTCATTTTCTTCTGATTTCTTTAGAAATCATCCTTGCCAGATAAAAGTATTGTAAACAAAAAGCAAATGTGTCTCTTTTTGTTTTGCTGGACAAGCTTTAAAATTCAGTTTAAGTAAGGCTCTGCCCTTTTGTCCATTTTTTCTCTTTCAAAGGACAGACACTGGAAACTAGTGTTTTAAAGTGCTAAGATGTTGCATTATGCTCTACAGCATTGTTTTCAACAGAAAGTCAGCAAGGCCAGGTCCTGAAGCTCAGGTATAGCAAGTTTACATTCAGTTTACAGTTTACAGTTTACATTTTTTGGGTCTAAAAACAGTTACTGGTGATATGCAGAGGCATACAACTCTTCCTGAAAAGTTTAGGGTTTGATATACAAGGATATACTGTGATCAAATAGCGTACTTGGATACAATCCTCAGTCTTTATTTATTCATTTATTTATTTATGAGTTTTTTCCAACTCTAATGCTGTTCAGTGTGATACACAGCTGTCTGACTTCCCCAGGTCAATATCCAAAATACTATCGAACAGGCTCTACCATTAATTCTATGTCCACGTGAAAGTACAAAATTTGAGTACATTTTTAGCATCTTGAGCCTGTGAACAAAACACCTAATCTTGGCACTGGGATACAGGAACACAAAGGTCCAGTGATGCACTCAAAAATATCCTTATTAATAAGAAGAGGTCAATATCACTATGATGATTGGGATGCCAAAAGCTAACAACTTTAACACAAAATGTAAATCCAAATATCAAATCAGCATTTGAAAATGAGAGGGGCAGATTGCACACACTAGCAATGTTTTCAAGCAAACTAAAGACAGCACAGTGGAGGGGAAAATCCTCTGAGCAACCACTGCATCTCCAAAAAAAAGATTTTCTAAAGCTACTATTCCCATTTATTAGCCCATTCATTAGCCACTGGGGATTGAGTTTAGCATGACTGGTTAATGTAATTAAATTAAACAAACAAACTGTTGTGCTTTGCATGCAAACTAGCTACATTTATGTAAGCGTAATTGCTTGGTTATGGGATATAATAACTGGCAATAAATTGCAGGGTCTTAATATAAAATGGAAGGACTGAGAATAGTAACAGTTACTTCTCCTGAAGTGAAGAGGACAATGAATGGGGAAATAGAAAGCAATACTGGAACTCACTTTTAACTGGTGCGGACATGGTGCTGCACTCAGCAGAAACACTGAATCTGTACAGACATCTATTATGCTGATCAGGTCTTTTCCACACCTCAATATTGAGTATTGGGCAGATTTTATTCAAAAATGACAATGAAAAACATTTTGTCATGAAAGTTTTCAGCAGGAACCATTTTGATGAAACAGTCTGAATCTCAGTCAAAGGTAATTGTTCAGCTTAACTTCTGAGGGTGAACTTGAGAGATTCATGCTCATTTAAGATGGCTTAGAGATGGCTATTCATTAAAAATGTGCAGTGTTCAGTGTACAGTACTTGATTTAATGAAATACAGTCATTAAATCTAATGCCACAAACTGCCCACACTGATTTCTTTAATGCCAGAAAAGGAAAACCACAAGTGCTCCAAGTAAAGACCAAGTGTTGCAATTAATTAATTCTAAATAGAGGACACTATCGTTGCATGTTTGCCATTGCACCACCAACTTTTATTTAACCCTCTACTGCCAAAGTGTAAACTGCTCAACAATAGCCTTTTATTGCACTAAATGATGTACAACCCTGACAACAAAATGCCAGGGGGAACAAACGGCCCAGTACAGAGATGTCAGCTCATCGGGTGCAGTAGCCCTGCACGTATGTCAACAGGCATCTGGTCTAGACCCCCATAATTTGCAGCGATATGAACATAACCGTGCCAATTTCTAAATGTCATTTTTAAGGTACAATGCACAATGGCTGATGTTATGGGGAATTGTGCCAAAGTGGCCCAGTATACAGATTATGAATGGAAATAGGTGCGGGTGGGTGTGGGTGTCAGTTTATGGCTGAAGGTAGGAAACACTGAGCACTACTGCAGAGCATGGAGAGAACTTCAAACTCTGAAATGACAGGATGAAGTAGGGGCTGGCAAATTATGATTGTTATTGTAATTGTTATTATGATGTATTTTACATATACATATATATTATAAGAACTGGTTAATCATAATAGAAAATGCTCACAGCAAAGCATAAAGATGGATACAGTTGTTCCTGAATGTGCATGCTGGCCACTGAATGCTTTTAAAAGCCCTGATAAACCCTAAGAGACACTGACCTAGACACCTGCTGAACAAATTAATGTTTCATTCACATGTAGATGGTATTGACATCACGCCAGAGTTGACCACATTCCAGCACAAGTCAGAAAATCAAGATGGTTTGCGTTAATTATTGTCAGCAATACCAGTTGATAACAATGTGTTGCACAGTATTTTGTGCATACAAACACCATAGGAACATGTTCACATATAGCAATTGGACAGTAACGTTTTTTGTTTTTTTTTTTTGTTTTTTTTTTGGCTATAGAAGTATATTCTACAGCTTTTACTACTGCTGACTGCTAATGTGTAGAACAGCTAACATGGATATAGAGGTCAGGGTTGTTGAGGTTCTCCTGACTTTCCAAGTCGGAAATCTGACCTCAGGGTGAGTTCTAGCTCAAATTTCTGACTGGGAACTCAGAAATTCTGACTTACCAGTTCAGTGAGATGCACCACAAGCACACCACCTGACCCTGAGCTCAGACCTCTCTGGCTGTTTTATAAAAAAAGAAAATATTTGAGGGTACATTCAAATATATCATATCATCATGTTATGGCCCTGGTCTTGTGGAAAATGTGTTGCATACTATCCTCACTCAATTAAACTGACAAAGTAAACATTTCACTGATGCTACAGCATTGTAACCACCCCTAAGGAAATAAGACTAAGAAAGCTATTAGACAAGCCAGGACAAAACACAAAATCTAGAGGGTATGGGCTAAAAACAACAGTACAAATATCTCCAGTTGTTTGAGTTACATAGTGTTCCAAATAAATACTTCAGAGGCTGCAAGTAAATGAGGCAGCAGGGAATGAAGCCTGCCAACAGCACTGCTGGAGTCACAGCTGTTCAAATGGGAAGGAGTGGGAGACAGTGCAGACACTTATTATGATTCTGGGACTCTTACTCTGATTACACATTGGTGGCCCCCTAATTGTCATCCTCAACAAAGATTAAGTAGTTTTCTGTTGCACCAAACATAATAAAAGAGTTGAGTTGGCCAAAATGGGTACAACAACTGAGATTAGTGACAACCTTGAGGGTGGAAAATTGTTTTTGTGCGTCAGTGTGAGGGTGTGGGTATGTCTTGTAGCTTTGAATGTTTTCGTAAGTTTTCTATCTAGTTATTTTTCCTTGAGTTTGATCCCAGAAGGACAGGTTGACCCAGAAGGGCTTTTGATTGATCAGGGCACTTTAGCCTGGAGGGTCCTGCTGTGTCCGCAGTGGTCCTGCAAGAATTTTTATCACCTCCCCTTAAACCCAGGAATCACTCTGCTGTGATGAATGAAGAAGAAGCAGGGGTTATACAGAAACAGGGGTGACAAAGCCCTGTGTCACAGCAGCACACAGCTGGACAGGGGTAGAGGAATGGGAGTCAGTTGGGCAGGCCTGGAGGGAGGAGGGGTCTTATAAATGGTTCCTGCTTTGGGCCAAATACTCAATTAGCTGATCTGACAAAGTGCTCCGTCTCCTCTCTGGCTTTGTTTTTTCTAGCTTGATACAATGTTTGTCCTCAACTTACAGGAGGAGGAGAAGGACAAAGGGGTGCAGGCATGATCAGGGCTCAAGGTCACAGAGGTTGTTTTGAACCTCATTCTTTATCATCAGTTGTTATCATCAATTAAATGTAATGAGATGAGACTATATGGAGAGGAATTCAGTTTTTTACAACCTGGGGATAATTATCAGAGTTTTGGCTATGATGATGTTTCACTAACCAACTTAATTACTGTGATATGGGGCTGCAGGGAGTCCTGCTTATAAAATAGTCCACTATTTGAAATTAATCCCTAAAGTGAAATTCAGATCTTTTATGTCTTGGATGACGGCCAAAGCTATTTCCACAGTTTTGGACATCAGTTCTTGGGTTAAGTAAGCTACAAGAGAGTCCACGGGGCATCGCAAACATTATTGATATGACTAATCCTCAGTAAGTTTGTTTGTGGCCTCTGCTTAAACCATTGCAAATCACTGTTGAAGAGCTTTACAAAAACAGTTTGTATTAAAATGAACACTTTGTTGACCTTAGAGGACCTTTATCTCCATGGTTACAATAGATACTCTTATGGAACAACTGTGTTTCATATGCCTCTTTATGATGAAGTCACCTGACGCCCTCATTTCTCCCATCATAATAATTTGACCAGAAAAATATGTCCTTCTGGGGAATTGAAAGAACTTAGAACTTTTTAGAACTTAGCTGATAGGAATGATGATAAAAAAAAAAAATAAAATACTGAACATACCTGCAAAAAGTCTACTGTAAATGTTTTTTATTTGTTTTCCTATTATCTCTTTTTCTGTCCTATTTTCCTGGTTATGTTTACACCATTGAAGGAAGCCTAAGGAGACCTGCAGTTGTTTCAGTGTTTGTCATTATCATGCTCTTACCGGTGTTTGTGTATATGTAAAATGTGGGGGGAGCGGAGGACTTCATTAGACGTCCTCTATCGTCCTGCTGTTCCATTTGCAAAGTGTGATCAGTAATTATCCCCTCTCATTACTGCGACCTGGAGAGCTGAGCCTGAGGAGCTCGCTGGGACCCTTCAGATAACACAGTGACACGGCGAGCTGAGAAGAACACCAATACTTAACCACTAACTACACAACACATAACAGCTCTTATCTGGAGGCTCCAGCCAGCTGACAGAGGCTCTCTAAAAACATATTGAGGAGTGCTCCCTACAGAGCACGCGGGCTGTAAAAACAAGCTTGGATATAAAGGAATACACGTACACACACAGACACCAGTCCAACTTTGCCATGAATATGTGGAAAGATTGACATAGTTTGTCCTTTTCCATTCTCGTGACTTACAGAGAATATAACGGTTGCATCCTAAAAAATTTTGCATACCATTCACAATTGTATTATGTAACTGCATTGGCCTTGTCTTTGGCCTCCCAAAAAAGCAGCCAATTGTTCCCTTTCAGGAAAAGAGCTTGTTCTAATTTTCCTTGCTCATGTGGCAAAACTAGCAGGTGAAAATAAAGCTGCTTGTCATAAACAAGTAGAAAGTGTTATAAGGGATTGTTGTTCCATCCTGCTCTCCAAAACACTTTTAATGCTCTTTGTCATCGACTCTCCAAATATATGGAACTCCACAGGAGGGATAACTATCATCTCTCGTTCTCTTTCTTCAAAAAACATTCTCATATTCAGTGGTGTCCACAGAGGAGCTGTGATTAGTCCATCAGCTATCTTTGTTTGTTGGTATCATGACAATGGCTCAGTTTTAAGAGGTCAAGATCCCTGTGAAAGCCTAAATAATGACAATTATAGCTGCATGTTACTCTAGTTTCACAAGGTTTTCATTTAATTATTTTATTGATTCCTCACAGCGCAGCTTTTAAATTTTCATTCTTTTACTGCAGGATAAACCGAGGCAACTTTCGGAATATTTAATCTATTTTACACTAATCAGATGATAAATGGAAATCGAAAAACAATCTCAATTTCTTTTTTGCTAGAAAATGTCACACACACTAAGACAAACCCAAACAGATTTGGATTTCTTTTCCTCTAGCCTTTTTTCCCCTCACAGCTTCTATTCTTGCTGTATGCTTATTGTACATATTTACTGTACATCACTTTATTTTTCCTTTTCCATCATTTTTTATTTTTCTATTTTTCCTTTCCTTTTTTTATCCATTGGAAATCATCTGCTTCATACCATGATAAATACTCCACTTAAGTTAGAGAACAACGACTAACTTGTACTTGCTTTATGATACAGAATTTGACAATGTATAATTTTCTTGTTATATTTCTTGTCTTATTTATTTGGGTTTCTTTCTCCCCCATAGCTTTGGCAATAATTTTTCATCAAAACATCATGTCAATAAAGTTCATCTGAGCTGACAGAGACGGAAAAAGGGGATATAGTTAGTCAGTACAGGGGTGGTACAGTAGCAGGTGTTCTGTTGTAGCCAGCAGTCACACTCTTTGGTACAGAAAGCCCTTTGGCAACATGGTTTATGGCTGATAGCTCTGCAAAATGTTTGCTCCTGTTTTGGATGTACACCATCACCATTGTTTGGCCAAAAGGCTTGCCAACACTAACTGCCTAATTAAGCATTCAGCGGTGCTCTCATTCTGACTTT
The DNA here is from genome assembly GCF_020382885.2 of Scatophagus argus. Classification (NCBI taxonomy): domain Eukaryota; kingdom Metazoa; phylum Chordata; class Actinopteri; family Scatophagidae; genus Scatophagus; species Scatophagus argus. The sequence continues at coordinate 14,513,167 of NC_058512.1, read as the reverse complement.
GAGGTCATTTTCACTCTGGCTTACAATACCATGATTTAATTTTGCAGATAGTACATCACCAGCTCATTGTTATGGATAGCAGCTCTTGGAAACTGTTTTAGTGAGGCACATTTTAATCACAAAAATTAGACAATTCACATTATCTAGCCCAGGCTTTTATCTAAATCTAATAGACGTGACCATATTAGACCTTTTTCCAGCTTCCCTACAGTACACCGCTTGCAAGTAAATTTTAGAACTTATGTCAAGATTTTACTGATCACCTACAAGGCTTGTTTTCAACTATCTCCATGCTGTATCTCCAGCCTTTTTATTCCTAAAGTCTCAGCTGGGGATCTTTGGGCATGGGTTGTTAGTCTTTCTGAAAAGATGGGTAATTGGGTCTTTTCTGTATGGGCACACTAGTGAAACTTCCTGAGATCAGACTAGCTTCTTTTTCGGTTTAAGAAGTCACAAAAAACATTTGTGTGTTACTTCTCTCTCTATTGTTTGGAATAACAAGGTTCCAGAGACAAAAGAGTCTATCTACAATGGCAGAGGTGTGGATCTGTTACTGAATCTACTGACTTTAGATTTTAAAAAAAGCTCAATTGTCCTGGCAACAGATGTCAATCACACAAGCAGGTAAAGGCAGTGCACACCAAAGACATTATAAAATTTGTACAATAAAACATGCAGGCAAATTTTATCTTTTGCCGGATGAGCTGTAATTAATGTTCATGGCATGAGTAACTTGCGTGTGAATGGTGTTTTTGTATTTTGTAGCCCCATCCTAAATGGGGATATAGTTCAACGAATTCAACAGTGACCAGTCTTTCAGAACAAGTGGTTCATGAAACATAAGGTGTGCAAAGTCAGTAAGTAACAGCAGAAATGTGTCAGATCCATAATTAACCAGCATTTTGATTTCATTAGCCAACTTAAGATTTGTAAACCAACAAATTTGTTCCACCAATGTGATAATTTGACAAATTTGTTAAGGTTACTTTCACATTTTTTCCAATATTTCAAGCAAACCATTATCTCCACAGCAGTGGAGGAAAGATGACCTACATTTACAAAGTCAGACATAGTGGCATAGTGATGCAGTAGTAGTGGAAAAAAGGAAAGAAATTAGAAAAAAAAAACTTTCATTTTATTTAGAAGCCTCTTTTACATCCACTGAATGTATGGATTTTTACACTTAAAGTAAAGTGCTGAGCTACAGAGAACTTCTATTAAACGTGGGCCAATCATCTGCTAAATTATCATATGTTTTGCGCGCTTTGCATTCTATTGACATTTTTAAATGTCACAGTTGAAAAACAACAACTATGTATAATGAGTTTGCAATGCAATGCTTCAAGCACGAGCACTGTTAGAAAGGAAGAGGAGAGAGACATGTCTTAAATATTAAATACAAGTAAACTGTTAACTCATACTGATCAGCAATATATGATAAAGGTACTATTTACTGCTTTTCACAGTCCCATTTCTTAAGCAAAGTTTTTTGTTTATTTATTTTGTATTTGATGAATGAACAACAGCTGGTATCGGTTAAATATAAAATAGGAGGTAACATAAAGGAATCTCACTGGGCAAGAACAAGTTGTAGAATAAAATAAATTTAAATTTCTACATTTTGGCTCTTGAAATTTGGATTGCACTGGCCTTTGAATAACTAATGCAAGAAGTGAGCTCCTAAAGGTGTTGTGTTTGTTTTCTCCGTTTTTATTTGCAACGTAGTGCCGTCCTCACTGTGGCTGTTGTGCTTGTACTCGGAGGTCAGTAGGGTGTTATAAATATGTCTATTATCATAACTTCCCATAACAATGCTGTGCCGAGAGCCATTCTACATGATGAAGGGCCTCTATAGAAGACGTGGCTCTGTTTCACGTTTGGTCACACCACAGGGCTGAATTTTAATCACACTCTCTTTCCAAGCCATTAAAACTAGAAAGTGACGTTTATTAGACAGCAGAGGAAAATAAACAAGCCCTAATTGGCTCACACCAAGAGCACTCCACTCTCCCCTTGGCCCTTTGTCGCAGAATAAACCTGCCGGTGAGTGAGGTACAAAGCTCAAGAGCAGACTGACCTTTGGAGACTCACCGCTTCCTTTAAGTGGCCCTGCAAAGGCAATAATGGGGATGGAGAGCCATGCCTTTATTTACAAAAATGCAGACAATATTGACACCCAAGATAAATGATGATGTGTTAAAATGGGTCATGTTATGTAACAAATGAAAATGAGATGGGCCACCTTAACAGCTTCTGTTAATTGTCAGACTGACCTTGCAGCCTGTAGCCTTGCAATTTCATCAGAATAAAATTTGTGACACTGTAATTTTTGAGGAGGCTGTGTAAAACATCATTTACTGAAATAAAACCTTCGTAAGAATCTAATTTAAGCACTCTCTGTTCCTGAGTGTGTTACAATCATCTTCACAGTTGTCTTTCATCCTTCTTTTTCACACTATTAAACACCCACCTTTGTTAGGAAAAAATAATGCCAGTGAGCATGTGGTACACAACCAGCCTGCGGGGAACAATTCTCTACCAGGTATTAGAACATTTGAACAGTGTTTGCAAACAGCCAAACACAGCTGACAATAATGTGTGACACTTTGATTGTACTGGAATAAAGTGCTACTATGACACACTGAACCTGTTCTTACCTTTTAGCAGCTCAGATGGTCACAGATTGACAAATAGCATTGTTGGATTATTATGTTCATAATCTCTCTTTTTTTTTGTTTGTTTGTTTGGTTTTTTTTCCCCTCAAAGAGATTATTATCTCATGAATTTGGAAGAGAATTATCTCACATGCTGCAGCTAATCACTTGGGAAAGGCTAAGTCGTGCTTTTACCCAAGGGCATAGGTTGGTTTCAGCAGTGGGGAGAAGCGAAGGGTTTGTAATTCAACCAAAGACAGTGACTACTTGCTATTATTCATTTATATCAGTCTAGATTCTAAGCGGATTTGTAAGCCACATAGAAAATGAATGGATGGATAAAGCTTTAACATGGAGCTTAACAGAATCTTGACCTCAATGTTTTTGGTTTGGGGGCCAGATATTACCTGCAGCAGGTGCTGGACATAAAATCAGAGCTAAAAGCAAAGTGAATACTGGACTTGCATTTGCCAGGTGGCCACAACCTCAACTCTAAATGAAAGACAATGCTGCTGTCTGTCTGGTTGTTCTATGAATTGTTTGCTTACCGACTGGTCATGTTGATGACTATTATATTGACAGCTTGTTTCGCTGCTGCCATGGGGCCAAAAAAATTTGTTAATACAGGTTTAAATCTATAGTTGAATCATTAACATACAAGTAAAATAAATTACAGCATGAAATATTTGAAGACTGGGAAATTTACCAAATATTCTATTGAGTAATCTCTTGCTATTTTAGGATTGATTTATCTTCAAATGCCCCCAAAAAGAATATTTCAACAACACATTACCACATATAAATCCAAATGTAGATTTAAGGATTATTTTCCAAAAGCATGCAGGGGAGGGCAGAGGGCAATGCGTAGTGAGTAGTGTCTGTGGAGCTTCCTGTCAGCCTCTTTACAGCCCTAACAAGTTCCACTGATCAGAGGTTAAGGACGGCCTCTGTGGAGCCACAAAACTTAATAGTGCCTTGAGCATATTTATGTTTTTCACCAGATAATTTGTATATTTTGATTACAACTGCTAAACAGGAGGAGGACACTATTTAGAGCTTTTTTTGGCAACATTTGTTGCAATAACTCTGACTGTTGAGGGACAAATCTTAGACCCTTGTTTTCATATGTCCCAGCGTCTTCATATTGTCCTCGCAAATTTGTGTGTTGGTGATAAGGAAATTTTGACATGGTTTTGAGGTTCAGATGATCTTGATAGTGGTGGTCACAAGGCAATGATTCTTTGAGTGATGAAAATCTAATGTGGGCCTTATCTATGTCGGTCTTCTGCACTTCCCCTGCCTACTGATCATATGGTAAACTGCTTCTACAACAATACATCATAACAATAGGCAGTCCAGCAGCCATAGCTTTAAGGAATAGCACTATCATATCCTTATATCCTTTCGCCGCACTTGAAACTAGACATGATGCATAGAGTGGATTGCCACAGTTGACATAAAATTCAGTATATCAAATAAGCTCAGTGCAGCGGCCCAGAAGCATGTCTCCAGGTAACAGTACTTCAAACGGGTGGAGATGTATCTTACTGATCCTCTGTAAGGCATGAACAGAGATGAAAGAAAATGATTTCTGTTCAGGTAAGTAAGTAAATGTATCATAACTGCCAAAGAGTCCCGTGAGAATAAAGGGAGGTATCTCTCCTCCCTCCTGGAGGACCTTCACAGGCTTTGTTGGCATATGCTTTTTTTCTGCACTAGTACAGCCACAATGACAAGCTGTTATATAAATGTATTTGTTTGATCAGTTTTGAATTTAAAATCAATGTAGTATGGATCAGACCAATTCTTTTTTTTCTTGTCTGCTAATGTGGTATCTTGACACAGTCCCACGCTCACATTCCTGACAGCTTCTCGCCAACTTAAATAAAACAACTACACAGAGCTTAAAAGAAAACCTCAAAGGCTTTAAACTGGATTTAGGATTAAAAAAATTCTTCTGGTCTGAACCAGTCAAATCCTGGGCTTGTTAATGTTTATTTTATCAGCGTGAAGACATTTTCCCAGTATGAAACATACTTTGCTCATGATAGATGATCAAACAATTTTTCAAGTGTATATTCAAAATATGAAACCAGTCAAATCTAATTATTTTGTATGAGGCCGTGTTTGAAATAGCATATGTTTTAATCATATTTCAAGTCAGAGAAAAGGGTTATTGATTATTGGACAGATTTAAATAAGCTCATTCGCTGAAAATATGTATTAGCTGATGGATCATGGAGTTTAGAGTATAGCAGGGGGGACCCATATTCTTTCTTTGCTATATGCATGAAAACAAATAGAGATATTTGCTGATATGTTAAAGCCAAATGAGGTTTAATAGAGCTATCTATTTTCTAGGGATAGTAGTCTTAATTAAATAAAGCTGTTTACTTTATCTATCTGATCTAAAAGGTGCCCATGATAACGCACACACACACACATAAACAAATATTGAATTATTAATACATTGAAGCAAAAAGATCATATTACAGTTTCTTGGATAAAAATTGCAGTAAAATTTGCCAGGATATTTGCTTTCTCCCATTTATTATCAAGGACAACACAAATTAATTAACACTTCTGTGAATGTGGCAGTGTTAGCCAACTGGATATTTTTCAGAAAATTCAGAATGTATGAATAACTGACAGACAAGCTTGAGTTAGCTTCAAGTTTCCTCCAATTAGTTTGAGCTTCCAAGTCCCCCAAATTACACAGAGCCAAAGCACAGCACCTACTGTTGACTTTTCATCATTGCAGAGATGCATATGGCTCACTAAGGTATTGAGATTAAATTGTTCTATATATAAACTCTGTATGTAGGAGGAGATCATGCTGGAGGTGGGAATTTCATACCCATGATGGGGAGGCAGTTTGCTTAATGACAACATGGACAATCAAGGGAAGCCTCATTACCTACCATGCCAAATGCATTTGTAATAATAATAATAATCACTTTGTAAATCTCACCAATGGCTTGGTTTATTTTTGCATTTTTTAATTTTGCTACTTTGCATTTGTGTCCCCCCCACCCGTGCGCTCTGTAAGGACACAGATGACTGCAGGGGACCACCCTGGAATCTTTCTTGTTTCTTTTTTTAGCTCAGCGACAGAAACAGACTCAGTATCAAGAATCTCAGACGAGCAGAAGAGTTGAGACAATTCCCCACATCCACTGAGACATAGACGAAAGGGTCACTTAACCTTGGACATCGTGCTGTGGCCTGCCTGGCTTTGAGAACCTCATCTGCAGAGAGTTCAGCTCCAACTGTAGCATGACTGCTCAGAGTAATTAATAACATTATGTTCTGTAATTACCTTCTATGTGTCCCCCATGGCCCAAGGGAACAGAACTGCAGCTAATGGGAGTAATACTTCAGGTTTACAGAGCAGCCACAGTGACCAAGAGTGCAAGAGTGACCCAATTATGTTACTGCTTTGAGAGGAAAAAACTTCAAGTTGAGACTACAGCACAGCATGATCCTCTTGGTTATATATCAAAAAAAAAAAAAATCCACACAGATAGAAAACAGGTGTGTACAAGTGTGTGTATTTATATATAAATTCTGGTGTATGTGAGACTGGTAATTAAAATTTAGTACCTTGGCTCTCAGTCGCAGATAAAGTTCCTCTGGAGGAAGATGCTTAACCCATCAGTTCCTCTCCCCACCGAGTTTGTCTACCCCCTCAATCTTAATAAAAAGGGACACAGATAGTCGTGGGAGTTTGCCTTCCCCGAGCCTCATCATTAGTGCTGCAGTTCAGCCCAGCAAAACAGTATGGAGACCAGTGCAGCATCACCTTTTTATTTTAACTGAACAGATCACATTGTTGTGAATCTTTCTTTATTGTCTTTGAAAGAGTGATGCATGATGCTAATATATGTGTGGACACCTTTCGGCTAACATTTTCTCTTTTTTCGTCAAAAACAAGTAAATGTCAAAATGTAACGATTCCTTTATGTTAAATATTTCTAATCAGCGCTAATCATGATGGTTTTTATGGCGCAACATTCTCTCTGAAATTGTGACTAGTTTGAAAAGGTCAAATTAATCAATTTTTCCTGTGTTAAATTAATTAGGCATTTGAACTTTTCTTGGAACAATTGCATAATGAGGAGCTTTTTTTGTGTGAAGAGAGAAAGCATTCAAGTACTTATAACAGACAGGAGCGAAACGAGTTGCTCTTCACCCACATGAAGATAACCATTGACAAAAGCTGTATTATGGATGTCACATACAATTAACCCCAAGAAAAATGCTTGGCTGGGATCTTTTTGTCAGATTAAAGGAGAGCTGAGGCAGGCCCCAGTAGGGATACAGCAGGGGCAAGGGTGGTCTGTCTTTGTTCGAAATTTAATGTATTTGAACTCTTAGGCTGATACCTTGACTCCAAAAGGCCTTTCTTTAGTGTAATTTTTGAGCACAGTAACAACAAATCATCTACCAAGTAAAAATTCTCACATTGTATACTATGAAGCTAAACAGCAGAGGGTTAATAGTATGCTGAATATAAACTAAAATTAGATAAATGGCCTTCCAAAAGCAAACTGAGAAGCACTCAGTCAGCATGTCAAATCATTGCACAGAGTCTGCCCTACCCTGATTCTGTATAAATAGTGTTCGCAGTTCTGTTCATTAGTGTGCTTATGTTCCATTTGATTTACTGCTAATGGTCTAGCAGAGGAAATCACAGCTCTGTATGACATTGCCAGGGCTGATAATGATAAAACCTCGCTTGATCTTTACATATTTGTTGCGATGTTTACAGATGGAGCGGTGGAGGCACCGCAGACCACCTGGGCAGAATAGAGACAGATGAAAATTGATGTTGCCCTTGAACCGTAAAGCTACTCAAAGGAAACAAAATGGAGTCTTGCAAGAGTGCATAACAAGTATGATATTAAGGGCTTTTACAGCTTTCATGTGCTCAATCTCTTCATTTCTGCATGCTGCCCTTGGTGAAGGTTTCTGTTAATGTGAGGACCCTAACTGAGGTGATCACCTTCGACAACAATCCAAAATACATAAAAAACTTGGATAATCTCATGAATGGGCTGTTTTTAATGTCTAATCTAAATTTGGTCAGACTTAATCCGTCCACTGTGATTATAGATACTGTATTATGCATTTATTCTAAAAGTTATGTTTTACATGAGTGAACATCTGCATATAGAGCAAAATAATTCCCTTCATTTTACATATGGAATTTCATTTGGCAAATCACCATAGCTACATTCAGATCTAAAAGACTAATGGGTCAGTTCATAGTTATAGTTATAGTTTATAGTTTTTTTTTTTTGCTTTGTTTTTTTTATGGACAGCACCATCATACACCTGGAGGGCCATCAGAGAAGCAACATTATTCACCAGCCCTCAACTGTGCAGGTAACAGGGTAAGGTAACAGATGTTTCAATGATTTCTGACATGGAGCAACCTCCTTCACTCCCACTCATCACCACACACAACTCCTGCCACCTACACTACTCTTGTCTTGTTTGAACACTAACCAACAAGCACGCTAACCTTTTCAGTAAGCTCGCGCAGTAAATTTATGCATATTTAGTCAGTGTGTACACCAGCAGTGTCACAGTGACAGCAAACAGAGAGGCACATACATGGACTGTATTATCTATTTCAAGCATATATTCAAACACATATAACAGGGTGGGGGGGGCTTGAAATGAAGAACAACCTGGATTTGGGGCAGGTGGTTCACAGGTGCACTCATTTTGTTTATGTATCATGAGGTTGGGAGGAGGTTGCTTGGCAGAGGCCAGCCTCACTTTATGGGGTTATTTTTGCTGTAGAAATGAATCAAATCTTTTGCTCTTAGATTTCAGGCATTTTCAGGAGACAAAACACTGAGCTTCAAGGTTCTGTGTGCATCTGGTACCTATCCAGATTGTTTTCTGACCAAAATCAAATTAAACTGAATAATTTAATTAACATATGTAAATGTTAAAGTGAAAACACCTTTGAATTTGAACTTGCACAATGTTAAAAAAAATGACAGGAATCAGGAAATTCTTAATACCATTGAATCTAATAGCTGTATTACATGTTTTCATGTAATGTTATTTTATTCCATTTTTAGTGCTATAAAGAATTTTTTCATAAGCAGGTACCATTTTGCTTGCTCTAACATGTGTATGATGATGCCACAGAATACAGAGTCCTGCCAGTGGTTTCTTGCAGCTGATCTAGAGGTGGTGGTAATGTACAAAGAAACCACCAACGGGCCAACAAAGGCAGGCTAGAAGAAAACTGCTGGCAAGCAAACATGGATCAGCTTTGCAAATGTTTTTAAGTTGTAAATGTATTTATGTTTATCAGATTTTCACTGTGTGTTTTGGTGAATAGCACTGCATGAGTGACGTTATTTGTGCACAAGAAAAATCCACAGAGCAGCTTCAAGTTTGGCTTTAGATATTTCATTTCTGTTTGTTCAGTTTCTAGTAACATTTCAGTGTACAATGCAGTTTTGCCAGCTTAGGTACAAGTTTTCAACATGTATCTAAAAATTTTCCTTTTTGAAGAAAATATGAAATACATTAACCACATATACAGTACATGGTACAGAAGTGTCCTTAATGAGCGAGGCATTGCAAAAGAAGCAATCGTATCATGAAGAACCTGCACTACAGGTGCAAAAGACCTTCTAGGCTGTTCTCCAGCCCTTCAGAAAGACAACGTTTCTTAACACTATTACTAATGATGCACCCTAATGCATATGACACACTCAAATCAAAATGTAATGAGCCAACAAATGAAAGTCTGTGGTGGACTTGATGTCTAATATGTTTAAAACCAGAGAGAACAGCAAGAACAAACAACCTGTTGTAGTAACTACAAACATGTAAAAAATCATGTGATGCTTACCTGATTATATCTACTCTATTAATTAGTTCTATGTATAAAATTCTGTCTCTCTTTGTGAGAATGGCCTTGATGAGGGTTTACAATATGGTGCAGCATTGACAGATTTTCTGTCCAAGCTTCTTGGTTTCAAAGTTTGGCAGAGAGATAAAAAAATTATTTTGCCACCTCTGCTCAGAGTTGTCCTTTCCCTGAGATGCCCTTGTAATTTTTGGCTCTAGCACTTGCTGACTGATAAATAACCACAGAGGAGCCATCAGGCCTGAAAGATACAGACTGAGCTGAGTTGTTGGGTGGACTTTAATGGTTGTGCTGAGAGCATTAAGGAGAAAGCATCCTTACAACAGTGGTTACATTCTCTGATCCCTTTTGGTAATGGCACCATTTCAACACAACGCAAAGATGCCTTTTTATATATTACAAGGCAAAATTGCATTTGCAAAATTTGCCAGTTTGCTGCTTCTAGCTTGAATGTTCACATGAAAAAGGGTGGTTGAGGGTGAAAATGGTGTATTATCAGAAACAGCCACCCATCACACCCCAGGACTGAACTGGAAACTGCGATCCTGTACCATTTCTCTCTTGGTTGCCAACATCTTGTGTAAGAATGTGGCTATGATCTTTACTGGTACCAGGTCAGAGGTTTTCCTGACCTGCTTGCTGGTCTCTAATTATATCTCTACGCCCCTTTTGGTGTTCGCCCCCTATACGGTGATGAAGTGCAATACTTCCAAATGTCTTTATCAGCATGAACTTAAACTAGCTTGACTTGTAGGCAACTTTACGTCATACACCAAAGACAATGTTACCACAGACAATAAAGAACATTTGGAGGTTTGAAACCTGGCAGTGAAGGTAGTGAAGACCAAAGGATATCACAAACATGAAAATAATAATAAAAAAAAAATCAAAATCGACCAGCTCAACCACACTTCAAGATGAAAGTTCTCATGAATTCGCTTTACTGTATCTACGTCTTTTCATATCCCGTAGGCAGTATCATGGCCATGAGAGAGGGTCTGTAACTTCAAAAGGGCAAAGGATTTGTGTCAAGGATTCTAATCAAAACTGACATTATCCTTGCTTACGGCACATATCTGTGAACTTGCTTATGAGGGAACAAGCCCACAGCTCAGAAAAACAGACTGTTTGAGGCAGTGAGTTAAAGTCAATAAAAATCACTTACAGAGCACTGAAGAATACACAGCTGAGGAATTCTATTGGGAATTTTTTTTTGTCTTAATGCCTTATTTAATTATATACTGTGAGATTATTAAGTTTCTTAATAGTTTAGTTTTCAAAATATACTGCACAATGAATTCAACATGTTTTTCGAACTGCTACATGTTAGGATAATGTTTATTTCTGTCATTACAATTACAAATAAGTAAAAGCCAGTTATGATCTATTTCATGAAATACTCAGTGGAATCACATCCATTAATCAATCAATCAATAATAATGGCAGAAATTCATGAAACCAGTTTAAAGTATTGTCTTTTTACTTGCTTTCTGCCAAGCCTGACCCACAAGGCACAACCTGGAGTCTTACAATGGGTGATGAAAATATTCTTCAGGATAATCAGACCATAATAAAGTGTTGAAAGGAAACTGTAAATTGGATATTAAAAGTCAGTAACTAGTTAGTTAATATGACTCCCATAAAAGTAAAACATACTTCAAATGAACTTGTTTTGTACGGGGGAGAATTTTATGCATTTTTGTAGTAAAACCTTAACCAAAAAATTCAATCAGGCAGTTGTCAGTACATTTCACTGGAGCTAACTTTAAAATGTTAAATTCCAGAATGAAAAGGACAAACGGCAAAAAGAAGGGGTGGCATTTTTGGTTTTTTTAATGGATTTCTATTCTCTCACAGTTTTCAGGAAACCAAATGACTTCAGTGATAATGTAAGGTCTGTAAGGCATGCAGCTTGGTAAAGTGGTAGATTGTGTATGAAGAGATTCTGAGTCATCAACTCTTTTAATCATAAAATATAGACTGGACAGCCTACGCTAAAAAAAAAAAAAATAGCAGGCTGGCCTACAAACCACATGGCTATCACCACAAGCCTTGTAGGAGGACATTGCATGGGTGATAGAAATTCTTGTCCTGTGCCTGCAGGTGAGTTAAATCTGTTCCCATGCACATTATGAAACAGAACTCACTCACTAAGGACAAACAAGAAACTATTCACATCATCACTTCACAATACCACATTTTTTGTCACACGTTCAATTCTGTAGACATCAATTTTTACATATACTTTTCAATATAAATAAACCCCCAAGTTGAGCAGTTGATAATTGAAGCTTGAGGTATGTAACAAAATTGTGTGCCACTTGACAGGCACACTTGCTGCCCAGACAGTGTCACTGACAAGTACACCTACACTTTCTGTAAGAGGGAGTCATTAATCCTAGCACACAATGGCAACCTCTCTGCAGTAGAAATATGGCAAGTTTTCTTTGCCACATGGGAAAGTGAAGACTTATGCGACTGTCTTTACACACTTGTTGTACTTGTCATGCATGAAGTCACCATAAAGTATGTCTCATTACTGGTGTGGAATCCTGTCCTGCTGAAGATGCTCTCGGTCCAGAGGTGAGGATGCTGATGGAAAAACAAGGTACTTTGCCCAGCTGACACCAGACAAACTGACATCAGATGGAGCATCGTGTTCTGCCTCGGGGGCCTGCTGGGCCGAACAGCTGTCAGTCGACCCGAGGACAGAGTGAGGGAAGCCCCAGATTTACAAACAAAAACAAGGACAAACAAATAATAAAAAATAATCAAGCATAAAAGGCAGCACAGCTCTAAGTCAGCAGAAAAAAACATTTGTAGAAACAGCTGTTTTGCTAACATTCTCATGGTATTTGTTTAGTGATAGCCATGCAAGTCTGTGAGTTATTTCCTCATTTTTAAAACAATATTATACTGACAAATATATTCAATTTCTAAAAAGTGCCTACAGGGTCATTTGGGAGCTGGAAAAGAAACTATGAACAGGAAGGACTTTGAATTCACTTGTAATGGCTATTCACAAAATCAAGACAGGTTTTGCGGATAAAATACATTTACATATTTTTCTTTCAGCCCTCTCCCTATCACATCCTGTCTTCTTATATCTTTTCAATTGGTTTGAGTTTAGCAATTTCAGGGCTATGGAGATGATGAAATATAGGTTTTGGTTTTTTCTGTCCGACCTCTCTCTTTGGGAGCAGTTACTCTCCCACCTCAGGATACATTTCCTAATCTATACGACTCAAACATTAGATTAAGTCAGTTTTTTTTCTATTTATTTCAGTAAGTAAATGGGATTCCACATTATTTATCATAATAAACTTGAGAAATTGAATTTATTAAACTCAAGTATGTATGCATGTAATATATTTTCAACCATGCTAATTACTCAGAAGACTAAAAGTAACAGAGCACAGCTGTTTTCCAGACAGAGCATGTGTGCTTCCCTCCAGCAATCCAGCAGGATGCGGGTGGAAACACGTTTTCTATACGTATGAGATGGTTGTACTATTTGCCTTACATAAAAAAGGAGGTCATTTGTCAAACCCATTCAAAATTATGAAATTTATGAATGTTTTTTTCTGATCTGCAACCCATATTCTAAGGGTATTATATTGTTAGTGTAGTCAACTGAAACACTTGGCTGAGGTTAGAAAAACGCTGTTGTCACTATTAAGTTTGATGTCATACCATCAGTCTGTAGGAATGCGCATTCAGGAGTATCATTTTGTAAAATATCAACTACACTAGACAAAACTATTGGGATGGGACTGTTTTTCAAGGCTTGGGCTGGGCCCCTTACTTCCAGTGAAGGGAAATCTTAATGATTCAGCATACCAGGACATTTTGGGCAATGCTATACTTCCAACTTTGTGGCAACAGTTTGAGGGAGACAAGGTCCACAAAGACATGATTGGATGAGTTTGGTGTGGAAGAACTTGACTGGCCCACACAGAGCCCCGACCTCAGCCCCACTGCACACCTTTGGGATAAACTCGAACTGAAATTGCAAGGCAGGCCTTTTGGTACAACATCAGTGCCTGACCTCACCGTTGCTTGGTTGCACAAATGGACAACAATTCCCACAAAAACACTCCAAAATCTTGTGCAAAGCCTTCTCAGATGAGTCCCAATATTTTTGTGTATATAGTGTAGATGAAACTTTGATGGGTGTCACGATGTGTGCCATATAATTGCGACATAGTCGGTTTTATTCCACCCTACACTATCGTCAACTATCAAATAAAATGTCTCTTTTATTAACTATCTTTAAAAAAAACCCCAAAAAACAACAATAAGAACAACAAAGCAAAAACTGTATGGGCACTGACATCATCAGGTAAGACTGTATCTCAGGAGATAAAAAAAGAAGTGCATAGTCAGTACAACACTATAACCATTAAAATTGCATAACCATAAACAGACAGTGGTTGATGTGAGCAATCCATGTTTGCTTGCTTTATTTAGCATTTCATCTTGTGGATTGTTTCTTGGCTTTCATAAAATGCACTAGTGCAAAGCAAAGAAAGAAAAAAAGCCAGAAAAACTGCTATGTCTGTGATCTCCCTTTTGAAATGTTCTGTTATGTTGAATGTCAGGCTGCCTGCTTTGATTGATTATGTTGCCTTTTACCAAACTGTCCCTGTGCCCCATCACTACCCAGAGGAGGGCAAGCTTTGAAACATGACAAGCTGGGTGGTTGGTGACATCCGGGGATTGTCAGTGGCTCTGTTGTTGTTATCCTCATCACCATGCCCCACTCTTAGCATAATGAAGGTCTGCATGTGCTCTTTTCCTTCCTCTCTGTCTACCTCCCCTGCAGACAGACACATGTTAATACAAGGTCTACCTGCTGAGAACAGACATGCTGGAGAACCCCCCTCAAGACTTCCATCCACCACCATTGGGAGCACACCTAGGATGCCTCTGAACTTTTCCACAGTGCAGCCATGCTGAAGCTGTGGAATCTCTGATGAGTCAGTCCTTGTCTGCTCACCTCTCCGTTGGAGTCAACTTCCGGAGACTGTGTGAGTCAGTTACTCAACAGGTAGCATACAGAGGGCAAGATTCTTTTTCTGCTCCTGAAGAGGATTTGGCTGGACTTACACATTTTCTCATGGTGATGTGGTGGAACCCAAGGGTATTTCCTCACCATTTAACAGCTTTCAAGGTCAGCAGCTGGCACAGGTGTTATGCTTAATTACATATATATGACAAACTGCAAATTTCACTGCTGCCCCACAACTGTCAGTTGATTCCATTGATTGTGCAATGGCCCATAAATAATTATATATGTTTACCAAATATTGTTGGTTCAATAATTTACAGAAGATAGTACATCATTGGTAGTTAATTATGGGCCCAAGCCAGATAGTTAGGGGTACTTATAGCCATAACAACACAGCAGAGCAAATCATTATGCACTGACCGTACCAGTTCCCTTAACTATGGTAACAATTTCATTAACAGCTAAAACATCATGAAACCTTATTTTATCTTACTTTGCCTTTAGGTAGCCCTAAGGCTTTTTATTTCAGCGAATGATTGGTACATTAGTAATAAAACAGGGCAGATCTAAACAAATGTTCATATGCTGTATTAAAATGAATAAGTCGCATTTACATTTTGCATATTAGCAGAAATAATAGCCCCTGAGCCAAATTAAAAGACAAAACAGGAAAAATCTAAAATCTAAAGTAATTTTAATGTAGTTATTAAATTAACATTCTAGAAATGTTTCAGGAAGAAGAGGAAATAAAAATAAAACACTGTCCATGAAGGTTTCTATCTCTTGAGAAGACAAGTGAAATTGCATTTCAATAAGAAGAGGTCAATGTGTATACAAGCATTTAATGCTTTCTAGTGAGCCAGACTTTGGCAGTCACACCCAATAGATGTGAACCCCTTCATTAAGCGTGGGCTAGCAGATATGACAGAAATCCCCTGAGATCCTCTCTAGACATCATCTGCAAGAGGTGGAGGATGAGACCTCTGCTGAACCTCACAGAAGATCCTGAGGGCAACATTGAGCAGCATTGCTGAATGTAGTGAAGCTAATAATTGGTAACATTTTGTGGATGGATAAATTATATGATGTTTTCAGTAGCAAAGAATATTTCTCACTAAGTTGCAGTGAGACTAAACATAGCAATGCAGTAGCAATGTAAACATCAGATTGACTGCGATTGTTATATTAAGATACAAATATCCTGGGCATAATGCGTTTGTTTATTTTAAAATTCCACAGCTGTAATCTGTATCTACAGCATTACAACCTATATAACTAGAAATACTTAAGATAGTTTGTGTTTACCTATGACTTTTCTTTTTCACAGTTTCTTGTGAATAATTTAATCACCCTTCTATTGAAACTACTGGTCTTTTTATTATGCATGTATATTTATTCAATTATTAATCTTTTTATTGCTTGGGGCAGTTGTTTAAGTCCTGGAGGGATGCTTCCCACAATTTTACCTGATGGAGACTGTTCTGTCTGTCATGCTGTGTTTCAGAGCATCCAATTTAATTCAGACCTACTTTAGCATCAGCCCACCTCCATCCTGCAGAACTGTCCTCCAGAGAGGAATGTAATGGCTTAGGTCAGCCTCTATCTAAGCATGCATACAGAGTGCACATATAAGCAATCTCAGCACATAATGGCTCCTATTTGCCTTGCAATTATGTCTTCTGGGATCAAATACGTCATTACAAATGACAATACTTTTGGGAAAAAAAAAAAAATATATATATATATATAAATACATATTTTGGGGAAAAAATAAAAACACATCTATCTGCTGCTTTTTCCACTAGCACAGCAAAGCTCTCAGAGGAAATCAAATAGAAGCACAAGTTATTGAAATAGAGTGTGTGGTGTGGCACAGCAATATGTAATACATGCAAGGAGAGCAACAGAGGTCGTACGGCTTGCAAATAAGTTCAACTTCCTCACCCTTTGTTGTCTCCATTGCTATATAATATAATGGGCAATGATGAAGGTTTACTTTCCGCTCTTTCCTTTAATACAAAGTTCAGATCACTATGCAGAAGTGTAAAGAATACAAAATGTACCTCTCTTTTCTGTTTCAGACATACTTTATTCTCTAACAGCATCTTATAGGCTCAGTTTTATACACCCACTCAAACAGAATTTGCATATGTATGATTAACCAATTAGGATAAGTCTGTAATGAAGGTAAGTAAGGATTTGCATGCTATCTAGGCTGTACCTGTAAAAGGTAGTGCTCAGTCTAAGGCTTCTATATAATGAAGATTAAATCCATTTTAGTGTGATGTATCTGTAAGTAAGTTTTCTCTTTTGGTATTTCTAGCTTGTTTGTGTTTATCTGACACTTTTCAGTAACTATGAAAGAAAAAACAAAGTGACCAGTTCTTTTAATGATGAGACTCTGCTTCATGCACCTGAAGACCACCAGTTGTCATCAGATAATAGATATACAATGGATAAAGCTGGTAGACCAAAAAGGAAAAAGAGCACATCTTTCAAGAACTAATAAAGTGAGAAACTCCAAGGCTGGTTTTGGGAGAATGTTTGGGTCTGTCATTTCGCACTGCGACTTAGTTTGAAATTGAACTTATAAGTCTTATTTTGGGATAAGAAGTGATTATGGAAAAGACGGGTGACATTTTCTGCATATGTGAAACTTGATTACATCAAAACGTGCACAGCAAAAATAATAATAAAAAAAAAAAAAATCCACAGGTCTTGGCAAAAAAATGTGGTTCTACAATCTTGGGAACAAGGGACCACTCACATGGCCAGGAGGTAAACCACTGTGACTGGCAAATTACCCATTAATGCTAGTACTGGTTAGGCACAATAGCTCTCTGAGCTTCTTTCTAATATCTCTGTACTTGCATTTCTTTCTCAGGATTGTACACAATAAGGTGTTAGGAAAAACAAAAAACAAAGTTGAAAGCACAGCGTTGTCCAAAATGTCTCGGTATGCTGAAGTATTAAGATTTCCCTTCACTGGATGTAAGGGGCCAAGCCCAACCCCTGAAAGATAGCCCTGTAGAGAGATGTGTCTGGATACTTTTGTCTACACTATGCATGTTGTTAAGCCCTAAAATAGGAGAGACAGAAGTAAGAAGTGAGAGAAGATAGTTGGTCTCAAGACACTGAGAGGAAACTTCAGTAGGGTTCAAAGTTTTTGCCTTTTTGAAGATGCATCTGTTGTCTAAGGGGTTCCTGAAATTTAGCAGTTTCAGTTTTTTCATTTTTCAATTTTTTTCATGGTATGCAAATTTCACCTTTACATTTGCCCTGTGCTCAGTGTGACTTACATCACAGGAACTGTTGAAAAGTGCAAATAGAAATGAACCTTTAAAATGAAAAATCAGACAGAAAATATTAAACTCACCAAAAGAAAATGTGATTATGCAAACAAATCACATACTAAATGAGAAAAAAGAAAATATTTTCAAACCAAGATCTAGGATTTGACCTCAGATAAACACCCATTTGTCACATCCAGTGTGGCATATTTCTGTCAACATGGACAATAGTGTTCTACTTTATATTTGCATATATAGTATTGTAGTATTTGTCAAGCAAACAAGAAAAAATTCTGAAAATGGTGACGAATGAAAAACTGTGTATGGCAGCTGATTTAGTCTTGATGTTTCTGGCAATGTAGTCAGTTATTATCAGTGATAAAGAGAGAAAGCAGAGGGTCTGGTGAGGAAGCAGAGTTAGAGGGAGGGATTGAAGGAAGCTGACAGTGCAGCCTGCGGCAAGGAGGATGTCAAGCTGGGTCAGCAGCTCCACTTGGGGATACTGACTGCTGAATGGAAGAGGCAGGGAGCTCCTGGTGTTCACACAAAGGAGGGTGATCCATCCTCTACAAGGGCCAATGCTTGTTTCCCAAATAGAAAACCCAACTGTAGAACCATTGGGACTGGATCTTAGCTTTGTTACTGTTGTACAGTTTGTCAGAGCTTCAGGGTCAGGCTCAGACAGAGAGTCAGGCTCAGTCTGGGAGTCAGAAACAGACTCTTGAGCAGGGAGACTGTAACTTAAATGACCAGACTGCTACGAGTCAGAGAAGCTGGACAGCTTCAGGTACAGACAAGGGATGGGGTGGTGCCCTGGCTAAGCTAGAGAAACAGACTGAGGGCTGATGTCAGATGGAGACACAGAACACAGTTTAGCCTTAGATGTTGAGACAGGCACAGACAAAGAAGCAAGAACATATACAGACGGTGGGTGAGAGTTAGAAAATTATCCTTGCTTCCATGCTGACATGTAATTAGAGGCCGGAGATGGCATACATATCCTTGCTGCCAATGTACACTGGCTACAGGTACTCTGTTACTTCAAATGAAAAGATCTTTGTACAAACAGGTATGGATATAATCAGTAGGAATGACCTCACCATGCTTTAAGACTCTGCCTTAAATTATTTTGACGTGAATTTAGACTAGATGAAAAAAAATTGTGCAACATTTTGATCTTTGTTATTCACTTCATGAAAATCAACTTGTGACCTTGGATTTGAGGGCTGCTATTCAAAGAGCAATGTGAGCATTATCTGCAGCATTAGTTGTAGAAGTGGTAGTTATGTCTTCTTTCTCTCTCTCTCTCTCTCTGTCTCGCTTCCTGTCTGTGGCAGCTGGATATGGACTCTGTTGATAATTAATCAAGACAAGTTCTGGCATGGGCACAGGAGTCTGTTCTGTTAGGGGTGCTGTGTGTAGTGACCCATCAGCTAATAAGGTCCCATGAGGTGAAACTGCATCAGAGTCTTAGAAGCCTGAAATCCCACACTTGTCTGCATCTCTGGGAGGAAACAGATTAGGAAAAAATAAAATATATGCATGAAATCATAGACATGCACATCTCACATCTTTCTGTCAGTCTATCCTCATAGCTTGTTGCCTATTCTTCTTTGTCATGGTAACTTACAAGGTGGCACTAAGAGATGACAGATGAGAAGTTTAGTTCTCAAATATTCTAACACTATTTTAGAAAACCCTCAATCACATATTTGAAATTATTCATGACATAAATTAAATAAAATTGCTTCAAAAAGGTGGTATGAAATCTAGACTATGACATTTAAATAAACATATTACATAGCATAACATTTTTGCCATCTAACATAGACATGAAGGTCTTTATAAATGTAAATAGGTAGCAACTTTTGTAGTTAACCTTTTTAACATTTTGAAATGAAGCAATAAATTCCAGTACTTTTCTCCCTTCAGAGTGTGAACTAAGGTGATTTTCCAATAACTAATGTTTTGTTTTTTAGTGAAAGGCCACATGAACAAAATCTTACTGCCCCAATAGCAACTCAGTGAGACTTCATGTAGGCACAGTGGTGCTTTGAGAAAAATGCAACCATGCTCATAATAACAATGCTAGCATGCTGGTGTGTATACCATGCTAAAACCTGATGGAAATATAATCCGTTTTGAGAACTGGCCAACATCCACACAGCCAAACTGCTAGTATGGCTAAAAACAAACACACCGGCCAGATGACTAACTGAACCAATAATCAGCTACCATATTGAACACTGGAGCCCAGTCAAATATTACCATTTTGTCCTGTCCCTCAGCATCTCATTCAGATATATAAGGTACCCTTGAGCATCTGAATGAGACACACAAAACTTTAATGTAAACTCATCCACATTCAAATTAGATTGTCAGAGCAATCTAATAAGAATTTAAGAATTTCCCTTCAGGGATAAATAAAGGAATTCTGATAAATAAATGAATTCTGATTCTGAACTGCACAATGCAACATAGTTTACAAAGCAAGAAAGTTCCAAGAGGATTAAAGATTAAAGATTAAAGTGACATATTTTGTCATTGGAGGGAACTCACTCCAACGAAATTTGTTCTCTGCATTTAACCCACCCAAGTGACGTGCACACACACACAGCAAACCCGGGGCAGTGGGCAACCGCGTGCAGCGCCCGGGGAGCAGTGGGGGTTAGGTACCTTGCTCAAGGGTACCTCAGCCATGGACACCGGGACGGGGAATCGAACCAGCGATCCACCGGTTACGGGTCCGACACCCTAACCGCTGATCCACGACTGCCCCGAGGAGTGGAGCTTAGGGTTGAGTGGCAGGTCACATAGCTTTCAACCAAGAAACTGGTATTTCCAACGTTACTGTTCCATTCCTAAACTTATCCAACACCAAAGTTCAGTTTCTTATTAAGCATAGGCAAAGGCTGTTCTTAACCATGCAGTTTTTGTGCATTAACTTAACTAAAGTGCACTAGGCATGTGTTAGAGTGTGTGTGAAGCCTTTGTGCTTTGGCTGCAAACACAAAATGGTACCTTGCATCTGGATGTAATGCTCGGGAGACAGACAAAGCATCACTATCAGACAACCTGGTATGAAAGTGTGTTGGACCTTAGTAATGTGATGTCAGCTTCATAAATCACAGTTTTCTGTGTCTGGGTTTATGTGTCACACCAGTCTAGGAATCTGTTCTGATTCCATATCCAACACTAGAGAATAAATCAATTTGCATTCATACATGTCATGCAGAAGGGCATTGCTTGCTGGTTCATAAATCTGCCATAACTTTGCATTATTTTAGGGATAAGTTCACGATAAAGAAACAGATCTTTGCACTTCTTCAGTCAAATGTTCTTCATCCTTTTGCTGCTAGTTCTTTGATGTGTGAGGAGCAGCTGTTTACCAGGCTCATGGTACAAAACCACAAACCCTATCACGGCATCCAATGACATGGCAGACTTTGATTTCATTTTAGCTCTCTTTCTTCTCAGTCACATAGTTGACTCTGTCACAGAAAATCTGTGTCCTAAAATAGGTCTTTGAAGATCTGAAAAAGAAAACATTACCATGCACATCTGAAGAACGGATGGAATGATAGATGATTTATGCGCAGTTTTGATTGTAAATTTGGATGACATGATTGGTTTTGAAACAAAGCCTACATGGAAGAACATGATTTTCTGTCTGTCCATGTATCTTTGCAACAATTTCAATCA
The DNA here is from genome assembly GCF_020382885.2 of Scatophagus argus. NCBI lineage: Eukaryota > Metazoa > Chordata > Actinopteri > Scatophagidae > Scatophagus > Scatophagus argus. The sequence continues at coordinate 14,491,609 of NC_058512.1, read as the reverse complement.
AGCTATCACATAAAACTTTGAACTTTCAACAAGAACTTGTTTGATTATGACTGAAGGTTATAGTTTGTAATGGTAGCCCTACATATCACAACCCTTGCTGATAGCCTCTAAATCAGACAGCCTCAGAACAATGTAATAACAACCTACTGCAAAAGTGTCAACAACTGTTTAATGAGAAATCCCAGAATGTTCCAGTAAATATTGCTCTTATCTTCCTCACTGTTTTATTTCACAGACATAAAAATATCAGCTCAGTTTAGTTTTAATTTCAATAGTTAAACTTAACATCAGCTGCCATATTTTAACTGCTGCAATAGAGAAGTTCAGACTAACTACAAATTAATGTTCTGACCTTCAAAAGGTAGGAAATATTGGACATGGCAGAGGAAAAGTTTTAGGGCAGTCATTAAAACAACAAGGTTCCTCAGAGGAATATGGGCAAGGAGAGGCTATCCACAGTGCAGATTAGATTCTGCTGCTCTGAGCTTATATGGAGGATGAACCACAGACACAAATCTTAGCATATGTTGGCTTGTGGGCACAAGGGAACAGCAAACGCTCGCCTTTATCCTGGGAGAGGCAGGAAGGAGAAGTCACCTTGATTAAATTAGTTGTATATGAAAATGGGGTTATGCCTATTGGGAGAATGTGACAAGGGTTTATAAACCTTTCCTTTCACAACCCTGTGAGAATGACTTTTTAATTTCCTCCTTTTTTGTGGCAAGTTATATTTCTCCCTCTGTCTTTTGTCCCACAAGGCCTTTGTGTGTCAGGATCAATGTAGAATTCTCATTTGGTCACTGTCCCCTCCACTCATTCACATTGTAAGATTCTATTAGCCTCTTCCAAAACAGATCCTCCCTGGGATTTTTTTATCCCCTTTTCTACCCTCCCTTTGCCCTACCTCTGACACAATTTAGCTTTTTATCCCATGCTATTTTATGATATTTCATCAATCCATTGAAGGCACAAGGAAATGCTGCATTTGCCAAAGCCTCATTCAAATCTGAAAGAGATCAATCCATCCTAGTCAGATGTCATGTACATGTACCCCAACCTAAGTGATGTCTTCATTTTTCAAACAAATGGAAATGATTACAGATGGTGAATTCTTAAGTGTGACTAAATTACACTCTGGCAGTATAATAGATGAATTGCAGCTATGGATAACAGAGGAAAGGTTTTGCTGTCATCTCTGCTTCAGATAGTGATTAGTACTCTCACATCCCAGCTAGAGCAGGCATTTTTTAACTATTTGTGCTTCTATTTCTCACTCAAGCTAACACTGCTTTGTCTACTCTGCGTCCTTCCTGTGATGCCTCCGCTTTTACTCTTATTTGCAAACAATGCTGCTGCTCAGAAGCAAAGTCACCCACCAAATACTACTATTATTTTTGCAAGTGCTTCTCTCCCACTGCCAGCATTCTACAGCTGAGTTTGTCAGCTTTACCACCTTTTGGTAACAATGTCCATTTTCAAGCAAAGACTGAGTTTTCCTGCATGTCTGCTATGTTGATGTCTTGGAAAACCAAAAAGATATTACAGTTTTACTTTGCCCAAAGTATTTGCCACTTGCGCTACCGTCCACCTTGTGAGTAAATGTTTGTTGCGATTCATTCATTTTTCATTTTTCATTTTCACCTCTGCTGCAATATTTGTTGGTGGTACAGGTTTTAAAACCGTTCATTACAGGCTAAATTCATTAAGAGGGGCTTAGACATCACAGTAAAATCAAGTTCATTTACCTTTTACCTTAATGTTTGCATTGCAGTGGGTGAGCTTGTGTTTCTTTCGACTGTTCATGTGTTCATGAAATTTAATTTTGCCAATATGTTCCATGTGAGCTGGCAAACTTTCTGAACTGGCTTGCAGACTTTGATGCATTTTAGACTATACACAGTGCAAGAGAACACACAAAAGGAGCAGCACCAACCAGAACATGGTTATGTGTAGAGTGTGTGAGACAACCATAAAGTGCAGGTAGGATGTGCAGTGTTGTGTTGCGTTGTGTAGTGAATGTCAGCCCAGCCTTTGAGAATTGAGGAGTCTTATGGCTTGAGGAAAGAAGATGTTGCACAGTCTGGCCGTAAGAGAATGAATGCTTTGGTATCTTTTGCCAGATGGAAAAAGGGTGAACAGTTGATGGGTGGGACGCACGGTCATCCACAATGCTGATGGCTTTGTAGATGCAGTGTGTGGTGTAAATGTCCTTTAGTGTAAACGTCTTTTTGCCAGGTGGAGCGCACTGGTGATTGCATCGTCCGATGAGAGGTTGGGATGATACACAAACTGCAGGGGGTCCAGGATGGAGGCAGCAGGTTGATGTGCCTCATGACCAGCCTCTCAAAGCACTTCAGGATGGTAGGCATGAGTGTGACAGGTCAGTAGTCGTTGAGAAGCACTTTGGGATGATGGCACTCCTCAGGAAGATGCTGAGGGTGTCTGTGAGAACATCCACTAACTGGTCTGCACATCCCCTGAACACTCTGCCAGGGATGTTGTCTGGTCTAGGAGCCTTCCACAGTGTTACTCTGCATAGAGTTCTCCACATGTTAGCTGTAGCGAGATGTAGCACCTGGTCATAGGGAGGAGGGGTGGACTTTCCACGTTGTTCTGTGCCTCGAACTATAGGTAGAAGTCATTAGTGCATCTAAGAGGGAGTTATCACTGTCACAGGCAGGTGTTATCGTCCTGTAGTTCATGATGGCTTGGATGCCCCGCCATAACCGCCATGTGCCCCCGCTGTCCTTGAAATGGGAGGACAGTGGGGGTTCTCTGAGCATATGCATGCCTTGCCTCTCTGATAGTCTCGGAGAGTTTGGCTGTCTTGTTGCCAGCTTTGAAGACTCTGTCTTGGGTCCTCAGCAGTGCAAGCACTTGCACAGTCATCCACAGCTTCTGGTAGGCACATGCAGAGATGGCTCCTGCTGCCCAGATTTTCAAGCTTTCAAATCCATGAAAAAAATCGCTAACTGAGATAGCATTCTTACTGTAAATTCGTAAATGATATGGTGCTGGAGTGATTTTGTGAAGTTCACAGAACTTTATGCAGGTGATATGCATGATTAACTAGTTTTGCTGAAATGAAGCATGTTGCAGTTGTAAAACAAAGAAACATAACAATACCAAACCAACTCTTGTAACTATCTGACACACAAAGATCATTTTTAAAGCTAGTTAACATCCAGTCAGAGCACTGTGTCTAACAATACTCTCCAACTGCTCAGGGAGATGGATAAGTGATAAAAGTGGCGGGTCATTCTTGGTTGACCTGATACATGTATAATGTAAGTAGAGTTATTCAGCTTTGCCTTTTTAAGCATACATATCCCCATTAGAGTGCAAACTTGTGAAGGAGTCTCACATTAAAATGCTAGTTCAAATATCATAGGCAGAGAGCTAAGAGGATACATGGCGTTTGTTCTGCACATATTATACATGCAGATGTTAAAGAGAACTATGTTGTCCATGATGTTAGATCTATTTTCTTATCACCATGTTGCAGATTATAAGTTCAATTTAAAAAAACTCAAATTGTCCAAACCACCGTACCCATGCAGTCTCTATCCATGATTATTTCCTGCAGCAGAAAGGACAAACATTTTGACCTCGCTTGTTATATGCAGTCAGGACTGGAGCTCACAATTTCTTGACAATTGGTTTTCCTGGAATTAAATTCTTTCTCATAGAGACATTGCAAATTTTACAATCATGAGCAACCAGTCAAACATTTTGTATGACATTTGAATCCCACTAGGTCAAATAAGTGTATGCATCTCAATTCTTTATTTTGGAAGATCTGACTCTCACTTTATTGTATTCTCTTTATTATATTTCTTTGGCCCTTTGTGGATATTAAGCATGACAGTGTTTTACATTCAACCTGCTTGGTTCAGTTAAGATTAATCCAAGTCCAATTACCCAGTTAGTACAGTTCATTTGGCCTGGTGTGATAGCTGCCAGTTGACACCTGGTGTAGACCAGACAACTGAACTGAGACCGCTTTAAAACGTGGGTCTTAGTTCACTGTCAAGCAGATCTGGGTGTGGATTATTTGTAGTCTGTAAGCAAGTAAACCAAGGCTTTCATGATAGCAGATTTGATTTTAAAAGTTAAACTACTAATAAATCCATCTGCTATTTGTGAAAACTTTAGAAATAACTGATATGCTGAAGCCCTGTACATATTTCTGCAAATCATTTGATAATCATGATAATATGTATGCATGTCAATGTAGGTATTTTCCATGAAAAGCTATTGAAACTGCTGCTTTTATCAAACTTCATTCCCTCAGTAATGAATCATTACTGTACACAACACGTCCTTTTCTTCCTGTCTCTACCTGTCAGTATTCATAACATACTGTGATTTGACTCCATGTTAACTCCTCCTTCATTTGTAAACAGTCAGTGTTTGCAAATGGTTAAAATATAGTAGCTCTCATTTAGCTCAACAATAGGCTAGGAGTAAAAGTTTGTAGCACTTGCAGATTCTCAGTCATCCAGGTCATCTCGCGTAGATGAGCTTAAGAATTTCCCTTCGGGGATAAATAAAGGAATTCTGATTCGGATTCTGAAGTTGGGGCAACTGGACTTCAGTTCAAAAGCGTGCTTTTAAACTTGTAGTACTTGCTCATTTAATTTACACATCTGTATAAAATGTTACATTGTTAGAATGGTGCACACACGCTGAACTTCATGCACACCAACATGTCAAATACTGTTTCTAACATTAATTTTTCACTTTTTTAAACATGGTCAACAAATGTCCTTCAGTGATTGTTGAACTGAATATCATTGAAGTGAACTTGCTGAGTTCTCACTGTGTTATTCATGGTGTACTCACATATTTCTGGTTTTCAGAGGTGCATTGTGCTGCATTCTCAGAAGTGAAGAGAATGATACTTTTTCTGTGTTCTAGACTAAGCTCACCACTGAGAATAGAGCCTGGGGGAGCTTAATTTTCCCCTTTCTATACTGAAACATTCAGCCCCTCCTATTCTTCTTCTAGTTTGAATTGGAAAATAATTGTAGTTCTTGCACCTTAACTTTTTAACTTTAGAATCTTTTTTTTGTCTTCCTGCTCCATTTAGTATAAATTCATCCTCTTTTTCAGTATTCATCATGATCATTATTTGCTATTTTAAAAAAAAATGCCACGTACTGTTTGAGGGCTATCCGGTTGACTTTGAGACAAATATGTTGAGTTGGTAAAATACAAAATTGTTTAGCTTTGTTTATTTTTTCCCTCTGTTCTTGCCATGTTGAAAATCCATATGATCAACATTATTAACCCAAATTTACACAAAAGATAGATAAATGATCAGATAGATTGCTGTTAAAGCAATCCAATAATTTCATTTCTTGCAGGGAGTGTGGTGCATTTATGAGAGTTTTACTGGTTACTTTTAGGTGCAAGATTTTCACCCTTACGTAAAGTAATCTTCAAGACATCCACTTATGCACAATACTTCTAAATATTATCTTTATCACAGTAGCCATCTAGTGGTCTAGTTTACCTGATTTAATGGTGATGAAAATACAGAGACAGTGTGTTATGGACAAAGTTTTGTTTTCTTCTCGTCTACTCCTCTGGGAAGGCTGGGGAGGAGTTTTCTGTTGTTGTTGTTGTTGACATCAATGTTGCTGTGCTTTGTACAATTTTTTTCCTTCCTTCTCTTCCACATTTGTCAGGAAAATAGAACAGTGTACTTTCAGCAGGTGGAAAGAATTTATACCTACAGATATTAAATAAATAAAATAAAACACACTCTAGCTGCCCTTGAGATTTTTTTTTTTTCTGCTGCATACTGGAACTGCAGGATATAGTCTGAGAAGAACTTCAGTTTTTCTTTCACCAGTGAACAACCATCAGCACTGATCTGTGCATGTAGATAATTGGTAAGTAATGGTTTCAACTTATGGACTTGTTTACAATTGACATGCTTGCTGTACTGGAACAACACACCTGGACACAGTGCATGTGACCATATGGAGACACAGGATGCAGCAGTTTCTCTGCACTAAAATTAAAATTATCTGCAGAGGAGTCAAGATTTTGAGTCAACTTGACCTTTTCTATTCCTAAGATGGAAACTCCATTAGCAGCAGTCCCTCCCATGTAAAACACCAGAGAGACAGTGAACACACAAAGCTTAAAAAAATATGGATTTTAAAGAATAGAGTTTCCCTGCGACATTTCCTGTGACATTAAAATGTGTCAGCAAATAAAATAATGATATGATTGTGAATTAATTACTATTAATAAAGAGTTAGATTATCAATAAAAAAAATGCAATAATGTCACATACTTAAAATATTGTGGGCTGAAGAGGACCTATAAGACATGGTTATAAGAGGAATTACATTTTATTATAATATTCAAATAAACAAATGTCAAATAAAACATAAACATAACATGATAGCTATGGATAATATGTGTATTTTCTTTTTATTTGTACCGCAGTCTTCAGTTCTTTTCCCTTTCTGAGGTTCTCACTCTCTGCGGCCAATCCATGAGCAAATCCTGGCAAATGTGATTCCTTTGGCCTTTTAAAATCTCCTGATAGGTGCAGGCATTAACACAAACTGAGAACACAGAGGCCGTAGCCTCCTGTATTATCTCCCTCTCACAGAGAAGGGACGCAGGACATTAATCACTGCAAAGTCACACCTCAACACACAAACACACACGCATTCACACACTAGTGTTTTATGGCAAGGGCTGACTCAGTCAAACATACAGTATATAACCAATGTCTTGGTCATTATTATTTGTTCAACTGAACTGGCCTTCTCGACAGAACATTATAACCCAAAGCTCAAATGGCATCTAGTTAAAACTAAATTAATATTTCACTAGCTATGTAATTGTTGAAAAAAGGACAAAGGGGCAAGTACAAAGTCATTGACTCCAGTGGGGAAACCACAAGTATGCATTTTCATTCTTTTGAATCTTTTTTTTCTTTTTTATTTTTTTTCTCCAAATTGGTCAATACCAGAAATCTGTCATGCAGATAAGTGTCTTCTCTTTTCAAGATAAAAAGTAAGGCTAATTACTTTTAAAGACAGTTGTACAAACATAGGGATTTTTTTGGCCATGTAACATTTAAAGCATATTTTACAGAAGATGTATGCCTCTTTCATAATTTATTACAATTTTACATAATGACACCATTTCATGTTTAATGCAGTTGAGACAGCTTTTCTTCTCTTTCCTTTTCTCTGCAGCTACTGTTCTTCTGTCACAGATCAACTGAGAGATTTTTTTTTTCTTTTTTCTGAAGGATACATTTATTGTGGAAAATAACCGAACAATGGAGTGCAGGCACAGGGTTCCTTGAGATGTATTCACTAAAACCTGGTGTAATTATATGGGCAGACTGCTGACTTTAGGTAAAATGATGAGAAATGAGCTTCTGATGAAGACCTTGCCTGAAGCGGCTCTGTGGATTTATGTCCTTTTCCATTCCCCCCACCCCCACCCCATAGTTGAGGTGGGAGAGAACAGAGGAAAAACAAGAAGAGAAGGAGAGATGAGGGGAGGGAGGAAGAGGACAAACGCACTAGATTTTAATAAGGAGTTGTCACAGTAGATAGCTTGGCTCTATATCAACCATGCAGAAACTATGGGAGATCTGCCAACGGCCCCTGAACGCAGCCCTGCTCCACTGGGGCTCCCTCAGGACTCATAGTCACAAAATAAAACTTCACCACAGGACTATGCTGTCCTCTACGGCCTTGGCAAATACTTTATATCTGTGCTGACCCTGTTAACCATAGCCTCCTTAGTGCTACATGAGCCCTGATCTTTGACCTTCATCCCTGAAAAGACCACCTGACCCTTACTCCTAAACAAAACCCCTATCTTTTATTGTCAATTTTATAAATCCATAGAAATCCCCCATATCTGACCTTTGCCTGCAAGAGGTCTTCATTATACTTTAACCTATATCTTTCTTATTATTTTTTTAGTGCATTTATTTCATTTTTGATGGTGGATGTATGATTGCCCTGTATTTATAAGCGAAAGACGTAGCTTCTCATCATTAGGTATCATTAATGAATATTATTACTCTATAATTTGTCATCAAGAACACAGCAGTATGCAAACTATATCTGAGCTTCTCTCAAAGTGGTAAATCAAAATGTCATTATATTGAATCATAACAGTGTTTGTAATGCACGATTACATAATTCTCATTTCACTCTACACACAAAACTCCATCTGCTGCCACAAGGAACGTTTAAATTCACACACATGTACGCACACGCACTGTAAACCATCCACGGCAAATAATACAACTATATGAATTGTTTGATGCAGAGGGTCTTAAAGAACACACATGCAACCCCCCCCACTCCAAAGCCTACTTCCAAAAAAAGTCCTGCCTCTGTCATGTCTCCCTCCAGACGGGTTCAGAAACAGACACCCGTTAGATCTTCACTAATCACATGGTTTCCTTTACGCAGTGTATCAAGGATTGTCAGGGGAAATCACTTTCACTGCGGATGTAGAATACAGAAACTCCATAATATGAAAAGTAAAGTCATTGTTGAATTCAGAAAAGCTTTAGCTGATTGATGTGCTCTGTGTGATTTGCCACCCTACAGAGCCTCAGCACCACCAACAAAAACACCTAATGGATTTGTTTGTGCTGCACGCAATACATTGTAATTGACTGCACAGAACATATCATGTTGAGGTGTTAAGTGATGTCGACTAATCAACATGTTGTTTATATCAAAGTATGATTTAAAAAACATTACTTCAGCAGAGCAGTAGAATTCATCAGTTGTGCTTTGGTTTGCTGTTCGGAAGTTGACTGCAATCAACATTTTGCTTTAAAGTCTTTGTTGCTTTACATGATGAATAGGAGCTCCCTATCTTGCTAGTATTTTATGAAATGTGTGCATTATACAGCAGGTGACCAAGCAGATAAACAATTAAGAACAAACTGTCACAACTGAACTTCGAACCTGAACCCAAATGCACGATTCAAGCTAAAATTTATTCACAGAAGGTGAAAACAGAAAACTGCTGTACAGAAAAACTCTCTAGACTCAAGCTAGGCTGAGAAAACAAAGGCAAAGGCAGAGGAAGTGGCAATGGCATGGAGCTGATACTAGTTGTCTGACAAAAGGAACAGAACAAACTGATACAAAGGGAGACAAGGTCTATATATAAGGTTGGGGCACAGGTGGAAACAATCAGGGCGGAGACATGTAATTCCAAAGGAGGGAAAACAGACAAAGGGAGAAAGCAAAGCTGGTGACCACAGACCCAGACATGAAGTAGTGACAAAATAAAAGAGGAAATCACAAGACAACATAGACACAAGACAAAACTGATTAAATTATCAATGTTTCCTGGACATGACACAAGCAATGTCTTGCAGTCATGTAAGTAACAAAGATGCAAGAAGCATGATGCTGTCGTTTGACAAAAAGTCTTAAGGGCAAGTCATGTCAACATTTACAACAGCAATCAGTCTGTTTTATTCTTACTAGGTAGCATGAAGTCTGGTGGCTTAAAGGAGAGCAATGTAGTGGCTCTTACTTATCAATAGAGAGATGTTCCAGTGCAGGTTGTGAATGTAAAACACAGAACCTTTAGATTTTCATTTTTTTAATTTGAAATATGTTGTATTTTTCAACATTTCGAGTAAGATCTTAACATAAAAATGAATTGAACTCTAAAGGCATTTTATTCTTAACCTTAGCAGCAACCTGCAGTGACATGTGACAATGCCTACAGTCCGAATTATCTTAGAAATTATCAAGGAGACGCTGGAGAGTGTGTCTTTGTATTATTTCACAATAAGGAAGCTAGAAAATCAGCAATAGCATTGCAACATCAATACTGAACCAGGCTTTGTAAATCACTAGCTTGGTGAGCAAATGGCCTCAACACACACAAAAAATGGACTGAACAAATATTTCCTCAATATTGTCCACACTGTTACTAATAAGATAAAGTCAAGGTACTTAATGTGCTTTACTCTTAGTGTGAAATATTATGGTTTTGGACATGATGGTGTTAAATGTGTGGCAACAGCTTTTGCATGCAGTGTTATACAATGTTGCCTAGCTACAGAGCTGCTTCGCTGAAAAGCAGATACTAAGACTGCTCTCATCTGTCCAGCCACAGTCTCCAGGCTCAGTTACCTTTACCTCAAACCACGCATAGTGATCCCATAAAAAAAATCTCACTGTTACATGCACTTAATTCTTCATTCCATGGTGTGCAAGATATAAGTGTGACAATAAAGTATGTTGTCTCTGCTCTATGAGGACCAGCCTCATGTGCTGCTCTCAAGTGCCTATAGTTCTCTCTTCCATATTAGTCACTCGCATAATTTTTATAATCATATCCTGACCAAATTCTAATAATAGGAGAGATGTTTAATATGACCCATCACTGTCAATGAAGGGTAGCATTTCCAATATGCCTGACACAACATTGAACTCCCTCTGCACCCAGACTGGAGAATGCTTGGTGTAATGTTGTTGCATAGTGCACACGATGAATGAAAGCAAGAAAAAAATGCACTGAAAGGCTACTTAGGCTACCAACTTTGTTAGCATCTGTAATGTTGTTTTTACTCAGGAGATGTTTGTTTGTTTTCTGGTGTGTCAGGTTGAACCCTGAGGAAAAAAACAAAAAACAGAAAGCATTGGGAAGAGACATGTAGGCCAGTGGCAATGTTACGATAGTTACTTTAAAAAAAAAAAACATATAACTTACTGCTTGTATAACTTCAGTGCACATCATAGCAGTGTGCAACTGTGACTACTGCAGAGTCATTTGACATGACAATGAATGCAGACAAGCCTGAAAACAAAAACCAGATGTTAGTGGGTGTTAATGTTTTTTGTTTGTTTGTTTGTTTTGGTTTTTTGGCCAGTGTCAAAGGGGCTGTAAAAGACTGAAAATAAGCTTACAATCTAGGCACACAGTGGCCAAGTGGGTCTTCAATTAGTGCTGGAATTTTATTAAGACTAGAACCTTAGATAAAAAGTCATTTTTGTTCTGAATCTTTTCTTGTGTAAAAACTATAATCATTGCATTGCCTTTACATGCATGGTGGCTCCAATGACGGGGTTGACAGACCAGCTGAATTGAATTCCTATGTCTGATCTCGTCTATCTGCAGCTCTACTTCTCTATTTCACTCTTGATGTTTTCTATCCTTCCCTTCAAACATTTGTGAGTGGTTAGACAAACTGTGGTATGATAATTTTGAATATCTGCAGCACTGGTACAAAGTGAGGCTGTTCCTTGGAGTACGATCAGTGTCCCTTCGCATCATAGATCTCTGTTAAGTTCACGGTGAATTATTATGTTAAAGCTTATGTTTCCAGTAGGGACCCAGGCCGGGTGCTGGATGCTGCCATAAATCAGAGAACCTGGATGCCAACGGCAAAAGTTGCATATTGTTAAAATTCTGGTGCATTATTTATAATGTAGAAGTCTTCAGTGATAGAGCATGTGTTAATAAACCACAGGTGTGATCACTTCAACCCTAATTAATTTTCTCTTCAGAAACCAGAGTTCAAGACAAGAGGCAATCTGTTAAAACCATCTATCACAGCAAACATGTTAAAATTACCAATTACTCTGCTTGTTAGCCTGTCTTGACCTGAATGCAAACCCTGTATGTGTTGCAACTGCATCCCCATGAGAGATATTTGTCTGTTTGGTCTGCTTCACACTGTGTGCTAAAAATGTCTTATGATCTGTTAGTATTTTATTTCTTTCAACAAATAGCTGAAAGTGCTCTCCAGAACAACAGAACAGCATGCTGGATCCCAAGTGAACCAGCTGGAACTATGGCCTCATTGACATACCTATCACTGCTTCTGCTGTTTCTCTTGCTGCTGCAAAGCCTATTTCTTTTCATGAGGACTCGGCCAGTTTTACACTTTCATGGTATGTTTTGGGCCAGGGGAATTGCAGTGATGGAGCACTAATTTCTGTAGTGAGTTGTTCACCTGGGTTTTCACAGTCATTGCTCAACAAAGGGGACAGCTGATAAACGAACACAATCAGCTGCACCAAGGATGTCACTGAATGCATTAAATGGGTAACCTGTAGAAATCAGTAATTATCCCTTACATCAAGAATGTCGAATGTTGGCTCAACTGCAAATTAGGATTACAGTTTCTAGTTTGACATTTAATTCCAGTATAACTAAATAACACAATAAAAATGCATATCTGTGTAACTTCAAAAAGGCAAGGCAGATGGAAATTAAGCAATTTAAGTATATATACCACAAAAACCCTTCTGTCATTGTAGTCTAAAAAAATGTAAAAACATGAAAACTAATCCTGTATTTTTACTTCTTTAAAGCTGCACTCTTTGTTCCTTGAATCAAGCCCTTATCTTGCACTCAGAAAATTAATTCCTATCATGCACTTTGAATACATCCAAATAATACCGAGGTTTGTGGTGAAGCAGCAATAAAGCTTTGAGCTTTGGTTTACTGAAATTCCTTCAATATACCAGCACAATAAAATTGAGAAACATCAACAAACCAAATATAAGACCAACAAACAGACATATTAGAAAATCATTCTCTCATCCAAGTTTGAGTTTAAGTAGGCCTAAGAATATATCAATAACAAACAAACAAAAAATAAAAACCCCACTGATGCTGACACAGAAACCAAAAGGGAGTGAACTTCACAAACAACCAGTGGCAACCACCCCTCCAAATTTAGCATGGTTGGTACACTCCAACAAGACTAATTAGTAGCAACAGCTGCAGTTTCTGTTGCAATTAGGAACCCTTGAAGACATGTGTGTTCTCAGAATATTTAATTTCAACTATTTCTGAGGAATGGAGAGGAAGACATTTAGTTGACAAAATAGAATGTTGGTACACATTTTAGTCTTCCTGAGGCCTGTACTAACAAGCAAGTTTAACATATCAGGATATCCTTCTGCTGTCTGGTTTCACCAAACCCTGAACAATCCTGTTAAGTGGTCACACAAAGGAGGTTCTCAACTCAATAAGCCCACCCAGATTTAGCCATGAGTGCATTCACATAAAAGCAGAGTGTTGTATGCTTGCACCATATGACCGGTGACAAACATGGACAAGTCTGCTGGCAGCAGGCAAATATGAAGAAGTTAAACATATAATCCAGGCTAAAAGCAACACAGTTGGAGCTGCCAAATACAGGAATGAAAGGTGGGAAAACATTATTGTCTGTGTGAATGTGTAAATGAACAGACTTATAATATGCTGCAAAGATAATAAAGAAGCTGTCTGTGGATGAGCCATATGCTTGAAATGTCATGCGACAGAAAAAAAAGCCATTTAAACTGGAACCTTTTGGTGTGAAAATCTCTCTCCTTTTCATCTCTATATCTTGCCCCATCATTAGAGCATGAGTATATTTGATTAGAATTACATTTCCTTTAAATCAATTCTATAAAAGCATAATCAAGTGCCTGCCCCACACAGAGTAACAGTGAAAGCAACCTGTCAAATATACTGTCAAATGTGGTTGCTGATTATTTAGTAAATATGATGTTTATGGTTATTTTCTGCAAATAACCCACAGCATACACAAACGTAGCCATAACAAAGTAATAGCACAAGTCACACAGTCCGCTCAAGAAAATGTCACACATAAGTGATCTGCACACCCAGCTCCATGAGATCTTCTTTGAATGAATAAATGAATGATGAGGTCAGAGAACTGATTGGTTAACAGGTAGTGCTTTTTATGTTCTAGTATGTTATCTTAAACTTGGTAAGAAGTAAAGGGTTGAAATGCTGAACACCCAGGATTAACCTTGAAGTTGCCTTACAAATAACAAATCCTGCTTCATAGTACAGGGCTTTAGTTTAACCTAACATAACCCCCATTTTTTTGCAGGGCAAAGATTTTTTTTTTTTACCTTAATGACAGCAAAACTAATTCAGCCCTGTCCTGTTGCAAGCAAGAACACAAGAAAAGAGAAAAGACTGCATCTCTCCTGTGTTGCCCTTTCTTAAATGCCTTGCAGTGCATTTAAAAATTGATTTTAAGACCTTACTGGGCGCTTTTGAAGAACTCTAAGCTTGCTGCTTCATATGTCTTGGATCTTTTAACCCCTCAAGTTTCCACTACATCTCTGGCTGTTATGTTTTCAGTGGTCTAGTATAAAGCAAGAGAGTGCTTCTGCCTTTGGTGTTTGCTTCTGTACTGTGGAATTGCCTGGTTAAGAGCACATGTGCCCTGTAATGTCGACACATAACACATTTCCATCTTAGATGTGTGGGGTCTGTATGAGCATCTTTATGCTCTTGTGACAGTTTGTATATTGATGCTGCTGTTTGTTCCATATTATAACCCTTTTTAAAACAAATTGTCCACCACTTTGGTCAGTGGACTTCACAGACTCGACCACAGAATTGAATCAACACCTCTATGACTGAGTGTCAACAAAACCTGAATATGATAAGCCTCATGAAGGTGGAATTTATTGCTCCACGCTTATATCAGATGTAGCTCAGTGCATCTAATAAACTGGCAAGTCAGTGCACAGCAAGAAAATAAACCATGTAAAGTGAAGGTGCAGGGGCTGCTCACCTGACAGTTCAGGGAGCAGATTCTTCTTCGCACCTCCTGTCATATAAAACCTGAATGTCTACCAAGATAGCAGCAGTATTGTGGGTTTGAGGTGTGTATTTATGTGGTTGTCAGTTTACAACAACATCGTCAACATCTCTGCAGCTCTCTGCCCTGCCAAAGCCTCAAATGTACCGTATACAGTCTGACTCACGGAATAAAACATTTCCCTCTTTGTCGTCCTTGACCTCCACTATCTTTGTTAGAGCAGTCATATTTTTCTTTTTAAATCCATTTTCATGTGTGCATATATATATATATATATATATATATATATATATATTTTATATAACTGGTTGTGATTAGTTTTGTCCCAATCTTACACTCAACACTGATGTAGGTTTCACTTTCACATCATTCCTTTAAAATAGGTTTGCCTACACCTGACATTAATTCAAACCAACATGCTGGCTCTCACAATGGATTAAAGAGGAAAAATAATAAAATAGTTTTTGATTATATGAATTATTGTATTGACATTATAAAATTATAGCCCATGAAGAAAAAAATCAATTTAATTCCATGAGACCTTTAAAGTTCTTCCATTATATTAATCACAAATGCCTCGAGCTCATCATTTAAATGAATCTTATTTACATACAAATCATTATTTGTGGTTTCATCGCATACGTGTATACTCTCGACGCACAAAATCACTTCTCCACACATTACCCTTCATGACACATTCTGCTGGGTCACCCTCTGCTTGCTGTTATTGGTTTTTGTTTCTTGTTATCCATTCATTGCCTCGCACAATGTTGATTTTTTTACCTGAATGCTTTTGCCTTGTCCAGAATAATGATTGTGCACAAAGGAATGATGCCTTTACATGCATGGTGGCTCCAATGATGGGGTTGACAGACCAGCTGAATTGAATTCCTATGTCTGATCTCCATCTATCTGCAGCTCTACTTCTCTATTTCACTCTTGATGTTTTCTATCCTTCCCTTCATGCATATTTTGGAATGTCTTGCACACAGGGTGTTTTTTTCCCAAGGTCTAAGACTTTTTAAACAACACTGCTATCTTGTCCAATTCATAACCAGTTTAAACAGTCTTTCTGTAGGCATTCACAAGTAACTTAATGACTTTTTATTGCCTCATTGCATCATTTTTAGCACTACAAGATTGTCTTAGTACTAGAGAGGTTTCAGTGGTAATCCTTGGTGACTGTATTCTAGTCATATGTTTATGTAAAGCAAGTTACAGAATATCATTGAGCTGTACTGGAATATCAATACATACTTTAAGACCTGGATGTACAATAGAGGCATCAATGATAAATGTCTAGTGGATATAAAATCTTAAAGATTTGTGAGAAGCTGCTGAGCTGCTAAGAGGCCACAGCTGACTAGTTAGTGATGGGAAGGAACTGTATTGCAATTCAAAAGAAGAGACTCAAAGTAAGACAGTATCTGAGACACTTCTCAAAGAAGACAGGGTTTAAAAGCCTCAATTCATACTGAACATGGTACCATTTGAAGCTTTGTGCTCCCTGAGGTAGGCCAGTAGCTAAATGTGCTGTTGGTTTCAATGGTTTCTTTGAACAAACCCTACGAACAAAGGCTTTGCAGTAGTAGATTTTGTTTTCCTAAATAATACAGCTGTGCACTGGTTAAAGAATTTACATTTTAATAAAGTGTTACATAAAAAAAATTAACTAAAATAAAAATAAAAGTTGAGCTTCACTAAAGATTTAGTCTTGAATTAGTTAATTAAGTAATATAACGGGGTGATACATCAAGCATCAAGACTATCCTCACCAGATTACATTGACACTGCTTCTGATGATTATAGTAAACCACTGAAGGTCCTCATGCTGCTGATTCTTTTTTGCTCATTGCCCTTTTTCTGATCCCAAGCTATCATTGCTCATTTCTCATTACCTGTAAAGTTAACTTAGTATGGTCTGTGTTAGCACTATCACTATTAACTTTCTATTTCTCACTGGATTTCTTTTGGCTATCCAGAGTTGCCACATGTCTATAAAGGGTGGCATAGCTAAAAAATAGAAATGCAAGGGTGTGAATTGCACAAATATTTATCTCTAAGTGGTAATTTTCTATTTAAATTTATCTTTCTTAATACTTTAAGATCCCATGTAAGTTATGACAACACTGTAGGAGAGTTTTCTAAAGCCATGCACTTCATTGTTTGTAAGTAAAACTTCAGAAGTAGTTTGGTGCTATGGCATTAGGTTAGTAGTTTATCTCTGGGTAGTCTTTTACAATACAGTATTCCTGTGTCTTTCCAGATTGTCACAATGTCAGATCAGGTTATCATGGTCCTGCTGTGACTTGGAAAAGAGACATATCACACTACATATTGAACCCCATTACAATCCTAGCTTGTGGTCTATCAGGTGCTGCATGACATGCAGGTAATGAGGTAATGAGGCACAGGTGGCCAGAGACAGAGCTCTGGGACCAGAAATTACACTTACCATGGAGTACAAAGCAAGATTAAGTAGTTGGCAGATGTTATTAAACTAAACTTAAAGACCAAAAAAAGTCTGTTTAAACAAATGTATTTCAGCATGTTGATGCAGTTCAGTGCACTAATGTGAGCAGTGTATCTTCTTGAGTAAAGACAGGTAAAACTGACCTGAATATTGAGTTTTAATTCTAGCAGTTAAAAACATTCCTTACAGCAATTATGAAGAAGCCATTAACTCACTAACATTCTTGTACCCTTGGTTCTATACTTAGAAAATATAATGCTTGGAATATTCAAGAATAGTTAAATGAGGATAGTTAAATGAGCAATGCAATTTTTAGGATATATACAGCATTGATAAAAGAATTTACATTCAGGAGCATTCTTTTATTTCTTCTTTCTTCTTCACTGCAAAATACCAATGTAAATAAATAATATATCTACAATTTAGTGTTGTTTTTTATTGCATATATTTAGATCAAAGGAAAAAAATAAAGGTAATGTAAAGTATGTGTGTAGTGAGTGAGCCCACCCTAAGGATAAAGGGTGTAATGTTCAGCCTCAGGCAGCTAGAAGTGCTTGCTGTGCTTGGCACCTGGGACCCCTGTCTCTCAGCAGGAGTTGGCAAGGAGCCGGCAGCTCCTCTAAGAGCCAGGTGTTGTTTTATTTATCTGAAAGCACAAGTGACCTTTCTAGAAGAATGCCCAGAGAGACCTGCCTCCAAGGGTTGTCTGCTCTCCCTCTCTTCTCTTCTGTCACACGCATCCCAGTGAAGGATTGGATCGAGAGCCACCAGCCAAGCCTGTCTCCAGTGTCAGGGAATCAGACCTGCAATGATCTTTTTTTATATATATAAAGTACAAGGCTGTCTGCTTCCTTGAGTTTCAACTTAAGCATGAATGTTCTCCCTCAAGATAGCACCATTTGACTCCACAGAAGAGGGTATATTTTCTGGCAGGTGCTCATATTTTTCTGTGTAGCCACTTTTGACTTTAAATGTGAGGTATGATTGGCCTCCAGATAGGCTGCTGATCCAGCCTGTGGTTGCCTTATGAATTATTGGAATATTGGAAAATTCTGCAACACACAATAAAAGTTTATTTTACTGGGTGAAAGGTAATGATGATAAGGTGCACTGACCAATATTAACTTTTAATTCGTAGCCTTTCACCTGACATTGTGCTATTGTTTTATTTGTTTTATCATACCTATTAAGAATAACAAGCAAATGTTAGCATTAAAAGCTAAAAAAAACCAGAAACTAATCACAATCCAGAGTTTGAGCTTTTATAAATTGAGACATAACTAACTAAAACAAAAACACAACTAAAAAATACTCTTTGACCTCATCTAGGTAAAAATCCAGTGCTCAAAACAAAATCCACAGTCTAACTAATGAGTGAGTCCGTATCTCAACAAAAACTCTTCAGGATCTCAGCGAGCAAACAAAAATGCTTGTTTTAGAATAAAACAGCTGACCTAAGTGAACCTAAGTGATGCCTCTAATGTCTAAAGGAGACGCTTAGTGATTCCTTCTGTTGTCCAGCATCCAGAGTGCTGCTGTCAGCTTCAGGGAATGTCCAACCTTTGTGCCAGGCAGAGTTACAGAATAATCTGATTCCAGAACAGATGAACTATGAATTACAGACATTTTGGCTGAGACTAACTAGCTTGACTAACATTCTGATGGGAGGCTTTGGTGGGCAGTTGATGTTTGCTGTTTTTTTTTTGTAACAGCTGAAATATCGCTGAGAATTTAACTTGACGCATAAATTTTGAACAACACTCATTGTAATATGAGAGCAGCACAGCGTTTCAGTTATTTTTTGTATTTAACATGCTAGTTATTCTGTTGATGGTCATTTTCAACATTGAGGGAGTCATACTTGTTGTGTTATGACACTGCTGCTCTTACTTAAATAAAGGATCTGAATACCTCACTACTGATGCTTACCATTAATGAATAGATGACAGGGATGGACACTGAAAGAGAAACCTTGTATGCAATATATAACATTCTGCCTGACATAATCAGCATTGTATTAGCATAGAAACTTGTTTCTACAAGAATGCATAACTGATAACACATCATGGGATCTAGATTTAAACTTTAATACTGTGAAATATGGTGGCATATTTGACTGCACGCACAGATACTAAATACCCTGTCACACTGAAAACTGTCAGGTTAGTGTCACAGTCTTCTCTATTATGAAATTTGTCTTAGGATGTCTACAAGGTTAAAACAAATGAAGATGGCACCCTTTGTGCATGATGTGGTGATACCTGAACAAAAGCATTCATGCCTGCTTCAAGTCACTCTAGTTCTAAGCGCCATCCTTCTGCATTATTAACAAAGAGACACTAGACTGAAACAGATGGTTACTATGGCAACATTACATGGCCTTGTTTGTGTCTATGGTGCTTTAGAGAATAGTTATTAACCAAGGGTGAATGTACAGGAAGGACTGATTTACATAATCAATGCAATCAGTGCTCTGAACATTAGTGCATGCCAAAGGCTGAGTATATGAGAATATCGAAAATGTGGGAAAAAAAATTACAAATCATGTTGTAAAATGTAAATAGAATAAAGAGCACACCCAAGAGAAATTCTGTAGTGTGTGTGTGTGTGTGTGTGTATAGCATGAAAGAGACAGAGAACTTAAAATGAGCCATGGCTTTGGTACAATATGAAAATGTTTGCTTCATTCTGTGAATGACAGCTTGAGTTTACCTAAAACCAGCAGTAGCAATCAGACTCACTTAAAGTGAGATTTCACTGTTGGGTAGATAATGTTTATCAAAGATGCTAGCAAAGCAATACATGAAATAAGCACTGAAGTAGTTCCTGCAAATTTGCAGAACCATAAGAAAAGCGTGACCATCGTGTTTAATATACATCTTTAAACATTATTGTTATGTCTTAAAACGACGACAGAAATGAACAAGCTTGCTAACTTCACACATCTCTGCATTGCAAATGAACCATAAGTTGGCTACTTAAAGTAAAGTTGTTGTTAAAGTGATAATGCGGTGATAATGGAGTTTTGTCTGATGTCCTTGTTTATGCCCACAACTAGACTGAAATGAACATGATGGCTTATAAGTGAAATGAGGGAATAGTCTCTTTATGACTGCATTATTTTACCTGTTCTGTGTCCAAGATTATAATCAATCAAGGTGTATCTTACATGCAGATCAGTTTTTGGCAGATGGTCACTTGACACAAGTGGACTGTTCATGCAGCGAGCAGGATTTTGCATGGCACTGACATCATAACATTTTATTTTCTAACAATGAACCCGTTAAAACATTTTGCATCACCTGCCTTGAGATTTTTTCCCTTCTTCTTCCTTTCTCTGAACTTTTATGCCACCTTTTTTAATCCACCCACAAAATGATCTTTCCACTCTTGTGTTGTTTTTCTTTTTACTCAAGCCGTGGTCTATTTTATTTTATCCACCCCAAGGTCATCTGGAATAATACTGTTTAATTCTCTAAAATGAGGTTTAGGAGAAGGAGTACCAAGCCAGCAGATTCACAAGTGGGTCAGAGGTAATTTAGCTGCAGGTGGCAAAAAAGGTGACCCAGGATCCTGGTAGTGGTAGAGGGAGCAGAAAGGTGATGGAGGGAGTAATGGCATTGTGGAGGTTGGACTTGTGCCTGTTATAGTTACTAGCTTGGTGGTAATGTCACAACTAGTTCCCATTTCATTGGAGATTTAATGGAATCGGCAAAATTGCAGCCCATACACATTAGGTGGGCTTTTCTTGTTGATAAACCACTTTCTTATGTCCATTACCACACATATGATTGATGAAAATGATGATTGATGAATGGCTTAAATGAAGCATCACACCAACCTAAAACAAAGGAATTCTGGAGGTTGACATCACTCACTTTGTTACACATAGCTCAACACTTTTCAAGCAGGTCAAATAATAATAAAACAAAGATACATTTAAAAGAAACTTAAGACAATGTGCAGACAATTTAAGAGAGCAAACTAGTAATGCATAGAGAACAGACACATGCTGAGGGAAGGTAGAAGCAGCAGAACTTGAAACTCAGTGAAGGAAAACAAACAGGAGGCTTATCAGGTACAGGAGAAGCTAATCCAAGTGATCAGAAAAAGCAGAAAGATATGAAGACAATGAGTGTAAAGCAACAAATGACACATTTTGAGAAAAATTACAAATGCAAAGTGAAACCTCATACTATAACACATAATACTAATAATAATAATCATTACAGTGGATCAAATAGATGACCTGCCACCCTGAGTCTGCCCATAGTGTCAGGTTTAGACACAAAACCAACTTGAAATAATAACTTCGCAGAAACTACAATTTCCTTTGCGAATCTCCAGCGAATGATAAATGAAACTAAAATAAGTAATGGGAAGACAGCATGTCAGAAGGACATGATGAATGGGGTCAGGGAATGTCAGTGAATGCCATCAGATCAAAATCGTTTTTTTTCAGCCATGATGCATGGCTTTGAGTTGTTTAGATCTGCTATTTTGAAAACACTAACAGTAAGTTTTTTTCAAAATATGCAACCCAAACTGTGAATATTGAGAGGTACACATAAAGTTTTTTTTTTTTTTTTTAATTGATGAACAGAAATAACACAGTTTAGTTCTTTGAACCACTGTAATATTTTTGCATGCACAGTTGGGAAGCGAGGTAAAGATAAGTGGTATCATTCAGCAGCCTCTTTCTGTGTTAAAAGGGTTATATGCTGCTGTTAATTTTACATCCAACAAGGTCACATATAGCTGCATTACATCTCGCTTGGATCCCACTGCATTACACAAAGCAGCAACTGTTGTGATGCTACATTATATGGCACCATTGTCTGGGTCTGGAAAGAACGTTACATTTCAAAGTGCTATAGCCAAATAAATTTCATTTTATGAAAGAGAAATATTTTTCCATTTCATCCATTAGCCTTAATGTGGTTAACTTTCATTTTTTTTAATGTTGTCCTGGAGAGTAAACTTGATTATCCTCAGTAAGTGCAAATCAAGTTCACTTAGATAAACATTTATGCTCCAAAAATAACTACCTGGGTAATACGTGTGGCACACTTGCATTAACAGGTGTCCAAATGGCTTGAGTTAAAAGCATGCATTACTGAAGAGTCTGCACAGTCGCCTTCCATAGAGAGTGCATATTGACTTATCAAACTGCCATTTAGAACAGGAATTTCCCTACTAATGTGCACTGACAAAGAGGAAACCTTGATCTTTATAATACCATAAAATTGTCTCGACAAAAACAAACAAAAACACAAAAATGCCTCACTGTCATAAATGTCTTTTATCAATCCATAACGTATGAAACAAAAATATATGAGGTGCTTGTGCAGCAAGACATTAGCCCAGTCATTATCTGGCATATTTGTTTTATATGAAAGGTACCCCACTGTGGCATTTCATTTGGTGATATTTACAGCTGCTAGCTAATTTTGCTTAATGACTTTTTCTTTATTTAATGTCTCTGCCCAGCTTACTCAGTCCATATCAATTCAGGGGTAATAGACCACAGTGAAAGTGATTTGAATTCTAAATACCAACCAAACAAGTGCACTAGTCAATAGGTAAATAAAGCATTTCATGTCTGAAGTATATAATCTTGGACTGAAGAGGCTTTTAAATTTAGGATAGCAATTTGAAGACACATAAACACACACACACACACACACACCTTTTCTACAGGGCAGCATTTGTTCAAGTTTAAGATAACTGATAGCGGGACATCAGATAGTGTATTGTCAAGGTAAACATTTTCTTGTCATCTCAGGTGAAATAAGGTCAGAGTGATCCATCACTTTTAAGAGACACTCTCTTACAAAGTGTTTTACGGTGGCTCTGAAAACACATGCACATAAAACACAAGCAAATAAAGAAAACCACTGCACCAATTTGACAAAATTAGCTTAGACTGGGAAAATGCTATTAAATAACACAATCAAATACATAAATTTGCAAAACACACAAAGTTAGGGAAGCATTGAGATTTAGATTGAAATGACTCATGGGAACAACCAACAGGATAGGAAAAAAGAAATGAACAGTGGCCTCTCATGTTAAAGTCTGACTTTAATTCACCCTGCTATCCACTTCGACCTCCTGTCTAGCAGAACTGTTGGCTCTATAATATCATCACACTGCCCTTTCCATGGCTGCTAGAGGACATGAAACTTAAAGAAACATGTTATATACGAGCTTTTGCTTAAGTCACACATGCTCTCTAATTTTTAATGACCGAACAGTTTCAGGATTATCCACATTGGTGCTCAGTAAGTTGGTAACTTATTAACTAGTGTGTGTCAAATTTTTTTGCCTCAGGGTGCAAAGTGACTGGTGATGTAATATTCCTGGAATAATTTTCTGGAATTTTATTGAAATCTGGCCATGAGCTCTCGAACTACCTTATATTGCACCAAATGGTTGGTTTTAAATTTTGACATGATACTGTTGCTACACAAAGGGTAGAGCCCTCAGCTCCTCATTACAACTCACCCCCCCGGGTAGCATGAATATCCATATAAATTGCCCTGTTACTTTTTCTTGTAGCAGTCAGGACATCTTGCTGTGGACCAGAATGACAGACCAATCCTCAGGCTTCACAACTAGCCAGAATAAGACATAAGGGTGCACCCCTGACCACACCTCTGTCAGAGAAGACAGTGTGGAAAGTCTGGTGCTGAGTATGAATGCTTATCTTACCAAGCTGAGTGAAAAATCAGAGAGCAGGCATCCAGTGCAGAGAAAGCCAGACTTCTCTTTTATTAATGTGGATCGTTTGCCCTTCATGTCCCTCTGATAACTTTAGTATTAATGGTGGAATTTGTCGATGTGAGCAAGCTGTGTGCAATTTCTGTCTCACTACAGGATTTTTGCCACTGAAGGTCAACACTGAAGACACAAAAGAAAGTCTAGAGAGGATGGGGGTGTATTAGAGTGTGACTGTGTTACACAAATGAGAGTGTGATTGTAAATGTGACAGGATGCATTTTATGCAAGAGAGTGGGACAAAGAGAGCGAGAGAGGGAGAGAGAGAGATGATACTGTCCAGCAAGTGTCCACTCTAGTCCCGACAAGAGAGTGAGCCATGTTGAAGAGCATTAGGGCTAAAGTTAAAGAGAGCACTGACATGACATATCTTGGTGAGTAACTGTTGTCCGCTGAGCTTGATAAATAATGGAGCAGAATAAGGGCTCTGCAGATAAGGGCAGTGAACTTGCTCTCACTATCACTCTCTCTCACGTTCTCTTGTAGAGTGTCTGTCCTCAGTGACTCGCACATGACCTCTGTTATCATTACATTGCATCCTTTGTATTCTTCATATTTGTAGATGTAGATCCTCTGAGAGAGTATGGAAAGTTATTAACACGAAGCAGTAGCATCACAATATACCTAACACTCTGTAATGCCTTTATAATTATTTACACAGCATCCTGTCTTTTTAATAAAACATGAATCCGCCTCTGACTTTAATTACTGCAGCTGTTTTAGAGTGACACTGCTTGTTAACATACCTCATGTAAAGGAATGATTTTAATCCACACTTTATAGATAGATAGATAGATAGATTTTCATAATTAAAAGAGTTATATAAACCCTTCAATCCATATGAATGTGAAAAACTCACAAACTCAGAGTTTAGAGTATCTTAATTGTACTGTAAGGACTGAAAAAAGTGCTTTTGGGCAATATTAAACCTTAAAAATGACCCCAGTACTTCTCTGCGAACAAAGCAGACCACCATACATCTTGTTGAATTCTTCGGGGAGAGTAAATTCAGCACAGTGTGGAAGCGCTGCCTCACATAATACATATTATTTGAGTTCAGTTCTTGAGGAAACAAATGGTCTCTTTCTCTCTCTGCTGTATGAAGACACTCTCTGCGTTTGTTTTGGATGATTTTTCTACTGCCGTCCATTGTAAAATAACCATGGATAAATAGATAGCCCCAGCAGCAACTTTAAGAGTTGCCCCAATCCATTCACACAAGAATTATGTTTAATATGGTCTTACTTGATATCTGGTTATATATCAGTTACCAGTGAAAAGCCCTTCTGCAGTTGTAGCTGTAACATGTGAAGGTGGTTTAAAAAAAAGGTTAAATGAAAGAAAAACAAATTGGAGTAAAGATTTTATTTCAAAAAACAGATTTAAAATGAATAACTGATTTTGAATGAAGGAGACTAATTAAAACAAATTATGACACTTGCAAAGGATAGTGAACAAATTAAGTGTTTAGAAAGCTGGAAACACTTGCATGTTTCAGCATAATTAAGGAATTACAAAGGATCTGTAGCATTTTGGAAATAATTAAATTTAACTTTGGATTTCTGTAACACAGTGGCACATAATCAACTTGGGCTAAGCTGATTCTGACAGATGCAAATGAATTTGAAGTATTAATTTTGATTGTGCTGCTGTGTTTGACACAATTAATTATACTTCTCAGCTGAATGCATGCATGGAAATGGCAGAAATTGCTTTATGGAGGCTGACTTTTTATCTTACGAATATCATTGCCTCTGTGAAATTGATTTACTCTGTAATTTTGTCTCCACCTGTTAAATGTGCCTACAAAACACATCACATGAAACCCTGACATGTTAAACAATACAATCAACTTTTAAATGAATCATTATGATTATACAGATTAAAAATAAATCATCAACAGTGTTAAGAGTTGAACTGTTCAAATGAAATGACACATTTAAAGCTTCCATTATTTATTAGAAATGACATTTTTATTAATTTGATGCAAATGCAATCTAAAAAAACATCAGCAATGGAAGTAATAAAAGCATAAACACCTGTAAATATTAAGAATAACTTAATGTCTTAAAGGGCACATTTGTGTTGAAGAGTTTGGTATATACTATACCACTATACCATCCACTGTGATCTATCCATGAACAATTCATTCAAAATCTCTGTTTCACTCTGACTGGGACACACATCATACTGTGCACTCTTATGCCAAAGATGTTTTATTTGAGACACTTAACAAGGCATTTCTAAATATGAATAGTGTTCATCATCTCATTATGTTTCAGAGCCATATGTAGCTTACCAATGACCACTTTTAATTAGCCAACCTGAGGATTGTTGTTTGTGTTCACTGTGTTGCCATTAGTCTTTAAAAATCCATCTACTGATGTGAGCATTTGTCTCATCATTAAGCACAACTGGCTATAGCTCACTCAAGACTAAACTAGTCATGCAGTACAGACACCTATATAGGCTTGAATTAAATGTTTCAAAACATTTAAGGTGAGAGCGAATACAGACTCATTAAAGCTAACCAAGGTGCTATGTTCTGGCGCGGTGAAAGGCTGTGGTGCCTGTTTACTTTGTCCGTTAATTCATTACATGGCAGTTGTTTTGGAAAGACAACGTGACAGCTATAAAGCAAAGAAACAAGCAAAGAAACAAAAAAATCTGTGTAAGTGTAGAGGCACTGGTTAATGTTTTTGCCACCTGATGACAGCTCACTATTATAATATTCACTCTTCCTTGATCTCAGTTTTGGTCTCTGCTGAGTGTTTGTGGCTAAATGTTGCACTTTTCTTTATGAACTTTTTCTGCCGCTTGGTACTGGGCGGGTCACAGAGCAGTTGCGTGAGACTGCAGACCCTGAACCATACAATAAGTGTTCCTTAAAACAAAATACTAAGCTAAAACCATTTAGCTTTTGTTTTCTGTTGGTTTGTCACTAGAGTGTTAGAAGTGATTCTTCACCCAGAAGGCAGTGCAGGTTCTTGTCCAGGCTCTTGTCATGTAGCACTTGGACAACAGCATCCTGGCTGCTGTGCCTTCACATCAGATTTGACCTGTACAGCTCATCTAGAGTGAAACACCCCAGCTGAAATTCACCATAACCTAGTTCTTCCGCACTACCCTGCTCCTCCGTACTCTGATCCTTTCTACATCCAGGAGATAGCCCTACCATACATACATGACATTCTGCCACTGTCAATGAGCCTTCTCCCTTACTAGGGGAGCCCAGCTACCTCTCAAGAAATTCACAACTTTTTCCTGGTTGAAAATGTGTAGAGTTTGTGCTGTCCCGCCTCCACAATGGTACAACGAGCATCCCACTGAGCACAGCAAACACTTAATCCTTTGCAGACAGAGAACTCACTTGTTCAAACACACAAACATGCACCAAACACACACACACACACTGAAAAACACTCTGTATATCTTCTGTACTTCTTGTAGTTCAGGCCACACTTGATACAATTCAGCATGTTTAATTAGCTTGCATCATTTTTTAAATTGCATGGTTGTATTACCACGCTTGAATGTGAATATTTTAAGTTGCAATAACCATTCCAAACTGAGAAAAGGTGAGTCCTTTAGTACCTGTGTGGGTAAATACCGTACATTTTCTTCCTACTGCTGATGGTTCTAAAACTGCTGCCATTTATTTTCCTTACACTTTGACCCTGTGTCTGATTTAAAGAATTTCTATGTGAGTGTTATTTTATCTTTCCAGTAAGTTCCATCTTATCTCTCAGTCAAGCGTTCGCCTCTCCTCTGCTAGCTCTTCCCTTCTGTCCTTCAGTGCATCATCTGGATTTTCTTTAGACAGCCATTTCTTTTCATTGTTAATTTACAGTAATTGTCTCAGGCAGTCAGGCTGAGCACTTTTAGGAAGATAACTGACATAAGCTGGAGATGCAAGAAAGACCAGAGGCTATGTGCACTTCAGTTTGAGTGGAGGAGGGTGGAATTTAGGAATCGTCTGTGTACCATCACTGATTGTGGCCGTTGGCAGACAAAATAGCACATTCTTTTATATTAACAGTAGTTTTGAGTCAGTGACTAAGGGGGAAAAAATAAATAGAGTTAGGAACAGGATTACCTTAAGGCGGTGAGCTGGCTTACTTACTGGAATGTACACTAGCTCTAAATTATGTACATAATCTGTGATGCTATACAATACTTCAGTTTGGTTTGCATTGAAAATACAAAAAAGAAGTGATGTTTTCACAGAGCTTAAGGCAAGATCACCTCAACACTACACATAAAAAGAGTTTTTTTATTTACAGATAATCAAAACAACAAAGCTTCCACGCATTAAACTGACATAGTCTTACCATAGTGAAACAATAAACTTCCCTCACACCCACAATTAAGTGCATTCACATAGACATCAGCTTGTTTTGATTTTGATATGTATTAATTAACTTCATATAGAATTGATTAACAGCACTGCTTATTAGGTTTCCCTGAGCCAAATCCAGCAGAATCTACTCCTATGTGAACACATCAAAACTGCCGTGTCATAGCATTACTTTAAATTGTATGGTATGATGCATCATCAAAATAATTACACATTGCCCAGAGCTACATATCAATGGGTTGCATTGCTGTTGTGGAAATAAATAGTGCATTATGTAAGGGAACCTGTTTACATGATGCCTCCATTTTATTATAGCTCTCAAAGACAATGCTGAATGAATTCATGTCAGTTGTAACAACTGTGTTGTTTTGTTTATTGGGGAGTGTTGCCAGTCGATGTTGGAAACCCCATGCCCCTTACTTCACTGTGTGTGCTCAGTTGGCACATTGTATATTCAAAGAAGTGTAAAAAATGAAACACCAGCTTTGACCATGTCTGACCACATCCTCAGTAATTGTTCAGACATACTTAGCTAGGTCACTGTCTGGTTTGTTGTTTTGTTCCTGTATATGTGACAGTTCTCCAGAACCATAATTAGTCTTGTTTGTCATGGCTTCGCAGTAGTGTTTGTTGTTCTTCCTCTGTATCCTACTGTGAGGTTCTCTGTAAATCATTTTTTTGAACTGAGCATATGTCTTTCTGGAGTCTCTGTACTCAGGTCCAAGTTTTGCTCTAGTTACAGCAGGTCTCAGGTATCATTAGGACTCAGCAGAGATTGACCAGGTTTCTGGCCTTTTTGGTGTCAGGTCAAAATTCCTGGGAAGCATCAGTCATAATTGAACTCCCTTTGAGGAAGGGATTATCAATGATTAGAGTGACACCAGAGGACAAATTGTCAAACTGGAGGGCAAGCATGGCAGACTGAGACAGCTGTCCAGCAGCTCTCTAATGACACCCTGGCCCTATCACATGAGCAATTAGGTTCAGTCTTCCCTGTCCAGAAGTTAAAAGTGAGGTGCAGAGCACAGTGCAGAGGCAAGGTGTCAGCATGTGTTAGGGACCAGAAAAGTGCCAATGTTTACAAGGAGTCTGTTCCAAAACTAGGGCAGCATGTCTTCCTACCAACATCATGATGCAATGATAACAATGGCCAGCACAACCAGGCCAAATAGTTCCCTGACAATGTGCCATTCCTCATTGTTTGCACAAATACATTTCAGTCTGTGCATGCTGCTTTTCCTTTCTCATCTTCAACGCCTCCTGCACCTGCTCCCAGTCTTCCGTTTATTTGCATCAATATCTGGCTTCTCCTTTCTCTAGGCCCTTGACCCTTGATGTAAAGTGTTAACCAAAGACATGTCTATTTCTCCACCTACCAAACACGAGGAATTGTTAATAAGGACCATGCATTTACCCATGAAGTAACTCTAAAGTACAAAAATGGATGTTGGGATTTTCTTAATTAATACAGAATTCTTTTCCATTGTCATTGTTTTGTTGCCTCAGTGTAGTGGACACTTTAATACACTGATGTCCAAATACAGAGAGGAATCCATAGCATCACTTTGACTTAAGTTTCAGATTGCCTCCATAGTCACTGAATATTTGTCACCTCCACAAGCTCTTGCCTGGGCCAAAAACTTTGTGAGATTAATGATCGGCAACATACCAATCCTTCCAAGTCTTTGCGGGGCTCTGTTAGGTGTTTGATCACCCGGTAACAACCCAAGAAGCGGCAAAGAGGCTATATTTACTGCAC
Source organism: Scatophagus argus (assembly GCF_020382885.2). NCBI lineage: Eukaryota > Metazoa > Chordata > Actinopteri > Scatophagidae > Scatophagus > Scatophagus argus. Next base: position 14,461,626 of record NC_058512.1, on the reverse strand, counting down.
AATATAACAGGCACAGTGGCATTATCAAACTGCAGATGCTGGCTGTGAAGTATGCCTGCTTCTTTACTTCCTTCCTTATGACCACACCAAACAATGTCTTGTCTGGAGAAGAAGATAAAGGATGAGCCTTTATCATGAGAACAACAAGATGACCTGGTGATAATAATCAATTTGCCCATCTGAGGTGATTATTGCATTTTAGAAGGTTCAAGAGAACACAAAGGTTGGCCATCCACTAGAATCTGCTCCAACACAGAGTGTGTTTTATTCAAACCCTTCCGCCTACACAGGTTAAAGAAATGATAAAATCGCAGGGATTCATCTCTTAAAGCAAGACAAGCAAGCAAGAACATCTCTGGAAGAAAAAAAGGAGCTTGTTGTATGTACTGCACCCTGCCTGAAGCATCTTGTGAAACTTAACAGACAGGACTGACTTCCCTTTTAATGGAACTTTCCTTTAAACAGCTCACTCCAATTTCTCTGCTCTCACACTTGCCATATCACTGGTCCTCTGTTGACTGTTGATACTGACCTGCCTTCTCTTTGCCTAGTACTTATTCAAGGTCAGCTGAAGGACTTCCCCCCTTTGTGTGGTTGTGTCTGGTTTCCTGTGCACTGCAGATAGACAAGGTGGAAGTAAAAAATAAAGTAGTTATGGAGTTTAGATCCAATCGAAGTCAACTCCAGATGCCATAGCTGTTTTTCAGCTGTATGGTCCTTTTGAAGACATTTGAAGAAGAATTTTTCTTGAGCTTGTCGTTTGACTTTTGACTTTTGAGTTTCTTCCCCCTTTCTCTAGTTTGAATGCAAAACTCTAATGTATGCATAGAATGCAACTGACAAACTGTCAAACTAAAATGTGCCTGCATCCCTATAATTTTGGCCTTTTTTAAAGCAGCCGTTTCAGACAGAGTTTAGAATTATTTTCAGTGAAAAAGTATTTAATGTTTAAACTCCAAAATACTCTATTCTTAGCTACCTGGTACTTGTACTATGTTTCATGTCACACAAGGTAGTTTATGTTTTTATATTCATATTTTTATCTTATCAATGATAATTCCACCCAGTACAAGTAGTACTACTACTACTACTCCTTTTGCCCTGGTTAGTAGTGTTGATGATATAACAAAGTCAGAGTGCTGCTCTCTTCCTGCCTTGTGGGCTTAATGAAGATTTCCCTGCCTCTTTAAATCCTTCTTCCAGGGGTTCACTCTCCCCTCTGTCTCATAATTAAGTAAGTATATGAGCCGTAAAGGCTGAACTCTCCTGAAATAAACCCTGAGAATTCTTCACCATCTGCTCCACTCCTCTCCTTCTCCACTGCGGCCTCCCACCATCACAGCTCTGGCCACCCCTGCTAGACTCCCTCCCACATGTTAACAGGAAGAAGAAAGTATTCACAGTCCAAAAAAAGGCTGTTGTGTAGTGTGTATGTTTGAAAAAAAAGGGACTTTTCTTACTTTCAGCTCTTGTCATGGTTAATTTTTTTTTTCATTTAAATCCCAAACCTCCTAACACACTTTTTCTCTCTCACACATCTTTATCTGTTTCTATCACTACAAAGCACCAAGGGAGGAAGAAAGCAAAGCTGACAAAATGGGCTGTCCACTTAAGAGTCAGCATTCATTAATTAATCATATTGTTCATTTCCAACCAGTGAGTACATTCAAGTGAAATACAGACAGTGTCAGGGGGACTGGCCCGAGGTGGACTACTTTATTTAAACACTTGAATTTTAATACCAGAGTACCTAAAAGGATCTCGGTAGGTATCAGGGTTTAACAATCTGTCAATTAACTCCCTTGGATTAAAGGAGAAGCTCACAGTTTTTCAAGTTAGGAGACAGTTCTTCAGCTTGCAGCAAGGAGCTCTGGACAATTTGACAACTGATAATAATTTCAGTAATTTGATGGCACATCTATACTAGCAGGTATCCATCGCTACTGCTGATCCCTAATTGACTGGATCAGCTATGATTACTTCACACATTAATTCAAAGACACAAATTAAGTCATCACTAATCATTGTATTTTATTTCTTTTTCTAAATATAATGTGAATCAGGTGAAGTAAGACATCCTTTCCATTCATTTACAAATGTGTCCAGCTGTTGACAGTATTCTGGTGTCAACGACTACTCTAACTGATGTGACACAACAGCTTCACAACAGCTTCTTCAGTCTCCTGTTGACGAGCACAGTAGCCTGAGTTATATTTATACAAAGAATTATAATTTCAGAGTGAACAAATTGAGCTCATAAGCTGTCCTTCACATGTGTGGCACAAATCCCGATAGTACAGCAAATAAAGACCGGCAAAATGAGAATTTTTTTTTTTCGTCATGACAGGGATTTAAGAGAAAATTACATTGTCATTACACTGAAGCGAAAAAAGAGACATTTTTGACAGAATATTTGGACTCCATGCCTTAATTTATTCACTTTAGGTATGTCTGTGGTGAGAATAATGTTGATTAGGTTAGTTCTACTTTATTGTGTTAAGACATCGTAAAAATACAAAGACTGTGCCCATTTTTATTTTTTAGAGCCACACAGGTAAGGTTAATCTTCTAGGATCTTTAGTGTTGTGGTCCATAAAGCCACAGCGACATACAATCGCTGTGTGCCTCCCCCGGGTGCAGCTCTCAGTGAAGCATCTCACGTCAGTTGTGCCCAGGTGAAATATATCAATATCTGTGGGCTGATAACCGTTTAAGCCAGTTCGATCTTGCAGCGTCAGGGAGCCAATCCCTCACCTTTATTCATCTGGCTGGCCTTCGTCTGCTCCTGTCTGACCCGAGCCATTAATTACCCTGCAGCTGGATCCAAACACTGGTGACAACACAGTGCAAGCACTCCACAATAATAGAAACTGATGAGGACTCGCTGGCTGTGCTTCTATGCTGGGTTCTCCCAGGCTAAGCTGTCATGATTTTTATTTTTTGTCATACATCTGAGGCGATGCCTCCCTAAGCATCCCTGCGCTGCTCAGCCCTCGCTTGTATATATTTTGTCAGTAGAAATAGGTTCATACTTCCTTGACACTGTACCAGCGGATGCACCTTGGCATATTGTGTGTGTTAATGTAACGCAAACAATGACAAAGTCTTTATTCTTTCCGCTGGAGGAATCCGAGGCAAATGCTTCGTTCTATCTATCTGACGGAGCTACAGATTTCTTCAAAGCATTTCAAAAGACTTTTGTAAAATACTGAAACAGTGCTCTGAGACCAGTGCTTTGATAACTATGTGGAAAAAAATAGATATCAGAAAAAAAAACTTTTTAAAAGCAGGCTTGGTGACTCAAAAGTTTGTCATTTTGTCCCCCATGCAAACACTTTTTCTTTACTTGACGTTGTACACAATAGAATTCAGCGAGGATAAGGTTTGTGGGAGGATTTTAAAGCTTTAAATTCCATAGTCACGATATCCTCAACACCCTGCCTTTTAATAATGCGATCAATTGCCAAACCTTCTGAATAAGTCATGAACTATTGAATCTGAAGTTCTGATAGAACCTTTATTATTAGTCAAAAGAGAACAGTAATTACAACTGTATTAATGATTTCACTTCAAAATCTGTCTAAAATCTTCCTTCTTCCAAGGCCAAATCATATTTTGCATAGGGTGATGCTGGGTCTCCTTCAGCTAGTTCTGAAAAGGATTTGCTGAGTAATTGGAGGGATTGATAAGGATTAATGGGGAAGTCTGAGATCAATATCATTTCCAGCTCATTTCCAGCACCGCAGTTATTCTTCAGAGTAAAGCTCTGAATAATTCATCTTAATTGTAAATTGATGTATTGTAAGGAAAAGGAATAAAACTTAGTGATGACAGGAAATCCTTGGTAATTCTAGGTTTGGGAAAGTCACAATTACTTTGTTACTCAGTCACTTGTGTTTGCTTTGAGTTAATGAAGCTACAGCTTCATGCTAACAACTTCCAGCTATAGTCAGAATTCAAAGCTTCAAAGCTGAGCCCAACCCCTGAAAAACAGACCTATAAAGAGGATTATCTGAATATTTTTATCTATATAGTGTATTTTATCAGTATAGTGTGGTTCATAAAATGATTTATTTTAATGCAATGCCAGATCTTACTTACTGACAGTATTAATAATAATGCCACTTGAATTTGCAAAGCTAATCTGGATAACTACTTGCGTATTTTATTAAACTAAATAATAATAACATTAAGACACAGACAGAATGAGAATGCTTAGTATCTTCTTCTTCGTCTCGCTTGTCTTTATTTTCCCATTTGTCACTGCTTTTCATTACTGCTGACATGCCTGTCCATCAAATCTTAAACCTTGAGAGCTAAGGAGATTGTCTTTTTTTTAATTTATTTATTTCTGATAATAAATTATTTAAATTATTTTTTCCCCATATTTGCATTAAGTGTCATAAAGCAAAAGCGTGGTTGTGCAGTGGTGTTGCAGCTGTAATAACTCACAGGTAACTGGCAAAGTATACTTTGGGTGGCTTTAAAAGTGCGCAAGAATATATGCAATCAGTGAAGCAGAGTTCAATGAAACGTAGAACCTTTGATTCACTTAGCTTTGTGTCAAAAAGCTCCAACATGACAGGATTTGATTTACAGTTCTGCAGAAAATCCTGAGTGGAGGGAGAGCTGACAGCTACCCATACATATAAATAGGGCACACAAACTGTAATCATGGGATTCACAAATCATAGATTCTTATGTTGCTGTCAATACATTTGTGCACTGTATATTTGCACAGTGTAGGCCTACTGCATGAGCCTGCTCAAGGACTTTTACTTATCTACTTTTAGACAGGGCCCATTTGACATGTGTTGTGCTTTAATCTGCAGCTTTTTACATTCAACTTAAAAAGAGTGTTTTCAGTTGCAGACAATATGTATGGTAAATAGACCAAGCAAAGTCTACACACTGTCCTCATGAGCACTTTTCTGGGTGTCTGTTCTAGTTTAACCTTATGAAGAGTCGAGACTTTAGTTCAAATCTTTTAATTTATTCACAGAATAAGATGTTATGTCATCGCACAGTCTAAGGCAAGAGCTGGCACAGGAACACATACACACATTCATAAATATCAATACATGCACATTCACACAAACATCAATGTGCATTTACACAGAAAGACACGCACACTCACATGCATTTCGTTGCATTTATAAAGGTGAGTAAGCAGCCACCTGTCTTCTCCACAGATCTCAGGTATCCGCCAACTTGGCGGTCCACAGCAGATGGAAACTAAGGCTTCCACAGGCTCAGTCCAACTGGGTTTATGAAAGCGCCATAGATCAAAAGCAAATGTCTGGAGATATCTCTGGAAGAGCAGACAAAGAAAATAAAGTATTTTAAAAAGCAGATAATTCAACACATGTAGCCCGGGGCTGAACCTGTTGTACTCAGATTCAGATCCAAACCCAAACGCAAAGCCATAGCATTCCAAACCTCAAGTGTCAGCTTCCGAACAGCATTGCCTTCGTGAGATATGTTCTCAGAATTTTGGCTTCCTTAATTTAATTTAAAAAGCTGCCTTTCAGTAGACAGCACTCAAGTCCTCAAAACCTCAAAAGAGCACTGCAGCACACAAGCAATGTCAGCTAGTGACAAAGCAGCCTGCAGCATGCAAAATGTAGTAAACAAGACAAAGCTTGCAAAAACACGGATATGATCCTTGAACATGGCTATAAAAGATGCATGAGTAAAGAGAGTGAAACAATGAGCTCACCTGTCTGTAACCTCAGAAAACCGCAGAAACAGACAGTTAAAGGGATTCACCACCCATGGTCCAGTTCACAAGCTATGCATCTCAGTTTCCAACATGAAACAGAGCGGACTTCTGGCGAGAGGCGGGGTACACCCTGGACTGGTAGCCAGTCAATCGCAGGGTCGACACATAAAGACAGACACTCTCACACTCACACCTAAGGGCAATGTAGAGTGGCCAATTAACCTAATGAGCATGTGTATGGCATTGAGGGAGGAAGCACCCGGAGAGGTACCCGGAGAAAACCTATGTAGGCACAGGGAGAACATGCAAACTCCACACAGAAAGGCCCACACTCCTTGCAGTGAGGTGGCAGCGTTGACCACTGCACCACCGTGCCACCCTTCTGAGCACTTAATATAAATATTAATGTTCTGGTATATTATTTTCCTTTTCTGTAAATATTAGTAAAACAAATCACGATCCTATACACGATTAATTCTGCTCCCCTGGTCTATGTCTGCAGACTGATGTCGGACAATGTGTGACTGGACTCTGGGAAAAGGACAGGTGTTACATCTATAGCTGCTGGGCGATGACTCATAGTCTGTCCACCAAGAATTCCAAAACCTTTAAGACCCAGCAAGCTTCACTGTGGACTTGCATATATCTCCATTTAATATTACACTGTTTCTGTGTGGCTAAAAATATTTGCTGATTTAATGCTTGCTAATGTGGTTAAGATAGTGGCTAGCAGAAAGGAGAGAGAGATAAATTGGGAATATAATTATCTGACCAGCCATTGTTTGGTGACTATAAACTGTGACAGCTCTTGCAATGCTGACTGAGTTTTAATGTCAGGTATGCAGTCGTGATTTGGATCATTAGGCAAACTAAGGAGCTTAGGCTAACAGCCAGGTGAGAGGCTTAAGCTAAGCTGGTTAGAGGTTTTGCCATTGAGTAAGTCAAAGGCAAACCATGCTTGGCACTGTACGTCAGGGTGTCTCACCATGAGAATGCCAATTTTTCCAGCAGTATGAGTGGTGTCCAAGTGCTTACAGTTTTACTAGACTGCACATACCACCAGCACAGGAATATACATGTGACAGAATGTTCCTTTTCTTTCCTGTCTTTTAAAAGGTGTATGACTACAAAAGCTGGTCTTTGTATGAGTCCTGGCCCTCTGGCTCCCAGCATTCAAATAAATAAAACATAAATATCCATTGTGAAAAAGGCATGGAACATAAGCCTCAAAACAAAGCACTCATCTGCTGCTGTCAAGCTTGATGGGCAATGTCTTTTTCTGTTTTCTGCTCTGGTTCGTTTGTCTTTTCTAAGAGCTTGTGTTCCTCTTCCTTCAGGAAAATTGTCTCTGTCACAAGCACAGGCATGGATGAAAAATGCAGTCACAGGTTTAATGCAGGATTCACGTCAGTCTTTACATTAAAGAAGCACTCATCGACCCGTACTGACAGGGTTGAGCAGGGAAGTGTTGTGGATGGAGGATGAGTGGTTTTGCTGTAGACAGAGAGGGTGTCAGGCGAGCACAGACAGGTCATTTCCCATCCACGTAGGGGGCCAGAGCTGCAGACTCAGCAGTCCTGGATTCAGATGATGATGACAGCTATGGATGCACCCGGTTGGTTCTTCCACAAGGCCATTCTTCCTCATCAGCTTCTCAGAGGGAGAGTTCAGCCGAGTCAGCACAACACAGATAAAAATGTCGCTGTGTGGCCTCTTCTCTGTACTTTGCTCTTGCATTCTTCTCTGTGGAGCAAAAGAAATTGTGCATTTGAGAGAAAGATAGAGAGAGCACAGGAATAAAAGACAAAGACGAAGTGGGAAAGAACTGAGAGGCTATCCTTGTGGGACATTCTCACTCTGTCTCCATCTCCCTCTCTTGCAGCTCCTGTTGCTCATCAACATGGAGGAGTGCATCTCTGATTCTGAGTCCCGACATTAAATTGCATTTCCAATTTTCTTTAACAATATTTTCAACAAATGCTGGTCACAGCATGCTACAGTAATGGAATCCAAATGATAGTGAACCTTATATTTCAAGGAATGCACTGGGGAATTCAAAGGTCTCAGCATGAGCAACAGCTCATTTTGTCACACGAACGCATTCACTTTACAAAAGCTCTTTGGTGAGAGTTCTTTTATCATGCTCTTTCACTAAATATGCATGGGATGTTTTAAACTTTTGATTCAGTATAGCTCTGACTAGGTCATGGAGAGATACCATCATGGAGAAAAAATAAATATACCTCTTCAGTTTCTTAACATTTTGACAGGGAGATGTTATTAAAAGATGTAATTGTAATTTAAAGGTGAAATACATTTTTTTTCTTCAGGTATGTAAGATGCAATCTCCCAAGAGATGTCCAACTATACAATATATAATTGCCATGAAGACTCATATGATTGAGCCAGGTTGAACTTTAACAGCCTGAACAATTCAGAGGAGTTTTCTGTCAGTCTCAAATTCTCCTCCAACTAAAAAGGTAAGTTTATGTACTGAAATAGATGCAAAAGCTCACAGTGCCCGAATGCATGTGAGGAACATCAGTGAAATTAGTCCCGCTGTCACTCAGACATCAAAGATAATGCCCATGTTGCGCCAGATTTAGAAACTTTTCTCAGTTTGAAACAAAACAGTTCTTAACGGTTCAGAAACAAGCATTTAAACCAGACAAAAAAGATGGAAAGAATAAACAGTACAGGAACTGCACAGCCAAAACCACCAACACAACGAATAAGTTAATGAAATTGTGTGAGTAGTGTTGAGAATACTTTTAAATGACAGGAAATAAAGACTCTTAGCCTTGATTTGCTTTGTGATAGAAATGAGGGGTTGATTGTATCAGTGATTGTTCTATTTTTCCTTCTCTTAACTAGCTTGATAGACTTAAATAGACATGAATCCACAACATGAATTCACCATTCTGCTATCCTACTTTCCTCTCTACTTTTCTCAATTTTCCTACCAATCTCTTCTTCATTCTCCTCCGTTCCAGTCTTCTTGGCCTCCTATGATCTGTAGTCTCCTGTGTAGCTCTGTGTTTGTTCTGGCCCGCTAGCAAGAGCGGCATCACAGAACAGGGTTCCACCAGTTAGAAGTGAATGATGTTGGCTCAGTATTGACTGAGCCCGTCACACACTCTGATGACTCATGTTAAAGCGCTTTTTGACTAAAAGGATTTGTAAAAGACGTGTCACTCACAGATCGTTTTCCATTCCTCCATTCCCCGTGGTGGGCCTCTTTGGACAGCCAAGAAGAACAGTCAAACCGTTATCTTTTCACTCTTGACTTATTGACAGAATGCTGGAAGAAGGCTAAATGGAGGTTAGCCAATTACAGCTATTAAGGTCAAGCACATAAATATACACTTCTCTGACATGGTGATTGGCAGTGTGAGGGCCAGGCTTTTTTCCCTACTGGCATCACATAGAGATCAAAGCGACTCATACAGTGTGTGGAGCTCAGGGAGAGCAGTTGGCGGTGGACAAGTAAGAGCGGTGAAGCCCATTTATAAAAACTTATATTTAAATATATATACATTTATATATTTGCTTTTGAGTAAAACAGCTGTGATGTGATTGAATGTTGCTCCCACATTTCTTGAGTTAGTTCCAATGGTATTCAGCATCTGTATGATATTCACTAATCTGAAAAATACTGCAGGTTAGAAATGCAAATTGTTCACTGCATAACCTTGTTATCGATTTAACTCCATCCAGGTTGCACTGTTCGTACAGTAAGAAAAAAAGAAAGATTTATGGTAAAGTTAGGCAAACAATACTGAAAACAGGTCATTTGTCAGTGGCTTGGTAAAATGTCTATATGGCCAGGCTAACACTGACTCTTGATGAATGATGAATAAGACAATAAAAATCTGAAATCGGTGCAGTCTATGTGATGTGTTCTTGGTGTCTCTAGGTCAGATCCATGGGAGGTAGCAAAATTGATTTGTGACACTGGGGCTTGAGCATTTTCAGATTGATTTTTTTTTTCACACTTTGCTCAGAGCCAGTACCCTGCTTTGTTGCCTGAACATCCACTTGAAAACAAATTGCATGTTTGCATCTATGAATTCATTGGAAAATCACAAGTTGTCCATCTGCATAGATGCATAGACCAATCAAATTGCTGCGGTTTCATTAAATAGTAATAATTGAATAAATCATTAATGTCTGCATCCTATAGGAGGCAGGCAGCAACCTTTGAACAGCTCAGTCTTCACCTGCTCATCTAAATGATTAGCATGAGCACATGTTTTGACCTGCACTTTAGTTTGTTAGTCACTAAACAAAGAAGATTGTTTTGCTAATGTCAGTCTGCAGTATAGATATCTAATTTGCTGCACATTAAACAGCCAGTAAACTTTTAAGCAAATACTTTGGTTTTTGTTTATTTGGCTTGAGTGTTCCTAACTCTTCAAAACCACTGCTAACAACATGAGGCAACACTGCCCAAGGCTACAACTCGAGTTTGTTTACTTTTTTCTCTCATTCTCTTTCTAAAGCTCAGCCTGAAAAAAAAACAAACAAAAAAACAGCCTAACCCCTCTGACCATATCGCCAAAGACCTTTCTTCTTCTTGTGTTAAATGACTTAAAATTGCAATAATTAAATAAAAAAGTATCCTTCCAAACTGCATGCATCAATTGTGCGACGTAACCATCAAAACAAGTCATCAAGATCACATTAGTAAGAATATGAACAAACTCTCTGGGAAAACACCCAAAACTTACTTGATTAGAGTAGAGAAAATTTACCTTCCAGAGACCCACATTGCCAAATGAAAAAAAAGAGAGCAATTTAAATTTTGCTTTCTTTCACACCTCTGCATCACTTTCTGCAGAGAGTGGGTATGATTGTCAGATGTGGGATGTTACAAAATTAACAAAAGCAGCCTCCCCAATTTTGATGTTGGAAAGTTGTGTGGCTAAGTGGCCTCAAGCACAAAGCACTGAGTTCAACATGCTGATCCTTTAACAACACTATTCCCCTTTTTGCAACTGAGATGCACTCATTATTTTTTACAACCAAAGATTTGGCCTTTAGGCAGCATGGTGGTGCGGTGGTTAGCACTGTCACCTCATAGCAAGAGGGTTTCAGGTTCAAATCCCTATCTGGGCCCTTCTGTGTGAAGTTTGCATGTTCTCCCTGTGCCTGCGTGGGTTTTCTCCGGGTACTCCGGCTTCCTCCCACAATACCAAAAACATGCACATTAGGTTAATTGGCTACTCTAAATTGCCCCTGTGAATGCCTGGTGTGAATGTGAGAGTGTGTGGTTGTCTGTCTTTGTGTGTTGGCCCTGCGAATCACTGGCAACCAGTCCAGGGTGTACCCTGCCTTTCGCCCATAGTTAGCTGGGATAGGCTCCAGCCCCCCTGCGACCCTGATGGATGGATGGATTTTGCCTTTATTAAAATGTAAACACAAGGTCCATTAGTTCGGGAGCTTTTGATTGTATTATACAATCATTCCAGATGGAGTTTGCATAGTTGTCACAGAATTACAAAAAGATCATGATAAGAGAGTGGCATTTCTGAGTTTCTTTTACTGGTGAAGACAATTCAGTAAACTAATGCAGTGAGACACCATTGTCATAAAGAACAAATAAAGGCAAATGACCTTCTCTCATAAGCAGATGGACCATTTTTTAATGAATCAATGTGACTGATAAATGTTACATTATGGGCAGATGGCAGCAGACAAAGTTCTATCAAGCAGAAAATGATACAAGGTATTTCACATAATTGCTACAAACAGATGTTTTGCTTTGTTGTCACCAGCAATGACCTCTTCAGACACATTATCATTAGATGCCAGCTCCTCTGACTGTGGCTGCCATCTTGAATTAGTGACGGCCAAGTGTGCAGAGGGCCTTCCTGTCTCCCTGTCATCTCTATGGAGACAGAGGAAGTGGATCTCGCCCACAGCTTGTGCCCACATTTCACATCTACTCAGCTTCACACCACACCATTCCTGTAGGCTGCTGCAGAGCACGATTCTGCACATGAAGCCAAGCAGACTTAATAAACATGATCAACTCGCCCATCCTTCTCCATTTAGGGCTTTAAAAGTCTTCAGATAGTCTAAGTGCAGCGTGGGCGGCAGTTTGGTTGAATATGACAAGATAAAATGATGCATAAGTGCATACAAGCAAATTTGTCATTCAAATTTAAGTGTAGTCCACCAAACATGTCTTAAGCTGCTACCTGGCATGTAGACTGTAGAGCTGCTTGTTTCAGCTCTCAGCATGTCCACTACAGCACTGACAAAAGAAACCAATAAAGTTATGGACTTGGAATAAAGCTTCATTAAAGTTTACTTTTTTTTCAGCAGAGAAAACACTATACTCCAGTCTGAAAATGATGGGAGAAAAGAATTAACTGCAAGAAGATGCCTTGCAATTAGTGTGTGACAAAGTGATAAAACTGCACATAAAAGTGTGTTTTCAAACAGTATGTTAATTTAACTATGCTGATGAATGTAATAAAGCTCTGTGAATAATTATGTTTATCACACATGAAAATTCTGGGTTGACTTCATTTAAATGTATTTTAAAACATTTATTTAAATGTATTTATATAGATTTACTTTTTTCCTTTGCACTTAGATGAAACAGAAAAAGGCAACAAAGTATTATTAGAACTAAATATGACAGGCTGCGTATGGCACTGCAACGAGGAGAGCAAACGTAAAAAAGATTACTGTTCTGACAAGCGCTGTTTGATACAAGTCAAAGCAACATGAGATTGATGGACTGATGGAGGCAGTCAGTCCGCATATTAATCATGACATTTAATGTCCCTCTGTTTGAGATAGCTTTCTCTACTGTCACTGTCAAGGAAGTTCAGCTCCTTTCCGAAGGAGAGTTTATGCTGTATGACATTTGAAGTCAGCTAGATAGGTAAATTCAGGTGGAAAAGGCTTAATGGCAAAGTAAGTGGGTGAAATATGAACTGTGCAGGAATGGGGAGCTCACCTCTTGCCAGGGAGGTTATGATTATGTAAATGTTTGCAAAAGAAGTGGTAATATGGTTTTGATATCTTTAAAGGGTTGGGTTGTATAAATGTTGATATGTGAAAAAAAAATGTAATAAATGGATGGGGTGAGTGCAGGACAAAAGAGTCAACAGATAGTGAAAGACAAGCAGGCAGGAAAATAGCCTGTTCATGGAATGTGCAACTTATACTATATACTACAGGCTAAAACTGCAAACATTTTTGGTTTCATGGTTCTATAGCTTTGTCCATTTTTTCAGTCCACACAAAATCCCACCTCATCTCCTGTATAAAATCAATTACACCTCTCACTGGAATCCATATGTGCTACGGAGGAAACTTAATTATGGGAACAGTATACCAAAACCTGTTTGTAATGTCAATCATTCACCTCCTGTAACAATTCAGCTGGCTCCAGAATGTCTGTAGCTTTCTGCATTTTGTGGGGAACATCAGCTCTATTCCATTTAGGTCTGCAACAGTTACTGTACAACAGACAAATATTCATATGGGAAGGAAAAGGGGAATGTACTGAAACATAAAAAAATCTTCCATCCACTGAAAACTTTGATTAGATTACAGCACATCATGACTAAATACATAATTTTGAGGGATTCTGGGGATTATTTTCACCAAACAAAAGTTATCCTTACATTTGGTAAAGATATACTTATATCTATATATCTTATATCTATATTATATATCAAGCTTTTAATGTGATCTTCCAAAATCATTTACATCCATGTTTACTTGCTAGCAGTCTTTTATTTTTCCTTTGCCTTTGCTGGTGCATTGCTGTGCGCTGTGGCTTGTTACTGCAACATGCAGATCAACCGAGTAGTGTGAAACCATTGGCAGGATGGTGTATCACATCAACCTTGTGCGAACTTGTCTACAAGATAAAATGGTGACCCCACTGATAGAGAAACAAATCCCATTTGGTAAAAGCAATCTTTTATCTGTTTGTCACACCATCGTTAGAGGTTTACATCTCTTACTGACAACTATGTCAGCTTACGATGGTCCTCAGCACCAGACGTAAAACAACAGCAATAAGATAAGAGCAAGCTGTAAACAGAAGTTGCATATATAGTCATACTTCAGTGTTGGAAAAATGGGGCAAATTGGAACATCTGAGCATTTAGTCTGTGTAGATTCTCAGTGATCTTGTGTAGAAGAGTTTCAGTTGGGGCAACTGGACTTCAATTTCCTCCTAAAGTCAAATTAAGCAGTGTCGTACATGCAATCCAGGACTGCAATGACCTGTGCATTGGGGAGACCAAACAACCACCCCACAAGCGTGTGGCCCAACACAGGAGGGCTAACCCCACTGGCCAGATTTCTGCAGTCCGTCTCCAACTTAAGGAGAAGGGGTATTCATTTCAGTACAATAATGTTCACATCTTGGACAGTGAAGACAGATGATTTGAGAGAGGGGTGAAGGAAGCCATCTATGTCTACTTGGAACAACCTTCCCTCAACAGAGGTGCCCCCTTGCAGTCATGTGTTGGCAGGATGGGTCTACTGTCTAGGTTTAATACATGGGGCCCCCAACCAGTTAGTCAAAAGTGAAGAAGCCTTTTGGATGAGAGGTGATACATCTTCACTTTTAAACTGAAAAGTGCTCCAGTTGCCCCATCTTAAACTCTTCTACGCACCTGAGCATTTAGAAATAGTCAGTAGAGATTTAAATTTAACACAGGACAGGTTGTAAACATTTTTATGGACCTACTGGGTCACTGCTGGAAACTGGGCCAGCACTGCAACCATGTTAGCTTTCAGGGTTACATAGGGCAAGGTAAGTCAGTATTCAATATTCAAAGTGTCCCGCCCCTTTAACAGGAAATTTTAATTAATCTCAGAAATACACATTCTATTAAGCATTAGGCAGGACCCACAGTGCTGCTGTTGTGCTGTCACTGCTTTTGATTTGTAATTCCATAAAGAGTAAAGTAGAATCACAGTGCATCATTATATCATATTTACTTTAAATGTCATTCTAAATGTCAGGCCAAACTGATCTTTGAGTGTTTTACAACCAATTTGAAATAAACTGGTCTTGAGGAGAAGAAGAAAAAAAGAAATAAAAACAGGACAACCTCCTTTATATACAAAATGTCCTTGTAGATAAACCAGTCTCATAACACCTCTCATGGCCCTGACAGACACAGGCAAACCGAACTGCTTTTGTCAAGGCCCCGACATCTCTTTGTATGTAATTATTCATCGTCATACCACGTGCTATCTTCATTGTCATCTTTTTTGCCAGCCCGCGTGTCATCTTATCGTCCTCAGCCTCTGTGAACCGTTTCCTCAGCCCAGCTTTTTCTGAGCGCAGTGGGGAGTGGATATCTCAAACTTGCCTTGTTAAACACAAAATAGAAGACAGGCCACAGAAAGGCTGAGTGTCAGAGCCACTGTCTTTGTTCAGCAAATACCATCAGTATATATTTAAAAAAAAATAAAAAATCCATGTTTGTGCAGAAGAAGATATGCAGACAGAATGTGAAACAGGAGAAATGAAAAGGTGGGAAGCAAGTTGTCTTATGGTAATTGCTCAAATGACTGATGTTGTTCTTTCTGGGAAGACTTAAGAAAAGAGGATTAAAAATATAAATCTGACATTTTTGAAAAGTCAATGCATATCGCAACTCTTTAGTTCTAACCTGTCAGAAGATTTCCACGTACTTATAACATCACGACTGGTTCAAATAGAATCTTCAAGTGGTTTATTTCATGTCTAACAAAAGGTGTTATGTAAATGAACAGGTTTACCAGGTTTTGGGGAGTGATGCAAGATAAAAATGCAATACAAAGGGATGATAAAAATATGATAATAACACAATGCCTTGTTTTCTTTGAATACTTTTTATTTCCATGACACTTATATTTATTATTTACATAAGCCTCTCCAAGACCTCTTTATTCATGCTTTTCTATGCTGTTTTGCCCCTTTGCCCCAGCAATGAGTAACTCTTGTTCAATTTGAACAATATTTGTTTTTTTAGCAAGTATTGCTACTCTTCTTTTTACTTTGTGTTCTCTTTTGCTGTATCCCAAATCTGACAGCTGCTTAGAGAAAGAGCACAAATCTTTACTCTTTCTGTGCGTGTGTGAGTGTGTGCAGGAATGTAAACATGTGCATATATACATAGACCAGACAGAAGCATGATTGTGTTATCAGTTAGACAAGCTAAGAATAAATAGCTGTAAAGTATCAGGAGTGGGAGGTGCATGATGCTGGCGTGCCACATCCATTCACCCGGCTCTGCAGATGACGTCGTCCCCAAAGGCAAAATCTTGACACTGCACGTCGCTGAGTCACGGGGCAGAAGGCCACAGTGCAATGGTATCGCTACTTCCTCACTATATCACACACATGCATGGAAATATTGGGGTTTAGTAATGAAGTAAATTGCAAGTATAAGTTGGATAATTATATACAAGCAAAGTAAATTCCATAATTATTTCATCTGAAATATATCCAGAGATAATGATTGATGTCAGATGACAAGGTTGGGTGGTAACTCATTACTTGAGTAAATGTAATATAAGCACCAAAATTGTATTAGTGACACATTAATTCATTACTGCTCATAGTAATATAATGCTGCAGTACTTTTATAATGCATTACTCATTACAACACTTCTGTGGCTCCATATTTTTCCATTCATAGTAAAATGTAATTTAGCCTTATTTATTTTTTTCATCATTCTAGATAGATGGATAGATAGATAGATGGATAGATAGATAGATAGATAGATAGATAGATACTTCATTGATGCCGAGGGAAATTCAATAATTCTGAAGAACATGGTTGTCTTGTCTCAATAAACTTTATTGGAAATGTTACTTGACACTGCCCATCCTAATCCACACAGTCTCAGTGTAGTATAGTATAGAATTTGCAGGTTCTGGAGGGCCATAAAGGTTTAATTCCGCTTGACATATTAGTGTCTATGCGCACTCAAAATATATTGTTTGTTCCTGCTGCTAGAGCATTTTAATCACCAGAGAAATACAAGCACCAAATTTTAAGAAAAAGAAGAATGGTTAAAGAGAATGATTACATGGAAAACTTTGTTTTTAAAATCTAACTTTTACCTACATTTTTGTAATAATGCTTTTCAATTTAATTTAATAATTTAACATTTGAGAACTATGATCTTTTTAAATGATCAAGACCAAAAGTGAAAATCTCTACCATTTTTTATTCAGAGCACTGGGGAAGGAAGGTCATGTGTTTCAGGACTTGGTTTATTGGTTTATCTACTCTCTGAAAAGTAAATTTCACAAAGTCAATAGAGAGAGAGAGAGAGAGAGAGAGAGAGAGAAGTCATTGTTTGTTTGTTGCCATTGCTTGTATGTTTGCCATCATGGTGTACTGCTGGGATGTACCCATTGTGATGTATGATTGTGATTTCCAAGGTGCACATAGTATGAAACAACCAGTGATTGATTTCCCCTTGCACAAGGAGAATGACAGTAGGAAGATTATCAGTTTGTTTTTCCAGTCCCTCTCTCTTCACAGGTAATTTTCATGTTGTAAATGGAGGTATCGATTCGTGCTCTGTTCTGTTTGTCCTCAGCTCAGTTTATCATCTAAGGAGAAAACAGCAAAGCAAACTTGCACAAGTTTGTCTTAATGGGGGAATGTGATCAATGGCTCCAACATGATGTGCTGTTTTCTCAGGGATGTCTGTTATACAGTACATTTGTGCTTTAATTTGAATTCCATACTACTTATTTTGCATTTTAATAAATAATTCTCTGTCAAAACAGCAAAGAGTGCAGCAAACCTGTAGTGATTTCACATTTCAAATTCAGATTCAAGTTAAATGAACCTCACCCACAGCCCGTTCAGTATTCATTTGCTGTCACTGTATCAGATATTGTGTTCATTGCCAAGTGCTGTTGTATTAAATCAGTTTTTAAATTACATATAGGCTTCCATTCAAAGATGATTACATGTTGGTTTGTCAACATGTGCTAACTCTCTCACGCATGCATTCATTTGTGTATACAAAAAATACTGACAGCCAACCTCTGCTGACATGCCTCCACCATTTGCATGAACCTCCCTTAAATACAGATGAAAAAGCACACCATGCAAGCACTGGGTAGAAGCCTAGTAAATCTAGCCCTGACTTTTTGTAGCATGCCAACTGTGTCTCCCAGGAATTATGTTCATATGCTCCTAATTTAAATCAGCAAGCCATTTTGGGGGAAACAATGCCTGAACTGATTGCAGAGGGAGACCTTTGTGTGTATAACCTCCATATTTTCAGTTCATCTCAGCTGCTAATTGTCAAGTAAAACAAAATGTCCCCCAAAAGTTCTCATTTCACTGCTTGTCAACTAGTTTTAGTAAATTGATTATCAGGTCAATTAGGACATGCATAACTCATCCCTTTATTATATCACTATGGTAAAATGTCACACCTGCAATTTTCTTTTCTTTTCCTTTCAGTGAACATAAATCAACATTGTAAATCCTATAATCTGCTTCTTATTGCATATCTTTCAAAACAGATTAGTCAACATGGATTAGATGTCTAAATGTAAAAAAAAAACAAAACAACAAAAAAGCAATGACTGTCCAGCTCACTTACAATGGAGGTCGGCAGGAGGTTGGCAGTCTGATTATAAATATAATAATCCTTTATTAAATCATAGATAAAACAGTGCATTTCAGCTCTTTGTGAGGGTATGAATATGAATTACAAGTATAATGAACTTAATTTTGAGGAGGGTGAATTGGCTCTGTCCCATTTCATTCTGTCCTGTCTCTCACCGATTGCTACTGCTGCTGACTCCTTATTCTCATTTTTTCCCCCATCTTACTATCCTCTGCCAGCATGACTTTTGCCCTCTCCTTTGTTCCTTACATCCTGCACTGCCTGTTTCATCTCATTCAACTCCTTTTCATCTGTTTGCCCTGTCCTGATCTACTGCATAGCCCTGTAGTGTGACTGACACATGAACACTTCCTTGGACTGACACTTGACTTTACGGTACTACACCTACAGTTACATCAAAGCTATTTATTTTAGCTACAGTTATAAAGAAGTCTGACGTTAAACAAAAAAGAGCCTCCTGGATGCCAGTGAGTTCATCAATAAAACACTGGAATTTTGTCTGCTACGTACATGCAGTGTTTCCCTCGATAGGTAACATCCATTTTAAATTCAGAGATGAGCTATTGCACATCAAAGACAGCAGTTTTGTTTAACAACCCTTTAATGCTCAACCCCTTGGAAACCTCATATTTTTAAGGTGTCAGTTGCACTATATATCCTGTAAAGCATATATATGTTCATGTTCATTTTCACAGCACTAGCAGTCCATAAAAATCTCCACATTGCAAGCAACAGCAGTGTGTGGTAAAAGGTGAATGTCATTGTTATCTACCAAATGTACATCGATTTATGAAGATTATTAAGACCATGTTTTGGTTACATAAGATAAAGCAATAAAGGTGCTTCGTTTTCTGGTAAAGTAAAGTGCTTAGTTTCCTCTGGCAACCATGTTTCTGCACTTGCATTGAAAGAAACAGAGAAGTAAAAATGATCTTGCATGCACATCAGCTGCCTACTGCAAGACGTGTTAAAAATGTGTTCAGAAAGCAGTGAACAATACCAGAAGATGGTATAAACTGAGGGAGAGCGGTTAGCCAACAGACTGTAATATCATGCTTGAGTAAAGATGCTGTGGTCAGAGCAGTCAGTGGAGGACAAGAAGAGAAAAGCAGCACTGGTGACATTATTTGTTGAACCAGTGATCTCTGCAAGACTTTGTGAAATGCTCAGGGATGTACTTTACTGCGGCATGCCTCAAACCATGGGGGTTTGTAACTGCACATTCATCCCACCTTGAATAGAGCAATTAACTGATGTGCAAAAAGTTGACCTTAATATTTACAACAACACATTGAGGTCCCTTCTTGAGCAAGAAAAATTGCATTATTTTTAGGATATTGATTCCTCCAATGAGGAAAATTGCCATTGACATCCATCTCTGTACTCATTTAGTTGCTGTTAAGATATGGCAGCTCTTTTTTATCCATATAACATTAATATTAGACATCAAATTTGTTCTACAAAAAGAAAATCAGTTTTATGTGATGCTACTTTTTATATGATCTGTTTGCAGTATCACTTTATTGTAAACATACAAATTAACAATGTATCTTTGCCTAAATTACTCAAGAATGAAAGTTCAATATAATTTGGGCATAAACATTCAACAGATGCACTCATAGAGTATAAGCAGTAAATATTCTGTAGCTCTCCATTCATACTAAAGTCACACTCAGATTTGCTGCTGAACACATGGTCCATCGCAGCTGCATTTAACTGATAAGGCACTTAAGGAACAAACCTGATGGCAGCATTGAGACCAAAGACCAGTAAAATAGATTGACTGTATAAATCCCATGTGGAGCTTTCCATATCTTAATAGACCAGCGAGAGGGCAATGATTTACTACACAACAAGCTATAGTGGTATGTTGATGCTGTGTGTGTTTGGTGCATGTTTGTGTGTTTGCCAAGCTCAGGATTTTCCTGTGCAGTACGTCACATTACTTTTCCTGAGTTAAAATACAGCTTGTTCATCTGCACATCTGCTCAGAGCAACAGAAGGACCTTGGGAGAAACCAAATGAGGTTGTCTGCTCAATCGCCGCTCAGTCGCCGCTCTCCACCCGCTCACACATTGCAAACCACAAAACTATTCGCTGTTTACACCCTAATCCAATCAACACCTAAATCCAACAGCCAATCCAAATGAAAGTGACATTACAGTTGATGGATCAACTGTAGGCTGGATTTGATGTGCTCTAAACATGCAGAGATGGAAATTTTACCCATTTTCCAAACACTGCAGTTGTAGATCTGTTCTCTAATGTTATTTAAAACCAGACAGTCTGGATCCTCCACACAGTTAGTTGAATTTTGCAGCTATTCACGTTCACCCAAGGATGAACACTACTGACTTTAGTGACCCCTTGTCCTTTTTACTAGCATCTTTAGCAGGTCAAACGTTGCACAGACATTGATGGTGCAGTGCAGTCGAGTCCTAATGACTTTGATGAGCCCTATGATTTAACATCTAATTCCACCATTACCTTGACATTTTTGTGAGTTTGAATGAAATGTCTCAGCATGGAATTCTCAGTGTATTTTAGCATGATGATGCTAACATTTAGCTCAAAGTTCTGCTGTGCCCAAATACAGCCTAACAAACCTGCTAGCATGGTTGTAGACTTGTATTGTTGTTGTTGTACAGATGGAAAATCCATCCACACCAATTTACCTATCAGGATCACATGTGGGGGGCTGGAGCCCATCCCAGCTGACAACAGGCGAGAAGCCGGGTACACCTGACTGGTCGGAAGTCAATCACAGGTCTGACACACAAAGACAGACAATCACGCACACTTACACCTAGGGACAATTTGATATATCCAGTTAACCTAATGTGCATGTTTTTGGGATTGTGAAAAGCTGGAGTACCCACGCAGGCACAGGGATAACATGCAAACTTCACACAGAAGGGTCCAGACCAGACCCTCTCGCTGTGAGGCGACAGTACTAACCACCACATCACCATTCTGACCTCAGATAGAACATGTCATTTACAAATGTCTTCAAATCTCAAATCAGAGATCGCCTTCTACCTGTAAAGGTGAAATGAATGTGCGGGTTGGCTTACTTAGAATTATACTTAATGTAATTACATGATTCAGCTTTAGCTTTATTTGATTAGGCTATACATCAAAAAGCTTGAGAATAAAGTCATATTAAAAAAAATAAAAATAAAATACAATCGCAATTTGCATGCTCAGCAGGAGTTAACCTGAAGGAGCCAGATTAAAAATTAATCAAAAAATAAATGAATAAAACATGGTTTCATATTACTCATGTGGCTGTTACCCAAGAGAATCTGTCCTGATTTTCTGAGACCTTTGATCTGCGATTACACAGGGACTGTTGAGGAGAGCAATAAGTGTTTGGCCTGGAAGAGCTTGTGGTGCAGCTTGAGGTGGTCCGGGCCTCTGAAGTAAATGCTGCTGCTGAATTTACTGAAAGGAATCTACTGAAAATGTAGAACTTAAGTGTACAGAATATAAGCTGCTGGACCTAAATAATCAGCAAAACAGCTACTAAGCATTAGGCTGTGTGGAATATTCGAGTGTTTAGATGAAGAAGGATCATGAAAACTTAAAATCATTTTGTATTCCCTCTGTTTGTTGTTTTTCAGTTAGAAAATGATTTGTTTTCTTACTTTTGTCTTCTTCTATTGTTACAAAGATAAGAATATATACAGCTGGCAATGAAAGTCACACTATGTAGACAATAGTATAGGGACACCCGACCATTACACCAGTTGCTGACACTGCATTCTAAGTGCATGGATATTGGTGTGGTCCCCCCTTTGAGGCTGTGGCAGCGTCAACTCTTCTGGGAAGACTTTCCGTGGACTTTCCGTGTGTTTCTGTGCATATATTGCCCATTCATACAGTGGAGCATTCATAAGGTTGAGCGCTGGTGTTGGACGGGAGGCCTGGCTCATGGTCTCTGTTTCGGTTTGTCTGGGGGTGTTGAGGCTGGGACTATGTGCTAGCTCGTCAGATTCTCGCACGCTACTTATGACATGACTTATCTGACCACGTCTTTGTGGACCTTGCTCTGTGTGCTTGGGGACAGTCGTGCTGCGGTGTAGGGGGTGGAGGCATACCATTGTCCAAAATGTCTTGAAATGCTGAAGCATTTAGATTTCCCTTCACTGGAAGTAAGGGGCCAAGCCCACCCCCTGAAAGCCCCTTTTTTTAACTCATGACAATGTTGGATTAAAATCAGTAATAATAATGAAACAGGAAATAAATAAATAAAGCAATCCTTATCCTAAAACAGTCCTGTATTTCGGTTCCATGACAAGGGTTCTGAGGGTAAAAACACTGAAACAGATGTAGCACACATTCTCACACAGCCCTGGGCTTAACAGCTCACTGTACTTTAGAAAGATATCACCTCCCCTCAAACCAAAGGTGTTATACGCAAAATTGCACAATATGTGTGTCACACAGCTTGCCTCGGGACTTCAGACTGAGAGGTGAGATGCCTGCTGGGATCACCTTACGTCACTGCACTTGCCATCCTCAGTGAACTGAATATTTGGAGGAAAATCCTTTCTAATGTAAATAAAGGCATAGATGTCCTCTATATATTTCCCATTTTCTTTTCAATTAGCCTGAAATGAACTTCAAGAGGATTTTCCTTCACCTAAATGTTTCTTCCCTCTTCCTTTCCTCTTTTTTTTCCCCATCAAAAAGCTTTGAATCAATTTCATGCCCTACAAATGCTGTTTACCCTCTTGGGTGTGAAACATCTGCTGTTAGCTCCCACTGCTTCTTGAGCTTTCTTTGCTCTCTGTCTCTCTCTCTCTCTCTCTCTCTCTCTCTCTCTCTCTCTCTCTCTCTCTCTCTCTTTTAAAGGCTTTATAAAGAAGCTTGTCGCAGTTCAGACCTGGTGTGAAAATGGTCGATTGCTCATAATGTGCCTTCAAGCCTTCAAGAATGGGCGGGTGGAGCTTATTCATTTCCTAGTTTCATTGACCAGGGCCACTGCTACAGTCCATTGTTAATTCAACCTATAGTATATTTTGTGCTGTATGGTATCTGTATCTGCTTCTTGTACTCAGTAATTCCTTTGTGTGTTTCTCAAGAAAACTTATGTCCAATGTTCAAAGAGCCTTTACAGTCAATAAAAATGCCCACCATCTGGAAAAGACTTTTATGAAACAATTTTAAAATAAAATTTGTGTTTACGAACATCTAATAAATGTTACGTGAACTTCCCTGCGTCTTGATCTCACACTGTTTTTTTTTTTTTTCCCTCTTGTTAAAGTCGCTGTTAGGAGGCTGTCGCATTTGGAGTGATTTTAAGAAGCCCATAATTACTGATATGCCCCAGGGCTTCAATGCAGTGCCACACTACCAACTGAAAAGCAGCCGCCTATATGAGAGAGCAATCTTTTGAGGAGATTTATCATCTATATTAGATGGTTTTAATGTCCAGTAATCTACAGAAACACAGGCGGACTTGCATCATTTTCGTGTCCAAGCTTAAAGAAATGCGACATGAAATCAAGAAAATCCATATCTCCTTAGCATGTGTTCATTCAGAAACATATTATTAAAAAAGGTTATTTTTAAAGCTTGCAATCACAGTTACAACCTCAGTGGACATTACGGCTACAACATTATTAAAAAGGGAATGAAAATTAGGTTTTTTGCCCTTGTTATCATTTATGCTGTATCTTTGTTCCAAGGTGCAGTTTACCTTTTTCAATCATGACGGTGTTAGTGAAGTGATTTTCTTGCTCATTTCTTTTTGTCTTAGAACACTTAGCATTCTCTGACAAGTTGAAAGGTGGATATTTTCAATTGTGATAGGAAAATGCTCCTCTATTCTCACTGAGAACTGACCTTTTCTGCTCTCAGCTGGAGTTTTCTATTATCTCAGCTGGGGACTACAAGGTTTCAGACCTTCAAGATAAATATTCCTCCAGTTATCACAGCCATTCCATACAGAAAGTTGGTGACCAGGTTTGTATGACATCTTTGTTTCCATGACACTGAAGTTTAAAGTTGTTAGATGCAGAATATTTACTACATATAGCTTTAAACTGTCCACTTTTCACCTATGATTGGTTTAAGCTGCATTTTGTTTTATGCAGCTCATCACTTGTCAGAGGCCGACTCAAGTGAACACTGTCATCTTCCTCAGCTTCCTCTGCCTCTCGTCTTCTTCAACAGCCCCATTTTTGTCAGCCTCAATGGCATTTCTTTAGCTTCAGCAAGATTTCTTCAGTTGGTTAGAGCAGACAGATGGGTCACAAAAAAACAGACTTTCTAATAGGATACTATTGTGGATTTATTGTTGCCAGCTGTTCTTTAAATTTAACCTGGAATTTGCAGTGTGGAGCCTCCTTCATCTTTATGGTTGCTTTCCCTTTAGCTCTGGCAAACCAGACACCACACAAGGTCCTAAACATCCCAAAGTCCTTTTAGTGCCCAAAACTAACCAAACCTTAACCATGGCGTTGTCACATCGTAAAAGTGATTAATTTTTAACTGTGATTTTAGCTTTGGAAGGGACAGTAATGTACTACTCTTCATTAATCTAGGTTGAATTTTATCGTCAGCTGCACTGTGCTCAGTCATAATATCTTAGCATGATATTGATAATAGCTAGAATGGTATATGCATACTGGTTGCATAAGATAAAATTCTATCTAGCATGTTTTTTTTAAAATGATTCGTGTTTCAGAGAGTGTCAGGTCTCAGCATATTATCACTTTCAGAATTTAGATTAAGGTCTGAACCCTCCTATCAGAAAAGGACAAAAGAGTAAAAATAATGCAGAAAAACACTATTGCTGTCGTTCTAGTATTCTAGAGGATTTGGCAGACTTTACAATACGATGCTGATAAAGCCATCACACCATCAGCCCCTCTGAACCATCACTAAACACACACTTTTAATCTTGAAAGATGTATTTGATGAAAAAAAATGCTCACATAAGGCTCACAGTAATCCCAGTGATTACAGCTGTAGTGTGAAACACAGGCGATAATGCTCTTATCCAGTAGATTAAGGTCAGACTATAGATGTTAACATGTGCCAACATATGAAAGTGGGTATGCCAAAAGTGACACATTTTTCTAATGAAAATAATGTTACTAGAAATCATAACTCTAAACATAATAATCTTTGATAAGTGGGACTTAAGTATATAATCCTTTCATTTGTCTGATAAGGAAAATTCTCCTCTGAACTTATAAACCTCCACATATGTCAAGCCGTCAAAAAAAAAAAAAAAAAAAAAAAGTTTTGTTTTGTTTTGGTTTTCATTTTTACCCTTTTCAGAAGAAGAAGTGTTTTACCCTTTGGTGTTATTTTATTGATACAGAATGGTTCATTACAGAATGCTTACTGTGTTATGCTTGTGCTGTGACTGTTGTGCTGGTACATCTAAGGTGGGCTGTTTCAGTTAACCCTTACCTGTGCCATAAACAGGTCACCACTCTGGGGAGGTGATTATTCTCTCGCCTGGTTAATGGTCCTTACTGACAGCACTTAATGAAAATTAATGACCTGCTTTAGGATGCCATGCTCACAAATAGGGCAGCAAATGTATTTTGCTTTAAGATCTCATATTTAGAAGCCAATAACAGTGAATTTAGATACTTACATAGACCGCTATAGATGGATGGGGGGGTTACAAAATCTCATCAACGGATTTGTAGTCCTGTGCCAATGTGCCCCCATGCAGAATAAACGTTCAAAAATAAATCAAACCTCCCTGCGGTAATACCCCAAATTTACTTGATGAAATGAACTCAAGAAAGTATTTCTGTCTAATAATAACAAATTTCAGATCCTAGCCAAACCTCTGATGAACTACCTTGGCACTATTCTTGCTTCATCATCCAGTCATTGGTCGGCCCAGCTGGCTGCAGAGAGAAAGCAACACCGACTGGAAGAGATCCGCCTCAGCCTTAAGCTTGTGAGAATCCTATTAATGAGTATTAATGGATGTCTTGGAAAGCTGTGATCCCTGCAACATGGATGGGATCTGCATCTTCTTAACATGACTAAGTCTCAAAGATTAGGTTTTCCTGGTTTTACAGGTAGGTACCTTTTACTTACTGTCTTTGAGACTTTACTTCATAGTGCACAGCACGCAGTTGATTAGACTGAGCTGTACTAGGTCTGTCACTTTCATGTCAGTGGGTCAGTAGAGAAAGTCAGTCATTTCAAAGTGTTTATTGTCATATGCACAGTAAGGAAACAGGTTTCCCTGTACAATGAAAATCTTACTTTGTTGTTCACACTGAATGCCATTAAACGTTAAGGAATACTGAAAGAACAGAACAATTTAACAAAACATGCAATTTGAGAAGAAAAGTAAACATAAAATATAGAGTAAACATAAAATGTAAACTATGAATGCATGGCATCTGTGCAGCGCAGTAAAAACAAAAAAACACACAAAAACGAAGAAGAAGTCGGCATTCTAGAGCGGAGCGTGCAAACATGTCTGCCTCGGGGGGCGCCATCGAGGTGTCATATGGTGTATGGTGTTTAATGATTGGGTTGATTGCCTTAAGATGAAGTTTGCTACCTGATGGAGGATGCTACCTTACAAACAGGCATCATATGTACCCCAAATATGACCACTGAGTGAGAAAATATGGAAATCACTAATAACACAGTCAGGATTCATCAGGCCCCCCCTCACAGATTCCAGCAAATTTGTTGGACGGTAGATTAAAAATGTATGCTATTAATGTGGTGTGTGTTCATAAATCCAGATCCAGGTCTATCCCCAAGTTGATCAGATCTGAAAACACTGGGAGTAATAAAACTCACCTCTGTCGTCCAGCTATTACTGTTCAACAAACGTCATATTTATTGTTACAAAAGACGCACGGTATTTGTTGATGCTCGTTGGTTAACATGTATCACTTTGATATGCTCCTGGTGGAATATTGATGATTTGAGGACAAATGATTTGTCTCAGCAACATGTTCAAGCAGGTTGACAATACTCCAAAGAGGGCTTTACTGGACAAAACACACTTGTTACAGATTATCTCAGAGGCATACATCCTGTCTATCATTACTTAGTTCCCTTAGAATATATATTTTTCATAGTTCATGGTCCTTAGTCCGTCATGACTTAACATAAGTTCACTGATAACACACGCTTTTACCTAAACAGCTGTTGTGTTTCTCTTCTAATTATGATAGATATTTGTGTTGCACACAATACTGCACAAGTGGTCTAATGAATCTACCACATATGCTTGTTGTTAAGCACTCCCCAAAGTTTTCCTGTTTGCAGAATCAGAGGAGCCTTGGTGGATGTGCAGAATTTGTGAATATTTAGTAAATGTGCAGCAAAAAATGGAGTCAAATTGAGTGAAACAAACATTTTCCTGTACATACTTCAGATGCAAGCATCAGGGTATACAGTGCATTTTTCATGAACCTAGGATCTACATATAGTTGCATAAGACGTAAACATCAGTATGCTTGTGTGCATTAAAATGCATGTATGTATGTTGTGTTCGAATGCGTTCACACATGTCTTCCTGAGAATTACGGTATCTTTCAGAGATAACATATATTTCTGTGCATCTGGTTTGTTCTCCTGCTATTCCACAGAGGCCTAGTCGAGATATTAGCAGCCAATACTTGCATGAAGCATTTGAAACCATGGCAATTTATAGGCCTTGTTTCTGCTGATACAGCCTGGCTGTCAAAATCATCAGTGTGTGCACACAAACACCGGTCCTTCTGGAGGCACGGAAACGCATACAGAGCAGACACTCACCACACACCCCAAGAATGAGAGGAGGGAAGAATTGAATCTCTCTCTCTGTCTATTTCTCTTGGCCTCTTGCTCTCTTTCTCTGGCTGTTTATCTTTTTCTGCCTCTACCACCCCTCAATACTTCACGCTATTCAGAGATTATCTTGTTTTCCTCCTCTTCCACAGCAGTGAACCCCATCGAGCTGGGATCTGTGTGGAAAGCTGTCTTTCAAAACCTTGGAGCCATGTTTTTACAAATAATCTATAGCATTAAAGGGAAATAGCTGAGATTATTATATGCACGTGGCCTGGTAGTAGTAAGGAAGAGACAACATATTATTAGAGCAATTATAGCATGTCAGACAGAGGCTAGATTTGCAAGTTTCTTCCATCAGGACAGTCATTATTCCTGTACATCTCTGGTTTTATCACAACCGACATGTTTGATTTTAATATGATTGTAGTCAAAAAAAAAAAAAAGAAAAAAGAAAAAAAAAAAGAAATTGAGGGACCTGGTCTCTCTAAATTATATCTGCTCTTCCACATTTAGAAATCATATATTTCAACTGGCCACACTAGAAATGACAAAACCCTACAGAGTTAGATGAAAGGGGGATATGGGGTTTAAAAGCTATCAAGGACTGATAAGTCAAACTGATAAACCCCACAGTGGTTCCTCTGGTGGCCTGATCTAACATACCTGTTTGTATCAAGCTATAATGTCAATAGCATGCAGTGATTTGATCTCTGCCTCCGGGCCCTGTGATAATTACCCTGCAAGAGCATCAATGAGGATTTATTGGTCTTCGCTCCACAGTGCACAAAAGAGCCTGTCTTTAATCTTTGTGGGGTGAGAGACTTCGACTTGTTAGCAACGTATGAGGATCCCCATCGTTTCTTTATCCTTGACTAATCATTAGTGGAAATTAGCGTGAACAGAAATGGCCTGAGTGTGGATGTTGTGTGAAGAAGAGTGTGAAAAGTGAAAAAGGTACGCATGAAGCAGATCGTCACTGATCATAACAAATGAGCCAAATATGACCATAAAAGGCCAAGGACAAGCCAGTCCATGGAGTAAGGAGGGAAGCATTTCACAAATATTGAATAGACAAACTCATTATCTGAAATTTGAAAATGATTTTCATTTTGTGATCCTAGTGTGAATCATTCCGTCGCCTGTGCCTGTGTGTGTTTTTCTGTCTGTGGCCACAATTGGAGGCAAAGTTTTGAATTGAAATCTTCTGTCTCTGAATAGATTTGCAAAGACAAAAAAAAATGACACAAGATTGATTTAATTTTTCACTTGATTGGGATAAGGTTACAGAGGTTGATTTTCAGGTGCATTTTTCAATTTTCAATTTCATGATAGTCTAGCAGAACAAACTTGAAGCATCTTTGTAGGCTTCAGTTTTGTTTTCTGAATTACTCACAGAAATGCATGATTGTGCATGATGAGTTCTGACTGTTGTCAATATGGCCATAATAAAAGTTGCTCACCAAGCAAATACACCACAAAGGTTTTTCAAGCATCTGCAGTTTTGTGCCCATATAAAATATGGCATACTTGCTTTAAATCAAATATATTCAACATCTTTATTCTTTATGTAATCTATCATGACTAAGAAATGTGACGGGGCTCACTTGTAGTGAAGAATCAAAAAATAATAATTCTCTGACTCGCTCCTTTCAGCTCCAGCATTTTAGCTATTGCTTTTTTTTCTTTTTACATTTGGTAACATTATTTTTTGGTTTCTGTCACCACTGTCATCAGTGCTGTTTAGAGATACAAAACGCAGCTGTTTCTGGTAAATAAGGTCTCAAAAAATCATGCTACCAGCAATAAATTGTCAAAAAAGAAAGAGATGAGCTGGTGAATGTAACAGAACAGCTATTATAAATATTTATTATTAAGAGCCAAATATTTCTTTTAGGAATTGGTGGAGGCCAAAACAGAGCTAAAATAGTATGAATATTGGACAGATTCTTCAGACTTACGGAAGAAATCCAAATGAATGATAATGTTGCTTTATGTCTGCTTAATTTGTAAATAAGCAAGTGTTTGCTACAACCTGTCATTAAAACTTTAAAGATGATGACATCTTGTTTCTGCTGGCATCTTAAAATCACTTTTTCCAGGCTTAAAGGTTAGGTTTAGGCATAGACAAAGGCTAAAGTAGCCACCACTGAATGAATGTAAGCCCATAAGCATCCCCTAAAGCATGCAAAACTGTTTGTGTGTGTGTGTGCATGCATGCATGTGTGCGTGTGTGCACATCTGTGTTGTGTATTCCCAAACCATCCAGATCTAGGTCACATAAGCCAGTATGTTGTGCCCTTGGCCTAAGCATGTGAACCCTGAGGTCTACGGAAGGTGACTCCCACAGTGTGTAATTAAACAGCAAACTGCCTCACTAAACATGGACGCTGCCCCACTGAGCGCCTCCTCACTCTGGCATCTGTGCTCGACACCAGACCGGCTTCCTTCACTCATTTTTCACGGCACTCTTCACACTGTCAAAGAAGTCAACAAGCAAACCAGGAGAAAAGAACTGCACCATACCATCAACCTCAAGGGTTATAAGTCAGGAACTTTATAAAACACAAAGTTTGTCTCACCTGAAGTAACACATCTCAAAGTGCCTCATTATACTGTATATACCACAACAATGAGGTGCCATTCATTATATAGCAGCAAAGAGTACACTTTGAAGATGAGGTTTATGTATTCTTCAGAAAAAATGTCATGAAATGTCAATGACAACAGCAGTGAAAGAAGAAGAGGCATTCACTCAATTCTCTCAGCTCCACCTTACAGCATTCAAGCTAAATGCCAACTTATGCTTGATATAGAGATATCCGGAAAGAAAGATCTTCGCAAATATTTCTATTGCTGCTTATATATTCTTGTTTACAGACCTGATAGATAGATAGACAGATAGACTTAAATTCAGCTATTTTTTTCCATGAAGGGAAGACAATATAAAAGTCATTGATGGTTAATTAACCTCTGTAGGAATATTCTTTGATGCAGAGCCAGAAACTGGAGGTGCTGTACATGTCACATGGTACAAGCACACAGTGCATATTTGAATACAACAAAAAGGCCATATCGCACAAGTTTAAAATCAAATACTCTCTCACCAAGCTACAAGTAATGAAACCTTTTATTTGTGTGGGTTTGAAAATGATTCTGTGCATTGGTGTTTAACCACGGTCACCCGTATGAAATAGCCTGAGACCATCTGCGATTTATGATTCGCTCCCAGCCTCTGGCAAGCCAGGCTGAATAATTTACATTGTGCTGAGGTCTACGTGCCCAGAATGTCTGATGCCAAAAATAGAGGAATGAAGGGAGCGATTGGGATGAGGGGACAGAGTCAGAAGAGCTACCACTACTGTTAGGATGTTGCACAAAGTGGGTGTGTCATAGGAAAGGGAGTGGGTACCCTGCTGAGTAATTGGCCAAACATGCTGAGTCACATGGAAATGCTCTTCAGAGCCTTTTTAATCTGTGTACCTCTGTGACACTCTAAACGCTATATGCAAGAATCTCTTTCCCCTTCCTCTTCTGCACCAGAAAGAGAAACTAGCACTGAGTCTATGATCCACATGTCAACAATAAGCTAGGTGGAAAGGATGAAAGGCTGATTCTTTTCTTCCTGCCAAATACTATTCATACAGCTCAGGTCAAAGTCAAAATGGGAAAGATCAAACAAACAAATGAAGCTCGAGTGCATTAGCCTTAGAATCACAAATACAGATGAAAGAGAGGTATAGAGAAGATTTGTTTGGGACTTTTGAGGAAATATATAGTGTTGTGTATTTGTAAGAGTGTGCCTGTATGTTTGCAAGAAAAAAAAAAAAATCTGTTTCAACCCCCGGTGCCTCCTGGCTATAACCTTGGATGGCTCTGACTCTCTCACAGGTGAATGCACTTTAACAAAGGTGCAGCCCCACAACTCACAGCCCTCCCAAAGGCCCCAAAAAGTGCAAGATGGGGTAAAAACCAAAAACCTGTTTTTCATGGCTATCACGTGTGTTCATTTAGCAAAGGTCACAAGCAAGAAAGTCGTTAACATCGCTGGAATTATGGAAAATAATGAGATACAGTATGATAATAGCTAAATGATACTGCCTCCACAGAAACACAAAATGTTATTTGTCACTAAGCACATAAAATCTGTCCTTGAGGATGCTTTTCTTGTGCCTTTGAACACAAAAGTAAGCAGGCAAACAGCGATTGCGTTCTGTGATAATCTTCAACTTGTGCCAATCAGCCGGCCTAATCACATTGAGGATTTAATGAAAGTGGAGGACCTCAGGCTGCACAAAGTTAAACTGAAGCAGATAAGAAACTCCAGTGGCCTGTAATTGGACCTCATTGATCTGCTGGGTTTATAGATCTTTATCATCTTACATTATGTAAATTCTTCCATCGCACAAGAGCATTAATAGACATCCCTCGTGTCTCTCCCTTTGACCGTGCATGGTTGTGAAAGGTTATGTGTATAGAAGAAATAGTTGTATTGAACTGCATATTGTAAGATTGTGTTTGTTCCTGCTATTCATTTTATCTGGACGTTCCAACATGAGATCATATCAGAGCAATGGAAGGTTGCCATTTCAGTTTATTCCAGAAAACTGACATTTATTACTTACTTTGTGGCTTTCTTATGTCTTTTCTCATTTATAAATTTCCTCTCTGGAATAAAATCTTAAACATTTGTGTCAAAAATCCCCTAAACTAAACTGGAAACTATCTGCCTAACCATGTTCTACCCATGTGAGCTTATGTCCACAGAGACCCCATGGGCAGTTGACAGATGGCAAGGCAATGCCATACACAGATGCCCACCTCTTATCTCGCACATCTTTGCCAAGACAAAACACATGAAGCAGGCATGGAATCAGGCAGTTGGGGGAACAAAATCTGGGGAGAAACACTGATGGAGGAAAGGCACGCTCTTACATGACCAAGACAAAATGCATCTAATCACAAAGAATACAGAATTGTCAAGTCTGGCACAAAAGCACAAGGCTAATTATTTTCTGGGTGAAATGTGTGTATACAGTTAAATTTACAATTCATACTGGCTTGTGTATAATACAGTCCCAGTCCCTCAGTTCCATTATTGGCTATACCTCTCTCATGATGTCATCCATAAACTGAAAAGAAAATGAAAGCTGAATTGATATATGTACATGGAGAGAAATACAAACGAGCAGTAGAGTAACTATCGATATACCGTTGAATTATTAGCATTTTTACAAGCTTTATAGTGGGCAGCGGAGAACAGTAGAGAGAACAACATGATTTCCTCTGGCAGTTTTTCAGTACCCCCCAAGTACTAATACTGGGAAATATTCATATGAACACTATATCCTATAAGTGTGGAAGGTAATGATGATGTGGACACATTAGCCAAACAGTTGTTAAAATAAACAGGTTTCATTAAGTAAATGTATATTGAATATTATAACAAGGCAGCTGCAAAAACTGTGGCAACAATCAGTGAGAAAGCAGGCTGGTTCTGTTGGAATACTGAGCTGGAACTGACTGGAGAACCTGACCTGTCTGATGGGACACACAGGTCTCAAACACATCATCCAGGCCAACACCCAACTGGATTATTCACACTGCAATCAGCCAGATTTATGTGCATATTACTAGAATCTATCTAATATCTATCTAAAGGAACTAGTATCAAGAGCAGTGTAAATAAATGAAACAGTGCATCTTCACATCATTATTTAACTTTAAAAAACTAACAAAAGGTTTAGCAGAGAGAATTTTTATTTTTACTTTCTCTGCTCATACTGCTCCACTCTGTAGTCTAGCAGGTGTTGGTGAATGCACCTGCAAGTTTGCAAACCACACATAAATCCAAAAATAAGGGAAGAAAGGTTTTGGACTTTTTGGATATATTTTCGTCCTGAATCCACATCACTCTGTGTTTTTAATACACAAATCAACAAACTCTGTGACACTTTCATGGCACGATTGTTCAGATTATGTACATGCTTTGCTCATTGCTCATTACATCTTACTCACAGAAAAAAAAAAAAAAAACAATCTTTACTAAGTGTGGAACAGCATCCCATCCTCACAGTGAAACTCCCTCCAAATCTGAACAAAATCGGGTGATTTCTGGCTGTAAACTTGGGTCCAGCTCCTGTGCTAAACTAAAACGTTGTATATCAAGTACAAGTAACAAAGCCTAACATTATTCATCAATGAAAAAGTAATCATATACTTTGGTGCATTACCAAGTAATGACTTGCCTCACTGTATCTCAATTTATGAAGAATTAAATAAGCATGGCACTCTTCCGATGAGTCTGCTAATATATTTCCGTCTTGTATGAAACCAATAGACAAAATACATGGTTTGCCTCAATTTAAAGTATAGGATGCACAGTAACAGAGCTTTAACTTCCACTGTTACAATCCTTTTGCACCGTACTATTCCTTCCCTATACCATCAATACAAATAGTGTGCTTTATTATGCTTGTTTAACAAGTCTAAATCACTTTACATATGTCTGGTACCATGTACATCTAAGCCCAAACAACTCGGCCCCAACTTGAGCTGCAGTGTTTGGAACAGAGCCCTCCAGATTGGAACCCAGCTTGGGGTAAAGGTTAATGGAAGCGACCTGCAAAACAGAGATTTACAGCTACTGCATCTACTGTGGTACCCTTGGCATCTTAACATTCTCGCACAAAAACAACTTTTTAAAGAAGAAAAAAGCAAAAGGGAACAAGAAAATGCTTTATTTTCACCCAGCGCACCGTTGGCTGTATAAGCTGTCCCTGGATATTTGCTCGATGATTCACATTCATAGGTGAACTCGAGAAACTCAGTGTCAGGTTGAAAATTGCCTTGAGGCAGGTTAAGATGATTCTGCCAGGCTTAAGATCAGAGGAAATGGAAAAAGAAAAGAACACTAGAGAGAACAAGTCCCAGTCTAATGTGAACAGGGGAAGGACAGAACAGAGCTGTCTCTCGCCCTGGAGATAGCCTGGAAATATCTTCTGTTGTCAGAATCACTTAGACAGAACACATGCACCAATGAAGGCCATACATTTAACCATACAGGTCAGTCAATGACCCATCCACAGATTGTTCATCCATCATGATATTTATCTTCTGTCTCTGTTTTTTTTATGCTGTATCCCTGTTATTCTCCCAAAACTCAAAAAAAAAAAAACTAAGCTAAAAAAAAACACAAAAAATATTAATATGCAAGTTTTATTTATCAAAATGGAATTTTGTCATTGATAGCAGGATAGACCATAGGCTCATACATGCTTTTCTATTTAGTTCTTCTGTTTAGTTTCTTATTTAGTTTAATTTCTTTCACTATCTCAGTCATGCATTCAAACATTTATTAGATTTATAACACAAGCATATATATTCCTTTATGATCTATACTCAATTGAGAGCAAAGACAATATATTTCATGCGATACTTCATCAACTTTCTGATCATCTTTATGATCAACAACTTCAACTTTTAACTTGTATTGTATTGTATTTTCTGTAAATACATGCTTATTTTGAATGTGATGCTAGCAACAAGCTTGAAACAAAACTGACTCGGAAAATTGCAAAATGCGCAAAACAAACAGACAAACCCTCCTATTTGGAACATTCCACAGGTAAACAGGTTACAGGTGATAGTATCATGCTCCAACATGTTCTTGTCCCAGCTCGTCACATATCTCTGCTTTGTTGCACCCTTGGGTATGAAAAGATGCATTCTTGGAAGATTTTGTTGTTTATAAGCTAGGATAGGGTGGGGTACATGGCTCAGAAACACTTCATTAAACTGCTGCCAGTAAACAGTTTGTTTGCAAATGATCTCTGTGCTTTGTATCACATTCAACAAAAATATAATATATTTTCATAAGTTGAAGTAAAACACAAAAGACTTTTTCTGTCTAAATAAAAGATAATGCTTTTCTTTGTTTTGACAAAACAACCAACTGTAGATGGTCACATTTCTGAGTAACAGTGTCCTTTTTGGAACAAAATATAGATTTAAGGTAATGTTTACCAAACCTTGCCATTCACAAAAATATTTGAAATAAAGAGTCTAGACTTTTTATGTGCACAAACTGTTTGTTTATTAAAATCCATGTGAGTGAGCTCATTTTCTTTGGCAAAATAATCCATCCACCTGAGAGGTGTGGCATATCAAGATGCTGATTAAGCAGCCTGATTATTGCATGGGCATGAGGTCTAAAAAAAAATTCATACATTTCACTGGGGTAACAGATGCATGTGCACGTGCACGTCCATTTATCTCTGTTACAACCATTTATCTCATGCAGTGCAGCACACCTCCTTCACAAAGAACTGATCGGGTTGTTGACTGTGGCTTCTGGAATGCTGGTCGACTCTACTTCAATGGCTCTGTGAAGGAACTACAGGAACTACTCCTGCCACTTTCCATGCACTTCATGCTGTAGTGGGTGTTTTGTCAGAGCATTCCGAATATGCTCAGTGGGTGATGTGTCTGGTGAAAATGCAGGTCATGCAAGAACTGGGATATTTTCAGCTTCCAGGAATTGCACACAGATCCGTAGATGAATGGTACAACAACATCAGGATCTCCTCGTGGAATCACCATGCACCTGTGTATGTTGTTTGTAGCTTATGCCTGCCCATACCATGACTCCACCACCACTATGGGGCTCTCTGTTTACAACAGTGATATTAGCAAACCACTCATACACAGAATGCCATACGTTGTCTGCCATCTGCCATCGGTAAATTGGAATTCATCCATGAAGAAAACACTTCTCCAAAGTTGTGAAGACAACCTGCAGTCAGATCAAGACCCTGTGAAGGACATTTTTGAAACCAGCAGTTGCATCAGCTGTCCAGATGGTTGGTCTTAGACAATCATCCAGGTAAAGCAGTCAGATGTGCAGATCTTGAGCTGGTGGATTTAGATTTGGATTGCAGTGGTGAAGCCAAAATCTCTGAGATCATGGTGGCCCATGGTGGTGAATTAAGATCTTAGATCTTTAAACTTAACTCATGAGAGTGGAAACAAGAACGTTACATTTATATTTTTGTTTACTGTACATTTACACCAATCAGCCATAGTACTGATTATTACTGACTATGGCACCTGGCAGCAGGTGGGATATATTAGGACGCAAGCGAGCATTTTGTCCTTGAAATTGGTGTGTTGGCCACAGAAAAAATGAACATAAGTATTTGAGCAACTTTGACAAGGACCAAATTGTGATGGCTAGACACTTGGGTCAAAGGATCTCCAAAACTGCAGCTCTTGTGGGATGTTCCCTGTCTTCAGTGGTCAGAGCCTATCAAAAGTGAGCCAAGGAAGGAGAACCAGTGAGCTGGCAACAGGGTCATAGGCGGCCAAGGCTCATTGATGCACGTGCGGAGTGAAGGCTGGGTTACTGTAGCTCAAATTGTGGTATAAGTTCATGCTGGTGCTGACAGTAAGTTGTCAGAACACTCAATCACAGTTTGTTGTG
Source organism: Scatophagus argus (assembly GCF_020382885.2). NCBI lineage: Eukaryota > Metazoa > Chordata > Actinopteri > Scatophagidae > Scatophagus > Scatophagus argus. The sequence goes on along the minus strand of NC_058512.1, from coordinate 14,424,013 downwards.
TATGGGGCTGTGTAGCCACGGGTTGGACAGGGTGCCCATGCTGATGGGCAAATTCAATATTAGGTGTTTGGTAATAATGTTAGGCTGATCGATGGAGTCTCTATGTCTTACTGTATGTATAAAATTTCATATGTAACCACACATATCTTTGTAAGCATTTGCAGAATGTTTGTTCCATTTTATTCTATGAGTAGCTTCAGAGACAGATGAAAAAGAAATGCTTTTGAAATCACTGAAGGCCTTAACATTTATAACCTGAAAGATTATTCAACATGTGAGCGTTGCTGGGCAACAATCACAGTTACAACCAGGGAAGTGTTTTGGTAAATATTGCCTACCTATATTTTGTTTCAAAAAGGACACAGATGGTCATGAATGTCACCATTTACAGTTGGCTTTTTTGTCAAAACAAAGGAAAAAAACAGGGCCGACGTTTTTCTGCCCAAAGCTTCTAACGACTTCTTTTTGTTTTTTTCTCCTGGAAATGTTGAATACTACCAATCTGACAGACACTTAAACCAACAAACAGAGGCAATTCATTGGTGGAGTAAAAAGGTGAGGGTAAACGATACAGTTATATTTCTTGAGGGTAGAAATCACTGCTGTAGCCTGCGGGTTGGCACTGTCTGTGTCTCCATAACTTCACAGGGTTTTAATTGTTTCAGCGCCGTCAGCAGAATGGCCTCTGCTTGTTGAACCAAATCCAGAAGTAAAGTCATCAGCCAAATTGCATGGGAGCAGATACTGAAGCTGAGCCACAGCGGAAGATGTTGAATTTTATGTTGGATGTTGGAGAATGTCTGACTCCATTTTGAGAAAACCAGGTAACCAACTGAGCAGATGAAATGGGATGGAACACTAATTACTCTGTTAGTATCATGACGGGTTGCTAATTTATCAGGACAGGATTACTGTGAGAAGATGTGATAGAGTTATCAAAGACACAGATGTCATTGACATTCATATGAGAGATTCTGATTTGCAGTAGTGCTTGTAAATGGTGAATACCTTATGCCATCAGATCAAGTGGAGAGGGAATTCGGTGCCAATCATGTACCCTTGATTAGCTAAGATTAAGTGCAAGAGAGGTGCTGCAGGGAATAAACCTCTGTGCTAGATTAAAATGCTTCTAGGAGAGACTGACATTTAAAAAGTACCTTATAGTGAAAGACATACAGTCTACTCAGATGAATGTTCTTTTCAGCTTCACTGGGGCATTTAAGGTACTGTGATGATAAACTACTGAATTATTAGTGAAAAACTTGCATTCATAAATTTACTTTAGTAAAGCTCTAAAATCTATTATTAATAAGTAAAAGTACTAAGTGTGACTTCAGTGTTGATACATAATTTTCAGTAACTGTCATTTTAAGTTGAGCATTTTTTTTTTTTTCAGTGAGTTTAAACTTCTCTTTAGCAATATATAATGCATTTAGTGAGCTAATATGTTTTGAATGGACAGTCTTCTGCAAAGACAGCTGAAAAATAAATATTTCACTACTGAAATATGATGGAGTTAACGTTCATAAAATGGAGCTAACCCAGTAAGGAACAAGCACCTAACTCAACAAGGCCTTTCACATCACTATTTATAGATGCTATGGATGTCAGCTTGAGGTTGGCTACAATTTTGAAAGGAAGGGGCAACATAGATTAGCGGGCAAACCCAGTTCAGATGCAATGCACATTAAAAATTCAACTGCCTATTTCCTCCTTAAATACACCCAAGCTTTAAAAGGCAGCTAGTGCGACGCAGAGGGAGGCCGCTGTCGATTAAGTACCATTGCATTTCCAATAGGGGTTAGTGTGGAATGTTAAGTATGATACTGCTTATGACTATTGGTTCAGTCGTTTCTCAAAACCTGTTTACACAGAAACTAGGAATCAGTATCTGGGGACTTCCAGGAATCAGTCTGCTTGTATTCAGTCACTCAATTGTACCATTTCAGCACCAAGGACAGCGTCCTGCAGCTTTGTATTGGTTCAGAGCATGCGGTTTGAGCTGCCTTTCCAGTGGACCTCATTGACACACATGTATGTTTCTGTCTCTCTCTCTCTCTCTCTCTCTCTCTCTCTGTGTGTGTGTGTGTGTGTGTGTGCACGGACACTGTACTTCCTTCCTTCTAATCACACATTTAACCTCAGCCAAATGCGAGCATCCTTAACCCAAGGCCCAAGGATGTCGTAAAGATCATTCCAAATGTCACCACTTTCCAAAAATACACACACACACACACCACACACACACTACAGCAAACACGATTTCTTATTCGGGAAACGATAACTAATGGATTCCTTATTATCTACAAAAACATTTATTTATTTATTTTTTTCTACAATGATATGATTTCATTTCGCGCAAGACAATAATTAAGCGGTTAAAAAGAAGAAATGCTTTGTTTGTAATGTTAGGCTCCACTCTGGTGACACGATTCATTTCGGTTTCATCCGTGGCAGCCTCCCTTAAAATCGTGCCACCGTGACATTTAATTCACGATGCACCCTTGGACAAGCTCACGGGTCGCAGTCTCACCAGAAGAGGGCATTCCGCTTCTGCCTGACAAAGTTGCCATGACATGCAGACGTGATTAACAACAGCATCGTGCAGTATTTCAAACCGAGCAACAACGAGAATGACAGGGACATTTGGACCAAAAGGTGATTATTTGGATATCTGACTGTTCCGTAGCCTGCGACTCGTTGACAGCGGTTTCACAGAGACTTGAGGACAACCGAGTGTTACTTTCCTCTGTGCGTTATGCGCGGATCAGATTGAGCATCCCCGAGAAAAGAGACGCCGGGGTTTATTTGGGAGAAGGAATCTAAGGGCTGCTTGGCTCCTTTGGAAAATTACCTTCTGTTTTTATTTTCTTGCCCTATGCCTACGTATTTGTGAAGTTTGTGAGAGGATTTTGGCGATTTTCGAATCTCAATGCGCATGTAAGACTGACATGAATTACTTGGATGTGGCTTCGTTATTGTCTGCTACCACTGCAGTACTCTTTTTGGCTGTAACTTGAAAAAAAAAGAGAACGATTCTTTCCGTGAGAAGACATGGATAGTCAGTTTTGAAAGCGGATTTTTTTTTTTTACCCGTTTAATCTGGAGTAGGAAGTAAATGACATTCGCCCCGGTTCAGTTGCACGGTTATAAATGCAGAACTAAACCGGATAGCGCATCCAGGTCCGGGAGAGTAAAGGGCAGGTGCGCTTTGGAGTCGGCGGCTGCGCGGAGAGACCGGGCTAGTGGATTAGGACGGTACCTGTCTGTGGAGAGCGCGTCATGCGGACTCGGATGTCGCGCACTAGAAGCCATTAAAACCTGTAGGCTGGAGCTGACAGATAAGCGGACATGGGTAAGTTCAGTTTATGTTACCATCTCTCTGAAAGCGTGGGATGTTTCAAAATGTACTCCAGTTGTCCTCTTTTCTCATAACATAAGACAAATTGTATTGCCTTTTCCAAGCAGAACCTTTTCAGAATCGAATGTGTGCATCAAAAAAATTGTCGTCTTTTTCAAATGCACTGTTGGAACATCTAACAAGGGTTTTGGTGTCTTTTTCCTGAGTGCTTCGGGAAGCTTGAGGAATGTGGCTGAAGCCTGTGCTGTAGCCTGTTAGTCGCAGAGCTGCAATATCTTTTTCCTCCATTTCCTGATGGAATGGATTATTAGAGACTGAGATTACTTATTTTGTGTTTTACAACACCGTTTAAAGATAAAGATTTGCTTCAAAATGACGAGCAAGAAAGAAAGAAAGAAAATAAGCCTGTCTGTCTAAGTGAAGATTGTCCATTTTTCCTCACTGGTTAGACTGTCTGGCTCATTGACATGGACTGAAATGCTAATCACGGTAAATGTTGGAAGCCAGTCAACTTTATAAAGCGTGGCCCTGCATAATCATTGACTGTCCTTAATCTGGACGCACGAAGCCTATTGTCCAGTTTCAGCTCAGTGCTAACGCCTCCCAAAACTCTTGCGGGTTGAAGGCACCGGTCGTGTAGGTTTTGCTTAGCACGCTGATTCTCATTCAAGAAAGCCGTCGTTTTCTGCACCTGCTATCAAGAGGGACTCTCCAAATCGACCATAAAACTGTGCGTCTATCTGTCTGTACTCTGCTTGTGTGTGCGTGCGTTTGTGAAGTCAATATCCCTCTCCTGAAGAAGTGCGTTATAGCCATTATATTTCTGTGCGCGTACATGCGTTTTCTCTGTTTTTTTGTCATATATAATCAGAATTTACCATTTTGCCCCGTTCTGATTCCCTTACGCTTGCGCATCAGGTACACACTTTACCCCCCCCCCCCCCCCCCCCCCCCCGACCTTCTTGGCCCCCCTTTCACTCTGTCCCTCTCATGGAATTTAACTTTCTATATTAATTCATCCCCTCTCCCCCCAATATTCTATCAGATTCGGTGACTTGCTCTTTTTTGGTCTGATATTATTGTCTTAGGTAGCCTAATCTCCTTAGCCACTCTTAACTGGTATACAGATGGCCAAGTTCACTGGTGGTGCTGTGCCATTAATTGTGAGGCCGCGTGATATATCGACCCTCAGTGGGTTACTGCACCACATCAATATAAGCTACAACGGCACACAAAGCCATACAGTACAGACTGTAGGAGCTCAGGCGCAATTTATGCGTACTGCAAAGCAACCATAGTCAAAGAAGTGTGCTTTAATAGCCTGTGTCTTAATTTTAAATCAGGGCATGTCAGAAAACCGTGCACACATGAGGTGCAGTGATTTTGACTGAGACACATGTGCAGGTGCACAAACACCATTGTGTCCAAGGTGCACAAACCAGTCCGGAATTGCAACTTTTGTCAACCATGTAGCATCATGCTGTTGCCTACAATTATTTGAAGATTACATAGCACTGTAGTCTCAGTTATCCACCAGTGTATCTGACTGTGATGCTCTTCATTACCAGCATGCAACACACTTATGTTTCATGGACCATATCATTAGAGATCTGCTTTGCAGAAAGAAAACAATAAGGTAGGGATAATAAAAAGCCAAAGCTCAATATTCAGTCGCAGGGTTGTTAGATAAATTTAGAGACCTCAAATGTACATATTTCATACACATTTCCTAGATCTGAAACATATTTTTGCTATGGAAAAAAAGTATGACCATCTGTCAGCAATGTTACTTTGTTAAAATTAAAACCAGTATTATACCGCTGGTTTATCTGTGACTTAACAGTTGTGCAGTATAGGCAACAAATGACCTTCTACAGCATCAAACAGGCAGTATTGTTGAAATGTCAGGTGATACAGGTGAAGGGGGGAATCAACAAGCCCGTTGAGGGCAATACCTTGGCATTTGTTATTTACATTTGCTTATTTTGAAAGACAACAATCAATAGCTTGTGAAGCACTTGGCATCCAGTATCCATTATCTACACTGTTTGCATACTTTGTTCAGGTTTGTAGGGGCTGAATGCATTGAGTTACAGGCTGAGTACATCATGGAAAGGTTCGCTGGTAACACTGTATGTGCAGTGTACGTGCAATGTTAGACAGTGGTCCCTGTCACAGAGAGCTAAAACTGAAATAAAATAATAATGTGAAATATGTAGGAAATTACAGACAGCATTTGAGTTAATTGTAGCTCAGTCCTGTATGTTAAGAGGATGCCTCGCAGAACATCTGATGAACAGAAGAACTTAAACAGAAAACAATGTGCTACACAGGTACATTGGCAATGCCATATGTTTATACCTTTATACTTGTGAGGACACTCAATGACATAATTCATTTCTTATTCCATAACCTAAATGACCTTAACCCTTACCCTTTTTTTGACCTAAACCTCATTCTAAACTTTACCCTCAAACAATTCTGCAAAGAAGTGTGGAGAGGTCAAAATATCCTTGCACTGAGAAAATTGTTCTACCGCTCAAGATTTAAGTCTCAAATGTGGCCCTCTTAAAGATCACCCAACTCAAACAATATGGGTTCTTTGTAATTTCAGACATACTGGTGTTGGTGTTGTTGTGGTGTTTTGCATGCTTTTGTCAGGGCTCTGCTGGCTGCTAACAAACACTGGGTCAACTAGATCAGGATCCTGGTCTTTTTCTGGATATCTAAGGCGACATGGTAGAAATAAGAAAGCACAACCATGGACTGTACAGTATGGATGGGGTTACCACCCATTTGTATTGCACTCAAATACCTAAAGAAAGAATTTCCATTAGCAATGTGTCATTTAGAAATAATGATAAACTGCTGTTTCCCAAATTATCTACTTTAACATCTATCCTTTAAGATTGTATCTCCAAAAATTTCAATTTCACAAATTTGGCAGAGTTATTAATAAGACATGTTCTGACACTAACTATAATGAAAAGTTCTACACTGATCTCTGGGCCAGAGACTTACCACAGTGTAGGGTGAAGAGTGATTAGTTATTCTCATTCTCCATCACCCCACCTGCATGGAACTGTTGCCACCAAGGGAAATCAAGAATTAGACAAGGGGTATTGCTTTTGGCTCTTGTCTAAATTTTTATATGTGTGTATATATATATATATATATATATATATATATGTGTGTGTGTGTGTGTGTGTTTGTGTGTGCACAGTTCTTACGACAGTATTCCCTGGGGTACTTTTACTACATTCTTCCTAATCAGTGCTACAAATATGAGATGGGCACACCAGGACATGATGTTTTTCACTATTGCTAAAATGGGTCTAACTTGGCAGGCCTTGCTATCATCTCAAAGATAATTGGAGACTAATAGGATGGCTTTGGCTGGTATGGGGACGTCCTTCCCCATGTGTCCGGCTGCTGTCCAGTCTCTATGTGCAGTCAAGGCTGAGGCTGGTAGCATTTTGTCAATGACAGGCAGCAAATAGCAATGAGCCACTTGTGTGCACTCAAAGTGCACCAGTTAGCGAGTCCATTTGCCAAGTTATTAAGCTACATTTGGTTTTATTTTAGGTCAGCAGTAAAGTGCACTTACTCTCTCTATGTGTTAGGGTTGAGAGGCAGAAATAGCTATCTTCTCGTGCTGAGGACAGCAGGGCTGTCTGCTGTATAACTGAGCATTACGCACATGCCTTTAGACAAACTTTAGCTTTGACCTACCCAGCCATATTAGATTTAGACAGTTAAATGCAGAGGGTGAGAGAGAAAAATAAGAACCTTGTATTGATACACTATCATACTGAACACTAAAAGGAAAGAAACATGTTCATCCTCAAAGTTGGATGTGAAAGCTGGCAAGAAAGAAAGATAGAAAGAAAGACAGCTGAGGAGTGACAATGGAAATTAACAAGGAAAATGAAAGGATTTTTTTGACCATATGCATAAAAATAGACTTTACATTATGGAAACATCCTGGTGGCTGCAGAGTTCAAGGACATGCATAACTAGCAGATTTTCAATAAAGACTAAATTAAATGAAGGAGAAATTGTTCATCTAAGTAGATACGGCATAAGAACAGTAATGGTGAGAGGTGCATCAAGTAAGAGGTAATAGAGACACAAGCCCCATGAGTGACACCTCACAGGGTGACTTGTGCTCCTTTGTGAATAAGATTAGAGGAGTAGTGGGGAAGGCAATGCCTTACAGAGGCATTAGCACACAGAGTGCTCATTAAACCACATACAGTGTCAGTAAGAGGAGAGAAGTGTCTTGTGAGGCAGGCTCAATCTGAAAGAGATGGCAGAATCACTTCTAATAAAGCAAGCCTATTATGCACAAGGGAAATAAAAGCAAAGGGGTGTTGTTCCTACATCCTCCTGGGATACATGTCTGACAAAAAAAAATGTAAAAAAACATGCATTCATGTTTAACAACCCACACAATCTGTTCCCCAGTCAAAAATGTTGTTTCTTAAAATTGCTTTAAATGCACATGGAACATTACTCATGGGCATTGTTCTATGTCAGTATTCCTCTGCTGTCTCTGCCTTTTTTATTTTATTTGATTTTTTTACTGTGAGCCTTTGAGGCACAGCGTTTTCAGCAAATTAGTTAAAGTTACGTTCAGAAAACCTGTGAAAAACAAAGAGGCTGCACTCAGAAATATTGCATTGTGTGATCACCATCTTTCTCTCTGCAATATTTATGTGAGAGTATTACAATTGTAGCATCCAAAATGAAGAAACATGATTGATGTATCTGCTGGTATAATCAATAGCCAGCACAAATTATCTGTACAGTTCCATGGTTCCCTCCATCTGTAAGGAATGATGAAAGATTCCTCTGAAAACAAACAGTAAACGTGTCTCTCTCTCACTCACACTCTTAGACGTGTACAAACACACACACATACAATACCCATATGGGATCAGCAGATGCTTGGCAAGGAGTGAAATGGCTATGTTAGATAGCATATGCTGTATGATGCCTCTCAGCCACTCTATGTCAGGGAATTATTTCTGACAAATCCTGCAAATATTACAGAAAATATTGGAAACTGAAATTTAACTCAAGTTCTTCTGCATATAACACATTAATTTTAATAAGTTGGTGAATTCAGCACAGTCATACATTTAGAAAGGTAATTAAGCTATGGACTACTTATATCCTGACATATTAATCTTATTTCGCTGTGATAATGGTAATAAAGTCCATACTTGATTATATTGCGATGGGAAACACACATAAGTAGTGACCCCCCCCACCAACACACTTTCACACATACACACACCATCCCACCTCCTCAAGGGGAAATCAATGTATCTTAATGACAGATCATTAGTGGCTCTGTAAAGGGGAACGATTTTAATGGAAACAACTCTGTCTCACCTCAGAACAAGGAGTGATATCATGGGAGGCTACTGACCACTTCTCTTCACTTTTCATACAGTATTTGAAACTCAGCATCAGCCCCCAAAAATTAAGCAATGTACCTTATGCATAAAGTAATTATCCACAGAAAGGACATGCCAGATTTGGAATTCAGATTTTTTCAAGCAGAGATGAGATGTGCAATCCAATAGTTTTTTGTTTATTTGTTTTTTGTTTTTTTTTTAATCTGTAGGAAGCAGAACTGATGATTCATGCTGGTCCTGTACTGCTTTGGTTTCGTTAAACATGAGATGGCTGGAGTCTAAATTGAAACGCCGCCGGGATTGTATACACAACCATCAGCTCTTGAATGTTAATTTGCTCTGTACAGACTGCCTTTCATGACTTTATCTGCTTCTGCCATTGGTGGAATGATGGCTTATGGGATGACTGAATACAAATACATTTAAAGATACGATTGAGTAAATTGCAAGTGGATTTGCTTCAACATTGGTTGTCAGTGTGTATTCATTGTAAACATACAGTGCACATCAGACATCAGTCCAAACAGCTAAAACCATGTAATTTGGGGCAATGTATCCAGGCAATCTGAACTTTTTTTAATAATCAAATATAAAATGTTTTTTGGGGGATTAATATAAAGCTGGGAATAATTCTAGCCAATGACCACACAAAAGTGTCAATTGATCAAAGCAAGGAACATTAAATACTACATCAAGCGTATTTATTTTGTGCGCATATTTTTAATAAAAATGATTTGAGGACATATCAAATAGCACAAAATAGCTCAAAATAGCTCCTCATAAGACAGAACAGTGGGTATTTATGCTCTGCCTGCTTTGGTGCTGATGTGACAGGAAGACAACAGGTGAACAAAGGGGAGAGAGCGCTGACTGAAAAGATATTGCACTTGGAGGAGAGTAGGCAAGTGTTTACCTATTAGCGCTGTAACTTAGCCTATAGCCTATCATTGGCAGTGTATATATTTGTGTACCATTTCTGTGATTATTTGTGTTGCATCAAAGTTACTTTTTTACTATTTGCATAGCCTGCTAAGCAACCTTTTACAGGCAGCAAGATCTGCAGCTCTGTTGTCAACGTCTAACTGACCAGTTAGGTTACCTCCATACTTAACAGCGTTGTTTGACCACTCTTTTTATGCCCCTCTGACTTTAACCCATTTTCTATCATGGGGTAATAGATGAGAATCGTGCTGAGCCTACTCATAGAGCAAATATTGCACAAGTGGTGCTGGCAGCATTTAACATTCAATGCAGAAAATCCAGCCAAGGTGATCTGTAAAGTGTGCAAAGGTAGGCATTTGTTAAAATCTGCAATGCACAATCACTTGTATTCCATGCATTCGACCCTGGTAGAGCTCTCCCATCCAACCCCCCCAGCCCCAAAAAGGGGAGTAACTGTCCAAGTTACTTTTCTACATCACCAATCTTAGCTGCAGCTTTAATATAAAAAGCAAAACAGCATTGTTCTTCCTATTCCCACTTTCCTGAACATCTGAAGTTTTAAACAAGTCTGTACACCTGATAATATTATTGCCACTGTTTTATATCATTTTTTTTTAAAAAAAACTGTCATTTGTCCTCTGTATTCTGATTTGTGAAAAGGAAATGCACAGTCTGTTCAGGAAATATCAGAATGTATGTCAAAAACATGGGGAATACATTTGCAGGATCATTCATTTATAGAGGTTTTTTCAGGCTTGAATCTAATAACAAAAGGTAAGCCTATGAGGTACACTTTGGGTTCCATCTGTTGACGCTAAGAAAGAACATACCTTTATTTGGCAGCTCATCCTTTGCTATAACCTACATAGAAATTTGTCTGCGAGTGTTTCAAGAAATATCTACAGTGTATTAGTGTATGCAATAATGTATGACGGAAAATCAAAGGGATGAATTAAAACATTGCAGTAACTTGAGCTGAAGCAGGGAGTTTCCAAGATATGGAAAAAAATGGAACTGTATCTGGAAATCTGGAAGGATATAACATTTATAGATAAGTCGGACATCTTTGGACGCAGACAAATGCAAGGGACCTTGCATGTCAGGTGAATGAAGCAAGATAGTAAATAACCAGAGAAATATGAGTCTGAATCTGAATCTGAATAATGAGTGAGCCTGACTGATGACTTGCAAAAGGAGTATTATTTCAAAAACATTTAAATCAGAAGATATTTGGTGCTTGCTTCAAGATACCTGCTCAGATGCAAGCACAACTCGTGAGATTGCTGGGTCTCATATTATCTTAAGCAGTAAGTCTGGTGTTGGGTAAATATATCATCTCACTTCATATATAGAATAAACTTGTGCCTAACTTTTTTTCTCCTTTTTCTCCTCCTGTTCTCTTTCCTACAGGCTCTGCTCTAAGGCATCGCTGGCTAGTTGTCCAACTCCTAATGCAGGTGTGGCTAGCGGCATATCCTTCTTTGAGTGAACGGCCATGCCCAAAGAGCTGTCGCTGTGATGGAAAAATTGTCTACTGTGAATCAAGCGCCTTTCGTGATGTCCCCAAGAACCTCTCAGGAGGCTGTGAAGGGCTGTCTTTACGGTACAACAGCCTCGCTAGTCTTCGTGCAGGCCAGTTTGTAGGCCTCAACCACCTTATCTGGCTCTACTTGGACCACAATTACATTGCTTCTGTGGATGCAATGGCCTTTCAGGGGGTCCGCAGGCTCAAAGAGCTGATACTGAGTTCCAACAAGATCACAGCGCTCCATAACACCACATTCCACCCTGTTCCTAATTTGCGTAACCTGGACCTGTCATACAACAAACTGCAAGCCTTGCAGCCTGGGCAATTCCAGGGCCTACGGAAGCTTTTGAGCCTTCACATACGCTCAAACTCATTAAAAATCATCCCAGTGCGTCTGTTCCAAGATTGCAGAAATCTTGAATTCTTGGATCTAGGTTATAACCGCCTGCGCAGTATCACTCGGAACGCATTTTCAGGCCTAGTCAAGCTCACTGAGCTGCATCTGGAGCATAACCAATTCTCAAAAATCAATTTCTCTCACTTTCCCCGCCTCTACAATCTGCGGGCACTTTACCTGCAGTGGAATCGCATTCGCTCAATGAACCAGGGTTTGACGTGGACCTGGGCCTCCATCCAGAAATTGGATCTGTCTGGGAATGAACTAACAGAAGTGGACGCTGTAGTTTATCAATGCCTACCCAACCTACAAACCCTCAATCTGGACTCCAACAAGCTGACCAATGTCTCCCAGGAGGTTGTTGATGCCTGGATCTCCTTGACTACTATTAGTTTGGCTGGGAATGTATGGGACTGTGGCCCTGCCATCTGTCCTCTGGTGGCCTGGCTGAGAAACTTCAGAGGGGCAAAGGAAACCACCATGATCTGCGCCTCCCCCAAGAAAGCCCAGGGGGAGAAAGTGATGGATGCTGTCGAAGCATTTGGTGTTTGTCAATCAATTCAAGCGACAACTCTCACTGTGAGTATTCCTCCAACCCCATCCAGTGTCCCTGTACAGACCGAACGTCACCCAGCCATTCTGGCTTCACCTACTGGTTCTGGAAAGAGAGGAGAGGGATCTAACAGAGGCCCCACTTCATCAGCTGTTACTCCACCTGTGGCACTTCCTCCAGAGCAAGACTTGGAGCCTGTGTCCTTCCATAAGATTGTGGCTGGAAGTGTTGCCCTTTTTCTATCTGTTGCAATGATCCTGTTGGTAATCTACGTGTCTTGGAAGCGTTATCCCAGTAGTGTCAAGCAGCTGCAAGAGCATTCGGCAGCAGCCCGCAAACGTCGCAAGAAAGCTAGAGAGACGGAGCGCACCCTGAGCTCTCCACTGCAGGAGTACTATGTGGACTACAAGCCCACCAGTTCTGAGGCCATGGATGTGCTTGTCAATGGGACCGGACCCTGCACCTATACAATCTCAGGCTCCCGAGAATGCGAGGTATGACCCACACCACCGCCACTCCTCCTAAACAAAACTCTGTCCACAGCGAGACGTCCAGAGGTAATTATTTACACTGCTTTGATAGATGATAAGTCTGCTACTTGATTACTTAGCCTTACACAGCGGGTTTGGTAAATACTGTGTACTCGTGGATTATTACTCAATGAAGTAGAGGTGGGTTTAGCATTACTTTGTGTCTAACAAGATATCTCTTGTTTTCAGATGGATGTTTGTATATTTGCTTAAACCTTAATCTCTGTTGAGATGCAAATGTTTGTTTTACTGCAGAATTGTACACAAATTCAGATAAATGAGACTGATTACATTTCCTGTTGTGCATAATATTTAGTTTAAGCTATGCTGTTTGTAATAAGACATTTGAGATTGTCTAGGTGCTTGTTTGCTCTTTTGCTTGGATATAACAGGCTTTGAGATTTGTGTGTTTGCTCTACTGCTATTCAGTTTTTGATGAGCATTTTTGTGTGGGGAGAATAGCTGAATGGTGGACAATTCACTTCTGGACAGTGAATATGAATGCTAATAGATACTCTTGTCACAGAATAGAGCTTCCACTGAGCTGATGACTTCACACTTTTCTTGACATAGGTATGATTCAAGATAATTATGAGAAATACTGTTCATAGTCCCCCAACAGAACATTTAATCAGTTTTTTTTTCTTTACTGTGCACACTGACTTGCTGAATTTACTCACTGGCTTAATTGATTTTTCACACATGAACCAAAATGCATACTTTGACTGGCAATGCACATTTTAACACACACAGAGACACAAACAGAAAGAAGTAGTGTTTGATAGTCCCTGAAGAGTAGGAATCCTTTGAAATATTTTGTACACAGGCAAGTGAATTTCTTCAAAACAGTATTTACAGACTATAGCAATGTGGGAATACCACTTTTCTTCTTTTCCTTTCAGCTGCAGCGCTCTTGTGTACAGAGTTCCTGTACAATTCTTGGTTAAACAGTTTATTCTACTGTTGAGTTTCTGCCACATTACAGTTAAGCAAAGCTTCTGCAGACATTCTCATCACTGATTAACTAGCCCTGTTATAATAGGGGACAAAGCTGGGCCGCTCACTTTCTGAAGGTGTAGTCCAAACGGCGAAAGAAGTGTTTTGGTTAAGCTCTTTACATATTTTCACATTACCAGCCCACTCATAGTGGGTCTAGTTCCTAGATTTTCTCAGCATTTCCATAGCAGGCAGGGTCTCTCTAGAGGAATGACTCTAAATGCAGAAGTTTAAACAGTGAGGCGGCGGAGGAGGAGAGCTCGATCCTCTGCATTCTTTTACGTTTTCTTTTACTTAGCGTCTGGCTTTTTTAGAGAGAGGTCACCTGATAATATGTAACACTTGCAGGTGGCTCACACTGGTTTGATTATAAAGACCAACCACAAATCACAGCGGCCATTTTGTTGTTGTTTACCCTACCCTCCTCTTTATAGGCTTTGTGTTCCTTTCAGCCTACAGTGCTTCTTGATGTTTAATGTTCATTTTTAAATATGAAACTCCAGTGAAGGCATTGTGGGATACACAGATTTGAAAAAAAAAAAAAAAAAAATAGAGGATGTTGTAGTTAATGGTTTTCAGATCGTGATACTGATGCTTTGGTTTTAAAAGGACCTCATTCTATCCTTCATCCTAACATACCATGCTTTCTTGGTATCAAATGTGTGCGATGTCATCTTTGTCTTTGAATGTCTTTCAGTGAAGATGTAGGGGTTTTGATGGCAAGCACTGATGTTCTCACTTAATCCCCAAAGGAAAATGTAAATTATTATTGATTTGTCTTGATTTTCCTTTATATAGTGGATGTAAATACAGGCAATCTGATAGTAATTGTTAGGTTCAGACTCAGGACTCAGGTGCGGAGCAGGTCAGGATAAGTGCAGACTTTATTAATAACTTCCTGAACTTCCCCAGGACAGAGTGAGAATAATCCAAAAGCTATAAAAATTACTCTTAAAGAGTGTCTCCTCCAATAAGAGCCACTCCGCTATGAAACCTTATTATCTTGAAGGAGATAAAAACAAAAGGTTATAAAAATAAGTAAAGGAAAGAACTTCTGAACTAAAGAACTAAAAATCACTCCAAAAGGAGGCAAGAACTAAACTAGGGAAAATAACAAAGAACAAAAAAATCACTCTTAGACGAGGAAAACATAACTGAGAAAATATATAATCTAAAAAGGAAACAAAAATCACTCCTACGGAGGAAAAAGAAAGGAAAGTCTATCTAGATATCCTAAACAAAGCAACCCCACACTATGAAAATTACAACAGGAAAGGCTGGAGTGATCACACAAGGACAAAACACACTGGCACAAGACAAGGGAAACGCGGACTATTTGAACACATGGAGGTAATGGGGAACAGGTGGATACAATCAGGTAATCGGGGAGACAATCAGACTGAAGACACATGAGGAAGGGCAAGTGACCTGAAACGAGAAGAGAGTTACTTTTCAAAATAAAACAGGAAATGACGAGACATGAACCCAAAACAAGACAATACCTGACCGCAGTGTGACAGTAATACAGTTGATGATGATAGATGTTATATCTATGTTCTGATGTAGTCCAGGCCTTAATAATAGTTTTCAGAATATTGTAAAGTGTTTTGAAAATAGCCATGCCTTATGCCAATATCGACCCTGGATTATCAATCCGATTCTTTGTAAATTCTTTGTCCAAACAATTGTGATTCGATTAACAATTGTCTAACAAACAATGGATGGATGTTTGCGCTGAGGATCAGGAAGAATTAAGAGCTCTAGAGAGGAGGGGATACTGTCACACTAGGTGAAGGCAAACAAAAAAAATGCATTGTTTGCCTTCCAGTCTGTCATATTACCAGGGATAAAATGGGTGATTGTCATTCCCAACACTCATTTTCGTTCCACAGACCAGTGGGGATCAGATTATTATCAGAATCACATTGCATTTCAGAGGCCCAGACACAAATACCTCTTAGCATCTCCATCAGCATAAGCTAGAAGCAGGCCTGCTGTTTAAATCATTGGATCCATCATTAGCCTTTTATCTTGACTTGATTAAACTTTGCAATTTAGCCAATGCTTTCATCCTGTGAGCCAAGTAAAGCAGGAATTAACCCATAACACAAGGACCAAGGGCCAAATCAACATTATTGAGCCAACCAAGGGTAACAATTCAAGGAAAAAATAACAAAAGAAAGAAAGTGGTACTTGCAATGTTCATCAGTAACTACTCACATAAAAATTGTCAACAAAGTGATAAGATCCAGAAGAAGAGTTTTCTTTAATGATTTAGTGTGAAACATGAAAAGATCAAGTAAAAAAAAGGTGATTAAGGAGAGTGAACAGTAAAACACAAATACTGGCAACACTTTAGGACTCGTGGTAGAAAGTTTAAAATTATGTAGCTCTAGTTGTCATGAATAGCAATTTGATCACCAGTTCTGATATTCTGCACTTTTAGCACACACAAGAAGTGCATATCAGGCCATTTGCTGAACAAATTTTTAATCTTAAGGTGAGACATGCTCTTAAAATACTGTAACTATTACTGAAAATATATGTGAACAGAGAATGAATAGAGCTAATCAACAATATGTAATTAGATAGAGAGCTAATATGTATTCTCTTGAAGTACTCTAGATGTCCACATTCTTATATATTTTTTTCTATTTAATGTACTGTAACAGAGTATGCTTGCATTGTTGGAAATTTCAAAGTTAATGTCTTTTCTAAAGACATTTAAGTTTAGACAGACATTTCATCCAGCTGAAATCCCAATGCAATTGTACAGTAAAGTATGGTAGTAGATTAGTGGGTGAGCCTCCATAGACTGCCATAGACGTCCACAGACTTTTTATCCTTTTTATTCTATAAATTGAAGGCTTAATCTGTCCCCTCCCTACATCGCTTTCTTTCTGTTAATCTGCTAATTAACTCAGGACAGCTGTAGGGAGTTCTTATTGTCATTACTGTGGCATTTTGGCTTCAGGTCTCTTACAGCAGAACCTGTATACCTGCAGCCATATTCTGATGCCATATTGAATGAATTTCTACTTGTGTAAACACATGGAGGAAAACTGAACGAAAGCCCAGCACTAATTCTTGTCACATTTGCAGTTCTGTTGCCAGAAGCTTCCTTTTTATCCCTGCACCCTCCTCCATTTTGTTTCTTGACTTATCCTTGAAAATGCATCCTCTCCTGCCTTATCTGTCTCCCTGTCTCATCTTAAAACATTGTAGAGGGGAAACAGGAACTATCAGTCAGCAGTCCGCAAAGTCCTGAGTTCATCTCAGAATGTGCTCCGATCTTGTTTCTACATTTTGTTGCTCTCGCATGGACATAAATCACTCAGTAGTACACAGCAGCACCTGCTGCACTTTCCCCACCTCACACTCTCGATGCCTCTCCTCATGCTGGAGGCCATAGTGGCTCAGGTCTGCTCATCTCTCCTGAGTGGGAATTGCTCATTCCTCCTGTGTCACTTTCACCATTTCTTTCATTCAGATGCTGTGCCATCACTGTAACTCATCCTGGACCTCTTCACATGATTGTCCTTTATCAGCACCCAGATCCACCTGACATGAATGTGAGTTTGGCAGCCTTTTTAGTGAATTGCCTGAAGATGGTGCAATCCTCATTATCCTATGTCAGTTCAACCTCTCTACAAAAAAGGATTATCTTTATCATTTCATTTCTATCTTGCTTTGATCTTTTCCTTTCTGGCTGTACTCCTGATGTCTCTGTGCCACTTACGGCTTTTTTTGTGTATCAGGACATCATTTGGCATCTATTTTTTTCTAACCCATTTTGTTGGGCACGGGAAATCTGTGTCCTTTTCCCACATTCCCTTCCTTCTCTCCTCCTTTCATTTTAGACAATATTCATGTGTCCAGCAACCATATCATCATCTATCACCTTCCATCTTGATTTACTCATTTGTTGCATCCTACCCGATGATGATCAGAAACCAAATGAACTAAATGTGCATATATTTTTGCAGCTCAAACAAAGTGGCAAAAACAATATTGCTCTTTGATAAGCATTTTTATGATATGCCAGGGCTGCACTTTCCCAGTCCCTGTTTCACTTACCATGACCTCATCTTACCCAGCTTCTCCTGAAAAGTCCTGAAACTCAGGAAAAGTTAACAGGTAATTTCAGGAAGTTGAGCATGACCATGTTTTTCCAGGGCAGGGACAAATTATTGCATACACCTTAACCTACAAACTTTGCCAGCTTGCTCGATTTATATACACTGGGTTACATCTAGCTTGAGTCTATTTTTGGCATTTTTGGCAAAGATTTATTATTTTACAAAGTATTCTGTTTAGTTTGTTGCTTGGTGCTGATGTTTTATGCATTTTATACAAACAGATACATACAAACTGATATAAGACCCTAAAAGAAAAAAAAAATGCACACATTTTTTTTATAAGATGTCAAAATTAAAAGGTGAAATGATAGTTACTAATTTTTTTCCTGCACCATTCACTGTATAGTAGTCTCTTAAGGCATGAGGCAGTTTCCCCCTTTCCCTCTGTCTCTCTCCCTCTGTTACTTTCCTTCTCTCTGTCTCTCTCTACAGTCCAAGGTCATGGTGTCAGATTGTTAATTGCGCAGAAAAAAATCAACACAAACACTGGGAGGGGAGCCAAGGGCAAGTAAGCTATCTGTAATTCAGTGGGGAGGCTGAACTTTTCGATGCTAGTGTCTTCAGTCGACAATTAGCCATGTGGGAGACTTCAAAACATGCACTGTGCGCGAGAGAACATCTCTCTCATCCGCTAATCCTGTCTGTTTCACACTCTGGTTCCATGCCACTGCTTTCTGCACTACCGTTTGATCCAGTATTAATGAGGGTGTAAGATCACCAATATAGCAATTACATTACCTGGAAAAGAGGCAAGACTCTTTCCTTTCCCCCCCAGTTGTCACAGTGCAACCCAAGTACATCATTAATGCTAAGCTTCCTGATGCACTGCCTCTGTTATCATTCCTACTTATCGCTGATACTCATCTTAAAACCTTTTGCAGTTTACATCTGATACAATTATTTTGTACCTAGCTGCTTCGAAATTATTATTTTCCCTCTACCAGTCTGTTCACGTTCACGCCATTCTCTTTTGTACTAGTGCTTACTTGCTTCACTACCTATTGATACAAGTGCTGCTGCTTTACACAGCTTCTTCTCAGCCCCCCTATGTGGATGAAAAAAATATATAAAAAATAAAACAAAACATAACAGAATGACATATTGTAACTGCAAGTGATTGATTAAAAAAAAAAGCCTGTTTTTCTAAACTGAGTATAATAAAAGAGGCTCAGATATCTTCCATTTTTTGACACTGCATGTAGTTACAGCAGCAATAATCAAAATGATCCTAAACTAACATCCATTCTTCCTCTACATTTATTGCAACTTGTAATATAAATCTCTCCCTGAAACTGTGCAGCAGAGGTGCACCAAGCACATAGCAGACATCTCCATGCTGTCAAACTAACTCTCTCTAAAAACATACTTTTTTAAAATGAAACAACCTGCCAGTACAGTAAGGCTTTTTACAGCATGAATCATTCTTTCTGAGGTCTTCTGCATCTTAAAAGAAGAGGGAGTAAGTCATTGCAGACTTGATAAGAAGGAAGTTTTGTGTGTGTGTGACGATAAGCACATCTCTTTCGTTATTTGAGGACACTTCTTGTGAAACAAAACACAGACATTTCTCAAAACTTTTTTTCATGGTTAGTTGCAGGTATCTTGTTTGCAATTTTGAATGTCAGATGTGTGGATTAAAAGGAAGGTTAGAGGATATTAGTGTGGATCCAGCCCCATGAAGCACTCATTTTTTTCTCATTAACTCTATGATCATTTTCAGTAAGGTTGGACAGCCTCACTATCACCTTGCTCATTAGTCACTAAATTCAAATACATGTAAATCAGTAAGTATGAGGGAAGAGGAGGATGAGTCATTCACAGATCTGCATCTGAATACCCAGCTAAGTACCTGCAGCAGTACATCTGTTCACATCAGAGCTATAAATGAAGAAGTAAAAGGAAGCCAAGCCATCCCAATGATAGGCATTTTAATCATTTTTTTAACCTTAGGAACACTCACTGTTGAATGAAGCACTTCTGCTCAAGTTGTACGGAGTTGTTCTATCTTAGCAAGAAAATGATGTGTTATTTAATGAATTGACAATGAGTCTGGTATAATTAGCCTGTCATCCTTGCATAACGCCGCTGTCAAATGAAAATATTTTAGCTTTCTAAAGTCAATTTTATATTTATATTTAATAGGTTTCATGGGGCCTGGTGTCAAGAAACTTACTTAGAATTAAATACTACATCCTTCAAGGAACTAAATTCTCAATTCATTACTGCTAGAAAGAGTTTGTATCTGATTCTATAGCTGGGCCTAATTAGCTAACTACTTTAATGAAGAGGAACTCATTCCAAAAGGAGAGGGTAGAGGCCTTGTCTTAGCAGTTCTCTGTGGGTGGACAGAGTATTAAGAGTTATAAAGACCACAGATCTGTGTCTCCAAAGGGATATCTGTTTTCTCTTTTTTCTTCCTTTCTTTCTTTCTTTCTGGCTTTTTTTAAAA
Source organism: Scatophagus argus (assembly GCF_020382885.2). Taxonomy (NCBI): domain Eukaryota; kingdom Metazoa; phylum Chordata; class Actinopteri; family Scatophagidae; genus Scatophagus; species Scatophagus argus. The sequence continues at coordinate 14,403,692 of NC_058512.1, read as the reverse complement.
TATATCTGTTCCTAACTAAAGAAAAAAGTCTTCCCTCTTCCCACTGGCATTTATGTCTCATAGTGCTTTCATATTTATCTATCAAGCTAACCTGTATTTCACATCTAAGAAGGAAATAGAGGGGGAAAGATAACATGGTTTTATGAAGTAGAATTTAGTTATTTTTTCTTACTTCACAGTATGACTCATGACTTCTAACCTAGAGGCCATGTCTGGCCCCTAGTAGGGGTCACCACTGAATTGTATCCTTGGTGCACTCAGGTGTTTTCACCTAACCCAGCACTTTGTGGATTTGTACATACAGTGCACGAGTGACATCTCCCTGAATCTCTTTTCTTGAACCTGTCTTTGAGCGTGCCTGTGTATATGGTCGCCAGCCTTACACTAAGTGAAAGTGCCCCAGTGGATGTAATGTCCCCGGTCAGCTGTAAGTAGTAGATAGATACTGCACTGAGCAAAGTATGACAGCAAAGATGCAGTTTGTAGTCCTGCGGTGTTGTACTAGAATAGTGCCTGGCTGTACAAATTCAAAGTAAGAAGTCAACTTTAATAAAGACACGAATAAGTGAGTAAGAATGGACCCACTAATTGAACTGTAAATAAAATCCAGTATGTCCCAACTGATGAAAAATGTTTGCTTAAAATGCATGGGGTTAAATAGTATTAATTCTCAATACACAATATATTAACACTTATTTAAAAAGTTGGGGCAGAAAAATGTCCTCTGTCCTCTTTCTCCAAGCTCTTCAAATGTTTGTGTTTTTATTGGTTCTGGCAATATTTAAGTCATCCCGTTCTGCAGATTCAACAGGCAGAAAAGATAGATTGAGTGAGACAGGTAGGCAAGTGAAGCTGGCAGAGAAGCACGTCCAACAGGTTGGAGCAGCCGATAGGCGGACAGGAGAAGCAGTTAGAAAGACGGAGAAATCAGGCAGTCATCCAGTCTCGACAGCTAGATTGGCAGGCGTTCGTCCACAAAGACACACAGGCTTTGTCCACGGACAGCTGTCCATCCTCTGATCGGCGATGGCTCAAAGCTTTTTTTGAAGTAAGATAATAAGTCAGAGGCAAAGCCCAGCAGATTGGCATGTTTTCTTCGGTGGTCAGATCAAAACTGCTATGCACTGAGGATGGTTTGTGTTTGTTTGTATGGACACGTATTCCTGTAGTTGTGGGGGCAAAAATCTGATTACACAGTCACATTATGGGAACCCGTCTTACGCATGTCTCCAAGGAACTGAAGGGCGCATTTGATAAAAACTGTGTCAAACTTATTCATTTAATTATGCGATTTGGAAAATTTCAGCTGGGATGAAAACACAAGTGTGACTGTATTTACTGTTTTACTCTGTAAATAACACTGAAGAACAGCATCTACACTGCTCTATATAAATACACTGTTCTTTATTAGTAATGGTAATAGTAATAACTCATAACAGTCAGACCTTACAACCAACTAAATATTAATGTGTTTGTTGGGCATGATTATCAATTCAGTATTAAAAACTACAGGCAAAGACTGTCAATCTATTCAAAAACTGCATAAAGTTTAGAAATCAGTACATTTTTGTGTTTCTCCTTGTTTTACGTTTTGCTAGCAAAATAGTAGTCTAGTAAAATTTTTGCCTTCCACTTTGCTTTTTGTTTCTTGAACTTATGCTGGGATTTTTAAAGAAATACAAAATTTGTACACATAATTTAGTTCAAATCGTGTTACATGCATGATTTAAATCAAAGGGCACTCTGTGAGGGTGATGTTTTTGACATTTCTACAAGTTATGCCATCCCTACAAGAGTCATTACACAGTAGCAAAAGTAACCTGGCATCAAATTTTTAATGCTGCTATCATGTGCTGCCAATCAGTTCTGCTGTGTATATGAAGAACACACATGAAGCTGGGCGGGTGAGGGAAATATATTGATGTTGAAAACCTAATGAAATTTCACATGGCTTTCAAGTTTGATCCTGCTCCAGCGTGTAGGTGTCAGAGCAGGCTGGCTGCATGTGCTGCATCCACTCATGCAGGCATACAAAGTAACCTTCATCTCCCCAGCTATGTTATTCTCGGAGGTTTCATTCTGTTGTGTCTCCTTTTCCTTTTCAAGCCCTTTATTCTGCTATGTCAAGCACATATTATTTTTAGTTAATTACCTGTCTGTGTCAGCCTCCAGCATCCCACTCTGTGGCCTCACTGCATCAGCCTGGATGCAGGTTGTCTTCCACTGCAGGAAAATGTTCATCTCTCATGATTGATTCTGTTCTCCTACAGCTTAACTGTGCTCCAGCCTCACAGGTCCAAGCTGCACAGAAAATATTATAAACACCTGCTCTAAGAATAAGTCCTAACCCATGGTCTGTTTTTGTATCTATGGTGTTCCATCACAGAATGACATCCCAGGACATTTGTGAAGAGAGAATGTGAAGGGGAGAGCAAGCCATTGTTACAGCTCTCCAGTACACATGCTCAAGCAATATCTGCCTGACAATGCAACACGCTCCACGTAACAAATTGTCATATATTTAGAAGCCATCTTTCACAGTAAAATATAATGGTCCCTTTTATCGATTGAATTAGCAAGGTAATAAAAGCTGTGTATTGACAAAACTGACAATGGATAGGTTGGGGATTGATTGTGCCATGAAGCTGGTGATGATAGTTAGGAACCAAGACCCCTCTCTGTATTCAATAGCTGTCTATTGTCAAATTTTAAAAAGATTACTGATAATGATGACCATGAAAAGATATGAAGCCACCTGAGCGTTCTGTCTGCCATATATCATAACATGTTATGTTTTATTTTAAATCCTTCTTTTTTCTTTTTTAAAAAAAGTGATTGTAATCTTGATTAATGAACATATTTACATCGTTCTGAATAAAAGTAATCAGATTGTTGACAAGGATTTGACTATTTTCCCTTCAGTATGTCTGTTTCTTTTGTTATGAGCAAGGCTGGCTCTGTATCAGTATACTATATAATATTACCGACTTGTTTGCTCACACTGTGGAGACTGAGTCAAACCAGCCCTCTATCACATGGAGGTGCAAACACCTTTTTTGCCCACTTAGTGCTAACATCTGTAATTTTACAAATTTTTACACATGTACATGGATGTACACTGTGAAATTTCTTCTCTTTTTTTTTAAAATCGTCCTTCACAAACCTGAGTCTCTGAGCAGATTCCCTCTTTAAATATATCATGTATTTTATGTGGTAGTAACCAATGAATCATGCACCATCTTTCAGTCAGTTTAGTGTACATCTGAAAGAAGAAAACTGATAGATATTGAATGCCAAGTGACCTCCTGTTACCCTTGTAATGACTCATGCAGTAAAAGACTGGTAGGGCTCTGAAGGATCTAAAATTCCACTTGGAAGTCTTCTTTGTGCTTTAAAATCAGTATTTTACAAATGTTCATTGTTCATGAATTTGAAAAATGAAACTAAATAATATTCACCAGAAAGCATTCACCATTGTCTGTTGCACAGCTGTGCCAGCTTCTCTGTAACTGTTTCAGCTTCTCAAACCTACCACTATTTATGCTGCTTTATATCTCTGTGAATGTAATAGTTTTGAGCTTTGGACCATTGGTCAGAAAATCAATAATAACGATAATTTTAGTTACAGCCCTAATCGCACTCAATTTGGAATACTCCATGTCCCAACTGTACTTGCCCAACCTGTTTCTCCTTCATCTAAGGTGGAAAGTAGATTCAGTAGGTGAAACCATCAAGAGACTTTGAGCCTTTTTCATCTGCCATATGTGAACTTTCAGACTTTTATCTTATCTGATACGCAACCTTTGGGATATGATCTGTATTTTGCCACTGATTATGACCATTAACGAGCATGGGGTCACTACCCTCAGCATTAAAACATTCATCGGGAAATGTGATTTACTGGCTGCTCCCATGAAGGGAGAGTATACTTTTTGTAATGTGATCATTTAAAATGGGACATATTCCAAAGTGCATCACAATCAGTGCAAATAGATAATCACCTTAGCCATTCTATTTCAGTACTATTCTCATCTACTGAATTGTTCACTTCTGCAGGTAAGTGCATCTAATGTGACAATGCACCTTCTGTGCTATGTCCTCATATGGCTGAAGAACGATTACAACCTTTAACAGGATGCTGTTTTTGGAGCAGAGAACCAAAACTGAAATTGTTATGTTGTTTCAGGGATAAGTGAAATTATGCATTCCCACATTTTTCTAAAGAGATGAACTGCCCACAGATTAACAGATTTTTCCCCACTCTCCTTAATCAAGGCAGGCATTTTTTTAATTATTTATTTTTTCTTCAATTTTCTCATAATAAGGGGCCAGTGCATGGCAGTAATCAACATCAGGCTAACCAGATTTGGGGTAACAAATTGATGTTTTGCACAATGTGCTCAGGTAAGATTAAAGTAGTGGGTGTCAATCTGATTATACTTTCAACTGTGAATTAAATCACATGCAAAAATGAATAAAAATATATACAGAGCAGCGCAGAGAATCGTGACAGATACAGGAAAGGTACAAAAACATGTTCCCAGGGCACTGAAGGGCTTATCCCATGTTTCAGACTTTTTATTTATTTATTTATTTATTTTGGTGGGGGGGTACACAGTCGCCTGAATTTATCATGTCAGCAGCAAAGGAAGGTGTGATAGAGAAAGGGCACTGAAAAGCAATGGAAAATAACAACTTGAGCCAAGAGATAGGAGTAGACAAAAGAAGAGGAGAGAGAGAGAAATGGGTAGGTGGACCTGAAGTGATGTAGGATTTGAGGACAGAAAGAAATTGATAGTTCAGAGGGAGAGCAGGAAAGAGCACACACACATTCAGGCACTCTCTCTGCTCTCTCTGACCTGAGAGGCATAGCCTGTTTGATTTAGTGCCAATCAGAGTTTTTAATGTCTGTGCAGCGCATCATAATTTATTAGGATTATCATAAACTTGTGCAGGGAGAGGGAGCAGGGGCACTTGTGCCTCCCTCTCAGAATGAATTACTTGCTGCAAGCTGGAGTGTCAATCAGACCAGAAATAGCGACACCAGCTTTTTCCCACTTTGTTTTTTCTCCAACCTTTCCAGGCTGCCCATGGAAACCAGGACTTATAATAAATATTCATCCCATCATATTCTACCCTAGATGAGGCCAAGGATATGAGGTGAAGGAGAGCTAAAGGCAGGTTTAAATTACATTCTTGGTTGGTGGGGACATCTCTGTCATCAACAGCAAGGGGAAATATTTGTTTTGGTTTCATTAGTAGGACCAAAAACTATATTGACAATTAATCTGTCTCAAGTATAAACCAATTTGGGATAGCAGCTTGTTTTATTTGTATCCTTTAATAGCCACTATTAAGTGAGAAGAGTCATTGTTTTTAATACAATTAGTAGTTAATCAATAATCATTTTTGCAACTTCCCCTCATTGCCTCTCTTTTATATAATTCCAGTACTGATTACATATGGTTTTGTGTATGACACCCTCCTGCGCCAGTTTTGTTTGATCACCGGGTAAAGGGGACACTTGTTTCTTTGGCTGTTTTTGTTGAGGTTTAAATGAAACCACTGATCTCTTATCATCTGCTAAGTCTTTTCAAAGCATTCTGATCATGCAGAAAAGGAACACGTCATTGAGCCTTTGTCTTGAATATGGTAGAGAAGCTTCATGGTATCTGTCCGACACTAAGAACACTCTTGACCTACTTTAGCCTTTTCATCACGATGGACTGGTGTTGAATTAATTAAGTCAGCACAACAAGTGGGTGGTTGGGAAGAAAGAAAATAAAGGTGAAGATGTAATGTGATGTAAGATGAAGATATAAAGTGTGAAGACCACTACTTTTATCCTTTTGCATTGTGTTAAGATATGAAATAAATACCAAATATTAACTCATTTGGAGTTCATCCACAGGCACACTGCAAAAATGTCAAAGTCATTGTTGTCTATAATTGACTCATGTAAGTTTCCTTTTCTTTCAAAGAGTAAACAAAAAAAGCACATTTAAGCACAACAAACTCAGTTGGTAGCATCAAGTATTACGACGTCAAGACTATGTCCCTCAGCAAGAGAATAGTGTGCCTTATGGCAAACTTAGGCATCATTAAGCAAATGTGGCTTGCAGTACATTTCATGTGCTCAGGTACTTGTGTACTTGTGCAAGGTTATGTCAGTCTTTTTTAGATATTTACTGTAATTTATCGAATTTACAGCATAACTTTAACCTTATGGTGGCCTGCAATGAAGGTGAAAACATGCATTCCAATGTATAAATGGAAAATCTGTGAAACAATACATGGGCTGGCTTTTGGGAGTTTGTTTAGGGCCGGTACTGGCATGAAGCTCAGTGGGAGTATGAGAGGCAGGCATACTGGAAGCCTAATTAATCCAGCCTTCCTTAATTAGTCTCTCCCTTGTCCATGACGTATTTGCCAATCTTCTGATGCTCCCTTTTCCTCTTCTGCTCTTCCTTCCTTCCTGATATGCTCTCTTTCTTTCCCTCCATCTAATTCTGTCTCTTTCTCCCTTTCCCTCCTGTTCTGTCTGGTTTGCCATCTTTCCAGGCTTGACCGAATGGTGACAATATGTTCCGAGGTGATAAACAAGCACACACTGCTTCAGAGGGCAGCTTAGGCAAAGCTATGGTTGTCTGTGCTGTGGCCTGTGTTGCCACTAGAGGACGAGACAAAAGCCCAGCTGTAGGCGTCAGAGATTGCCTGTGCCACATTGTCTTTAGAGATACATGGTGTGTCTCACAATGCAGGTGGTCACTGTGCGGCTGGATGGCTTGATGCCCTGAGCGCTGCACCTCTTGCATGCTGATCATGGCAGTAATCTGCAAACACTGGCACAGGAAAACAGTGGATGCATCCCTCCAGCATGGCGGGACAACAGGCCATGGCAGAAGCTGTAACTAGGGCCAAGGCTGCTATCCTCAAAGATGCAGACTTTAATGATGCTGCACAAAGTCGAGGCCCAGCCCTCTCGCTCTGTGCCCAGAATAATGAGGCAGTTATCCACTGGTGGCCATGACCATTCAAAATGACTGCACTGCGAATACTGATCAAGAATAACTGTTGACATTCTCATGCACCATGCTGGCTTTATTATGAACCGCATGATTAACTCATCAGGGGTTAATTGTCTTCCTTGTGGGAAAGGTAATGTATTCCTCTTCAAACGCTGAGAATAGTATTGTAGAAATGCGAAATTTGAGCCATTTGTTTGTGACAAGTAGTAGTGCTAAGCTAGAAAATATTTATGTAATTTATATTATTATTATTATTTTATAGTAGTAGATTATATTGTATACTGTAGCGTATACATGTTACACTTAAAGAACACACAACAAGGTAAAATACATAAATATAAATATTTTATTGATCCAATCCACAACCAATTTACTAAAAAACCCTTTACATAACTGTTGGCTGCAGAAACAAGGGCGTGAGTTTTCCAAGGGAATGCAGATCCTCTTGTCTTCCTGCTTTTGAATCGCCTTTGGCTAAATGAAAACATGTTTGTTAGAGGACTCTCCTCCCTTTCTTTCTGTGGATTACTACCATTACCAGCTCTGTTGCCATTAAGTGAGCTAACACTGTCGATTGCAGCCTACATCATACTGTGTATGTGTATGATGACACCCTTCTTCTTAATCGGATACAGTGATGTTGAATTCAAAATTCACCTTACTAACTCACTTACGTTTGTATCAAAAAAACACAGGAAGTTGTTAAAAGAACAAGCTGAATTACAAAATAATCAAATCTGCGACAGTCTATTAAGAACAACTAAATGGAGTTAAGTTGTTAAAGGAATAAGTTGAATTACAAAAATAATCAAATCTGTGACAGTGTATTAAGAAAAACTAAGTGGAGTTATGTTCAGTGTAATTTAAGGGTGAGCTCTTGCCCCACCTTCACTCCATAATGTGTGTGCTGATGAAAAATATGATGGAATTGAAGCTGATAGTTTCCTAACACAGATCTGCCATACTGCCATTGGGTTATAATTTAATAAATATCTTAAGGGATAATTTTTCATATTTTCCCCTTTTTTGCCTCTAAAGGTGGGCTATTTATGTATCAAGGTCATCTTGCATCCCTGCTGCATTAACACAGAACATTTGCCAGTTTTTTTTTCTGTCTTTCTCTTTCATCATCACCCTGTATGTGTATATATATATATATATATATATATTCCTTCTCCTTTTAATGTCTGTTTTTCTTTTATATTTTCTTTCATTTCTTATTTCCATGTTAGCAGGACATGGTCTGAAATAGAGAACAGAAGATGATCCAGGTGAAGTCGTCTTTTACACCCAGAAGCTAAAAATCCTTTTTCCTTCAAGCTCTTCTGTAATAATGCTTCAAATGTCAAACCTTACTCGTGATTGCCTTCACCATATTAGATGAGGCTTTGGTGGCATTTCACAGAGAACTTGGTTTCAGATGAGATAAAAATCCTTTAGATTATTTCCGATGGCATTTCTTTAGATATCAGGTGGAAAGTTAAAGTTTTATGAGCTTGAGATGTGAACATTTTCTGCTGTGTGAATATTTACAGTAGTATACCGTAATTTGTTGCAAATTAGAGCAAATCATACAGCTCAACTCTGGGAAAGGCATGAGTAAAGTGATTCCTCTAAGAAAGAACATGGGGCCAACACAAGCCAAGAGTTGCTGAATTGTATGGTTTGTGTGTAACAGCTTGATGAGCTAATCTGGAACTCCTTACTCTCTCCTGTAATCCCAGGTTACTCTAAGGATGTGTGGGTCTGAGATCTGGGTGCTTTCAAGGTTCAGCATTCAAACCAGTGTATATAGTGACTCACCACTACACTGCAGTCTGCAGATTTAACCATCACAGTCCCTGAGCACCACACATAATTCTGTTTAGTCTGTTCCAGTTTAATGTTTCTTTCTCCCACATTTCTTGTTTCTTTGACGCTGTGATTCACCAGCTTTGCATCCACTCTTTGAGAATATCAGAATATTTTGGTGAAAAAAATGTTTTGGCCTGTACCGTGTGGCCCATTTCTTCTGTGTGGGTTTTTGGGTCTCTTTGTGCCTTTATTTCTATAGCTCTCTCTCTTTCCCAGGGCCTCCTCGGCATCATTTGCATGGCCTACTTTCTGTACAGCGTTTGGTTAATACCCACAAGTAGACACTTGAGCAGTAAACACTTCCCTTGCCGTGACTACCAGTGGGCTTGAATGAACTGATCCACTTACGGCTTGATCTCTGTAATGCCTATAAAACCATCCAGGACAATACACGCCTCAAGGATCTTGACCGAGTGATCACACACCTCTTCAGGGTCAAATGAATTCACTTCTTTGTAAAAGAGAAACATTTAATACAATAATTATATCAATATAGTTCTCAACAGTAATATGTAATCTCTATACTCCATAATTAACACGCTGTGGATCTTACATGAGTGCTAATGCCACTAATTTCAACCCTTTGCTCCTTCCGTTACATAGACAGAAGTGTAAGACAAAACGTGTTGAATCTGAGGTACCTTATAGATATAGGGAATGAAACATGTAAGGACCATACAACTGACAGACCACAAGTTTTATCAAAACACTAGGAAATGTGTAATTAAGGTTAGTGATTCCAAGGAACCGATTTTTAACGGAGAACTTGGAGAATTTGTCTTCTCAGAACAGTCACTCTCGTAAAGTGTGGTGCGATTATTTCCACCTGTCACAGTCCCTTTCGTATTGAGTTTCAGATGTGCAACTGCTGAATCTAGTCAAGAACAGACAGCTGTGCCTCTTTCACTTGAGAGGAATCTGTGCTTCTGCTCGCAAATCCGTGATTTGTTTTCCTCTCTGGTTACAATGAAGTTAAAATTCTTCAAAACATATTCAAAATATTCCAGCATGAGCTGATTTGCAATTTTACCCTGTTCCACAGATTTTCCAGCTTCATATTCATTCTGTATCAGTTTTAAGATATCCAAATCCTCCCATACAAAGATGCAGTTACGCATACACACGCACAAGACATTAAGTACAGATACACATACACATATTTCAATCAGGAGAGACCAATAAGAAAGAAAAGTCAATGAGATAATTCAAGTAAAAATAATTTATTTGAAGAGCAAAATAGACTTTGGGACTTAGACCCCGGCAGGTAGTGGATCACCATATGAAACTGTCTGACGAATGAGGTGCTTCCATATGAAGGAGACTTCCCCCCCGAAGAATAGGCACTGGTGGTGGTAATGAGGAGTGATGCTGACTACGAGGAAGGAAAACTTGAAAATGGAGGATTTGACTGAAGGTGGCCAGACATCTCGGTAGCGGTGGTGAAGGGGTGGAGGTGGGATGCAAATCTTTGTGGGGCTGAGCGGACAGCTGAATGACAGCGGAGAGAGAGAGAACACTTTTAAAATCTGACAGCTTGCTAGCAATTGGCTGTAGGAGAAATGTGACAGGCTGTGATTGGAAGAGAGAAGAATGACATAGTTGAACTAAAGGATCATGGGAAAATGCTTGTGACTTAAAGGGAATATGCAAAGAGATAGTCTTTCTGATCGAACTTTCGCTAAGTCTTCATATTGTGTCTAATGTAACAAGAAAGCAGAGATACAGTGTATATATATATATATATATATATATATATATAAAATCTGTAAATGTTATATCTATCTATCTATCTATATCTATATATATACCTGCCAACTCTTCAAAACCTACTGTTTTCCATATACCTCGAGGGAAAAATATTCTCTACAGAGATGGAAAAAAGAAGAGATCCACATGGAAGTGGCAAATGCATAACTTCATAGAAAATGATTAGCTGCATTCACACATTTGCATTCATTTCTACAGTATTGGGGGGAAAAAGGATGAAAAATAAAATCTCAGAAAGCTAATCTCCCACTGCATTTGCAAGGCTTTCTGGGACACCAGAACCCCAGGAGGAAGCCGCCTGTGTACTATAAACAACTTTTTAGAGTTTGCATTGGGGTTTCTTTGAGAGAACAGGAGATAGACACGGAGGTTTGTCTTCCTAAGATAGGCGCAGCAAATAAAAGATGGGAAATGGATGAGAGATAGGGAGAGGAGGGTTCATATATAATGGCTGACTGCTTGAGAATGAGAATTGGCTGTTTTTCATTTCACCTGTCGTTGTAAAGGAAGCGCCTGTCACAACGAGGGCAATGTCACCAGGACAGATGATGTTTCCATGACAACCAGGAATTTTCCCCCTTCTTTCTGATTTGTGTTGAGTTATTGCATGGGTTGAGGTCTTTAAGCAGGGATTAAGCAGTATTATCCCTATACAAAACATCAACAAGAGGAGCACATGTCCATACTGTGAGATCAGTGTTGTATCTTTCTCTCTTTTTCTTCTTTGCTGATGTTTTATTCTGCTCATATAAAGCTGTGCCTTTTGATCGTCACACTGCTGGTTCAACATCAAACACTGGCAGTGAGAGTAAAATTGGAGACTGTTGCCACTAATGTCTTACATCTGTGCTTAACATCTTGGCGAAAGTCGAACAATCAAGTTGTCATTCTCAGTGTCTCAAATGTTCCAAGTTTGCCAAATGTATTTTGTTAAGTTTTTAAAAGAGGCACTCTTCTTTGTCCAACAAAGAGTGCACAGGTTTAGATCCCAGGGCTGTCTATACAGATAACAACAACCTGTCGGGTTAAGGACGTTTTCTGCACTATCCATGAAATCCTCAGGATGAAATGTATCAGCGCTGTGATCCAGGATAAGGCAGTGCTGCATCTTGCAGTTCCTGGCCAGGCAGATAGTGTTGCTGATGTATATGCCACCATCCATTAGAATGATGGTGATTTATAAAATATAATATATATATAATATAAAAATAAAATAAATTTATTTGTGGCGCTCAAAAACAGAAAATAGATTAAATAGATCTCTACCATCAGAATCAGTGTTACAATTATGTTATGTGTAATCCATAAAACATACTTTCAACTCTGTTTATACCAACTTGATGCAGTAGGAAGTAGTTGCAGTGAATGGTATTCACATCAATATGTGTAGGCTATCCGGGGAACTTAGGCATTGTTTATGCAAGAACACATTATTTGTTTTTCAAATGACAGATTAACTGTTGTGAAAAAGGCTGACAGCAACATTTCAAAACATCGATGGATAAAATCAAAAAACCATCTGCATGCCTAGAGGTAGTGTGAAAGTGTATGTTTTCATTTAGAATTGGGCAAACAAACACTTGAAGTAGAGTCAGAATTTGTGTGAGGCTTTTCTGTAAGAATTAAGCTGTAAGTGATGGCACCGGTTCAGATAAGATCATCTGTAAAACACCATACAAAGTGTTTTGTGGTTTGTATTGTTGAGGCATTGTTGGCTGGCACACAATCAGACCTGATGTAGAAGGTAGAAAGGAGTTCTAACGGAATCAGAGGCCACTTTTCCATTGTCACGCAGTTGGAAAATGATGAGGCCAATCTGCTCCACGCAGGGAGAAACAGTCCCCTGTAGGCTTACTGATTTTAAGTCAGTACGTTTATGTTATATTCAACCATCTCTCATTTTGAGAGCTGCAGGTGGGCTTTTTTCTGGAGCACAGATTCTAACTCCCCATTCTCTCCTGGCATGTCTTCCCAAGGTACCGACAGACCGACCAAATAGTATGCGCTGTTTTTAAGATGTATTTACTTTGGGCGGCAGTTAAACTCCAGGTCCATTTCACCTTCACCGAAGCAGGTTATTATGTGCAATATCAATATATTCTGCTTTCATTTGAGAATCGTTCTGAGATACCCCATATATTTTTAATAGTAGATAGAATAATATTTCTAAATGTCAGTGAGACAAAAACAAAATGTTAAGCTTAATGGCAGGAATCTAGTGATGAATGATATTGCGTTGATCTACCCCCTCATTTCAGTTTCAGTGTTATTGTTATAATTAGACAAATCTCAAGTTTCTTTTAAATGTCTTAACACAAAATTGCAAATTTCAAATTAATTTCAATTACAATATAGTAGTGTGTGAAAGCACAGAAGAGCACAAGACTGTTTGACATTGTGAGACTTTTGTTGGTAAAACCGCATTTTCAATTAAAGTCAGGATTCTTTGATATTCTTTGCCAAGATACTTTAAATTTTTCTGCAGCAATTAAGTCCAGACTGAAACAAGGCCAAAACATTACTCATCCCCCTTACTCATTGATCAGCTTCTCTTTTAATAAATTAATGGATTTCTATTTAAAAGTGGGTAACTTCATGGATTATATGGGATTCGAGCTTCATTACTGATCATTTTTCTTTTTCTTTTTTTTTTTTTAACTACCATTACATGCAGTGATTGTTAACCAAAGCTATGTAAATATTGAGTACATGATCTCTGTCTGTGTCATTAGAACATAAACTAGGCAAAATAAAAACAACTTTCAGTATGAAAGAATCTATATTTCCCATGAAAAACAATAGACGAACAGTACACAAAGCAGTTAATTGGGGCTGCTGGTAAAATATTTAAACTTAAGTTTAAATAAGTTCAAGTCTTTGCAATGGACAGAACGTGTGTGTCTGAAGTAATTATTCATGGACAAATAGTAAAAATCATTATAGTTTGGTCTTGTTCATTATTTTTAAACAAGGAGATGATTAGCAGTTTAACACTAACACTTCTTGAGAAACGCATGAAGCCCATGGGTGGGCACATCATCATCTTTCTGACTCCCACAAGACCAACCATGCTACATTCAATCAGTCTTGAGCTGGGTTGTCAGATCGAGGGGTCAGAGTTGAAACAAAACTCTTAATGACTCCCCAACAGAAACAGCATTAGGCTCTCACTTCATGCAAATACACTGGAAGTGCACATTGATTTTCCCATCATGTCAGGACTATTCAGCAACGACAAATCCTTTCCCAGTCTCTCCCAATTAGCTTCCGGTCCGGGGAACACTGTCGATCCCCATCTGCCCATCTGCCTGTCAGTGGCTTCATTCCACTGAAGGACAGAGATAGGAAAGGGGAAGCAGGGGAGGAAATGAGCGAGAGAGCAAGCAAGCAATGGATAATTCTGTGTTTGGCGGCTACAGGCGAGAAGGCTTGGCAGATTTGTCCGAAGCCAAAGCCAGTAGGGGTGGTTTGGAAGCGGAAGGACTCCCTGAGAGAGATACTGTTGTTTGGATGATAGAGTGAGGCACAATGCCCACTCACTCTTTCCGCAGCCATTTATCAATGAAAACACAGGACTTGTGCTCCATACAGCATCTGCCAAGGAGGGATGCAGATTTTTCATTTCAATCTCAGTTTTCTATGTCTCTGTTTCTGTCTATCTTCTTATCTCCCCTTGGGATCGGACTATCACCACGCTGCCCTGAAGGTTAGGGAATCTGGTCCAGATAATGGCCTGTCTAAGAGGACTTCAGCTGAGTCTTTCACTCTCCCAAAAGACCTTGGCGCTTAAAGTTGGCAGATCCAGATGGATGTTCTGTATGATTGCTGCCTCATCATTCCACTCTGGCTTTTGCATCCTACACCATGAAACAGAAGATAGTTCCCCTCTGAACCAAAATGATTGACAGGATATATCTTCACAGTCACCCTGTATGCGATGTCGGTTCATATCGTCAACTGCCACAATTGTCAATTTGCGAGCTGGAATGAGAAATCTGAACAGAGTAAATGAGTTAAAAATAGTTCTGTCTGTCAAATTTAATTTGACATCCAGTTTTCTTCTCGTAGGGGTCTTTTGCCTGGCCCACCTCCTACGGCCAAAGAGTGTGTAATTTTGTTTGTATGGGATAGCTATATTCCCTTGGCCATGAGTGGTTTCATCCTTTGGAATTGGCTCCTTGCTCATGATGAGGCTTTGTCCACACACGTATAAATGAGAGTTCGTGCTGTTATGGCAGCTTTGTTGTTCTCACTCTCCTCACTCATTTGTATTCCTCTGCACTCTTTGTCCTGATGGGTGGTGTAATTACTGAAGCCACGGGGAGGTGGTTGTATTTTATAGTTTGTGGAAAGCCTGCTGGGAGCTGCCGACTAGTGGAGAGGAAGAGAAATACATGGCATCCTTCTGTATCCTCATCAACTAGTGCGCAACAGCAGATAAAATGCCAGAATTGATGGAAAGAAAATGCACGTACACGGTCTGATGTTAAGACATGATTGGACACTACCATCCATGCACACAACACACACAGAGAAAACACTCATATAAATGCATGCTCACACAGCAGTGCATGTAGACGCACATCGTGGGAATGTAGCTGTCCGCCCCAGCACACAAACAGATAAAGTCACCACTGGCCCGGGCTGCAGGCCGATAAATTTACCCCCACATCCCTTTATGGGTTGTGCTTTTTATTTTGCTGCTGGGGTTTTATCTAGGGGCAGCAGTAGCTGAATGCACATATCCTGGCCCTGGCACAGCTAGGACTTTGCCTACAGTGCATTAGTTCTCACATGAGGAATGAGTTTTTTGATGAAACGGCTCGCCATTCTCAGGCCTGATGGAACACCACTATGGGTTTACCCACAGTGATCTAATCCACAGCTGGGCCCAGACACCGGTTTATATACTAGTGCAGAGAGACAGAGAGAGATTGAAGGAGCTGAATAGAAGAGATGTGAAGTAAGAGCGGGGATTGAACCAGAATGAAAAGGATATACTCTGTGAGGAGTAACAGCGTGAGAGGATCCTCCATTAGAGAATCCATATTTGGCATGTGCATGTGTCTATGTATGTGTGTGTGTGTGTGTGTGTGTGTGTATTGCACCCATCTTACTGGCAGACAAACAACGCCTTGTATGACTGAAGGCATACTGGTGGGTCAGTAGGATGTGTTTGAGCGGCTAGAATGAGAGAATAAACATCAATAACAACAGCCACAAAGCAACAACCATAGTGATGGCAGTAGTTGTTGAAGAGAAACCCACAGCGACGGCCCTGGAGGAGCAGGGGCTGCATTCAGGAGCATGGGTATGACTCATTGGTGGGCTATAATGACCACAGATGGCCATTAGCGAGGTGTGAGGTGAGCAGCGTAGGCTCTGCGCCCCTAGTGCCGCAGAGGTATACACTGCTTGGTTATGACAGGCTCAAACTTGATGCGCGTCTAACGAGCCCCCTGGTAAATTGTGCTTGTGTATGGAACGTCTCCCCTCTTCACCTGCCAGAGGAAATGCTACCAACATAGCTGCTGCAGGCCAGATTCCACACATTACTGGGATTATTTCCTGACCTGAAACATCTAGACAATATTTGATAAATGATCATCCGGCTTCTGGCCAATTACCATTTAAATTAAGTCAAGTCAAGTGGTTCTTTATCGTCATTTCAACTGTTTACAGCAGTACAGTGGACATTGAAATGAGACAACATTCCTCCAGGGACCAGATGCTACTTTACACCACACAAAAGATCAACACAATACTGTGCATATATATGAACATACATGCTATACAGCTATACAACTACACATAATGAAACCTGTCCATAACTGTACAGTGCAAAAAACAACAAGAGGTATGTATTTGACAACAAGTTATATCCCAGCTTCTCAATCAAAATTTGTATTTCTGATTGGATTTGAGTTTGATAAACACTTTGTACAAAGTGTACCCTTTATCTGTACATGACCTGAAGAGTCATGTGGTTGTCTAAATGAATGCTGGGTTCTGTATGGAAATATGCAAAATGTAGTTTTGTCAACTTTCAGAACAACAGACAACTTCTCTTCAATCTCTCTTCCCAACTGTCTTTAAATGTATTTTTTATACCAACTCTCTCTCTCAAGTTTCCTTGTCCTTGTATCCTTCCTTGGTCCTTGATATCATCTATTAAAGGAGGAGAGTCTAAATGCTCTCAGTGGCCATTCTATTCTCTTTGTGTATTCTGTGTAACTATAGGGGGTGGTGCTAAGCCCATGTTCTGGGTCGGTGCTCAAACGCTTTGAGGAGTTTGGTGTTGGAGTTTGCTGCTCCTTCTATGGGATCGTCCCACATCTTTTTCTCTTCTCCTCTTCTCTCTCCATCTCTCATCTTTCTCTCTAAGCTCGTTTTGATTTCCTGCCACGTTCCATTGTGGCTAAGCCGAACAAATCCCTTCATATATTCCTGAAAATTGCCTGATGTAGTATAGCAGGGAAATTTGGGTTTTCAGTTTTTTTAAAATGAGTTGTTGTGAGAAGAGAGGGAATAGATTTACATCAGGATTTACAGGGGAATTGGCACACTGTTTGTTCCTATTTATTAACGCACCGTAACTTCATGAAGCATTTCTGTTTAAGGTGTATTCTAACTATCTGTCTGCTCTTTGTTGTGTGCTACAACAACATAAACCAAAGACCTCAAGGAGAGCATAAGTCAAACAAATTGGGATGTAGTCTTGTCATGTGAGCACCAATCCTCTGCCCACCACATGCCAGGTGAAGTCATGTATTATTAAAGGGAAACATGGAAAGCCAGTACCACTCCAGAAAGTGAACTTCTACAGTACCATTCTTTTTTTTTTTTTCTTTTTTTTTTTTTTTTTAGGTTTCTCAGTTTAAGCTTGACACAGTTTGCAGTTTTACCAGCCTTTTCTTGGCTTGGAACCCAGTTATAAGCCTGTTTGTTATCTACCAGCCACACCGTGATTTTCTCCGACCTTCATTTTGTGTTTTCTTGCCTCTTTTTTCGGCTCACCTTATTGTATTGTATTGTATTTAAGGGTTGTTAAAAAGAATAAACAACCTATATTCATGGATGTACAGTATTCACATCCAAGGAGTCTGTCTTGGAAAGTTGCTGTAGTAAGCTCTCTTAAAATGTAACAATAATTTACATTTTAACAGGACATGTGCATGTTCATTTATCTATATTTCTTATTTTCTCTACTACATTTGTAGATATAAACATAAATGTAAAAATGTTTATGTAGTCAATATATCAAAGGGTACACTAAACCATTATACTGCAGGTTACTAAATATGAAGTGGTAGCATGCAGCTTAACTTCTGATGAATATAATGGAAAAAATGTATGTGCAATTCATGTACATTGTACAGTGAATATACAACCATTGAAAAGTTTGGAACCACGTTCTGCGGAAGCTTAATTTGGTATATTTAGGGGGGGTGAAAGGATGATATGTTTGATTGACCTTGACCTTCTCTTAGGCATTAGAAAGTCCTCTGCAAAAAAAAAAGAATATGATGCACATAGAAAATAAAATTCTGTACAATTATTCAGCTTGATCGACAACTGAAAAGGCAAAAGGAGACAAAAAAAAAATATACCTCTTAGCAACAGTTAAAGAATATAAGAAATCACCATTTCTTGAAGCTTAAAGCTTGAAGTTTGGCATCAAAGTCAGTGTGTATTTAAACAGGAATGAGTTCCAGTTAAAGTGCCAAGTGCACAATAATATCTATAGCACCTCTTAAAAATTCAAAATAGAAGTAGAAAGGTTAGTCTAGGGTTAGCATTACTGGAAATGAATCATGGGATCACAGTTGAACATATCATGGACTGACAAATCACAATTTAAACCTTTGAAGTTTAACATCTGAGCAGACAAAGAATTAAAGTCCCCAACTGCAAGCACTGCTGTAGCTCAGTAATAACACACTTTTCTGGACTGTAAAACAAATTCAAAATTGAAGAGTATTTTTGGTAAAATGGTTACACTAATATTTCTATGTCATGTGAATGTGAAGACATTGACTAAATGGTTTTAATCATTTAATTGTGATTTTTTTATTCTTCTATCACACCTTTGGGACCAAAATAATTTGAAATGTTAATAATAAATGTGGTATCTGAATTAAACTGTTTATATCTGTTAAAATGGACATTATTGGGCAAAAGAAGAAAAACATTAATACAACAAATGATTCCAAACTTTTTGTATTGTTTACTAAACTATATGGCAAGGGTCAGATGCAAGAACAAGCATGTCCATTCAAGTTTCCTTTCCTTAGCTTATGCCAAAGTGTGCTGGTGCTGGATACTTAACATTTTCCAGTACCTTTTCTATTAGTATCTGACATGACTAAGCCTAGTTTGCCTTCTGTAGGATCAAACATTTTTCACCTGCCGCATCCCTTTACCTAAAGCCGAAAACTTCTTCAAAGAAATGGATTGCAAAGCAAGACTGTTTGCATCTCTTCGCACTTTGAATTTTTCCATCCTGTCCTTTCTTGTTAGTGGAAACAAGAGTCTGATCCCTGAGAGACTGCTAATAGGTTCTGGGCGCCCTTCGTGGTCCTTTATGGTGCATCAGGCTGGTGATGGAGCAGCTTTGCTCGACTCAGCAGGTATCCGTCTTCAACTCCTCCTCTCAGAGGGAGCTGGACACCAGGCAGACAGAAGCGCAGAAGACTGTGACAGGGCGGGAGAAAATGTATCACATAAAAACAACA
Organism: Scatophagus argus; assembly: GCF_020382885.2. Lineage (NCBI taxonomy): Eukaryota > Metazoa > Chordata > Actinopteri > Scatophagidae > Scatophagus > Scatophagus argus. The sequence continues at coordinate 14,384,308 of NC_058512.1, read as the reverse complement.
CAAGCTGACTGTAAATGAGCATGGGAGAAGACGCGGGGAGTGGGGAGGGCACAGAATGGTGGCTGGAAGAGGCAAGGAGCCAACGGGTCTCAGGCCAGACGTTAAGTTTCAACATATCCAATCATTCATACTGCCTTGAGCCAGAGTGAGGGTATTATGGGATTCTACAGGACTTTTTTTCTTCATTGACTCTCTGTGACTGACAGCTATCTACACTGATTGACACTGAAGGAACTAGCAGCCTGCTGAGAGGGGGGGCGCCAGGCTAATTGACTGTCTTCCAGCTGGTTGATGGCTGGCTTCGGAAGAAAAGGCAGGATTGTAGCCCACCACCATTTTTCTCTGCAGATAGACTGGGAAAGATGAATCCTGCTGTAATGTTTTGGCAGAGATGCATGGAGTCAGCTACTCACTTCCCACCTTTTTTTTCTTTTCCATAAACATGTGGATGTTGTGAGTCACCACTATTTCCACCCTTGGTATGGGTAGTTTTTCTTTGCTGATATAAATACTGTCTCCAAACTCCAAAGGCAGAAATTAGAATTAGATGGAGCTAAGGGGTCTACTAAATAAAGCATTTCAGTGGTTGAATTATTGAACAAATAGAGATGTATACCTGCAGCAAGACAGCAGGGCCTGATGGTCTTGTTGCAACATAGCAACAGAATCAGTCATGTATTAAATTATGTGTTGCAATTACTCACTCCACTCACAACACTGGACCAGGATTTTTTTTTTCAACAACCACGATTATTAAATAATTGATATTGCTCATAGAACATACACATGGATTGGAAGTGAAGACAGAAACCTTGGAGAACTCAATAAAAAGGATAAATGTTATGCAGTCTGGCATAGCTGGCCACAGTGGCACAAAAAAAGGAAAGAAAAGTATATTCTATTTTGTATGATTTATCACACTTTATATAAATTGGATCATCAATTTATCCAACACATATAAAGTTCCACTTTGGTCTCAATCATGATTGACGATGATTAAGAAAGCAGTATGAGAACAAAATAATGTACGTTCACTTTTGCTGCTGTCCATTTCAGCAGTTACTGCCATACAGTTTGTTCTGTTAATTTGATAGAAGTTGTGTGGTAACAATGTTAACACCTCTATATGAAATAATTTATTTTACAATCTGGCTTCAGGACTTCTCCTTTCACTTCTTTATGCAAACTTTCTGAGCCTATATACTTCTACTTGTATATGCCTCTATACTTCTTCAGTATAACAGCAACAACACAATTTCGGTGTATTTTAAACATCCTCTTGAGTAATGCTGATAAACAGTATTCGATCCAAAACTAATATCCATTTTAATTTGCAGTAGATGCACAATGTCTGCACTGAGGTCATCCTATTGATTTAAGGTAAGCCACCTCAATGGGAAAAATGGCATTCATTGAACCCGTACACAGAGGGTTTAAATTGATTTTGCAAGAAGACACATTGTAATGTTTCTGTACACTCCAACTGTGGAATCTTTAAGACAAATTAATACATTTGATTTAACTATGGCTGTGGAAGATTGATCGTTAAGGTGAAGGCTTGATAAACCATAAAAACGTTGTAGTCAACTCTTATGCAAGCCACTTGTCATTGTAACTACGAAGCTGAGAGGCAAGAGGACCTTTGTTAATGCAGCCAGAATGCTTCTTTGCAAAAAGGGAAAGTGGCCAGCATGGAATTTGGATGGGCAATCCAATTTTCTGCTTCAGTAGATGTCTGTGGGTGTTGTCCGTACTTATGGAAGGCCGTGCTTTGGTTGTAACACATGGAGGCTTTGGTGTAGAGTCAGCAAAGAAAATACCTTACGAAATAGATTCAGTAACTAAAAGATATATATACATACATACATACATACATACATAGAAAACCTGACTAACTATGTGAAAGCATAAGGCTTGTAAAAAAGACAGTAGTGTGTGTGGGGTTGCTCCACAGCTCTGACTCAGGCCTCGGCATTGACAAGCTGTCCACATCTCACTGTAATTTAGAGACCTTACCCCAGAGAGTGGGTCTGAGTTATAACATTTCTCTCAACCCACCCCTCCTCCCTTCTTGCTCCTTCCTCTTGCCTCCACCCTCCATCTTTCTTTTCCCTCTATGATTTTGTTTACTCCTCATCATACAATTCAATAAAGGAGAATATGTGGTTCTGGCAGCTTGAATCCGTCATAGCTATCATTTGTGCTGGTCATGATAGCATTGTACTGAACAATTTGGCAAGAGAAGTCCAACACAGGGTAGGACCCACATATGTCACACATTGTTCCACCATGATCCACCATTTAACTGTGACCTACCTTATTTACCTTATGTGTTGGCATACACAGTTTTCTTGTGAAATGAGGGATTATTACATCCAGTGCGTTAACATTAAGTTGTAACTCCAATTAAGGGGGATTTAATAATCAGATTAAACTGTTTGCTTGCTTGACTGCTTGTTTCTTTGAACTTATTTGTTACCAGTGCTATACACACACACACATATATATATGGATTATTGAATTATTATCCTTTCTTTCACTACAGCATTTCTTCAACATTTATTTCACTTAAATGATAAATCTTCCAGCTGCTCTTTATTCTTCGTCTCAGCACCTTTCTACCCCTCCTATTATCCATCTCGCTCCCACTATCACATTATCACATTTGAACTGTTTGCAAGTCACACCTGACCTCTATTATTAATTCTTTGGTTGGTTGTGAAACAGGCTGCTTTAGCTGCAACAATTGGTTGGTTGCCACGCTCAAGAAAAGCTGTTTGCGCCTGATTGAGAGCTATATTTTTGTATACAGATTTAATGAAATTTTGAATTAAATTTTGAATTATCTCAAATGGTTTCGCATCATCTTCACATGATATTAGACAGATGGTACTGTATCTAATTTTGACAAGTTGATTGGAATGGAAAGTCTGAGTTCCTTCCTTTGCAAAGGATACTGCAAAGGTTAGTAATTGTATAAGCTTTTCCAATTTTCTTCTCAACTAAATCTATCCTCTGTGGTGTGAACCTCCTTTATAAAAGCATATGTATCCAATCAGCCTGTCCTTGATCAGGTGTCCCACAAGACCAGTTAGAAGTTGGTTTCTTTACACATGACTGAGAAACAATTACAGCAAATGAAAATGGACATCCCCTTGGACACTCAAAAAGCAGTTTATCAAAACTCTAATTTTACACCCAGCAAATTACAATGTTTTTGTCCCGGCTTACACAGGTGCCTGTGATCAGCTTAACAAGAATTCAAACAATTGCTGTAGTGTTCAAAATGGGCAAGGTATGAAGTCGATCCCAGAGAGGTTCCTCATGCCTCATCACTGTTGACATTTCCATCTGACAGCGAGAAATTAAGACTGGCTACTTTGGATGCTAATTTAACGGCTTAGCACATGATTTCCCTTTCTCAGTAAAGCTTTACTCCCACCATAAAGCTGTCGTACTGCCTTCACATCCCGCTCCCTTACAAGCCGAGGTACAGAGGTACACAGCAGTCCTCTTCCCCCACCGAGAGGAACAACAACCTTCATTATGTTTAGTTTTAATCACTTAATCCGTGCTTTAATACAGAAGTAAACAAATAAAAGCACATCTAAGTAAATGAACAGTTGGGGTTGTTCTGTAATAGCTCGTAAATCTTTCAGGGTTCGTAATGAGCTCCTTTCTCCTCTGGGCTCAGCAGCAAGAAATCAGCACTTCACACACGAGTGAGAGCAGCGTGCAAGCAAACTCCCACTCTAAATGTGTACTACTGAGAGACTTCAGGGAAGATTGGATTGTTTGTGTTTGGGGAGGTTGTGTTAATCTGTATGAGCAACTTACACTTCACTTTCATGAACATTGAACATCACAACAAAATGGTACAGAAATATAGCTTCATACCAACTAATAGTAACAGTTGAGATATTATGTTATATATTTTGTTTACTCAAGTGCATCAATGAAAAATGCAATGTCATTGTGTTTATGCTCGGAAATCCTGGAAACATGCATGGATGAAACCACATAACCAAAGCAGATAACAGCAGATATGAGATATCCTGTCTGTGTGAAAACATTGTGCTGTGAAAAGCATGTGCATTTCAATTTAAGCATTGGATATCTGCAATAAGACAAGATGACCACCCTTTTGCCAGTATCTAGGCAACAAGAAACCACATAACATTTCCCTTTCTCTCTCCTGCTCTGTCTCTAACTCTTTATCTCTTTCGCTCCAGGGAACACCCAGTCTTACTTTTAAATTAAAGACTTATGTATGAATATTTTTTTGTCCCTTAATTTGTGAAGATCTAGTCTGACTTTCCCTTGAAACGGAAAACTACGTGCAAGTGGATTCCTGGTGCATCGGTGCATCAGAGCAGTGACTGTATTTTATGGCTCTCCTTGAGGAATGATGAAATGTTTACCAGTGGGTGAGGAGCAAACAGGGCGAGGAGGGGGGTTGATATGTGGGAGGACTGGCTCACTCCTACCACAGGAGGGAAGGGGAAGGAAAGGAGGAGGAGAAGGATGAGCTATAGGTGGAGTTTGATGTCATCTGGGCACAACCCCCACTGAGATAAATCAAATGTGGGTGCAAAGTTAGATAGAACAGTGTGCTTTTCTTTATGTGTGTGCGTTTGTGTCACATTCACACTTCTGCAGTGGTACCTGTCCGCTTTGTTTTTCGTCCATGTCACTGGACCGTTTCGTTTTTTTCTCCTGCTTTACCTGTCAGCCCACGAGTCTTCAATTTGCTGTCATTTCTGGGCATCAGACTTATGTAACCTTCATTTACCCGGTGATGTCTGGCATTCAGCATTGATGCTTTGAAATCAAGTTGTCACAGAAACAGTAATGGATTTTTCTGCAGGAGGAAAAAAAAAAAAGACAGCTTGGGGGAATAATTGTTTTTAAAGGCACAAGGGCGCATTAATTGTGCTAAGTATCATGTTTAATTTCTCAGTTGCTTTTCATAAGCAGTTATTAGTTATTTACAATTAATTTCTTCCATGGGATATGATGTATTACCCTTGAATACACATGTGATAAAATATTTTTATGTGATTTATAATCAACTTGGAAATATGTGGTATTCTTTTTATTTTCTAATTAGCCCTTCCAGTGAATCTTTTTATCCACATTCCACGCTAACAAGATTTCTTTTCTGACTTCTTCTTTTCCCACTTTTTGTGGCATTTTGAACAAATTAAGGATTAACTTACATCAGAGCTCCTGATGCATTTTGTATTTTGACTCTTTGTTTATTCTGCCACAGAGACTTTTAATAGTTCAGTTTATTGCAATGGTGGAGTTGTTATGCTGAGAGATTAAAGGGTTCTTTTTTTCTGTTTTTTTTCTAGCCACTGCAATCCCCTGTTATCCATAACACAGTACAAAGCGACAAGATACAGCATCTATTACAGTAAAATGACAGCCTCAAGATTATTATAAATCAGGCTACACATGCAGAGAGCTATTTCAGGTGCTGGTTGCAGGTTTAAATGCTGGTATATCTGCTGCTTTTCAGCAGAACATAAAATCTTATCCACTGAGGGTTTTTTTTTTTTTTTTTTGAAAGCAGTTTTAACAGACCCACTTTTTAAGTGACAGTTTATGAATAGTGTAAAAAAGCTATGCAGGTGTAGCTGTGGGTATACATACTACTCATGTTTTAATATATTGCTCTTGCAGCATAATAAGTGCACCTGCTGGAGTCCCAAAGTATCCATGCTTTTAGCTTTTCTAGAAGATTTAACTTTGACAGTGTGGTGGCTGCGCAGAATTTTACTGCTGCCACTACCTGAAAAATGTATTTAAAAAGACTTTTTGATTTCAGGTGCAGGACAAGACTAGACATTCATTCTGAAGGCAGCAATTACTAGTATGTTGAATTTTTTTTTTTTTTCATTTTGTCTTAAAAATAATACTGCAGATGCTATAGGAAGGATAACTGAGAACGCAACAAAATGCATCAGCTGACCAGACTACTTGAACACTGCCTGTTCTATTACTTTGCAACTAAAATCTGAACTACGAGAACACAAGCCTAAGATGTGTACATTTTACTTGGGCTCATTTTTTTTATCAGAAAAGCAGTAAGGGAGCACAGGAAGTAGGCTGCAGGAGGAGATGAGACACTGACTCTGGCTGATAGTTCGACATGATGGATGTGGCTCACTGGTAACAATTCATGCTGACACCCCCAATGACAAAGCTATGCTTTATAGCGATGGACAGACTACTACCTGCAGCCCGGCCTCTCCGAGGATGTGGCTTGATATCCACTGCAGTGTAAAAATCAGTTGTGCCATACTGCCAACAATACTATTGTGAAGTGCTGCCGTGCAGAGGTAAAGTGGGATGGTTTCTAAAAATGTCTTGTACCCAGCTAGGGTCAGTCCATGGTTTGATTCTCATGTTGGAGGAGTAGTGTGCCTGGTGGGCAGACTTACAGGGGAGAATTACTAGGCCAGTTGTTAATTATAACTACGCTGCATTGCACAAGCTCATATTCGGACACCTCTGTGCTTGAAGCTTGTGTGTGAAAAATGGTTGTGTGTGTGAATTTTGTACATGTTTGTTTGTGCACCTCATGTCTGCGTGTAAACAGCATACTTTTCTGTAGTGTTCCCAGCAGCTAGCGTTAGCTGCTGAATGTGAGATATTGAAAAAAGATGTAGAGAACAGATAGTGAAATAAAAAGACACACAAATTAAAGATGTATTTCGCATGGGAAATATAAAAAAGGGGCAAACAGTTTTCTGTAAAATCTCGCCTTTGGTAGATTCATTCTGTGACCTTATTTCTCCCTCGGAAAACATCCTTTCAAGTGAAGAAAGCTGCAGGGGTGAAAATGAAACGTCAACACCTTGTTGTCTACTTTTCTGTTGTTTCACTCTTTTTTTTCTTTGTTTTGTGTGAACCAGACTCTGTGTGCAAACTCAGACTTATTAGAGGGCATGAGAAGAACTAAGTCAGGGAGATAAGCTAAGACTCCCCTTTAAGTACCTCTCCATCCATTAAGATGGAGATTATAGTTTCAAAGCTAATTGTTTTTTTTTTTTCCTCGCTTTCTTATTCTTTTCATTGAGAATGTGCGGGAAATCAAGAAGTGTGGCCCTTTCTTTTCTTTTCAGTTTCCTTCCTAATAAATTCCCAGCTTTTATCCCTTGTCCTAATATAACGGCAAATTAAAATTCATTGAATTTCAACGTGTTCATTAGGCTCTGAAGGTGAGCTCTCTGTGAGAGGATGTGGTTCTTTAGAGGTACTTGTCTTCCTCTGTATAAGTGAATGACAAATAGAGATAGAGTGTCAGAAGTGAATGCAGAACAAGGGTAAAAGAGCTAGTGGAGGCTTACCATTTGCTGAAGGATTTTCACTTAACATACAGTGCACTGTACCGCTATTTATTTTGTACATCCTTATAACATTGCATTGCTGAAGCACAATGAACAGGCAACATACAAGTCCATTTATGCTATTTTGGATAACAGTGGACATTTTGGTAGCACATTTTTGATGTGAATGTGATGGTGCAGGATTCATGTGCAGAACAAACAGTTGGTCAGTAACATGACTTCCTCACAGAGATGGCCTGCAGGCAAGTAGTCACAGGGTCCACAGGGAAAATGAAATACCACACTGTGAAAACCTTCTTTCTATAGGAAAACATGTATGTTTTTATTACATATGTTTACATGTCAGTTGAATGATCCTAATGATCCTGAGTCTTCAGATTTAAGTTTCTCATGCCAAACAGACTAGCAAGTGAGGTTTGATAAGTGTACAGTTTAAATTGTGGCATCTCTCTTCGTCATCTCTTTGTAGTGTATGAGGTTGATGTTTTAAATTCTAAGCAGTGAATATCACTATCAATTTCACTGTCATCATGCTTAGATAAAACTGCAGAGGAAGCATGTAAAAGCTAATTAGATTGTCAATTTCATTTCCAACAGATTTGGTTCATTTAAAGCACTCGACCACTTATACATAAATGTAAATGATTTATGTTAATCCAGTTTTCTACCGTCTGCATGTTTATTGTTAACATATAAATGATACCTTAAACGTATCAGTGCAATCTAAAAGAAGCCACTTGATATATAAGTAGTCTATGTCCTCAGCGATAACAGCACCCTGATGGATTCATAATAAATATAATATTTATGACTGAATTAAGTGTGTAGAAATCCCAGTAGGCTATCACATATATAATGTATCTAAGCATGGCCGTTAATTTCCTCCTTCCAGCTTTTCACCTTCTTGTTTTGTGCTGAAGGAGAGACAATGACGAATAGATCACGAGACAGAGAGAGATAGAGAGGGATGGACAGAGAAAACAAGAGAGTTCATCAGGTCTTGGCCTACTGTGAACTGAGCATGGAGGAAAAAGTGTGTGTGTTTGTGCGTGTGTGTTGGGGTTGCAGGGTGATGAGAAAAATCAAGGACAGCCGCCTGTGCCTTCCCTAACTCTGTTAGGCCAGACTGGCATTTTAATAAGGGCTGCTGAATACCACTACTTCATCCCCCAGGGAAGCCGAACACACACGTTCACATGTCTTCGGTCACATGCACACTAAGTATACAGAGTGAGTTTGAGGCACAAATCATGCGTAGGTGTGTACGCACGGCAGAGTATACAGAATGATGCTGTATATATGAAAACTTCCATATATTATAAAGATATAAGGGCACAGTGGTGAATGTGTTCTAGGTATTAAATTACTTCAAAAGTAAATCCATAAATGGTAAATTAAGTGGCTGGCAGAGATAGCCACCAGGGAAACCATTGCCAGCATTGTAAAGCCATTACTGTTCAGACAAGTGCAGCAAGGGTGGGCCGTGTGAATACAAGAGAGCTTTCACATTTTCACATGTCAAGCACATAACCCACTGACAATGAGGAGCAGGAGGGAACAGGGAGGATGCAGCCACGGTGAAACGGTGCACAGGATTTATATCAGTGTTCACTGCCTATCAGCTACCGCCTGTAGCAAGATGTGTCACATCCAGAGGCACATCAGGCTAAGGAGACTCATCTGTGAAGCGTAATGCAGATACATTAATGCTGCCTCATATTGACCAATGCAAATGACAGCAGAGACATACATAGTGTTTACACATACTATGCCTGCTCCTGCGATCAATTTTGAAGCGTGGAAGCGATGTTGGCTTGCTGTGATGTACTCATCGGATTGTTGCTATCACATTTACTTACTCTCTCAGCAACACCCTGAGTCAAAATGCATGTAATGTATCTGTGCTGGAAGCCCAGCCCAGTAGTTCAGTTCTTTCTTTGTATCTTCTGAGAGCGCTTTGATCAAAACCAGGAAACATATTAGATACCATTGGTTGCATGTAGAAAACGGACAATATTTTTATATAATTAGTTTTTTTCTTTTTTTTTTTTTTAGCAAGATTGATGAAAACATGAGTGCTGAGTTTGTATGATGACTTGAGTGAAGCAACTTGCAAATGCAGTTGGAGCCAAACGAATATGTTGACCTTTTAAGCTGACAAGTGTGTAATGTGACTGCACGCACGCAGCTCCGTTTCTATTTTCTTGAGACTCGTTTTCACGCAGCAGGGAGAGCAGCTTGTGAGAGGGATCAGAAGCTTTGTGATACCACTCGCCCTTTTAGGCAAGGAAGAGATGAAACAGAGCAACGTCCTGATTGAAGATAAATCCACGCTGATTAGCTTTGCTGTGCTCCTCATGTTGTTGTTTCCACTCCTACTTCTTACTTTTTTGTAGCTGCCATTTCAACTGAAATGTAAAGTCTGCCATGAAATACTGACATGCTTGTATAATTACTCACCCTAGAGACTCTTTTTCCAACTGAAGCTGATTTCTAGACATCCAGAGCTGTGCTTGTCAAACGTTAAAGAATAATAGTTTTCAACTAGAGTGCACAAATAGGTGTGTGAATTGTCATCCATGCATGCAAGCAGGGACATGCATGGAATGCTGTGAATTACCATATTCATTACCTCAATTCCATTATTGGTATCCCCTCCAGTTAGAAGAAAATATTATTGGATTTCTCCCCTACATCTTGATTTATTCATTTTCATTTTCCCACCAACAGTCATTGGGAGCAGTACTATGTGTTCTTAGTTTTTTTTTGTTGTTGTTGTTGTTGTTTTTTTCTTTTGTTTTCAGAAGTTGCATGCAGTCACTGCTTCCTGTATACATACACCTGCGTATAACCCCAACATGTATAGCTGGCTCGTTTCTTTACATTATTGGAATTGCCCAATGGGCATTGACAGCAGGGGGTTTAATGAATTAAAGTGGACATAGCTGACTCAGTTCAATCGATAACTGGTCCCCTGTGGAGCCCTCTGCTCTGTGTGCCAGAAGCAGCAGAGGAGGGGAGATAGAAAGACAGAGTAGAGTGACAAAGACAAGAAGGGAAAAAAAAATAAAAAAAGAGAGAGCAAGAGAGAACAGAAAAGCGCAAAGGAGAAATAGAGGAGGGACTAACCCTCAAGAGAGAGATGATGTGAAGAGAGAACTAGTGATGGAGCTGAATACAAAATTGAATGGAGGCAATGAATGAAGTCCGGCTGATGAAAGGGTTAAGTGTTTTGCAGTCCCTCACCCTAATGGCTCCTGGGGCTTCTTCTCAAGAGGGTAGTTTGTACTGTGTTCCCTGAAGATCCTGCGACATATACACTTGATTCTTTTTTTTCCCCCTCATCCCAACAGCAGCTTGTTTGTTCTTTACAGCACAAACAAACTGGGACTTTATAACACACGTGGCCTCATTCAGTCCAGGATTCCCAGAAACAACATTTGTCTTGCTCTTCATCATGGTGCTGAAGTCTTAATTGTTGTGGCCTTTTGAGCAATGAACGCTTTCCACTAGTGTGCTTGAATTTTGTTTTGTTTTGCATAAGAAAGAGATTAAAGAAAACTGTTGGCCTCGACAAAATAAAAAAAGAAATTACATAAGATAAGTGCAAAGTATAACCATCTTACAAGGTTGAACAATCTCTCTCTCTCTCCAGGGCCCACACTTGCTTGTATCAGGGATTCCAAACACCCACCATTAAATGGATTTTAGCTATTTAATATTTCACTGGTATACGCAAGAATAGACGCTGCATAGTATCCGACAGAGCCCGCTCTTGAAATAAATGACGTGTTGGACATTGGCTTACACCCCTTGAAACAAACTGTTTTGGTGGAATAATAATAAGGACAGCCATAGTGTGATGTTCTTAAGGGCTTTTAAGACAGAATAAGAAGGACATTTTAGATGCAGCACATTTGCAAGCAGTGACGAGGTGAAAACACACTCCTGTGACGTACTGTTTTCTGGAAAACATGGTATGGCTAATGTGTTAGCAAACAGTTAATACACATCCAGCAGCCATGAAACAGCATAAGCATTCATCTAGGGTTATGTTTCATGGCTATTTTCACACAATATTTGTATGAAAATATCTTAATGGAAACATGACTTTTGATTAGTGGAGATTTCACTAAAGGGATGCCAAATTAGAACTGCTAGAAAATTAGAAAAGTGGCAAAATTTTGAAAATGATTTATGTTGTGAATTCTGGATGGAAGTTGCATTTGTCAGTTAATTTATCCAAAGTGTTTTCTCACATTTCTGTCCACTCTGAAATGATTGCTCGTGTCTTGCATTTTCTTAGCATCTCCACTCCTTTCAATCACAGGTTCTCTTTTCTCATAAGTTATTATTTTTTGTTTTAGCTTACCCACACCCTGTGCTCTTTTTTCGTATTTTTCTGCCTTGACAGGGAACGGTTTCGCCTGTCATGTCACACTTGTGGCTGGCTGTGTGATGGATGGTATTCTGGTTAGAGCTCTGCTCTGTTTAAGGCGCACAGTGGGACAGAAGCACCCCGCCACCTCCCACTCTACCTGTCACACACCACACCCTGCTCATGTCACCCTGTATTACTTGGGATTTTCTTTTACCTATTCTCCTTTTCAAAGCAACCTTGCTGTGACTCTCCATCCATTTGTTGCCTTCTCACTCTCGTCTGGCACTGTTTGTCTTCCTGCTGTGTATCTGTCTGCTGCAGACAGTCTATCATTGTCCTATATGCTCTGTGATTCTTTCCACATTTGCATTTTGCCGTCATTTCAGCATAAGGTAATATTCTTTAATAACAGTGTCTCCTCACTAAACCTGTTAGCTGTCTAGTGTCTGGTCAGAGGTTTTTTATTTTTACATTTCATAAAACTTCAAGCAGCTCGACATTCCTCTCTCTACACCATTGTTTTTCAGCAAAGACAATGTAATCTAATGGCACCTTTTTTACACATTTTTTTTTTTCCATTAGGCTCTCCTTTCTACCATCTTTTGTGTCCCAATTATTCCATTGCAGTAGCATAGTGTTTCCAAGTGGACAAAGTGTTAAAATTTAGTTATGCTAAGGGGGAGTGGGGCAAAGGCAGCCTTTTCAGACGTTGTTCTGGTAATGGGTCCTTGACTGATTGACAGGCCTATTCTCTGCTCCTCCTGAGTGACAAGTCTGCAGTCGCCGCTGCATCATAGGAAATGAGAGTGGAATTACAATACCAACCATGTCACCTCCTCAGGGGACAGGAGAAAGGAAAATACAATCACAGTCCCCATCAAACACGCACACACACACACACAAAGTCACAGTGTCCATTTAGCTTCACTCTGGTGAAAAAAAATGCACACACACACACACACACAGAGAGAGAGAGAGAGAGAGACTCCAGCAATATTTTTTACCTGCTCTTTTGCTGGCTTGTACTTGAGTTTAAAATGACATTCACCCCAGCTTTTTAGACAATAAAAATCTGACCTGTAGTCACTGCATCATAATAGTTTTATTCTTATAAGCCATTCCAGAGGAACAGTGGTTAAAATCAAACAAACCTCACCAAATTCAGTTCATTATGTTTTATAAACTAGCTAGATATTGTTCTTCTTAGAGACATTTGGGACCATATCTTAGTACTTTAGAGGAAGTGACAATGTGCATACAAAAGAATACTAATTTATTTCCTCCTCCTGTAGGGAAGTATGAGTAAGTGTGTGTGTGTGTGTGTGTGTGTGTGTGAATAAGTGTGGTTTCCTTCGAAAGGACTGTGAAAACACCCTTAATATTTTAGGGTGTCTCAGGGATTTGTTTAAAGAAACTGTGAGAGAGACGGAAAGCCTCTCTATCTCTCTATGTGTGTATGTGTGTGCGTTTCCATGTGTGAATAAGAGTGAGATAAGAAACACAGAGTAAGAAGAAAGAGGGAGGCCGTGCAGGAGTGCTGAGGTGTGTTGTCTATTACGCCACATGAGGAAATGTAAATTCAAATCTGTAGATTTCTCTTCTGTCAGTCAAGAGTAAGTAATATAATCCTTGTAAGTAGAGGGGGAAAAGATGACTAAAGGATCAGCCACTGAGTGAACCCACGGGAGGAGCTTTTGCAGCCTTTGTCCAGTTCATGCTGTGATTTCACCCTGTGCACTACACCCTCTGAGTCATTACCAGGCCTGGTTAATAGTAATGCTTGGGTAAGATTAAAGTCTAAGTGGGGACATTTCATATTAAAAGCTTTCTGTTATGTCTGCTTTTACATGGAGACATGCAGCGGCCCGGAGTCTATTTGTGCTGCATTTACTGTTGTTCCCCTGTCGCTTTGCCTTTACTGCCTGTGGTGCAAGCGGAGGGTTTTATGAGTTTATAAAGGCTCATGAAGCTTCATCATGCTTTTATAAATTCCACATGAAAACTCAGCCAACACACTGTTTTCCTCTTACTCCCCACATTCATCCCCCGTCCCCCTGGTCTCTAACCATCCCAGCACACTCATTTAACCTTGTTAAACCATCTAAACTGAGCCGCTCAAGGGCTGTTACATGCCACAGAAATCTCTAACAGGGGATTCATTTCCATCATCGTTAAAGGAGAAAACCGTTCACATCAACCATATATAATTTACAGACACCAAGCTTGAGATCTTTAGAAGAGAATGGCTATTGTTGTGATGTTACTTGTGGCCTTAGGGGCAAGAACAGATATAAGAGGCAGGCCGGTTAGTGCTGGGAAATAACACTGGGGTCGTTTGTAGCGTGACAGGCCAACACAAGGTGAAGGGTTCAGGGCTTTAAGAGCAAAGGAGGGCCAGTGGTGTAGGCAGAAAGACAGATCCATGTCTTTAGTGTAAAGCAGCAGCTGGACGGGTGCACAGATGCCATAATGAATCCTATTGAAGGTGAGCAGGAGCCAGGTGGCCAGTCTTTCAGAGGTGGACAAAAGGCAATCAGCACTATGCCCCCTTTGTTTGTGTGTGTGTGTGTGTGTGTATGACGCACACGCTCCTGTACAAGTGAAACGAGGTTCAGTCAGAGAATGGAATTGTGTATGGCATTGAGAATTGCTTTCAGGGGAGCTGGAGTGTGCTGCTGTAGATGGACTGGTATTGTGGCCTCAGCAGACATCTATTGGAAAATCCTCTCAGAATTCGTTGCAGTTAGAATAAAGTCCTGGTGTCAAGCATAAGACCGTTCAATAATTCTCCACTGTAAATTGATAGTTTTGAGTGTATTGCACCTCATAGTGTCATGGGCCTGTGGAATTGTTTTTCGTTGAGCTATGGGTTTCCAATCTTGCAGTTAACAATACTTGTGTTTTATTCTTCCAACTGCAGCCATCTGTACTCCCAAGTTTTTGCACAGGGCTCATGAGTGTACCTGTTTGAATGAATAATGGCTGGTCCAATATTGTGCTGTTAAGGAGCGTCATATGGAGAAAGAAATGATGATTGTTTCCTTCCTAGAGATGTTCTCGGCAGCCACAGCATGGGGCCCACTCCATAGATAAACCACCAGATGTTTCAGTGTTCCAGATTTGGTTATGAATCTTCTTAACTGCAGCTGAGCCCCTGAATGACAGAACGAGTATATGGTCAAATCACTGTTTGTGGCAGCACCCTTCAATTTCTGCTCTCTTAACAACCGCCTTTGATGGTTTTCCTTTACTCATCCCCACCCCTGTATTCCACAGCTCTCTTCTTCGCATTTTCTATGAGCTTCAGCTCCTGTGGCACGTGGCTGTATTTCAAACTGCACTGTTTGCTGGTGCTAATGCATTTAGTATCAATGGCTAATTAAAACTGCAAGATCGCTTTGGTAAAACATCTGTTCCACTCTTAATAAGCAGGGTTGTCTTGAAGCGATTGCGTTAACTGTCATTAAGTGCTGATCAAACGATGCTTCCCGGTCAGTGGTGGTAAATGTTGCTAAATGCTGAGTTGTGCATGTCCTGAATTCAAATTCATTCCATACCCGAGAATCACTGTATATATGCTTCCTTTAAAAAAATAAAATAAAATAAAAAAATGCTTTTGATTCATCCTGAAACTTAAATTTGAATCTGCACTGATCATACGTGTTGTGGCATCAAAAATTGAGATTTTGTAACTGCTTACCAAATTAAACCTTAAACATGAAGTTCCTTGCCTTGTTTTCTTTGTGTTGTGTTGACTTCCCCGATTTCAGTAAACCCAACAACAAATGCTTCCCTATCTGGGGCATCCATTTACATACAGACAAAAAAGAGAAAGGAAGAAAGAGAGAGAGAGAGAGAGAGCTGTAAGAGGGAACTAACCAAAAATTACTCATTTGAAAGTCAGAAAGCAGAAGGAAAAGAACCTCAGAAGGGAACAGAATTTTAAGGGCGGTGCAGGAGACTTCAGAGAGACTGATAATGTGTTTTCTAACTAGGTCAGACAAGGTAACCTGTGACATCTGACTGACCTTAGTGATGGATATGGTGAGATAATGTAGCTGATGATCCCTTCTTCTTAGGCATGGACCTTGATTTGAATAAATATGGAAATAAATTAAGTGTCAGGTACCCAATCCTAACAAGTTATCAACACCAGGACTGCAATATGATGTGATACAAGAATCTGTTCTGTAGAATATAGAGGCTTTTCAATTTCTTGAATAGTTGTATATTTCTCAGCAGGTGAGCCCTGTAAGGCATATTTGATATATCATTATATTTTATTTAAAAGTTTGAATCAGAGTAGTAGTGGATACCTGAACTCAGTTGAAAAAAAGAAAAGTGTCAAAACAGACTCTATAACTTTTATTGTCATTGTGATGGTCTCTTTATTAAAACCTAATGGATTTGTCTGGCTAAGCATTTGTGTGTCTGAAGAGTCTCCTTTTTAACTCAACTTTCTATGCTCTTTTCTTTCTTGCACCACCCTGTCTGATTTACCCCACTCTGAATTACTGTATTTATCTTTTATGGTCTTGTCTGTGCATCTCTCTATGCAAATGCTATGTCGCTTGTCCCCATATAATGTCTAAAAGGCAGCATTCCAAGTCCTATTGTGTAAAGCATTGGTGTGCATTGCTGAACTAATGGCTTTTAAGATGTCAAAGGGAAATGTAGCGCACAAAAAACTCCTTGCCCTGCGTGGGTTTTCATCTAAAATTGGTTCCTGTGCACTGTGCACTCGAATGGCTGCCATCCATTCTGCAAAAGACCTTTCTCTGGCTTTCTCTCTCTCTCAAAGAATGGTTAACAGCAGCAGGCAGCAATGGTGATTCAAGTGGATGCATATTAAATCTGTTAATGTTCACACTGCCTTGTGAACTTAAAAGCATGGCATACAAAAGATGTTCCTGCATCTATGTGATTGTGTTTTTGCAGCGTGCATTTCTGCATTTTACTCTTGGATATGGCACTTCCAAATAAAGAGTGAGCTTCTACCCATTAAACTGTGACAATGGGACAGATTCGATCCCTTTATTTCCCGGCTGGCTTGTAAAAACAGTGTCCAGTATGCTCTCAGATGGGCAAAGAAATCTCACATTTGCTACAATACCAGCGAAGCCATCACCTTTATGCAATCCTTCTTTGCTCTGGTAATCTTTTAGCCAGCAAATAAAGGGCTGTGTGAATTTTATCAGCACTGCAATGCTCTCTCTGAAGGCTTCCTCTCAGGAAATGGGGGAGGAAGTAAGGGGTTGTGCACCGTCAGTTATCAGATATACAGTAGTTGCTCTGGGATATTACTCGCTGATAGATTCTGAATAAGACATCCGCCAAAATGCTTGGAGAGTCACTTCTTGCATAGGTGCTTCACAGGAGAGCAGACCCTATTTTATTTCAAGATTGGAAATACTAGAAGTCGCAATTGTTCCGCTTCTTATCAGCGCAACAAGGCGAAATTGCATATAAATTGCATATGCATTGCATATGCCCCCCCTCACACACACACATACACCCCCACCAATTTACCAAGCCATGTGGGCTAAGATGATGTGTAACCAACAGAAGAGGACAACTCTACTATATCCACAACACTTGCACCGACACATCTGACAGGTGCTAAAATGAGACATAAGGGTCTGTAAAATCCAGACATGGAGAGCAAGGGAACTAAGAAGCTGCTGATTCTGAGAGAAAACACGGAGACTCTGTTGTCTCAGACCATAACCTCAACATCATCACTATGTGCCATTTGTCTTCATGATATGACAGTCTTTAATTATTTCCAGGGGAGGCTAAATGATTTGTATTTCAGTCAATGAGCTATAGGCCTTTTCTTCATCTAGTGTTAATGATTTAACTAAGTGCCTCTCACGTGCTTTATCTGCATATGAATTCTGTTAGCCATGTTTTCAAAGCCTAGCATATTCTAAGTGATAGCTATATGATTCTCTGGTTCCCGTGTAATTATGGTTATCATTAGAGTATAAGGTAATTACTACCATTGCTATAATTGGCTTTATTATCTGGTCCGGTGGCTTTGCTGTGTTTTTTTTAAGACATGTCCTTCAGTCCACAATATGCTAATGGGATTTGTTTTGAAAATCAACCTGCAAGCTTTGAAGCTCTACTTTTCACTCCGGTTCATGTTCTTTGTTTTGTTTGTTTGCCTTGTGCATTGGTGAAATCTTTCCTGAAGCCCTTTATTCTCCAACTCTCTTCCCCTCCTATTTCCCAAGACATTGCCGCTGTAAATAGATTTACCTTTCCCCATAGCAAAGTCCTTTCTGCATATGTTTTCCCTCGCTGATCGAGCCTTTCATCCCTGACTATCTGACTCTTTCTTCGTAACTTGAGACTAAGCTGAGAGGACAGATTGATTCAAGGTGTCACGTTAATAACAGTACTTCTCTAGCAACTCGATGTCATTAAGTTTGGTTCCATTAATATTTCTACAGCCTTAGACACTGATATTATCAAATATCACGTATTGTTTATCTGTGTCTTGTCAATTGTGTATTTCCCTCTATTTCATTGAAAAGCAAAATAAAGGAATGAAAAATATGTTTAGATAGAAAACTTTTGTGTGCGTCAAAGAAAAATGTGTGAAAATATCCTGTTTGAAATTGTATTACCACACCCTGCCATCATTAATGTCTGTCTAAGCTGACAGTGTTACCTTTCTATTCATAACATTTAAATCTTCCTGCCATATGACAGCAAACAATGTAGGAGTGGCTTCCAAAATCCCCAGTAATCCATCTTCTTAGTGATTACTGCAAGAACTGGCACTTAACTGCTTGTGACAGCCAACATGAAACGCCGAGACAGATGTCATAAGTTATTGTCGTTGGCAGTCAGGAGGCATTATGCAACTTTAATGATGACTTTCATCAAGCTTCACAAAGGTCTGTCGACTCCAAACGAGGATGCTGTGTCGCTCACTGTGCGTTGTCTTTCCAGCCCAAATTCAAAGAGTGTGAGCTGCAACTAGAAGAGCATCGCTCCCAAAAGACTTACTGGAGCATGGCCTCGAGCAACCTTGAACTATACCACTGCTCCTCAAATAACTCAAATGGAGGTCATTTTGCAGACTGAAGTTACTGTAAGCACAATAGATGTACTCAGTCTGCAGCGATGGCCCGAGGAGTCCAAGAGCATAAATGAGGTCTGGTATATTTTATTTTAGTACCTACCTCTCTGTCATTTGTGCACACATGCAGAAAATTCTATCCCCCTGCATTTCTCTTTCTCCCTTTCAGGTTTGGTTCTTAGAACAATTTGCAGTGATGGTGGCACAAGGCCACAAATTGCAGCTTCTACTCACATCCCTCAGCTTGTTAATGTTCAGACAGCATAGTTCCTGTTCCAGCTTTACACTCCCCCACCAACACGTCCCTGACTCTTGCTCAGCGCCTGTTTTCAACCCCATTTCCCATACCTAAATCCTTTGCTGTCGGACTAGCACGTCCCCGCATCTCATATTACCCTCAACTACCCCAGCCCTGTTAGGTGCAGCATCAGGAAAAGCCACTCATCTATGAACGTTTCCCCTTTTTTACGCATGGTTACCAGCCGGCTACAGAGAGGTAATCCTGTGCCCAACTCATCAGGCTGCTTATAATGGTAGTCACTCCTGACAAGCCACCCAAAAGAGAGAACGAGGGCAGTGACGGTTTGGGTCTTGGTAGGAGGAGACAACGAGATGGGGAAGCAAATTCTCTTTGAGGATGATCTGGCTTCTGAACTGAAAAAATATCATTTGCCAAAGACCACCAAAATGTAATGTGCATCACTAATGAATGGGAATAGAAAATGAGGGACTGGCATATACAAACACAGGCTGTCTGAATAATTCCATTAGAAAACAGTCAATGGTTATTTAGGCTGTAATTAGGCCCACTCTCCCCAAGACATGCTGGCCTGATTGATAGTCAAATTGCAGGAGATTGTGTTTGCTTTTTCATCCTGTCTAGTTAGGAATTCGTCCTACGTCTCATATCTCATGTCTCACGTTCTCTCTTTCATCCCTCCCCCAAACCTCTATCCCTCTCATGAATAAACCAACTGAATGGCCAGAGGTTGATTCTTGGAAATAGGAAACACAATTATTGTAAACTCTGGGTACACCTCTCCAAAGGGAGGATGGGGGGAAACAAGATGCTTTTCATCACCGTCGGTGTGCGCATGTCTGTCTACATACTTTTAAATCCCCATTAAAAATATCATATGTCTATCATTGCTCACAAAACTCTCTTATTTGCTCCTTTAAAATCTTTTATCGGTGTGAAGTATTTTTAATAAAAATGTTTAAGTTCACTTCACTTTCGATCGTGCTTTAGTGAAAAGTGTTTTCTTTTTCTATGGCTCATAATATAATGCTCTGCAAACGAAGAGGAATGGCACCATGGTGTCATCATGAAACTTGAAATCTTTAGCCTGAGGACAGCACATGGTACTTGCTGTGTTTGTGTTTTTGCAGAGAGGGAGTGTGCTTTCCAGTGCAGTCAACATGCAACATATTGCTTCAGAGCAAAAGTGGGTGGTATTGCTTTTACAGTTATGTTGCAGGGCAGTGGTGGACAGTTACTAAATACGTTAACTATTTTGAGGTACTCATACTTTACTTGAGTGTTGCTATTTTCTGCTGCTTTACACTTAAACTCTGCTGCATTTCAGATGGCCTCTTTACTCCACTATATATTTTTTTAATATCTTTATATTTGCTAGTTAATTTCCATTTTTATCGTAATTATCCAAAATATAATCAAAAAATAAATCTTGATCTATTATTATCAGTGAGGTGAAACCATTGTTATACTGGTATATAAACTAATTTAATTTAGCTCCACCTTCTCAAGTCACCAAAACATTAATCCACAAATAACGAAAGTCCAGTAATTACATGTGATGATTCTGAAATGGACCTTTCTAATCTAACATAATGAGTACTTGTAGTATAAGCATACAAGTTTTTTGATGAAAATACTGTTTTTATGCAAATATTTTCTTCCACCACTGCTGGACGGCATGTGTTCTTTTCATAGCTGACTAAATAATTATTCCTCTTTCCTCTCAAACTTAATGTCCCATTTGATGATTATATTGAGTTGTGAGGTGAGTCAGTCAGAGAAATCAAGTGACTGTGATAAGCTGCTGTTTCTCCATTTTCCAATGCACCGCTTGGATGTATTTTAGAAAATTAATCCATCTTCCATTTGATCTACTGGCCATTTCCTGGATCCGTACTGTTTCCCCATTCATGGGAGAAAAGGAAATAGAAAAGAACCGGGATAATGTAACTTCTATACTTTTCTTTGGCTATTCCACTACTAGAGGACCTGTGCATTTTGCTAGTGCCCACGACAGCAGTTTTGTTTTCTTTATTGTTTGCTCAGGAGGCCGGGCTGATGAAAAACGCAGCCTGCTTGATCCAATGGCATACACTCACCCTGGCAGCCATGTGCGCAATTGGAGTGTGCTGGCAGCGCCTGCAGTAATGACTTAATATCAGTCCTCCCACGGCAGAGCAGATGAGAGCACAGGTGTGCAGATTGTCCCCTGTCACATGGCACTGCAGGGCCCACACAGACCATTCTCTGTTAGTTAACCCATGACCATGCCATTAATATATACACTGACAGTAACACACAAACATGTACATATATACACACACATACATCTATCTATCTATCTGTATCTATATGGATAGATACATATAGATAGATATGTATATCACAAATCCTACCATCATTTCTCTCTCACTTGTTTCACAGTCCTTCCCTCTGTCTCTCTTATACACCCACACTGTCACATGTGCCTACATAACCACACTGTCTCACACAAACACAGTGGGAGAGGGGAGAGAGGGGAATGGTGATGACTAGTGATGGGGATGTGCGTGAATCTTATCCGAAGCCACCCCAGCTGCCCCGAACATGGCAGACAGGCCCAGCTGCTATCACAGCCGCACATGCACAGCTCTGTCAACAGGTCAGGGTGCTTCACTGGCTGCACTCTGTTCTCCCTCACCAACTGCAGCAGCTTTTTGCGCTTTAAGACCAAGCCAGATTTAGGCACATTTCAGTACTGTTCTGTTCTGTTCTGATCCACTCAGCCTGAAAGTCAACAAAATTTTGTCACATTTTTTTGTGGGTGGCTCCAAGGGAAGCAAGAAAAACCAAAACTACTATTGCTAGTTGAAGTAGTTAAAATAATAAAAGAACTACATACAAATCATGATATGCTGCTGTGTACCAAAAGCAAAATATGGGTTTTATTCAATGCAGGCTCGAAAGGGTCAATTTCAGCCTATTACAATTAGGGTCTTTTTCTAGTAGTTTTTAGCAGCCATTGTTTCTTTCACACCATGACAGACACCATGTTCCCAAATCTCAACTGTTTTTTGGTGAGTACAGTGTTATCATAACTGGTAGAACAGAAAGCCAAGTCTATTACAGTAAGCCTTAAGTTATAATAAACTAGAATTATCCTTTAACACACACCATTTGACACAGCTGTGGCACACCACAGGTGAGAGATGTAAATTTAAAAGCAACAAGACACTGGCATACGCTTTTTCATTACAGTCACAACACTATATTTGTCATGCTTTTGCACACAAGAGGAATACAGCAGGTTGGGCACAAATGCAGATACTAGAGGCAATTCTCAAGCAGTATATTGAATTCATTCAGTCCAAAAGAGCGAAAGCCCAAAACCACTGAGAAAACACTAGATAAGGGATGGATGTTGACTCACAAGGTTCTGACATGAACCGGCAATGAGTGATGGGAGCACATATACTAAATACAGAAGAGAGGGGAGGTTAATGAGGGATGGGGTACACAATTAAATAGGCAAGAAAACAGGAAGCAGGAAATAAGGTTAGTGAAACAAGAGGATAGTATACTTTCCACGTTAAACAGGAAACTTATGACAATATTTCATAACCTGTTATACACGTTAAAACAGAACAACAAAAGCCCAACAAGCTGATCTGACAGCTGGTATAAGCCAATTCCACCCTCTAACATATGACTCAAAGATTACAAATGAACAAAAAACTGCATCACAACATGTGTAATTTGTACAGCTGAGGATATCTTCTTAATAATGATCATCAAAAAGCTGTACTGTACATACATATTTATTTGTGTTTTTATTTATTTACTCTCCGCACTGCGGCTCCTGGAAGCAATGACAACATGTTGGTCTCAGCTGTGTTAAAACACACACCGAGGCAGTTCAGATTCACTGATGAACATTAAAACATATGCCATGTTTGAAAAATGTAGGAATGCAGGGAGAATTTTATTGATTCAACAAAAACGACTATCACACTCACACTGAAAACCATAGGTAACTGACTTTAGCTGCAGTAACATACGTTTTCGGATTTAGACACCATAATAGTAATTATGAGCAGAGATGTTTAAAGCAAAGTGTAATGG
Source organism: Scatophagus argus (assembly GCF_020382885.2). Lineage (NCBI taxonomy): Eukaryota > Metazoa > Chordata > Actinopteri > Scatophagidae > Scatophagus > Scatophagus argus. The sequence goes on along the minus strand of NC_058512.1, from coordinate 14,361,116 downwards.
TTTTAGTTGTATTTTTCAGCAATAGTATACAATAGAATACAAAGTAATATAGAGCACCTCTAAACCTCTTATTCTGACATCACGAAGGTCTCCCTGATGAGGAGCAAAAGGTCAGCCAGAATGCAACATTAATGCTTAATTTCCATCTTTGATTTTCTCATATCATGTCAGTTAAAGATTTATGCAAACTGTTGAATTTTTAGCATGTGTTTGAAGTCAAGATGATTTTTCAAGCAGCAAATTTACCCTATAACGAGCAGTGACTCAGCCAGAAAGCTGATGTGTTCAAAGCTGTGGATGTACAGTTCCTACAAACATTTATTTTAAGGTTGATGAGTTTGTTTTCAAAATCCACAACAGAAACACGATTTGTCACCAGCACAGATTACTTATTTCTGACAGCTGTCATAAATGGATTCCTGTGATGTCACACAATGTCTGTCAAAAAAAAATGAATGAAATGGGCGATAAAAACTACAGAATTAAATCTATTTTTATAAAAGGATGTCATTTTAAACACAGCTTATGACATTTTGACCGAGAATTAGTTTTTTAGCCATATTTAACAGAGTAAAAAAATGTCTAATCTATTAATTATAGGCTATTAAACATTTTTTACAACATGAAACACAAACCAGTCTGTGCAGTTTTTATTCATTCATTTATTTATTTTGTTCTCTATTGTCTTATCCATAGAGATCATTTGTTGATCTAGTCTGTATCAAGCCTTTACTCCACGGAGGGTTCTCTTCCATCACTTACAAGTAGAAGTAAGCATGCAGCATTGTTTCAGAGAAGTCTCTCGTGAACAGACCTACGTTTCCAAATTTGTTTAAATGAACACTTAGAGCTGACTCATTTATTGTGTTGTGATGTCACTTATGTGGTTTTCATTCTAAATAAATTGCTAAATAAATAGCTCATGAGTATAAAAGTAGAAGAATATACATAAGGTTGTTATTGAACTAAATACAAAATGAATATGATTTTGACGTACTTTAAAAACAGGAGACAAAGGAGCAGAGTATGTAATTTACAAAATTAGATTTTATACTAACAGAAACCTTATGGTCTCCACAGACACAGAAAACCACGTTTTAAAATGTGAAGTTTTGTTGTCAACTTATCAACTTTGTGTTGATTAGCTGATTTAAAGGTTGATGACTGGTTCACTCTCTGAACAAATCGTCTTCGTGGTGATGTGTGTTGAGTTCATTAACATCAATCATCGTTATTCCTATTTTGATAAACACATGTTGAGGTATTATTGATATTTTGTCACTCTAAGATCAATGAGTTTCCAGGTGAAGAAACTGACTGAAGAGCCCATATTCCAATTGTAGCTGTACTATATTCATATTCACACATTAGTCATTAAAATGGCTAACCTTATGACATGTTCAGCACCTCACAGCTTCACAATTGCATGACTCATAGCAGAGCTGCAATATAAAAGACTGCATGTGGAGTTCATTGGTTGTGCAAGTTCCACAGTCAGGAATAGTATCTGAAGATTAATAAAACTGAGTTACGTTATGGTAAGTGAAGTGCGATTGAAAGAAAGTTTCATAATAACTACATCTGCTAAAGTGAACTGAAATTCCTGAAAATGTAGGTTGAGTTTCCATTGAAACACATTATGAAGATAAGGAAATACTTAGGCAAAGGCAATATATAAATAAAGCAAATACATCTTGAGGAATGTGTATGTATATGTATATGTTAAGATACCCTGTACTGACTTAATTTAATTAGGAAAGGATGGTGGTCTTCAAGTTGACATCTTAAGCACAACTAGACACGTTTATTTTATTACCATTGAACCAAAGCTACAGTATTTCCTTAATCTTAACTAGAGTGCTTTTGTTGCCTAAACCTAAAAACATGTGGGTACATGGTTTATGTATGTTCATGGCTTTGTATGGCCACCATCTACCCTGACCATCGCCCTATGACCACTTTGCTTTAAAAAAAAAAACATCCATCCATTTTCTATACCGCTTATCCGTCAGAGTTGCGGGGGAGCTGTAGCCTATCCCAGCCGACTACAGGCGAGAGGCGGGGTACACCCTGGACTGGTCGCCAGTCAATCGCAGGGCTGACACACAAGGACAGACAACCACTCACGCACACACTCACACCCACACCTAGGGCCAATGTAGAGTACCTAATGTGCATGTTTTTGGTATTGTGGGAGGAAGCCGGAGGAACCCACACAGGCACAAGGAGAACATGCAAACTCCACATAGAAGGGCCCAGACCGGGATTCGAACCTGGAACCCTTTTGCTATGAGGCGACAGTGTTAACCACTGCACCACCGTGCCGCCCTTTAAAAAAAAAAAACACATAACATAAACCAGATAGCAGATGTCTTTGGCAATACAGATTATTAATATGTAAATGTAATTTGAAGGAAAAAAGGGATTGTCCCAGCTAGTGGCTACCCTGGTTTTTGCTCAAAGAAGTGGTTTTATGAGATTAAGTTTTATTTTGTTTAAGTTTTCCAAAACTGAGCTTTAGCTTAGCTAGAGTGGTGGCAGATCACACTTCAGCAGTATGAATCATAGGAGTTTTGGAAGGCAATGACAAACTACCAACAGTATTTTATCATCACAGTTTGAAAATTTCTTTGAAACCTCACTCTTTGCCTTTATCTCTATCTTCCTTTGGTTCCCTTTACGTCGTGTGGAACACATTCCCCCACTTTGAAGTAACACACAAACCTTATCTTTTGTGAAGGAAAGTGATTGAGACAGTCTGTTTTCTCAGGGTGTAATAAGATTGACTCAGATGACACAACTGCTTCATCAGACTAATTGCCCTTTCTTGCAACTATGCTTCAGAGGGATTTGTGTGAACCCATGGGACATCAAAGACAAGCATCGTCTACTCATCCCTATATCCCCTGTCTCTTTAACATCCCCTCTTATAACAACACTGGTCTGGCTTAATTGACTTGGCCCCATCCAGAGTAGCTCTTCCATATTACTGAAACCTAAGCTGCTTGTGAGTGTCATGAGGCAAGCCAGCAAGGCCTGGGGAGAAATATTCTGCGACAGCTCCTCTCCCCTGAGTCTTTATTGTTCTTCCAACAGCACCATTGGCTGAGAATGGAACATTTGGATGATTAAAGGGATTTGGTAGTGCGCTGTGTCATGTTTCTGTAATCTCCCAGATGATGGATTAGGGGTCTGCCCTGTCATACCCCCCTAATCTGGCCCCAGTGACGTATACATGTGAGTCCCAGTTGCTTTGACACCCACGCCGCCTTTCCAGAGACCTTGGAGGAGCAGCAGTAGCAATTTGACCCAGTCAGCCAGATTTCTGAATACAATAGCAATGCATGAGCGGCTTATATTCTGTGAATGCCTGGCACTTATCTCTCTGCATTCCTAAACTATAGCTATAATAAAGCGACTGTTGAATACCCTCATCTATTTCTTCCCGTGTTTTATCCATATATCACTTTTCTTCTTTTGAGTTGGAAAAAAGAGGTTTGGTGATAGATGGAGCAAGATAATTATGATTCAGAATATTTTAAACCCCGGAGAATGCCACACTTTCCAGCTGTCATAATGCACATTCTTATCTTATACGTGTGATTTGGCTGGATTGTCTCATGGGATTTTGAATATGAAAAAGTGGAATAATGTTGAAATTAATAAGGTGAAATAGACAGATGTGAGCCTTGGCCTTTGCCTTTTAAGTGGCTGTCATTTCTTGTTGAAAGGCTTCAGAAGGAGAAAGAAAGAGACTGAGAGAAGGAGAGAGAAATAGAAAAGGGACAGAGGGGATGAAGCAAGAGAATAGCTTTCCACTACCGCCACCCCTAACAATAGCCCTGTCATCTCCCTCCAAAGAGCAGATGCCCAGGTTCCTGGTGGCATCTCCAGAGAGAATGTCAGGTGAGGAATAAATCTACCAGCCAATTTATGTGAGGAAGGTGAACTTTTTACTAGCTTTTCATGGTAAAGGCACGGAGGAAAAATCACTGACAGCTCTGAGTGGAGATTTTCTTTCTTCTCTCCTAGTTGACATGGCATTTTTATTCATTGGACCTCCAGAATGCATTCTTGTGCAACGTAGGGGTGAAAGAGAGTCAAAAACAGTCAATGTGAAACTCCCCAGACAGCACAATGGTAGAAAGTGAGAAATTTTTCTTTTTAAAAGAGAACTCGAAGCTCCGCTGATAACTTGGCTCCTTTTTTTATAGCAAGATCCCATTAGAGCCTAGCTGTAAATACTCATGTGAGTGGTTGAAAAAGCGTATTGCATTACATATTTGCTGAGCAAACGTGACCCCCCCAAAACCTTTTTTTTTTTTATTGTTTTTTCCCATTACATAGATGTACCACACATGTAATGTCACATTTACCTGAAGTAGAAAGGAAATCCAGTGGGAAAGTGAAGCACACAAAATTAGCTATAATGGTCTGTTTTTGTTGTTTTCTCCCCCAGGATTATGGAGAAATAATCTTACCCAATGTGATGCTAGAAAGCTTGAAAATATTGTCATTACACCATTGGTTTCCAGTGATAAAACACAAATTTGACTTATTCATGTGTGTACTCTAACACAAGTGAAAAGGGCTTGGGAGTCAGTGCACGTACGACATATTGATGTATCATTTCATGCCAAACAAAGCAGTTAATACCCTTGCAAAGAAGCGAGGTGAGAACCAAGAACTCTGCAAGTGTAATTTACAGGATAAGAGAGGAGAAGAAAATGTTAGAGAAATGTACTACTAATTTACACAACAACGGCACCTCAGATATGCTATGTTCTGGAGAACACCCACCTTGTTACTCTTCTAGAACAAAATGCATTAGACTAAAACTCAGCTCTGTGAAACTGTGCATGCTAACATGCTGATGTTTAGCAGGTATGATATGTGTCTGTGTGCAAAGTACAGTTGAGTACAGCTGATTTTTGGTTTTGCAGTTATTCGGCAATAAGTATGAGACAAATTTAAATTTGACCTGATGATAGCACTAAATTAAAAATGATGAAAACCATTGCCTGACAATTTTGCAAAAATTCCAATTCATACTGGGAGTGATATTAATATCAATATCAAATATTATGCCCTTTTGTCCCAGTTTTCAAGCAATTTTATCTAAATACCACAAATTTGAACGTTATGGTGGTATCAGAGAAGTCAAGGGAGTCTTTAGAGTTAATCCTCTGGGGGCCATGATTGTCTGAACAAATTTCATGGGAGTCTGTCCAATAGTTGTTGAGATATTTCAAGATTGAAGTACTAAAAAAACCCCACAAAGTTTTTAATTAAGACAGCAAGTGAAATTATTTAATAAGGAGTCTATCTGTTGCCAAGTTCCATCCATAAAAGTGCAACATGATTTAAAAGATTTATTTTGGAACTGTTCTGGTATTTTGTTCTGAAGTAAGAAAAAACTAAAGCAAAAATTTGAAGAAAACCAAAACTTTTGTAAACTTTTCTATAACATTGTAACGAGCTGTACACTTTTTTTTCCTGTATGGGACCTGTGTGTGTGTGTGTGTAGGTATTTTAGTGTGTGTCTCTGTGTTTCCCGTGGTATAACCTGGGCTGACAGTCTTGTATTGTGCCGGAAGGGTTCACACTAAAGCGGTCAGCGACTACTTTCTTTCGTTTAGCGATGACGAGATTTTGCACTTAAGAGCATAACTCTAAGGTCTCACTGGCAGTGTAGTGAAGATACTACATGGCTATGTAGATGCTAGTGAGAAATGTTAATTTTTTTTTAAAAAAAAAAAAGCCTCCCCATCTTCCCAGGTGAAGACTCAGCGGCAGTGAAAGCAAAAAGAATGCAGAAAGATTTTTATTTTCGCATAATTTCAGTTAAACATATCCATCTATCCATTTTCTATACCTTATACCTTATCCATCAGGGTCATGGGGGGACTGGGTGCCTGTCCCAGCTGACTATGGGCGAGAGGCAGGGTACCCCTGGACTGGTCGCCAGAAAAAGATTTAAAGAATTTTCCCTCGGTGATAAATAAAGGAATTCTGATTCTGATCACAGTGCTGACACACAAAGACAGACACAAAGAAGCCAGAAAACCCAGAGAAAACCCACGCAGGCACAGGGAGAACATGCAAACTCCACATAGAAGGGCCCAGACCGGGATTCGAACCTGGAACCCTCTTGCTATGAGGCGACAGTGCTACAGTTAAACACAATGTGAGCTTTCTTGGCTTTATTGAACATGAGAACAAAAAAATCAAGAATTATCCAGAAAAATCATTAACCTTGTGACATTTGCAAAGCTCAAGTGAAAAGCTGGTGCAGAAGAGGTCTTATTCACATTCATCCTTTTCCATCTCGCCGGCTTGGTGGAATCTCCTGGCGCCGAAGGGATCTGCCCACTAGTGTGGTACACACTTCGTACTGGTTGCTGGGCAGAGTTCAAATCTATTTCTGTCTGTTGAGCTGCATTTAGGGGTGTCTCCTTCTCAGCAGGATGTCAGATATACCTATAAGGGTGTACAGGAATGTAACAGAACCTGCCAAGATATTACCAGAAAAGCACATTCACTTTCTGTTTTAATGAGTCCAGCCCATAAACAGACACATCACCTGCACTGTCTCAACACAAGGAAGCTCATTAGTATGTGCATAAAAGATATGGTGTCAGGGAGATGTAGAAATGGTATGCTGTCCCTCCATCCAAGGTGGTGCTATTATGTGCATATAATTCCTTCCTTCCTTAAGTCCCTCTGACCTTGTCCAAAGATTTGTTTCTCTATTTGTTTCTTTATATGCTGTCATATTTACGTTGAGGCAGAGGTTGTTTGGATGCCCTAATATGACATACTGTATGTGAACAAAAGGTTTGCTCTCTCTCACTTTGTCCTTTTTTCATATGGACCAAGAACATTAGACTTAGTTTTCATATTTGTTTCCCAGTGCAAGTCGAGTTCTGCTTTTCCCAACAAGTCCTCTTATCCAAATGACAAAATAGGTTATTGGTGTCTTCTAGAAAAATCTACAAACATTGTTAAGTTTTGGTAATGTTTAAATAATTAAAACTGTGTGCTTAATGTTGAATTGTGGTCATTGTCAAAAGAAAACAGGCTTGATTGCTGGTGATCGGTACGTAATGGTTTGTGAAAAACAGGTGCCAGAGTCAAAGTCAGACAAAATGTGTAGGCAGTTATTCTTGCAGTCTGTGTTCCATTTCTTCCCAATGATGTTTTCTGTGGTTGAGATTGATGTTTTATGTAAGTCAGTGACATTCAGCCAAACCAAACTCACTTTGTGCACAGGGAAACTTTCATGTTGAAACAGGAAATGGCCTTTCTCGAACTACGGAAGCACAATATTCCTGTATGTTCTTTAGCATTGAGATTTCCCCTAATTACAAGTACAGGGCCTAACTCAACCATTACAAACAACCTTAGACCAAAAGCCTTTATTATTAGAGCTATGCACAGGATTATTCTCTCTGCTGCTGCTTTTTTTCTGTCCTGTATTTGCACAATGCTGCAACTACAGAATTCACAGTCAATATCCAGTGAACACCGGAGGAACATTATAGACTAAGCACATTAGACATAGTAAATTTGCTGTGTGGTCCATGTCCAGTTCTGCTGTTTTATAATGGTATTACTCTCATGTCTCATCTTGCATTCCACATTAAGGTGCAATTTGTTTTCATTCAAAGGGTATTTGTTTGGCGGTGACATGTAGACCACGTTGGGACATTGTTAAAGTAATACTGTTGGTACATATTGCTTTATAGCCAGTGTATATGTGTGTGTCTATGTGAGCTGTCTGCTTGAGAATGAATGCATATGTGATTTTCTATTCTGCAGCCTCCGCACGCATGTGTATAAATGTGTAAGAGTGCGTGTCCACTGTGGGACCAAGCTCTCTTCTGGATGTGCCAAGGGGCGGCTCGGGTGATAGGATACACTGCTGCTGTCGGCCATCCTTCTGAGATAATGTCATAATGGGGGGGGGACAGCTGGCAGCTTCGTTTCCTGTCGGCACAAATTTCCTACGACATCAATAATGAGTGCCACAGCCCTGCCATGAGCACTACAGCTCAGTAGGCGCATGACTGTATTCTCATGTGTCCTCTCGCTTTCTCCTTCTCTCTGTATCCCCTTCCTCACTTACTCTTTTTACTTTTCCCAGTTAATCTTTATTTTATCTCGTTTTTCACCGTGTCCTTTCTCTTTTATATGTGTTACAGTACATATCAATCTTTTCTTCCTACATAAATGTGTTTGTCCTCATTTTTATTCATAGTTTCCATGCCTTTACATGCTAAATGAAGCATAAAAGCAAGTGAGGTTCACTTTATCTCAGAACATGAGCTCAGTTCTGATATTAGACAGGGTGTTCAGGACTGCATGGGTGCATGTTTAGTAAATATTGTGATATTTCAGGACATATACTGTGAAGCTCCCATTAATTCACAGATGATATGACCGTTGTTTAAATGCAGCTAAACAGAGCCTCTTTAGCTGCCACTTAAGTGGAAAACACAACCAAAATGTAGATCACTAACAGAAAATGCTAGGGATACTTTGAAGCAATTAACAAAATGATCCACTTTAGTTAAAATTTAAATTTTGTTGCTTGGGCATGCTTGTCTAACTTGCAATTTTTATGTTGTTCAAATGTAATTTTGCTTGTTTTTTCTACAATCTTGGAAAATATGTGTCAAAGAAAGAAACGGAAACACACAAACAACAAAAATCCTGCTTTCTTTTCTTCTCAAATTGCAAATTTGTCCAAATTCAGGCTGTGGGAATGACAGGGAAGCAGGATCAGGGGTAGGGGGACTGCCAGCAGCATCAGGGACCAATGGGCGGCATGATGGTGTGACACTTAAATGTAGTTCAGGATTTCATGAAGACACATCAAATCTCAGTGACATGTCATGGAAGCTATCTTTCAAAGAGCAGGAAAGAAATACAGCATAAAATCAGTGCACAGTGACGGTTTTTAAATAGGGATCTCATTGCATGTCAGTGTAACCACCAGCAAATATCTAAACTGAGATGTTTTGTGACATATCTTGGTTCTGTTGTCTATTTTGTTTTATATTTTAAGGAATAAGGAAGTCTTCTAAAGTAGCATCACACACGGGTTCAACATCAACAACACGTGACCATTGCTGTTACAGTTTTATCCTTAATGTTCCTCTGAGGGGGAAAAAAAAAAAAAAATCTCTGTGTAACCTTTCAGCTTAAACCCATGTGATTAAATATGAACTTTGGCACAGAGAGACATGAGCATGATAAGAGATCTGCCATTATGCACCAATCAGCTAAGGGAAAACCCCCTCCCTTTCCTCAGACCTGAATTTTAATGCATGATATTGCATGGCCAGAAAAATTGCACTTCAGTTTAATGGTGGAACCATTCAGATCCTTGTAATTAGTAGACCTTGAACATGATTTTGAAAGGTACCATCTGTGTTACACTGGTATATTCATGTTGCCTTTATGCAGCATCAATGCATTACATGAGACACCATTATAACCTAAAGAACACATCAGTAGATAACAGTAATATGTTATGATCTTGCTATTATGTTGTTATTGTCACAATTAGTTCTCGACTGGGATCTTCCTTCTTTTTGATTGCAAAAAAGTAGTCTTTTTTTAGCCATGCTATTTGTATAGCTCAAGGTAGAGCAAAGTCTCAATACTGCTTTGGTTCAAACTGAAATTAAAAAGTAATTATTTGAGGGATTGCTGCAAAACACTGGACATACATTCACCTCCATGAGCAGATTGCCTTGCAGTTTTGGTTTATGACTGAAATGTCTCCATGAAATTTGGCCTTTGTTGCTTTTGTTTTAGCAGTGCATCATACTCTGTTTTGGTCAAATAGGTTATATTGTTTGTAGTAATTATGATTTATTCCTATTTTATGAGTTTGGGCTGTTTGCATTCTCTCTTAGTTTTAAATGTGTTAATCTTAATATGTCTCTTTAAAACACTTTGTAACTTCTGTTTAAAAAGCACTGTATTAAAATTAAAGTTATTATGATTACAGTTAGCAAGTCCACTAACACCATTGTGGTCTAATCAATCCTTTCAAATACAAAAAAAAAAAAAAGGAAAGGACCAGAATGCATGTCTGCAAACAGCTCTTCTGTAATTAAACTAACAATTGTTTGAACAGCATAAGCCGCAAGTGCTGGATCAAACCGTTGGTTGGAATTTATTATAAACTTGCTAGTATTCTGCTGCTAGCTGTGTTGTTGTTGCAGATTGTAGTGGGACTTTGAAAATGTTAACACACAGTGCAGAGCAGAAGGAGAGGGAGTCAGCCAAAACCTGCCGGAACCAATGGTGGAATTATCTAGAGTCAAACATCTGGTGAGTTAGACCATAGTTAGACTGCCAACATATTTGACTGATGTTTTTCTTTCATTGAAGATTGGATACCGTGCAGTCATGTGGTCCATTGCTGATATGATGGAGATACTTACCTGACCACAGCTACAGCAAGGTGTTAAGACCCGCTGTGGCATGTGATGGGTTTATGTGTTCACTTTCCTTATTTTTCTTTTGTTGATAATCACTTATTCAGTTGAAATCAGCAGTTGTGCCCAGGTTTCCACTAACTGTTGAATATGTGAAAATGGTCATCCTTCATCACAAATTTTAGTACCATTACTCGTTGAATTTAAGTATTGTCTGGTTACTTAAATGCTATCATTTAAGTAAGCATCATTGTCTGTTTTGGTGGAAAAGTTGTTGACATTATATAATAACTTGTAAGGAACCTTGTCTTATCATGATCAGAAAGATACAAAACATATTTTAAGGCTCTTTGATTTAACAGCTTCCCGTTGAACATAGTAGTTCTCATCTGAACTGCTTCTCAGAGCAAAAAAACAATGAAGACCTGATGTCTCATATTAAATTCAGCAAACCCTAGCTTTAGAAGCACACCACAGAGAAATTTGAACATTTACACGACTTGCCATGCATAAACAGTGTAATAATGACAGCTACTCCAGGGTGCCACATTCTGTGATTTCAAACAGCATTTCGCAGCCACAAATGAGACAAATCATTGCACTACGATGGCAATGAAAACCCTCTTAACAATTTTGCATATTTTACTAGACGCTCAACATGAACATATTGTTTTTTTTGTCATTTATTTTGCAAGAATATGCTGTCTCCAGTCTTACTGTCAGAGTAATTTATTTATTTACTCACTCAATGTACGTATTTATTTATTTTTTCAAGTAATTAAAGTTCGCTGATATTCCATGTTCAGATGAAGTGTGTAACATTGGGTGGATTTCTATACGCTCTAAAATAATTGTTCCAGTAACGGCAGGAAACTTGATTTTGCATCAGACACTTGCAAGAAATTTTTGACATGTGTGTATGGAGAAATTACCATGGAAACAGTCCTTTTAATGTGCAGGACATGAGCATGCAATCAGACCACTTAGCAAGCAAGTCAGAGGAAGGTGATTCTTGGCTTTCTCTCCTCCCTGTAATTCAGTTACCACTATGCTGTCATTTAGTTTGGGCAAGCTGACAGGACTTTAAAAGTAAGGAAGAAGCTGCAATTACCCAAGGAGAAATGTAAAATGTGATAAAAAAAAAAAAAAAAAAAAGATTCAACAATTTAATAAAAGGCTAGCATCATCAGGCCACTTTCATGTTTCCACTAACTCACAAGAAGTGAAAGAATGGCTCCAAGTTACACATCACTAGCTAAAAAAGTGTCCTCAAGTTTAAGATTTTTCTTTTTCTTTTTTTTTTTACTTTTCTTTGTTCTCTGTATAGCACAAAGTGCTGTAGTCGGAGGCTTTTAGATGTGATAAGACTCTCGTAACATCATCAGTAGACTGCTTGTCATGTTCATCAGTGTGCTACACATCAAATGCAGCCAGTATCTGGAAATTGATAAGGAGCTGATTCAAATACAGAGATATGTCTACCTGAAGGCATAAAGCTGACACATTCTGTCTGGTTGATGATATTTTTTTTAGCAGATTTGTCTTTGGAGCTTTCAAATCACAGATTTGGACCTGGACCTTTATAACTATAAAGAGCTATAATTCTTAGTGTATATCAGACTAAATAAACGGTATTTTATTCATATCAATGCTCAGTACATGGTGAGACACTACCAATTTGATCACTCTTAGCATCTGATTAATGAAAAATACCTATTTGTGTCAGTCCTCAGTAAAACTTCGATGTACAAACATCATACATGTACTGTGCAAATCTGTCAATCAATTTACAGCATTACAGATGCGTTTGACAGGTGATGAGGACAAACCATCAGGAAATCAAATTAAAAATCATACAAAATAGACACTCTTCATTACTTCAGGTCTTGCCTTGTAATTATCAAATTTTCTTTTGTATCAAAAATAACAAACTGTTCTGTCAAAGGACATTCATTAACATCCAAATACACTCTATTAAAAGTCTGACAGGGTCTCAATAGAATATGAAGCTAGGTATTACTATTCTAGAACAGTATGATTATGCCCTAAACCATTTTTGGCTGTATTAATGAATTTCTGTATTTCTCTAATATCCATAAACAGAAGAGTTAGTCTTTGATGCCATTGCCGACAGATTACTGACTCTACCAAGGACAGGAGGGATCCCTAAAGTCTTCATTTTTAATTTCAAATTTCTGTCACCTATCACCACCCATGCTCCATTGTTAGTGCTGTTCCCATTGATGTACTTTACACAAGAATGTTGGGGGTGAATGATTCAGTAGTCAGGGCAGTGCAGGTCAGTTATTTTACATTTGTCAGCTTTAAATTCTGCTGAAATACATGCCAGGATACAAATCTAGCTTGCCTGCGGACACTTGGTTTGCTCGGTGGGGGTTCTGCCAATCACTGAGGTGTAATTTTCAGTGAAACTAAAAGAAAATGTTATAGGTCAGAAAAGGAAATGTAATACCTGAAAATGTACTAGAAAAGACAAGGCGCAATTTCTGACTGCACAGATAAAGACAAAAAGCTGTTTAAATGAGAGATTGGTTGTCAAAGTTGCAAAGACAGCAAAAACCAGTCAGTTGCACACTGGCAAGCTGACTGCCACTATCAGCCAGATGGCATCGGGAGTGCTAGTTTGGGTCGACACTTGACTTGGCTGGAAGCATTGTGGTAAATGTCTGCAAGCTGCAGCTCAACTATGTATTGTTTCCAAGCACAAAAGACATTTTTTAAAGAGATGTCATCTAGCAAAGTATTTACTTGAATCACTATATCTGACATTTCTTAACAACACGTCTGTTGTCTGCAGTCTGCAGTCTGCCAGCTCATTAGTCAGCTAGTCACTGTTGGACAGACTTGTCAGGTTTGTTCCAAAATAACTTTGAGCAGAGAAAATTAATTCATGACAATGAATTGCCTCAGATGAGACATCTACAATACTGGCAACTCGAAACTTTAGGTAACTTACAAGTCTGAAAAAATGTATTTGTGTTGGGATGTTCATGTCCAATAAGCAGCTGCATCTGCACTTTTACTTGAAACCTTTAAACAAAATAATACTACAAAACCAGAGGAGAGCAATCAATTTTCTTTATTGAAAAGTTGCACTTTGAGGAAGCTGCAGACAGTTTGATTTTGTAATTATAGAATAACACTGCTAAGGATCAACTATCAGCAGCTCTTTGTACCTGTGCATTATACGTTTATTCATCTATTTTTAGCAATCAAAAGATCAAGGGGGTCAGGCAAAAAGAACAGATTAGGTGTTACATGGATTTAATGACACCTGTAATGACGTGATGACCATCGTAGCCTGTAAAGCTTTGCATACTTTACTACATCTCGTTTGTACAATCTGAATCAGACAACAGAAGAGACAAGATGGAAGAGGCAGGTACAAATGTGACAAAAAGAGAAACAAGATACAACTCAGAAGCACGGGGGGGGGGGAGGCCAGATTGGCAGGAAGCTTGACAGTGCATGGTAACAAATTGCTGTAGGCTTGGGCAGACTGCTGGTCAAAGTGCACCATACTGGGGTATTTTGCTGTAAAAAAATCCTGTCAGGCTTGGCTCTCCCATGGACCACCCTATTCAGGCTGTGTAAACTCATCTGTTAACAGTGCTGATATCTTACAGTGTCCCTGTCTAAAACTCCTCAGGTGGTACAAGAGTCATTTTATGGTTTGGAACTGAGAATCTAACTGTAATATTAAAAAGTGATGTGGCTCTAAGAGGGTGATCACTCAGACTGAGTTTTAGACAAATCTTTTATTCACTGACAACTGAGTGGATTTTTTTTTTCCCACTGACATTTTGCTCACATTGTTTGTTGTTGTGGCATGCAGCAATCTACACATTCATTTTTCATACATTATTCTCATTATTTAGTCATGAAGAAGTAGGCGATTGTCCCAGGGTGCAGTGGATAAAAGGCAGAGAATATACGTGATGTACAGATCCTTTTATGTTTTCTCATAAACGCAGTTTGAATCGACACTGCATTTTCTTTATTTTTAAGTACAGTTCAAAACATTTATTTTTACATATAGGCTGATGTTTTCATTTATTTTAATATGTAGAACTTGATAGTGTCAGACAATTTTTGTTGCATTTATAAATACTGTAAGATTATTTACTTTTTTAAAGAGTGCCTGTGATTGTGTTTTTATATGAGCACAAGAAGCACCATTGCTTACTGTGTGTGTGAACATTTTTGTACAGTACATGCATGTGTATTCAGGTTTGTGTTTGTAGATAGTGCTGTCTGTGTGTTTGATTATGTGTGCGTTATAGAAAGTGAGTGGGCGGATTTTGGTGTGTGTGTGTGTGTGTGTTTGTGTTTGTGTGTGTGGGTGGGGGTGGGGAGTATTGGTGCTGCAATAATGTCACTAAAGGCAATTTGAATATTGTTGCTCCATTACAATAGCAATCACTAAGAGCCACCTGATGAAATATTTATCAGGGATTTGAGGATTCAGGCACATTTTTAATTACCATTTGCTGAACAGACATCTCACAAGGTTGGTGCGATCACTCCTGCCATTCAGTATTTGCTTGTCTCTGTTTACAGCAACATGTTTTGCTCTGTTTATCGGTGTTCATTATGAGTAGCGATGGGCTGCTATGTAAAACATAAATAAAACAGAATGTGATCATTTGCTAATCCTTTATGACATATACTGATTTGAATATAGAAAAAGAGAAAACTTCATTGATTTTTATAAATATATGTTTATTCTGAATTTGATGCCAGCAACATGTTTTAAATAGGACGACAACAATAAAAGACAAGGAAATTGATGGAATGTCTGTTTGGACATTCCACAGGTAGACAGATTTATTGCTAACAACTAATAGTGTAGTGATTAGATATGAATTTTTGTGTCAAGCTGCACAGTTCTCACTGTTACATATTTCCAAAAGGTTAGTGTGCTCGCTAGAAACTTTCGAAACTGTCTGAATGACATTAGACTAATTTAAAAATAAAATGAAGACTGGCCCAGCACTAAAGAAACAGTTTATAAACTTTTTGTGAAACCAGCTCCAGTTACAATGTACAACCAGGAACTTAAAGATAGAAATACTAGAGAGACTAGAAATGCAGCATGAGAACAACAATAAACAGCCACAAGATAGCAATACTACAAAGTAAGAACCCTGACTACCGCGGATCGTGTTGGAGATCAAAACTGAAAGGGATGACAAAATGTGAAGTGTGTTGATAAATGACCGATGGGCTTCAATAAAGACTGTGATTCTGTTCTAATTATTTAGGTGATGCTGCATGCAGTAAATTCTAAACCTACTGATAACTCTTGTGGACAAACAGAAAAACATAAAGAGACACAGGAGAATTTATAGTCATGCATGGGGAATTGGATTTCTTGAATCAAAGTAAATGAAGAGGCTTGAAACAGGCTGCAGACAACTTGTTGTCTTGCCACAAATTCTGTGAATTCCAGATGACCCATGACTACATGTATATACACACACACATGCATATATATGTATGAGTTATTCATTTATTTATTTTTTGACACTGTCAAGTCTAGTTACATTTCCTTTGCTTCTTATTTAAATTCAAACTCGAGATGTTCTAGTCTCAAAGGAATTGTCTGGTCAAGGTTTCTCAGTGAATAGGTTCTCTCTTGAGGGATTTGCTCTGCCACGAGTGTATGCAAGACAGTCCCCTCAGGGACAGCCTGTAACAACCTGGATTTTCCTGCGATTACTTAAGCCCAATGGCTAATTACCTTTTCAGATGAAAACATACGCCTCCTCATTAATTCAGCACTCCACAATCTATCATAATTACTGCCAAATAAGTTGTTGGTATCACTTTAATTCAAATTAGTGGCTGTGATTTTATATCAAAAGAATTTTTGTGTACTATGAGCATAGTCGATCAAAACAAATTGGTAACACACTAAATATGAACTGTACCAGCTCTAAAGGTACAGGGAATTTATAGACTGTTACAGTTACAAGCTTACTTTTTGTTTGACTGACACACATAAGCAGTACATGGAGGTCTCCAGCAGCCAGTATATGCTGGTCTTATTATAAGCCTGTCAATCATCTTACAAGAATAATGTCTCACATCATGTCTCACGCTATTGTATAACACTGTGCCAATGATTTAAGGCCAGTTTTTTTTTTTTTTTTTTCAATTTGAAAAGAGATAATATATGTGTTATGTAACAGAACAGCCAGAGGTATCCATGCAGGACCTCTCTCAGTATACCTTCACAGTAATGGAATTGTACAGAGACCCAAAAGCAAGTGAAAAGTAACATTTTTTCAAGTAATTAACATTTCACATTTCATTAAGAAACTGAACGTGTTGGTTTGATGAGATGAAACAGTAGCAAACTATTTAAAACAGTTGGGGAAGATGGGAGGCAACTTAAGTTTCTGACCTCTTCTCAACTTTTACAGCAGTCAGAAAAAACTGAGGAGAGTCAAAGGAAAGCAAGAGAAAATGATTAACCATGAAGGCCACATGCTGCTTTGAGATCCTCCACTCTGTTTGTTTGCATCAGTGAATATCTAGCTTTGTTAAAATGCCATCTGTGTCTGGATGTTGTTGAGGCGGCACATGGTGAGTCAGGATGGGAAGCAGAAAGGGAGAAGGTATGCATATCAGTTCTGGCGACTGCCCAGCTCCCTTTGACATGTCTTATTAGTCGGGTCTTTAAAAGCCTCGGCCTGCCTTCCCAGGCACACTCCTTCCCAATATCCCTGATTAAAGTGCAACTGACGCTCCCAGTGTAGAGCCAAGTTGGCCACACAGCGTTTATGTTGGGTCATGCTCATTACTCAGACACACTGCCAGTGCCACCACGACTGCGAGCTGCACATAATGCAAGACATCGCCAGCCAAGAGATTTGGGAACTTTGAATTCAATATAGGACAGCTGAATTGAAACTACAAATTGTTCTCCTTTGACACAACCCGTCATTCAACCTCCTTAATATGCATTTTGGCACTCAGCAATGGCCTCAGGTGATTTACTGTATAAGTGGAGCTGGAGGCAATTTTAATTTGTTTGTTAAGCCATGAAATAACATCAGTCTTTTATCATTTGCATATATATAGATAACATAAAAACAAAAGGACATATATGATTTTAGTTGGACAAGGTCTCTGTTTTTGGTGTTGATGGTTAATGCTTACATATTAGGTTTCTATTAAAGAGTTATTGTACTGTATCACTTCGATGTTGGCAGTTAATAATAATAATAATAATAATAAAAAATAATAATCATTTAATTAGTACTTGATTAGTCCTTTGGAAACTTAGTACTTTGTATCCCTATGTAGTTTCTGCAAGTATTAACAGGAGGGCAGACTGTACATATCCTGAGAGATAAAACCCAGGCCAACACCTCAGGCTAAAACAATTAAGCAAGTACTCATTTAGTTGATTAATCAGTTGACAGAGGTTTAATCTACAAAATAAAATAATAAAGACTATTTCCTGGTTCTGTCCTCTGAAAAGTGAGATTTTGTTGATATTTTTTGTTATTTTATGTTATTGTGTATTAATTATCTTTGGGTTTTGAACTGTTGGTTTCACCCGTTTCTGTTGAGAAAAGTAAACAAATGATTGAAAAATTAATTAATCAACAGTGATAATAATCATGAGTTGCAGCAATAATCTGCACTGGCAGAAGTGGGGCCACGTGAGGCTCTGAAACAAACCGTAACAGCAGTAAGCACATACTGTACACTGCACGCTTTCTGTCTCATTTCCATTGTTCCACAGATTCCCAGCCCCTACTATCATTAGTTTTGGTAATTGGGTGTTGTGCTGGATGTGTGTGTGTGAATGCAATCCGAGCTGAGGAACGTGTTGAGCATTGAGTAACATTTCACGGCCCATTTGCTGTGGTCTGCAGAAGCTCCTCTACTGTACGTACCGTAGAGTGGGAAGAGGTTGTGACGAGCCAACGGTGAGCGCTCATTGGTGTGTGAAGGGGGCCTTGATCCCACTCTCTCCTTCTCCGTCTTTCCCCAGGTTTCTCTCTCACTTTCCCTTGCTTTAAGCCAGCTTTGCAAATGGAGTTCAGTATGTTTTTGTTAGCATCTATCTATCTGTGTGTGTGTGTGTGTGTGTGTGTGCGCCTGTGTGTCTGTGTGTTGTGCAGAGACCTGTAATCAAGAGTCACTGCACATAAAGGGACCTCCAGTCATTAAGGAATTAGTGGGAGGCTAACGGCTTGTTTAGAGAATCAATTAGTTTAAAATGTGGACATGTGGGCTCATTTTCACACACAGCACTACGAGGGAATGTCACAGTTGAACATTCTGCCTCTGAAGTTAACTGACCCTTTATGACTCTAACACAAATACAGTTCTGGGATGTCTGTTTAACCCAAGTCAGTGGAAGTTGGTGTTGAAGGCACAGTGAATCAAGAGTAAGAGCATGTCTTGCTTTAGTAATGTGATAAATTTGGAGGAGAAATAGAACAATGTAAGATATAGTTTCAGAATTCAGATTGGATCAGATCCCACTTGATTTGACCACTTGAAAGTGGGCTTTATTTAGTGAACACAGAGTCTCCACTCCAGTGATTCTTAAATATTTTTTTTTACTTTGCTTTGTCTTAAGAGAGCATGTTGTTGTGAGGAAATGCTTATTTTCAAGCACCAACATTCTTTCATGCAGCCTTCGATTATGTTAATTACCACAGATGTTAACACATGGACAGATGTGTACTACATTTACTCACACACACACACACACACACACACACACATAAGTCTATTACACTTACCCATGCAGCTGGGAGGTCTTCCTCTCGGGATGTGCTGTCTGAAAACAAACTGACGGTGTTTAGCTTCACACCCTCTCAGACACGTCCATGCACACTGCTCTGCTGAAAACCTGACTGGTGGGCTTCGTGTCATTGAAGCCCGCCTAGCAACATCTGCGCCGACTACCCCCGCATGCTGGAGCAGCACACATTTGAAAGGCAACACTCACCCACACGGGGATGCACAGTCATGCACAAACACACACGTGCGAACAACCACATGCACACGGTCTTGCACATGCGTGCACACACGGAGTCACAGTTTGCAGAGGCAGCATGATTATGGTGTCGTTGTTTCAATTAATGGGGGGTTTCTAGAGTTCATTTTTAGCTTGACGAATCCACACCTTCACGAAGTACAACACATAAACCACTGATGCGAGAGACGTCTGTGTACACATGGCGCCCTGCGGACCTGTTAATACAGGTTTTGTATGTACATATTTACATACCTTGTTTGTTTGATCATCTGTTTTACTGAACTATGCTGTGTTCTTCAGTCCCCTTTTTCGTTTTGTAATGTTTCCATTTATTCAGTAGTGAATTTTGTAGTGAATTCAGTTTTGTACTAAATGCTGTCTGCTTGAGTTTGAGATTATGTCCTGTTTGCAAAACAGACACACACACACACACACACACTTTTGCTACCACCACCACTACCAACAATATTAGTTGACTTTAGACTAATAAAACAGGGTAACTGTTCTGCCTCTTTAATCCAGTCTTCATAATAATAACATAATATATACCATTGCACATTGAATTCACAGCACAGTTATTATATGGAAAATGTACTACAAACTGTGATTACTTACTCGCTCTTTCATTAAGCAATATGCAAACTAAGTGAAGACAAGATAATAATGGCAAACGATATTGCAGCGGGTGGCAAAAGTATGAAAAACATAA
This sequence comes from Scatophagus argus, assembly GCF_020382885.2. Classification (NCBI taxonomy): domain Eukaryota; kingdom Metazoa; phylum Chordata; class Actinopteri; family Scatophagidae; genus Scatophagus; species Scatophagus argus. The sequence continues at coordinate 14,340,922 of NC_058512.1, read as the reverse complement.
AACACAACCCTCTGGAAACCCAGATTTATTCTGAGGACTTTGTACAGTGACACATAACTGCAGGACATGGTTATACTGAAAGACTTTCAACAGTATAAACACTGGACCTTTACATCAAATATGTATCACATCCCGTGTTAAATATAGATGGACCAAAATGAATTATGGTAATATGTCTCTAGACTACTACAAAAAGGACTAAAGAGATAAGAACCACACAAAGAAGAGTAATTAAACTGTTCTTTCCAGTGAGTCAGCCTTAGTTTGCCTCAATAATTGCCAAAATTGAATAGTGAGCTTAATAATCATTTTGTAGTTAATAAAGCAATATAGGCAAGCATACTTGCTGCAAAAAGTATTCCAAAAGAATAACAGTCAATGACAACAACATTACTTAAGAATAAATGAAAAAAGGAATATCTGTTATCTTTTTTTAGGAATATCCACATAGGGAGTCCAAAAAACCCCCCAATAATTTACAATACAATTCCCCACATAATTCATGGGTTTACATTCATAAAAATGGAGCATGAATGAAAGTATAAGAAAAGTAACAGCTTAAGTAGCATTTCAGAGGGAGTTGGTTGCCCCTACTCTTCACATTGATATGCTTCCGTGGGCCACAATACAGTCACTGGAGAGGATCAAAATGTTTGGCTGGGGCAGACTTTTAAACTTCAACGCTCCTAAAGCCCAGGGAGGAATCAGCATCATCTGCCTGTGGCACAGTTAGTGCCTCCTTAGCTGCTCATAAAAGTGTGAATGCAAAAAGAAACAGCATCTAAGGGGCACTGGAATATTGTAAAAATGACTTTATGGGATCTGGATTTTTTTAAGGGACTCCTTTGACAAATTAGTCCTGTTATGGGAAAATAACAGAGAGACTAAGCATCCACAGATGGAGGAAGGAAATGTTTTAAAATTCTCTGATCAGGCTTTTACCATCTCTGGTTATTGGGCAGACTAAGTGTTTGCATGGAGTGGTACACACAGAACGCACGCATTGGTACACACAAGTGTTACTAAACAGAAAAAAATGTCTAATAGTATAATAATAGTTTTATTTCAACCAAATCTTCCTTTCAACAAAATGTAACAGCAAGAGAAAGAAAAAGCAGCAAAAGTCCCTCACGTAAAATCCAGTTTAACAAAAGATTTAAAAGATGACTGTGGCCCGACTGGCTTCATGTCCTTGGGCAGGTTGTTTCAAAGCTTTGTTTACCTGCCAGCCATATAGAGCCAAAGATCCACAAAGAGGCATGTTGCCAGAGATTGTCACTTGAAGTACATGCAGGTATCTGTGGCAGAGATCCAAAGAAGCAAAAACCCATCCAGCAGTGCAGCTCGAGGAGTTGAGAGAGGTTTATAAATACAATGTATATACTATACAAATATAGATACAATACAGGATGCACCTGCAAAGCTGCATCACTTGATACACATGATCAGCAACAGAATCGCTTCATGCATGAGCCATTGTTTTACAATGAAGATGAAGAAATCTGGGGTGGTGCTAGGCTGACCTTGTTTGCTGGTGACCTTTCAATGCATCTCTGCGATGACAGCTGTCTATGGCATGACCTAAATGTACCCTGAAAGAATGAAAAAGGTTTCATGCTTCAAGCCCTCCTTCATCGCTGGGTACTTACATGGCTTCTTCTCAGAAGGAGGATAATTGCCAGTACCTTCTGCTGTTTTAAATCTCAAATACATAATTCATAAAGGCTGGGATCATGGTTTTGCCTTTGAAATGTCCCGGCACTTTCCTGCTACCTGGTGCATATTGACGTGACTTTATGTTACAACCCCCCACTCCCCACCCCCACCCCTCTCGACAACAAATGGAAATTTAACCAAGCAGTCAAGCACCAGTAAATGCTACATTAGACCTACTTTTTTCCACATAATGGTGACTTCATTGGGTACCCATTCAGAGCTCAATGTGTAAATTATGTGCTCAGAGCTAAACAAGCCGGAAAGCTACAGATTTAATGAGTGAGACAGCCTGCTTCTTTGTATCTTAATGTTTGATTTAAGGGAGCATCTCAAGACTAAATCTAAACTGCCTTGGGGCCTGCCTTAGGATTTCAAGCTGCACTCACAGTGGCTTATTAGTAAAGACAAGATTATAATAATAATAATAATAATAATAGATAAAGTTGTTCTAATCAGTTCAAATATATATATTGTAGTGTAAAGATGCTGAATTCAAAATGATACGAAATGGTAGTGCTGGTCAGATTCTAGTGCAGTCCTAGTTTACATTTCAACAACAGCCATCATGTTTTTCCTTTCCTTTTTTCCCTTTTCCCTCCACAAGGTAGGAACAAAACATGCAGGAAGGAAGATGATTTTATAGACCGGTAAAGGGTCAAAAGAGCCTAGATTAATATTTAAATGATCAGTAATGCTGAGATCACAAACTGAAAGAAGACTTGGCCCAGTGATGTTTTCATTCCTGCACAGGCTGACCTGTGAGATAAGCCCCAATTTAACATTCGAGCCCAAACTTCATATCTTTTAGAACATTTGGAAAATAAATTGAAGTGTCTATTTCGTATTTTTGTTATTCTGTCAAGATGTTATCCATTTACATATTTGGCCGTCTCCACAGTCGACAGACTACTCAGTGTAAGGAATTAATAATTTCCTAATGCTGAGAGGCACAAAAAGAGACTGAAGGCATTCCTGATGAGCTATCTGATTGTTGCTACTATGGGTAACCACTGAATATCAACAACACCTTGTGTTCACGGAAACTGAGGTAAAGAGTATTTTGAATCAGTGACTAAGCCCAACACGCCAAGCTAGGCTGTCTGATCTTTATGCATCTTTCAATATTGGATGTTGTTTTCACAGCTGCACTGGATGCTGAAAATTATAGGGAAAATGATAAATGGTCAAAATGGTATAAAACGACGTATAAAACGTCATCTTGCTGTGTCTGTAACATTTTCTCTGGTTTTCTGTCCATCTTCCATTCTTCTATCAAATACAATCATGGTTGGGCAACCTTGCACAAATACGAGTCACGCATTCGCACACACTTGTGCATGAGGCCAGATTTATGCCCTGACAACTTGACAGAATCCACTGAAACAGTTAGGACTTAATATCAGTTAATTAATTTGTCAGACCTGGGCAGGGAGCTGTGAACAGAGCTGAGGAGGACTGGGGTGTGTGACAGGAGATGGCGTGGTGGTGGAGCGGTGTTGTGCCAGTAGTAGCGGCATCGGGGTTGGTGAAGGCTTTAAACTAAAAGGGGAATGAGGGGAGTAATCCACTGAGTGCCTATAATGTAATGAGTCAGCCTTGCTTAATGGAGTCCATTTGAGGAGGAAGGAGCTGTGGAAAAAAAAGGAAGGTGGTTGTTCTGGAGGTGCATAAATGTAGCCGACAAAAAGACTAGTTGGAGAACTGAGAGGTGATTTGTTTCTTTGAAAGAACTGCTACCTGTATTAACACTAGAGCAGACAAACATCGTCTCAGCAGCTGCTTTATATGAATACGCGACTAAAATTCTGTGCAGAGTGTTGCACTGGATCATGGAAGCCTGTTACAGTAAAGCTTAAGGCTACGAATAACACTATTTTTATCTGAAACAGAACCAGTGTCAGTGCTTTCAGAGTGGCTGTATCTGAGCTCTGTGGTTCAGGATAATTCTTGAACTGTCAAGATGCTTTAGCCCAGACTGTTTCCATTTGACTTTGAAATCTGTGCTCACACACATCTGTCCCCTCTCCTTTCCAACCAGAATATATCTGCATTTCATTGACACAGACGGTCCTCTTTAAAAAAATAAAAGAAAAAAGAAAAAGAAAAAAAAGTGCAGATTCACAGATTCTTCCAATCAGGATAACTTCATGTGATAAGTTTAATAAATGTGAAAGGATATTGGGGACATTTCTTTTTTTGGGGGGAGGGGGGTTGCAAGTTGACTTCTCTGTCTATATTTGCCTGAGACATTATTTGAAACTTGGGGATCATTCTTGGACTACCATTTGATTGCTTTTAGCAACTCTTTCCTGCTTCCCTTCACACTGATCAGTTAACCAAATTAAAAGGAACATTTTCTCAAAATCCTAATTAACTAGAAAATTGTCTCTGCTAGGAGGTGTTGCTTTTGAGGTTTTTGAATGTCATTTTTCAGCTTTTCAGAGGAGCAAAAATAAAATGCACCTTATTTACATGGAAGTGCAATAGTAGCACAAGAGAAGGCAAGGCAAAGACAGAAGGAAAGAAAATCTAAAAAAAATCTAAATTATCCACATATCTAGATACCTACAAGACACTGTAGAAAAACAAGGTTTTGGTTTGTGAATTAAACAAACAAGTACTATCATTTTATAATTATTATTATTATTATTATTATTGTTAAGAAGTAGATCTCTATCATAGTTTGGCAAACGCTTCAGATCTTGCTCTCAAGATATGATTACCATCACTGGTTAAGGTTAAAAATAAAATGTCAAGGATGCGCGTGAAAGACGGTGCAGTTATGACACTTGCTCTGCTTCCAACGCCTCCTCAAGAGTCAGGGGTTGTATTATTCATGTCTTCGGTGTTGGTGTCATATCTGTAGCGCCTGCTGTTGCTGTGTGTTTCTTGTCGCCTGTGTGTACTGATCTGATGATCTGTCGCTCTGCCAGGCTGTGGTGTTTAATCCAGGTCAGCTGCCATCTTACCCTGCTGTTTTCACGGCCTGTTAGAAATTTCTTAATTGGCCTCCTTTTTAAAGGGGAATAAGTGTGTGATTTAAAGTTAGGGAGACAGGGTGTCACGAGAGTCTCATCTGTTTGTTTGGCGCCATTTTAAGGTTTAGGGGAGGAGACACAAAACCAGACACATAGCCAGATGTGATGAGTGCTCCTGGCTGTAACACAGCAGACACAGTACGTACCATATCATTGAAGAGAGGCCTATTTGCTCCAGCTCTTACAGCAAAGGCTGAGTACGAAAGCCTTTGGGTTTTGTTCATATGTAACATGGTTTATGGGTCATTCCTACTTGCATGCCTTTCTAAACATTGCAAATGCATGTCTTCATATACTTCAGACAGTCACAGCGAGCATTGCAATATTGGTCGTAGGCAGGAAGCGTACTCATGAAATGCTTTACACATCTGTAAAAAGCAGTTGTCGCAGATGCTCTACAGCACACAATTTGGAGGGTCTTGGGAAGCCGGAGGCTCAGGTGGTCACCATGTGAGGATGATTACAGAGAGCCAGCACTGAGATGCCAAACTAACTGTGCTGTAGGCTTGGAGTCACACAGGCACGATGCAATGTTGTGTAACAAATTAACTGCATTGCAGAAATGAAACATAATGTCAAAGTATGTATTATTTATTTGAAAATAAACTGTTGTAGCTGTGGTATTTATAGGGTTTATTAGTTTTGTTTATAATATATTTTTAAACCCAGTAATTAAATGGGACTTCTTCTGTATTCCTGGATTATTCAGGCCATGGTTTCTGGAAGGATATTTTGCAGTTTAGCTTTTCAAATAACATTTGTCAATGGCTTGAGAACTACAAATTCAATTTGTCAAACCTTCATCGAACTGAAATGAAAAGATGGAAAAAAAAACAGTTGTGAATTGGTTTGAATGTATCCTTTAAATGTCAAAAAACAGATAAATATCAGAGAAATAATCATTGCAATTGCAAAAATCAGGGTGACTGTATGATTTTGAAAATGCCCTTTAAGCATTAAGCATCATGTAGTTTATCTATTTACTTCACTTAGGCCTCATGCATAATTATTCCAGCCATCACAGTTTTGCTGAACTTTGCATTGTTTACTATAAAATATTGATCAGCATCCTCTTGTGAACAGAACAACAAGTTTTGGATATGTGGGACATAAATATATTCTTCTAAATGTGCTTTTGGTATGTCTGAAGGACACAGTTTGCTTAGAATTTGTATAGCTAATGTTTTCTCTTTCTCTGTGTCTCTCTGTGTGTCTTTTTGTCCCATCCTCTTTTTACTGCATTTTCATCATTTTTGTTCAATCCTGCCCATGTGTCATGTACTCCAATTTTGGTCCTTCCATCACATTCTTCTTCTTTTCCTCAATTTTCCTTGTCTGACTAAACAGGTTCCTCACCAGTTGGGTGCGCTGACCTTCTACCGCTATGAACAGCCTATCGTAGACTACTGCCAGGCCCACCAACCCCTGCGACTCAACATGGGCTATGAGGGTCCCCCCCAGGGCCTGGAAGGCCTGGAGGACCTGGGTCCGTGCGAAAGGGGCACTATACAGACAGTGCCACTGCCTACTGTGCCCACAGCTGCCAGCATAGGTGCCCCTGTGCCAGGGCCTCGCTCTCCTCCAGCACCCCTCAGACCACCAACTGAAGGTCCCAGCAGTGGTCCTTTTCCTCCCGCCGAGCGCACCGGCACACTCAAATTTGGACGCTAGCAGGCAAAAGAAGTGGGGCAAGGGCCTCAGATTCACCGTGACATTGAAATGAAGGGGCAGGTGAGCTGGTTATTCAGTGGGGCCTTGTTTTCAGAACATGAGCATATGAACTACAGGAACAAATTTTTTTAATTCTACCTAGAGGGATTGGTCATCTGAGGAACACAGTCAAACCAATATACAGTGAAGGACAGATCATTTTAATTTCCTACCCAAAAGAACCTCATAAAAAAACTCCTCCCTACCAAATCATGGGAGGTAATCTGGCACATGACATAGAGTATTACCTTGGTTCAAAATTTGGTCTTCACCATTGCCATGTCCACAGCCTGTCCATAGCAGTTCGCTTGTGCTGAGGCAAAAGTGAAAGGGAAAGTGCAATAAACAGCTCAAGTTCTCAATCACGAAGAATGAGAGTAGTAACATAAATGATAAAACTTGGTCATCGTGTGAAGAGTAAGGGGCTTCTTACTGTGATTAAAATATCTAGTCTGTAGCTGTTAATAAAAGCAAATCCATATCATTATTTCACAAATATGTGTCACTTTCTCACATAATTACATTTAAGTACTCTTTCTTTTGTTTTACTTTATTTCCTTAGATGTGGAATCTCTGAATTCCCTTAATGTGCATGTTAAACCAATGAGTTATATATATATATATATCTATATATACATATATATGTATGTATGTATGTATGTATACATATATATATATATTTCTTTTAATGCACATAAGCTGCTTTAGTTGAGGGCATTCTTAAAATGCCAGTTGGTCTACTAAACTAGCCTCTGCCAGCTCACACACATTCATAATTACAACCAAATCACCTTGTGGTTTCAGATGAACTGGGCTTGTCTTTACAGATTAACAATGTAACCACGTGATATGTGCAAATGAGGTATTGAATTCCAAATTTTAAAGATATTCATCATAATGATGTATTTACCTGGTTCTCTCAACAGTTGTTCAGTTGTTATCCATGATCTCAGTGATGAAAAACACCAAAACACTTTAGAGGAGATTTTTTGCTGTGGTCCCTAACTTTCTCATACATACATCGACCCTTTTCACAGTGGAATGGCAGGTCTTTGTATATGATTATAACCCAGCTGAATAATTCACTATGCTTTAAAGAGGTAATCATGGGAAATTTCTGTGGTAAAATAAGTACATTTGAATGCAAAGTATTGTAAATATTCCTAATAAAAGGTCCACCTCACTGAAGGTCAAACCACTCTCACTGCCCCAAACAGTCATTTGAAACATTGTTGAGTCAATGATTGACTCTCATCACGCTGGACAAATTGGAAAGAATCATCTTGCTGGCTTGGCAAAGCTCTGGCCATGTGGTCCATTCGCTCGACCACCACAGAGAACAACAGTGCCTAGTGGGGGCATGTTGAACCAGCACGCTGACTTCTCTTTGACCTGCATATGAACCCCTGGGCTGTACTGGGAATATTGCCTGACACCCCCCCCCCCTTGAAAAGCGGGACTTTATTGCACTTGGTAGCCCTTTGGCCACCATGTCAAGCACTGCTACTCAGTGACTTATGGAGCTGATGAGGACTTCAGATATGGCTGTGATGGCCTTTCAGATATCATCTTCAACTTAATCCAGGCAGTGCAATGGGGTTGTTTTCTACATGTCAGTGGTCATACTCTTGGGAATTATGAAAACTGTGCTTGGTCCTCCCACAGCGCAACTGATTGATTGAGAGATGAAACTGAGAGGGTCCAAAAGATCCCATGAAAGTGGGTATATCCTCAAGATAAGAGAAAAATAGGGAAGTTTTTCTCTTTGTTGGTTTGTTTTCTTATTTTGTTGTTTTGGCTTGGAGAATAAGAGAGTTTTTGAGGTGTTCAAAGATGATGTCAAGATATTCTATAAGACTAATCAAAGGACAAAATCGAATAGAACTTATTTATCCTGTAAATAGTGAAACTTTAAAGTTGAAAAAAAAAATGAACTTGACTTCTTCTGAAACACAAACTGCTTGTGAACGGAAGAGGAGCCTTATTCACTTTCCAGTGGGAATCTGTTACCAACATGACTCGGTGAAGAGGTTCCTACGGAAACGCTCCTGTTGTTTCAATGATAAATATTTTTCTATCTGCTCCCGTCACTATCCTACCATTAAAAACAAATTATGTTACTGTTATTTCTCAAATCCAATCATTTTACATGAAGAAGGGAAGATTGGGAGCCCTGTAACTGTGACGCACTCCAAGCGTCAAACCTCACAGAGATTCGTATTTTCTGTTCTGACTTTAGACTTGATTTATCTTGCAGGAGGTGGCCATAGAAACATGTTTTAAGTTATATCCCAAAACACCCCTCTTGTTTAAGTATTTCAACTCTATATCTGCCATTTCAAGGTCTACTCGGGGAAGAAGAAGTGTGCTATTAATCATCAAGAGTTTAATCAAGAGTTTAACTTGTGACGGATGTTCTTTTTGATGTGCCATTATTTTTTGTTAAATGTTTTACCAAAAACCAGCCCCAAAACAAGTTACCCTAAAGTCTTCATGGTCTCATGACTAAGAAGGGTTCAGTACCCTTCGTGTACAGGACAATGCATAAAAAAGCAGTTGATTCGCTCAGTACGGTTGCTTAATAGTGCTGGTGGAGTTTACTTTGTAATAGCAGCTGTGCCAATGTCTTTATAATGGGAGCTCTCTCAATTCTATCCATGTATTGTCTTGCCTTGCTCTATATCACCCCTGCTAACTCCTTGGCCTGAATTTCATGTCTGCCTCTTGGTGACTCGGGTGAACCTGTTTAATGATGTTCTATTTCTGTCCGCATGCTGATATTTTGGGAAATTATGCCCAGTTAGGGAAGAGCGCTGAACCAGAGACAAACAGTACAGGAGATATTTCTTGTCTGGAGTGCCCTACAACCAGCAGCACATGTCATGGACAACTTCACTGTTTTTAAAGCAACTTGTTTGCTGACCCATTCATGCCCCTGTCTCGCCTAAGGTAGAGTTCCCTGGCACTATATAGGCTGTTAAGCAGAGAAAGAGGCTTGTGTTGGGCACTCACTCCAGGGACAGACATTCCCTTTAACACTCTCCTGCTAAAGCCCAGTACCCCATACGTAGTAATTACTTCACTTTTCAGAACAGTGATAATGGTTCAATTCAGTCTAAACACAATGATCAAAGCTACTTTGCCCTTCATGTGTAATTAGAAAACGCTAATAAAATCTTTGTATGTTCACAATTAAATCAACTACTAATAAGCAATTGATTAATCATGACTACCTCTCTGATAAAATCCGATACGTTCAGCGGAATGTTTGAATCCTGCTGCCAGTAATTATTTAGTCTTTTGTCCATTTCTTTTGCCATCAGAGAGCTGGAAGCACAGGCGCTGCATGCTAATGATGCATGTTTGAGCTGAACTCCAGGACCGTCTGCATTAGCCCTGCGATGCCAACAGGCTTTATTTTCTCTTCTGCTTTGTTTGTTTATGGTTTTGTACACCCTGAGCTCCCCACCCCCTTTTCCTCTTGAGTTTTTGCTCAAGTCCCCAGTGGGAACATTTCTTCTTCTTTTTCCTCCTCTTTATTTTTTTATTTTTTTATTTTTTGCTATGGGTGGGGTGAATAAAGGTCTGAAAAATTACAGTGAAAAGTTTCATATTTTAGTGTTAATGTGCCAAGGAAAAGCTAAATGCAAATTTCCAAGGGGAAAGGGGAATGCGGAGGAGACAGGGAGGGGAAGCCAGCGAGGGTGTACAATAGGGAGGATATAGAGAGACAAATGGGTGACTGCAAGGACATTTGATTCTGTTACAGTGAATCTTTGTGATGTTTCTAAATGTCCCAGTTAGCTTTACTACCACTTTGAGAAATGAGACAAACTACTTCAACCAAGCCAGGCAACACACAAGTCACATACATGAGTATTCTGAGTTAGATATGGCACACACAGACTAAGGCATTCTCAAGTCATCTTGCATCTTCTAAACTGTATGTGTTATGTATGCTCACATGCAAAGCTGAACACGTTTCCGACACTTTATTTGAAATAAAACTTTAGTTTACATGCATGATGAATTTAAACTTGTCAGTCTTTGAGGACAGAACATTCATACATAAATACATACACAAATGAAAACAAAATGGCAACACACACACATTGATTAATGATAATAAAGTACTCTAGCTTTTGACGCGACCATCCATTCCAGTTCACCTAAGGCCATCTGCAACGGTTCAGTAGGTTCTAATCCATTACCTGATAAATAGATTTGAAAAATGAATTCCGAGCCAGACATGGATGCAGTGTTGCAACTTTTTTTTCTCCATCATACATCTGTGTCTTGCCCACAGGCAGCGCTGGGGCATATCCGTACATGCACAGCCATGACTCCAGAGAGTCAGCATGTATACACAGACAAGGGGCCTAAGGAAAAAAAAAAAAGCCCATGCTTCCCATCTGACACTTTCAGATTTAAAATCTGAGTTTCTATTTTTGTCAGTGTGTCATTAGTGTGTGTGCACACTACAAAGTGGTAAAAATTAGCGACCTTGTCAGGCAAGACTGAAGCACTGCTAGTGACTTAGCTACCCTGCATGTACCCAGATGGCCTGTATGTGTGTGTATCTAGCATAGCAGCACCCATTCCTCTACCTCCTCTGAAACAACGTCACTATTACTGATGTTCAGGCCAACCCGGTCCCCATTGATTGTTATTGTTCCATGCTGTTTCACATTAGCAGGAAGTCTTTAACCTCTGACCGGTATTGTCCTGACTCTGTTTTTCTGCCATTGCTCATGTCAGAGGGGACACAGAAAGGGAAGGCATGATCATTAACCTCTGTCAGGGAAACACACTATTTCGTTTGTCTGACAAAGTCCGTTTACGCCCCTAATTGGATTTAATGTGAGCACTGAAGAACGGAAGGTTTTTTATTTAAATGACCTGCATTCTACTCCTGCAGTTGAGTTGAGCATGCAGTGAGAGAGAGAGAGAGCAGAGAGAAACTGATAGAAAGAAATATCAGAATTAGCCTTTGTTTCCTTGCAAGCTCAAATCAAATTGCTGCCTCTTAAATGCTTTCCATATAAACCAGGGGGTCCCCGCTGTCTCCTTCTCATTCATTTCCTGCAGAGAGAATTGATTTCTGTAGGGTGTAAATATGCGCTGCATTGTTTTCTTTGATAGTTGGTTTGTTGTTGACTTTTTTCTTTCTTTCTTTCTTCCTTTTCTTTTCTTTTTCTTATTTGGATTTTTGTTCTTTTTACTGTATTCAGACCTAAAGCATTTTTGTGGAGACCTGGTCCAAGCGCAAAATTATGGCTCTTCTTTGAGTATATTATTGTCAGAAAAATGTTTTGTAAAAATTTTGATGATGATATCAGAAATAAACATCTAAAGATGGAAGCTGTGGTGTCATGTTTACCTTACTATGTTATAATATATTATAACTTATAACTGTCACCAGGATCATCTCAGGCTGTGCTTGGAAACTACAAGCACCAATAGGAATCCTGCATCAAACTTCTTTTGTTTGTTTGACAAAATATATAATCAGAAAACCTGTAGGTGTTTTTTATGGATGCACCATGCCATTCCTGTGTCTGCCTTCCTGCTTGGCTTGATCTGCTCACTGCGACTTAAAGTGGCTTCCTTAAGTAACAGACTAGCTGAATATTTTAAGAGGAGCAGAGCAGAGAGAAGCTTCGGGGATATTTAAAAGGGCCGTGGTGCATCTGGTGGAATCACAAGGATTGTGTAGAATGACCGGATCATTTATTCATTGTTTATCACAGTAATCAACACAAAAATGTTGCCCCGTACTGTCATCTGGGAGACACAACTTTTCATGCATCCCTCCAGACTTCTTTAAACTTAGCAACCAGTCAAAGATGGCTGCTAACTTCTGTCTCCTCCTCCAAGGAGCATGGGAACAAACATCAAAGACAAGAATCCCAGTAGTCCCACATTTCATGTGGGAGACTTTTGCAGGCGTACAGTGACTGATGCAACCATCCATAGCTCTGTCATTTCCACTGTAGTTTTAAAATCAGCTGATCCTCCACAATTCATTGAATTGTGCCGGAAAAGAGAGTTATGGTTACTCACCTTAAGGATTAGATGGACAAAAGAGCCAGAAATGAACAGTCACACAAAAAGGATAATTCATCGACACATTTCATTTCATTCATTAGTATTTGACATTTCAAGCAGGGAACCATTAATTATGAATGTGAGTAGCATGAGGTAATTCATGGAGAACAGTTGATTCCCAGGTGACCAGGGTGATGGTGATTCTCAAAATAACATATCAATAAAAGGAAGTTTGCAAGAACAAATGAAGGAAAAAAACAGAAGAAGTTGATTATACTTAATTAGATGTTTCACCCTCTGTGTCTACAGCTACTTGAAAAGGCCTGCTTTTAGTGCTAGTTGCTGATTTACCCCTGAAAACACTGATGGTAAAATAAACTTGTCTCATAGGTTCATCCAGCAGTGGCTCCTGTGCCCTTTGCAGGATTTTACAAGTTCTGTGGTTTTTACAGGGAACCAGGCTTTATTTCAATGGGGTAAGGCTTTGTCTCAGATATCTTATTGAGGCACATCTTCCATCTTATGTCTGTGAGCTTCCTTGCCTCTTCTCAGTTCCTTGGTCTTATTCAAAGATTTCCTTGGCAAATCATTGCCAAATGTGTGTCTGAGAAGATTAGTTTTAATCATTTTAAGATCTCCAAATTCTGCTGAGCTGGACTGCAGCTGACATGTTAAAGACATTTCAGCTAAACATCTTAACACATTCACAGTAATGAGTGTAATTTGATTCTTCTACCACCTGGAGCACAGCAATCACAGAGTCCAAAGAGCAAAGGAACAAACTCACCCTCAGCAGGCTTTGACAGCCTGTGGTTAGCCTGACTGGTGTTTTCTCAAAATAGCTCCACAGTCCACAAAGAACACCATAACAACAAGAAACACAGACCACAATGTGAGATGCATTGTGATCCGGGATCACACTGTGACAATTCCCTCACCATATCTCAAGAGGATATCCTCAGCAGTTGAAACAGTGCTTCAGCCTCATCATGGTCTATGTACCAAAACCTCATCAGAATTGTAGGTCTGTTCAGTATAGTGAGGAGCATACATAAGACAGAAAACTCTTTTTAGTTAGGGACACCCTTTGTCAAACACTACAACAAGGCTGAACTACCTGAACTTAAAACAGCTCTTTTTCAGTTTGAGTCCTAGTTTTTGCTTTATATTTTGGGAAAAATTGCCACCTGTCTAAAATGAATCTACAGAAAAAATGCCATCAGTCTTGACACTAAAACTGCATTAAGCAATTTTATTCCCAATGAACCAATTGCAACTATTCCTGTCCAACAGAGGTGCACGGTGGGTCACCAAAATACTTAATAGGCACAGGTGAGTCTGGAAATGGAAAGACAACAAAACAAAACTATTTCAGAGTTTATGCTTATTTTATTAACATTTTGGACACTTCGCTGTCATACAAACACTCAGGAAGTAAACTTGGTGAATGCAGCTGACTTGTTCCGAGTGAACCAAATACCCTCAGCGAAAGAGTACCGTCAGTGTCACCGAGACAGGAGATCTGTTTGCTTCAGCCTGCTGTCGCTTCAGATGCACACATCATGCCATCACAGCCATGGAGGAACATGACAGGCCTGCTCACAGTCCGGCTCACTGCGGTTTCCAGGACATGAGGTCGTGTGATCTTTTACTTTTCTCCTCCAATGATCACACACTCTCTGGAGTAACAAAAGATACAAATGTCAAAAAATTATCCAGCACTTATTTTTCAACTGTTTAAAACCTATCGCTAGGTACCAATCAGTTAGATGACACTTTAGTGATGACCCTTTTGCTCACCGCTAATGGATTCTCCTAATGACATGGATAATTTTAGATCTAGAACAAAGTGTCATTAGTGAAAAGGAAATATTTAATAAACAACAAAATTTCTCTTATAATTCAGCAGTGATTATCACAAGCTGAACTTTCAACATTTACCAATTTTTGCACAATGAAAAAATAACCGAATGGTGTGTATTTATCACAGGCTTTACAAGATGCTGTACAAGATTCACTGTAATGATACGAGTGGCATCATATCAAAATATACCAAATGTATGCCTTGGAAGGGTACCAGCTTTTTCTCCAGAAAGACAACCCTTATCTGAAAGGTTAAAAAAAGGTCTGACATGGCTGAGGGGTCAGCCTCTTTCAGCTGATTGCACACAGCCCACCTCATTTCAGTCTGTGTGAAAAAGCCTGTGGCTGCTGGTTGATTGGCCAGGTCAGGTGGCTCAGTAAGTATGCAGTGTCTGATTCTCAGTGACCTTTAAAGCAGTGTGATGGTGGTGTGCGGCTGAAATTCTCGACTGTAAGGGAGTGGAAAATTCATGGGTTTGAGACACTTTCAGGTTGTTTCTCAATGTTTTGCAACTGCAGCTCAACTCCGTCCATCTCCCTCTCCCTCTCTCTCTCTCTCTCTCTCCCGCCATTTTTTTAACCAAGCAAAGATTTCTATGGTGCTGTTATCCCTGCATTCACTGTCAGTAATGGAGCTCCTCTGGGATGTAAAATGTCTTGTCCTCATACAACCCACACTGGCTTTCAGTGGTATCCTGCCACGGTCTGGAGCCACCTTAAGTAAATTTCATCCACAATTGTTGCCCTCTATGGAAAGCCAAAGAGAGCCCTTTTCCCGTTCCCTTTGGCGCTTCCATTTTACACACTCTATCGTGTCTTCCCCTTGACCTGAAATGAGCAGTCATCATTAAAAATAGAGTTTATATTTTGCTCTATTTGCTGTCTTTTGGATTTGTGCTTTCATGTGTTTTAGTGTGTTCCCCAAAATAAATGTTTTTTTTTTTTCTTCAGATGCTCAGTACACAACAGATTAACTAGAAAATATCAACAACAGAGGCAGGGGAAACTGAAGATTGGTGAGAGTGCTGAGGAACAAATAGTTAATGGAATTTAGCACAAAATAAAATATGTTGACAAACTGCGTTTATGAAAACAGTTGCAGTTTGAGAAGCTTCTTTTGAAATGACAAAGCTGTGCATGGAATCGGTAAAAGTGCAATAGTTATAATCATGCATTCATGTCAAAATTTTAAACTCAATCATAGTTTTCACAAAGGGACAATTTTATTTACCGTCATTTTAGTAACTTAAGTGTGTTAAGATTTTTGTATTTTGTTTTTGTAGCTCTTCATCCTCTTTTGACATCTTCTTTTCACACAGAGAGGAGGGCGAAACTGAGCTTGCCAGCAGGGAAGCTTTAAGGGGGTTTTCCACCACAACAACCCCACTGTTACAGGCTTCAGAAGAGGGAAGACTGAGAGCAAAGTCTGTCTGGCTGCTGCGTTTCAGACACAGACAGGTTTGAAGATGCACATCCAAGGTCACCAAGTTTTCCAGGACAAAATCTTAGGGCTTTAACCCAACAGATGTTTATTTCCACCAGAAAACCGGAGCAGCAGAGTGGAACTGAAAGAAAGCTGGGATGCAGTGCAGCCTCCTGAAGGTAGGGCACTGAGCTTGAGTTTAACCAGCAGCCTTTGCCTACATCACAATGTCATAATAATAGGGAAGATAGTCATGCAAGTCAAGATGCAGGAACTTAAAAGATGGTGTTGGTATTGTACACATTTTGCACACGAATGAAGCTTGCAAGGGGTGTGCAGACCATAGTTCATGACCTCATTGGTCAGTAGTAAGTTTGATAGGCTTGCTTCAATAAATGCAATTAAATGAGGTTCACTGTTGTTGACTATTGATCTGTGCTTGCAAAATATGAAAACAGCAAAGATTGGAGTCACAACTGGTGGATGTCCATTTGGCTCAATGTTTTGGGCATGCTGTGACATGAGCAACTGTAATCAGATCCCTCATTGTTGCATCCTGATCCTGTACGACAGGATGTGGAAGTTTTCTTAGTCTGGACATGTCTTGGAGGTACACTGTAAAAAAGAAAGAAAAAAAGAAAAGAAAAGAAGAAGCTGAACAAAATTAAGGCAATAAGAGTAGATAGAGTAGAAAAAGTTTAAAGTTAAGGCTTTCAGTTCGTGTTACTTGGGATTTTTACATTTGATAAGTCATTCTAACTTAAAGTGAATCTTGTTAATTTGCTGCAAGTCTGCAATCTACCACCCCTCTTCTGTCGCCATACACAATGAGGGCCTTTGGAGTGAAATTCTACACTATATCAAATTTAGCATTGTATTGCTTTTATTTAATCAGAGAGAAGTTCACTTGACTTCTCTGAGATGCATTCATTAAAAGACATGTCATGTTTCTTTTCCTCTTTTCATCTCAGGAAAAACAGAAACTTTGCCAAAATTTTAAACTTAATGCCATGCATGCTTAGATGTGCTAATAAGATGTTTCTAAATAACTTAATTTGCTGAATTAATTAGGGAGTCCACAGGGCATTTAGTCAAATGAATGCTGAAAGTGATATATGACTTCTTATTTCTGTCTAATTACACTGATTGAAAAAATAGAGAAATTTAATAAATATAAATTCCTGTGAGATTTTTCAGTGCAAAGCAAAGACAGTAAAAAATGACCTTAACACCAGAGGTTAACAGCGTTGTCTTACTTTGTAGTGAATCACAGATTAAGATTCAAAGTTATCAGGGCTCATTAAACTTGAAGCAAGGGACTAGCTTGATTTGTTGGCACAATTCCAGTTTTACATTTAATGTATATAATTTAGACCTTTACGTTCTAACGCCTTGCAGTTTTTATTTATGCCAAATAATGTCTTTATAGAGTATGAGATTTGTGCAAACTACAGTAAAAACCAAAGTCTTCATCACCTAAGCCATTGAATTTGGTTCCATCTTCCTGTCCTTATCTTCAGCTCAACATGTAAAACACATTCTTGGATCTGTTTCAGTGATTCAAATTCACCTGTCAAAAAAAGTGACACAATTTTCCACCTTTACGCTTCCACATCCACCTTTACCATGTAAGACGAATTTTAGCCAGAACACTGGCCAGTGAGATCTAAGCACAACATGTTCATTTCACTTGCTCAAGTGAACAAGTTAGAAATTTTGCCTGAGGTATCAATTTTTCTTGAATTCACAACTTTTTTTTTTTTTTATTTTAATTCCCTTGTGCGGAGGTTTTAGTGTCTCATGGGGTACAATCACTCTGCAGAACTCCCCTCTCTTACCTGGCCCAAAGCACTTTTGTCTAAATTGGTGCTTCTTCCTGATGCAGAGCCTCCTAAGGCAGAACACAAACACACACATAAGCACACAACTTGTGTATTATGTGAAAATTTACTGAGAGAGTGCTGCACTAAAAACCACCATTGGTCTTTAGTATCAAAATGGACTTCATTTGCAATGTAACAAAACATGGAGCAGGTGAGAGAAGACTGATTTCACTGAAGCCTTGAAACAACAGGGAGTTTAAAGTGTGCTATTATTTTTAATTTAAACAGACCATTGTGAGTCTATAATAATAAAGATGTGCAAAGTTAAATTGGTGGAGTACTACGTTGACAGAAATGCAATAAAATACTGCTTTTAAGGGAAAAGAAAAGAAAATCTATCTAGAACAACTGTCTCAACATTACATGACTAATGGCTCTCAATAAACACTGAACAAAGCTCTCCTTTCTCCTTCTCCTTTCTGAAAAAGCCACATGTGAAAACCACATGTGAACGCCCAACATGTGAAGAGTAAACATGTGAATAGAGAACATGTTTTTTTGGACATATATTTTCTCCAGTAACATATGAAACGATGGATGACACGTCTCCACTCCCTCCCACTATACAAAAGGAAAGCCAAAATAACCCAGATATGAGTGCTGGCTGGTGATGCCATTTGGAGCCGAGTCCGCACAGTAGCAAGTTCCCACCCATACACCTACCTGACCCAGTTGAAAGCAGTTGTCAATCATGACTTTCCAGCACCTTTTGACAGCATCAAATAACCATTTAAAAATTGTCAGAAAAATGACAACTTGAATATACATCAGGGATTTAAAAACTACCTAAAGACACTGTCTTTGGGAAAATATTTATTTGACGTGTACTTTGTACTTGTGTATGTGTGCTTGTGCTTGAACTTCTAGCACAAGGGGGTTTTGGAAACATATTTTCATGTTGTTTTTCCTGCAGTTGAATTGCAATCACATGGTCACTTCAAACGAAACACAATATCATACACACACACACACACACACACACACACACACAAATATGAAATTTAAACATATGTAAATATGACCTACAGATGTGATTGTTACGTATGTGAATGTTTTTATACCCCACATATGACACTCATACTTGTGTGTGGATCAGATTTAAATAATAAAAAACAACCCAAATAATAAATTAATAAAAATGTAAAGAAACAAAAATCAAAAACAAGTAGAGAAAAATGTTTATATCTCTCATGTATGTTCATTTATAATTTCCTTCTTTCCCTCTTGGACTGAAAGCTGATCTCAGTCACATCTATCCAATAGCACTGCAACACGCTTACTTTATTACACTATCATCTTGCTGCTGTCTTTTTAAATGTGATTCTCTCTCAGCCTTTACTAGGTTCATACTGCTGTTATACATGCCACGGCACTCCACCTCTCCATCACTAACCATTCTTTGCAGATTCATCAGCCTCATCAGCCTATCAATCTCAACAGAGTCATCAGCCTCCACCACCACCACCACCAATGTCTGGACTCCATGCAAGGATTTATTTTATTGCTGTTCAGGGCAGATGCCCCTTGATCACAATAGCTCCCCTCAGAGCACCAAAGACTTGCTGACAGTCTTAATTATTACGTATCATCTGTCATCATAAACAATTATATTTACTTCATTTACTTTCTTACTTACTCTCCTGACTGAACTACCAAATGCTGCTTGTATCAGGTATTTATAGTATATAGAACTGCATACATACACTCTAAGAATAAGAAAAAAAATCTGTCTGTACTCAGTCTAGAACATTGAACATATATTACTGCATTGGTAGGAGGATTAACTCTTAATTTATACCTTTTGGAAGCATGCTGTTCAACACAGCATGCATCTAGATTCAGTTTTCAGTAATGTGTTTTTAACTTGCTCAGACAAAACCATTTGAGGCGATGGAAATGGTGTGTCCGATTGGTGCTATGGCATCTAATTGAATTCTTGGTGAAATAAATTTAAGTTTCTTGCTATGGGTCTGCATCACATGTCTGTCTAGTCTTTTATAGTTTAGTTTGTTCAGATAGACTCTGCTGGTTAGAGGTCTGGGGAGAGGACAGGCTGTGTGGCTGAGAAGAAGAAGAAGGAAATGATGAGGGTACAAAGGAAAAGAGTGGTGAGAGTAATTTAAATTGGTTGCATGCCAAGAACACAAGCTTATTAACTGTGAGTGTACATGTGTGGTTCTTGTTGTTTCTTTGTTTCCTATAAAGCACATTGAAATCAATCTAATTGTTGGAAGTTGTATTTTGCACTTGACCTCCATCACAGATAGCAAAATAGTAAAGTTTAAAGGAACGGGAGAGTGGAATAGAATGGACTTAGATGTGTTTTGATAAATGTATGACCTTGGTGTTAAACTAAATTCTATGATGCCCCAAGAGTGGGGTAAATATGTTAAAGCTACAATTCAGTTCAGAGTCCAGTGGGTCCTTAGGGTGGAAATTTAATGAGAGACTGATCTAGTATTTGTATTTATATTTCAGTTTTCCTCAGCATTAAGTTTATTTTGTATAACAATATGTGTGGGATGGCATTTCCCTAAATAACACTGTCTAGGGTTACTACTGAATCAGTCTTTTCAAGTTTTGCAAAAGCTGTTATTGCTTTTAAAAGGCCTACAAGGAATTTTGTATTAATGGGAGCTGAATTATTCCATATAACATGCCATTTAATTTATATGTTACAAAGTTGAAAAAAGAATATGTTTGGCCTTTTTGTACATACAGTTGCACAAAGTACCTGTTAGTATCCGTGAGCTACGCACAAATACCTCCCTTCAGTGTCTGCCATAAAGCCTTTCTAATATTCTATAATAGGTTTATGCACAGAAACTATGTTGCCAGTTTTACGAAAACATTTGGTTTCACAAGACACACAAGTCTCTTGGTGAAGGAGGTGTGTGAAACCCACCCTTTTCTATTCCAGCATGACTGTGCTCCAGTGCGCAAAGCAAAGCCCATAAAGAGATGGTTGGATGAGTTTGGTGTGGCTCTCACAGAGCCCTGACCTCAGCCCCATCCAACACCTTTTGGATGAACTGGAACGGAGATTGTGAGTCAGGCCTTTTCATCCAACATCAGTGCCTGACCTTACTATTGCTCTACTGCATGAATGGGCCAAAAGAATAAAAACTGTCATAGCTCCAAAGCTGTACGTATTTAGAAAGTCATTAAAGTCCCTGTTGGTGTAATGGTCATGTGTCCCAGTAACACTAACCCTAACCCTTTTTGCTACTCTGGGAGCCAAGATTTTTTGATGTATCATTTTCTCCAGGAATAATATCTGTTAGAATATTGTGTACTCAACCCCTGTGTGAGCAATTCAAAACCAAAATGTGATAAATACTGAATATTGAATAACAGCAAAACACCCCACTAAAAACAGGAAATCCTTATTTATGCTCTGTTTACTGCAAGTTCCATTTCTATCAGAGACACTATCACACAATCTTATTATTCTCAAAGGGGCAATAAAGATAGACGTGTTGGGTAAAAGCCAAGTATGAAGATGAATGAATGAATCTCACAAATAGCACAGCAGTCTTGCATGGTAATCAACTGAAACACAGAGCTCCAACACTGTGCGAACAAGTCTGATAATGAATGCTTGCATTGTGCAAATCTTTTCAGACCCATTTTCCTCTGTACATGTAGTCAAATCCCAAGTTCTCCTTCCTTCTTCTGTTTTTCTTTTCAGTGTTTAGAGAAGATAAACTCCTAAAATGCCATTTAGGCAGGGTAATGACAGACATCTTGCTCTCTACTGCCAGCCAAATAGGGCAGTGCAGAGCTGCAACAGGCCACTAATTTACCTGCATAATAGGCAAGATTTATCAAGGCACACTGGCCTTTGCAGGGCAGGGACTGTGCTGGTAGGGGTCTAATGGCCAGATGGGAGGAAATCATCAGAGAAAGGCCATCAAGAAGCTACATAGCCCCTGACCTCTTGACACTTGCAGAGCTCTTACTGTAGAAACTCAGCTTCAGACGAGAACTGTATATTTTTCTTGAAAGGAAGGAAGCAGTGCATTGAGACAATCCTTAATATACTCTATCTTGCATCTTCCTCTTTCATATGTGACGATGAAAGTATGTCACTGGGCTTGTGAAGCTGCTGATTTCTGCTTTTACCCACTATTCAGGCCTTAGCCGCAAGTGATGTTTAAATTCCACATGATCAGCATCCATTGTGGAGAAATATATCCATTGACGAGTGGATAAAGATTTAAATAACAAACATTAAAGTTAAAATACTAGAGTGCATCTGATCTCTGCTTTCAGGCTCCAGACAGCAGTCTCTAACTCATCTGTGGTCATCTTCAAGGACACAAAAGAATTCAAATCCCCTATCGTCCTAAATCTGTCTTTGCCAACAAAGCTCCCGAGTGCTCTTCTGTCTTCTTTCTAGCCATCAAAAACTCAGTTCTCTGAAAATGTAAGAGCTCAATGCAGGAAATAGATCTTAACTTCAACCGAAAAACACACAGAAAAACTTTGTCTTTGAAAGTTTGTGGCATGTTATTTTTGGTAAAGCTCTTGTTTGCATCAAGGCCTCTAACTTCTAAAGAACTGAATCATGCCTCCGGAGAGTAACAAGTAGAATTCAGCTCTCATCACTTCACCATTTAAGCAGTTGCATTGCTCAAACTGAAACACCGTTATCAAACGGAGAGAGAAGCTCTTTTTTGGACAGCCTGACTTCCAAAGAGCCTTGGATCTGTGATGTATTTAAAATGCATGCATGTTTTCCATGCAAGTTTTCAGAAGTCAAGGCAAATAATATCTTAATATATAACACTCCCAAGAGACTGAATTGATTAATAAGCTTTTGTTGTCGTTGTTGTTATTGTGAACCACACAATATGCAATTGTATTAGATTTTCCAGTCGCTGTGACAGCACAGTGTACAGCGCTCTTACAGAAAGCAGACACTGCATCTTGTTCTCTGTAGATGGACTTTCTGAACCATTCATGTATCGTTACATTTATGGACGTGATAACGGTGCTCGATGAGCAACATTTGAACCAAGTAGTACCAATAGATCCAAATCCATAATAACCTCTCCTCCTCCTCCTGCAAGAGGAGCAATATAAATATACTATAATATATACTATACCTATATACTGAATGCTCTGCTGCTGGTGACCCACTGTTTTGTAATTCTAATAATTTTTACTGTCTTACATTCATCTGTTTTATTAATTTGAATGTAGTTATCAACTCTTTAATATTATATTGTCATTACCTCATTATGCTGGCCACATATCAAGCTCTCACTTTATCCGATTAAATAAATAAAGACAAGAGAACCATCTTACGATAATGACAAAATAACAACCACATTCATTTAATAGCTTCTGGTATTACAGTTAATAGTTTTCAAAATATTACATTACTCATGGCAATGTTTAAAACTTAAAGGGACTTTCCACCATTTTTGGCAAGTCAAATTCAGCCCATAATGTACAATTAATGGCTCTGGGTGGAGCTTCTATGATGTTGTTATCAGGTTTGAACTTGGACATTGTCTTTGTACATGTTCACCCACAGCCAGATAGTGTGTTCCATGTATGAACAAAGGCCAATTCACAGAAGAAAATAAGTAAACAAAAATAATTGTGCATACTATGTTTTTTTATGATTCTGGATAACTTACAGTGATTTGATTGCCTTCTTAATAAAAGTTTTAATTAGGGCTGTCATCTGATTGTAACTTTGCTGCAGATCCTTCTTATTTGTTCTCTGTGTTATTTTGTTTGTGTAGAAATTGACTGAAACCAGCAATGCATTAGAGTTAATTGTATCATATATTGTATGCATGACCGGGAAACACCATTAACCAGGCATGTCCCAGTTTGCTGTTAAAACTTCCAGTCTTAATGGACACTTGGGCAATCTTGAAATAAATACACTACATGAGATGGGTAATTGGGGTGGTCCCTTTGTTCAGTTCAGTCTCACAGAATTACATTTACATACAACTAAGTAGCACCAACAAATATGTTTATGGGGGAAATGTAAAGCCAACTTATTCCAGTTTCTCTTAACCTAATGAACAAATCAAATTAATTAATGTATGGCGAAGTCATAAAAATGTTGATGCAGAACATATGAGTAAAATAGCAATTGGCAGAGTATTTCATTTATTTTTCACTTTTAACCAAAAAAAACTGACCCTAACGTTAACGGAAGTACTTTTGTTTTCTGAACTCAACCACAGACCAGAATCGGGACCGCGTATGTCTCTGATGCATGTATTGCAGGGTTCCTTCGTCACTGTGCTGCATGTTTCAATTAGTGCCTGATAAGGTTGCACAATTGTGTCATGTATAGTTAATGTCATTCTACTAGCATTATTTTTTCCTTTTCAGACTGAATAAACACAATTAGGAGTAATCACTGTGCTTAATAATAAATAATAGAATGTGAAGCACAAACCAGATTAATCACAAGATTAGCTTTCACGTCAGCTAGCTATTAACTATTAGTTGAGGGTTGTTTTCCAGATCTCAGAGAGCTACAGTGAGAAACTGTGATGAGAGGGACATTTTGTCTAACCACATCATATTATGCTCCGACTAAGCTGAGACACGATGTATGAAGTTCTGACCCCGCAGTGGCGCTGGTGGAGGGAATTATTTGAAATATTTGACAGGATGAAAATTGGCTCAGCACTAAAACACAGAGCTAAACTTGAAGAAGAGTCTCTGCAAGTTGTCCCCGAAGCCAGGCCAGGTCGTCTTGGACACTGTACAGAAGACAGATGAGGAAGAATAGAGAGAGGGAGAGAGAGGAGGATTAGTGGGAGATCGAGGCTGACAAGACTGAGACAGACAAACAAACAGCTCAACAGATTGACTGGGGATAGAGGGACAGATGAAAGCTACAGACTGAAAGAGTGACTCAGCCAAAATTCATAATCTTTCCACAACACAGGGCAGAGAGAGAGAGTTGTTTTCAAAGTTGATAACCTGTGGTAAGTGTCTCATTCCAATATTGATAGAAGTATTTCCCTTGTGAGAAATGAAAAAGGGGGAAAATGGACTGCTGGGAAGCAAACAATGATGAATTCTGAGCACAAGATACCTGCCGCAGCTTAATTACAGGATCAGTGTCTTAATTACTGTCTGTAATCAGCCAACAGAATGACTGTCCTTTCACTCATTACCTGCGGCGTCAGTGTTAGAATAGACTTTTCATAGTGTCTTCATTTAGGGGCATACAGAATGAAAGGTGAGTCAATTTCCATCGCTTGGGTAAACATGGGCTCTAACTTTAAACAGCACCTGTGAGGAAAAAGGAGAATGAAGAGAGGCACTGCGTGGCAAGGAAAACAAAGTTGGATTTAATATGATGTTGTTTTTGTTGCAGTGTATTGTTTTTTTTCTTAGGAAGAAAATACTGCAAGCCTGATGGGATAATGTGTAGGTCATTAGATCAGGTGCAGTGCTTTTCAATTCAATTACCTTTTCTGTATGTTTTATTCTTGTAACCGAGCTCTTGTTGGGAGAATGGTAAATTCCTGAGAAGCGATCAACTTTAAAATTTTGCAGCAAAAGCAGGGAGCAGCTGGTTAGAATATATCATTTTAATATGATTTCCTTTTTCTTGTTGCCAAGGCAGCCCAACCAAGCTGCTTTTTGATCGCTGTCCTCCTTGTGTCTACTTTACAGCACTGAGGGTTTTTGTCAGACTGTGCTCGATAAATCAACACCAAATCAACAGCAGGTAAATTAATTTTGAATGCAATAAGAAACTCTCATGTTTCTTTATTAAGGCAACAGTAATTATGCTCTTGTTATTTGTTTTTGTTTTTTTCAAGGTCACTTTTATTTACATTTGCTGAACTGAGTTGTCAAGACTGCAAATGAAAACATGTTTTGATAAGGTTGGCATTTGAGTGAGGAGATGCTGAGACTGAAGCAATTATTTTTGACTGGAACTGTCATACACATCATGTGCCGAGTAAAACACCAACGGGACCACTTAACAGGCGGTACAAGCTATACAAAACACTTGGCTGAAAATCCCAAATAACTAGCTTCAATTTCATTTGCTGCTCTGTGTGGTTCAGCAGAGGGAGGAAAACACCTGTTCCTACATTTCCTCTTACAGACAGGTAGAAGCTCCAGAGATCCACCATTTACAACATGGTCCGGCACCAGGTTGTAAATCTTAGACGATATTAATTTTTTCTTTCTTTGTCTTTTTTTGTCCTCGCGGTCTTACTAGAATGCCAGTGGATTTAGCTAATTAGTAGGAGCCAGGTGTTAATTAGCCAAGGCAAGCCGGGATCGGCTTGGTTCCGATCCATACTGCTGTGTCTCACGGAGCTCCAACTCTTTGATCTTCCCTGCAGGGCTGAACGCGTCACTGTGCTTGTCATTTCCAATTAGGATGTTAAACAGATATTCCAAAGATATCCCCCTTGTTACCCCATTCCATTTCTCATCGCAGTCACATGAGAAGAACAAGAAGGATGACAAATCGGTGTAGTGAATATTTTCTTTCTGTCAAGTGTTCTCCCTTTAGCTGTCTGACAGGAAGCTGTAGCACCGAACTCAAAGCAACACCCGCTTAAGAGGACACAGGGAGAATATAAACAAAGCAACAGTTTTATGTCGGTTCGGATAAAATCAAACAAAATTATTTCTTTCCATTGCAGCTATCATTTCAGTGATTAGACAAAAGACAACACAGTAGTAAGTTGTCCCCGAGCTTTAAACTGGCAACACTCAGACTGAGTGTTCTACTTACACAATAAATAGACAAGTTGTTGAGGGTCGTTAAATGCATCATCAAATCCAAATGTGTCAGCAGTAGAACTGAGGAGTAATTTAGGCCAATCAATCACCATATTATCCTAATTAAGACTGTGTTTGTTGGCAGGATCCTCAGAGGCTTACATATGTGCGCACATTCCACCAGAGCTGAAATACAGTGTGCTGCCAAATATGTGAAGGGCTCCTGGTGTGTTGTAGGTGACACAGAACCTACTTTATTATTATCACTTCACTCCAGTTTTCAAGAAACACCATATTTTTTTGTCAGCAAGGTAATTTTTGAATTGTTGCGTCTGTGCTTTTACTTAGCTAAATGATCTGATATAAATGAGATCTCAACATTGTGTTGATTCAGACACTTAACTGTGTACGTTTTTAGGCTTTTTTTTTTCCTTTTAAGAGCTGCATTGAGGCAAAGCCGTGGCTTCTGTGTTGACATGGTAATCACTGAGTAGTATCAACCAAGGAAAACATGCATATCTTCTTGATAGTTTCTCATCTGTAAATATTCTGCCGGAGTTATGTTTTGGTTGCTATTTAACAATGGAGACAAGAGCTACCATGGTGCCACAATACCACACAATGTCAAATCTGTAGTTTCCATTATTTTGATTGAGAGCCTTTACAGCAGGAGAAATGACGTATTGTAGAGTAAAATGGCGATGATTGTTTCCGCCTTCCTTCCAGCTTAGTTGTTTTAAAACACTGATAGTCACTATATTAATAATTAATTTTAAAATATCTTACTTACCCTTGTGGTGTTGTCAAGGGGCTGTCTCATTTGAAAATATATCAAAATTATATGTATTTTATTTTTTTATTCAGTCTTCATGCAATGATTTAGCACAGTGGCCTTAACCTCAAAGATTCTAAACTTAAAGGTAATTTTCTAAACACCCACACGCAGCACAAACAATAAATGAACTTCTTCAACAAAATGTTACTCCATAGCACCACTGTCAAAAGCTCAGCAAGGAACCTTTAATATGCAGACAGGTTCCAGATGTTTCGGTGTACATAAACAGATATGAAAAAAGCTGTCTGCAGGTATTTTGTAAGTAGTCCAAGTCTGAACTCTCAAACATGTAAATGTTTAATGACTGAAAGCTGATGTGAGTCTAAATATAAATTATGTCTGTTTGGTTATGTCCTGTCATTGTTGCCTTACTGGCTAATGTAATTGATGTTTTGGTCATTTTTAATGATCATAATGCAATCATGAGTTTGCCTGTTTGCCAAGGCCTTATCATGTCTTGACATTTCAGCCTGATTTATGAAAGAGATGGCACAGTGTGAATATGCATTGCAAACTGATTAGCAGCTACAGAATTTTACTGGTGTCTAATTTGCATTTGTGCAGTGCCTCAAATATCTTGCAGCAGTTGCTGCACTGAAACGTATAAACACCTTTGTTTTGTATGATGAAAGGCAGGTGGGGGGGTTGGGGTGGAGGGTTGAGGCATTTTCAGAACAGCATGCAAATACAGAATAATGGAGGATTAGAAGAGGCATATTTGCATATGAAAAAAAACGGTTCACTTATGGGAAATGCTAGATGCCTACAGTCTATGGATGAACACTCAAATGAGTAATGGGTCTTGTGGATGAGCACATGCAGAAATAGCTTAGGGTTTTCTCCTCACTAGGATCCAATTGAATGGCTTACATAGAATTAGCCAGGCTCTGGAACTATAGGATTTGGCTGTACAGACACAAATGACAGGTCATTTAACATGCTGCTGTAATTTTGTGGCGTAGTCTGGTAATTGTTTGCCTGTGTAAATATGAACCCGAGTGTTCATTTTGAACTGTAAATCTGTGTGAACAAACCAGAGTGGAAATGGACAATTAATTAGATGCACACGTATCCTGTGTTTGCACGGTGAATGGGTAACAGTATGCAGGCAATTTCTGGCTACAGTAAGATGTACAATTGCAGCTTTTAGGACACAAAATCTGTGTGTGTGGGAGTAGAGAGGACGCAGGGAAAAAAAAAAAAAAAACGGACAGAAGGCAATGAAAATCCATCAGAGACTGAAAGGCATGTCACTCAACAGAGAAAGTCAAGCAGGTTTATACACAGAGACGGGGGGTGGGGGTAAAAGAGAGAGAGAGAGAGAGAGAGCGAGAGAGAGAGAGAGAGCAAGACAGAGTAAGGGAGCATGAGAATAAGGCTAGAGGGGAGACAAAAAAATAACAAAAAACAATTGAATGATACTCTTCTCAATTTGATTTTGGTGTAAGGGAGCTTCAGTGTTTGGAATGGGGAAAACCATTTTGAAAGAAAATGTTAAAATTGAGAATGTTTAAAACTGATAACAGAGAAATGAAGGGGGGAGGGGAGTCAGGGAGGTGAATGGGAAGGAAGATTTTGTTGCCAAGACTACATCACAGCAAATTCAGCAGGAAAATAAGAGAATAAGAAGTAGCAGTGGCATTAAACAATTACTGCACCATTTTCTGAGTGATGACTGAGTTACCCTAGATTAATTACTGCATCAATTATAAAGTGACTTTTTTCTACCAATTTACAAGAAAATACAAAACATTGTTAATGAAAAAAATATGGTGACAATTTAAAGATTTTAAGAATAAAGTCTCTGCAAAATATATGCTTATTTGTCACAGAAAGAAGCCCCTGTAGAGGTTGTATAGACAGGAACATACAATATAACCCTTGCAGAATAAGGTTTGTTTTCTTTTTATTTTTTGTTTTTGTTTTTCTATTGATGTCTGGTCAGTGCTTTTCATGCTGGGTGTGAGAAAATAGCAGGCTAGATCTTGGCGTCGCCATGCATCTTATATGTGAAAGCGAGACAGTAGGTTATGACCCACGCGGAGAGTACAGCATATGACAACAAAAGCTCTTACTCATTATGTCATTATATACATACATACATACTGGACACAGAAGATGGCCAGCAAAGAGGCTGCCACAATATGCCAGACAACAACTAAAAAATAAAAAGTAATGCAAAAAGGACTGGCACCAATGGCTACAATGTCCCTGTTTGGGTTTTTTTTTTTTTTTTTTTTTTTGAAAAGCCTGTCATTTAATCTGAGCTGGAGACCCTGAAGGCTTTTATTAATCAGTGTCTCTGCAGAAGCAATTATCAGAAGAAGAAGCATGTTTGCTGTAAACCAAATCATCTTCATGCATTGCCTCCCAGTAAATGTTACATGGCAAGGCAGCAATGGGTGGAAATTGAAAAGCACTACACAGTTATGCTTCAAGGACTTGAAAAGAATTGTTTCATTTAATCAGAAAATAAATAAATAAACACCCAGATGCTAATTGAGACAGCATGAATCACTGCTCATGGAAACATCTGAACCCATATGCTAGTTACTGCACAATTCTCAAAGTAGGTTGCAATAAACACAGATGTTTTCCATATTTCAAGATTGTATTCATGTCTTTCCATCTTTCTTTTTCTCTGGCTTTCTTTCTCTCTCAGTCAGTTGTGTGATAGACTGACCTAGGGATATAAATGACATGAATTGCTATCTATCATTCTTCCTCCATTCCCTCTCCCCTTCTTCCTCCCTTGTGCTGTGGAAATCAAAGACTGCTGAGCCAAGGGGAAAAAAGATTCCATCAATCTTCGCTTGTCCCTAACAGTCACGTTTACCTGACAAAGTTGCACAGCACTCTGTGAAATGCGGTTCCTTCCTGCCAAAGCCTTGGCTTATGCCCCTGAAATACTGTTTCTTTCTTTATATTAAATTCTATTTAATGGGCTGTCTTGGTGTCTCAGCAGGAGTAGGTGCATAATGTGAACTTGCAAGATCATGGAATCTGTCTCATGACCTTCGTCACACTCCTCCTCTCTCTATTTTTAAGCTGTATTTATTCAGGGAAGGTTTGCTGAACATGCAGACTCGCTTTCAGCAATGCCTTGCTTAACATTCACATAGCTACACACATTCGCTGGGAGCTGCCGTGCACTGATACAGTCTTTACTTTTGGACTGGCTGGAACGTTGCCTAAAGGGTCCCTCAGTGCTGAGGGTGTGCTTGAGTGCTTGAGTTTATAAAGTATGTCTTCGGAGTTTGACATCTGACATCTACCTCCTATTAAAAGTAAAAGGAATGGTTGTGATTATTTTTTTCTTTTTCACCCATGCTGTTATGTTAAATGCATGTTCAGTAAATACAAGCTCTATAAAGAATTACTCAGATATCAAGTACAAACCTGAAACAGAATGCAGGTGGAAGCACATTATGGGAAGAAAGTCAGTTTGTATGTAGTCAACAAAGATTTAATTGTGACCATTTATAATCCCCTTCTGGCTTTCATACTGTAGCATTGCATAGAAAGAAGCTTAAACCTTCAGCGTGTGACTTAAATATAAATTAACATATGTTTGATTCACATCCATTCAACTAGGTCACACAATAATGAAAAAGATACATCACTGTGAGATAAATGTATCTCTGAGTTTTTAAATATGGAGTCTGCAACTTTATTTTACATTAGGCAGCAAAGACTGGTTTTCCAGAGCTAAAAGCGGAGCAACCACAGCAGCGGAGCAGGCTTTGACAACCAGGACTATAGCAGAGCCTGTGGCATCACAAGCATGTCCACAGTGTTTACCTAATCACTCTCACTGCCAGAAGGGAGAGACAAAAGTTCATCTTCGCAGGTTTAAATTATAAGATGAGAGATGATGGAGGTGCATAACTACACCATATAAAATTTAACTCCACCTCCTCACTCCCAAATGTGGCTGATAGCTTTCAATTGGTTAAAGTGGTCAGGAGAGTGCAGCCCATTCGCCTTTCAAAACAATGACTTTCCACCAAAAACACAGTGCTGTGGTTGTGTGTTTGGTGTTAAAGCCAAGTACTGGGGCAACCGCACTGCGAGAAGTACCTGTTAACTGGTTACCTGTTGATCTCTGTCAGACAGTTTCTGGTTGATGTTTTACAAAGCGAAGTTAGCAAACAGATCTATTAAATTCTGCAAAGTAGGGCAGACTAAATCACAACTTGGATGTGACTGACATAGAGGACGGGCTGGTGATTTAAAATGTATTACACTGAGATATCTGCATAGATGAATAAAATCATCACAGCCCATTTTGCCAGTTAGAGGCATTCTGACATTTATTTTGAGGAAAATTGTGACCAAAAATAAATGCAACACACAATGTTGTTTTTATTAGACTCAACACCAAACAATGTTTGAGTAGAGTAAAAGAAAAAAAAAAGATTTGTCATCTTGTTATTATATTTTTACTGTGTAGTTTTTTTTGGCTTTTTGACACAAAAAGGCAAATTGATTTTCCCCCAAATACTCTGAACATTTCCTGAGATAAAATTTGATTTTAAGTAAAATGTGATTTATAGCCATCTACCAAAAAAAACAAAAAAAACCACATTTCATAAAGGATATATAGAATTTTCTTTGATTAAAGTGGAGGTTATAACTCAGTATCCCTAATCTTTACAAATTCTAGCCTATTTTTTGAGCTGCACTGTTTAAGTACAGCTTATCTTCTCTCACTGCTATCTATTGTTGCTATCACTTTCCACTAAATTCCAAGATTTGAAACTAATCAGGGAAAAAAAACAAAAAAAAAACTTTTTTTTATGCCTTTCAGTATCACAAAAGTATTTGAGTGGATTTACTTCAAGAGTAGCAGGTCATTACAAAACAGTCCTGCATGCTCACTGTAGATGAATAATTCTTCTCAGACTCATACAGTGATATGAAGATATTAAATTGTCTTTTGCCAGTCACTAAATGACTTACATGTAAAAGCCAATTTATTCAAAGATTACTTTGCAGAGTCTCCAAAGCTGGAGTATATCTGTCCTCATTATTCCGATATGATATTGCCCTAAGACAGATCAGACAGCAGATGCTAACCACTCCACTAAGCTAGAATAACCCCTGAAATCTCTGCCCATTTTTATTTTTTATTGCTTTGTTGATAATGTTATTCCAGATATGCTTATGATGGTCTTTCTAAGTATAGAACGTTCTCTGGGTTTGGCTGAAAGCCTAGAGGATCAACATTATCATCGTGGGACAGAGAGGAACTGCCCAGAAACTTGTTCCCAGAGGTTGCTCAATGAGAGAACGGAGGAAAGGCAAGAGGAACTGAGAGCACCTGAAAGCCTGCTATTTTCTGGTGATGTTTTCCAGAGTACAGCAGAAACGCCTGCAGTGAATGTTTTGACATAGCCATGGGGCTTCTCCAGACAATGTCAGGACCCTGTTCATTCTCCCTGCCAGTGGATAACATCGTTTATCCAACACGTTAGCCCTGTAGCTGCGTTTAGGGTGACTTAATGCAAGATGACTCCACAGCTAAGGCAGAATTCCTGAGGATACATGCTTCATACTGGAGGATAATGGCCTCTTAGCATCCCAGTTATTGTGCTGTTAACATGACAAGACATATGGCCACCTCTGGAACACACTGTGACAGGTGTATGATGCTACTGCTTAGTATCAGGGTTTTCAAATTGTATTTGTCTGACAGCTCTATTAATGAGTTCTAAAGGAGTAAACACTCAAAACCGCTAGTATGCTTTTTGTAGCAATATGTGAAAATCTTAAGAGCGGTTACCGTGTGTGGAGCACTGGCATCTACTCATTGTTAGCCTCTGTGGCAAGGCTTTTTGTGGTATTGACATCACATAGGAATGAAAAGAAGAACTCTGAGTAGCGCTAACAAGGAGCAGCTTCTCATTGTGTGGAGGACTTTCAGCAGGAGCCATGTGAGTATTAGCATTGTGTTATAAAAGTATAAATAAAGGATAAAGTGTAAGGGTGTGAGGGGAGGTTGGGGGCGGGTCACACATACACACACCTAAAGTTGGATCTGGCCTTCTGTAACCTCTGCAGGAAATTTTGATAATAATAAACCTAACAATAATAAACCTTAGCCTAACCTAATAATTGAAGCTCCCTTTTCCTGTAAATATGAATATAAACAAATGATGGATTGTAATAATGTGAGCAGTCAGCAGAGTGCATTGAAAATCTCAACACCCACATGACTGTTCTGAAACATTCAGAGTGGGAAAATGAACAGAGAGAAGATTGAAATGAACAATGAAAAAGAGCACCTCTTCCAGAAATGCCTAGAATTAAAGTGAGGCAAGAACTGTGGGCCATGAAAGAGTAAGAAGAAGAAGAAAAAAAAAAAAAAGATAAAAAATACCCAACAGTAGGGAACCCAAGTGAAAGGCAACATCCTGCTGACTGCTCCTGCACATCTACACTGTGTTTGCTCTCTGTATGAGTGTGTATGTGGCTCTGTGTGTATGCATGTGGGTGTGTGTGAGGGCCGAGTATTTGTCTTTCCTCCCTCTCAGATGGCGGTCCAGTGCAATGATTGTACCTGGCGGTGGGTGCAGGTGCAGTGCTGGCCTGGAAGTCCCAGCTCACTGCTTTTCTACCGTGTCTCATCTCATTATCAGTATCCAGGCTACTGTTTATTATGCTACTTCATCCCAGCACCGACTCTACGTGATCTCATGAGAAATTAATTCTTATTTGCACAGAAATAAATCCATAGTCTTAGCCATGTTTCATATACAAGACACTTTTAATGTGCAAACGTAAAGGTCATTAACACTGCTACTGACTCTATGAGGCCATACCCAGGCACAGCATTGCTTTGAGGTAAATGTATCAGCATGTTCACAGTGACAATGTTAACATGATGATATCTATAAGGTGCTATGTTTATCATGTAGGCATGCCTACATTAGCTAATTAGCACAAAAAAAACAAAATAAGCCTATGGCTGAGGTTGATGTCATTAGGTTTTCAGATGCTTTGTCACAAAGCAAAGTGGTGGACAAATTATAATTTTGAGATCAAGTTGTCAGGGGTAGTTAAGTGTGACCCTATGGTGACGTCACCCACTGCCTTGTGGCCGTTGGGTAACATCTTGCGTCTTGTTTCTTTTGTTTGTTGACCATAGTTGGATATCTATTTAACTCTAATAAGACAATAATTTACAAAATAAATATCACCTTGAATTGAAAAAGATTTTAAAGCAGCAACTGAGACCATAAACTCAATAGAAAAGTGTTTAGTGATATTATAAATCCAGTGAGAAGTAAGATCCTTATGAATACAGCCAAACTTCTTTTTGAACCCCCGAAGGCCTAGGGTTTAAAGCTTGCTTATCACAAGCTCTGTCCACGTTGATAAATCTTCTGCACACCATGACTATTTATACCAAATTTTGTGCTAATATGGAAACAGTTCAGATATTTCTCAGAATAGTTGTTTTTAAGTTTGAACTGCTGTGGCACCAAAAGTAAGTTTGTATGACTCAAACGTCTGCATGAAATGTTATACCAAGCCATGCAATATATGTTGAGCTATTTCAGTCAGGATCAAAGTGGTGGACCGATCCAGCAACACTTCCATTCTTAGTATCAGGCTTGGGCTCAAGGCAGGACTCAGACGCAGAGATGGCGATTAATTCAGCAGGCTTTATTTCGTTACGGGGAAAGGTAAATTCTTCTTGGCAGAATGAATGAAAGAAAAAGCTGTGAATTCTCCTGAGGTGCGTCTGTCTTACTAAGAGATGTGTGGCTATAAAATTATAATTCTCTGGAGAGAAGAAATCAAAAGCCTGTGAAAAAATTACCAATGAAAATAATCTACTCTCTCTAAGAACAAAAATTGCTCCGTAACAGAGGAAAAACTATCAACTAGAACAAACTTGAAAGAACAAAACAAAACAAAACAAGAAGCCCATACAAGGCAAAAGATGAGGTTGTGGTTGTGAACAAGGATGAAACACACTGGCATGAAACAAGGGAAACGTAGACTATTTAAACACATGAGGGTAATAGGAAACAGGTGGACACAATCAGGTGCTCAGGGAAGACAATCAGACTGGTGACACATGAGGAAGGGCAAGTGACCTGAAACGAGAGGAAAGTTACTTTTTGAAATAAAACAGAAAAAGACGAGACATAAACCTCACCGCGGTGTGACACTTTTTCAATTTTATTCTCTGTATGTTAGCTTATTGATTTGGTTTAATGGCACATTCAAGTTATGATTTACACTCATTTTGATCATTCACATTTTCTGCAAAATATTTTTTTTTTCTAAAAAAGAAAAAAACTGTGATGAACCCACTTTACATCTATCTGGTAACAGCAGACAATGTTATTGACTAGCTAATGAAAAAAGTGCAGTTGTTGCTAAAAATCATTTTATTTTACTTTGACCTGAGACCAAAGAACAGGAAACCATCTGAACTTAATAATCTGCAGACATAGGGGAAATTTTCTTATTTGACAAACGTCACAATAAGGCTTAATAATGAGGGCAATACATTGACATACTGAACACTCAACCAACTTGATGGGATAAGAGATATGAAGAAATAACCTTGGTTGACCCAAAGTTCTTTCTCATTTATTTCCCCCCCTTGTACAGTAAGGATAGCAGACATGTAATATAACTCCAACATGGTGTCTTGCTTTGGTGTATCATTCTGTCATTGACTATTGATTACTTTGATTGCAGTAGTGGGCATTGATTAGACAGCTGAAGTGACTACAACTAAGGGCACACCCCTGCTGCTCTATAGGAAACAGTGACAACATGGGGCCACAGGGTCAGAGGTATCCTCCCCTCAGAGCCCACAAGCACCCTGCTCACCTTGGAATGACCTGTTTATTATGTACCATTTGGAAGCAGACTGTTTAAGCCACGTCAGCTGGCCTAAATAATGCCATCACCTGAACAAGCAGGGCTCAGCAGAGAGATGGGAGGATTAGCCACCATGTTGGCTGCTTGCTGTCTCGCCTGCTGAAGGGCAGATGGAAATTATTTGGAAAAACAATCCTTTTATCAACAATGTCAATATTAATATTAATCACCCAGGGAGCAATTCTGTGAGCAAAACTCAGAAAAAATAATAAACAAAACAAAACAAACAAACAAACCAAAAAGCCAAACATACATTCATAGAAAGACAAACACACAAAGGTACACATGCAGGACCTGTGTCCTGGCCAACACACACATTCACTGAAGAGACAAAGGTCACTTATGGAATAACCTGCATAAGCTGCAAGCAAACTGACCTCCGATTTAACATCCAATATAACAACAGTCAGCTGAAATATTTTAAGTTTAGCTTTCAAAAACAAGGTTTAAATGAATTCAAATGCAGATTTGACACTGATAGCTGTACTTGTAAGAATGCTTACAATAACATAAGTGATCTCATGTTTGCATAGATTGTATTCCTGTATAAGAGTACGGTTACCATACTGTAAAATATCAGGTTTGCAAGCTGATTGCTCAGAAGCATCACATAGGTGAAAGATGTTAAATCACAATAATAATAATAATAAAAAACACCAACATGCTATTTATCAGCACTTGAAACATGACTCAGAAAGACTCAGCATAAGTTTATATCTAATAACGTTTAAATGCTTCTTTAAAAGCACCAGAAGACAGGCTGTTTTTTAAACAGTAGAACAGAAAGCTTAACATGCTGCTCTAATTGATGAATTTTATGTTGACACACAATAGCAACAGAAAAGCTGTGAATTAAATTAAACTTTTTTGTAGAGGCAATTAAACATCCTGTATAATATGACTGAATCTCATCTGTCAAATGAGAGAGAGCATTCAGGATGGGTTGGTGTTTTTTTTTTTTTTTTTGTTGGATTGCTTGCAAATGTTGCAAATATCTGAACAACAGAAGGAAAGAGATGATGGAAATAAATATAAACAGTATATCTCACCAAATATAATATCTCGCCAAATACTGAAACTACAAAATAATAAAATATTAAAGAAATAAATAAAATAAAAACAAAACAATATGTCATGTAGCATGACGTGCAAATTTTGTGTAATTTGTGCTTTTGAATGCAAAGGACAAACAATTACATGACAAAATTTTATATTAATTACAATTTGCAGGTGTTTGTTGCCAAGACATACATTAATCAGTTTTAGAAATTGTAATTATATTGGATGCTATGGTTAAATTCTGATTAACTAATAGCACAGCTAAGGGCAGTTTCAGATCAAAAACTTGCAGCACTTATTTAGGTGCAACATAAAAATTTCAGAATTGTTTTCAGCGTTATTAATTGAAAAATTCCAAATCAGGTGACCTCACCTATCATTTTTTAACTCAACATCTCACCTCACCCTTTGGAAGTCTAAGATATGCATATGCTCATGAAATCAACGTCTTCATTAATTATTCAGTTTTTTTGTCTGATTACATTTTCTGAGAACAAACACAAACAGAATCCATTTTTTCATAATTTTGAATTCTAAATGTATTTGACATTTAATCCTTTTTGACTGCAACCCTGCCTTTTGCTTACATTTCACTTCATAGCCTATTTAGAGCTGCAAAGATCATAAAGGGACAGCAAAACTTTTTTTCTTACTTTTTACTTGTCAGGTGTGACTGTGGAAGGTTGATTGAATCACATTCAAACAAATGGACTCAGCTGAATCTCTTTTGTAGTGATTAAAGTCCTGTGCCAGGTACACCCCCCAGCTCCACCACAGTGCTAAGCTCTCGGCTCTTGGAAAGAGACTTGAGAGCATGAAGTGAGAAAACAAAGACATTGCAAAAACATTGTTTTGGCATGTTACACTGATCCCTCCAAGAGCTGAGAGAGGAGAAGTGGGATGTGGAGTAGAACTACTGGGAAATGTCTCTTTGATATATGGCAGTAGGGAAATGAATGTATTTTCCCCTTGTTAATATCTTTGTCAGGGCTTGTGTGTACTTGAGATTATGTCAGTGAGGAGGAGTTGAGAAAATTCCTACTCTTTTGAAACAAAGCGTGCATCTGATTAGCCTTTTGCATTGAAGGGAAGTGGCATCTTGGTTATATGGCAGATGGCATACACAAGTAAAAACAAGGAAGAAAATCGTGGAAAGTAGAAGTTAAAGGGTATTAAGTATGCAAAATCAGGTTTAACTCTGTTTTGTGCACTTTTGTGCTTTTTTGAAAAAGTAGTATGCCTACTTCTCCTGCACATTTATGCTTTCACTATCTTAAAATCAGTCAGCACATTAGAATGCCAACATCCAATTCTATCAATTCAACTGACAACCAGCAAGGCTTTTGATGTCGAGATGAGCATATCCCGATTCAGTTTAGAGAACAGGGGCCCTCCATGTTAATATGCATCCCGAAACAACATAGAAATAAATTGCATTCTACTTTGCAATTTTTACTTTACTTTCTTTTTCCTGCAGTCTTACACCAAATGCTACATGTTTTAATGTATTTTTCATAGAAATATCAACTATGAATTACAGAATCATAAAAAAGAGATGATATATATATATATATATATGTGTGTGTGTTAGAAGCTGGTATTGCCATGTTAAATGGAGCCAGCTTTGCCTCCTGCTCTCCAACATGCAGTAGGGTGATTTTTGTCACTTCATTATTCCTTTTGGATTCCTTTTCAAAGTGCATACTGCTGCTGTGATTCTCTTCTCTGGTTCATCACACCAAATAGATCAGCCTGAGATTCATGCCTAATTCTATTAGTCATTACAGCTCTCCAAGGCTGAAGAAGTAAGAGAAAAAAAAAAAGGAAGGGAAGAAAAACTGGAATCCTTTCCCCCTGTGGGTACTGGCACCAACTATAAGCTCCCCCATCCTCACTTTCCTTTTTCTCTTTGTCTCAGATGTTTTTTGTCAGACAGAAACATATAACCCTCCTCCTTAACATTGTTAAAGTAAGTGATGGAGTGATTCCGATGGGCCAACATGTTCCCCACTTCTCGAATTTGTTGCCGCTGTTGTTGTTATAAGTTCGATGTCTTCCTCTGTCCCCTCTATTTGGCATCTGTCGGCTGCTGCCATGCCTGCAGGACACCAGAGGAGACAACTGGCATCCTCAATGAGGAGGGAAGCGGTGCTCGCCTTCACGCTCCAGCGCCTGCACGCCTGAAGAGATGACAGGGAGAAGGAAAGGTGTAGGCTGACAGGCCAAAACAGCCCTTGCATTCACAAAAACACATGAAAAGATTTTTACAAATAGATGCATGCTGCATATTTGGGCACGCAAACAGGGCCTGGACATAATAACAGCAACACCTTTACACAATAATGCAATCTAATACAATTCCTCTACTCCCCCTGGAGTTACACCCCTCTCAATAAAAATGTACAACACTGCAAAAGTGTTTTTTTTATGTACACTAACTGCACAATTATACAGCAAACCATCTATCTATCTATCTATCTATCTATCTATCTATCTATCTATCTATCTATCAATCTACATAACTCTCTCATTATGGACCAAAACATCTATGAATGATTTCAATTATGTGGAGCAAATCAGTGGCTTCATCATGGTGCCTTCTATTCATTTTGTGTGGGTTGCACCTTGAGTCTGTCTGAATCTGTCTACAGTCTGTATAGATTTTGTTCTATTGATGACTAACTCAGCCATCCTCTTTTTCTTACGGGAGATAATCTTTTGATATTTTCCTTCAACTTCCTTTAAAAGGTTTTGATGTTGTACTAATACATTTCTGTTGTTTCTGTCAGATTTTTTGAACACTTGGTCTGTTCTTAGGGTGGCTTAGCTTTAGTTTTTTTTTTTTGTTTGTTTTTCTTTTTTTTTTTTCTTGGCTGAATGAAAGACAAAGATTAACATCTGAGTTTTTGCAAAGAAAAAAAAACTTCAATAAACTGTAAGCCGAAATGATTTCAGTCTCGTTATTTAATTGGGATCAGTTGGGCTGTCATTAAAAATGGCCCATGGACCTTTTCATAATGATAAACAAAGTGCCAGATTTCACAGATTTAATGTCCAAGGTGAATTTGAATACAAGGACAAGCATTCTGTCAGTGAATGAACAGACTGCTCATGCCTGATACAGCATGTGAACCGCCTGAGCTGGTGGGTGAATCTGGCTCTGTGATGCCGCCAACATAATGACAAACTGTCTGAGCAAAAAGTTGTGTGGTAAGTAAAACAAATGGAATTCGATGCAATAATGTCCTTCTACTGCTCACTATCACCACATACAAATATACACAAAAACATGCACATGTCAAAGTATTTTTTTTAGCACCTTAAAATGAGAGTTATGAACTAAACATAAAATAATACAAAAGAAAGCTGGTAATTACAAGCCTGAAGACTTTAGCTTTGGTCATTGTTTTGACTAACATAAACTCTCAGGCACTAATTTCAACCCCCCAAAAAATGTAATTTAAATGTAGTGTGGTGTTACTGTTTTAATGAAAGGTCCCTTGCTTTTAGCCAAAAACACTTGAAATCAAGTTTCCAAAAACACACATCAAAATAGTATATGAGCAATTGGCTTTTAGCCTATTTCATCTTTGCCACTTTGTGAATTTTTGTTGGATGGTCTACCACTTCAGTCAAAACCTAAATATTTTAACAATTATTAATAAGATTCTCATAGAAAGACATTTGTGGGCCTCAGAGTTCAGGAATCTGAAGAATACTGACTTATAGTCTGACTTAAATAGCCATCTGCAAATCAGTGTTTATCTCTGAATATCTCTACATTTACAAGACAGATTGGTAGAAACAATTGTACATATTGTACATACTTGATTCTCAGATGATAAGTCGTTATTAACATCTGTGATTCCTGACCTTTCCTGTAGCATCATCATGTGTTTGAAATTTCCAT
Source organism: Scatophagus argus (assembly GCF_020382885.2). Taxonomy (NCBI): domain Eukaryota; kingdom Metazoa; phylum Chordata; class Actinopteri; family Scatophagidae; genus Scatophagus; species Scatophagus argus. The sequence continues at coordinate 14,299,791 of NC_058512.1, read as the reverse complement.
TGACAATTCCATTTTTTTGGATTTTCCCAACATTTTGTTTCCTTCTAAATGAATAGTGTTCCCATCACTCTCATTTTATTTTTATTTATTTATTTTTTATTTTAGTGATAGTTAGAAAATGTTAAAAATTCCTGTTCATTATTTTTATGGACAGGATTTCTAGGCGCAGTCAGGGGCCGGAAGGTGTCTGGTTTGGGAACCACAGGATTTCATCTCTGCTTTTTGCGGATGATGTTGTCCTGTTGGCTTCTTCAGGCCAGGACCTTCAGTGTGCGCTGGGGAGGTTTGCAGTCGAGTGCAAAGCAGCTGGGATGAGAATCAGCACCTCCAAATCCGAGTTCATGGTTCTCGACCGGAAAAAGGTGGTCTGCCCCCTCCAGGTTGGAGGAGAGTTCCTGCCTCAAGTGGAGGAGTTTAAGTATCTCGGGGTCTTGTTCACGAGTGGAAGACGGGAGCATGAGATTGACAGGCGGATCGGTGCAGCGACAGCAGTAATGCGGTCGTTGTATCGGTCCGTCGCGGTAAAGAGGAAGCTGAGCCGTAAGGTGAAGGTCTCAATTTACCAGTCAATCTACGTTCCTACAATCACCTATGGTCATGAACTTTGGGTCATGACCAAAAGAAAGAGACCTCAGATACAAGCGACTGAAATGAGCTTCCTTCGCAGGGTGGTGGGGCGCTCCCTTAGGGATAGGGTGAGGAGCTCTGTCACCTGGGAGGAGATCGCAGTACAGCCACTGCTCCTCCACATTGAAAGGGGCCAGTTGAGGTGGCTCGGGCATCTGTTTTCGGATGTTTCGGAATTATGACAGTGAAGTTATATAATGGTGTAAATATTTTACAAGCATTAAGATGTTACTATTATCACTGTGAGCATGCTGATGTTAACTCAATGCACAGCTGTCGTTAAGTAAAGCTTCACCAACGTTAGTATGGTTGCAGATGGTAGCATTTCAGTGTCACCCTAGTGAAACATGTCTGTGTTAAAATCAGACATGTACTAATAGATGCTGCTAGTCAGAATATTTAATGTCCTTCTAGTATTATAATCATATATCATTTATGGCTGTTTGTTCCAAAAGGAGCTACCATACATTTACTATTTGAGTAGTTTATGTAAAAATGTTCATGAAGAGCAACTGTTCTCTTATTATTTTCTAACATCCTCTTAACATGTTTACATCACAGATAAGGTACAGTAATGTAGACCTCAGTTAGATATTCTTAGCAGAGCATATGCCTGACCTGTATTGAATATGCCCCATTGTGTCTGGACGAGCGATTATTATTCTTAATTTATTTCATGTAAAGTGTGTGCAGAACAAAAAGCACAACCTTTGGGATCTAAGAGTAAGGAGTAAAAATTTGTAAGCAATAGCCAGGGCAGGAATGCCAGGATCACTGGAATTTAATCTTGTTTATTAGCTGACAGCCCATTTTGAGTTAGTTGCAAAAAGGGGTATATACCAGAGCTAGCTCTATATAGGTCCAATTGTAATGACTTGTGGAGGAGGAAAACTGCTTCCACTGTAGGTGGTTTTAGCTCTGTCCTCTTTGGTTCAACAGCACTGACTATGCTTTGTCTCTCTTCCTGCATGCTTCCCAGCGGGCACTGCATATCTACTTGCAACACATGAAACGCATCAATGCATTGACAGAGAGCACAAGAGAGAGAGTTCTTAATAAGCTGACCTTAGGCAACAACAAAACAGGCTGAACAGGGTCGCTGAATAATATATCCATAAAGTGTATTGAGTTTTAAGATCTGAATAATGGAATGCCATATTTGTACTCAAAGTGATGGGAGGAGAAGGTTTGTCCCCGTCAGTGTCTATAGAACTAAGAAATGGATACAGTCCAACAGAGACAGACAATCTTGAAGAAGTCATCAGTGAGTGACAGTCAGTTAGTTGGGAAAATGGGAAAAGGAGGATGACCTTTCTGTCACAAGAGGTGTCAGCTCCAGGAGGAGCAGGAAAAGGGACAGTGTCTCCTTCGCTTCAATGATTTCTCTCCCGTTCAAGAAAGCTGTCGGCCATCTTCCGAGAGGACTCTCTTTCACTCCTTCACTCAATCTCCCTTTATCTTTCTGCTTATCTGCCACCTCTGTCTCCTTCTGCTCTTTTGGTATGTGGTGTCTCCCAACTCTCTCTTCCCCCTCTTCCCTCTTTCTGTCAGCCACTGTTAAATCAGATAGATTGCAGGTGTGTTTCTTCTGTAAAGGAGGATTCACTGCTGTTCCTGTATGCCTGCAACCTCTCAGCATGACACAGCACCTCTCCCAATTTACTGCGCTGAAATTTATGCAGACCCAAACCATACTTCAAGGGCATTTATACATGCAGGCCTTGTGGTTATCCTATTTATCATAAACCCCTACCTCTGCATTAATTTCGATGTGTGATTAACTACAACTGCCACCATGGGTGAACATATAAAGTCTAGCAATAAACTGCCCAACTTCATCCACTGCCCATACAGTGAGGGAGATATTACTCAAGCGGCCAATCTGTGATTATTCTGCATTCATTTACCCCAGGCATTTTAGCATGACACTAGATGTATCCACGCTGAATACGATTTTCTATCTCTCCCACTGCGTTTTCAGGCATATTTTCTTCCCCGTATCCTCAAACTGGCAGCTGCTATCAGTAAATGGCACCAACCTTTCTCTGCGGGGTGAAAATGACTGCTTTGTAAGCTTTGCACCGGCCTCAGCTCTCTCCCAAGATGGTAGTTAAAAAAACGATGTTGACCTATGCGCGGCCTCAGGACTGTATATCTCAGCCAGAACAGCATGCAGGAAATAATCCCCCCAGTTTTGAATTATTACGTGTCCCAAGGTCCCTAAATGGATTTTCTTAGGAGCAATGCGAGCCTGTAGAAGCTGGACATCAGACTATTTTGCTTTGTTGGTGTTTTTATTTTTTTTTATTTTTTATTGATTTTAATATTACCCAGATTTCCATAATCCCACTTATACAATTAGATTTATCTTCACCCCCAGTGGTGCAGAACGACACTGATTAATTGAGTCTCTATTGACAGGTCTCAATTCATTGGACAAAGCGCTGGATTCAGAATGCACAAAATTCATTAATAGCCTATTCTATTACAAGGATATTACACCAATGGATAGCAGAGGTTTGGCCTTTTAAGATCACAGTACACAGTCTGGTTGAGACTATCATGACATTTCCAAGCCAAACCTTTTTTTTTTTTCATTTCACCAAGTCTGTCTGTGGGTACAGGGTTCTATATAAAACAATCACTGTTCTGGCTCTGTCCTCACAAGATCTCAAAGGTCAGCACCAACACCAAGTGCTCTAATTATATTTTGCTGAAATGATTGTCTAGGGAGCACAGGTCTAGTAATATTGTAACTGCTGCACAGTATAGGTTCTTGTCTTCATTGAGGTTAAGGTTCAGTTTAAAATTTCATGGGGATCAAAGGGTTTTGACACTCTCAAGACAGGCACTGCTTAAGAGTTGCTGATTACTTTCTGCTTTTTTTGTGAATTTCACATGCATGTACCACTCTTAGAAAATGGGAAGCACATCCTGCATTGTTGATGTCTTCATTAAGGATGGAGGATGCCACCAAAGATGAAGAATGTCTCTCATGTTAGAAACTATTTAAGTGTGTTCTCTTTTCCCTCATGTGAATTTTGCAAAATCATGTGTAAAACTGAAAAAAAGTCCTGCACAAAGAGGCAAAAGCAGGAAAAAATCAATAAAGAATGTTTCAAAGAGGGTACCTCAGAGGAGAAAGGAGGAAAGCTCAAAACAAGTCAAAAAGTCAGAGTCTGATCTCCCATAATCCTTCTCTTTGCTAAATTTTTTTCAGACTTGGTAGAAGAAGTTTGGCAGTAACCCTCAGCTCAATGGTTTGTCTGTACCTAAAACAAGTTTGACATGCTGCAATAAACAAGCCATTCATTTTTTTTATTTGTTGTGTTTTTTTCCTTCTTTTGTTTCATAACATAGGACTTACTACTTTGTCCTTTATATGATGTGAAATTATAACACAGAAGCTGTCACTGACAGACCACCCCTATATTGAGAGTTTATGCTGGTATAAGGAATACTTTTATTTTTGCTATAGTTCAATGCATTCAATAGCTTTCTGATTCTAAAGCATGAAGCAACTCAGTCCTCTTGAGAGGAGAATTTTTTTGGCAGCTAACATTCATTCTTTGCAATGAGGTGGAGGCGAAGGTGACCCCTGCAAGTATCTTGGGCTGAACCACTTTCCCTGTAGCTCTTTCCTGCCACACAGGCCATCAGAAAGCTAGGCTCAGTCCACTTTTCTAAATTGCTACCATTTAATGGAACACCTTGACCTGACTTCCCTTGCTGCCAAAAATAAATAAAGAAGCCGTTGGTAAAAATGAGGCCTCCCAACTTAGATGATGCCTGTGGAAAACTGAACGTATCAAAGACCACTTTTACTGAATTGCTTGACAGATTCTTTTGCGATCTTCAACCACCTAAACACAGGAAAAGTATTTTCTGTCCATTCCTAAAGAGACACTCAATACTAACATTGATTTACTGTTCACATATAGGTACAGGCTGAATATTTCCTTAATACATGTATTATCTTTCTGTTCACAGGCATTTTGAGACCTCAAGTGTCTTCGGGTGGTTGGGCAATATGAACCTAAGCTGAATAGCAGTCTGAGAAAATGCCTGATTCCTCACATTAGGTTATTTCCAGGTGGGTGGAGATGCAGCTTGCTGCATGACCTGCAGGTGCGAATGGAGGAGTATGAAATTCAAAGAAGAAGGGTGGAGCATTTCTGTGCTAGAAAGTGAAAAAGAGATTTTTCTTTTAAAATTCAGTCCTGGTTTCCATAGCAATTATCAAGCTCATCATTTATCTGGTAATTTCTACAAAATTCGACTGACTTTTATCTTTCTGTGTTGCTGAAAATCCCATAAAAACATACAGTAGCTCAGTATGACTTCTGTGAGAGAGATGACAAAACCCAGGCTCATTTTATTCTAGTTAATTGTCATCCTCAGAGTGTACAGTAATCCCCTCAGATGTGAGCTCTTGCTAAATCAGTCTGTAAAAGCATGGTCCTCTTCAAACACTAACAGTTTGCAGTGTGTTTCTCTTTATGTTCAACACCTCAGAGGGCTCTGATGAGACTTGAAATGTAAATGGCCATAAAGGGTCCCACACATTAAATTAAGCCAGTGAGAATCGAATTAGCAATGACTGCTGACTTGAGTGACAACTTGTTTATGCAATGCGTCAATAAGAGAGTGATGTTTGCCAAGACAAAGTCCTCACACTTAGCCAGTGGCTTAGTGGTCAAAGCAAACTTGACTGCTTATGAAATTATCTTAATAAAGAAGTTGAAGAAGTACTTAATCAGCATCGACTGACATAATCAAAAACATAATTTCCATTTGGTCTTAAAGAGAAACTAAAGGAACAAAAATTCAGAAGGAAATGTTGATCCCTTGAAGATTATCCAGTCTCGGTAAATTACTTTTTTCTTAATTTGCCTATATCAACTCCAAAAAATTTCCAGTGTCACCTCAAGTATTGATGTGAGTCTGTGCTATGGATGTTCAGTTGTTACACCTTTCACTGGTATCAGCTCCAAATGTAGCAATAGATGAAAAGTTAGAGGTGGGATTGCACTTCTATTGACATTCCAGGTGGTCTTCTGATCTCTGCTGAAACCCCACTTGCCTGCTGGGTGGACATAGAGGGCAAGCTGAGAGCCCAGAACAGGCAGGATGGTGAACCTGGGCTGGAAGCCAGCTGTTGAAAGTGGATCTGAACCGTCCATTGATAGAACAGAAAAAAAACAAACAAACAACAACAACAAAAAAAACAAAACTGTATCATCATTGGTGACCGAAGATGTCTACATTGCATAAAGCCATAGGAATTTCCACACTTTCACAAGGGGGTTCACCCCAGTATTAATCAACCAATCATCATGATGGTTTGAGCATTTGTTGAATTATTTGAGCTTTTGAGAAACATGGTACGGAAATGGATTAACCCCGATGTAATGGCAAAACAGTAATTATCGCAATTAGTTCTGGATGCAAATCAGCAAGGCTGATGAAGAACAGATTAGTCTGACCTATTTGTTTCTTCAGAAGAAACTGAACAGACACATGTCCTGATAAAAAAAAAGAAAAGAAAAGAAAAACAAAAAACGCACCAATAACGAGCACTCAAGAACCCCAGTGAAAAACTCAGCCAGTCTGAAAGGAACACAATCAATAGCAGACCCCTTTTCTTTATTATTTTCCTCCCCGGTCTCATCCACCTATATGCTGTTCCTGTTAGCACCATATAATCTGTCTCAGGATGGCACCTTTCCTAGATCCAGCCTACTAGGTTTATAGATTACTGCCTTTTATTGGAGAGAACAACAGAACAAGGACAGGCTTTATTCGCTATTGGAAAACTATAAGGAGCATGCCTTGCTGCTGTAGATGAGACACTGCAGGCTAAAGCATCACACTGAGGCTATGCATCTCACGTTAAGTGCGCGTCCACTAAGTAGCTGCTTGAATGGAGGGTGCAGAAAGAGAATAGTCAGTGGTTGCTTATGGGTGAATGTACCTATATAATATCGAAAAATATCACTACATATTCCTTACAGTGGTTTTGAGATATCAGGAACACTTAAAAATAAGCACCAGCTTGTCACTGAAGAGTGAGTGAAGAACCAATCAAGAGCAGCCTGGTCAATGATGAATCACCGAGTGAGTATTTCATGAATAACTGAATCAAGGACTATACAGTAGATAATGATGAATTATATATATAAATATACTTATAGTTCACATATGCAATGTAAATAGTCGTATGCATAATAATATATATATTTTAGGTAAGCTCAAAGTCACTACCACAAAACTAACATGCCACTCAAATTGCCAAGCCAATAGGACAGATCCAAAACGATGAATGTCCTTAACCCTCGATAGTCAGAAATATCAGCTTTTTTCATTCAGGTCTTAAACTTCTAAATTGCTGCTTAGGCCATCAAATGCAAACATAAACTCAACTATGCAGCAACATCTGGCGAGTGTTGTCGAATATCTACAGCAAATACTTTTGTACCAGCAGTGATCATGCTAATACAAATCAAGATTTATTCAAGAACTACTTATTAGTGATTCATCATTTAGCAAGTTCTTGCTGATTCCTTCATATTTTTCTGATCCATATCATAAGATTTTGTGGAGATAATTACCTCTCAAACTTCTGCTTCTGTTCCCAAACAATAATTCAGCATTGTTGTGCTCACATCATTGAAAAATGGCATTTAAGACACTCAGCAGAAAATTCTCGCCTAAAGCAATGTCCATGTTAGTGTGGATAATCCAGACCTAGCTGTGAACATTTAATTAAAACAATTTTCATCCAGACAGAAAGTCCACCACAATTTAAGATATTCACTGCTTTGAGCGAAAAATAATTGTATTCACCACTCCTGCATTAGGATAGCAGTTCAGAGACAAAAGTTCAGGACGTAAAACTTAAACAATGTGCAGAGTTACCACTACAGGTAAGATTACTTTAATTTGTGTTTTTTTTTTTTTTCCCTATTTGACCTTTTTAAAATTGCACCATGCAGACATTTTCAAAACTCCACCATGCTAAATCTAATTTATCGCTGATGCCTGTAATAATAAAAAAAAACTCAAGTGCATTTTGTGAAAGGACTTATTGTTTTTGAAGCACTGCTAAAAAGTTAAGCAGCAACATATGAATAATCAAACAAATGCTGTATATCAAGCACAGTCCCCATGAGGTGATCTCGAGCAACAAATAATGCTTTTTAAGCCTATTTTGTGGTGCTTGTTCCAGTTATTGATTTTCATTTTGTTAATTAATTTTTCAAGAGGGTCATTTCACACTATGATGATCACATGGTAAAAAACAAACAACAACAACAAAAAAAAAAAAATCATTTTTATTAGTCATTTCTACTGACTCATTCTTAGCAACAACAAAGTTTTAACTCCAACTGAAAGCCAAACTTTGGCGGCTGGTCTGAGTTGTAAATCATATTGTCCTGACGAGTTTGTTTTGGAATCCTCGGATAACTTTCTTTTCACCATCGCATTTACCATTTCTTGGCATGTTTTGGGGGCAAAAATTGATGAAGCATGATTTGCTGGCGTGTCAGACGGATGGTGCAGGAAATGGATCACTTGCTTTGATTAAAGCACCCCGCTTGGCTGGCTTTGCACATCATAATCTAAGAATGGATTACGCTGCAGTAATGTGGGTCACAATATTTAGTAACAGTGAAGGGAAAGCAACTGCAGTGCATGGGAAACAACACTCATAGAGAAGATTACAAAGGGATGTCTCTAAAGTTTGCGATTAAATAGTGGACTGTATACAGAAACTCACTGCTGCCCATTAAAAGGTTATTTTCCCACTCCAACCATCCATATCACTCCTTCGCTCCTTCCTCTGAATGTAAAGGTGAGTGTGAAGACGCCTGTGCAGGATGAATATGTTTGTGTGTGTGTGCGTGCAAGCACACAAGCCCGTGCATGTGATTGAGTGTGCAGAGTTATTGACCTCTAGCTAGAGAGGAGCATTAATGTCCAGTGTGCCGTGAAACCGGCCTACACCCCGTGTCCAAGGTGACTGGCACTGCCCCGTCCCATGGCACACTTCTGCTGCTGATGGATTGACTTGGCTTTGGAGAAGGACCTCTTGTAGACTACAGTTTCTTTTTTCTTTTTTTTTTTTTTTGCCTGTGTGTGTTGAAATAAAACAAACTTTTAATCGTCTACAGAATACAAGTTTTGTTTCAGCTATCTGCCTGCATCACTTGTTAAGCCGCTGTTCTCTTGGTAACTCCTCAGGAACATTTATCAAGACTGGGACTCTCCCCCCATGCCTCATGCTAATGAATCCCTGTACACTTTCTTCTCTCTAATGATCCTCAGGAAATGCTCCCCTCTTGTCTCCCTCTTATCACTATCTCCCATGCTCCTTTCATTTATCTAATGCACCCTTTCATTTAAGTAACGTATAAATGAAATGTGCCTGCAACATTTTCTACCCATCATGTTCTTCTTATCTGTGCTCCTCTTTTTCTCTCCCTACACTTACACTACTTGTGATTGAATGGATGAGCCGAACACCCGGAGGATGGTGCTGAACTCCACACAAGACATAAGACTGTATTGTACATGCCAATTCCATTTATGGGATGAGTTATAGATTTTCCCTCACCGCATGCAGAGGCAAGAATGTGAGAAAACTGCTAACAACATGCCTAAGTTGGAAATTAGATTATAGGCTGCTGATTCCAGCTTTGCTAAGAAAAATCTAATGAAAGCACTGGTTGTCAGCTGTGTCACATTGGTGGCAGATGAATTCTTTTACTGACTGACTCCAGACAGAACAGAGGAAATGTATTTGTTTGATGGTTACACAGCTGACATACCTTCAATTTGTCCGCATTTTTTGCTCATCATCACTGCTTATACATGCTAATCAACCTGCTGAAGGGCAAAACACCAATTTGTAGTTAAAAAATTTGAAGTCAGTTTAATGCCAGTACAATTTCAATGTGCAGATGACGCATTTACGGTTTCTGTTCCTGTAAAAGCTTGTTTTGGATATTGAGAGCAGGTAAAACTTGGGTGATGTATATTAAAAAAAAAAGAAAAAAAAGACACAAACAAAAAAAACCCCTATCAGTATAAAAATCAGTATATGATAGAGACAATAAAGTGTGAAATAAAAACGATATTTTGAAAGTATTTCATGTCCCAAATTGAGTCATTATCTATGGCAAGAAGAGGCTTTTGTCAAGCAAATGGATGACGTCTTATAAATGACCAATGTTAGCATTTCCTTCATTTTGTGTAAATATATATGAAGTGATTTCTGCTTCATGAGGTGTTTGTAGACTGCTGGGACTAATGCTACATCAGTGTCAAGGGTTCAATCTTATTTTCAAATTGTGATGTATTTTTATAGATTACTACCTAACAAGAAAGTACTTATAATTAGCTGTACCTTAAGCAAAACTGTAAAATGCTACTTATATGATAACACAACAGTAATGATAATTAGATAATAGTGCAATAGAACACATTATGCAGATCAATGCAGCTTTGATCAGCTGCATTTCCTTTTATGAGTGATAACTTTAATCTTGCAACTTGTCATTTGAGCACACGTGGCCATTCGTGTGTGTCTACACGTGTTTATGAGTTAATGTAAACCTCTCTTCTTCTTCATCTATTTCTCACTGTATAGTTGCCCATCAGTGCTGACTGATAAGCTGCTTTGACCCTGTGTGTCTACATGTCCCTGCAGTCGATGGAGATGATGATCGATGTTTCAAGTGACATTTCTCAGCTAATAACCTCTTATCCTATTGATTCCCTGCCCAGATATCCTGCTCTGCTCTCTTTCAACAAATGGATTTTGTCCCCTGCTGTCCTTCTCTCCACCCATCTTCTTTTCTCATATTTTTGTATTTGATAGAATATCTAACACAGACATTCAGGACCTCTTCTTTCCTGTTTTATACTCCACATAGCTCACCCCTAAGGCTAAACTCTCACACAAATTAAAACCAGATAATACAATTTTTTGAGAGTGGCCCACTTCAAATGTCACCCTATAGTTTGCCTACAGGAGGGAGTGTCTTTGCAGTTATACTGTAGTACATCTGAAAGGGCTGAAATTGGAAGGGATTGAAGAACAACCCTGCCAAAAACCCAGTCATGAGTTACCAGAGTCTTTGAGGAGCTTCTCAAAGGAAATGATGTTTCTGCACACCCATATCACAAAGGCAATCACTGCACACTCACTCACATCTTAATTAAAAACTGTGGGCATACACTGACTCCCGGTTGTGCTGCCAAGTTTCACATTCTTGTTGAAAAATTCACAGCTTCTTCATTGTGCTCCCTTTAGATCTGAAAACTTGTTTATGCTTCGTATTAATGTATTTATACATAAGTCAAAAGTTTGAAAATTAACTAAGGATAAAGGTGAAAACAGTTCAAGGATTGGTAGAGATAGTTATTTGCTAATAAAATACATATAACAGCAAGTGAGAGAAATTTATGAGCCAGATAATTAAATCATGTTGTAGTCACACTAACTTCATCATGCATCTCAATATGCTCCCCCCCGAAGCAGATTCTACCCCAAAAGAGATGCAGTGTGAAACAGTGCTAAATGCCTAAATGTTAACACTCAAGCAAAAACAGCTTTAAAAACTAAACCCTAAACCTTAGATATCCCTGCAGTTGTGTCTTCATGGTGGTTTCTCAAGCTTTATTCACACAAGTAAATACATCCACTTTAATCACACATCCATCCAGATTGCAAATGAGAATAAACTGAATAGAGAATGTTGAGTTTGATTTTCTGTCCACCTGTCTGTCTGCAAATGTTGATTACAGCTATCCAAAACAAAAGCCTGAAGCCTGGTCGACTATCATTTAGTCATTCCAGTTATTTCCATGATTAATTACACTCTGCTCAGCATTATGCTGAATGAGAATTTCTGCAGACACTTAAGCATTTAACTTGACAGTCCATAAATGTCTATAAAGTATAGAAGTATAAAAACTTACTGGGGACTTTGGACATTTACGTTCCTGGATCATTTTGCAAAGATGCTAAATATAAAACTGTTGTATACTGAAGGAAAAATCAAGCTCTAAGGATTGTGTTTCATTTGACGGACCCACAGTAAAATAACAAACTTAAGGCCCACAGATTAGCCTAAATGAGTGCATAGGAATTGTTTGATCCCAATACATACCATGTAAACTGTGTTTGCACATTATGTCTGTCATATAATCCCTATTTACATAAAAACACACATTTTGAATTTTCACCATTCATTTTGACATTTTACAACAGTGACAGATCATGGAGGATGAAAAATAAATAAAACTTTTTACATCAGATTATTTATACAATGTTCAAATCAACATGTTTTCATTCCTATATTTTCAAATACAGCAGCTTGGTTAAATTCCCTAAGCTTCAAGCTACTGTAGACTTTCTCACTACCCCTCATCAGCTTTGAATGTGTATGGCTACACGCTGCTTTGAGTTAAAGTAAGTAACTTCAAGACAAAGCAACTTCAGCATTTGGTCACAAACTTGAACCCTGGTCTCTTGAGGAAAAATCCTGTCCTCCTGAGATGGACTTTTCTCACTATTAATACTGCTACACCAGGGGGCTAACTACAGTGTCATACTAAACAGTGTGGGCTCACTAATCAGGCTGCTGGGAGTTGAGTGAGAAGAGGCTGTTAAACTAGGTAGTTTCACCCTAAAAGGAATATTACAATAACTGCTGACAATATTTAGCTTGGTTTTATAATTGATTTGTCTAGTAAATTAGTAATTAAACCAGAAGAGCAGCAGGAGGAGTGATTTGAACCTTATGTTTTAAGGTCAAGTCTTAATCTTGCAGTAGATATAACCAAATGACACTCATAAGATATGGATATCTAATTTTATGTTTCATATTACTAATATGAAAATATAATGATATAATTTCATGTCAAATGTCTAGTTTGTGTGAATATTTTATTTCAATTCAGTTCATCAGTAAACATTCTTTATTTTCCTCAAAATTCAAAGCTTTCATTCAAACAGTCACAGACCAACAATTGTAGTAGGCACAGAAAATTTGACTGCATAGCACCCAAATAACAAATCTTCTGATTCATCAAAGATGAACAGTCATAGAGCTCAGACTGCAGCGCAATTAAAAAATTGACTGATAGCTTCTTTTCCTCTTGGAAGTAGCAGAAATTGTGAGGGACATAAAGGTGTTGTGTGTGTAGCGTTGTGTGTTCTCGGATTCTTCACTGTGTGTTGTTGAGCTGTGAATCTTCATTTACAAAATTTCCAATGCCCAAAAACTGGCACACCAATTCCATCCCACTTTCAATCACTGACATAGTGTGCTGCAGCAGAATAATTCAGAGGAAAGAGTGAATTTGGTCATTTAAAGGCAGAGATGTGAAATGCCTGAATTAGGGTAACTTGAAAAAAGTCAGTCTGGTGATGTTTAAATTGTTAGACTCTGTCTTGCTGACCAATGGAAGAACATGATTCAATATAATATCAACCTATGGTTGCTTTTTGATATTAACTTCTAAGAACTAATAAAAGGCAATGCATCTACAGACTATCAAGCAGATTTTCATCCATCCATCTATTTTCTATACCGCTTATCCGTCAGGGTCGCGGGGGAAGCAGATTTTCAATTTTTGTTAAACTCTGTATTCCACATGACATTTAATGGAGCTTCACAGCTACTTACCTTGTGCCTTCAAACATTTTATGGAACAGTTTTGAGTGTGTGGCAGTCCTTACATTCTATTTGTGACCATGATGCATAGAGTATCCCAGGGCCCAGGGATCTGTCTTTTAATGTTCTCCTTCTATATGTTACCTTTTGGGTATATTTATATTTATTATATTATAATATTTTAAAGCATCTTACAGTTGTCATTTTTATGCTGATGACTCAAACCTACTTCTTCTTCAACCTATCCACAACTTCTGCTAGTTCAAAAGGTTGGAGCAAGGTTACTCAAAAGATCCAGTAGAATATTTCTTAAGACCCCAATTTCAGGATCTCTGCATTGGCCGCCTGTACATTTAGACTAGATTTTAATTTTTTAATGAACAGCTTTAAGGCATGTATGAAATTGCTTTCTGATTATATTTCTGACATACTAATCCCACAGGGGCCTGGAAACAGTATTTTCTTCAACAGTCAATGCAATAAAAGGACAGAGTAAAATCTCTATTCTTTTACTGCGTTTTTATAGTATTTTGAATTTCCTTTTCCTTTAAAATTTGCTCCCAATAATCTTAATTGCTTCCATTTTATAGGGCTTTTTTGAGCATTCAAGTCAATGAGATAAAACATGAAATATTTTGTCTTTGTACTGTTTTCAGTTAAGCATAATATCACATAGAATTAGCAAAAGATCACATTCTGTTATATTTATGTTTTAAACAATGTCCCAAATTTGCTGGGAAATGTGGTTGCAGCAAATTAAATCAGTGTCTTCAGCTGCTACATTGTGATAGCAGTGAAACCTGTGCAAAGGAGGTTCTTATATTTTATAATGGCAAACAGTATAACAACAGTGTATTGTCAGTGTCTTTCTGTTTGCAGTAAAATTCAAATGAAGGTCTAGAAAGATCAAAAATTTCAATGTGATGGAAAGTGTGACAATTTCCCTATATTCTAAACTGTAATCAAAAGAAAAGTATTGTGTGCATCTATAAAGATTTTTAAATCTGGTTTTTGGTTGTTTCATCATTTACATTTCCAGAAATATATCTGCAAATATAGAAAGTAGAGGCCTTTGAGCCACCGGCTGCTGTGCTGTCATCCAAAAACCCAGCTGCCCTGCTGGGCGCTACATCCTCTGATGGCACATGCAGCTGCATGGGTTCAGACTTCCCCCATTTTTCCTCCCTTTTAGGTTCTTATTTTTCAGTTTGTTGTTGTTAAGATGTACTTAATGGGACTGTGTCCCCTTGGCCCCTGAAACATTGTCATGGAATGTTTTTTCATCAGCCTTCATTTAAAGGAAAAAAGGAGGGTATTGTAGGTTAGGGACAAAGTGACACAAAGATAAATAGAGAAGGAGAAAGCTCAAAGAGATGCAGAGGAGGAGAGGCTGAGCTTTTTCTAACATTTAATGACTTGAGATGTGGATGCATTTGTCAGCACTGGAAATTTCAGGCTTCTGTGAGGGAAAGTTGGGTTTTGGGTCGTGGCTGAGGCAGCTTTGTATTATTTGGGATTTAATTAGCAGGTGTTCACATAAAGAAATATGAGATTAATTAACAAAAGTATAATTCTTAAGGCTTTGATCAAGGAAGTCTACTATATTAGTTAGCTTTTTCAAGTGTTTCAAGGTAAGGTTAGAATGCAAAACAGATCTCTGTGACTAAATTATGGATTTCTTTACATTTTCTCTGCGCTCCAATCCTGAGATTAAATCTAACAAGGTCATTGGGCAAGTCTGTAAAGTGTAAAGATGTCAATTATTTCTGAATAATTTGTTTGTGATGGTCAAAATGTTAAAGGTCAAAACACCTTGATTACAGTGCCGCTGTCAATGTTTGGCTCTCTCAGGTTTCAGAGATGCAAAGGCTTTTGTCAAGCTTCTTCAGCAAAGTTCTCCCCTGCAAACTTTTAATAGCTAGATAGGAGTTTGTGCCATAGAACAGCACTTTATCATCAAGTAAATTATACAATGATCATGCAACGGGAAAGTGTTTTGGTTTTGTTAAGTGCTCTACAGTGTGGAAAATGTTACCATGGGGGATTAAAATCATGTTGTGTTAGATGTTGAATAGAAATAATTCAAATAATGAGGTAATAAACAGGGGAACACAAAGCCAAGGAGTTGAGTGCAAATGAAAAAGCATCAAGCAAATGAAGCATGTTTAAAAATCTTTTAATGTCTTATATGTTATACACTTACGCTTAATTTTTGATTAATCTGCAGAGCAGCGCTGGAAAATTTGGAACTCAAGCTTTTCATTACAGAGCCGTGAAACATTGGAAACATGCTTTCTCAATTAGTGCAGCTAAGTGGAACTGATTATGACATAGTCATTGAAATATGATTTGCTTAAATAACTGTCACCACCCCCTCCGTACACACTCATACTGTAGCGTTCATACACTGCAGGGCTGCACAGAACATACAAAAGTTCTGCTTCTTTCAAAATTGTCTCATGAATCACTTGAAGGTGCACTTAATACAAATATGCTGTTCTCCGTGCAATCAAAAAAATGACTGTTGATTTCTTTCCTGTGCTTTTTATTTTTACATTTATTGTCAGTGTAGGAAACACACAACCGTTGAGATGGAAAAAAAAATGAAATCCAGGAATTAAATAGGGAGGACAAAAAGACAACTAAAGTAAAGAGTCATAAGAATAGGAGGGCGGAAAAGGCGAGGGGAGAAGAAAAGAGCTCGAACAAAGTGAAACCAAACATTATGTCTTCTGTTTCCTCAAGCCATTCATGCCTCTGCTTCCATTAACCTCCACGATGACAAGAAGAAAACAAACGGATACTCCCCGCCTCTCTCGCCTGCACCCACTAGCGTGTGTGCTGCTGAGGTGGGGAACGGATCACGGGCGACACAGATTAGGAGTCAACAGGGTTCCCTTCATCTGCCTGGATGCAGCTGGAGGGCCGATTAGACAACCCAAGCGTGGGTGAGGAAGGGGACGCCCGATGCTATCACAGCCTCTCAAACTCACTTCCTCGCTGGGAACTCTGCAGACTACCGTGAAATTGATCAAGCTCCCCAAAAAGATGTCACAGTACGTGTGAGTGGCATGTTCAAGGAAGGAAATGAGGATGACTACTACATAGAGACGCCTGCAAGTCTGTTGTGTCATTTATCAGATTCTGTTAACAGTCTGGGAACTGAAGTCCATGGTAGATTCAAGCAATTCAGCTAGTTTTTGCTGATCTTGCTGTTCTGTGCCTATGTTGTGCTTTTTAAAGCCTCAATTAAGCTATCCCTAAACATTTTGTATTTTCACTCGACACATTCTCTGAAGGCATCTTTACCCTTAATCACTCACAACACTGGTATCAAAACAGTTCACGATTAACATTTTCTGTAATGCAAAAACAAACAAAGCTGCCAATGTAACTCCACAACTGCTCAGAATTGTTCTTCAAAATTTCAGGCCTTTTTTTTTTCCTGAACCTGCGCATTAGTCGCATCAGTTGGTTAGGGTTTTTTGTTTGTTTGTTTTGTTTTGTTTTGTTTTTTCAACCTAATCTCTAAGTGGCAGACATGCCTCATCAGTGTGTTGTCATTGGAGGTTAACAAACACCCTCATGTTTGTGCGCTACACACAAACCCTTCCTGTCTCAAAATTTGAATATGAAACAGCACTATAGTGAAGATTTTACTCAAAAACTTCACTATAGTGCTGTATAGGAAAAGATCTGTGGCGTCGGATCTTAAACTGTCACCTGGATCTCTAACCCTTTCTGACTTTGTAAACCATGTCTTGTTGTGTAGTTGCTCTGATTGTTGCATAATGAAGCGGATGTGTTCGTGTCTGGATGAGAAACAGACAGACAAAGCATCCATATGTGATGCCCTAGGAATGAGACTGAGCTCGGATGAGTGCTGAAAGGTCACTTGTGACTATAGATACAGCTATAGTCAATGGCTGGTGCTATGATTGTGATTTATACTTTCCACTGGTGCAGTGGTAGCTGTGTCTTTTTAATGCATATTACTATGGTTATGACTATGTGTGGCTATGACTGTAGGTGTTAACACAGTTTACAGCACCTACTTTGGTCAAGAAAGCACTGATGCATGAAAATTGTATTTGTGTCATCTATGTGTTTTCTTGATCAAAATGAAACACTGTTTTAATGGAATGGTCTCCATTTGTTTCTGTGTAAAACTGAAAGAAATTATCCAATTCGGATTCTTGGTCACAGTAAAATTGACTAAAACTGATACAAGACAGCATCACACAAAATGCCAAAAGCAAAAACCAAGCCCCTACTGTTACAAAAATGAACATCCTGAGGATTTATTTTTCTTGCTCTCGCTTTTTTTTTTTCTTTTTTTTCAGATTCTAAGGTTTTCTTCAAGTGATGTTGCCCAGGCTACAGATAGCATCTGTCTTTGGAGACAGTTGAAATGATAATGATCTTTCCCTCTGGTTGGTTTTAAACATTTGGGAGAAAGTGCGTATATCCTGCCACCATGTCAGAGCTGTTCTGGCTCTCAGTTTCCTCTAAGATATTCTCATCTTGAACTGCTCAAATTGAAAGTAATAAGTATTTGAAGACAATCTGCCATCTCCATCTGAAAATAGTTAATCGGATTTGGGCCATGGTTTGGATCTGGATTCGCTCCAGGATTGTTTAAATGTGGACACCAGGACTCCCTTTGTGTCCTTGTCTCCTCCTCTATCTCTCTTCCACCCTGACAGATACACTTTTTCACTGACTGTGACCTACGTTTCTGCTATTCACTCATTCCAAGCAGGAAGTGGGTCAGGTTGACCTTTTATCTATCAAAGCACGCAACTTAAGTGACCTGACAGGACTTTGTGCCGACTGGCACTTTTCTATTGTAATACGGGCTAAATTTATTTGCTCTACATTTACCATCTTTCATCTGCAACACTACACAACTGTCACTGTAGATTGCGAGCATCGTGATCCTTTCATTTCAGGCTCAGCTTTGATGCTAGATCTGAGGCATGCAAACAAAAAAGGACTTAAGGAGGTTGACTTTAACCTCAGCAACAAAGAGTGCACTCGCACATCTTTAGTATATTATAACAGAGCTCCAAGGTAACAGCTGATACTTTCCTTGTCTTGTTCCAGGACTGATCCTGGTGAAAAATGCCCTAACGTGAAACATATGCCTCATAAAAAAAGCCAAGCTCTCTATTTTTCATTTAATTTGGTCAACCAGGTTTCTCTTTGACAAAAACAGGGCTACAGAATGCCCCTCTGAAGATGAGAAGAGTAGTATTAGATTGAAAGCACCATCCTGTGTTAGGTAACATTTGCATTTGAATGATTCTGGTTTGCGTCGGTGGAACGAATGGGCATGGAAATCCTCAGTTACAGCACAACTACTTTCCTCAGTGTCATTTATGTAACCCAATAAGGAGATAATGAGCCATCACTGAACTGTCAATTACAGGTAAAAATATGTTCTCTGTGGCTTGTTTATTTTGTCAGATGATGTGCCATCACCTCACCATACTTTAGGTATTCAGCATCCTACATACTGTATGTCCAGAAAGGCTGATAACAATAGGGATTATGTAAGTAATGACTGAACAGAATGAATTATCCGTACTGCCTCTAGAGCTTTTCACTGAAGCAAAGAGAACTGCTTATTCATTACAATATGAAGTACCACTGAAAGTTGAATTTTATATTGTCATCTTAGTTTACAACAGTTTACAGACACACAGTGAACAATGGGTTCATGTTGGAGCTCCTACATGGAAAATATCTCAATGTTATTTTGTAATTTATGTTTAAAATGCACTACAAAAAGCCAGACCATATGAATGTTTTATCCTGTTTCCAATAGAAATCAGCTTGACTCTGGAATCTTTAAGAAAGACCTGCATCTTGAACCAAGAAAGAATGAGGGATGTTTCTAAATGAAGTTCCGGTGTGTTGTCTCACAGCTGCTGTAAAAGTGAAATGGTTAGACCTGAAGCAAAAATATATTTTGGCCCAAGAGGAAAACAGTATCTTTCTTGCTGCGCAACTACAGTCTGGATACCGAGAACCGAAAAGCTAACATGAGTTTTAAAGAACCTACAGATAACTAGTTATAATAGAAACTAGCTCAGTGAGACTTAAAATAATTTTGTCTGGATACATTCAATTATTTGATTTAATTTAAAGCACAATATGCCATTACACAATAGCATATTGCATGTTCTGCTAGCAGAAGTGAGTTTGGCTCTCTAAACGAAACACAATCTCAGGCAATAATGAAAATGTAAGATGCAATGGTGAACATGCACATGCATAACACTGCATATTTAGTAAAGGTTATAAGGCAGGTTCTTGGATCAAACAATATGCACTGTTATTTGTGTTGGTCAAACAGTTCCAAAATCCTCCTAAGTCTGGTTGGAAGCATCACATCATTTAGTAAAAAAAATAAAAATGTTAAGATTATTAAGGACAAAATAGCTTGAAGTAAAATGGTCTTGCAAAAACAGCCTGCTAAAAAGAACAATCTTTAAGATATTCCATCTTACTGAGATGTGTGTGTTTCTTTCACATCTCTTCAGATTCTGTCTTAAGCTGCTCTCTATAAATGAATTCTGGCAAATGGCAAAAGTCCTGAAGAGCAAGGTTCAATAAGCCAGAAGAAACTCATTAGCTTACTGAGCTCTAATTATTGTCTAACAGAGTAGGCGAATTGCATCAGAGCATCCATGAGCACTCACACTTTTTGAAGCCTCTATACTGTTCTGTTCACTTTTCCTGACCCCAAACTGCCCCTCGGAATGGAGCGGCGGCTCCAACCACCCACACATTTGAAAGGCATGTAGGAAAGTTAACAGCGTCAAGTGAGTATAAAAATGCATACTGTAGAGGTCTGTCTGACAAATGCACAAGCCTGAGTGTGTTGTTGCATCTGTGCAGTTCGAAACATAAAGATGTAACCAGTGCACAATGTTTCCAGCAGAAAGAGTAGGTGATGTTCAGACATGTTCTCTTCCTCTGCTCTGTGGTCTGTGTTCACTTGAAAAAGGATTGTTCAAGAAAGTTGGAAGATCTTAATTCAGGATGATTCATCCCTTTCTTCATATGTTAGATGTATAATTTTGTCAAGTTCAATTTAGCCGCAAGATACCATGCCCAGTATATATTATTACAGCAGTTTGTCAAATAGGCACAGATCTAATCGATAAGATTGTGTACTTGGACACGAATGTTCTGTTTTTTTGTGACTCTCAGCAGGTTTTGGCAACAAAAGCAATTTGTTTAAGATTAGAAAAAGGAAAGGTTACAATGTTTAAACTATAGGCTTCACTTTTGGTTAAGGTTTTGGAAAAGATTTGTTTGTTTGTAAAATATACAGACAACACATCTTTATTATTTGTGTACATGAACATGAATTATCCATATTTAGCTTGTGCTCATTTCATGAAAAAAACACAAATTAAGTGATTAAACGTGTATTGAGAGGAGCTCTAGCTGAAAAAAAGATATTTTTGAAAAGAAAATGAGAAACCTGTGAACAAAAATCTAACAAGCTCCTTCAGCCAATTCGCAGTCATTTTTGGACAGTTCCTAACTTCATCTTCTCAGCTGCAGTCTGTGTGGATTGATGTGAGAAATGACTCTGACAAGAAGCAGTTTTATCTTTGCTGTATCTTGTGTCAGCCTGACAGAAACAGGGAGAAAATATGATTGCAAAAATTCAGATGTTTATTGTTTCTGCTCAGAATACATTTTCTGTGCATAATGTTTTTTTTGTTACGGTTTATACCCACGTGAAGCAGAATATTCAATCTGCAGTTTCTTATAATTACAGTTGATTTATACTATACAGAACCTTTTATTATGAACTTTTGATATTTTCTTATTTCAAGCCTGGTTTACTGGGGTTACTCTTTCCTCAATAAATTCGTGCCTTCCTCATCGACAGGTTCTTTTGTTTGGTCCTTTTAAATATTTCTACATTCGTCAATATTTCTCTTTGTAGAAGGGGATGTTTTGCAGTACAGTGGCCATTTATTCGGCAGGGGGCCGACGGGAGCTGAGCTGCATGCTACAGCGTGTGTGGTGATTAATCACGCTGTGACTCTGCGTCTCTCAGGCCTGTCAACTACTCTGCCCGCATGAGGTCCGGGAACATCTGGGGATGTCTGGGGACGTCGGGGGGGTGACCACAGCCCATTCGTCTCCCAGGGACAGCAACCAGACGTGCTGCCTCAATCTCGCGTCACCCCCACACCCCCCCTTCTTACCTCCAGGGTCCCCGCAGACCCCGCTTGGACAAAAGGTGTACACTCTTATTACATGACACATAACACTCTGAGGAACTGTGAACAGAGGAAGGCAATGTCTTGGGGCTGCACATCAGTGACAATAACAACCGTGGCTGGTAATATGCCTGTTGGTGAGCTATCAAGAAGAACAACAACCTGCTGGGTGTGGGAATAAGGCCTGACACATCGTTTTAGCGGGTACAGTTTAAGACAGGGATGCAGATTAAAATACAACAAATGCACCAAAGTGACACAGGATAAGACTGATAGTATAGATGCATCTGAAAGTTCTGTTTAAAGCAGCACATCGCCTTGAAGATGCTGAAAATACACAGCATCTGAATAGCAACAAAAGCTGCCAAAAAAAGAGAAGAAGAATACAAAGGCATGTCAGCCGCATTTCTTCTCTTACAAGAGTGCACAGGCAGATCAGTCTGGCTGGACATAACTACATGACTTTCAACAATACAAACAATCCTTTTCAAAGCCCAAAACTTTTCAGGCTGATGTCCCAAATATATCAAGGTATGCCTTCATATGATATTCTTTTTCACAGCTTCGTAAGTAGGTTTTGCTCTTTGCAAACCTGACCCAGTGGATTTCATTAAACGCCCAGTTTCCTGCTGTAGTGACTCAAATTTAAATGTGAAATATATTCCCCCACACATTTAAGATAAGGGATTATGTGTTATTTAGGTTGCTCTGTTTATTGTAACAATTCTGCAGGATAAGTGGTTGCACAAGAAAATGCTCTCAATACAGGTGACCTAAATATTAAATTATGAAATATGCAAAGCAAGATATTCTAAACAAATGCTTCCAGGAGGAAGGCTCTTTCCCCATTAAAACAATCTGCTGAATTATTCTTGCAATCCACTGAATGTTTCACTTCAGGCATTGTGTCCTGTAGCTTATTTTGTAAACATGAACCTGATTATATCTGTGGTACAATCCTGGTGATTCACACTAAATCAATTCAGCGGAGATAAGATGGAGCAGCTGTGATGAAGTTAATGCAGATGAGGTATTTTGGGCATAAAAGAACCAGCTGATTATGCAGTGGCCCCGGTGCCAGTTCCAAGAAGCCGCTGAACAGCAGAGATACATGAGCTGTGCTCCCACTCGCACAGTGTGTGACGGCATGATGAATGATCGCCAAGGGGGGAGCAGAGGACATGCGGTCAGGGCAGGTCTGACATGAAGGAATCATGGGATATACATGCACAGGCTTTGTACATTGGTCTCTTTTCCATTTTTGTCCTTCTGTCCCTGCGGCTGGGAGCTCAAACATGAGGTCTGTGGAAAGCGGTGGTGGCAGATTTGAGAGCCTCCCTCTAGTGTGACGTTTGACAGGTGGCGACTCACAGCGCATTGTTTTTCTTTTTCTTTCAGAGCTGAGGATTTAACGTTTTAAATCCAGCGGTATTGGGCTTTTCTGGGCACATACACAGAGACACATGCACACTCAAAGAGTCGTATAACACATGGCTATCAGTGACTTAGCTGAGTGTGACAGGATTAACATGACTCTAGTGAAAATTCACACAGCACATGGATATATACACTCTAATCTCTAATGTGAAGGCCAGTGGATCCCACAAAATGAAGCATTCTCAAACCACACACAATCCAAATGCACATGTGGCTGTGTCAAGCGCACACACGCACACACACACTAAATTTATCTAACTGAAACGGTGGGTGAGTTCAAGATGTGCACTAATCAATGTTTCAGTCAGAGGCGATCAGAGCACAAACTTGTACAAACATATCAACTCTAGTGGATTTGGGATGAGAATCAAATCCTTGCGTAATACAATACAATTTTAATTCTTTGTTGTATGTTTTAAAGGTGAGACCAGCATATGTCGGTACATTCACTGGCTGTGCTCTGGTAAACACAGTTTGATCAAGACCCAAACAACAGATCTTATCTGGCTAGTTAAATGGAAATGATTTCCAAGAGCATTTACACTCTTAAAGTTCATAACGTGTTTCCCAAAACAACACTTCGGAGTGTGTGCTTGCATTTGAGGAGGAGGAATTCATTGTACTTCAGATACCTGACTCATTTAACTGTTTATAATCCATGTAATTTATAAATAATAACCACAAATCCAACAGATAAATGCAATATAGAAGCATTTTCCACTTCATGCTAAGCCAAAACACATTTTAATATATATCTTTACTGTATATACAGTAAGCGACCATCAACAATTTATGCAGGCAATGCAAATCTGCAAAATAATATGCATCAATATTTGTTGTCAACTGGAAATTATATTTTAAAGTAGAATAAAATAACCAGTTTACAACTTTCTCTGCATTGGTGCTCCACTGCATACAGGCGCTGTCCACCAACGCTCACCATGACTCCCAAGTGATTTCTTCTTCTTCTACAATAATTTTGTTGTGGTTCATAATATTTGTTCTCACAGTTTTTCACATTGTTTAAGTCTGCATTCTTACATTTCTTACATATTTTTTATAACATTTTTAATGCTGTTGACTGCATGAGTCACACCATTTCCTATCATTGTTACCATTAAATATATAAATATTTTATTTCTTTTTTTTTGTTTGTTTGTTTGCTTGTTTTAATGTTACTGCTCTATCACTTAATCTCCCAGAAGCCACACATTTCTGCTGGAGTGGGCTGAGCTGAGAGGCTTGAAGCGTTTGCTTGGTCAGCCATGTTTTCAGTTTGATGAAAGTCTTAGTGAAAAGAGACAAGGTCATATGGAGGATGCTCTCGCTGACTTAATCAGCAGGGCAAACAAGAATGGGCTGCTGTTGAAATTGAACATTTAAAAAAAAAATGAGGGAAAAATGCTCTGAAGGCTGACATGTCTACAGGCACACAAAGGTGAATTTTCAGCAAATTGCCTCTTCATTCTGTGTATTTTTCTCTGTCTGTGTGTGTTCATCAGCACTAAAGGTAGTTGAACAGTTAAGCGCAGAGCATCTAGAATCACACAGGGAAGTGGAAACATGGGATTTAAGCTGACCTGGAGTGTCGGAACAAAGTAACAGGGAGGGGTCAAAAAAAAGGGGGCAGCAATGTTTGCTTTCATTTTCCTGAGAGGCAGAGTTTCACGACGCAGCAACTCAACAAGTTGACAAAGTCAAGTGATGATGGTAAATCGGACTTGGTGGTTTTAGATAAACACAATTCCACTACTCCTTTAAAATATGTGCAAACATAGTGACTACACTTTCACAATGTATATTTGAGTATACTTTTTGAAAGATTTAATTGTTAAAGAATGTTGTGCTCCAGATGATTACAGAGACTGGAACACTGTTGAACGAGGGTTAGCACATAGTTTCTTATGTGTCTTTATATGTGGAGGTTAATTTACCTACCATTATGATTTTCTTTATATAACAGTGAGATATAACGTAATTAAAAGTAATTGTATCTGCTGCTTATATGATCACATTTCCTCTTTTAATCACTCACACAGTTGCTGTTCTCCCTTTAAAATATGTAATGTGCTCTGAGCTGTGAAGGCACCAGTTTATGATACGACCACCTTTCATGTATATTAGACCATTAAGGACAGTGTTTATATTCGTTCTTTGAAAGTCTGCTTCAACATTTTGAAAACAAACAAAAAACATATGATCATAAAAACAAAATAATTCAAGGACTGTGCTACAAAATTTACAGTACAGTAAATTGCATCAGTCGCATGTGGATAGGAATGTCATTTGAAAAGTGTGTTGAAAAAACAAAACCGTAACAGCTTTCGTTTTTACAGAAGTGCTGGTGATCAGGATCAAAACTGAGGTGGAGGCCTTTAAGGTGGGGCTGACGATGCACAATATTGTCTGTATAATATATATATTATATATATTTTTCCGTATGATCAAAATACAAAAGATGTAAAAATACCAATATGATCTGTGTGTCTTGACATTCCCAAGGCTGAAGGGCTTGACATACTCAAAACATTATATAAACACAGACTGCACATGGTATTAAAGTTTGTATGTTTGTTTTTGTTTTTCTTTTTTACTTAAGGAAATCAATACACAGTCTTTGTTTGCATGCCTTAGCAAAAATCCATGATAGAAATATTCCAGAAAACTGTGGCTTTACAGACATACGTACCCGCTACAGTACTTCTCAATGCCTTTCACTATCTCTCTTTTGTCTTCTTTTCTGTTATCCAAGCACAAAGAGACAAAAGATATGTATGCATGTCCACACACACACACACACACACAGGTACAATGTGCAAACACACACACTGACACACACACACTGTCAGTATGGCTGTGCTTAGTTTGGCAGCGCCTCTGTCACTGTGAAAGACCTCTTGTCTCTGGGCACCAGTGGAAATGACTGCCCTTTCATTAATCTCCCTGTCCACAGTGCAGACCTCCCCTAATTACAGTCACTGTTTACCTTTGCGCTGGCACGCCCATTGAATTATTGATGGCCGCCCTGCCCCAGTCAGTTTAAAGGCCTCGCCAATGGGTACACACCAGCCAATGGACAGATACCTGCCAACACATCCCCCATGTCTCCTGTATGACACTTCACTGAATTATTATGCTAATAGCAATTTGTTTTCCTGACAGTGTGCTGTTGTACAGAGACAGGCATGTCATCAGTGCATGCTTTGTTGTGTACATGTTTGATGATATGATAAATCATCATTTTATTTTATAAATGGATAATCAGGTGACTTCCAAACACTTTTCCAGTGATATACTTCACTGCAGTTCAGAAAACATTTTCGTCAATATCGCTAATTCTTCAAGGTTCATTCCTTCTTTCATGGAATAAACAAATGACCCTTAGAATTATTCAAATCAAAAGGCAACCACTGGCAATCATCCTCACTGTTTATTGCATAAATTGGGCCGCTTCTCAAGCTTAATACAAGTCATATCCAATTTGCGAGACCTGCCTTCAGTGGCCCATTATAACTCTCTAATGGCATGCATATATAAAATCCCCCTATCTCTATTGCAAATAAAAAAGCAAGTGAGACCAAACCCAAATCCATGAATGATTACCCCAACAATAAGCAAATCCGCAGAACTAAAATTCAATTTTCAGCAATCCCACAGTCCTACTGCTAGACGCCATTCAAAGCTCATGAGGATTTGGACTTAAGGCGACTTAGAGGTGATTTATGCAGTAACCCAAATGGCTGTGCTAGGAAGAGAAGAAAGGCCCAGGCCTTCTGAAAGAAAACCTGCCTCAGTGTCATGACTCACTGTAGCTACACTCTGCCTAACAAGGCAGGATACCCACTTGTATCAGATGGCCAGGGACTGTGCTCCACTGGGCGCTTCCAGTTAAAGACCACCTTCTCTCGGTGCTATCTAGAGGGAGAATAAAGATCAATCCTAAATGTCACAACTGTGTGAGGTATCTCTGGCATGGTTGTTTAGAACAGTCCCACTTCAGTTTTCCAATCTATAAGAAGAATCCGATTCTACAGTATAGCCCAGTGGATATAGAATATAATACAAAGTTTTATAATACAACAACTGCTACTTCACACTTATGCACTTCTATTCAGTTATTGTACATTTTACATATAGCCCGCCAATAAATGATGATGTCCTATTATAGATTGAGATAAAACTTCACAAGGAGATATTCACAATCTACCAAGCACACAAAATACATGAAGTTGTTATAACATCTTCACCAGTGGTAAATTCATTAAGTCCATGTGAAAAAACAAAACAAAGCAAACAAACAAACAAACCAAAAAAACAAAAAACTAAAAAAAACCAAAATAAGTGGTAGATAATGAATGATAGATGGAGACTGTGTTCAATAGGCAACAACAACAACAACCTGAGCTCCATCATTAATAGATTTGAACCGACTCTAAGCAGAATCATTAAATTGCATGGAAATCTGCTTATTTGACATAATGTTGTAATTGACACGAAGAAAAAACCTTGGATAGATCCATAGAGTGCAGCACTATGGTGCTCTTTTACAACAGTCGCAACAGTGTTACTATGCTATGACCAGCTTTACAGCCTGAATCCTGCTATGGCTGACAGACATTATTTACCTTCAGAAGGGCAAACAAGTGGGCACTCACCAGTTACTGTAGGACATGACATGAGCTGTTTAGGTCATAAATGTCCCAACCTATGTGTGCTGGAACTGCCTGAACTGTTGTCCATGTGGAGCGAATTTTGCCAGAGGCTCATGTAGATGTATAGAAGCTGTTCTGTATCAACAAGAGCAGACAGATGGACAGACAGAGAAAATTCAGCCTATTCAGTCATTCTTGACAAGCATTCATTTTCATAATGATCGTGTCCATCAGTAGGTGGTTATTTTACAAAGTGGCATGTCTTTCCTCTCCAGCACACTGCTGGTGTGCACATTACAGAATTAGGTTGCAGCTGTTTAAGGGAGCGTTAGGCTTCATGTTTTGTGGGGAATCCAGCATGCATGAAAAACTGTTGTGTTGAATTGATTCACTCGGAATTAGAGCTGAAGGTTTTTGGTGTAGAAAACATACGCTTTATCATTTGAGCTAAAGCCAGAGTGATGAAGTAACACAGTATTTATGCTCACACATTACATACAGCATATAGTATATCCACAGAGCTATACAAGATATCAGTATCCACTCAAATTATCCATTTAATATCCATTTAATTTTATTGTGCTGCTCAGATTTCTCATTATTAACACTCAGTTTTCAAACTGAAAATTTGCAGGAAAATTGAGTGTGCGCAGAATACTCATTATTACCAGAGAATGATTATTATGTCATTCTATGCCCTACATAAAGCAGTGTTTAAAGGGTGCTATGCATTTTATCCAATATTAATACTGGATCTAGGAATGTGAAAGCCTAACTCACACTAGTTAAACATCTACTGTACACTTTGTGTGTGTGTGTGTGTGTCTAGAGAGAAGGAATTTTTGTGTGAAATTAATATTTCAAATGATCTATTAAACAAGGGATGCAGTGGAAAGTAAACAAGAAGAAATGAGAAGAAAATGGAGAGAATGAAACTTATTTACTAGCTCCACAGAAACTCAGTTACACAAAGGCAGCTTGTTACATTACACACATTCATTTTAAAATTCAATTACTTGCTTTTCTCTCATTTCCTCAGCAACACTGGAACAAAGGGAGAACAAAGTGTATTTTTGCTGTTTTCCTTCTTTATCATCACACCTTAATACAAAAGACATCAGATCTCTAATATTGAAAAATTTAATGATATACTATTTTTTGCCCTGTTTTTCATTCTGTACAAACCTGCGCAAAGGAGAAGACTTTCTGGAGAATTCTATCAAAAATACCTTTTATTTCATTTATTAGTTTGTCACTTTTGAATGGATATAGCTGATATCACTTTAAATGCCATAGAGTAATGTTTGGATAA
Source organism: Scatophagus argus (assembly GCF_020382885.2). NCBI lineage: Eukaryota > Metazoa > Chordata > Actinopteri > Scatophagidae > Scatophagus > Scatophagus argus. The sequence continues at coordinate 14,270,825 of NC_058512.1, read as the reverse complement.
ATATTTTTCCACAGCCCTCTACCCTCCTGGAATACTTCAGCTGAAGTGTTAAGATGGGATGTGGTAAACACCCAGTGCTCCTTACTTTCCCTAAGCTGGTATTAGTTTGCACATGTGGAGTAGGCAAGCCCAGGCTGATGATCTTTTATATCAGCCACATGGTGAGGTGAGAGGGTGAATCATAATTAGACAGCAAATAAAAAAGGCTTGTCAAGTGGCATTGAAGTGTCTCTTCCAGAATGGGAATGGCCATATCACCGAGGGGATCATGATGGATGTGGTGTCAGGATAGTAACTGTATCTCTATGGTAGACTAGAGAATACAACAGACAAAATGGTGTTTTGTTCAAGTGATCCATCCTGTCCAGTTAAAAAGCTTTCAAGCTAAAGCAAAGGAAATATCACTTTTATTTACACAAGAGATTAAATTGATTCCCACCGTGGTTTTTGTTTAAGACCAACATTCTAAAACATGCACTGCTTGAACTGCAAACTTCAAATTTTTGTGCCTTATAAAATGATGAGAGCCATTTCAGATATCAGAGAGCAGTGAAGTGGAAAGATAATAATGAGAGTGTGACGCAGTGTGTTTCTCAAGTAGCCTTAAAGTGTTTCAGAATGTCAATCATCATCGAGTCGCTGAGGGGCTTCAAGAGGCCACGTCAAGATGCTTACAGCATGGATGGTTTAATACTTCAGCTACCATAATGAATTCTGTATGTTATGTGTTTGATGTTTTCATATGCATTGTATACAGCTACACACTTTCTAATGAACCCCACTCAGTGACATCCTTCTTTAAGTGATAATTCTTACCTTTCTGCAAAAAAGCATGTTAAATTAATTAATGATAGTTCCATAATAACTGTTAGCATTTATATAAGAGCACTGATGCACTCTTTTATGTTTGTAGAAAAAAATACCTAATAAAATGGTGAAAAAATTAATGAAAAGTGACATAAAAAAAAAATAAAGTTATAAAACAATAATTTAAAGGATGGATACAAGGTGAATACACCACAACACTTTCTTAAAATTTATGTCCAAGAAGTAAATTACTGAAACATTTTATTTTCTATGACATTATTGTAGCCAGAGTTTGAAGATCTTGTTTACTACATACAGTGCATCTGGAAAGTATCCACACCGCTTCACTTTTTCCACATTTTGTTATGCTTTAGTCTCACCCCCCCCTCTCCAAAAAAAATAAAAATAAATTTACACACAAAATCTCATAATGACAAAATGAAACAAGTTTACTTGAAGTTTTTTAGCAAATGTATTAAAAATGAAGAACAAAACTGTAACATGTACGTAAGTATTCACACTCTTTGCCATGACACTCACAATTGAGCTCAGGTGCATCCTGTTCCCACTGATCATCCTTCAGAGGTTTCTACAACTTGAGTTGAGTCCACCTGTGGTAAGTTCAGTTGATTGGGCATGATTTGGAAAGGCACACACAAGTCTATATAAGCCCTCACATTTGGCAGCGCGTGTCACAACACAAACCAAGCTATGAAGTCAAGGGAATTGTCTGTAGACCTCTGAGACACGATTGTGTCGAGGCACAGATATGGGGAAGGGTATAGAAAGATTTCTGCTGCATTAAAGGTCCCAAAGAGCACACTGGGCTCCATAAACCATAAGTGGAAGATGTTTGAAACCACCAGGACTCTTCCTAAAGCTTCCTAAAACTAAACTGAGTGATCGGGGTAGAAGGGCTTTAATCAGGGAGGTGACCAAGAACCCAATGGTCATTCTGACAGCTCCAGAGATTAAAGAAAAATAAATGTGCCAAGCTTGTAGGATCATACTCAAAAAGACTTGAGGCTGCAATTGCTGCCAAAGGAGCTTCAACAAGTATTACAGGGTGTAAATACTTGTGTAAATACTGACTCTTGTGGGTTTGATTCCAAAAGTACATATTCCTCCATTAGTGGCAAAATATACCGTAACCCTAACCCTAACCCTTGATGCCTGTGCCAGTGCACCATAAGACCGACTCTGGTTTTAAACAAAAACCAATATTCCCTTTACCTAACCCAATTCATGACATACACCAGCCGTGGTTGAATGAGAAAAGTCTTGCATTTAATCCAAACAAGCACAACTACCACCTAAGTTAAAACTTTTCTATCCTCACAAACTAGAGGGCTGCCTCTAGAAATGACTGACCAGGTTGTGTCATTTGACTGCATTGTGAGTGAGAACAAGCTTTGCAGTTTCATCTTTTATTAAGACCCTCCTGCTCTGTCAAGTTCATATATTTGTCTTCAAACCCATGACAGTGTTTTACAGTGATTTTGACTTGAGGAAATAGAGGAGGCCATGTTTAAATCATAGCTCGCCTTTATAGGAACCCGTAGGAACCTGGCAAGATCCAACATGGACAAGATTGTATTTAAAGTCTTTTTTCACCCCGGTTTCATTTATTTAGCACTCTTCACGCTTTGTTTTCAAATTTGTCATCTGATGATAATGAAGAAGCAACAAGCAGCTGTCAAAAGCTGAGGGGGGGTATGCAGAGCACTTCCCATGACCCTGGCAACCTGACTCTACTGCACAGAATCTGTTTATAAATTCCATTGAAAAAATTATCAGATACCATATTTTTTAATATTCTGGTTACTCTTTCAACAGGTGTATGATACAAAAACAGAAGGAGAGAGAGCACAAGAGAGAGACAGCTGCCCGCCTGCTCTAGTTTTTGTGACTATAAAGTTTTGTTTTGCAATGAAATCAGTTTCATTATTCATCATAAAAATGTTATTGTGACTTTCATCACTGAACTAGGGAAATACAGGGGGGAAAAAAAACCATGAACTCATTATGGAAAGCACCATATTTCTCCTCATAAGGGACTGAGCAGTACCACTTTTACAATGCAGCACCTAAGGGATTTATAGATATATCGACTTAAAGGGATGATTTAGTGTTGGAGAGACTCAAAAGACAAATATGTTTTAGACAAAGATATATTATAGATTATATCATATTATATTAATAACAAAAATGGTCAAAATCAAAGAAGCAGAGTCCCAGACTTGTAGTCCCTAGATATAGAGCGTTCTAAGATTGCTAAGTTCTGCATTTCCTGAACTCAGTTTTACTTTAGCCCCCCTGTACCTTGTAAATACTCATTACTTTCAAACTCAATGCCTCTGGGCTTTGAAGTCTTTGAGGCCAAGCCAAGATAATTGATGAAATTGTCACAGTTTTTTTTTTTTTTTCCCTCAGACTTGCCAAAGCTCCTGTAGGACAATATATGACACTTTGTATGCTTCTGCAAGCAAAGTAGTACTCCCAGTGACTAGTAAACTAATCTTCATGTATGAAATTGGTGGAAATTGGTGGAATTGCCATTTAAAATCACACCAATAGTGGTTTCAGAAAAGGCCAAGCCATAAGTTTAAAAGAAAAGAAAAGATGCCTATAGCAGTCTAAGATGCACCATGCCACACAATTGCAATGTCTCAGTTTGATTCTGGTTATTTGGGACCTTTGTTGCATGTCCAGCCAGAGTTTTCAATCTATATTAACTGTGAACTTTCAAATAAAGGCAAAATACCACCAATATAACACCAAAACAGGAAAAAAAAAGAAAGAAATCTTGTTAAAGTTAAATGAAATGCTTGGTGTTGTTCTGTTCCTGCTGCATTACTTTTGAGACGGAAACAGTCTCAACAGTTGTAGCCATCCGTGAAAGAGACGAAATTTAAGCCTCAATGACCTTTTCCAGATTATTTTGGGTGAAAAATGGTCCAGGAATATTCCACAGCTGAAAGTAACAGCATGGGGCAAACCAAAACAACCAAACTTCAAAGCTGAAATTGCTGTCAAAATTTACACCTACATTAATTGCTATTGGCTTTACTTTGGCAGACAGAAATTTGAGCTGAATCAATTAAATGGAGTGAATGCTGCAAAAAAACTATTTTTGATTTGGTCTCCTGTAGCTGTGGAAAAATCTTTGACGACCAATACTTTTTACCTGAGGTGAAGTTTCTCAGAGTTGTGTGCTGGCTGGAGCCTTGAGGTTTTATAGGCACACATAATCTTGTTGTCAGCATAATAATGAAAATTTATATTAAGTTAGTGAAAGTCCAAGTGGAACCAGGTACACTGAGAGTAGGAATAAGAGTTGAACTTTTTAAGGACCCAAACTGTAGTGTAATGACACCCATAGATAGCAACGGTGACACAGATAATGGTGAAACCGAATTTGTGCATAATTCCATCTTAAAAATTCCTTAATCCTTTAAGGTGAGCAGTCTGTACCTCATAGTGCCACTGCTATGGAAAATGGAATGATATGTAACAATTGTAAGGAAAAACAAGATATCCATCAGAAAATCAACCTTTAACAGATACATGACTGTCTGCTGCATTGTTCTGGATTGTCATCATGACAAGTCAGCTAAAATATAGTAAGGATAAGTCAAGGAAGAGGAGTTTGGCTAACAGCAGTTGTGTTTCAAAGACAAAAGCTGGCATATCAAGTTTATGTAACAATGAGCTGAAAAACTAACAATCATACCAACATTGTACCAGGTCTTTTGTATTTTATCTTTGTTTTGTCTGCAATCCTTTGATCAAAAGGTGTACACAAACAGAACAATACAGTATATTAATTACCATTCCCACCAAGGTCTCAATGTTTGTCACTATTTCTCTCAAAACAAACTGAAGAACACCTCTAACTGGCTCGAAGAAAGGTGAAGAAATCTTTCATCTACAAATAGTTTGGTTTCATTTGATCTTATTGTTAGTACAAATGGTGGAGATTGAGTGTGAACAATGTAGGTTACAATTTATTAAAAGAAAGAGACTACTGATAAAATATAACCACCACCTTACTGCTTTGATTTGTTAAGTATAACAGATATGTTTACAAGGTTTCGTTTTAAAAAAAAACAAAAAACAAGCAAACAAGAAAACAAAAACCTCTCACAAAGTAATATTTAATCAAATACACCCAATACCAGCTGTGCAGTCTGTGCTCCCAAGAAAAAAAATCTGCATTTGCTGTTTAAGTAAGTTTGAAAAAACAGCAAATGCTTACAATTAAGTGGAAAAATTCCTCTAGTGTCTATAGGTTTATATTGTTTATATTAACATGGTGTTGTAACCTCAACATTTTCTTAAATCCAAACCAAACCGTTTCGGATCAGAGAGCAGTTTTAGAGTTGTTTCGGAAGGCTTTGACAGATATATTTTACAATTAATTACACAGAAACCAACAAAACCGCAATGCAGTAAGGTTGTAAATGCACCAACAAAGATCATGCCATCATTTGCATTGGATCAAGAATTTATGTTGCAAATATGCAAGTAGGATGTTGCACGTGTCTCTAAAACACACCACACCTGGTGTTTCTCTGCACTTTGTATCAGGTTTAGTATATTGTGCAAAGAGTGTAGATCTGATCCACACGCTGACAAATTAGTCTCACCTGCGGCTCGTTGACAAGCCAACTTTGACCGCTACCCCAAACTCTCACCCCAGTTTCACACCTCTACACTGTTTTATCACCATGGCAGCTGATCTGCTTTTCCTCAGATACTAATTATAATGCCTGGCATTAAAGACAGGGAGATATGTTTGACAAAAAAACAAAATAAAACACTGAAGTACTCCTTTAAGATATTAAAGTACAATGAGCACTTAAAAAGGAGAGAAAGACAGCAGACGATGGCTCTTCAAAATAAGCTCGAGAAATAAGCCGCTCTCACATCTTTAATCTCCTTCTGACATTTCTGCAATAAGTAACTCGTAATACTGGATGACACTTGAAGTTTATCAGCCTTGCGTTTGTGTGCAGCTTTTCAACATTCCCTTATAACAGCCAAAGAGTTGTAATCTGGCTAAGGTAATGGTATGGTTCTTGAATTTTTTTTTTCTTTGCCATTATTTTGATTCCCGAAGAGGAGCATCAAATAAATAAATGACAAACTTCTCGGCACTACAAGGAAGCAGTGGAGTTGATTTGGAAATTGAACAATTTAGAGCAGGAGCAGACAGACAGACTGAAGAGGAAAGCTGCGGCAGGCAGTGGCAAGTATAATAATAACAATAATACTAATAAAACTCAATAGGATTTTGATATCAGAGATGTGACCACTCAACAGACTGCGGGGATAGATGTTAAAAGTCCCCTGCTTTTAAAATATTATCAGATTTATACATAATCAAAGCCCACAGTTCAAAGAAATCATGAATTATTTTATGATGTATCTTTGGGTGTTTATCTCCCACAATAAACAGCAGAGGAATATTACCATCAATAAGGACACCCACTGACTCAAATCAAGAGTAAATATGAAAATATTTGGTGAAGCATCTTAAAGTAGTTTTGTTGACAGCTGCTGCTCCACTACCATAAAATTGCAGACAGTGGTTGGTGCAAATAATTCTGTCAGATTTTAAAGTGGAGGATTTGATTGATGAGTCTCCCTGAAAGCAAAATGACGACTATGACGACTGTGTGACCATTTATTGAATTCAACTATTTTTTGCTTAATAATATATGTTACAGTATTTAAAGTTCTGTTTTTATATGTTCTTACATAAAACATGTACCAGGTACCGACCATTTTATAAAATTATGCTGCAGTGGGTTTTCTACTGTGCCAGATGCTACTGTTTTGCATTAACATCTACTGTTTTATCGGAAATCATCAACAGCATGTAAGTGATTTGTTCTCTAATTACAATAAAACACGGGCACTGCAGCTTATTTTGAGTAAATTCTACTTTTCATTTGCCATGAAAACTCATTATTTGGCACCAATTTTGTATTAATTTACAGTTGAAAATAGTCCCCAACAATGTCACTCTTTACTTCTCTTTTAGTACTTTAATGTCAGAAGCTTTAGTGCCCAACTGTTGTGGGAAATTACTAAGCCTTTTGCAAACATGAAACTGTGTACTGTATCTGTGACCCACTTATGAATATTTACATCTTCAGTAGAGCTGCATACCAACCGGCATGAAGATGATTGCCACAGAGTTGGCACAGGCATTAGAAAGTAAGGCGAAACAGAATAACAAATAATTGACTTTGAATGAATGAATTAATGAAAACCAGTGGCTGTCTCGATTAGTTAAACAAAACAGGAAACTTAGCATATATAGCATTAAAGGCAAAATGGGACACTGCTAATTGTGGTCTACATGTAAATAGTTGGTGATTATCCCTCACTACCAGATTTACAGATCTCACCAATGTCACAAACTCAATATTTTCTGTCTCCATCATATATTTGTATTGGCCCCTTGCCTATATTATCTGAGCATCACAAGTCTCCAGGCTGTGGAAACTGGTTCGAGCTGTGCACCTCTGCCCTCCAGTCCATCCCTTGGCACAGGCACAAGCAAGTCTGTGGTAATTTAATGCTTGCCGCCCAGGCCCTATGATCCTGCGGGAGTGCCTGTGCCCCTGTAAGTGAGGCTGAACGCTTTATCCCGTGGCATTAGTCGTCCATGTTTGAGTTAATACCCTAGAGTAGAGCTTCTATCCAGAGGCATTAGTGTCTGACACTCTACAGCTCAGAATGGGGGAGGCTCTCACATCTTGCACCAACACTCCCCCCAACTCCTCTGTGTCTCTTTCATCCTTGCACTTAGGATTTTGATCAGAGTTGGCAAACTTAGCTCACACAGGTACCTTTCACAGATGAAACACGCATGATGAAGTTGCTTGCATTCAGATGTGCTGCTGCTTACCTCTGAGTTGGGAAAGAACGTCAGAGATATTCTAATAATGCATCTCTGTGGTGCCTGCCGTTTGCGTTGTCAAACGTTTTCATCAGAGATCTATAGAGAAGGGAGTTGTGCATACTCTACGTGTCATTTTAAAAATAACTTGACCCCAACTTGTTTATGTGTATTTGATCTTGTTAATTGTATTTTTCCTTGCAACACCAAGATTCTTCTGGTAAGCTGAAGCTTTCTTTTTTTCTTTTTTTGCTATAAAAATGTCTATTGAAACATCTGTCAGATTATGAAAAGAGTTGCATGTTAACTATATTTAACAACTTAGACCTAATGTTAACATGTGAATGATTTAAAATCCTAGAGCATTAGGATTTTTATAATCCACAACATTTACATGTACGCACAGTGCACGCCTGTTTCTCTACTGTCACTGATGCTGTTTTAACACCCTCGCCCACTACTACCAACACACATACTGGTGTAGCCCCTTAGTACACACTCATATGCTTTGAAGCCCCTTCCACATACACACAGAGATTTTAATGCCATGTTCAAAGATTAAAACTGTTGGTGTCATTATGGTAATGAAAGCTAAACAATGTCTCCTGTCATTTAAAGCAATTAGAGTAAAAAATCCCTCTACTTTAATCAATTTATTTTGCATTTCTGCGGAGCATTCCTCAACTAATTATTTTATCTCCATTTAATTTATTCCAACCTTCTGGATTGTGAGGCAAATTATTTCTATACATGGCTGTAATGAAGGGATTTTTGTTGAGGTATATACTGTATAAACAAAAGATATCATTACGATATAACCGTGCAAAAATCTGATTTGTGAGGGATTCAGTCTGAAGCCAGTGGAGGGTGTTTATTTTCCTTTCTGCCACCAACAAGGCTGATGGCATTAATGTGTGCAGATAAACTCCCTGACCTGTCACTTCATGTTATCACAGTTATAGTCTGTGCTCCACATTCACAACCTGTCTCCTTATTCTCATGATAACCTCAGGGCTGACAAAAACGTTTGCAGTTTGGTATTTTCACTTCATGGAAGGTGAACTATCCACAAAGTCATTCATGTCAAACAGATTATATTTTTTTTTCCCACAAACTATGGGCCAGTTTTACCAAAATTAGTAATAATTGTGGTGTGTGTGTGTTTGTTGGGGGGTGTGTGCATGTGTGTAGCCAGTGTACCATTAAAATAACTTTGAAGCTGTTAAATAGTAAAACAATGTTGTTTTAAAGGTGCTTGATGTATGGGGGCTTTGGGGATTGTCGATTTAGTTGCTGACTGCCCAATAAAATTAATAAACCTCAAAGACAAAGAAAAAGCCCATAAAACAAGTTGATGTTCCTGATAAATGAAGACATATACAATGAGAACGTCTGTCCCCTAAAATCCTCATAATTTATATGTACAATGATAAGGGTTTTGGTTGCTGTAATCATTCCTGCTTCCCATACTGGTCCTGAAGACATGAATCTTTAATGTACGTCCTGTGTAAGAGATGGGGGTCAAAATAAACTTTCCTCTTTCTGTGCAAAAATGGATTCTGAAGTTCTTCTAAAAGTACAGTCTTGTTACTATGAAATTTCCACTTGTCTCCTGGGATTGCACAATGTTTCTTCGTGGAGCTGCAGAGAAAAGATAGAAACTCACCAAAAAAAAAAAAAAAAGGAATTTCGTCCTGTTGATTTTGACCTCCATCTCTTCTGTTGGAGTCACACTGGGAATTGATCTCAGGGCCAGTGTAAAGAGGGAGAGATTTGATTGCGGTCACTGGAAATGCAGAGGCATATGAGAGTTTTAAGGCCACAGGGAAAAAAAAAACCAAAACATTTTCATTATCATACTGGTGATGGAGAGCTACATTAATTACAAAAAAATATTCTTTGTAACTGGCTTTTCTCACTGATTTGAAGTGGACAGGAGCCACACACAGTCCCGATGAAGTGGAATAGTCAAGGTTTTTATGTATTAAACTTTTTCATTACACTAATGTGTCTTTTCTGAAAACTTTGATTTTCGCTTATTTATTTGTATAGATATGCTTAGAATTTGAGACCATTTTTAAGGGCTTTAAGGTAAACTTGAAAAGTCTGAACCTAAACCTATACAACTAATGTTTTGCCTTTAGAAACATGAACCCATACAGAACAACAGCCCCATGACCCGTAGGTACCTTTTTTTTAAAAAAAAAGAAAATACTGACTTCAGCTCAGGTTATTCAGTACCTTTATTATCCCAAGGACAGAAATTTAAGTTGTCATCAAGGCTATAAAACATGCAGCACAAAACAAAATCATGAAGAAATAACACCTTACACCTACACAGCAGGTCGCTTGCTGACTTACTACTCAACTCTTATGAACATTTTAAGTTTTAAAGCTGAAATCCTGAGAAGAGAAACTCAAGAGACCTTAACCTGGTAAAAACACTGAGAACAACTTCTATTTAAATACAGTGCTGCACGGCCAAGACAGCTCAGTGTCTTGCAACGTCTGAAAACACACGCAAGTAAATATGTTCATCAATTTTACAACATATGCACAGTATTGCAGGATGCAAATACACACTATGCACCCGATGCAGTTACACAAAAGCACAACTGAACTGTTTTAACACTAAGAAGTGCTGAATGCAGCTTTGACATGTTTCCTCAGTCTGAGTCTCATTATCGTTCTATTATGTTTATGTTATGGACTTCTGACTTCTACTACTCTGCTCTGCACATGAGCTGGATGAAAAAGTGGTATTTTATGACTATGATTTGTCAGGTAATTTAGTGTTCATGGCAGATATTAACCTGTACTGTCCTGCCACCAGTGTTGGCAGACAGAATGTTGCCTGCACGATAGTCACACAGGTTACATCAGAAATATCCAGAGGTATAGACTACAACAATGAAAAATTAACCTAGTTTTGATGGTTAAAAAATTATCTTTTACCGATATTTTGCACCTCCACTGATGGAGGAGAGGTTGACCAGTACTGGGGTGTTGGTGTGGATGACTCTTGATATTGCATTTCGCCATCTTGCAGAAGCCCGCTGTAGCTTAGCAAGGACAAATTATGGTCTAACTCCTACACAGGCTGTTCACTGTAATGACCACTCTGAAAGCTGAAAAATAACCAACTCATAAAGCACAGTGGAAATATTAACCTGGGCTGGTATTTGACATCTCAAATCTCAAAGTGTGTGTTGCACAAGAAGTAGCTTTCAAAGACTGCTTTCTGTGAGATTTTAGGAGGAGCCACTCTGCTGAAGGTTGCATACTGTCATCTTGATAATCATGAAGTGCCACATTAATGCTAATGTGAAAATAGGTTTGAACACTTGAGAATCTGAGGGATCACAAGAGCCCTTTGAAGTGAATATAGTAAGATTTTGTAATGGACAGTGAGAACGTACCTTTGTTGCCCTCACAAGTGTAACGCTGACCTCACAGATACGCAGAGAAGGCACTACATAAAAGATGACTGCAATAAATGAAAAGAAGAGGGGGTGAGACTGCAGATGACAAGCTTGATTTTTCAAATGCAAATCAGAAAAAGACAAAACAGACTTTATTTTGATTGTGAAAGTTGCAGCCTGTCTCAGCCTGTCCATCTCGTGACCCACCTGTGAGGGCACACAGGGTAAAGATGTGAATATCATGGAAACTGACCTTGGCAGACAGCAGTTGCCCGAGCAACTGTAGACGATGTTGCTCCCTTGTAAAGGTTTGATGTTAACTGTGTTTTTCTAGCACAGGGTGAATCACCTCTACCAAGACATCAGTGAAAAACCTTGAGCTTGATAGACAGAGGATTTACAGAGAACAAGTGCACATTGAAGTCTCTCATACTCCTTGTAGCTTATGTAATGTATGGTGTGTGCTAATTAGAATCTGCTCTGATCACCGAGATTCAGTTCATTACCCATTTATGTGTCCGATTAAGATCTTAATGACTTAAATTTTACATTTTAAAGCAGTCCAGTGTTTTACCTTGATGGTTACATTGTTCGTCTATAGTTTCAATCCTACCTACCCAGTTCTAACAATGACCTGAACTAAAGCTATTTTGAAATGCCACTAAATAGTTTATTGTAGCTTTTAAACTAACTGCTCAGTGAAATGTACTTTTCAGAGGTCATATACTGTACTTATCTTTCTTTTGAGTAAAAAAGAAGAATAAAAAGCACAGCAGTCTGTTTGATTGACTCACTTGAAACTGAGTAATGTTCTTTTTGATATCATCCCCAATTATACAAGTATACAAGTCTACATAAAGTGGCACAATACAACAACACCACATCCAAATCCATAAATTAGCAGGTTAAGCTTTACTTACAGAAAGTCTCATTGAGAACAAGATCTTTTGACAAGAGTCATGAGAAGAAATTACATGTACGCTAGAAGAAAGATGACTCAGTCACATAATTATCATTCTGTCCCTCTCTCTCTCTCTTTCTCACACACACACACACACACACACACACACACACACACACACAAATTATTTCAACTCTGCATTGGTAAGCTTTTCTCCATAACGCCGTGATTTATGAATAAAGACTTTTGTAGACACTACTTCTATCTCGCAATTGCCTGTCTTTAAATAGTAAATTGTGATTATTATTGACACAAATTTATCAGACGCTGCTGACATCCGGTAACTGCTACATTTAAACAAAGCTGCGAAAACATTAATGTGAAGTTGACAGGTTTTTTTTTTTTCATTGAAACATATAAAGTTTTAGTCAACTGCACCAACAAGAAGAATTTTGTTTGTTTTTGGTTTTTTTTGTTGTTGTTGTTGTTGGTGTGTGCTTTCTTTTTACTTTACGTTTTTGAGACAATTAAATATTGAGAGATATCAGTTCACACTTTAATTGGATGTAAAATCTTATATGTATATTGTGTATGTGTATATGTATATGTATGTATTGTATATGTGTATGTTGGTGAAAGGGGGAACAGATGTTAAAACTTAAATTTTTACCGCTCAGAAGGTCAAAATAAACTTCCTTACTTGTAATTAGGGAGGCAGATTAATTAGAGTAAATTTACAGTACATTTTCAATACAACACTTGTTATTCAGAGTCTGAAACAAAGGATAACTATTTTCAGCTAGACTGTATAATTGGACACTGGGGCTCTGATAAATTATATTATTTGTTCTTGTTCTCACATATTTTACATGCCACAGGCTGTAAGGATTGCAGTACACAAGTCCACATTTGTCTTTATTCTCCAGAACCTGAAAGACAACTCACTGGACAAAATTTCAAATGAGCTCTTGGAAAAGTTTCGAGCAGTGCAACAGAGTTCAGACTAAAAAAGTGGCATCACTCACAGCTGGCGAGGGAGCAAATCCATACTCGGATGCTTTTCAGCAGAACCGACTCACTGCAAGTAATTTCAACCTGGTGCTCAAAGTAGCAGGCAGGGCAGTTTCACCAATGTCTGTGCTGAATGACTGCTGAATGATTTATCAAGTTGCAAGTGGCAGTTCAGTGGGGCATCGCACACGAGCAGAATGCAAAAAGGAGACCTCAAGGTTCATAGAAGACTGAGGCTGAAGCCCCCTGGGATGTTTCGGAGCAGCACCTGAAGGTTTGACAGGGGACAATGGAAAGCTGCAGGTGGAAACTACCTACAGCATGACAGAATAGGGTAAAAGAGCTGCCAAGTACAAGGATGCCTAAGCCTCACAGACAGGCAGATTTGTTCGTTTTGCCTCGGTCAATTTAATTCCTCTCACAGACAGAGTAAACAGCATTTCCACATTTACAAAACACAACCTAGAGGCTACTCTTTTTAATTATTTTCACATTAAGCTGCACTTTACTCAAATACCGTGTGCAAGATTTAGTAATGAATTCAAACAATTATATCTTCATTCAGCAACACACATAGTAAATAATCTCACAGAGCTCGCTGTCGTCCTGTGAATATGAACAATATCTAGTGTTATCCACCAGATTAAAATAAACTGTAGTTGGAAATTCAGCTGTACTTGTTGCTGTACTGCAGGAATACAAAAAATATAATCAAAGTCAAATTCAAACAGTCTTGAAGTTGATGCTTAATGGATCATGAGGCAGCACTTCTATCATATGCTTTGTTTTTTGGGGGGGGCAGCCGTGGCCTAGAGGTTGGAGAAGCGGCTTGTGATCGGAGGGTCACCGGTTCGATTCCCCCACCCGACGGGCAGGAAAAATTTGGGTGTGGTGGAGTGATAATATCCCCACCCCCCATTAGCCAGCTGATGTGCCCTTGAGCAAGGCACTTAACCCCCCAATATGCTCCCTGGGCGCTTGACGCTGCCCACTGCTCCTGTGTATGTTTCACTGCATGTAATTTGCCGGGTGTCAAATTCAGTATGTGTATGTGAAAAATATATATACTACCAATAAAGTTGATTCTTCTTCTAAATTACAAGCAGTCTCACTTCTTTTGGTAATGTTTTAACGCGCCATGGTGATGAGTTATATGTTTAAAGCATTTTATATCCAGTGCTGGTGTTCAGAGAGCTGCAAAACCCAGAGGGCTTATCATGTGGCTCTTCTCATTAAAAAATACACTTCATCTTGCATATGCAATATCTACTAACAGAGCAAAGCAACATGGAGCAACCGAAACAACCCCCAGTCATCAACCAATTGGCAATTATCCACATTTTCATTCAATTAAAATTCATCATTGTGTGTATTAAAGGCAATACAGAGATTATTATCATCTGTTTTGCTTTTTTTTTTCCCTTTAAAAAAATGGTCCTGCATTTCAAAATGGAACCAATTTAGTTGAACTACTCCAATGCTCACCTTATGAATTTATTCAAAACTCAAACCAGATTTACATTATCCACTGAGTTCAACAAAAGACACATCAGGAAGAAAGGGAAAGGCACAAAAAATATGTTAATCACGTTGAGCTGCTGGGCATTAAAGCTATATGCAAATTCAACAAATGAAAAAACTTTGGACTTTTCGGACTTTTGAACCTTTCAGCACCATGAAACACAATGAGCTACTGGGCTAACACAGCAGTACAAGATTTAAATGTTTCAGCACCATGGACCGAGAGACAGTTAACCACTGGGTTAACATCAGAAGACGGGCCTTAAATGTTTCAGCATCACAGTGTCGCAAAGGGAGAATGGTGTCGGGTCTTGTAATAGTTTGATATTTTATTGGCAATGGCATTATAAAATTATAGTTTAGATTAAGTTTAAAATTGTATCATTTCTAGTAAATTTGGCTAAATATGTCAATTCCTTGTACACTAACAGAAAGGTAAATATACTACAACAAAGATGAGTATAAAGTGTACACAATTAGTATCTAGTATGGAATCAGGACACTGTATGACTGGCTTGAATGTTTTTGCAGAGATTCCGAGATATAAAGACAGACTGTGTTTGAATGTTTCAGGACCGTAGAGAGACGCTATGTCCCAGTTCAGCTGCTGGATTCTCCAAAGTCTGCATTTCTAGACCAAATATGTCCTAAAAAGTCCAGTCTGTCCCATTTTTAAAGGCTGCTTCAAATGTGCCTGAGAGATCCACCCTCCTGTTGTTAGAAGTTGGAGAATGCTACAGGTGTTTGCGGTTAATCACTGGTTTAATTAAGGTAACAAGTTGGTGACAAAGCCACTGTCATGAAAAGTGACATAAAATAAAACTTGGGTTGGCATGCTTTACTGGGGGGAAAAAATGAAATAAAAGCAGTCTTTTGAGAGGCTCATTTTGAAATAAAAATTAAATAAATTAACATTCTTTAATGAGTTTTAATAAACTCTTTAATCATTTCCTAAAATCTTCTTTCATTAATATGTTTGAAACAACTGATTATGTTTAATGTTTTTTTTATTTACCAAATATTTTGGGTTTCTATGATTGCAGTTACACTGACTGGCAGATGACTGGTGCGTAATACTCAAGTGAAACCTATTCAAGTCAATTTGAGATCAAAAACTTGAAAATCATTCACGAGTCAACAAGGAGTGCCCCACAGCAACATTCGTTCAGCCTCTTTGAGTTTTGACTGTCCACTTTGAGAAGGAGACACGCAATTTAACTTGACCTACTGTTCCTCCGAGGGCCGTGTCCTGCAGAATCCAGAATCCAGCCCCTGAAGTGGGACACAAGCTTTGACTGAAGTTATTCTGTTACACAGTGTCTACATCAAGAACTCAGAGGTTATATTTTATACTGCTGTCATTTCACACCTATTGAAAAAACTAGGAATAGCTTTTGCCAGCCTCCATGTTACTTCAGATGGCTGCAAAGTAACAGTGAGTGCTCTGTGCTCATAACTTCAAGTTCCTGTCTCACAGCAGTAACCAGCAGAGTTCATAATTAATGCAACATAAAAAACACAAGTTGAATCCCCCAGAAACTCAAGCCTCTGGGGAAAGCACTCCAAGGGCAACCAACTCCTGACTGCTGTGCAAACAGAGACACTCCCTCCAGGGAGCCCCCAGCTCGCACAGTGAGCCTGAAAGTGCACAGAAGTCCTGCAGAGAAGGAAAGAGGAGGAAATTGCTATTACGATCACTAGAACACAAATTATGGAGCGCTGCATGGAAAAAGAAGCATTGCATTCATACCACAACAAATAAAGTGTTTCCCCAAAGTTGTCTGGCATCCATAATGACAACAATTAGAAAATATATGTGAACAAATGCATAAGATAAGTAGGATACACAAATGCTTCCTATCATTACATAATTCTTTATCAATCTCACACATATAGCAGAAATAGGGAACTTGAGATATTCAGGAGCTCTTTTTCTGCTTGTCTCACAAAGGCACATTTAATAATTTCTCATTTTTTTTGCTCTCATAACTCTTTTTCTTGTTATATATGGCTGACACCACAAGCTACTTGTTTGCGGATGTTCTCTGCCATTTCATGCTGGGCAGGCAGTGTAGCAGGACAGGCGCTGTCAGATTGTCTGAGCTTGTTTGTAAGAAACAGCTGTCTGCAGTTTTACATGAGGAGGTTGGTGGGAGCCTCTGGGAGGCAACCATACAGTAAATACAGACTGGTGGAGCAAAACAACAAGCTAAAAACAGCTAAAAGCTCCGAAGAGCTGCAGAAGGTGTTGGGTTCTCAGAGTGTTCTGCACTGTGACTGACCCTTTCAGCTAACACAGGCAGATAAATTGAAAATAATATATCACTTTTTAAGCAGGTAGTTGTGCTACAAATCACCACATTTGTTGCACAAACATCATTAAAGGAGGTGTAAATTGAATTACACTGGTATCATCCTACTGAAGTGCAATCATTTTTAACTAACATTTTTTTCCAGTTACAAACGTGACCCAGTTTTTCTCACTACTTACCTTCCTGTCTGTTGTGCCAGAAAGGCACACAAGAGCCGCCTAAAGGTGATTTGCACCCACCCATGGGCTTTACAAAAGAAGGTGGTACTTGCCTTACAATAACAAGGATTGCCCTCATTCCAGTATAAGGACTCAGGAGGCAGGAGGAAGAGGATATTATCCGCTACAATCATTTGGTAATTGGAACATTAACAGTGCTGTGGTATTTCAGTGAAGCCAACCTCACCTGCACACTTCCACGCCATCCATAGAGAGCCACATGTGAGCAGAGCATAACTGTACCTGCTGCAACACAAGGAAACAGCCGTATGTAGACTAGAATGAAAAGTCATCATTAGCTCCTAGAAGGACGCTGCCATGCAACATTGCAAACAAGCATCAATAATCCTGATCTTGAAAAAAAAAAATACTTACTATATTGCATTTATGGACTGAGGGAAACAAGCCCGCAGTAAGTAGTCACCAACAACAAGAGCTTTTGATTCAAGGGCAGCAGATCTACTCAAGAACATATAATGTTAGTGTTATATGAGTCCTCATATTCCATCCACCGGAATGGCAAGTGTGACACATATCTGCACAGTCATACATACTATCAAATATATTTGGATTGCCAGTTTTGAAAACTTAAGTTATCAGCCAACACATAATTTAGGTGTATTTTCTAAAGATTCTGATTTATACAGCCAAGAAAATGCTATGCATAAATCCTGAGTGATTCTCCGAGACACCACAGGTGTGTGTCCTTTGTGCTGAGAGAGCAATGTCTTCCTAGAATTAGACCTGACAGGGTTATTTCATTTGGGTTCTGTGGGTGGACCAATAAAGAGGGAACAGGATGAAATTAATAGAGGAGATTCTCTCTCCCAGATATGTCTGAGAGAGTTTTCATTAGCAAAGGAGAGGATGAGAAGAAACGGTTTTACAGTAATGGACTGCCTCTCATCCTATTCTACGATTTATTCTTTTTTAAAAAGTTATTTTAAATATTATAGCAGCTTTACTGATCTCTCACTGTTGCCTTATACTATCATGATTGGGTAATTTGTGTTATAGTGAGCAAGTCACCTAAAGTCCCAGTGTATTAGAGACTGAATTCCAAAGGACAAAAGGGAACTGGCTTCCAATGAGAGCGAATTCATGCCATTCTGAAAGAAGTTTTAAAATAATAAATTATCTTAGTAAAATATCCCTCTGCTCTATGACAACATGAAGCTGTTTGTTTGAAAACTTGAATGACTTTTGTTTAAACTTTTCAGATAAACACTGTGTATGCAGAAATGGCTGAGGATGTATTGTTTTTAGGAAGGATGTCAAAATGGAGGGTTGGGTGAACCAAGGGTCAAGTCAGCAGTCCATGTTCCATCACCTACCAAGGATCAGAGCTGGTTTACTTTCACCATGATAACACTGGGCCTCATTCATCAACAGAAAGTTCTTCTTAAAGCCCATTGATACAGCCAGATTCTGACTTTCATGTGTTTCCATTTTTGGGATTTGTTCTTGGTTGAAAATTACATCAGAATCAGAAATACTTTACTGGTCCCTGGTGGAAATGGGGTACATACACTCACAATTACAAACATTTCAGTGCTTTCAATGCAGTGTTTTATTTGACAAATTAAATGTATTATTAAATATTTTAATAATTATTTTCATTATTTTACAAAGCATTCAAAAATATATGTGATTACAGCTTACAATTATTCTCAAGAAAGTACCAGATCTGGTTTCAGTGTACTTAATTTGTTTTGTTTTATTTTATCAGTTAATCAATTATTTATGTATTTATCAATTTATTTATTTGGATTACTTTCTTCAGTTGTTTAGGCTATTTGTGTTTGAGTTTTAGTTTTCCAGGGCCACGTCTAAGTTCAGATATTTAGGCAGTTAAACAGCAGGTGCTGCGGGTACTTCTGCAGGAAGGTACAAGTGGTGAAGTGCATAAAAATCAAACCACTCAGGGTTTCAGTTATGTTGAAGTTCGGTGTTCAAAAGCAAATATTTCAATTTTCAACACAAACTAAGCATCTTTTTAAACACACTGATATGTTGAAGAGAACAACATTTATGCTCAAAAGGTTTCACACATTAACACATTAACGTGTTAAACATGTCACATGTGCCATGGTTTGACAGACACAGTTTCAGGTGAAATGTGATAATTGTGACAAAACAGCTTGCCTTTTAAGATAGGAAATATCCTAAGAGATGAATCCGCTGACCAGTTTTGTGTCCAACTGCTCAGAGGCGTTGTCTTTCCAATTATGACCCCTTTGCGCTCTCCAGGTCTTAAACCATTTGTTTACTTTTTTGTTTTTCCACTTTGCCAGTTTTATATCTATTACTTACACTACTGGATGTGACAGATTGCTATTCCCTTCCTGCAGCAGTACCTCCACTAGTTTTTCTGAAGTTTGGAGTTCCAGAGCTCCAGTCTTTAGATTTTTGTTTGGACACCGTTGACTTCTATTGTCAACTTTATTTCCAATTTCTCTGAGTTTCTAGTGTGTATATTCTGCCCTACAGCATTGTACTTTTATGGAGACTGGCAGGGTGTGGCATACCTTTGCTAATTTGGAATAATGGCACATGTTTTCAGCTTATGAGGGCCATGGCTTTTGAATCTGACATGTACTTAGACTTGACAAATGTAAGAAGAAACCTCAGGAGACATAGTGAATGTTTTGTTAACTTAACCATGACCATCCCTTGTATTTTTTGATTTCAGTACTTTTTGTACAACATCCACATTTCCATTGAATCTACTTGTAGTGAATAAAGCATTATTAATCTTTTTAAAGGTTATCTTTGTCCTGGGTTGATTTGGTGATATTTGTCAAAACAACAGTTATAGCGTAAAACTACACCAAATAAACATCAAGTAGGTGCTTGTTTTAAGAAAGCAAAAGAAGACCAACTGTATCAGTTTACAGTTTGGCCAAACAAACTTTGGTTGTTTTAGATGTCAATCACTTATAATTTCATGCTGCACACAGCACAAGCATAGTGCTGGACAGAGTAAAGTTGGTTTCCTTATCTGCCAGCTCACTGTGGCTTCATCTTTCTTTCAGTAATATTTAAAGAAAATAAATAAAAATGATACAGATGGATGGACAACCACTGCTGGAGTTAACTTCTGTGTCAAACAAATCATGCTCCCTGCGACTGCTTCATATTGAAGGATAACAAAATGATTTGCATTATTAATAAATTTTTTTCAATGCAGATATTACACATTTACAACCAGGTTTTTTACTGTCCAGGTTGGACATGTAATGAGGGTATCGTTACTTGGATTAATGCACTGAATTTGGGCTTGACTCTGCCTACTGCATAGCGATTCCAATTCATTGATTGAATCTCATGTGCATGTGATGGGAATTTGAATCCAGCATGGGAATGGTGAACTCCGCCACTAACAATATCAAATAATAATAATAATAATAGGAGGTAGTTACACAGCATAAATATGTTGAATGGTTATTGCTGAAAAAATGCTGACCTAAGATTGTATCAAAATGTAGGTTAATTTTTTGAAAATCTGAGAGGAAAAGCCTATGGTTTTGATTTAAATATTGAAAAGTTCAAAATGACTTGAAGCACAAATTCCAATGTACCTAAACATGACCCCACACAGCACTCAGGATGCAAACCACAGTTTCCAGACACCAAAATCCCCCATCCAACCTGCCCTCCTTCCTAAAACTTGCATGTGGTGAATAAATATAAGGCTTCCTCCTCTACAGTAAACGTAATCCAAGCAGCAATTATGTTTGCCGACCAAATGTAATTGGCAAAACACATTAGTGGAATAAGCCTACGCGATTTGTAGTTGACAGGGTTAAGGCGTGAAGTTTCCTTTGAGCTTAAAAGTGCTGAACAATAATTATCATGACCTTTAGCCAACATTAGTATTTTGTATAGTGTACTGGCATTTCAGGCTGAGCATTTCGGAGTTATGTTGCATTACAACTTGCTATGTGAATGAACTTTTAACCACAACTTGAGTTATTGACATTTATTCGAGCTGCCAACTTATTTGTTTTTATTTTTTCTAGGATTTTTTTTCTTTTTCTTTTTTTTTTTTTACTAGCTCTTGTGTATTTCAGTGTACTTGATATTGTGAGGGCGTTTCAGTTTAAATGCTGCCAGTGTAAGTAAAAAATATAACCCGAGTGATTAGTGTAATTTTGCAAAAGAAGGAAGAAGACTTTTGACACTGACAGAGGGTTGACATTTAGCAGTTGTTTTGTCTTCATTACTTAAAACTGAATTAGCAACTCCCTCACTTTGAGTTAAAAGTCTGTTGTATCCTGACATAGAGCTGATCCTGACAGCGTGTATCAAAATTATTCACCAGTTGAACACAGTCGAAGACAGCCCTCTGACAAACAAAAACCCCTGAAATTAAGCTTAAAATGTAAATTCCTGTGTGTGTTAATTAATGAGGAATAGATTGCATTAATTTTCAGTGACAATTGGCTGTAGATGAGAAGGGAACATATTGACCAGGACATTGTTTTTGCACAGAGTGCGTAGTCCAGAGTCTGCTGCTGTACACATTTTCCATTTCATCTCCTCTCTGAGAGCAGACCATTTCATCACTTATTTAGTTTGTTTCTGGTTCAGCATCTGTCCATCTCCCTCCGTCTCTATCTCTCTCTCACTCGGTGTGCTTGCAAGTTTGAGCATGTGCGTTGGAGCGGCTGTTATTCACTAAAAGTTGTCTTGCATTTAGTGTTCTTTTTATTTATTTTATCTTTGTCTTGTTCTGGAAATTCATTGTTGTTCAATTTGCTGGGCTCTCCCTCACAAGACATTTCTTTTTTGGCTTTGAAGTTAAAATGTGACTTCACATCCTATCTTGGAAAGGAGATTGAACTTACATTAAAAGACCTCTTCATTCCATTTTTCACCCAGACCGTGATCTTCTTATTGGTACGTTTTAACCTGGCAGCAACAACAAAAAGGCTGGCAGTGTGATCATTTTTACCACAACCATAAAATGTAACACTTCTTCATCAACACAGAGAATGATGCAATTGTGTTTGATCATTCAGCAGCAGCAGCCATACAGTCAGTACCTGCAACCCCAGAAAGATGAGAATCTAGATCAGTAACTGGGTCTTGTGAACTACAAAAGAAGTATAGTTATATTTTAGAGGCTATGAACCGAGTGACTGTCAGCTTGTTCACTGTGCTGACATTGCGGACGCATCTGTGGTGCCGAAAGAGCACATGAACTTGCAAAGAAGGCCTGAAGTATTCAAGGAAATTCAACAGATTATCTGTCTGTGACTAAATAATCATTCATTTACACACATTCACACGTATCATTGACAAGTTCTAATCATAACAATATATCTTACTGCATACAACAGAATATTTTGAATCCAGTGTGTTCAAAAGAATGCTGTTGAAACACTGTTAAGCTATTGTATGCATGTGTTTCTGAATATACCTTGTTTGTTTTAATAGATTTTAATTGCACTCACAAGTGTGCTATGATGATGTACTATGATGTACTTGAGCAGTGCTTTTGATATATTAGCACTGTATATTGATTAATCATTTAAATACACTAATAAAAAGCTATTATTGCTCTCATAAAGTCACCAGACTCCACAGACAAAAACAGCAATTTTACCTCCCAGAGCACGAGAGTTGCTGGTCAACTGCTGCCTTGATCATTTACTTTGTGTTTTTATTTTAACACGTTTTCTAAACTAACCCTTTAAAACACCAAAGCCATGCATTAACACAAACATATGAACAGATCAAGAGCTATTACTGGTTACACAAAAAGAATTTCAGTCTTTAAAAAAGGTCCATCTCTGTATCTCAGACACGACCTGAGCCCGTCAGTGGCAAGAACAATACTTGCAATACTTTGCAACTTGCAACTTTAAGTTGCTCACATTTCAGCCACTGCAGCCCACTTTGTGGCTTGTGGCTGAGGTAATCTTCTAGGCCGGTTCCAAAATTCCTTGTATGGATTAGTCATTTCAGCGATAAAATATCCAAATATGATCCATATTTACATCATACAGAAATGTGCTGATGGTCAGTTTACCTCCTCGCCAGCAGAAGGTCCCCTGATAGAGTTTGAACATGTTTCTAAGGAGATTCATGGAAAAGAGTGTTTTGAAAAAAAGAAGAAGAAATTTATTTGCATGCTTAATTCCATGCTTGAAAAAAAAAAAAAACTCCACATGGTGGGATTAGTTTTAAAATAGCTTTAACTAAAGAGCCTATATGGAATGACAATAAATAATAAAATAAAAACAGAAAAACAGAAAAAATATGTTTTTTATGGGATCTTGAATCTATTGAAGTGTGGACATACTATATATAATGCATCTGTCTCCATCCTTTGGTCCAATCTTTTGTGTATCCATTAATGATAGACCAACAAATGGACAGACAGATAAATAGACCTGTATGGGGTGACTATCTGTCTAGCCATGAAAAAGACAGATAGATATCCACACATACCTTTTCATCCATTGATCATGGTAGATAGAAAGTGATGGATAGCTATAAAATATCAATGCATATCTATCCATCTCTGTATTGATCTTTCTATCCATGATTGATGGAAGGTTGGATGAGGGATGGATAGGTGTATGGATGTCTACTTATATAGATAGAATTGTATCAAATTGCTAGTGTTCAAACAAACTTTTGGTACAACTGCTCTGGTTTCCCCTACTTGTGTCAACTGTCTGTTAACATTTAATCACCACTCTAATATATTAAAATACTGGAAATAGCACAGCAGTACACAGCAATCAGTTAAGCTGGTTTCAAACTCTGAAACACGGATTCACGATTTGAATGCAGCCTTTTTCTTCATTCCTGCAGTAAAAGAGCACCGATACATGGTTTGCTTCCTCCATTCTTGCTATTAGAGAGTTGTCAAGTGATCCATCAGATTCATTTAATTATTTTTAAGTGATTACTCCCATTCAATGAATTTTGACTATTACACAAACAGTGAGACACATACATCAACACAGACCCAGACAGTCTGAAACAAAGAAGGAAAAAAGCCTTGGGACAATGCTGCAGGAGGAATACCAAGGTGTTTTTCCTCTTCTAACCGGGTTGGAGTGTTTCTCCAACCTGTCTCCTGTCACAACACTTATTTACCGGGGGGGGAAAACTGCTCCTGAAAGATTGTCCAAAACAAAACCCCAGAAGAGCTCATGGGTGGCAAGATACAATAAAAAGAGGAGGAAAAAAATGAAATAAATACATAGAGAGAGGGCAGCAGGCTGGGGAGGAGAGAGCAGGAGTAGAAATGCTACAGTGCAACACAAAAACAGCTTGGGAGGCAGAGCAGCAGAGATGCTTCAGGACCCCTAGGGATGGACAAATTCAGCACCATCCTAATTTTCATTTCTCGGTGTGCAACCCCAGATGATTACGACGTAATGATGGTTATACTAATTGGCCCTTTGCTTCTCCAGTTTCGCATGGTCACATGAGCTCCTAAGAACATTAACATGCACACATTAAAGGACATTTTGCCATAATCTTCATGCAAATATCCACACCCCATGGTTCAAGATGTCATAGTACAATGTTTCTCTGGGGAAAACTCAAATGAAACTAATGAAATGAAACTAAATGGAAATTTCCAATTTTCATTGTTTGAAGTTGTAAACATTTCTGCTTTAGCCTGCGGGATCCACTGTGAAAAGCACACAAGGCCAGGGTTATATATCTAAAAAATGTAAAAAAACCAAAAAATATAAATATATATTATATATAATATAAGAGATACGAGAGACCTGCCTTTATTAACAAACATGTTAATAATTTATCCCTGCATCTTAAGAATATCCCCACTGCAGGACCAATAAAGGTTTATCTTGTTTTTAGTGGAGTTATGGTAACTGCATGTATTATATTTTTAATCCTTGAACAGTTCTACCACGCCAGAGCAAAACATTCCAAACTGTCATCTGACTGGTAGAATGTATGTGAAGAATTTTTGCCTGCGATTTGAGTCTAGTGATTACTGGCAGTTTGGAATCAAGATCAGCCTTTTTTTTTAAATGAAATGAAGTGATATTTATGCAAAGAACATTTGATTTGGAGAACTTGTGCTAGGAGAGAACATGCCGTCGAAGGCTTTACTACATGCAGCGTCTGACAGATGTTTTCAACTATATCACTGTTAGATTTTTCAGCCCTGATTTTTGCTCAAAGTATCAGAAGGAAGTGTCACTGCATCTTTAATCTTCTGTTGAATTTGTGATGTTGTGTGCCTACCACTCCACAATGCTGAATGGTCTTCCTAACGAATATAGCTTGATGACACACTTGTGCGTAAGTCAATTGTTCATTGATTTTGTCTCTGGTAATGGCCTTCTCAAGTCATCTATTTGGAAATCTGAGAAAAGGTGGATGACTGTTGTTATCAAACCATCATGAAAAAAAAAGTAAAGGAAATAACAGAAATACTGTGGATCAGTTCAGACAGAACCATACTGATCCTTCTGGGCTTTCTGTTGATGATGTTGTGGCTCTAGTCTCTAATAAATTAAATCAAATCTCCTCTAAGATTGACATTGTGGTCAACCAGTGGATTTAGGTGTGTAATGCATGTTCAGAATTCTCTCAAGCAAGAACAAAGGATCACCATTTAATGTGTAGCTGCAAGCAAGCAGGGGGACTGGTTGTTGAAAAGCTGGATGTGCTGAGCAGATTTAATCCCACACTTACAATCATAAGGCACACAGTGTCATATGAAAGTATGCACTAAACTTAATGGATACTAGTTTTACCATGGGCACTCATGCAGTTGATGTGATGTCTCTTGGGAGCTTGTTATACCAAATACTGTATAGTGAGAGCCATCCACATATGCAGGGACTGGCTGTGCAAGATATGAGCTTGATTTTTGTGCAGGCTTCGGTTTTACTACAATTTTGCTTTCCCCGGAAGAGGTTACTGCATTGTTTTTTCAGAAGCAGCTGCTTTTACTGGGTTCAGTGCTTTCCAGTGATGTAGCCCAAAACACATCACCCATGAAAGTGGGAGCTGGAGTTGGCATTGCTAAAGGGTGCTGTGTAGGCGCTGGGCTCTGGCGCCGACAGTCATCTCTGTGTTGTTTTGGAGGCCTCCCAGTCCTTTATCATGCACATGGGACGAAACCCGGCAGACTGATGGGAAAGGAAGGCTATCATCAGAGGATGCATTTAATTTCCATAAAGATGACTTTGTTTCCTAATTAATCTCCTGGCTCCGTCTCCCCGCTTTGCTCCTGTCACTTCCTCGGAATGAAACATGGCCGGCAATTTGTTAAATCAATTATTCCGGGGAGGAAGCAGGGCTTTCGGCAAGCCCGTCCACTCAAACACACATATACACACTCTCACACACACACAAGACACACAGATGACACTGGCTGTAGAAATGTAAACTGGCCTTCATGTAAAAAGGTGAACAGCCATGTTAGAATTTGGGAACTGTAAGAGTAAGAGAGAGAAACAGTTTGTCCTTGTTGACATGGCAGAAAGCTTTATAAACACTTGGCTGACAAGGACTTTCCTTGGCCTTACGCCCCGAACTCCTGCAGAAAAACAGGACTATTCATCCCCGAGGGACAAGATACACAGAGAGAAGGAGAGGCAGGAGGAGTGAGGGCGAAGTGACGGAAGAGGAACATGAACAGGGAAGGAGAGGGGGCAATAGGGAAAAGATAGATGCCACAGGGGAGAAGAATTGAGAGCCAATGATAAATGTGGAAGAATGTATGTGTATTTTAATTTTGGGATTTTTGTACCCCCCCCCCCCACCATATTTTAAATGTTGACTTAGAATAAACTGTTACTCGATACCCGATGCATGCTGAAGGTGCACTGGAGCGGAAGATAAGGTTCGGGCTTAAAACAAAAACAACAAAGTACATTTTAGATCAAGTTTGACTTGCCAATGATCTACAGGTGCACAGAATAGAGGCATGATTCATTTCAGGGTGAGACGAGAGACAGCGGATTGGTTCCAAATGAAAAAGCTGACTTTCAAATAGGAAGACAAACAGAGAGAGGGGCCCTGATGGTGGCGTCGGCTTTTTCTGGCTGTATTAGGGAGAAGAGGAATAGCGTGGCAGGATGTGTTTAAATCAGGGCGCTCTATCTTGTAGTGGGACACATTTCATTAAGCCCAGCAGCTGGGGCCATAGCTCCATGCGTCCACACATCTATCATACAAATCCATCAGGCCTGTCTCCCTCCTGCACTGACAGCATGTGTGTGATAGGACCCTGTCCTCCTGATCAGACGACTCACTGACTGCCCGCACTTATTCATTTCCACTTCCATCTTCCCCTTGTGTGTTAAGATTTCTTATTTGCGCTCTCCTTCTTCCTTTCTTTCTGTCTTTCTCACCCATCTGCCTTTGCCCTTCATTTCTCTTTTAGCCCAATGTGGGGTTTTCAGGGTTTTTTTGTTGGTTTTTTTATGTGTTTTTTGTTTTTTGGGGGTTGGGTGGGGGTGGTGGGCTGCAGATGTTACCCAGCTTTGACTGGATTTGGAAGCCTGCTGTTTCTTCTGTTTCATTTCATTCCCATGTGTCGCCTGTCCCTGTCTCCTAGCTGTGTAAGAGGTATCCAGATCTTTTACCACAAAAGGGAAATACATTGTACCACAAGTAAAAGTAGTAAAATACATTCATAAAATGTACTTAACAGATCTCAAAAATATTAAATGTGCACTTAATGTACCATGAAATGTGTGTTAATGTGACCTGATGCCATCCAATGTATATTCTAGCGACTAAATGTGTGTCTCCAAGCTGCCAGCGGAAGAAATGTTTGGTTATCAAATAAGGAAAGTCTCTCGAAGGACCCCTACTACCTAATGTTACTAACTAACTGTGCTAGCTAAGATATACACCACATTTGCTGTGTGGTCAACATACACTATATAGACAAAAGTACCCACATGAGGCTGTTTTTATAGGTTGTGCTGGGCCCATTACTTCCAGTTAAGGGAAATTGCCTTAGCAAGACATTTTGGACAATGTTATGCTTCCAGCTTTGTGGCAACAGTTTGGGGAAGGCCCTTTTCTATTCCAGCATGACTCTGCCCCGGTGCACAAAGCAAAGTCCATAAAGACATGGTTGGATGAGTTTGGTGTGGAAGAACTTGACTTGCCCTCGCAGAGCCCTGACCTCAACCCCATCCAACACCTTTTGGAAGAACTGGAACGGAGCTTGCAAGCCAGGTCTTTTAGTACAACATCAGTGCCTGACCTCACAAATGCTCTACTGCATGAATGCTCAAATATTCTCACAGAAACACTCCAAAATCTTGTTAGCTGTTACAGCAACAAAGCTGTCTATGTATTTAGAATGCAATGTCATTAAAGCTCCTGTTGGTGTAATGGTCAGGTGTCCCAATACTTTTGTTTATACAGTGTATTGTAATATTAGTGTCTCTGATTAAGCCAGACACTCTAAATAGAGTGTCTTTCTCTGGTCAACAGGGAAAATACTGCGATGGCGAAAAGTTTTCACTCACAATCATTTTACAGTTAAACTTTTTTCATTTACATTAGTCATTTGTCAAAACTAAGTAAAGTTCAAAGGAAATAGTCTAAGCAAATTAATTAATATGCTTTAGCTTATGAACATGGTTTTCCCTTTGTTGCAGGGTACTTTTTCAGAATTTGAGATCTTTGGTTCCACCTGCCGTGTCTTTGTGCGACACAGAAAAGGTGAACGGATGCTCTCTGCATGCATGGTTCCCACCGTGAAGCATGGAGGAGGAGGCGTGATGGTGTGGGGGTGTTTTGCTGGTGACACTGTTGGGGATTTATTCAAAATTGAAGGCACACTGAGCCAGCGTGGCTACCACAGCATCCTGTAGCGACATGCCATCCCATCCAGTTTGTGTTTAGTTGGACCATCATTTATTTTTCAACAGGACAATGACCCCAAACACACCTCCAGGCTGTGTAAGGGGTATTTGACCAAGAAGGAGAGTGATGGAGTGCTGCGCCAGATGACCTGGCCTCCACAGTCACCTGACCTAAACCCAATCGAGATGGTTTGGGATGAGATGGACCGCAGAGTGAAGGCAAAAGGGCCAACAAGTGCTCAGCATCTCTGGGAAATCCTTCAAGACTGTTGGAAAACCATTTCAGGTGACTACCTCATGAAGCTCATCGCGAGAATGTCAAGAGTGTGCAAAGCAGTAATCAAAGCAAAGGGTGGCTATTTTGAAGAATCTAACATATAAAACATGGTTTGAGTAATTTCACACTCTTTTGTTTACTACATAATTCCATGTGTTCATTCATAGCTTTGATGCCTTCAGTGAGAATCTGCAATGTAAATAGCCATGAAAATAAAGAGGAAGCATTAAATGAGACGTGTGTCCAAACTTTTGACTGGTAGTGTATATATATATGTATATATATATATGTGTGTGTGTGTGTGTGTGTGTGTGTGTGTGTGTTAATATTATAGCTGATGACTGAATGTTTAAATGAGGTTAAAAGCTAATAATGCAATGGAAATGTACAGCAGCATAAAAAACAAATGATAATTAAGTAGACTTCTTGAGTAACTGCACTCTGCACTTTGATGTGCTCTCATGTCTGAACCCCCTCCATTTCTGACAGCTCTCCACTGTCCTCAAGCCCATGCAAACACTGACCTGTGGTTGGAATTGGTGATGCAGTCTAAGGGGGAAAAGCAGCTAGTTAGGAGAATCTGGTCTGGGAGCAGTTGGGGTGAGGAGTCACATAGTAGCTCTTGTCATGAGCTTGCTCGTCTGGCAGTCTACTAAACCATATGAGCCCCACCAAGCGTAAAAGCCTGACGCTTTGCGGCGCTGACTCCACAAATTGAAGGTCAGCTCTGAGAAGATGAAGCATATCAAATGCTCGACCTACAAACTGCTTATTAATGTTGTTGTTAATGAACATCAAGATCTTTCAAATACAGTAATTGAGGGTGTTTGTCCAAGGGTTAAGATATATGGATAGGGAGCTTGGAAGTGTTCGGTGCTGTCTACACTGGCTTCTGCTTATTTCTTATTATTCTCATTTCTGCCACTGGTTTAAAATACAAAGTTGACCTTTAGTCTGTCGCTATGTATTAGCCCCGAGAGAGAACTCCCTTGAGACCAAGATTTGTTTAAAAGTTTAATGGAGCTGAATCTTAAGACACACACATTTTAAATCACTGTGTTTTTTTTGTTTTTTTTACATGCTTGTAGACTGAAGACAAAATATTTAGCAACACTAAAGATGTAACCTAAGGAAGCCTGGAACAAACGTAAGGCTATGACTTTATTTGAATGTGTTAAGTTTCATTTTAGCATTACACTCTCTGGTTGAGTACACAGTAACTTGTCATTTTGATTTGATTCTTGAGATCTGACCATACGGTCCTGATGTCATGAGCCTTCTCTTCTGGGTGCCCACACTTGGCCTGAAACTGCTCTGTCTTATCTTATGTAATTGTGTTTCTGTGTCGCCATCACTTTCTGCTGCTATGCAACAGGGTCACCATCTATTGTTCTAGCTAATCAGATTATATCAATCTTTGAGGTGTATGAAGGGTGCTGCATGTGGTGTAGCAGCTCATGTTTACTTTCTGATGGTTGCTTTGGGAGGGGGAAGGTATCCCAGGCAATTATTTTGGAACTTCAACTCAGTTTTTTTCTACTATAAGCAGTGATTGACCAGACGTGTTTTAGTGTGAAAATCAGCAGGGTGGTGTTCTGTTCATTCTTCAAACAATTACTTCGCCCAAGTGTTGACTGCTTGAATTACTTACCATGAATAGCTTTGAGGAAGCACAAGCTCTGCATGTGGGGCGATTTTAAATTCATAGTGAAATGAGTCGCATTCTGCTAAACTTCAAGGAACTGTCATTTTCCTGTTCTTTTTTCTCAAAATCAGAATCACACAGGCAACCACACACCATTTTTATAACTACCTGTTATGGTACAGTGCTTCAATTATGTTATGTTGACGTTTATGTTTAAAGACCTTTATTTTGAAATTTCATTTTAAAGTTGTGGGTCAGTCTCAGCTTTATTCTCCTTCTCTGCAGAGGTAAATGAGATACTAAAAGCTGAAATGAACAGCTACTTGTTCATTGATTTCATTGAGTATGGTGAGCAGGTGAAGGGCAATCTTTAGTCATTCTTATGAGCTGCAATTGTAAGTAACAGATCATTAGTCTGGCTAATGTACAGGTATTTACTATTTTGAAGATTTGCTCTACACCTGCTGACCATACTGTAATCACATGTATACATGTAGCTGCCGTATTGGATTGAGACATTTTTGGCTCCAACTGCTGCTTAGTCCAGCTGATATTTTATGCATCACTGTGACAGGAGTAGATATGGGTGTGTGTGAATGTGTGACTATCATAATAATAACATGAATGAAGCTCAGGCTGTCACAAATTGACAGCAGCATTTTATTTCCTGTGTTTATTTTTTGAGCAAAATGTGTCTAACTTGGGGACATCATAACTAGCCACCAATGATTTATGTTCTTGACTAACCATTACATATCCATAATTAACATACTAGCCTTCAACTCAACCAGCAGTCATACTGATTTACTGGTACATTAAATGCTAACATTAATGTCCCTTGTGTCAGGTCTGCTCTGCTCTGATTTTCCAAGAGATACACTATACAGAGCTTTTGTTTTGTTTCAGCCTGAAATAATTCCAAAGTTAGAGACTTTTTATCTGCCACGTTTCTCCTCTTCACTCCTTGCTATTTTCTCTCTCTCCAGTTTGCAATCCACATCATATGTACGCAGTTTATTTATTTACTTTCTGTCATTTTTGTTCTTGTGTATTTTTATTTTCCTATAGTCAACATCTCTCTTTCTGTGTATGTGTGTGTGTGTGTGTGTTTTAAACTAAAACACTTTGTAAACCTCACTGTACATAAACTTCTAAATGATCATAACAATACCACACAGCACTTTCCTCCTGTCTGTTCTCCGCTGAAGACACTTCAACAGGCGTCAAACTTCTCCCCAGGGTTATCACACAACTGAGAGACAAGTGCTCCTGTTTGCTGTTTAAATATACTTAAGCCCTTTAAAACTTCAAGAATCACATCAATGAATATGAATAATCCCTTTCTTATTACCTTGGTCTACGGTGATGTCTGACTTGAAGTGACAACTTATTGCCTGTTTTATTTACTAGCATCCCATCAATAAACATGATTAAAATAGCTGCTGTTTATTGAACTCATCCCCAGTGTCATGCATGTGTGGGTGATAGTTCTACTACATGAAAAGATATTATAGTGTGTTGTTTTTCTCTGTGCCTCACTTGATGAATAGTGAAGACATTCTAGACAATGTGCACAGATGTGTTTATTTACCTGCTTTATAAACCATACACTTACATGCATTCATTAAATCCAATTATGGTAGATGTGTTTGAAAAAATGTGTCACTTAAGTTAGTTAACTAAATACACAGCTACGAGAAACAACCGCGGCATCTATCTGCATCTAGGTCAGCTCGCACGAATTTCATCTCACCTTTCCTGCATGGTTGCATTCGTTCTCTTTACAGCCTGACCTGTCTCTCTGGCTTTTCTGGCCTGCCGCTTGCCTCTCTTTTACCTCTGGGTCAAAGAGGTTAAAGTTGAACTCAAATTCTTACTGACTCCCTCTTTTCCACCGTGTAATCCCCAACCGTCTGTGGCCCGATTCCTTGTGAGCGGCAGATGTGGAGCTCATCTCAGACAGTCCCGACACGCTCTCTGACTCCATCTGTCTCTAAACATGTCTGCTTGGTGAGCCGCTGTATTGCTGCGTGAGGGAGCTGTGGTTTTAGTGAGCTTGAGCCAATCAAAGGATAATACACAGCATCAATATCTCCAGGATGAGGGGTAGGAGTGTGCCCCCTGCTGAGGAAACCAAAGTGACCAGTGTTGGAAGTGAGCCGTGCAATATAAAATAGTGATGGAAGAAGTACTCAGGTACTTAAAGCAAAAGGAAACATAGTGGAAGGTTTTACTCTTTTGATTCCAGGCTTACACAGAAGTGTTTTCAGATGTGTGTAGCAGGTGAACTATTCATATAGAGAAAGACCTGAGCACAATTTATCACACATCCAAAAAGTCACACCACATTCATGTCTGTGTCAGGGCCATAGTTTTCATATTGTGGGACATATGCAGAAAAAGATAAGGAGTCACAAGCCAAAGTAAAGTCAAATTAAAATGTGTGCTTCTTTGATTGAGTGCTCATACTTGAATTTTACTTCGTTTTCACCACAGAGGTCATCACATCACCAAGCTGACCTGCGTTGGCACACAGTATCTCTTGGTGGATGATGCAGTGCAATTTAACAGCCTCATATCCACTGTCATGAACTTTACTGGATACCATGGAAGTAGTCCTTGTTATGTTACACAGGAAGAAGACCCACAGACCAGACCCAGATATGAAAGACAATGTGAACAGAAGAAACTTGAATAGTAAATTTACAACAGAAATTACAAAAGGAGAAGCTAGAATACACAAAGGGTGGCTGGGAGTCCAGGACAAAAGGTCTAAGCTGGAAATACCTGAATAACACAAGTAAAAAGAAAACACAGGGGACACTGGGAAATGGATTCACAGAACCCAGGGGGTACAGGAAACACTGAACAGAGGACTCCGGAAACAAAACTCAAAACTCAAGGAAGAAAGCAACTCAGGAAAAAAGAAACTCAAAATCTCTCTAGGAATGCAAAGAAACATGAATAGCAGCGCAACATGGAAGCAAACACAGGGATACAAAGGAAACTAATAAATACAGCTATTACAGAAACCAGAGGAAATACTAAGAAATCCAAAACACAAAGAAGTAAGTTCACAGAAAAAGCTGTAGAAGCCTGAAACAGCAGGTATAATGACTTAAGGGAACAGATCTCACACAAGATACACAGGTGAAGATACACAGACAAACACACAAGGCACACAGGGACAGCATAGACAAAAAGGGGGACCTGACAGGTGAAAACAGTCAGGACAAGGCAAGCAATCAAAAAGAAGGGAAAACAGACAAAGACAGGAAATGAAAAGCTAAACAGGACTGTTGTCAATTTGTTGCAAAATAGATGAATGAATAAATAAAATAAAAAATAACACTGAGAGTTAAAACACTAGCGCCAGCTGACAGGTCTTTGGCTCTCGTTAGGACCTATCAACTAAAAGTCAGGGTATCTCTGCAGCTGGTCAATTAATTTTGACCAAAATTGAAATCTGTTTCTTGAGTCCGTCATGTTTATAGGGGTGAAATACTGAATAAGTAAAAAATTGAAAACAATAAAATTAGAACGGCTGCCTTAAAATTACAGTCACCATTTGAGAGAAAATGTACTTTACACACACACAGGTTTCCACCCCTGGTTTTAAAAATCTGCAGTTAACAACCATGTGAGAACTCTATTTTGTGAGAAATCTATTTTTTTCTTGTTTATCTCTCTTTTCTTTTTTTTTTGTCTGGCTCTCTCTGACACTCTGTTCATGTCTCACTCTCAGTGAATCATTATCTATCTCCCCGCCTCTCTCCCAGCTTGTGCAGGGGCAGTATTATAAGACTACAGTGCCCTTTCAGAGAGGATAACCAAATCCCCACTGGAGATGCTTGAGTAAATGACCGTGGGAAATGGGTGTACTTTAGAACATAGTGATACTCAGTCCACGTGGAGGGGGAAGCCTTTGCTGGCTAAATCCTCTAGTCTGCTGCCTGGTGTTTACCCCTGGCACCATATCGCTTCAGATCTGAAATCCCGACTATCCTCAAAACCCTATTACAGACGCTAATCCCCAACCGTGCACACTACGCTCCTCGCTCAGGGAGGCATTATGGTTAGTCTGAGTAATTTAATTTTCACTGAACCTATGCAGATATTCCCCGTGTCAAATATTCCTCAGCATACATTCTGTCTTTATTCCCAAGTCTTGATCTTACACATGAATTAAACTTCCTGTCACAGAAAAGCTTGTTTTGCTTATTTACTGAGCTTCATTCTGCTTGATGTGGCGCCACATGCTATAATCAAGTGCAACAGTGGTTGCTAAAGTACAGAGGAAAAACAATATAATGAGAACATGATTCGCGAGGTGGTCAAAGTTTTCTGTTTCCAACAGATATGAAGAGAATAGGGACAAAAAAAGCAAATGGTGTGAGAAAGTAAGCACTCTAGGGTCCAGTCTGACTTCTTTCTGCCGGGTATATCTAAATAGCTCTTGCTTTGGTAAAAAAAAAAAAAAAAGCCTGATGAGAAAAGAGAAAGGCAGTATGCATGACAATAAAGTAACCATAAACACAGAAATGTGGACTTCTTGAAAACAAGTCTACAGATGAAAGGATGCAAATTTACACAAAATTCTATGGTGTCAAAAACAATGAAATTACTGAAAAATAAATCACTGCAGATAAGAGACAACAACTGCACTACTGTCTTACATAGCACAAGAGGGCTATGCTTTTGGATTTAACCAAAGCAAATGAAATAATAAAAGTGAACAAGAAAGAGGGAGAAAAAAAAAACACACAAAAAAATGTATCACTTTTGGAAATAAGCTTAAGGGTAAGAGGCAGAGTTGAGTTCAGGCAGCAAAGTCAGATATAATTTCTACAATTAGGATATGCTCGGCTCAATGTTTTATTCAGACATGAGAGGAAATCAAGATAAGTAGCCCACAAAGATATTACTCATAAGAAGAGATTCCTGTTACATGCCGGAATAGTTATATGGTCACAGGGGCTCAAGATATGAATGTGTATGTGGAAAAATAAATGTGTCTTCTGACATAGATATCTTTAGCAGCCTGACTAAGAGCTGGATTTAAGGCTCTCTCTGTGCAGTTGACCCCAGGGGAGAAGGCTGTGCATGAGCACAGAACTAAAGCAAATGTACTAACTTTTCAAAAGATTCACTTTCTGTTTAGCACAAAGTCACTGTACTACTATTCAGATGTCTCATTATTACTATTACTCATTATATTATTCATTATAAAAAGACAAAAACTGGGATGTTATTTGCATTTAGGTTATTTCAATTTGACCAAAAACATTTCCTCTTAGAGTCTGGTAGCAGTAAACATGAAAAAAACTGATTTTCTGGTGAAGATTTTTTTAAAAAACAAAACAAAATGAAACCTGCAATAACAGAATTTTTTTTGGCTGTGCTTCTCTGAGAGATGCGGAGACAAGTTGTAAATAAAACACTGATTATCATCTTTCAGACTGATGTGGTGATCATTTTACCAACGAGGTGGCTATTTACACATCCAGCAGATAAGGAGAAATATTACCATTTGAAGCTGTAACCTCTGATGAACATTCTATATTGACTCTGCTTTTATTTCTGTTTTTTGGTTTCTGCTAATTCCCTAAAGAAGTGCGTGGCTCTTTAGCTGCTAAATGCTCACTCACTCCGGGGAGGCACAGAAGACTGAAGCGCCACTTATAGGTCAATTGGCGTGTGGGTAGTAGCCTGGCTGTTCACATTAAAACTGCATTTCTCCTGCTCCTTTGCTCTTTTGCAATCTCACGTGGAGCTGATCTTTTTAATAACCTCATGAATTCATAACGTATAGCCTTTTCTGTGTTCATGGATAATCGGGATGTTACTTCTTCTGCAACAATGGAATTAAAAGGACCATCTTCTTGTCTGATCATCTGGAGTTACTCTCCAGCCTGCAGTTTAGGTGCTCATCTCTCTCTCTCTCTGTTCAGATGTAACTGACATGTATGTGGAATAAATATGTAAAAAGACAATCACAAACAGGAATGATGCTGTTTCGAATAGATTATCAGAGAGTTTTCTTGCCAGATTCGCTCAAGGCACGAAATGAAAACACAACAGTCGCCCAAACAATCACTGCAGATTGCAAGACAGCATTAAACATGCTCTGAACAGCCCAATAGGTTAACATGGGCTATCTCACAGCTACCACCTGAGTTTGTACATCAGCTGTTTGGGGCTGTCCAGTGGTCAAACTTCTGTGAGTAACACAATGTCGAAGCTCTTTCTGTCTCAATGAACCTTTACAGTCAGTTTTTGGCACTTTTTTGGCTGAAAACAGCTGCTGCATGCTGTGGCCAAACACAACATTATGAGAACAGAGAGAGAACTAAAAGAGTAAAGATGAGGGCCATAAAATCAAAACAATAATCCAAAATAATCTAAACTGATCTGTAGAACTGAGGGGAACCAGGGATATTGTTTCAGCAAAAAGCCAAGCGTCACGGAAATAGTGAGGATGGGATCTGAGAAAATATGACAATGTGTCTTTGGATGTAAGGTGTGAGTCAGAGAGAGCAGTGAAAAGATCTTTCATTGCATTTATTTTGGTGCATATTTCAACACTATGGACAGAGAGTGGAGGTTTAATTATATTAGTCATTTGTCTAAACCTCACAGATAATAAAGAAATACATTAGCTGCTTGCTAATTTCTATAAGGTGACCAGGATGTGTTCAACAAACAGCAAAACAAGACAATAAAGCAATTTTATAGTAGTTTCAGTCTTCAGTGACATCTCCATTAATCACAGACAACATTTGTACATGAAGGCAATTATCCAAAGCAGCATCATAGCATAGTGCTGAAAATCCAGGTGGAACTAACAAGTTCACTTGCTTACACCAATGAGCATATTGTTGACTTATGACTGACATATATCTATTGATTTATTTTATTTATTTTTATTTATTCATTTTATTCTCACAGATAAAAACCTGAAAATCCATTGTCCGTGTAGGCATACAATGACTCTTAAAAAAGTATCTTCTTTCTATGCGGCCGATGGTCACACAGTTCACAGGTCCAGCAACACACAACTAAACAGGTGTTCAGTCCTAAGCTTCAGACAAGCCAAGATATTAAGTCACAGCTGAATAGTTGCTTACTTCTAAGTAACGTCAGTACACTTTGACAAAGCCACAATGTTTAGCTAAAGCAAAAGTCATCAGATCCTCAGACAGCATCAACTGCTATTTGTATAGCTAACTGGCTCATTACATAGATAGATAGATGAGGAGGGTTAATCTATCGCTACTTGTTGTTTTGAGACAGTTCTTCAGTTTCCAGAGGGAAAATCTACTGTCAATTAAGGCACAAGATCCGGTCAAAAAAATATTGTTAATTATTATTATTATGTCTTCAATTACAGTCCACAATCTAAATTGCTGTCTTTTTTCTCATCCTCAGTAACACATCATCATCCAAGGGAGAGCCATTAAATAGAATTTTCCAATCAGCATAGCCATCAACTAGCAGTCTTATAGTCATTGAGGTTATGTGATGTCAAATAAAATTCTGGGAGTTTTTGGTGTAGTGTGCGGATCTTTTGGTTTGAGTTTTGCTTCCAAAGTTTGGAAACAGAAGTATGAGGACAATAAATTTCACAAACTCTGTGATTCACCGGAAAAGTAAATGGTGGATGCCTTTAGGATCAATCACAACTTAAAATTGTCAGATTGCCTAAAAGCAATAATTTCTGTGCAAGAATGACTGCAAAAGCCATTTTGCTCTGGAACACGTAGCTAGTTTGTAAGGCAAACAAGGCAGCATGCTCCCAGAGTTCTTCCTGAACGCCAGCTTCGTCACTGTAGACATCAAATGATGCTGATGTCGGACAGCTTAGTCAGTCAATAATGCACACATTGCTTTAATTTAATCCATTTATCATCAACACTGGCTGGACTTCCACTTAAAATGTGGCAAGTTTTAACTATTTAAGCAGCCCCTTTTATATTACACATTGTCATTTGATGACCAATGTTGTAATACTGATAATATTAATTATAGTAATTTTAGATATAAAATCTTAGAAGCGTGAAAAATAGACATAAAACATTTCCATTCAGGTCACATCGTGTTGTGTAGTTCTTCTCTGGGCAATGGAAAGCTCCCCATTTTCCATTTTCCTGCAGGAGCTCCCGCTTATATAGGATCAGCAGTTTTATATAAGATCTTCCTATAAGCCAACTCTCAGGCTACAAATGCCAGATCGAAATGTCTCAGAGATATTAAAAATATGTATACTGTATATTTGGGGACTATGTGTGGTGAAATACAAAGAGCAGTGTTGAAGTTGTCAAAAAAATGCTTAGTAGAAAGTGAGGCCAGGCCTGTCAACCAAATGAAAGATCTGATTCAAAAATCAGCTGTGATCACACCAGTCCAAATAGAAAGGTGACTTTAGTATGTTTACAAATCTTTACATGAGCAGGTCATGGTCAAACACCAAATGAGAGAATCTGTCATCAAAGGAAGAATCAGTAACAGATGCCTGTGCCAGAGGCCTACTGGCACACTGCCTGTATTGGGTCCTCTTGGACCCCCTCTAAAGCCTCCTCAGGGGGCGTTTAATGGAACAACAGCTGTGCCGACGCTATTTCTCATTTAATTCACTTAGAGACTGCCTTCTTATCACAGGCTGAGAACAAAAACACCAGGTCGCCCTTCTAGCACTTCCCTCTTTCTCTACAGCTCCCTAACGTGATTGTAAACTTTTAAAATTTAATTGTGGTTCAAGAGAATTGCTCTGTGAATTTGATCGAAGCCCCTGCCAGAAAGCAAATCCACCGGTTTCCTTGGAACAAAGCTCCCCCCGGCCAGGCCCTATCCCAGTACACAAGCAGCAGTGAAGGAACACAGAATACTCTGCACACATAATCATACACAAACCCAAGAGGACACTCTAATATAATTAGGTACAAACCAATTATTCAAGCAATCAGTCTCAGTTTGATGATGTGTCAACACTCCTTGTCAGTCCTATTTCCCAAACTGTTCTTGAGCTGCATCACTAATTTTGTATTCATACTCAGCATCCATAAAAGCATGCACTCTCTCCTCAATTTTAATCATTGTAGTCTCGGCAATCAAGAGAGAGGAAACTGTTGACAAGAGGTCAGAAGTCGAGTTATGAAATATTACAAAAGGGTGAATTTAAATGAGACGCTCTGCTAGTTATCCTCCCACAGTAAATGTCCAAAATGGACTACTTAAATGCATATTGCTGGCTTATCACGATTCATGAGGAGGCAGAGCAATTTAAAAGCGGGGTAGAAATTTTTAGAGACAGAAGTGGATAAGACGTCAGAAGTAGGAAATAGTCTACAGGTGATATACAGCAATGCACATGTCAACCAGCAAAATAATTTTCAAAACAGAATATAGAAAGTGGGTAGGGAGGGTGAGATATATGAGTAAAATACATATTGAGCACACAAAGAATATTATATATATAGGCAACTTAGATGACATCATTCTTATTCATATAATTTAATCTTTATTTACAGGTCTCTCTGTGATTTCAGAGAGCATCAGAATTATTGGGCTTGTCTTATCTGTCAGCAGATAAGTATTCAGTGTTCATTTCCTCAAGGACAAATAGCAGGTGAATTGAGCCATATAAAGAAGTTAGGTGTTAAAATACATTTTGAGCATGGACAGCTTTCTAATGTTATTAATTTTGAGCCACATTAACGCAACTCCCCAAGAGTCAGTGACTTTACTTCAAGCAGCATCATTAGGTCAACATTTCTGCTTATTCACTGATAACAAATATGTACCAAATGAATTAGCAGAGCTATCCGTGGATCTCAGAACGATGAAACATAATGACTTTGGGGATGCCTGGCTATCATCTAGCATCAGGTTGACATTAAAGTTTGTCCAGTACTTGGTTTATGACCAAATAAAAACCGCAAATAATGACTTTCCCATCCACCTCAGCTATGTTATGCTTAAGAACTTTTTTAATCTTTCAACACTTAAAGTACTTTACAACACATGTTGACATGTTCACACATACATGCATACACTGATGGCAGAGGCTGCCATGCAATGTGTCAATCTGCTCATCAGGAACAATACTATACTTTCGATCCAATGCACCCCGCAGTGATTTTATATTCATCCATCCATTCACACACACACACATTGAGCTTTGGTGTGGGATTTAGTATCTTACATGCTGACATTTAGCTCAAAGCACTGATGTTCCTATACCAGCCTGACAGAGAGCAGCTGTAGACTGTAACTCTAGACTGTCTTGTGTCTTCTTCCATGGGCTGCAGATATATTTACATGCATCTATAGTGGTTTGACAGTGTGGATTTAAAAAAGTAAAATGTTCATAAGATAAGTGTACTCAGTAGAAATGTTTCCTTGCCACGCTTCCTTCCTGTCTTCCTCTGTGTTTGACTTTTTACTCATTTATTTATTTGAGCCTATGCTCTACTTTTGACCACTGTTCCACCCACCCCTTATGACACTTCAGTTACAGTGGGTCATGAAAACAGTTTGACGTCATCTACTTTGCCTCAAGTCCTTTATAAACCTGTTCCTCACTGCAGCGTGACCACCACCCTCCCACATCACAAATAACACATGTTGACTGCGACCTGTTTTCTGTCAAAACCTTTATAGCTTGAAAACTTTGGGAGGACTACTGTGCTTCCCATATTGCACAAAAACCCACTAATGATGATGTTTCAAAAATATTTCAGCAGACTATGTCAACTTCAGTTGACATGCTATCTAGCTAGCAAGTGATTAGCCCTAAAATAGGATGCTTTGGGAATCTTTCTTTCAAAGCGTCCCCCTTCTCCTTCTCTTGATCCTCTGAAAATAAAAGATTCAGGAGGTAAGATCCTGAAATAATGATGAGGAAAAGATCAGTCAAATGTAAAGACGAGTGATGAACAGCAGCTAAAGTTAGCTTGCTAGAGTTAGCTTGCTAACTTTTTTTCAAATAAAATGCAGAACATTTTGACAAGGTTGTTGGCTCAGCTTGGTGCCAGCCGACTTTTGACAAAACAGCCACCTCTTTAATTCAACAACTGTCAGGTTGGGCTGCTGAAGTCAGTACAGCCCATTTATTTGTGTCTCGTCAAGAAACACCAGCGCCACCATTCTTTTTGAACTGACAACAGCAGACGATGACATATTTGTGCACCTCACTGTGGGACAGTGCTGGGGATTCGGAGCAACTACATGACATCAAAAGTTATTTCTGAGCCTTTGCCACCAGATGCTCAATTGGGAGATGAGCAAAATTTGCCCTTTCTCTGTGAAGGACCTTTTTCAGTCCCTGAAGTAAAACCCTCAAACCTTTTCTATCCATTTTTTTGCTCCCTTGTTTCTTTCATGCTTGTTTTCCTTATTAGAGTCTTAACTTGGGGCTAATCTCACCAGCTAAGATTCATCAAGGGGACTAAAATGGTCAGTAGACTGGTGTACAGCAAAACATGAAAGCTTTTCAGAGACTGATTACAGCACAAATTTGTCACAAAATTTTCTCTCTGCATTCGACCAAGTAAATAATTAAATTACTGACGTAGAAACCTTTTTGACATGCTGCACCAGCAGTGACAGTAGCTCCCCAGCCACTTTGCACAGCACTGCAGGACCCTGCTTTTATTTTGAGAGGCATAAACCCCCCACATCAGCCACCACTCCCCACATCCTTCAGACCATCTCCCATAACCCATGCCCCTTTTTGCCATTTCTCATTCCATTAAACCCTGAATTATTCAAAGCAGATGAAATTGATTTCTTGATAGTTTAATCGCAAATCAAATCCAAACCTTGGTCCCAGTTCATTCCCTCTGGGCAATTTTTGACAATCAAATATTCATGGAGAAATGAAATGTTAGCAGATCATTTCTGCTTCTGGCTGATTAGGCAGACACAATGAAATTCAGATGGAGAAAAGAAGGAGGCATGGAATTAACTTACGCCAATATGCCACGGAAAAATTGAGAGTGAGATAAGATTTTCAGACTTGATTCTATGATCCTGGAAAATCCCCTAGGTAGAGGGCTTGCCCTTTTCTGCCATATCAAGCCAATTTGCTGCATAGTGTAACGCAATACAGCACACATGGGTATTAAATATGGACTTTAATTTATAATGAGTCTTTATCAAGGACAAGCGGAATAAATTGTTAGGAAACACAATGCTCAAAAACACAGCACAGGAAGCCCAGGCATCATATTCCAGTGTTTATAGTAAATCATTAAGTGATAAACAACGAAACTATGCAGCATGTTGTAAATTGAATATTTTCCTCTGGTTAACCGCAACCTAACCCCAACCCAACCATTTCTAACCCCAGCTCCATGAATCTTACGTAATTCAGATAAAGATAAGATTCATCAGAAATGAGAACATGTGAGTGCAGCTTA
Source organism: Scatophagus argus (assembly GCF_020382885.2). Classification (NCBI taxonomy): domain Eukaryota; kingdom Metazoa; phylum Chordata; class Actinopteri; family Scatophagidae; genus Scatophagus; species Scatophagus argus. The sequence goes on along the minus strand of NC_058512.1, from coordinate 14,227,542 downwards.
TATTTCAATGGCTTTTAAATAGTTTCAGTATCTTCAGGGTGAAGGATTTTACTCAACACCTCATAGACCTAAATTAATTTATAAACATAGACTTTGCTCATGCATTATGCTTCCAAGATGGAAAATTCAACACACATGGACAGAGCATGTTTTCTAATTGAGGATCTAGAACCAATGCCAGCTGATATCTGAGTGTTTTCAAACAACATCACAAAATGTTCTAGAAATTATTCAAGAATTTGTCAACTTATTATTAAATCAGTCTCATACCTTATATCAAAGCTGGTCTAGATAGATAGATAGATAGATAGAAAGCACTTTGAGAGGGTGGTAGGTGGATTTTGTTATCTTTAGACAGGCTAGTTGTTTGCCTCTCATATTTCCCAAAATGTGAAATTATTCCTTTAAATGTTATCAGTGTTTACAAGCTGTCAATATCTCTGCAACTATGGCAAAAAGGTATATTCCTGTACATTAACTGCGTAACATATCAAGTGACTCTAATACAGAACAAAAAAAGGCATAAAAAAGTAAAATACAAACTTTCGTTCTCACCCAAAAGTTAATCACCACTTTGTTGAACATTTACTTCCTTTCAACTTCATCTCCAGGCTCAAATGTGAATTTCTTATCAATATACATGTGTTGTCCAAAGCAGACACAGAGATGGCTTCAATATGACTCATCCTTTGATGGCAATAATGTGCCGATGGTCACAGCTAATTTGTTTGGATTGGGTGGATATGAGGGCGGCTACAATAAAGGTTTTTCAAGAATAACAGTGTTATCTTCCAAAAACAGTACACCTCCAGGTCAGACACACTGTCTGCAGGTCATCATTTAATAATAATTTTTTTTAACAAATCTTTTCACCAATAAGTTAAGTTTGCAAAAGAAGTGATTTCTCCATTTTATAAGAGGGTATTCAGAATTTGATATAAATAAATGTAAGACAGGGTGTTACTCAGTTCTTATAACCTTCCTAGTGTCAGAGCTTGTGTCTTTCCAAACGAAAAACTAAAGAATGAATTTTTTCTATTCAGTGCTTTTATAATATTAATGAGTTAGTGGTTGTTAATTGAATTACAATTGTTGAGTCAGATTTGAATTTCAAAAAACCTAAACTAACTGGTTATAATTTCTTCAAATCGATGACTACTGTTGTAGATATTATCATCACTTTCTCGAATTCTTAATGCAATTAGATATTTTTCCTATTTATCCAAAAAATGAATTACCTATCCATTACCAAACAAAAGGAAACAGATATGACTGGAATTCACCACTGAGATGTGTGCCATGGATCATTAAAGTCCATTTGAGAGCTATGGAATTGCACAATAATGTCTCATTGATTTCAAGACTTTTTTTTTTTAAGGAGAAATTATAAAGAGAAAATGGGAGAGGGTGATAGATGTGAACAAGAATACAAAGAATGCAAGGACAAGATCAAACACCATCACAGAGAATGAGGAAGTAAGGAAGAATTTTTTAATACACTTCGTGCCTACTGCGTGGTAAATTCACTCACCAGCTCTTTCAGCTGAAAGCAACTTGAATGTGACTGTATCTTTTCAAGGCAAAGGATGATTTACTCACATAGACATGGAGAACAGTAACATCAGATATTAGTTCAACAGATTGCATTACTGCTCAGAACATACTTGTGCCCAGCTGCTTAAATCTCTCTGCAGCATCCCTCTTAGGGTTATATTGCAGGATTTAGGCCTGACTTTATAGCAGCTCTTTCTATTATCATTATTTTTATTTTTAGAATACTGAAATGCTATCTTAAGAGAGACCCGCAAAACTTTTCATTATCTCTTTTCTGTGTGAGAAAATATCTAATTACAGACAAACAAAACGTTTAAATAAAAACAGATTAAAATCTAGTTCTTATTCATATGTGACATCACAGATCTGTGCATGCTAGCTTTCTCAGAGTTAATGCAGTTTTTAATTAACAGTGTTCAACTCAGATTGAGGCTATGGTGATGTAAGGCCTTTCAATTATGCAGAAATCCACTGGAATGCTACAAGACTCTGCCACGCAATGCCTATGGGATCAAGACATGCATTATAGGAAATAAGCTATCCCAATTTGCCCTCTGCAAGGTCAACATACTGCATCATGCAATTGTAAAATGGGTCGAAATGCACAATAGCACTTGAGATTTCCTCCTGGTGCTCCGCGGGATGAGGATCCATTATTTACTTGGAATCGTTTGTACCACTTGGGAACTTTCTTTCATGCAATAAATACTGCATGCGTATTCCACCTATGCACAGTGTAGAAGCAGTGGAGTGTGATACTAATGCGCCTGAGACTGTGTATTCTACTCAGGTACCAGGGGCTATGTCTCATATTATCTGTGATACATGCTGTTGGGTGGATAATGTATTAATTTCTTTTACTAAAGTATTATTTTTTTTAATATGGAACAGCAACACAAGAACATGTATGGATGATTGAAAAAGAAAGAAAAAGAGAAAAACAGAACACTGTTTCTTTCCTAGGCTACTGCCCAAAGTGCAGTAAGTGCCTGGCAGAAAACCTACTGCAGTTGTTAAAGTTCTCAACAACATACATCATTTGCTGATATTCTGTCCAAGGTTACAGAAGTGCTTGCGTTTGTGGAAAACATTTCATGAGGCTCTATCAGGCTGATTGAGCCAAAGCCAAAGCCACAAACACACCTGTGGGCTACCGGCCAGTGTGGCTGTGCTATTCATAATGAAGAAGGTACAGTGCAGCTTTTATTGTGCCTATGTTTCATGTAGGAACTTGATGATGCAAAATAAAAAGGCTTTTGTAATCACCATAACTGATGCTCCACTGCCCTCAGGTGGAGCTGCAGGAGACTGCGTGCAAGTAGTGCTCTAGCTGAAGTGAATCCTGGGTAAATCAGAAAAGGAGGTATTAAAGATCTTAGGTAAAGAAACTTGACTAGACTATTAGATCTAAGAACATTTATTAGAATATAGATCAGGAGCATGTGATCAATGACTATGGACCCTCAGGATTTTGAAAAGACTATTCTCTGATTTTTCAATCACAAACAAAAAAATAAAATGAAAAATATATACAATATATCCCCTAGAAATTACATTTATACACAGCTAATTTGCAAAAGCAAATATGTTTATAAGGGAAATGCAATCATGGCCTGGATAATGTTTATTATCTTGAATCAAACATGAAACTCATATACTGGACAGCACACACCAGGCAGTGAAGATGGACGAACAAGGTGCAAGACTTGGAAATCAGAAACCACAAACTGGGTCCAATTCAAATTTAGGCAACAAATACACTTCGGTTAATGTTAGGGAAGAATCAGTTTTTCAGATAAATGTTCCAGGAATATTTTGTCAATGAATATTTCACTAATATGTTCCATATCCACTTCTCTAAACATTAGTTCTGTGTAAACTGAATTTCTAGGGGAGCTAGGGGCGAGGGCTGAATATCATACACACATGAAATTATATTGTTTAATCAACCACAATCAGGACGACTTGATTTGGAGATCCATTTTGTATAATCTACTGTGTCCTTCCCTGTTAGTCAAGATTCATTTGGATTTGAGAGATGAAAGCTGTGAAAAGTTGGTCATTTTCACCTGGATTCACCTGACTGGTCCATTTTCTCCCCAGCTGTGAAAGTACACCCACTAGAAAATGTTTCGTTGCACAGCTGTTGATCAAAATGTTCCAGCAGTCTGTAAATTGGAGTATCACTGACCTTTGAAAGATCACTGCAGTTTTCAAAAAGAACAATTCTTACTGTTAAACTAACTAATGTTAGAAGGAGTGGAAAGCGTTGTTTTCACGACCAAGAATGTGGCATGTGTGAAGTGGTCAGACATGGACACACTATTTGCATAAACTTAGCAATGGCTGCTGAAAAGGAGGAGAACTGTAAAACCTGTTCAGTGTAACAGGAAATTCACAGGTGTCCAAGTCACATCTTAGGACACAATAAGCAAAAGGTCACCTCGCCACACAATTTGGCAAACTTTGAACCAGATGAACCACGGTTAAAGCCCATGCTTGATTTCAGTTCCTTCAGACAATGATAAGGTCAGTCAGGTGCAGTAAGTGGGCAAAAATTATCACAGTTTTCTAGAACATAAGGCACCTGTTCCAATGAATCCCCATCACCCTGATAGAAAGGTGAGGATGTGACATTAGCAAAATAAAATCCTGGTTCTGTCCAGGTTTTTGTCAAAGGCGGAGGAAGGTGTTGCTGGTGTAATGATGCAAGTGAGGAAGAGGTGTTTTATGCTCCATGTTTGGACCTGCAGCAACACCAGAGTAGACTTCTTTTTAATGATTATGTGCCACCATTGCCGTAAAATTGGGTGCATGATGTGACTTGATGTCTCTTTTCTCAAATTCTCAATCCTGAGGCGTAGCTAAAGGTGACACCTTTCTGATGATGTGCAAAGGAAAGTCTATGGGAAATGGGAATACTTTTGAAAGAGCATGTCCCAACTGTTCTGAAAGCAAGTCCAGACCTGGGTGTGTGTATCTGGCAAATAGATACAGTCGATAAATATTGTTTAAAGATTTAATGACTTATGAAAAGGGCTGTCCTGACCTCTTCTTTTTCTTGAAATATCCAAAAGATATACTGTAGAATAATGTTTTTTAGCATTGCTCCCAAAAAATCTTTCAATTTATTGCACTGTATTTTACGAAATGAATGTTAGTGGGAATGGATGACATTAAGGCATGTTCCTCACTAATATACTGTGTCTTAAGGTAAGAAATGTTGCTGTTTCCAGCACTGTAAGTAGTGACGGTAAATTATTGCAGCGTGATACAACATACATTAGAACACTTACACACACACACACACACACACTGTACACCTGAGTGAGAGAGGATCTCATGAGGCCAATTGTCCAGCAGAAAGGAGTCTTGGCAAAAACATAGAAATAACACTAATCACAGCCATCTTGCTACAGCTATAGTTTCCATGTCTTCATAAGGTTAGTGACAAATTTTCATCCCACCAGTTTTCTTTTCATCATTTGAAATCACTTATAAAGGAGACATCAGAATCTTTTGTGAAGAGCGTAGATCTGACTGACTGACTGTCAGTCAGTCGATCTGCAATCTCTCCGCGTTGCTCCACTGACTTTTTTTTTTTTTTTTTTGATTTTTATATGCACATAATATTTCAATTTTTCCCAACATTGACAGCATTCTGACACCATGGGGGTGAGAGGGGGATTTTTAGTTATTTTATTTATTGCAATATCTCAAAACAGGGCTGAGCTCCTGGTGGAACATGCATAGACATTGTAAAATGATGATGTTTGCCCAACCATAGCAGCAGACATTATCACATTTCAGATAAAGTATGTTTGATTTATACAAATTAATTCTAGACAAAAAACACAGACTGAAGCAATGGTCTGAAATGTCCATTTGGAATGAAGATTTTTTTTGTATTATTTATTGTATTCTTGTATTATTTTGTATTGTAAGTATTCTGTCCAGTACTTTACCCATGACACCTGCGTTCAACCAGCCAACCAGTCAATCCTGCCTGTCCATACAGGGCTTCATCAAAAAAACCTGATCTAATATTAGCTATTACTGACATTACTGTATAGTGTACACAGTAATATCACGTATTTCAAACTAGACAAAAAAGGACATAGTATAGTCAATTACAGACCTATTCTTGTGTTGAGATCATAAACGTTAATCTAGCAAAGGCACATCCATACATTATCCACCTCCACTGCTGAATTTATTCAAGGAAGAGTCCTCCAAATACCAGAGTAAATGTAGAGAATATTCACTGTCATTTGAAAAACAGTGTGGAATTTACCTTTGTGCCTTGTCTTGCCCTCAAAGTTTTAGTTGAATAGAATGGATGATTGAAGTGTTTGGACATTTATTTCTCTCTCTCTTTTATTTGCAGTCATAATAAGAAAACTAAAAAAGTCTGACTGATATGCAACAGGTTCTGGAGATATCAATATGTTTTAGTTTTGTCCCACCCCAAATTCCTTGGGGTGTTGGTGGAAGGAAGGAAGGATTTATAGACATATTCCTTGTCCTGTTACATAAACACTAGAGTTTGCACCTCACAGTAGAAAGGAGTCCTCCCTTTTTTACCCACAGGAGGGTGCTCCTCCCTTATCCCTTCTGGCTGTATAGGGACTCAGCACAAACGATGATGGAGGTCCTGTAGGGTGCTATCTTCAGTCAGTCAAGGGTGGTAATGGGGTTACAGTGTGCAATTTGCTGCTTTACCCCTGTAAGCTTACATCAGTCTCTCTCATCATTCTTCTTAAAAGCAGAATCCTAATCGTTCTGCCAGCAGAAATACAGTTTTGGCTTTGAAGATTTTATTCCCCACCCCCAAAAGAAATAAAGTTTTGGCTTTGAAGATGCTATTATTATAGCTTTATTTATTTATTTTGATAGAATGAACTTGAGTCTTAAAAAGTGTCTGAGGCATTTTAAATGTCAAATTAAAACTTCAAATGTGTTTTAAGCTGTGTATCTGGCAAATTGGTTTGCAGCAGTTTTTGGATAAAAGGTTGTTGAATAATTTAAACCACAAATAAGTGACCAATCAGGTCATTTTATGATCTCATCATCTATCTAGTAATTCATCACTGTGTATGGAACAAGAAATGAGTGGAAAGACTGATCATTAAAGAGGATATGGTCTGATTGTTTCCCACTGTGTTGAGCCACATAATGGCAGTGGGCAGTTTCTCAGCATAAAATAAAGTCATTAAATCTTTAACTTGTAATGAATGTACTCTTTTTATTTCTTTTTTATTTCTATTTTTTTACCACTGAAATAATTAATTGACTTTCTTTATGTCTGCACATTAAACTACTTCTTCTCCTTCTACTTTTAACTCAGCATGGGATTTTTCAGCCGGTATGACTCATATCATCATATTATGAATAGTAATTATTATGAATTATTAAATTTAAATTTGCATTACTGTATTTTTAATTACTAAAGTATTCAATGAGTAGCAAACCACGGAGACCAAATCTGGCAATTTGTGAACTTTTTTTCCTTCATTACTCACAGGTTGGTTTGGTTTATGAAGCAGTCCTAGCAACACCTACATCAATGTTTTGACGGCTGTGAGCCTTATAATTATGCTGTTCAACTTTTCACATTCATGTCAAGGCTTGAAGAGCCAATCTGTTGTCCTCAAGCATGAGTTCATTAGACACGTATTAGCACAGAGCAGACATGGGGAAACAAGTCATGAAGTCATGAAGCAATCACTCCAGACATAAATGTACAGCTGCTGATGGTGATATTGCAGTGAGCTCACCAGTGAAATTCTGAAACCTCAATACATACATGTCACTGGATACTGTGAATTATGTGTGATGTATAAAAGCCCAATTGTGTACTTAACTAGTAAAGAGTTGTAGTAAATTACTTACAACTCAGTTTCATATTCATGTACTGCTGTATTAATGCATTAAAATCCACAAAATGCATGTCTTAGTCAATCAGTTTCTTTTTTTCTTTCTTTCTTTACAGAGACATGGTTGAAAAGACCCTCTCAAATCATTGCTGTCCTCATAAGCAGAGATTTTTTGCATATTTATAACTCATTAAACATCTTTGAAAGCATGCAAATGGAGGCCTAATTTGTTTTGTCGTAAGTATAAACAGCTAACCTCAGGCAGCTCCCTGTTGTATTAGAACAAACAGCTCAGCTAACATGTACTCCTAATGTGTTATACAGACATTAGCAGCAATAACAGGGAGTGTGTTTAAGAGCTAAAGTTACTGTAGTTCAGCTACTGTGAAATTTCAAAAATGCAAAAAATTTCAGTTGTTAGTCAATTGTCAAAAAACTTCTCTTTAAATCCTTGTAAAGCCACATTAATGTCACATGTCACCAGACAGACCAGTGATGCACACAAGCAGACAGACTCTGTTAAAACTGATGATTAACGATGCATGCCGTATGACTCTGTATATGAACTCACTGAACATCTGCTTGCAGCAGACACCATCCAAACTGATATGCATCATGATTTCTGGCAGCACTTTCTCAGCAATTACATCATGTTATTTTATCACATGCTGTACTGAATTCATGACCAGTGCATATTATAATATAATATGCATGTGAGTAAACCAAAGAGAGACAGTAAGAAATGAGAAGGGGAGTATCGGTATACAGCCATCTTTTCATGCCTTTTCACTGAAGATAGCCGCAGCCAGAGGCGCTATGTTTTTGTGCTGTCTGTGCCTTTATTGTGGACACGATATCTCAGGAATGCCTTTAGAGAATTTCTTCAAATCTGGCATAAATGTATACTTAGACTGAAGGAAGGAGTGATTAGAATTTGGTTTTTAAAGGTCACTGTGACCTCACAAAACATATTTTGATCCAAATGTCAAAGGTTATCTTCACTGTGACATTGGGATTCATGTGACAAAGTTCTCTGTCAGTCCTCTGTTTTAAAACAGTCTCTAAATGAAGACAACATGTTTCTCACTGGAAATGATTCACTGGAATCATGCATATCAGTACAGTGATAAGCAAGAAATACATTTAAAACCTATATATCTAAAATGTATTTAAATTTTGTCACTTCATATTTGAGCCTGGTCAGACATGGATGTAAGCTACAATTTGACTAGACCCAGAGGCATACAGTCACAATGTGGTGATTCAAGTCAATATGATGATAATGGAAGCATTCATCAACAAAGCTAACACTGAAGTAGACAAAGTGTGTTCATCTGGCGTTCCAGTATCAGCCCTTCTTACATACTGCATAAGTAAAATGATTCAGAAGGAATTATAGGTCAATAGGATCGGAACACACAGTGTGAAATGAATGACGCTCACAGAGTTGCCCCAGAGATTTCCTGAAACAAACTGATTCGTCTTACATTTATTGGATTCAGAGTTTTAATCATTTTAATACTTTTTTTAAAGCTGTTCTCAGTGTAGCTATTCGTTACTTGCGTATAGGAGGTCTTTTGAAAAGAACTCTCGTTTGTTCTCTATGACAAAGACACTAAACCTGAACAAACTGGTTTGTAATCAACCGTAACCATAACTAAAACTGGAAATCCAATCAATAGGTTTTGGCTTTGCCTGGTTGTGGTGGAGTGGCAAAGAAAGTGTTCGTTACCAGTTTCCGGCTTTAAAGTCATACTTACTCAGTGGTGTGGCTGAACATCAACTATATAAATTGGGTTTGGCTCAAGTTTTTATCATTGTTCAATTAACTTGTTCTTCAAAGCCATCTGTCCATAATCCATAATTTTAATGAATACTAAATAGTGTACCTTTACATTTGTGGTATGTTTTATATGTGGGATGAGGTAATTCAAGATGTAAATTAAAGAAGTGGGATACACCTCATCATGGTTTGTTCCTTTAACATCTAAGTAGTGTGGAGGATCTGTTTTTCTTTTTGCAAGTGACACATGCTGTTTCGTAGATCTGGGAAACTAAATTTCTCCTTTGGTGATAGATTTGTGAACATAGTTTGCTGGGTTATATAAGCAATTAATACACACCTCTTGAGATCAAGTAAATGAAACTGATCCATTTGGTTCCCATAGATGCACACATCTATTGGCATACTTATCCCATTGTTATTTATCTTGACATCATAAGGAGCTGGTTGGTAGGATCTACCACCAGAGATACCGGACCGACCAATAAACTGAGACTGACGAACAGATATAGTGACAGTAGTAGAAGGTATGTGTAAAGTCTTACTCATTGCTTTACTTTCTGACCTCACCTTGGTGGGGAATGACATAGCAGGCTGTTGGCATTCACCTATACACAGTGTGCAAAAAGAGTGCCCAGACACTTTTGTCTTAGAAATGAAGTGGAAAAACTGCTCTACTTTTGGCTTACAAGGAGAAGAACAAGAGATGTATATAGCGTGCACATGAAATATTTTATTTTGTCCAACAAACTGGCTGCAGTCCATGGATTGGTGATTTGCACAAATAATATGCAGTTCAGTAAGTTCACAGGTTCACAGAACAATATATAATCAGTGAAAGTGTTACTCAAAGAAACCATGAAATTTATCAAAAGGTGCATTTCCTGTTTACACAGCAAACAGTCTATGAACCGGATAGCATGTATAAAAGAGTGCTAGAGCCAAGAAAACTAGAAGGGCCCTGGTTTGTAGTTGAAACCTCAACCTGCTTTACAAGAATGTACCAGAATTCAATTATATAAGCCTGTCATGAATTAACCAGTTATTGTAACCAACCCTAGGCTGCGCCTAGAAATTGCATTAGCTGAACTTTATACACTCTTGCCTGGGGCAACAAGATGAAAACTCCCAGAACCTGAAACTGTAGCTATTTAGATATTTTCTCTTTGTTACAGTAACAGTAACAAGTAACAGTAGAAACAGGACAGCTTATATTAACAGGACTGTGATGTTCTACACAGCTATGTGAAATATTATAATTTATTACATAACATTATACTAACAAACGTCTTTGAATATGATTACTGCTATTATGATACATCTTGGAAAATGATTGTTTCTTGTGTCATGCTTTGTATTTTTCATCGCCTTTAAGTAAGTAAGTCAAACTACAATATCTACAATAACGCTAAAGGTTTCTCGTTTGAGCAACTGATATATCTGATTGTATTGTACTGTTGCACCAGAGATGGCAAATGAAATGTGTTTATATGCATATTCATTCATTCACGCACAAATTCATATATTGGCAGTAGTGGTTATTGCACAAGGTGCAGGGGCAAGGGGAATGAGCCAACAACCTTCTAATAAATGAACAATTGCTTTAGCTCCTGAGGTGCAGTTGCTTCCTTTGTCAGCAGGGCTGTAAAAACTAGTTTGGGTTTGAAATTCCAGTGGGAAACTATAGGTTAATGAGCTACAGTTAATAAAATTTTGACACACACACACACACACACACACAAAAAAAACGCTGAATAACATGCTTTAAGTTAGCTACCAATTAACAAGGATTTATATTCCAAGATAAAGCTGTTAACTTCAAAAAACTTGAGTAAATTTGATTATACTGACTGTATTAAAAAGTCAATATTCTGTTGTAACTCACCATGACCACCAATGTTATTATCTCATTTCATCTGACTAAACATCAAAGCTTAATTTTGGGCCATTCATTGAACTATTTCATGCATTACAATTTTCTCTTGAGGTCCAAACTTTTCCTAATCTCAAAATGAAAGCCCTGTGCTTGCCAGACCCATTTGCAAATTAAACTGTGGAGGAAAGACAAAATTTAAAAGGTAACATGTCTCACAGTTTGATTTCAACTTCACTTCATTACACACATTTAATGAGAAAACTTTAAAATCTTATTTTAAATTTGGAGCTCTACCCACCATCCATGCAGCAGTTCTTCAGGGGCAGGACATAAACAAACTCCTTCATTGACTAAACCCCACCCACATGCAAAGTGAAGTTGCAGAAGGCTCAGCCTCATTTATAAACTGAACACATGTGCTGAAGAGACAGCAGGGACGCCACAGAGCCACGATCTTCTCTTTCTTTCTCTCTGACACTGATTTGATGAAACACACGTTGATTTGCATTTTGTAAGTATATTTTAAATTGAGAAATTCTATCATTTGTATTTGAAGAGCTGTTCGCTGTCATGTAGACAGCTCATTTTAGGACTGGTTTATCTTTAATGCGCTAAGACGTTGGAGTTATTAATTCAGTCTTATTTCTGCTCACAGATCACTCTGAACTTGCTGCAGACCTCTGGTAAAGACAAAAGACTCACTCTGTAGTATCTACAGTTGGAAAATGAATTGTACAAGGTAAGCTATTATCTGCTTTCAGTGAACTCCTTTGTGCTGTTACACTGTGCTGTCATTAAATGTCAAAGAAGCATTATGCTCAAACAGAGGTTTGTCCAATCATTCTTTGTCATGATGAAACTCATTTTGATCCCATCGTGTCTTCCTTCTCAGAGTTCTCCATGCCATCGGTAGTCACCCCCAGCCAGCAATGATGCCAGTCGACCTTTCCATGTGTCTGAGCCTCAGCCAGCGTCAATCCCTATATCAGCTGCTGTCTATATCTCCTCTGAAACCCACGCACCGCTGCTGTCAGCTGTCTGACTGTCCACAGAGGACCAGCCTTCGCTCTTCACATCACTCCTTGTCTCCCTCCTACACTTTGTCCTCGACGCTGCCCTCTGTCCCTTCCGGACCTCGGAGCTGTTTCCGCAAGGATGGCGCAGGTCTGAGCAAGAAGCGGGTGGTGTTTGCAGATGCCAAGGGATTGGCTCTTACTGCTGTGCGTCTATTTACTCCTGAGCCCTCTTCGCCTGATTCTCCTCTGGTGGTGAAACTCTCCCCTGCCAAACTGCAAAGCCACCAGTTGGTTCCGAGCAAACAGCAGCGCTACAAGTTAAAGCTTGGCTTTCCTCAGCCAGTGCTTGACTTTAAAGCCTTCCTTGCACGTCTACGAGAGACACACATACAGCTAGAAAGCTGCAGCATTTCAGAGCACTCCTTGACTGGTAAAGTGTGTGTCTCCCATGTTGGTACTGAAAAGTCTGTGCATATAAGGATGACCTTTGACTCTTGGCAGAGCCATCACGACATTCCCTGCACATTCTTGCAGCAGCTGCCCTGTGGGAGTACTAATATAGCTGTTTTTACCTTTGACTTAAGCTTACCAAAGAACCTGGATCCAAAGGAGCGAGTTGAGTTTTGTGTGTACTTTACTCCTGGGCCTGGGGCAACACCACAATGGGATGACAACAGAGGGCAGAATTACAGGGTGTGCATTGAAAAAGATGGCGCAAATGCTGACCAAGGTGATGCTCGGCATTGTTATGCCACACTTGCACACCTTCAGCCGCCATCGTGGCCTTCACATGTGTCTCTCAGTATGCAGAAATCTGCTGGGCTTCGGTATCCACAGAAGAGTTTATCAAGAGTAGAGTGGAAAACTCTGTGTTCAACTAAGTAAGACCAGTGAATTTAACCCATAAATTATCAACAGAGTAATGGGAATGATGTAAATAATGTGAATTTTATTTATCTAATATTTAAGAGAAAGTTGGTGCTTTCAGTAGTGTATGAACTTTATGCAATCTCCAGCTCACCCACATGAGCTCATCTATCCTGCTGGAATGTGAATAATTAAATCCATAAAATCCATTTTTAAAATAAAAATAAACAAAAAACTCTGCTTTCTCCTTTCTTCACTCTGTAGAAGTTAAATCATTTAACACATGCTCATTTGCAAAGGCAGCTTTAAGTTTACTGCACTTTAATGTGTGTTTTTGCACTGTAGCGTGACACATGAGCATCAGTTAAGATACAGGGGCCCTGTGGGGAAGTAAAAACATGAGACCTGTATTTGTGCAAAAGAAAACATATGTATCACTACACAAAGAGAATATTTTATTCCAAGAACCTTTAGAGCTTAGAGCTACTAACCCATTTATTTTTCTAAGCATACAGGATGACCTTTGCTCATGATGTTCTTTCACACGGACGGGATCGGGCTCAGATTTCCGATGTATCTTTTCATGTTGTACGTCATGCATACCAGACAGAAGAAGTGAACAAAGAGAAAGACCTTCCGGGCCAACTGGCACACATGGTGTGTAAGGGACAGCCTGTTCCAGACACTCCCAAACCCTCAGTGAAAAGTGGAATAGCATGCTGGGAACTGTTACTTCTCGTACTGATTGGTGTTTCAAATAGCAAGTAACCATGGCAGCATCAAGGCTGGCATGTACTTTAGATAATGCGTGGGCCTGTGTTTACATGCAAGGGTGGAGTCATCATTAGATACTGTGGCAACCAGAATTGAGAGAGTCTCTCCCTCTCTTCTTCTTTCATTCCACTCCTTCTTAGTCACCTGTCAGTTAGACTTGTTTATTTCTTTTCTCTCAGACTGGTGTCCTCCCCTAATCACCACCTCTGTGAATTGCAACAGCTGAGTGATATCATCCGGAATGTGAGCGGCTCCCATGTGCAACAGGTTATCACACCTTGTACCCAAAAGCATTTATTTATTTATTCATGAGAGGCATCAGTGTTGGATGGGTGTCAGTTGGTTGATCTCTTCCCTGTTAACAGCCAATGAGTGTTAAGCATTAGACACATTATCACAATTATGACAAAATTATTTATATATAGCTTTTCATCTGAGAGTACTGTGAAATTTCTAAAATTATTTTTAGAAACACTTTGTAACTTCAAATCAATTACGTAATATTTGAAAAGGTTTGGTCCAAACAAACATGTAATTCAGGAGGAGCTGCAACCCAAGCTGTAACTAATGTTGTACCAATGGAGGTGAATTACAAAGCCGTTTGGTAGCACACAATCTAAACAAGTCACATGTTAAAAGCCTTGTCAATATAATGTTAGCTAAGTTTGATTTATGTGGGATGTCTCACTGAGATTAAGATCTTTTTGTTTGGAGGATTATAGGACTCCTTGAATCTTATGATGTGCTACACAGTCATATTAGTGACCTCATCTCCCTGTGTAAACACTGTTTTCAAGGTGCATCAAGGTGTAAGTGATGTGCATCAGTTTGGACACAGCTTCACAGATCAATGTTAGCTATGCACAATTACAAAGATATGTATATAAGGTTAGAGAAAGGCTTCTCAGTGGTCATTTTATTTTGCTGCATTTGTTATTTCTCTCATTTTATCTTCAAGCCAGCAGCAGCCACAGCTGGCTGATGGCAAGCAGCCAGCTAGCGGCTGCTGGTGCTTACAGGCTGATGTTTTGTATTGTCTGAACAATAGCCTGAAGACTGATCCAGTGGGCTGCAGCCACAGCTGTGATTACAAAGAGTGAGCTGCTGGGAGCTAACGGCAGTGGATAGCTTAAGCCAAGACACTAGACTGCTGTGATAGGATTTGTTTTATTCTGTTGCCAAATAGTGTCAAAAGCAACCCAAATTTTGCTTGCAAACATCTGGCACTCTGACAGCTGTGGGTGACAATTGAAATGAAGAACAAATTAGATAACTAACTCTGCAAATGCAGTTGAAAACAGATTTGCATTTCGACTGCAGTGGTAGCTGGTGGCAGAATTTCTACATGGTTTAGAGTGGACCTTCCAGACTTCACAAAAACCGGAACTGCATGGTCGCTTTGCATACTGTAAACCTGCTTGCAATGCTACATTTGTACAATTATCTCACAAGAAGACAGCATACTAGGTGTCAGAGGGTACGATCTTTGAGTAACTGTTCCCTCAAATTAGTTTGCAGATAACAATTGCAGAGTCTCAAAATATACATTTTAAAAACACAGGCCTCTTGTGAGATTACGCCATGTTTGTTCCACATGCAGGAAAGGTGAGTCTTACAGAAAATAAAAGCAGTGTAAAATTACAAAACCGAAATGAAAAATGTCACTCATTATCCCCAAGTTAACACATTTTTATTATTGTGTGCAACTATTACATACACAATAAATATATAATAAGATGAAAAGGAAGAAGAAAATAAAATTTTGATGAGATCATATTCTTAAATAAGAAAGTAAAAAGTAAAGTAAACAGCATATGAGGTAAAATGTGAGATGCTGATCTAAATGTGTTTATTGTCAGGATGGCTTCACAGTCACAAGCTCACAGGGTGCAGCTTTGATACAGCTGGTCTTTACTGGCAGTTCTCACTAGGAAGGTGCTCATGATCAGGGTTCCAGTGTGATCTGGCGAAACACTCGGCAGCCTTCCTGTCGCACTCACAGATAAACATCTCGCATTCATCGTTTTTGTCTAAAGAAGATAAAAGACGGAGCACTTTAACACCAAAAGGCCAACAACCATCACAGAGAATAGTGAGAGAATAGTGAGATGAGAATAAAAATGAGAATGGCATTAATTTGAATTGAAAAGTAAAAGCCTTTCTCATTTACATTTATATCTTCTTGAATGAAACATATAGGAACATATTAATGAAGCAAATTAATAAGTTTAAGAGAGCGAGGTCAAACACTCACTGCCACAGGTGATGATCCTGTTTTGCTCGTCACAGTTGTAGTGGTAGAACTCTGTGTAAGGATTGTCCAAGATGGGCCAGCAGTCAGGGTGTTGCATAGCATCACTGTAACACTGGTCATGCACTTGGCAGCACCTAACCGACAAAACATCAAACGAAGCAAATTTTGAAACAGACAGGCTTGTTTTTTTTCTTTGTATGCAGTAAAGTGACTGAATGCCGACCTGTCCAGATCATCCACAGGTGTGCCGGAGCCTCCTTTTCCGCAGTAGCAGCCATAGTCGGCGTAGTCTAAAACAGGCCAGCTATCAGGCATCACACACAGCATCATGTTTCTGAACTGGGTGAGTGCCCTGTAGTTGAAAGACTGGGCTGAAGCACAAACAAGCAGGCACAATTAGGATTTCATGTATACTCTTCCAGATGATGCACATCTCACAACCAGCATGAGTACAGACAGCCGTCTTTAGTCAAGTTGCACTCACCAAGTGAGAGGCTGGCAGCCAAGAGACAAAGAGTCTGGAGGGTATTCATCCTGAAGTCACTCACAGAGTAGCTCTCACTTCAACACCAGGCCCTCTTTATATAAGACGCATGGGACCTTGGGACCCATCCTGTCAGCTGTTCATACTAAACAGGATCACACGTTTCATAATGCACTCATACTCTGTAAACCCTCTGAACCCTGAACCGTGTTGTTGAAAGTGATATATTCTGTCTAAAGAATCTCAGCTTTAGGGTTAGAGATGCATATAAAGCGGGGGAGTTACAAGTTATGTTTATGACCTATCAACAAAACTATGTTTTCAGTCCCATTTCTTATTTATTTTGGTGTTTGGTGAGGAAAAGTTCTGTAATCTCATTCAATAATGTTGCCATGTCTACATAACTTTTGCTGTTTTCCCAAAAGACTTTACCACAGATACTGGTAAATGACAAAAATCCAGAACATATAACATGGCTGTCATTCATTATATGTATTTTCATGCAAATATGAATGACAGTGTAGAATAAATGTTTCCCAACAAGACATTTTCTGTAATTAACACAACGAGTGTGGTTTATCAAGTCTTGGTTGGGGTACTTGCTCTCTGAGTGATCTTCTAGTCTCTACAAAACGTATTTGTGCTGTCTCCACACTGTAATGCTTTAATTCACAATAGACAGCCATAATTGCTTTGCACCTGACCCATAAATGGACTCATGGGTCTGAGAAGGCCGAGGAACCCTGAGGTCACTCTGAAAATTGTTATTGTATCTGTTAAACTTTATTTGACACCTTCATGTCCAGCATAACTCATAAGAGTACATAAGACCAAATATAACCAGCAAGCTGACAGTGCACCATATGCACAGAGACATGGAAAATCCCAGACTTCAGAAGTAACAGCGATATGAATGTTGACAATATGTTAGGCACACTGGGTGGTCAATGTGTACTGTAAAGCATCTGTGGAGGAGAATGTGGAATGTTACCTTTGAATTCGCCTCTGGGAATTCGTAACAGTGAAATTTCTGCTTTTATCTGTGCTCTGACCAGATGACTTTGAGGTTGGGACTGAATATACTATAGGTTAATGACTATATTAATATGGGTAAAATGAAAACTGAAAATGTAAAAAGAGCAACAACAATAAAAGTTAAGTTATAAAATATAATGATGATGATCAGTTTATTGAGAATAAAGCTGTCTGAATGAGGCTGATGATATAAAAAACCTTTTCATAGTATGTTATTGTTGACCTAAACAGCTACAGTACAATCAAAAATGAAACAAACTGCAAATGAATTTGTAACTTAATCTTTAATAATAAAAAAAAATATATCTAAAATGGAAACTGTAGACATGTCAGCAAGGTTCAAAGGGTCAAATTTTTTTTTTCATGATACCGCAATTTATTTGAAAGTACAGCATTTTCACGTCAGTTTAAGTTTTCCTTCTTCATGTTAGTTCCGACGCAACAGCAGAAGCAACACAAACATATGAGACCATCACTGAGAAGATTGTCAGCTTCTACTGGCCTATAGTACAGAACAAAAATAATTAACATAGTCTCATTTGTTAGAGAATTATATAAAGATACCATATCTGACAGTGGTATATGGATGCAAATAGATGCTACAAGCCATACACTTAATTTAACTTAAAACACAATCTAATTCTTTAGACTCAAGGCCATTAACAGTACGTGTTTTTTAGTACAACTAGAAAAATTCAGCCACACTTCAATTGTTCCTTCATTAGCATTATGTTTCTTCAAGTCAGTGTTGGTCTTTCACTTCATGTTTTTTCTTGTGACCTTTCCTGTTATACATATCTTTTCTTATCAACCATGAACATCATTTTATAGACTCTAATACTGCTACTAAAGATTGGCAGTGCTCCATGGCACAAACCAATACTGCCATACTTACTAAGCCAGGCGTGACTCTTAATTTTTGGAATGTGTTTACGCTTTCATGTTTCTTGTGCAAATGTATATCATTGTGAAGACCATCAAACCTGCTTAGACATTTAAAAGGGTGATAAGCATTATTCTTCTGATACACTGTCATGATGTAGGTGCAAAAATAATTTAAAAAGAAATGTTTATTATCATAGTGCAAAACTAATAGGGTAATTCTAAACTGAGACAAAATTCATTTCTCAAAAAACAGCTTGTTGGTGGTTTTGGTCTCGACTGAATAGTCTTGACCACAATACCACAATTATCTACAGCAAGAGAGTTTCTGACAACCAAACAAACCACATCATCAGCGAAAGTAGATAGAAATACAATACTGAATACTTAAAAGAAAATATCTACTGTGTGTTGTGTGGTTAACATTAAATAACAATTTCTCAAAATAAACAAGCATATGAAAACAGTGGAGACCTACTGCAGTGCATTTTTTCCTTGTCTCATCTTAACATTCATTCTTGATTTTCCTGCTGCTGTCTTCTCAATCATGGGAAACTACAGCAGTCTCATGCAACTGAAGACTTTCAGCAAGATGTTCCCAGCATGACCAGTCCTCTTCATTATGTTTATGTCTGTTCTTATTACAGACATGTCACAGTGTCCTACCTCATTATTTTTGCCTCCCTATGTCTACTAAGCAAAGATAGTGTTGATGAAAACTAGAGGGCAATCAGTGAAATAAAGGCAGATTATATAGGACTGGAGCAACTGAGT
The DNA here is from genome assembly GCF_020382885.2 of Scatophagus argus. Lineage (NCBI taxonomy): Eukaryota > Metazoa > Chordata > Actinopteri > Scatophagidae > Scatophagus > Scatophagus argus. The sequence goes on along the minus strand of NC_058512.1, from coordinate 14,208,367 downwards.
GATATTTATCATCCTAAACAAATGTGCACAATAACTGCATATACAGTGAGTGTACAAAATATAATCTCAGAGCTGGCTCTTTGCCTTAGGTTGTCCTAAGATCCAAGTTTTGAAAAGAACCAAAGTGGTCCCACATTGTCTTCCTGGACCCTGTGTGTTAATCTTAAAGTCAGCATGTGGATTTCAAAGGTGAAACTCTTTTGGCCTGAGTATACCTGTTCACTCTTTGCTATGGAAAGAACAGAAGGAGCTAATATTTTGTACACTCAGTGTACAGTTAACACAGCAGGATGGGATTAAAAAGTCAGCCTTCACTCAGATGGGCTTGTATAATAAGGTGGTGACATACTTCTTCTTGTAGCGATGTGTTGCACTGAGCACCATCACTCCATCCTATGACAGAAAAACATCAAACGGAAGACGAATTAACTTGAAAAATTCACACTTTCTAAAGAATAAAATATGTGCTTATAGCTTAGACACAAGTGGGCCGAAGGGAACAATGCAGTCATACCATGTGTAGCATCACCATACTGAAAACCACAGATTAATGTGACTGCCACCCACTAATCTCTACGACCCACTCTGCTCATTAATTCCTGTCAACAATGAAGCAATATAATGCTATGATATACCACTGTGATATTCCTGCTTAGTGCTGTTAAGCAGGTTCAGAACAGGTTCACAACTTTTCAAGCCTCATTTTAATTTCACATAAACTGTAGAATACATTTTAGCACAAACAAGAACTGTGGCTCTTGTACTGGGGACATTTTAGAAATGGACAGCCACTATGAAAATTATCCAATAAATATACCATTTAGCAGCATCTGTAAACAATAAAAAGTGATATGACTGTCAAAATGTTGATTTAGAAATTTCCACAGTCATATATAACAACTAACAGAACTCTGGCAGAGTCTGATCTGCCGTCCCCGAACTTCCAGTGCCTCTATGAAAAATCTGGAAAATAACTGCAGAACAGTTTCAATTATTAGCTTCAAGTTTTAAAGTGTTCTCTTCCAGCTGTCAACTGACACTGAATATACCGCATGCTTTAGATGGGAATCTTGGGAAAGTCTGAACTCTGCTAGTGTGCTGTATTTTTTCCTCCTTCTTCCCAACTTAGTCTGACACTGTTGTCGGTATTTAATAGCTTGGCATTCATGTTTGTTTTTCCTGTCACAATGTGGGAAAAAATTTTTTGTCCTTCAGCTCCCCTATTAGCAGCTTGTTATCACTGTTGGCATTCCATTGACACAATCTGCAGTGCAAATTTGCTAGCAGCTGCAGCAACTCAGAGTTGCTATTAACAATACTAAGAATGCTGGCCATGCCTCAAGTGACACCACAGAAAGTTTTCCCAAATTTCAGCAGCCACATGGTGCGGAAAAATAGCAGGGAAACATTGATTGATTCATTATTTATTTATTTATTTATTGGAGTCAGTGAACTTGTTAACTTACCTTAATGGAAAGAGCATAGAGGTGATTGAGCATGACATGGTTGGGTTCTGGGAGTAGTGCAGGGTCACACTGGATATATATAAAAAAAAATGATAATGTTACTGTGCTATGTTTATACTGAATTCTGTAGATTTTAAATCTTTAGATACACTGGTCGTCTCATTTTATGCAGGTAATCACATGCATAAAATGAACGTAATGTTGTTTAATAGAGACGAAGTTCTACAACTGCTTTAAAAAAAAAAATCTATATCTACAGAACAAAATAGAGAACAACAATTTCATCATTTCAGGAAAATCCACAATGGAAATATCTGTGAGCTACTTACAGAAATTCCAGTGTCTTTGTTGAGGATGACCTGCAGCAGGTGAGGTGGGAGTATGGGTGGAGACTTAAACTTCTCGTCTTGTTTGGGAACATAGGCATCCTGATGATACGGCCCTGGAGGAGAGCTGGAGAGGTCTAGTTAGGGAAAGGGGGAGAGAGGCACAGTGACATTGAAACAGCACAAGACCGAAAATCATCAACAACATTCCCACACATCTGTTTGTAAATGAAGGCCTCTTTTCACATAGTAAAAGAACCTGCTCTACACATCACTAAATCTGACCGAAAAGACAAGAAAAGGATTGGTCAGCACTCACCTGACATGTCAGAGCATTTCTGCGAGTCGACCATTAGAGCATCAAACACCTCAAAGTCAGTTTTCTTCACCTGGATGACATTGTTGACCGTCCCAAGCTGACTCGTGATAACTGGCTGGAACATGAGACAATCAAATTCACATCTAAAGTTCAAAAGTATAAATTTGTCAGACAGAGTATAATATCCATGAAAAATAACTGATAGGTATAACTAAAAGGTATTTGAGTTAAAGCAAATTACATGTGAGCAATAATAAAACCTGCAAGAACTTTTTCTCCACCTCTCAAAAATGTCCCTCATTTGCCATTTTATTTTTGCTTCTTATGCAATGCTTATCATTCACATAGTGCAACAGGTCAGAACAAAAAGCCATACTGGAGCATGAGAATTAATACTTACCTCAGATGGGTCGTGGGTCCACTGGCCATCAACATAAAACTTGTACTGATGCTCTCCTTCAGGAAGATCAACAATGGCCACAAAGGTATTCTGACTTTGAAAGACGAAAAGAGAGAGCATTTGGAACACAGGAGAGTTAACACAGTGCTTCTCTTAGTTGTATTTTGTTGTATAATTCATCCAACCCCCCCCCCCCCCCCAATACAGTTTAGGATGTCCCCTTACCTTCGAGTGAGGGGAATCTTGTTGGCCCAGTTGTTAAAGGAACCCGAGATGTAGACCTCCTTGCCATCCCCTGTCCAGCGAAAGACTGTTGGTCGGTCTAAAGTTGGCCCTTTGTCATCTGCTTCTAAGTCTTGCTGCCATGCAAGGAACTCCTCTTTTTCTAAAGGAGCCTAAAATACGCATCACACAACCACTATTAATTTACCAAATGTACACAATTCAATAAGCATGACTGTGCTGGCAACAGATAATCTGTCTCAGAGACAGCAGCTCAACTTACCTTCATGTCTTCCCCATGAAAAATATCGGCATCCTCAGGGCTGTCCATCAGGATTTTGGGCCTCTCTCCCTCCTTGGTACCTCGGCTGTCCCTCCGCTGAGCCTTCTCCCCCTGGCCCATGGCAGCCCTCTCACTACTTGTGTTCCCCATGACTCTGTCTTTTTGCAGACCAGTACAAAGTCACTGTGAGCAGAAGTTTTAAAGCTAACCAGCAACTCAGACTCAAGACTGGACGAGAACTGACTTTTTTTCCCCAAATAAGGCAATGAATCATTAATAATCACTACTTGAATAAATGCAACAGCAGAATAAGTTAACACAAATGGTAGCAAATAACAAGCAGCAGTGAGTCAGAACCATGTAGAGGGCTTAAGCAGGCATATACTCAGCTGGATTTACCAGTTCTTTGCACAGTATGGCTGTAGAAATAAAACACACTGTATGATAATAAAACAATCCCTGCAGGTGGAAACTGGATAGCATCCAACAGGCATTATTCAATGCACCACCCAGGTGTAAGCATTGTTACAGTTTAAGCGTCTTGTTATGTTAGACTCAAAATTATCCTTATATAACATTTTATCCAGCACAATAACTTCTTTCTTTAAAGGACAAGGATTTTGTTGGACACCCTATTTACTCCATATTACACAATATCACATGTTTATTTTTTTTTCCAACCTTAACCTTAACACAATATAAAATATATTTACAGAGACCGGAAACCTTCTTGAGACAGAAAATCCAAAAGAATCTATAAGCATTTTAGCTTACATCACTTAATTTACTTATCGGCTTTAATTTACTTTACTTATTAATTTGCTGATATATTCTACTGTTGCATGATAATACTAATACAATACAGAAAATCTATTTGCACTGCCAGCTACATAAGTAAACAACAGTAACTTAACCTTGACAAAATAAATGCACATTACAATAATGGATTACTTATTTCTAGGTCATTTCAATTCAGTGCAATGTGAGTCACTGTCAAATGAAACCAATCAAAGGTGACTTTGAAAAGAGCTTAAGCTGTTTAAAAGCAAAGGATTTCATTCCACGCAAGTGTTACCGAAACACTTCTTTGTTATGTAATATTTTGTCAAGTAATTATTACCACTTATGTCACTAACACTTTAACTCAGTTTAAGGTGACTCAAAAAGGTGGAGGAAAAAGTTCTTACATACTGAGTATCTGAATCAGGGTTTATGTAAGGGCTGGTGTTTGATAGCTTGATTCAAATACTATAGGTTGTTCTAATGAAATATACAAAGAAAAGAACTTATCAGTGCCTGATCAAACCAATTAAATCTCACTTTATAGCCGAATAATTAAGGTAACTAAGCTCATGTTGTTTTTCCAAGGTTTTGCTTTTCTTGTGTTACTGTTGATGGCATAGTTTATGTACTTTTCCACTGTTTGAGAGTGTTAGGTTTTTGCGTTATTTAACAATTTTGTTGTTGTGTTATAACAATATACCTACACGGACATATAGAAGGTATGTACTATTTTTCAGCTTTATCATCTGGTACACTGGTGCTGCAGTGTCAGGGCTGACTTGATATCAACAACATGATGTTGACATTAGCCACCAAATGCAGTGACCCTCATCACGGGCCAATGTTACGTTAGCTCATTTTAGACACCTTATTTGCACAAAAATAAACTCTTTTGCTGACTCTTACGAGATAAGGGGTTTTGGGGTTTGGGTCGCCTGTACTGATTCTGGTCTAGGCAGTGGCAATAACAGCTAACGTTATTCGTGGTTTCCTATAGCTAACGACCGTTAGCAGCTAGCATCAGTATGCTGTGTAGCCGGCAGGACATTTTGTTAACCCAAATAGAACTACTAGCTCCAACACAGAACTCATACCGATATAAATAACGAATGCACTGGGTATTAACATAGACATTCGTGTAGCTTTTTACCAGAGAAACTGCTGCCGTCGTAGCTGTCCGTGTTAGCTCATCAGACCCATTTTGCCGGAGCAGAAAACAAAACATTCGCGCTAAACAGACCCGCCCCCTGGGATATTCCGCATGCGCAAACAAACTTAAAAAATATAATGAAAAATGACAGAATATCACGCAATTTATTATTTCCCCAAATGTACATACTATCATATAAAGCGTATCTGTGGCAAACTGGGAGTGTTTTTGCATCATGAGCATAGTCTATAGTCCTGTAATGAGAGATGTAATTTTATGTACTCAACACTAGATGGAAGCGTACACTGACTGCAGACCAAATAATTACAGCTCTACTACTATATACGCACACATATACTGATATACTATGAATGGAATATTATATGTAAAAAATTAAAGATAGTGTCCATCTTAATTAATTACATGACATGTCTTTTCGGCTAGATTATATTATGTATGCCTCCATATAACATAATTACACCATGTATCCTAATGAGAACAGAGTTCTATGCTTTTAGAATACTTGTTCCAAATGTCAGGTCACTTATTATTGTTTTTTTTTTACTTTCAGCTGTCGATAGTATCTTCAGCTAAATTTAGACTACTGATAGAAAGAAAAAAACAGCAGCTTTGTTCCATTCTTGTCATTTACTATGAGTGTGTTCAATAATGCAACATGTGCAGCCCATGATTGCAGCTTGCCATTCACATAAAAGGCCTTTAAGTGGCCTGTGAACTATGGGGGTCTAGTTGAAACAGAGCTCTGAAAGGTTAGCTTCAAAACTTAGCTGCCTTAAATATCACACTCATTATAGATGAAATGATGCCACAAAATACTTATAGTTATGTCAGGCAGCCCAGTCTGATCCTAGGATAGTGCCAAACCTCATACAGCTGCTGTGGTCACTTGTTCCCTGAGCAGTCCTTTGTGCCAGTGCACCTGTCAGTACATGAAGCAGATACATTGACCTGTCACTGCAGGAGAGGCACAGGTGTAATTAATAACAATAATGATGCTCCAATTTAGATGAAGCAGTATGAGTTGGCATGCATAATGCCAGTGCTCTTTAAGTGACACACCTAATGGAATTTGGCCATAATCAATGCTGTTACCTAACCTGTTCTAGAGCAGTTTTGTTTGTCACTGTTCTTGTATTTTACAGTTACTGTTTGGATTTAAAGCTATTACTTATGCAATACAAGCTGAAAAGGCTGCTCAGATAATAGCTTGATAGGGATAAATTTTCTTTCATGAGAATTTTGGTCTTTCACCTCATGGGATAAAGTTCACTTCCTTCAGTTGCAGTATTTTCTGTTAGCATGGTCATGTTGTGTGCAGCAAAAGATGAAAAGTCTATTCATCTTTGTTTTGTCCCCTCACCACCATTCCCTAACTACGAACTTCAACACAGATTTAATAGAACTAATGATGTGCACCCCCAAACAGCACTCCAACATCCTCCAGACACAGGGGGCTGCAAATGCTAGAGGCTACGGCACGTAATGAGAAGCTAAATAAAAATATGTCCAGCAGAGATGTGTGAACTGAGGGGAGGTTAGCTTTCACTGGACCATTTAAAAACAGAAGAATCTACATTTCACAAGGCCCTATTAGCTACAATATCACAGCAGACACAGCCAAATTATGGGCTTGGTCACAGCTGATTGCAGAGCACAGATGTCACTCTACACCAGGTGTTCAATTTACAGATTTAATTCTTCCCTTCACAGACTTTATGCATTGTAGTAAACAGTTTACATTAGGCTTCTCCTCAGATGGCTTATTATCCAAGAGAAAGTACCATTGAGAAATGTGGAAACAAATAGACTGTTATTGCATGACAGAACAAAATTTATACGTGCATGTTTTAGTGCAGATGAGAGTAGGCGAGAGAAGCATGCCATACACTTTTACCAGAGTACCATTTCATCATATTCAAGTTTTAAAATTCCAAGAGCCAGGCATGTTAGACATCTGTCTTGGAACCAGACGGCTGTAACTGGCTCACATCAGCTTAAGGAGACTGAGTGGGCTCCAACGAAGAAGTTGGCCTGATTGGTGGAAGTGGGATGTGATGTCTTTGCTCCCATGTGGAGGTGGATTTAAAAATGGATTGGAGAGGTGGAATTGGATGGGATATGGCATGTTGTTAATTCTGATGTGTTGAAATTGTTGATGTGTCAGTTGGCAATGTTAGGATGAGAACTGAAGTGGGAGTGGTTAAACCCAGATACTGGATCATGTTAGGACTATGAAAGCTGTTTGCTGCTGTGTGTTTTTTCTTGTGCCAGAAAGACTAAAGCTGAAACCCCAAACTGAGAGAGCTCTGACAGTCTCATTAGAAATCCTGTCCTGGCTCACATACCTGCTGATGAACTCCGTGATGTGACTGATGCTCTGACATTTTACTGTGGCTCCACTCTGGCACTGCTTCCCAGGAGTCATGACCACTCTGCCACTGTTGTTTACCATTACTCATCCCTGCTGAGTGAAGCCATCATACAACAGCAGCCAGCTGCACCACAGCACATCAGCCAGCCACTGGCCCTGAAACACTCTCTGTAGGACAAGCTAGATAACCTTTATACTGAGTTCCTCTGGATTACACATGGGGGGTGATGACTCACACTTGTTGCCTTGGCACACTTACAGACTCACATCTGTGCATGCAACACACTTGACACACTTGCTGTTCTTTTTGTGTAACACTGAAAATGAAAACTTGTTTTAGTAAAAATTTGAACACCGCTGAAAATGATCCAGCCTTAAAGGATATGGTTGTTATTATCCTGTATTTCTCTTATTGTTAACAAATCCAGTGAAAACCAAAAAAACAAGCATGGTGAATGTTCATTTCTCCAGTCATATCTTATATGGGGCCTCAAGCTGGTTCCTGACTTTCTCACTGTTTGTTTGAAAGCTTGATTGGTCAATTAGCCTCACATCTTGTCAAGATGTGCTGTGGTCTAGAAGTTTAAATTAACTGGAACACCTTGGTTGAATGAATAGTTCCACAGACATCGTCCATCAAACTGAATTACAGATACAACAGTAGTTTAATTACATGTCTGTGCAAAAAATTAACAATTAGAAAACAAACAGACCCGCATTTTTATGCCGATTACTGCTCGGTGTGTTGCCGCTTTCATACATAGACATGGCTTATAGTCGAATAGGTAAGTCAGCTTTATTTTCACCCCTTTTCTACCTTTTGTTTCAACTCTATTGAATGTAGTAGGCCTCTATTTGGGGACATGAGGTCTCATCATAAGCTGTATATCCCGAATGAACTGAAAACTGCATCACAGGGCTTAAAACATTCTTTCTCATTAGCCTGGTGATTTGCCAGGTTATTTGGGTGGGACCTTGGACTAATTCAAAGCTCAAGTTTCACATTTGACTCAGCATTTAATGGAGCAATTAGCCCGGTCACGAACATCATCAATGGAACTGAAACAATTACATAACATCCTCAGCCAAGCAATTTCCCTCCCACACACGCCCTTTCATTCATTTGCTCCTTTTATCTCTATTTCCTGTTTTGCCTCTGTATCTCTTTCTCTTTTTCTCTCTTACTGTTCGACCTTCAGTTCAACCTTTGGAGAGATGCTACTGCCGGCCTCTTTGTTTTACTAACAGATAAAAAAGTAACACAAGCTTTACACTGACAACAACAAGTATGGTTTCCATCTCTACTTTGATCAGTTTCTCTTTTTCAAGTTTGACAAGCCTTGAAGGCAGGACACTGTGTGACATAGTCTCTGCCCAACCCTCTCTCAGCCCTCTCTTGCCAACCCCTTTAGCAAGAAGGTCACCTCTTTGTGGTATGAGAGGCAATCTTTTTAGTTTCAATTGCAGGCAGGTGAAATGTCAATTGGCCATGATGTTGTGGTTCTGTCCTCTTGTTATGGGCTTGAGCAGATACTCTGCTCCTTTCTCCTACACTATTGCCACTTCTGACTGTCCATGTACCACCAAGCTCTTGACATTCACACTGTATGTTCAAGATTGTATAGGTAAGGTATTCAGGGAAAGCCCTTCACCCTCTGCAGAATGTATAATTTCTGTAATTACACCTGGTGAAGTAACGATTTTTTCCACTCCAGCCAGTTGGAATATTAAGCAGAAGCCAAATAAAGTGAGGGAGCTGAGAAATGACTGAATTTTAAACTAATGTGAATTCAATACTATTTTATTGCCACTGTAATTAACTGTTCACTAATCCCTGCCCAACAAGTTCATTCTGAGTGAACAAATAATAGCTTCATTGCCACATGGACCATAAAGATGAGAAATATGAGATGGCAACTAGTCCCCATTGTGACATCATCATATTTTAATGGGGTTGTGAAACCGTGATGAGCCTCTGATGAAGGGAATGGCTGAACACCTGGATGTGGTGTGTGGATTCTGATCAGCTCAACCTGTATTTGAAAACATGACAAAATTTGCTTGGTTTCACCGAAAGAGTAATTGCCCTTAGTCAGCCCATTAAGGGCAAAGGGCACAAATGTGAATGAAAAGCACAAAAGACACAAAAGATTCTCAAGAAAGAGAGTCAATGCCATGCATTTATTTCAGCACTGTGACATATCCCTCAGACAGTCAAAATTCATGACATGACCTTATTTTATTCACCAAGATGACCTTCATGACTTGGCATAAACACTACATGAAGTTCTACTTGTTACAGAATGTTTCCAGTGACTCTATGGACAGATTCATGTGCATTTAAACTGCTGTGTGACCTGTAACATTATAGACTTCCCACCACGTTTTCTGCATATTAACAAAGGACCGAATGCTTGCACGACACTTCCCGTTGTCTTTCAGTATTTCATTACAGCGATTATGTCACACAGTGGTCCATCTACATGTCATTCCCACAGTGCAAGTAATGACACAGAAGGGCAAATGTTTCCACCTTGTCAAAGTGCAACTCTGAACACAACAGGAACAATATGTAATATATGGCAGTATATACACATCACTTACTGGGGTTAGCTTTCATTAACGTTCGCTTCACATCCCTTTTCACAGTTAGTACTTCAGAAGAACATACATTCTTGGATGAGATCGGGAAAAACAGAGGATATATCAGAGGATACAGGAATAAATACAGTGATTTAATGCATAACAATAATTTATACTGGTATGAATAGCAGTTCTCGTAATAGTATGTATGCAGACAGCTTTCATTCCTGTTTGGTATATGTTCTGATAATGGCAGTTGCAGGGTTAATCTCCTCCCTCCTATCCACTTGTCAAAGAGTACCAATAATGAATTTGCATGTCCCTCTTGTGTCTCTGTGTAGTGTGACTAATAATTTTTATGCTGAATAACATAGTCCCATTCCACTACCATGGAGCTGTTATTAGGCCCAAAGGAATGAATACTAGAAAGAGTAACAGCCTGTCACATGAGTGCACCTGCATGGAGAGGTGTGTCAAGGAGCTGGAGGACCATAGAGTGTAGTATTTGTCATTTAATACAGAGATTGAGCGTCCTAGGAGCCTGTCTGATTGTGTGCATGATCTCTACACTCAAAAGTTTCAGAAATATCCTTGACTGACTGACTAGTTGCAAGTGGGTGGTTGCCTTCCTTGTCCTATCTCTCACATTTGTTGTAAGCCGTCAGGTTTTGGAGCTGGGACTTGTGACAGCTGCTGTCACTTGCGTTGTCGGTGTGTCAGTCAGCGTGTGTGTTGTCAGTGTTGTGGGTTTGAGGTGACGCAGAGGAGGAGAGATTCTGTCGATGGCTTGATCTGCTGTTTCTTGGTGCTTCATCCAGTCTGCTCAGTTGCCTTCCTCGCGTCATCGTGTCATCATGTCATCATGTTCATCTCCCTCTGCTCATCTGTGGACTATAGGGTACACCTTCTACCTCTCTCTTTCTCTCTCTCTCTCTCTCTCCCTCTCTCTGCTGGGGTGCAGTGGAGGATCCTGGACTATAGAGGTAAACGGATGTGCATGGCAGAACTATTGGGACGTGAAGCCAAAATGTAGATGGCACTCTCCTTTAAAAAGTCTGCCCAGGTCACTGGCCTGTTGAATAAAGAGAGTTTTTATTTATTGATTTATTTATTTTTATTAGTGTGAAATCACTGATTGTAATGATTATTTGTCAATGTGTGACTAAAATTCGGGATATGGATGAGGTTAGAATATTGTGGGCGAGGTTAGCATCATGAATTATGGAGTTTTCTATATTTTTATCAACAAACGTCATGAAAAGACCAAAACCAATAATGAATTATTAAATCTCTGCATTCAACTCATGACATACAGTCATCATCTTCCTCTGTGCCATAGAGCTCCATTGTTGAACTTTACAATGAACACACACATACTGTAGTTTACTACATACACTTTCTTAGTCGTAAAAATAATCACTATGCATGCCTGAAAATACTCCCCAACAAATGCTTCCTTTATTTTATTTACTTACAAGCCATTCCCTGGCCACACTCAAAAATTAGTTCTTATCTTTTATTTTTAAGTGTCTCACATATGACACAAAATATGTAGATATGCAGGCATTATCCTACGCCTAAACCACTTCACAGTACAGTGCAGTAACCATGCAGAACAAATAATTTGGTGATGTCTTTATATTAAGCATCTGGCCTCTGCTCGGCAGTAATTTGCCTCATGCTGCTTTGAAAACTCAGTTACAAAAACAGTGTTTGTCAGACCTCTGTCTCAGCGTGTTCTATTAATTAGTATTCAACTTGCCACACTCTCATATCTAACTCACTTTGTAATTGTGGCTCCCTGCAGCCAAAAGTGCTGGTGAGTGTGTTGAAATTATTGCAATATGTTTTAGTGTAGCATAAGTCATCTTCATTATCTGGTGTCAGAAAGTGAGCATGAGGTCCTTTGCAAGGGCAGCAAAGCCTGAGGCAGGAAGGTCGTAGCTGTCCATGCTGCAGTCGTCTAGCTTCCAGCATTTTACTCAAAATTAATTCCACTGTTGCTGCCCATGAAATACTCTCTTTGCACAGCAGGGACCAGTGCAGAGTCACTACAGCCATATGTAGGCCGGTCCAGTGGGAAAAGTCTAGGTTTATTCTAACAGTGTGAACAAGTTAATGTAAATTTCACAACTGATGCAAGTCTGTAGGCCTGTAAAGCTAGTGAGAGGAGATCCTCGCCAAATCAGTATATACTACAAGGATGTTATTTTGATTTTATTAACTGCCGTGCACACATACTTAGTAAAAACACAAGAAAAGACAAACCTGCTTTCATCAGTCTTGCTCCTTTCACTGTCAGAGCTGGCAGGACTGCTCTCGCATATGGGTCCAACATGACTTATACTGTGCCATAGGACAAAGGATAAAAAACACACAGGAAAATACAAGTTAGATAAAAAGCTATAAGCAGTCAATGAAAGGCTAAGACACTTCCGATTCCTCTGGAGAAAAAAAAAGAAAAGAAAAAAGAAATATACACACTTTTGGACAAAGGAGATTTTCTGACCCACATCTGAAATTCTTACATTCAGTTGGATGGATTTTTGGTGAGTCCACAGAATGAGTCACTACATGCAGAGGCAGACAAGCTGCCATTACTACAGTGGGATCTCGCTTGTAAATCCACTTGTAACACTAATGTATGTGAAGGATTTCACTTTTTAAGTGCTTTTGCCAAGAAATGTTGCCCAGGAGATCCTGTAGAACCTGTTGCTGAAAACTGAACACATCAGTCACTAGATTATTCTGTCAAAAAAGTAATATGTGATTGCATTGATCCAAGTCTCAATTAGCATGGGAACCCACAATTCTTTCAATCATTAAATAATTGAGAGGTTACCATCACAGTACGTCAGATGACTTGTTTTGCCCATCGTCAGTCTAAAAGTTGGAGATAATCATCTCACTACGCCATAAATGAGCAAAAAGCCTTGCGTGATTGAATGGTTGACACGATTAATTGAGGATCAAAATTGCTGGTGTTAAATCTGTCAGTCAGCTAAATCATGCTTAATGCTCTCTTTTCCACCTTTAGGAAGAAAACTGTGGAAGATACTGATGTCCAAGATCAGTGCATGAGCACAATTTAAATAATAATAACACACAAAAAAAACAACAACAAAAACCTTTACTCAATGCGAAATTATAAGCTTTTTCTGGAGCTCTCAGCCACATTTCAGGGACTTCCTCAGCAAGCAGTTTGCTGAAAAGAAAGCTAGTGAGTGGATTTTGAGTTTTATCTATATATAGGTTATATGAGAATACAGAGCAAGACAATGTCATTTCACATGTCACAAGAAACCCATACGACTGTTGTCCACACTTAAATGAGTCATGTTTTTTTTTTTTTTTTTTATCTTTCGCAGTCGGATGGGAGCTCTTCTGATGAACCTTCTGACTGATGCCTGCTTCGAAAACTCCTTTTCACCCTCATGCTGTAGCTTGGTAATGTCTGTAATCCAGAGATCAAAGAGAGCTGTTTCCTGACTCATTCGTTATTCACTTTTTAATAAGCATGAATGAAATTGCCTTTTAATGTCCACAGTGTCCTCTTATATTGATAAGTGAGGCTTTTAAAGTGAAGCACCCCTAAAAAGAACAAAAGGCTTTCTTTTGATCCCTATAATTAGAGGCCAGTCTGACTCTTATTCATGCCTCAGTATAACAAGACCTTTTCATACTCACATTCTGCTCATTAAGCTTCATTCAAGGATGCAAGTATGTATGTATGGAGTTAAGAGGGTTAAATTATGGGCGAAATCTAAATGAATAGGTTGTCTGAGAATACTTGAAGACTGCAGTGTACCCGACGGTGTTGAAGTGAGGAAAAATGAGACAAGCCATGCAGTGCTGAGTCACACTCACCCACAATTCAAAGGAGAGAAGAGTCCCATGAGTCTGTAGGGAATGCCGCATGTTGAATAGGTGAGAGTGATGGAATGGCACAGCACAGGAGATGTGACAGCACAAGAAGTTATAAACAGTCACAAAGACATGCACATGCATATGTACACAGATAGCGCACCCACAGAAGCAGTGGAAAGTACACGACGCAAATCTGAGATACTCATACAGTTTTACAGATTTAGAGTTTACTCACAAATGCATGGTGTGTTTATGGTGCATTGTAATAGATTTAACTATCCAGTAAATTTGCTTCACATCAACTACCTGAAACATGAAATTGCTGTTTCCAGACTGCGAGTGTAAGTAATAATAATCACAGCACGGTCAAAAAAGTAGAGTCATTCTGCATCATGAGTACTCTTAATACCCACTTTCACTTATCATCAGATATAGACTATGGAAGATGTACACCAACAAACAACAACAGCTCAATGTAATCTAGTGCAATAATCAATCCATAAATATTCATTTTTTTAACACTGTGATATTCTACTTTTGCTCAGACTTTGATTCAAATCCATGGTCATTTCTGAGCCTGTACTTTGTGGTGGACTTGCACCAGATTGCGTTATATAGTGAAATATCTTTTTTTCCCCATTCCTTTGATCTTGTATCAACAAAAAGCTTCACAAAGGTAGTATCTGTCGTAGGGTTGTTGCACTAGATTCCCCTACATTGTACATAAGCTGTTTTGCTCATGTTCTGTAGCCATTTCAGGTGCCGAGCCTTAACTGATCTCAGCAAAACAAAGTACAAAGCTCTGTACTTTATAAAATACTATTCAAATGAGTTCCATTTAACCAGTTTTATAGTTTTAATATATGATGTTTTATTGATGGCAGGAATTCAGTCATACTCAGCATCACACCGGCGGGCAACAAAGTGCCTGCTAACAAGATGAGTAGCAGTACGGAATACATTACTGAATAAGACATCTCAGTTTAATATGAGAGGAGGCACCGGCTGCATTTACTTATCACTTTTTACGTTTCAATAAGAAAATGACGTCTGACTTGAGAGAAGCAAACATTTTATTGCTCATTATCATTATCAGTGTTGCGATGACATGAGCATTTAATGCATTCTGCACTGGTTAATGTGACAGTCAGAAATCAGTGCCTGTGACTATTCAGCTGAAAACTATTCTGCAAGAAAGAAAAACAATGCTGTTGTGGCCCAGTCTTGCAGTGCACACTGGCTAGTCAAACATTTTCATTTAATTTTCATTGTCGTGTAATGAGAGGGAGGTAAACAAAAACTCCAGTTCGGTGTGGAAATGGTGACAGGATCTCACCAAAATGTGATGGATTTGTGCTGCATAACGTTGGGGAAATATTAGTCAAACCAAATACCTGTGGCCAGAGGACATGTTACATCATAAATGCTAATGAACAGAACGTGTACAGGCTTGCTGAACTTTCTGAGAATTCATTTATTGTCATATGCTGAAAGTAAAATTTGGGCAGCTTTTTGAGTCTTTATTTTTGTTTACTTATTTGACTTGAATATGAATGAATATGGATATCTCCCCTTTCATTATTTTAGAAACAAAGAGTAATGAAATGCAAATTGTGTCATCAAAGAATAGTGCACAAGTTAATACATGCCTGTATTAACTATAATTTTTCTACTCCATCTCTAAAGCTAACATAAACATTAGTGTTTTGCATAAAAAGATAAGAAACAACATTCTGTTGACAGCAACTTCAATGGCTTCAGCATCTGAACAATGCAACCTTGTCAGATTTTGAATTTCCTTATTATGACCAGCTCATGTAGACGTAGATGAGATTTAGGGCAGCTGTGGCTCAGGAGTCCACCAGATGGTCAGTGGTTTGATTCTCAGCCTCTGCAGTCTACATGTCAAAGTGTCCTTGGGCTAAATACTGAGCCTTGAATCGCACCCGACAGCTTTTCCATCTGTGTGTGAGTGTTTGTGTGAACGGTTATTGCTCCTGATGAGCATGTGGCACCTTGCATAGTAGCCTCTGACACTACTGTGCAAATGTATGTGAATGTTGACTCGTGTTGTGATCTGCTTTGAGTGGTGCTATATAAATGTACTCCATTTATAATTTAGTTTATTGCAGTGAATTTCCAAAAAAAGCTATGCATTGATGCACAGCACACATTATCCCCTACATCTGAGGTCAGAGCACATTGGTGAAATACAATTAGTCAGTTCCTTAGTAAATGAGTAAGATCTTTCTCCCTCTAGGGTAATTGGCGGTATGAATTTAAAAAATAAGTGGCATGCAGATTTATGTACATACCAAAACACAAAGAGAAAACACAAGAGACTATCTCAGATGATTTTATCATTTCATATAATGGGCAAGTAAAGCAGTGTGTCATCTGCAAAGCAACAAAAATGGACACCATTACTGTGGATTATGTTGACCACATTAAGGATATGAAATGAGAAAAGAGCTTGTTAACTTGCTTCCAGTCTTCTTTCTGTCTCTATTCCCTAAGCAACCAAGCCTTTTTTCTGTCTGCCAACTGCAGTTTGCATTCAGATGAGATTCTAGTTCCCCAAACTCCTGCCAGACTTCCAAATAGACATGAACTTTTTATCTCGGCTTAGTCTTGGAATACATTTGTTTTCCCGAAGTATTCAAACTAATGTTGAATTTTACTATGTATTGACTGGCTGTTGACCTGACTGATTTACTCAGTCCTTTGATGTGCTCACCTCACGTTGCAAGACTGTGAGTCTTTGTTGAGCTTATGGAACCAGGATTGCTGAACCTGACGGCATTCTGCTCTTGTGATCACACCCTCTTTATCCAGACTCAGTCCCAGGAACACTGATCGTGCCTTGTTTCTCTCCTTGGCAGTCAACAGACGTACCAGTGAGTTCTAGGGAAAAAAAATTACAGTGTTTGAGATTAGGTGGCCTGGATTAACTCTTTTAAATCACTCATATTAATTTCATTCTCTTTTATGCTTTTGATTGCTGTAATTTATGGGACGGGAAAATTGTATTTTTAGGACCTATTTTTTTGGCTTTAATCATTCTCAATCACATTAGCATTGCCTGACATAATCTCCTAACACTGCTTTACCCCATGCTACCCCAGAGTCTCACACACACACAGTCCATAAATTACAAATTTAATCACTCGAGCCAAAAACAAAGCACAACATTTAAACTGCTGTGTGATGATCAAGTGACAATAAATTTAATTCACATAGGTAGATGCAAGACAATTTTTTTTTTTAGAATATTCGCCCCTGAGCCTTTCCATCAAACTAATCTCAATACAATGCATTCTTTGAAAACATTTTTCATTCTCTACAGGACTGATTTTGGCTGACCCAGAGGAAGGTAAGCCTTTTGCCAGACACTGAGCCAACAAAGCTTGCTACCTTTTCTTAATTTGTAAAGTTGAATAATGCTGCTCTAGGATGTTACAAAATAGCAACATCAAGCATGTTTTATTGGTGACTGCAATTACTGCTGCAGTAAATTAAAGAATGTAAACACCAATACTTTGGCTATGACTGATGGCAAGACAATAGTTTCTTTCAAAAATTTCTTTTTTTCTTGGTGGCAAATCTTTTCATCAATCCATATCACAAAGCGAATCAAAGAATGTTGCCTATTAATACCTACTAAACATCAGATATTCTGATACTGGTGTTGAAAACTAAAGCATTGGGGATTAAAACTAAACCTAAAATTGGACATGGATTGGAAATAATAACTCCATTGTTGTACATTCCACAATTGTAATGGATGATGTTATGTGTGGTACCTTTGTAGTAGTGTAGTGTAATATTTATTCCAAGTTCACTCTCACTATATTGTGGTACAACTTAGGTCATGGTTGAGTTTCATTGGTGAGGAGACATTTGGATGCTGTAGCAAAGTTGTGGTGTATATGAGCTCTTTTGTATATATCAACATATTTCCTTATTCTTTTACCTCTGATCGAAACTTCCTTAACACTGCCAAAGACTCAAAGTAGAGGAAGTCCGACCATTCGATGTGACCCTTCTTCTCAGGATCCAGTGCTGCAAACTGGGCCAAGACCTCTTCCTCTTGCTCATCAGTCAAGTCTTTATCAAACTGTTGCTTGGATGCAAAGTGGCGGTACTGCAGCAGCTCATCTGACACCAGACATGACTCTACAATGGCAAGGAACAATTCATCACATCAGGTTTAATTATTCACTGAGCAGTCTTCCCAGTATAATTAACTCATGGTGACTCATTCTTTACAAAGGCATGACCACCTTCTTCTGACTGCCCTCCATACAAGCTGTGAAGCAGTACCATACATTAAGAAGTTGATCGATGTGAGGACAAATAACCGACAATGCAATAAAAAAATTCAACAAAGTGAGGTGAACACATCAGTGACCTTGGTTCAATAAATTTCAATTATTTCTTGTGTTAAATGTAGGATTGAAAGTTTGCTTGCCTTAAAGACCAGCCAGAGGTGTGAAGAGATGGTAAAAAAAGTGTAATGGAAAACAGGGCCTATTAATGAATTCATTTGGTGGCAACAGAGTTAAAGCACTGGGCAAAGGAGTGTAAGAAGAAAAAGCAGTATAAATCACACAAAATGTTTTCTTTATAAACCTTTCCTTTTAAGACCTTCAAAAAAGAATCACTGAGAGCACTTTTCTGTCTGACCTCATGCTTTAATCTTTCTACATTCTATAGCAGAAAGAGGACAAAAAAAAAAAAACATATCATCATGCTGATATTTCACAGGTAAATTTTCACCATGTTCATCATCATCACAGCAGGTTATTATTCACTAGTTAGCACTAAGCAAGAAAATACACCAAAGTTATTACATTTAAGATATGTCTGTCAGGACTGATCAAAATTGCCACCCCTGAAAATATATGAATAAATTACAGTTCTTAACAAAGTCTATTTTCTAACCTTGATTCAGTGACTCACCTGGGATGATCTTGCACTGCTTGAAGGTCTCCATAAGGCTGTACATCTCTTCCTCTGTTAGGAGAAGATTCAGATTATCCTGCAGAAAAAGATGAGATGAGGGCAGAGAATTACTCTTACTAAAAAAAAAGCAACGCTTACACGATTTCTTTCATTGTTAAGTCTTGCATTACTTGATATTTAATAAGTGTGTGTGCTCTAATTATACGGAGTTAGTCCCGGATGTGCCTCCTGCAATTAACCACAAGTATACAAAGCAATGGTAAGTAAATTTATATGTTCGTATGTATGTATATATCCATCTATCGATCTATCTATATCTATATATTTTTTATTTGTTTATTTATTTATTTTTCAATGCCTGATGCAGGCATCAGCAAATCTACGGGCAAGGAAAAATCACAGGAGACACTGATTTGAATATTCATATCTGTATACTATTTGTATATTATTTATCAGATAAGCAGGGAGATGAAACTTTGATGATCTCTTTGGGACTGTTGAGGTTAGTCAATTCCAGTTTGTTTACATATCCTTAATCATAATACAATCTGTCCAGACGTCATAAAATCCACATTATTATCATTAAATATATGAAAAACTCCCTCCAGCTTCCCTCCAAAAGCAGAATGGATAAAAACCATATTATTACAATTATCAGAAATGCTGAAGGATGGATTATAGCACTAAGAAGATGTTTTTGTATGTACTTTTGATAGAACTCTAAAGATAAATACAAGTTTGAAACTGTTTCAAACAATTTCTTGAGTATTAATGAATTAAATACGATGCTAACACCAAATACTCTCCTTTGAAGTATGAAAGATGACAAGTTGTCAAAAGTGTTTGTTGTGCTTAGACTAAAATTCCCACAGAAATTCATAAAGTATCAATTTATCTGTATGTGGCTATAAGTCAAAAAATGAGATGAGAATCAACGAGAACAGACAAATGTAAATGTAATCAGGAAAATTGCTTCCTTTGTTTGTTTTGTGCCAGACTTTATTTCTGTGCATGTCTAATCTGCAGTGTCATAATGCTCATAAAGTATTGCCCCTAGTCATACCAACTGTCTGTCATTGAGCTATAATTATATTGTTATGTCAAAAATTAGCAACCTTAAAAATGATTTAAGGATTTATGCAACATCTCATGACAGCATCTGGAAAATAGATTCTTTGGAACCAA
Organism: Scatophagus argus; assembly: GCF_020382885.2. Lineage (NCBI taxonomy): Eukaryota > Metazoa > Chordata > Actinopteri > Scatophagidae > Scatophagus > Scatophagus argus. The sequence continues at coordinate 14,188,426 of NC_058512.1, read as the reverse complement.
ACGGCCCCCCCGAGGGGAAAAGTATAATAATAACAACACATTCTAATCTTATTCTGGCACCTTGCATAAATAGTTGTTTGAGACTGTCTTGTTCTGGAAAATGACAGCATTGATTGTGCCATCAAACATCTTTAAATAGTCTGAATTCAGGCCCAGTGCCAGAGCAGGAAGTTAAAAAAATATACTGATATATATTGATTTCAAAGCTGTGACAATCAATATGTCCACGTGAATAATGATTCCGATGACTGTGTGATGTGAAAGATGTCACTTGTAGGAACATAACCACTAGATTATGTCAAAAAATAAGAGAATTAGCAACCCAACCCTGCCATTTCCCGTGTGTCAGTAGAGCCCTTAAGTCACTTTTAGCTCCATGTTTCACAAACACTCCTCTCATTACCCTCATTTCCAGATAGAGCAGAAGCAGATGTTTTCAGCGAAAAGCTCGGATAACTCTGCATACTAGCTTTCCATAAACATCTTGCAGCTAAAGGGTTTGAATGTTTTTTCTCAGGAGTTGGAGACAAACCAAAGTGAATTTTTGAAATATACATAAACAGGATTCAAAATGAATCCTTATCTTCCACCATGTTATAAACACATCCAGCAAGTCTGCTATAGATGCACTTTTTAACAGGGACTTCTCAACCTTGACTGAAGCATGGCCCTTGGATCTAGCTAGCACGAAGCATCAAAAAGTGCTGTAAAGATGGGTCACTCATGTTCCTGACCCCCCCTTACGTCTGATTGGCTGCCACTGAGCCATACATGCGGGAGTCTACTTTGAAGGCTGACTGTAAATCCACTTTCAAGGAAACTCAGTCCATCTGCCAGCAGCAGTCTCCAGTGCCTGTGTGAAATTAAATGTCAGATGCAACAGAAGGGGGGATTTGTAACAGCTGACTGATGTGTGCTAACAAAAATGCTTGTTTTTTTTCTTTGCTGTGAGGGCTAGAATCCACAATTTAAATAACACATTTCTCTCTCTCCCTCATCGAATTGTCTTCTTCCACCCCCATTCACGCATACACACCGAATGAGCCCAAAAAAGAGGACCTTTCAGTGTCCTCTCTCAGACTGTGTGAAAATATCACCCTCCAAGTGTAACTTTGGCAAGAGATTTCGCTTCCCAGGGCTGTCGAAATGCTGCAAAGCCCCTACTCCACTCTGAAGGGTCCTCCAGCAAAAGGACTCTTCAGTTGTTTATGCCTCGATTAAAACAGATTGTATTATGCCTAACAGGGTGGTGATCACCAGAGGGTCTTTGGTTTTGGCACTGGCCTTGAATTCCTGATGAGTAGCTTGGCTGTTTGTTCAAATGCCTTACTTTATTTTAACTCTAGCTGATTTAGTTTCCCAATAAAATGTGAAGCATTACAGCAGCAGTACAATAGCTGCTGTCATACATGTCAAAGAGTTCACTGTCCTGATCTCACCAGTGCTGGAAGGAAAGAATGATAAATGTTTAACAATTCTCATGCATTAAAAAACAATATTGCCAATTGAAAAAGTGCAATTTCCATAGTGCAACTGCCACAGTTTTGACTATAACTTAGGCTATATATTTACCACTGTATTAACAACCTGTAGTAAGTAAAGGTTTAAGGCAGCAACAGCTGATTTGCGACAACTGCCAATAGCAAATTCACTCAGCTGTAGCTCATTAATGTTGGTTGTCTGACACTTAAAAGAAACAGGACCATCATTAGTGACATTAGTTCCACCTGTGCTTTTCCTCCAATGACATGCTATAATAACCTTCTTTGAAAAAACAAAAAAAAGACTTTTGGGTCTTGTGTGGTTAATATGCTCTCTGCATGTCAGTGTCTGTTTTGAAGGCTGGCATTGATACACAGTTTGGCAGTTTTATGGAAGAAGAAACTCCTCTGAGTGATGTTTTTTTATGTTTGAAAAAGGCAGAAGGAATGAGTTCTGTCTGACAGGCAGCGCTGCAGTGGTCCAGTGTAAATGGCTGACATCTGAAAAAGGTTGTCAGAATTTCCCAGTCAAACCTTTACACATGTTTTAGTTTTTAATCCCTATAAAGCTTAAAATTCAGAACTTAAAATACAAATCTAGACTTCCAGGATTCTGGGCTGTGGCACAGCACAGTCTTTCAGTGAAGCTAACATGAAGAGCTAACATATTTCATTCTTCATGTACAAGATAAGCTTGTGTTTATGCTTGGACAAACATACTTTCCCTTTTGTTTAACACCAGGAACAGTGTAAAGTAGAATAAAGATTGCTACTGATGTCGGGTACATGGCGACAAATGCTCTTAGCAAGGTAGTCCTCCTGTTGTCTTGAGTGAAAAACGGGACGAAATGGTGACAAATCAAATCAAGAAAAGGAAACAAAAAAACAAAAATTGAGGTTTGTTCAAATAATCCGCCAACTACCCTTGATATCCCACAGACTAATGGAACAAATATTAGCACTGGAACAGGCATGCTGCATTTTTTGGTTTATCGAAGCATCTGCATATATTCTGTGTGTCTGTTGCCCAGCAAGTGATGGTGGCAGCAGTGAGCTGTGCTGACTTACACAATAGTAGCAGCTCCAGCCGTTAACAGTGTGGGCTGTATCTCTCATCTCCTGAAGGGCCTCGGCACGCAGGTAGCCCAACTCCCTCAGGCAGCCATCGTGGAACACCCGAGTGCAGATTCTGCAGGGGTACAGATCGTCGGCCGTCCACACCTCACACACGTCACACATCTCGTCACTCGGTGGCTAAGGTGAAAATGGAGTATGTCAGTTACTTTTATTTATAGAAAAAAAAATTGTTGCTCTCTTATTTGGCAAACATGAGGATTACAAACACATATGTCTATCAAAGATCTGAAGAAGGTCAGGAGGAAAGATTAGGTATCAGTCTGTCAGTGGTGGGATGGTGTGGTGAGATGGTTAAAATGTTATAATGTATCAGTAGTTTGTGTTTTGTTCTATGGTCATGGTCCTACAGTTGTAGATAAATAACGTGGACAGCACTGACTTTGACATGAAGACTGATATCTGTGCCCTTGTCTAACATGTCCATTCCTACACTTTCTCCAACTTCCCTGCATGCTCCATTTACAGCCAGGGTACTGTCAAGCCAGGGAAAATGACTGCAGAATGCTTGACTGGTAAACCATGCAAAGGCATTGTCAGTTTCCATCCTTGCTGTTTGTTTTCATCTCTATTTCAGTGGTGTAGCACCGGCTTCAGGGCTGCAGACACATAACACATGAGACCTTGTCAAATCTCTTCAGTCACAGTTTACCTTATGTTATATTCCACCTCATGTGACCCGAAGACTCCATTTACATTAACAACTTTCCTGCATCATAGTCCCAATCAAAATGAGCTGAGGCTTACAATAGGGACTATAATTTGTGGCAAAGGTCATTCATCAGCTTCTAAGTTGCAGGAATTTAACTAAAAATCTAAATTAATGGTTAGCTTACAGGCTTTAATTTTCATTATGCCACACAGCGCTATATGTTGTGTGTAACAAACCGCATGCTTACTTTAACTAGTCTTAAATGTAGGTACGGAGGCTTAGAAAGAATTAATACTTAAATATTGTACTAACTAGGAAAAACCCTGGGGTCAATACAATCTGAAGGGTTCATCCTCATGAGACCATAACTATGGATGCATAAATGTGCTTAGAAATTTTAGAGCCATATTAGATTTGGATATTTACCAATTACAGTGGCAAAAGTACTTTAAAATTCAGGGGAAAACAAAAGAAGAAAAGAAAAAGCAATGGATCTGATGATTTAAAAAAATCACAAGAATAAAATAACCACCCTCCCCCAAGTACATATCTATTATTGTTTCAAAATAGATGCTTTTATTACTGTACCTCCTGTGAAAGTGCAGCTTGGGCAGCACATGAAGTCACAAGGCAGTGTTTACTCTTTGCAAAATAGAGAACCTGATGGTGTTAGTGCACCTGCGAACTCCATCCCCTATTAGTCAGCATCACCCTGGATGTGGTCACCTCTCTGAGCCAGCCAAAGCAGGCCGCCCACAAGATGCACGCTGTTAAGAGTCCTCGTGAACAACAACAACACATCTCACAACTAGTGTGGAATAAAAAGCCCTGCAGAAAACTACTTCAAACTCATACTTTCTCACCTTCAACAAGGGTGTTTAGATAAAGTGCAAGAGTCCCTTTAGAGCCTGGCTGAACTGCTTTATCATCATGCCTAACCTGAGGGAGGAAAAGAGATAATACGTAGCTGTTGCCATGGAGATTCTCTGACATCTCTGAGACATCTTTTTAATCCCCCGACTTGAGGATGTACATACAGTGTGTGTTTTGTCAAAGTAAAATGTATATATATATATATATATATATATATATATATATATATATTTCCCTGATTCAAATAACACCCTGGCAATGAATTCTCAATGACACATGTCGAGTTCAATAGCCACTGATCTATTTAGACCATCATTTCGCTCCCTGTCTGTACTGTTGCCATTGTCAGATTGCCAACCAGTACATGACCCTCAATCATTTCAGTAAAGACTGGGCTGTTTTGAACTCTACATTGCTTCCTATTCCCTTCCCTGTGTCTGAGTCTCAGTTACAACCTGCTCTTTCTTTTCCAGCTCCACCTCCAGAGGCTGGTCATCATCGGCTTCCCTTTTGGGTCGCACAAACGCTGGCGGCGTGAGCTGATGGCTCTTGTCAAGATCTTCAGGCTCCACTCCTTTCCCATCACGCAACCTCGACCAAGCCTCTTGGTTGACTTTACACTCATCTCTGGCCGGTGCTGAGGCCTGCTGGGAGGTCGACGGACCTGCACTATTGTCTGTTTCCTCTTGTGCAGCCTCCTCTGTGTTCTTCTCATCAGGACTGGCTGATGGTTTGGTAGGGCCTTCACCTTCCTCTGGTTCTTTTTCTGCCTGTTTGATTGTGGCTTGACGGTCCTTAATGCCCGACTGGAAGGCAGAGACGACAGCGCTGCATTTCTGCACCTTCTCCACCTGCTGCTTCTTTGACATGAGCACTCCCATGGCTACAGACAGGTGGAGAGAGAAAGGAGCAGAGAATGGTTACACAAGCATGCTGCTTTTACAGTTTATCATAACTCTGACTGACAACAGCACAATTATTATCCAAGACTGAAGCCCATGACAACTTCAAAACGTCAGCATTTCAATATATCATTAAATATTCATGACTTAGTAAGAAATAAAAGTAAAAGTAAAGAAAACATCACTGGATATAATGCTTCATCAGGAGTGTGTGGGGGTGGTTTCAGTAAGACTAGAGAACAGAGAAAAACACAAAAACTGAAACCTCTTACATGTTACAATGAAACTGTTCTTTAGTGTAAAGTCACTCTCACGTAGGACTATTTCTCTCATTCTGTGTGTGCCTAACTTTGTATTAAAGATGAACACAAACACCACCTAAGGTGTATGTCAGGGAACAGACAGATGTAATGCATACACACATGAATGTCTTGTGCTGGACCACATCAGTCATTTTGGGAACCGAGTACAATTGTTGAAAGAACAGCTGACACAGATAGAGAAATAATGTTTTTCTTACAAAAGACCAGAACTAGACAGGACAGACAAGCTGCAGTCAAGCACAGAGATGATATCATTAACCTATGAAACAATTTGCTTTTATTACATTGTTATCTCATTGTTACTCAGAGTCTTACTCTTTCGGTATTCACTGAATGCTTGCCCCCTTTCAAATCTCCCAAATCTTTTTTCTATCAGCAACAATATCCCTGGATTCCCCTCATTTCTACCAATAAACCCTGCCCATTTGCTCCTGTTCCCTCATTGCTCTGCCTTTTTCCTGTGGCTATGGATATTTACAGAGATTACGTGTTTATTTGCATGATTCATATGGCAAAGGTGCAAACTAAAAAAGTAGGCCCCGCTACTCACAACACACTGAAAAAAACACCACATTGCCTATTTTTATATACACCTGCTAGGGGATTTCAAATCCCATAAAAGACCTTAGGAACCCTGCAATGGTGGGAGATGTTTAAGACAACATAAAACAGCTAGTTGATGTTGCCTTCGCATTCTAATGTTCCTCTTCATATCATCATGAGGAAAGGGATACGGTACAAATCGATGCACGAATCTACACTATTTCTCTAATGTGCCTGTGGATTCCCACAACTCATCATATGAAGCATGTCATGCATCTGAACACCAGTAAGTAACTACTCATCAAACAGTAACACAGTACAAGTACACAGTCTGTAAATACTATAGCTATTGGCCACTTAGACCCAGTAGGATTTGGACATTCCCATAGACATGGGTTTATTTGTCCAGATTTTCAATATCTGCCTCTGAGATCGCTGCCTTCATCCTAGTGCATTGTGGGTGAATGAAATATCATTTTGTGGTACATACAGCACTGACAAAAGACCAGCACTGAATCGCTGCTTTTGGAAGAACTAACAGTGAAGAGTTTTCGAAAACTGTTGATTGTCATAACATTGTTGGTGCTTTCAGCAGTAAGGACGAGATTTCATTCACTTCCTTCATATTACGTAGTGTCTAACATTTCCATAAGGCCATGTTTCTTAGTTATTTTAAATGCATGATTTTTTTTCACCAGTCTGTCAAATTCACAAATTCCCATGGGAGCTCCGATTTTATGCTGAATCAAGTGTTTCTTGTTCTATTTCCCCAACCAATTTTTCAAAATTGGTCAGAGATTCATCCTGGTGTGGCCTTCCTCCCAAAGATCAAAACTCTTTGACCTATGGGCCAGAGAGAAGCATCACCTGCTTTCTGCCTGATAAATTAACTTCCATAATTATGTTGAGAGGCCAGATTTTGCTCATTGAGCGAATCCCCAGAGAGTTAACCTTCTCTGTGTGTGCATATGAACTGCATGACTCAAGTCTCATACACAGTATCAATCACTACAACTTGCTGAGCTTAGCCAGTCGTGAATATCTGTTATTATCTCTCTTCTATTCCCGACTGTTCACCAAATGAAATGACTCAAGTTAAAATAAGGTAAAATCAACTTTATTGAGCCCTGGGGAGGAAAAAAAAAACTATTTTGCTGCAGGTTTTAAATGACATTGCATTGCATTGGTTATCAAAGTGAACACATTTTAGTCTGCTTAGCATGTATCTTTTAAATGATTAGATTTTAATGACGTTATAGTTTTTGTTTTATTTTGGCAATAAAAGAGTAAAATCTACATTTCATCACAGGAATAAAAAGCTATTTAAACTTTTTACTAATTTCATTTTCTGTTACTATTTTCTTCTGTTCTTACGCTGGAATCTATAAAAGAAAACAAAAAGTCTACATTTGTGCATTTGTTGTATCCAGTGATTACATAATTACATTAAGTGAAATCATACACTGTGAGATCTGCTACACCACACAGGAAACTTTTTAAAAAATAATGCTAAAATTGACTTACTTCTCATTTCCACTTAAGTGAGACACAACTGTGAATTCCATTATTGAAAAAACAGCATCTGTCATGGATTCAAGTTGATTACATGGTACTTATGGGACAAGTGTCTTTGCTCTCAAATGCAATCCCATCCATCCACGCTCCACGTAAGTGCTTGTGTGAAATTCAACCCCATTTATCTGAAGTGAAATAGGAGTCGTTCCCTCCTCTCTTCCTGCAGGGCTCTAATAGTCTACCAGGCCTTATGTTCTCAGGCTGCTGGTGGACTCATGCTTCACAGAGTGCAGAAGATACAACACTCATTTGTATCACATCGACTTCAACGCAGGCTGCGCTGCTTCTGGTTTCAAAGATTCAAACAATCCACGAAATGAAAGCACATTGAAATACAAACGGTGAAACGACAGCACCGTTAAAAACAAATTATTACTGAGTGCTCCTTTATTTCTTTATTTTAGTTTTATTGATTTCTGCGCTGCATATCTATTTTGTCTAGGGTCTTTCTAAAGAGAGGTCAAAGGTCGAGTCAGCTGGAGCACAGCACTCCTGCAGCATGAAGACATATAGTAGTATAAATGTATCCCATCAGACCAATTTTAGCCATGTTTTTTGGATATGCTGAATGTCCACACTGGAAAAATTACAACATGAAGTATACTCCAAAGTGTCAACATGCTTACTAAAATGAGTCAAGTGTGTTGCTGATGGAGTGTATTGTTCCACAGTGCAAAACAGGAATGGAAGAGGTGTTCAGAGTGGGACAGATAATGATAAAATGCCCTCAATTCCAGGTCAGAAAACATACAAAATCACTGGAAAAAAATGCGTTTATAAGATTCTTGTATACTTGCCAAGCTTTGCTTTTTGGAAAAATGTGGATGCAGAGATTGTCTTCTTCAAGGACAACCACTTCATTTAAAAGGTCGGTCTCCCTAGTAACAATGCCCTCCTGCTGTCTAATAAATTCCATCAACACCATGAGAATATACAATTATGAAAACACAAATATGCAGGCCTGTGGAATACTTAGATTGTCATCCCAAGTGCAGGAATGACAATCAGCTCATTTATTTTATGCAGGATAATTTGGATTGGTTTTAGATAACAGAGAAGAGATGAAATAATAGAATTTAGAAACTTCTTCTCTTTTGAAATACCGGGAGTTTAATGTTTTTGAGATCGTCTACGAAGGGAACATCACTCACAATGAAGGATCATGAGTAGGCATTGATAACAAAAATATCACAAGAAAAACCAAAAGTCTGGGAACCTATGATATAAACTTCTGCGAAAATAGGGGGCATCCACAAATGTCATGGCAATCCATTCAACATCTCAAAGTCAGGAGGATTAGTCCTCTAGGAAATATAAATAACTGGACAACTCATGGCAATCTAGTAAGTACTTTATTAATCTGGACCAAAGGGGCTCTCAGACTGAGTTACTGACCCCCAGAGTGATACTGGCATCCTGCTAGTATTGAGTAAAAAGTCAAGATAGCATCAGATTGGATTGTTGATGATTGATGACTGTTGATTGATGTGGAAGCACCTGAATACATGAAGATCCTCTAGCAGAAACACCCAAACAACTCATATATGTATTGTAAATACAGGTTATGTGGCAACCCCAATACAGGATGGTAGAATCATTTACACAGGGACTTAATTATCCCCTGTAGTGACCTTCCCATCCCTGCTCAGCGCTGTGCTGGCACAGACATTAGACAGTGACAGCCCTTAGATGCCAGAGATGCCTGTAAGGACCAGCTTGTAGACTACTGCCTCTTCCACAGTTTGAATACTTTGCATGCTTGAAGGCAAGGCTTAAAATAATGGTAAGGTTGATATATTGGTTAAATGTTGCTAGCACAGCTAGATCCTCAATTACTGTGGAGTGCAGATAATGGACCATGCCCTTTTAAATGAGATAATCAACAATAAACAAATTGTTCTTTAATGGCTCGAAAAAGAAAAGTGAACAGGCTACATAAACAATGGGGGGGTGCTATTACAAGCCCAGAAATCATTGTACAATCCGTCAAGTCAATGCCAGCAACAAATAGCACAAATAGCTCAATATATATATAATAAATGAAATAAATATAGATAGATAGATAGATAGATAGATAGATAGATAGATAGATAGATAGATAGATAGATAGATATAATGAAATATATGCTTGAAAAGTGAGCAATGGTTTGCGTTCTTCAAACACAGCAGGATGTGAAGCCACTGCTGATGAGAACATAACTGAGCATATAAATGACCTTGTCATTTTCAGGTTAGCTTATGAATTTTTAATAAGGGTGTTATGATGATTTTTTTTTTTTTTTTTTTTTTTTTTTGGCTGGGGGTGGTTCTCTGTGCGCATGCTGAGTCTGACACAAATGGGTCAGTGCCTGGCTTTGATACCTCAGTTTATTAGATAGCGCTGAGTCACCTGCCACTTGGTTGCCTTGCAAGTATGAGATCCAAGAACTTTTGACCACAAGCCTGTCAAACTGCTAAACTCTCCTCCTGCCTGACTGACAGCGATATTTGTGCAACTCAACACTTGTGCACATGAGACGTGGCTGATGCATTTGTTTTCCATCCATAACAGCACTCTAGTGAGTTCGAAGTTTAAATCCAGATTTATCAAACAGCTCAAACAGCTTATCAGAACTTGAGCTTTATTTTTTGTAGTTTTGGCCATCATTCCAATCATAATAACACTGCACTCAAAACTAACTTAATTTCTGTGATCTGACAACAGAAAAATGATGATTATGATGATGATTAGGTTATTGTTATTCAAAAAATCCACTGTGTGGGTTATATATATATATATTAGTATATATAAATATTTGATTTTTGCTAAGAAGTAAAACATGGAGTCAAATTACTGACATAAAATTTATATCCAAATAGTTCAAGAGGTTTCTGGACGATTCAATCAAAACCAGCAATTGCAACAATAACTTCTGGTCTCCCCATCTGTAATAAGTAACTGGTCTTTTTTTTTCCAAGTAACTTTCCCTAAACGTTTTGTCCAACTCTGAACACCTGCTGCTACAGACATTCTGTTGGCTCCAAATAAAGTTGTCCAGATAATGCAGCGCATAATGCAGCTGCTTGTTTACAGCCTGTTTGATCTGACCGCTTGTGTTTATTTTGTCATGTTTTTTTCATGATCCATCACACTTGGTTGAAGTGATCTAGCCACATTCCCAGATCTCAGCAATTACTTTGTAAAGAACATAATCAGATGATATCGTGATAGAAATGGCAGCCACAACAACAAAAACCAGACACAAGTTGCGATGAATGGCAACTGCTCCTTCAATTGCTTGATATAATAAAAAAGTGATGCCACTAAGGCTCAGCAGTCACCCAAATTCAACCTTCATATTATATTTGAGGGCAATACAAGCCGAGGAGCACTGGATAAAACTCCCTCAGGCTTGACGTTCACTGGGCTCCTGCAGGAGCAGCTGCCTCTGCTGCTCTGCTCTCCTTCCCGGACCCCTCTGAATGATTTAGATGCCCCTGGATAAAAAAAGATCTGGACCAAGGGAAGGAAAACAGGGCCGCTCCTTGGAGCAGAAACTGACATATAATGCTGAGAGAATATTGCAACTGCAAGAGAACATTCTCCAGATTGAAAAGCATATCAGGATGTCACTCATTTTCATGTCTTGTTTTAGGTGACAAGATTTAAAATTTACATTCATCCATATTCCAAAGAGAAAACACAAGCTTTGGAAGAGTATATGAAAAAGTCAATCCTTCAGTTTATTTCAGCATTTTTTATGACACCTTAAATATTGCCTCTGAGTCTAATAAACATTTTAGATTCAATGTGCATTGAGGCTCTTGATTCATGTCAGCAATTGAGAGTGACAAGCTCTCAGATGATGGAGCTCTTAGGAGCATCTTGGTTTAATTAAATATTGATAATTTCTGAGGGAGGTAGCACCAAAGTGCTCTTCAAACCCTTGTGATTTTTTTCTTCTCCTCTGAGTAATCCTTTTGTACATTGTCTCACTAATTTAACAGTACCAGACCATGGCAGGCAATACACATTCCTTCCACTCCATCAGTTCACCACGTCAATAATATCCAACACACTGAACTGACGCTCCATCGTCACTGGGTTTATGAAATCCTTAATTCAACCTGAAGTGATTTTATGAATCTTATACATTTTGACTGATGAGAAAAAAAAAATATGTTGCTGAATCTATTTTTGTCACATAGACAAGGGCTGCCAAGGGCTGAGTATTGTGCTTCAGCAAGAAGTAAGTCTTAAGTTTGACTCGGAGCCATTTACTCCTGTAAATGACAGTGTAATAGAGACCAATAGGGACACCTTAAGGTGAATATTAGTATTCAGTCTTTGCTGCCCAAGTGTCGCCATGGGGATGTTATTGAGATCTACAGGAGCTCATGTAACAGCCATTTATCAGTCTGCAGAAAATAGTCCTACTACTCTCACTTCTTAAAAAATATTAGCATTGACATTAGATCACTCTACAGTCCATTACACAGCTGTAATATACTATTTTTTCAGTTTGAATTTTTTTATATAAGCACATTTGTTGTTATTACAGGTGTGTTTGACTGGCCAGGTGCCATAACCAGGAAGGATATTGCTTAGAGATGTTGCACAAGGTCACAGTAATTACATCACAGACTGCCATGTTCCAACAGTTAAGCTAAAATAATTTCACTGTTTTTCAGAATAAAATGTTGTTCCCAACATTTTGGATTGTGACCAAAATTTCACAGTCATTCAACCAATCACTGAATGTTTTTTCCTCCTCAGGTTGTATTTCCAGAGTCTTAGAGGTACACGTTTCTAGTGCTTCATAAATATCAACAAAAGTGTAGAAGAGATCTGTAAAATACTTGAATATTTGCAGGTTTAGGTCCCTTTTTACCCTATTCAACAGATCATAAGAAGACCTCAAGCTAACATTTGTCCGACATGCTATTATGTATTTACACATATTATATCATAAAAGCATTAAGAGCATGCTAATCATTGTCTGTCTCAACTAGCATGATTTATGTACGATTCCCTTCCCAAAGCTGTTGGATGCCACCGTTATGTGCTGATTGAATCCAAACCAGCCCTCCTTTTCAGTCCTTGTTTCAGAGGGAGGAAGGGGGTAGATGTTTTGAATGGAAGGCCCACAAAGCATGCCTTTTCATGGGAATGAATCCCCCTTTCGCCAAAGATCTCACCCACAGACCAGAGACGCAAAGACCTGGAACTAATGACACTAACGAGTTCACCCTGATCCCTGTAATAGTGAGTGAGTGGAATCACTAACAGCCATTTAAAACACGCAGATGTACGTGCACTTTTACACAGAGTCAAATAAATTGTTCTCAAGCTGTTCCCCCTTGTCTGCATTGGTGAGTTCCTCAATTCTTACATATATCAAACAACAACTCTCCCTCGGGCATTGCATAGCCTCTTCTCCCACATGTGCACCAAACATCTCCATAAAGAAAGATAACATGCTGAAGGCACAACAAATGTATATGTGTGTTTCAAATTGAGCTTGTGAACGGATCCCCCCCCAAAAAAAAATGCCTGAATGGAGGAGGAGAAGGAATTTAAATCTCAATGCATCGTTAGGCTGGAGAGATCACGTTGGCATTCACACTCTGCCAGGCAGAGAGACTGTGCCAGCCAAACACTGAGAGAGTCTGACAATAACCACAGAGCAGGCAGCAGTGAAGCTGCTCAGGCTGCAGGGATCTGTCACAGACTGAGGAGCAGGACTCACTCCAAGGATAACACAGAAATTGGCTTGTTTGTGGAGCCATAAGAGGCTAGAATATAACAACAACAGGGATGAAAACAGAGACTGATGGAGGGCTTAATGGACAGCAGCACTCCCTTATGGGACAGTGCTGGGAAAAGTGGACAGAGCAGCTGGGGGCAGAGCAAAGCACACAGGGTGTGTGCTGCAGAAAGCCCTGCCATTAGTTGCAGGAGATCTCAGTCATACAACTTAACTGTGTAAGGTCACAGAAAAAGCCCCGCGTTTCAACAGTTATTCCCCCCAATGACGTACATGCACCAACCATACTTCCGTGAACTCCAAATACTGTTGATTTTCCCATCGTTTTTGAAGAAACAAAAGCGACAAATAAGCAGCCAAACTCCCGTAGTTTGATAACAACCGTGCATCCACACCCATGTGCATGATGACCTAAATGTGCATCCCGTAGAAACCCCCTGCGATGAGGCTTCCCAGCATGTACACAAAAAAAGAAAAGGAAAGAAACTAGACCAGCACAGCCTGTTATGTAACACTGTAGAGAGCAGTATATGGAATCACGCTGTATATTGACTCACCGTTAAGAGTGAAAGGCTGCTGTACTGACTTTGTCCTTTCTGTCTCAAGCCCGGCCGTCCAGCATGGCAAGACTTTGCTCGAATGAAGTATGTGCGTCTTTACTTGCAGGTCGGTAGTCCCGCAGGGAGATGAATGGCACGGGTAGTTTATTATTCCTTCCCCTCACAGTCCCACGGAGAAAATTTACAGTCGGAAGCAGCTTCACCCTTGGAGGGAATAAAGACTTCTCCAAGAACCGCGGACAGCTCCGGTGCTGAAATCTTTTTTTTCTCTTTTTTTTCTTTCTTTTTCTCTCCACCCTCCTCCTTCCTGAGCTACTCCCTCAGCATCTGAGGAGGAACAGCAGTCCGCTGGCAGTTGAGGCGGGACGAGACTAAGAGTGGGCTCACGCACGGTCACTGAAGTCAAATCACGGGTTTATAACCATCGTATTTGCACCCCCCCCCGCCCCCCCCCTTCCCGAGAGCCCCTGCGAGTTGGTCGTGATCATCTAGGTTAATAACATGTGGGTTCCGAAGTCTTGAACCTAGAGCGTCTTGATTGGCCGAGACAACCCGGACCATGCAGTTCCCAAAATAATGACGTTTGGAAAGATGCTTCCTCAGCAACCAATTATTTCACACAGGAATTTAAAGCGTAATAGGGGATCAACTGGAGAATGGGTGTGTGCAGCTTGAAGGCTATAAAATCCCGTTTTAATCGCATTTTTTGGCATATGAGGGGGTTGGAGTACAGGGTATGATTCACAGAAAGTCAAGCCTGCAGTCAGAATTTAACATACGTGTGACATCCAGTCCTTTTACGCATGCAGAGCTGCATCTGCACTGCTCAGATTAAATATACTGCTGTGATACTGAGAGGAGAACATGAAAAAGATAAAATGTATATGTTGTAGATATCATATAATGTTTATGATATTATATATCCTAACACACTGTTTTTAAACCACTTTGAGAGGGATCACTGCAATGACATCCAAATGACCCGATATAAGTTTTGAAAACAACTTGTGTTGTTCTCCTTAAGCACCAGTAAATATCCAGTGTGTTCAGTATCATCCTCCTACCATGAGATTAACATATTGCCAGTGAAGCTGCCCCTGACCCAGCCATGCATTATTAGTAGATGATACCTTGTAAACTGTTAAATAAATGTTCATTTGACAGTCATCAGTTTTAATAATGTATCCCATTCAATCTAATGGACAGAGGTCAACAGAATTTTTTCTCTTTCTTTTAGAAGACTGCATGTGTCCCTAATTCAGGCCATGCATTTAGTGCATTTATTTTTACACAGTGTTCTTGACAATAGTAACATAGTCACTTAATGGGCTTAATATTAACATCTCTCTCAAATAGTCATCATTTTTCATTATAGATTAATCTACCAATTCTTGATTCATCATTCCTTGTTTTGGAAAACCTGTTCAAAACCAAAAGAATTGTAATTAATATTGATATTATACTGACAAAAACAACCACAGCTAACATTTGAGACAATGGAACCCGTAAATGTTTGGCATTTCTTCATATTCTGTCAAGCTACCACATGAATAAACAGCTAATTATTTTAGTAGTATGTCTCAAAATGCTACAGTATAATGTCAAAATGTCTACAATCACTCCTCTCAATCAAAAGTCCAATCCAAATTATATATTATCTGTTACTAACAAACAAGGTGATTTGTGTTGCGCACAATATTAATTTTTGGCTGAACATGTTCAATGATTAGAAATAGGATAGAAATTGCAAAACATGTGGTTCTTTCCAGCATCAGTCTTGAATAGAATTGAGATGTGCAAAAATCATAATAATCATTTTACAAAGAAAGCAGCAGAACCAGAAATCCATCTTTACGTCAGCTGAAAAAAAATCCACACATGCAGTGTAACAATAGACACAAGGATAAAATGTGTATATGTGGGGTGACAGCTCATGGAGGTAAAAGCTGAGTCAGTATCATTACAGCAGTTTGAAAGGCAGGTTTACAGTGGCTGTCCATAGCATGGTATATGGTTAATGTATGAACAACTGTATGCTCCATGTCCCACTGTGCTGCTCCGTGGTCTGCTGCTTCAAATGGAAGTCCATGCATTATTAATGAAGACGTAAGTGCATACTGAGCCGTTGGTCTCGAGGTGATTGGCCTCTTTTCTCAGTGGGGAGGGGCGACAAAGAAATGGTCTGCTATGGTATGTCAGGGGTAATGTGACCCCTCGCCTGCCTGTGACACGATTTCCCTTTAGTAGTCACCTCTGCGCTTTACAACAAATAGGATATGGATTTTTTTTAACATGTTGGCTCAATTGTGCTAGGCTACTACAAAGTTCTTGTCCGATGAGAATAACACAAGAAACATTTAATCTTGATAACCCCCCCATCCCGGATTTTGGCAATCTGTATGTGTTCCACAGCCTTTCACACAAACTATACATCTGTTCTTTTGTCTGTAGCATTAAAATCAAAAACACTGTTCACATTGAGGTGAACATAAATAAGTCTTTAAGAGAAAACTGTGTTAAAGCTTATTAAAACTTTGGTTTCATTTTATTTATGTTTATTTATTTTTTCTTTTTAATGGACTCTAAATGAAGACAAGTGTCGGAGGCAGAGCCAAGCTTGGAACGTTTTTGAAAGACTTGGGCCGGGAAAGTAAATAGCAGTGCTTGTCACTCAGAATAATGGTCTCAGTGGTAGCAGTCTGTCACTATTAACGATCCATTCACAGTCCTAGTTTCATTCTTACGGTGATAGCATTCCCATGGATTTTGGAGTTGGATTTTGAAGCACTGCAATCACTACCTTTTCAGCACTGAATTGCTTTCCTTGTGGAAAATGAACAATTGACCTGATGGCATCTGATTGGTGCCTTAGAGGTGCCGGCTGGTGGATTTGTTACTTTTTGATAGGCTAGATGTTTCCCCCCTCCTTCTATTCTCTGTCCTAACAACCTCAAAGCTATGGTTGTAAATTTACCAGACAAGTATGAGTGGTATCCTCTCGTCTAAATCTTGGAAAAGAAAGTGAAAGAAGCACACTTCTCAAAATGTCAAACTGCATCGTTAACATCATAAACAGTGATTACAGTTTTGCACTGAACCAAGTCAAACAGTCCAAACAAACAACATGTTTGAACAACAAGTCACAACAAAGCTAATGAAGTCAAAATTAGCACCACAGCCTTGCTTACTGAAACAGCCTTATGTAAACAGAAACACAAAATGTCAATGTCACCAAAGTCACAAAATGCACATAAGACCATAATACCTTTCTAACAACACATCTAATATAAGTATTTAAACTTTTAATCATCCATTCATGATCACGTTTCACTCAGTACAGGTTTGTACACTCTACTTTCATATTCCATTCCAAACACTCATTCTGTTTTCTCATGAATTATTAATGAATTATTATCTGTTTATACATACAGCCTGTATACTTCCTGTATTATAATATTTCTTCACAGCATTACCGGCGTCTTGCTGCATTCAGCAAGCTTCCTTCCTTAATTCCAGCACGACACCTGTTCCAGATCCCATGACCTTAGTCACTGTACCACATTTTCTTCACAGTGTGTTGCTCAGGGCTCACACGTGGCCTTGGATCAGGCACATGAGAGGCTGAATATATTACTGAACGCTGAAGGATCAAACACCATTGTAGTCCTTTTAGTTTGATGCTTAAAGAGAATAAATAAGGCTCCTTACTCCCCCCTTTTCATGTGGTTCTGGACACACTGTCCTCACTAAAAAAAAAAAAAAAAAAACACAGGAGATTTCACTGATCTTGTTCAAATGCTGTAAGTGTTTTCATTAATATCCCAAGGTCATTAGGCATTTTCAAATGTTCTTGTCTTGAAAGTCACACTGAAAATGTATTCCATTTAAGACTTTGTTATTATATTGTGAATATAAACTATGTGCTGTCTCCTGCTTTAGAAATACTCATCTGTTTGCTAAACATCTAAACATCTCAAGTAACAGTTTAGTTGCACTAAGGGCACTAACTGCCTGTCATGCTGAAGCAGTGTACATGATATTGTAGTAACTTACAGAACAGAAATTGTTTCTAGTACGATTTTGTACCTTAACAATACAATTCAAGTCAAAACGTGTTCACTTTAGGCTCCTGGCCAACCATTGAGTTTTAGTTTTGGACCCCCAAGGGAAAACGTTTGGGTAATCCTGGTCATGTCTGAATGACTACTGCCTTGTGGCACTCACCCCCCACTCTGATGAACCACCCAGCCAGTCTGGAGTCATTAGTTTATTAGTTTGCTTACAGAATGAACACAACCATAGAGATGTCATCTTTACTGTCCCCCACTCAGTCCTCTCACACCTTGAAAACAACACAGAAGATATATCAGAAGGCTGTTTGTTGATGTCAGCTCAGTATTCCGTACAAAATCCCCAGTGAAACTGAGCGCTCTGGACTACCACATTCTGCAATTTGATATTGGACTTCCTCACAAACAGACCCCAGACAGTTCGGATTGGCAGTCACACCTCGTCCATTCTAGTGTTCAACACTAGAGCCCCAGGGCTGTGCACCCCTCTTGCTCCTGATGTACACCCACGGCTGCAATCTCAGACATGGAGAAACCTCCATATCAACAGTCTTGCAGAGTGGTGCACAAAGCACATCCTATCACAAAGACACACACCCTTGTAGATATCAGTGGAGCTGAAGTGGAGCAGGCAAACATCAAGTTAACATCACAGAGATGTTAGAAATACCAATACAAAGCATCCTGCCTGGAAACATCACAAATAAGCTGGGAATGTGCAAGGCCCAGGACAGGAGGGATCTGCGGTGGGTGGTTAAAACCCCCCAGATCATTGCTTCTCAGCTAACGAGCATCAATGATATCACTGAGACGAGGTGCCTGTGTAGGACTCAAAGGATACCAAAAGACAACACCCACCTCAACCAAAGCTTGTTCACCCTACAGAAATATCTGTTGCTGTACCACCAGACTACAGCACAGCCTCTTTACTCAGGCTGAGAGACTAATCAATTCATCTTCTGCACCCCAGTATATATTGGAAAAAAATATGTTTATGACTTTTTATTTATTCATCTATTTGTTTTTTTTGTGAGTAGCATAAAAGGAATACAACTAGCATTTTGCTAATTCTGTGTTGTAGAATGACAAATACATTATTAACCTTGTACCTTTTATTATAAGCTAATTAGCATGCTAACTCCAGTGAGCCCACAGTCACGTATGCCAACAAAATCGGTCACTGGCTAGAAGTGAGAAGTCTGCTTGTGTCTGTTTCTGCCTGAAATCAAGGACTCATTGTTTCAAAAATTGCTGCAAATCTTGATAAATGTGCCACAGTTATAATTGTAAACTGCATATGTGTCATATGAGAATTGAGAGTAGCAGGCGCAGCAACAGTTAGAGGGCAGGATTTGGCAAACAGTCAGTTACATCATCCATCATGACAGCTTTTTTCTCCTCTGTTCTTCTATCCTTTTGTTTCGATCATCGCATGTTTTTAGACGGTGATGTTTTTCATATCTGAGACTTTCTGGACGTCAAGCTTCTTTATTCAATTTGCATAGCTGAGCAAAAAGCAACACACAAAGAAAGATACAAAGGTCAAACAGGCTCATTGCTCAAAGGCAGCAACAGTTGTGGAATGGAAAATAATTAAGGTGCTGCTGCTTTTCATTATGGAATGATAAGGAAGTTCTCTAAACATTAATGCAACATTTTATAGAAATATCGTGGCTACAGAGGTTTAGCATGAATCGGTGACTGAAACTCAGATTGATTGATGTTTCCAACATGATCAGATTAAGTGGAAGATGACTCAGCATTGCCTCTGAATATAATGTGGATGACAAAAGCAGTATGCCAGGATGTTTCTGAACTTGACTATAAATGGTAAACATAACTTATTCTATTAAATGTATAATAGCCTCATGATTCTCAGGAATATCTATTTTTCGTTCAGAAATCTGTGCCGTATCCATAGAATCACATGTTGGCTCCCTTCATATGTCTTTAAATGCTGTAAGCTGGGAAAACCTTTTGATGCCAGTGCCAACACTGTTGCCAGGAAACTGATCAATCTAGAAGGTGATATAGATTCAATCAAATTTCTCTCAAAAGTTTCAAGTTTGAGTTTAAGATTTTAGACCACAGACCACATCGTGTCTTATGCAACTTCGTCTCTCAGAAGACTAACACTGAATCAAGCCTGCTGTCACTGTGTGTGTGTCAATTAACTTGGGCATTTTAAATTCTGAAATTATTTGGAATGCCAAGCATCTCTTTGAAAATGTAGCGCTTTAGAATCTTATGTAACTTGCAAGCACAAACAATCTCATATTCAAACTGTCAGGATTCCAAATATGCTAATTTTTATATCTCAATTTACGTTTGTTTCTTTTTTTTGTTTGTTTGGTTGAGTGGTTGGTTGATTGGTGTCTGTTTTCCTGCTAGTATTCCACATATATAAGCCTTTTTAGTCTAAATGAAGCAACACACTGCAAGCTCCTGATTCTGATCATAAGACATATATTACTTTATGCAATTATATATATATGTACAAAACATATAAAATCGTACCTTATAAAAATCCAACACCACCACCCTGGTAGTGCACAGCAAAGCACAGAGCTCAAATCACAAGCCAATTCAAGGTAAGAAGCTCATCAACATGAGCAATAACAATTGGCACATGATACTCGAATATATGAGGGGGAGGAAGTTGTGAATATCATACACCTCCTTCTTCCAGGTGAAAAATTTTAGACTTTATTCAACATGTGCATACCGTATGCTCATATCCTTAAAGCTACAGATAAGGTTACAGCCTTATTTCACTCCGTTTTCTAAAGCTTTACACTACATGCCAGTCAAAGCTGGAGACCGACTGAAATTAAAATTAAAATTCAAAACTAAAATGCAGTGTGGTACATCCAGTTGGTGATTTTTTGACAACTAGCATGAGACATTAATATTAGCTGTTGCAAGAAGGGAGTGACAGCTGCATCAACATCTATTTCTTTTAAGCATTCATGTTTTCACTCAGGATGTGATTAGAACATTTCAGCAGTGACTTTCTGAGCTAATGAGAGCAGGTTATGATACCACATTACTGTATATATGCCAATGATAATTGACATCTTTATATCTACAACATGGCTTCTACTGTACCACCAGATGTGTTGAAGAAGCAGATACGAAAGCCTTTCACCATATGTCTACAAGACGATTGCAGAATGAATCAGCAGAAATATGACTAAACATATATAAAAATCAAAATATTTATTATTATTACAGACTTTCTGGCTTTTCTATCTGCTTCTTCAACACATCTGGTGGCAAAATAGAAGCTATGATATAGGTATATAGATGACTGATACATACATTGATAAAGAAACAGTGATGAACGTTGACGCAGTGATACATTGGAGATGAATCAACCTCTACAAGAGATCCTACAAGAGTCCTAGCATTACAATTACCCCCAAAGGACAGCAGAACACAAATATTGTCAACTTTGGTCATCCTTTCACTTTTATTTTTATGTTGTCTTCAAAATCTTAAACAAGCTCTTAGATGGCTGCAGTAGGTGGCTGAATGATAGACATTTCCACATTATCACAAAAACCACTGTGATGCATTTGTTTCATTCAGAAACTCTCATTAGAGAAATTAAAGATGCTTCATAATATATGCATAATGTCATTTAAAAGTAAAAAATGACTGCACGTATTACCTTTGAACTGATTGTTCCCTTTGAGACTACTTCTAATGTTTTTTCCTTTGGAGTAACATTAGAAGTAGTAGCAGTCTGCATATGATGGAATGAAGCGGTATCTGGATTTCCATCCTCGTGCTGAAAACTGTTGCCAAATGTTAATCTCTTATCTACCTGTCCATCACTTCAAAACAGCATGACAAAGAAGAGATGGAGAAGGGTGGCTAATCTGGAGCACAGCTGCGCTTTGTCACGTCATTGGGCTCACTCAGCAACATGTGGCTTACCTCGTGACTATAAGCACAGTTGGTGTGATTTTATCCAGATGCTACCTGCCATTTGATGCTCCTCTTGCATTCCAGTTATTCCTTGTCAAACATGGATCAGGCGACTTGCTCTGACAGATTCTTCAAATCACATATTACACAGTTTTATCATTTTCTAAATTGAATATAAAACATGCTGGTCATTTCCTCACTTCTCATGGTTGATTAATGATTAGAAGATGTTTGCTTTTCCTCAGACAATTTGACGTTTTTCTCTGACAATGTAGATTCATTACCAAATCTGACAGTGCCCTGTTATTCACTATCACTCCCTCGAGCTGACACAGTGGATCTAGCACCGAGGCATTATGGACCGCAAACATCCATTAGGACCAAAAGAGGGGAGGGCCAAACACAGTGTCTGACAGCATGAGCTTTTGAGTTTAATTAAATGTGTCACAGGTTTCTGCCTATTTATGGCCTGGATGGAGTAATAGGGACAGGCTGTAACTCCTGTGAGCACAGCAAGAAAATTTACCTCATTTATCTCCCACTGTGAACGCAGAGCAACATATTTTCCTAATGTGAGCATTTTTGGAGCTGTATATTTTACCAAGATGGCAGACTTGTAAAATAAATTGTTACAGAGAAGATAAGAGAGACATTAAAATACATTTTGCAGGATGAATATTGCCTGTCAGCTCCAAATAACAATAAATAATACTCAAAAGAATAATAAATTAATCTTCAGAATTCTTTAAAGTAGAACTCCAGAGCAATTTGTGTTTGTGAATAAAAAAGAACTAGACTTCATAGAGCGATGTCACATATTTGCGATGTCTGTATCTGAACGCTGTTCAGACGTTAATAAATCATAGGTCATTAATAAATAAATCATAAATCATGGTCTTCATGGGTCTATATTAAATTTGTCTGAGCGTTTGCATTGAAATGAGCTTGATTGTCTGGCAGTGATAATCAATCCATGCTGAAGAAAGTGTACAATTTCCAAGCAGATTCAGGAGCTTTTGTCTCTGATGAAGTTGATCTGTCTTAAGGCATACAGACAGAATACAGAATGCACTTTGTAGTGGGATTTAGTAAAATACACTAAGCTTTTTTTTAACCTTCCCAACCTTTCTTTTCTTCAGTTCTTTTTTCTTTTGTTTTTTGTTTTTTGTTTTTACCCCTGAAGGTTTTGATGGATTTGTTCTGAATCATCCTCCTTGCATATCCCAAATGCAGTTTAGCCTGCGTTTGTATTGATGACCTAAATCTGAAGGCTGCGTACTTACTATGCTCCAAGTGGTGCAGATTCAAAAAGCTTGTTGATGCACTTTTATCACAATCAGATATAAGACAGTAGCTTTAAGTGGAAACAGTGAGTGAGGCTTTAAAGGACTGATGTGAAATATGTAACATTTTTCAATTGTGATAACTATATATGCACACCATGTATCACAGAAAGTCAGACAAGACAAAATTTACATTTGCTCTTACCGCAGTTCTGATTTTATTTCAAAAAATCATTCACACAAGAAGATCTTCTGTTACTTATTACATAATATTGGGGGACTGCGTTCTATTTGTGCCTGTCAGCAGAAAGAGAAATGTTGGAATGACCATAAATACTTCTGCAAGGAGGAGATCTTTGTCTACTCAACCATCACCGTGGAGTATTTCCTGCTCACACCAGCACATGTAGAGATGAAGCATGATCTGGCTACCAAGGTAACCTGCCTCTGCTGCTGAGGGCTCTGAAAGGACCTGGCGGGATCAATTAATTAGACATGAAGTGACAGAAACAGAAACATCTGAGACCACCACAGATGACGGGTAGAGTCAGGTTCATCCCCTAATTTCAACTAAGCATGGAGCCCATGGAGGATCTCGGAGAGGTTTATTTCTTTTGTTTATTTAGAGAAAGCACACTTGATAACATCATCTTTTAATATATATATATATATATATATATAGACTAATTTCTGTGCACTCCAAGGAAACAAGCAATGAAAGGAAAAACCATTAACTGTGCTTATAAGATCCACCTTCCTTCCTCTTTTGTGATCCAGATCTAAGAAATCAGAAGTAGATAATGTTATGAGTACAAATAACAGACCATATTTCCATGGCAGCAGTCCAGCAGAGCATTTTAGTACAATTTAATATTTGATAGGACCTTTTCCTGTAATGGAAACCCCATGTTTCAGATGCACCTGATGTGGTCAGCAGTCTGGATGTCAGCTGCAAAAAACAAAGAAAACATGTGAACTAACCATAAGTCTTCTATTTGAGTCAATGTACTTTTGTGGGCTGTGCTGGTGGGCGAAATTCAGCTCTAAGGACTGACGTCTTATAGCCAAACGGAGACTCCATCACTCAAAATCCTTACAGTTCTCTCCATAATTTGAACTCCATTGTTTATTCAAGTCAAAATCACCTTGTGGGCATTTGGTAGAATCCACTGCCACGTCCAGTGCATATTAAAACACCCATCATTCATTTCTCAGTGAATTATCATACGCAAATAAAATGTAATTGGAGTTCTGTACGGAGGGAGAAGGAGGGCTATGACAAACCCATTTGGAAAAACTGATGAAAAACAGACAGCTGCAGGCAAAACACAGCGTTGCAATGATCTAATTACTTTCTTCCGCACATCCTCCACAATTACAGTACAGCTGCCTCCCCAAATCACTGGGTATGTTAATAAGTAAAATATCTCATGCTACAACTCTATTACATGGAAACAAACAGAGGAGTCACTGGCTGAGCAGGCTGGCTAATTGGTGCTCCATATGACGTCCTTGTTCATTACAATTTGTCAGGTATTTAGTTTTGATATATTATAGGTTTCGTGCTCCAACTAGACAATACTAACTGTTTAAAGTGATGCTTTTGTGGTTGAATGGTAACTTCTTGGTAAATGGTACTCTTGTAGAAAGCCTTTGAAGAAGAGTGTAGGCTACTATAGCAGTATTTTCATACCCACGGGTTTGGACTGACATGTTTAACAATCAGATATGGGAAGGGTTGTTGTCATCATACTTTATGTAGTATAAAACAAGAGTCTATAGCCATGCTAGTGGCTCTGTGAGGCTGGAGTAAATCAGCTTTTCTGTATTTCACTAAAGATCACAATGGAGGTGATGAAGGTGCTCCCCATAGCTATGACACAAACATGACTAAAAGTAAATACATATACAAGTAATAATATATAAACAAATATGCAAGGGGATAGAGAAGAGCACCTGCATTTATTCCTCTTATTATTTCTTCCGTGACATATTAAAATCTTTTAAAACCGGGATCCAAAAATACTTCACTCAAACAAACATACACATAAACATTCAATATCAGTGGCAAAATAGGCAACAATACAAGTTTAAATAGAGAACATCCAGATTTGATTGACAGTGACCTTGCAAAATAATGTGCCTGAACACTCTCATACTGTCATTAGATTTTAATGCAATTAAATTTTAATTGGTGCATGGACATTTTCATTTTCAGAATTACTTTTTGCCAGCTGATCTCTTCAAAAGAAGAGCATAGACAAAATACAAATCATCTCTCATGTAAAATAAGCAAACTGTTTCAATATAGAACCACAACACTAACATTAAGACAAAAAAAGCAATTGAAAAAGCAGAATTACAGGGCCTTTAACACCATCAACATCAAGATTAATGCCAAGATATACATATATATAGAGCTGTCTCTGTGGGAACTTTTTCAGCTTCACCAAGCATGGCTTTTAAGGAGGCAATGATGATGTAAAATCTATTTTAGGACACATTTGCTGGTTGGTGGAGAGCAACACATCTGGTCAAAATGCCAAATGAGTGAATAAACTCCAGAGTTTCCTCTTTCCACACTTGTAACCTGAGAGTGGAAGGTCTGACCACAAAGCAGGAGAGAAATAAAGGATAATGACGACACACTGTCATAATACACAAACACCTTGGCGCCTCACTATATCAGCCGTGATGCTCTCATGTACTTGAGTAAGAAAGGCGGGCTTGGCTTGCATGCATAATTGATTAAGTCACTGGCTTAGATGAAAGATGGATATGCTGTTGTGTGCAATCAGAAGCGGAAAAAAACACGTTTTCCTTTTGCCGGGCCCTAATGTGAAAGGAAATGGACTACCACTTATCGCAGATGCACTGTTATGAATGTCTTATTTCTTGGGCAAAGATGCTCTGGCTGTTTCCAAAATGGATACATGATGGTCATAAGGTTAAGAGGGAGGATTTATAAATAGGACTGCATATCAAGTCATATGCAGAAGATTTAAGCACTTATTTGATCAGAAGAGTGCTCACAGGGAGGAGTACTCAGTGTTGCTGGGTCTTGGATTGTTCAACTTTAAAATGTCAAATAAAGGCAAGACAAGAAACATATTATGTAGTGTCATTAAATGAAGTATTTTTATTTCTTTCTTTCATTTTTTTTAAATAAATTATAGACCATTGATGTCAGACATTGAAGCAACATGATGGATTTATATGCACAAGCAAATGTAGCAGAATGAAAGCTGACATAAAAGCTGAGTGATGCTCCTCGCATTGTTTCTGGCAACATTTCTGTCACTTACATCACAAAGTAAGTTCACATTACTTTTGATGAATGCCAGCAGGCACAGATGGGTCTATCATGCTGCCTATAGCATTTTAATTTTGTGATATCTCGGTCATCTGAGAGAAACTCTGATTTTGAGTTCCTGCCTATCTTTTTCTGCTTCATCTTGAAAGTTTCATTTGGTGTTTTATTGAAGCTGCTTTATTGCTACTCTGAGTAATCTGTCATCTTCTGTGCCTACTGGCTCTACACAATCTGTCTCTATAACGCTGCAAAATGGAGAATGGAGTTAGACAGACAGTTACTTGAATAAAATTCACAAAAGCATCAAAAACCTAGACAGACAAGTTTTTTTTTGTTGCTGAGATAGCTGTGTGAGGTGTATTGATAGTATGTTCTTTATATAATCCACAATAAAAATGGAAAATTAGGTTTTAAAATAAATCGTGTTTTTATTGTTATTCACTTCTTTCTGCTTCTGTCTGATAACTTTCAGATAACAAAAAATACTGTTCAAGCACTTTCTCTCACTTCTGTTAGCAGGGCCAGATTAACTGGGGGGCAGAAACTGAGCTGTGGGCTCCCCTCCCATTCATCCCACTCTCTGTGTTTTGAGTATTTATCATCTTGCCCTCGAATTAGCAATATATATTTCTGTCCACTTGGGGACAGTGGAAACAAGATGTTTTGCAGTCTTTTTATTTCTGATTTTGATGTCTCCCAACTCCTTACATATATGGTAAATACTGTATATGTATATTATGTATACATATCTATAATGTTTCTACACTTAAATCAAACTGGTTATTGTGCTTTCCAAAATAATGATAGTATAAAAAGAAAAACAAAAAATCTTACAGCAATCTCTGCATGCATTTTTTTTCCCATCACTTTTTCCTCTATGATACTTTTACAGATTTCTTTTACTGTTCTGTACTGTTTACATATAGAACTACATGTTAATGTTATGTTAATGTTTTTTTTTAAGCCCAAAAACTTTGTCTGTACCTTCTTCAAACCTGAGTATTGTAAAGCAGCATGTATGTTGCCTGAGAGGTAAGAGCCAGAGCATAAAAAATAAAGTTGCTTATTAAGCTGATTATTTTTGAGTTCATGGTCATACCTGAAAGCTACTCAGATGAGAGTATCAACATATTTGTCTTCTCAGTTCAGACAGAAATTCATTCTGGACCCACTGGCTATTGTCTGAAGATGATTTAGCCTTTAGAGGCAGTGTCCACCATTTTGGGGCTTCGAGTGTAGCTAGGGGATATCTGGATAACTGATATCCCATGACTTCTTTTTCTGTTGTCCAGTCATTGTTTACAGTCCTATACACAAGAATAAGGTTGGAGTTGAGAGACAGTTTGTAATGTGTCTGCATATGAATGCATGAAACCAAATCCCACTCAGATGTGATAATGCTTCTAATCCCAAAATTTTGCACCTCCCCTAGATTCATTTGTTTGTAGAGATGACCTGGAACTATAAATGTGGCAGCTCATTATATATAACATCAGAAAAACCTGTATGTAAAAGTCTTTTACATAGAATGTTTGCTGCAAAAACATCAGACAAGAAAGGTTAATAAGGTTAGAAAGCATAAAAAAAATATTTGAACCAGCCCACAGCTGTCATAACCTCTGGGTTAAAGACTGTCAATACGTGATGCTGGCATTGAGCTTACAATTACAAGTGGCTGAAATGCCTTAATAGACCTGAGGCCCTGAGTCTTGTTATCATATCCACGTTCAGAGTCTCCAATCTTTAAACGCCCTCAGGTCCACAGACTTCGTCTAAATCTTAAAAGCTTTAAAACTTTTTCTTCACTGTAGCAAATCACAATATTTTACAAGTGCCATATGCTGAATGTTTCAAATAAATATTTCTGTCTAAAACCATTAGCCACAAAGTGCACTCCGAATGTGACCCCATTTATCTGACTGGGTTTGAACTAGAAACCACTTAACCAAAATGTGTAAATGCACTGAAAACACACTGAGAATGGAGACTCAATTGACCACCAAAACTACCTCTGGAGGTGGTCAGAGACATGTTTGTCCATGTTAACAATAAAATGTAAAAGCACTGTCTCTCTAGTCTGCATGGTAGAGCATCTTAAACAAGCTGTTTAGACACAGCTTTAACTGTTTGCCGGGATATAGCTGAAAGGAAGGGACAGGGTATTAACAACCAATGGTAATAACAAGGATAATATAGTTTTGATAAACTGCTAAGGCGAGGTTAATGCCAGGAGTTGACATATCACAGATGCATCTGATGTAGTCTTCAACAAAATGCACATTAAGCCAAGAATAAAGAGAGACAGACTGTGGAAACACCAGATATACAATGTAAGACTGATGTTGGAATATGAGTTGACAAGATGTTTTAGTACTGTAACACTTGGTCAATCTCTTCAGCTTTCTGTACACACTGGCTCAGTTTTTATCTACAGAACCCATGAAAATATAGAATTATTACAATTCTTTTCAATAACAACAACCAAAAACAAAGCAAAACAAAAACTCAAATAATAATGTGAAAGATGTGTGCTTTAGTGTTTAAATGCAAAGTGTTACTGAAGAAACAACATGCATCTGCAAAACGTGTCTTCTTCAGAAGATGATTTAGCTAGCCTATGGTACTAATCAGTAACAGCTTTTATTTTTGTATGTTTATGTCTCTTTCACTAGAATGATGTTACATATTCTGGGAATGGGCTACTAAATGCTTCCACCATCCTACTGACAACAAGATAACAAGCGACAACTAGCACCTGGACCAAACCACAAAATCAGACAGGGCAGCATGCTGACATTTATAAAAATGTAAGATAACATTAGTTATTATTATCAACATTTCCACTCAGATTGAAACCATTTCAACTCATGTCATCATGTCATGCCTATGTTTTAATTAATAATTTACATTTTTGTGAAAACACTAAGACTAAAACTAAATCAAAGCTATGTACCAAACTTAATACTGGTCAGTGCCAAAAAAGTTCTATGGTTTGACGCCCTACCCTTGATGCCCTAGAAAAAAAGACAAAACCAAACCAAAGCTAAAAACACTGTCCTGCTGTCAGTGTAGATGATCTCTTTTATCCTGTCCGCAATAAATCTCACTAACTGTATTGATTTTACTCCCCTCTGGAATAAGTGGCTGAGGTGAGCGATACTCCACCATGTTGTTTTGCTTTCACATCCGTCTGTGTCATCCGTCAGCTGCCTACAGCTGTGGTGATATTATGAATGTGATAGACCGCTTCTGGCCGTGTTGGCCTCATTCCCCAGTGCATGAGCTTTATTATGATTATAGTCCACTGAGGGCGAGACTAAGGTTGGACCTGCCAGCTATGGAAGTATTGACTACCTGCCAGGCAACATTTGAGGGTGTACAGATTAGAACAGAATCAGATTCTACTCATTTTAAAGACATGGCCACACCTGAAAGTCCAGTTCATGTTTTTTTTTTTTTCTTTGAAAGTCAAGGTGTGCACAAGAAAAAAAAATTGTTTTTGAGAGTGCTGCTCCTTTGCATAGAGGGATAGGCATCTATATGACTGTTTAGGATAATATTTACTTCACAAATTTTATGCCGATATGCCTTATCATTAAGCCTACAGTTTCTATTATTATTGCAGGCGTGTGGATCTGCACTTAAAACTTCAGTTAAAAGTTCAGCTACCTTCTGGCTGTCCAGCTGATCCTCTTTGGTGATTTTGTTTTGGTTTCTTTTTTTTACTCATTTTTGTCAGAACAACATCATACATTTTAAGCAATCAATGACTTAACGGGAATGTGCCTGTGAGCATGGACATTGGGAATGTGACCATCATCTGTCAGTTTGAGTTTACAGTGAGAGGAGATTCAGGCTGCCAAAAGTGAGTGGGAGCCGCTTTCATCATCATAAGCATGACAATCCCTGTTGCTGGCTCAAATGTAGTTACACAATTTCTTTTAAAACCCTGTCTGTGCACTCTCAAAGGCTGACGTGCAGTCGCCCTCAAATTTGAGCTCTCTCTAATCTTGTGTTGTCAATATACTTCCATACCAGTGCCCATGTAACGACTTCTCAAGAGCACTTAAAGGAGATAGGTGGAAATAAGCAACCATTTTCTTCTCAACCTAGACCTGTAATTTACTGCCCATCAGAAATACAAAACATTTCCTACTGCTCACAGCCCCCTTAACCTTTGACTCTTCAGTTTAAGGCATTCAGTGGTTCTAAAAGGTGAGCATCATTCTAAAAGCCAACATGCCTGACTGCTAACAACATAGCAACTGGATGAGAAAAGTGCACATTGTAGGCTGTTGAAAGAGATGCTGGCCCTTAATCACACTGGGCATCGAAAGCAGGCTATTCTGTTGATTCCGTAATTGTGGATATACTAATTATTCACATCAAAGCGTGGCACCCTGCATAACGTCAGTATCGATTCAGAATCCTGTTTCAGTCTGCCAGTGTGAATGTTATCCTTTCTGCATTTGCTGCCCAAATAAATTATTCGCTGCATGCAAAAGAGGATGTTACAGGAAGCAAAAAGCTGTCATAAAATGAACTCAACACAAAACTCACATCAAAGTCTGGCTGCAAATGTTGTTTGCCTTACATGAACTCACAGCTCACATGGTTAAATCAACAGCGTTTGAGAGAAATCACGTCAGTAGAGTATCTTTTGCACAAGCTGCTGTCAGCCCACCTTGAATCAAGGTGAATCTACCTTCCCTTTGGGTATGTCACTAAAACTAACCACATATCAATAATTCTGCTCGGTTTACAGACTCCCATCAGACCACTGCTGTCACATTTGAGCTTTAAAATAACGTGATGTCTCATGATGCCGTCTTTGTCCTTGGTGACCCAAAAGTTCACTAAAAAGCAAAGAAAAATCTCAATCATTTCTTAATCCATTTCTCTGCTGTCAATCCATGACAGCTCTAAGGCCTCCTCATAGCTTTGAGTCTACTGTAGTATATAAAGAATATATGAATGAATAAACCAAAGTACTTATATTTATAAAAAGTACATTATCTGTATCCCTAGTACTGACAGTTTATTCCATGAATGTTACCATGGCTAACTACAGCTGCTGTCCCTTTGGAAAAGCTACAAACTTTTCAGAAGGCAATGAGTGCATCATGCTCAAAAGATCGATTTTAGTGGAATATTATCTGAAAAGAGTACTGTTGTGGTTGTAATGATATTTGATTTATTGGTTTTCTACCAATGCTTCAGTCTGTAGATGATACAAATCCTTCTCAGTTCTCGAGCACCTTCAGATTCTTTTCCAAACTGCACCTATCCCGTATGGTCATGGCCAACAATTGCCCAGCGGTCCTTGGCCAGATCATACATTGCAGAGGTTGTAATTGGTGTTTGGAGTTCTGTGGGGGTTGAAGAGCGGTTCACTGGTTTCATCCATTAGCTTAATGTGTTCTCCATTCAATAGCCAATGCTTTCAATGCCCCAGTGACTACTTTGTCCTGTCCGTTTCTCTTTTCACCTCTCTGTTGTGCTTGCGAAGATGAGACAGAACATATTCCATTGTATCATTCCCTTTCTTAATGCCCTTAAGGCACATTGACTAAGATGCTAAAACTGACTGTGCCATTGTTGTCATCATGTATTTTGTACCTTAATTTTATGGTTTTATTCTCTTACTTGGACCACAACTATACCTTTTCGCACAGACAATTATGTTTTTTTCCCCAGACATGCACTCATGTGGCCATTAAGAAGAAAATACAAACTGAGAAAGAAAATACAGATTTTTAATGAGTTGTGTGCTGGAAGAACCTGAAATGAGAAAAGCATTTGCTGCATACCTGTGAAAATGACAATGGAAAAATACTAAATGTGTCTGAAGCTGTTTTGTTTATTTCTATTTTTTACAATTTCGGGTGTTGTGTATGCAAACACACACACACGCACATACACAAACATGTAGTTAATTATTTATTGCCCAGCTTAGTTTTCACTGTAAAATGCAGTAGCAGTATGTCTCAACTCCATTGGAACAAAGTAATTCTGATTTTGCATTTGTTCATATGGCATTAGAAGTATCTTTACCATCTTACAGTATCCAGTGGATGTGTCACTGCGTTTTCTGGCATCTGCCGAAGCCACAACAGCATATGCCTCACAGCTGTCAGTGTTGCTGAGAGGTCCAGAGCTTACTGCTCCAGGTTTTAGATATGCAAACATGTGATGATTAGTCATGCAAAGAAGAGACATCACACATTTAATGATATAAGTGAGAATATCCTGCTTATTGCAAGAATCTAACTAAAATGAAATTTCACTGGAAAACATGTAATCAAAAGTGCATAAATATGTGTGATTATGCCGGATAACCTGCTAAACTAACAGTGTGAACAGGATAAACAGAATATCTGCATAACATTTGCTTGTTAAAATGGTCATTATGAGCATGTTAGCATGCTGTCATTAGCATTCAGCTCAAAACTCCATTACGCTCAAGTACAACAGCTAGCATGACTGTAGCCTCTTAACTTTGCTAATATTTCATTTCAAGAATTTCTTAAATGAACCTCAATACACACCACCTGCACCCACACACAAACACACAGTGCTGCCAGAAGGTACACAGCAGGTCTGAAAATAATGAGCATCATTAGCTCGGTTCAGCCTGTAGGTACCACTAAGTTATCCAGGTGGGCAAGAAATATAATTCCAAATATTTGATCTCTCTTTTTCTATGTGTATGACTGAGACTATTTCAGCAAGCCACCTCTAATAGTACAGAGGTGAGGAAGATGCTTTCTTGGCCGACCATCAAAGATTGTTACGCAGCTGTAGGCAGATGTACAGTAGAATCAGGACAGCCCTCCTGTTATGATAAGCTACTACATGTACCTATTTGAGTACATCTTTTTAGAATTATTTATTTTTTGTCTTTAAGTGCTCCCTGAGTGCTCCGCTCGTTCCACTGGTTATCTAAATCAATGTTATTATTTTTATTTGGTCTGTTGAACTTGAGTTTAGAGGAGATTTTGCTGCCTTATGTGCCTCAGGCAGCAAAGAAGTATCTGAAGTGTGTTTGTATGTGTGTCTATGTGAGGAGGAAGCCTGAGATCTCAGGGGCTATGGAGAAGAAAAATATTCCCCCCAGAGAAGAAGAAGGGACAGCTGAGACTAATTTGTCGTATTACCTGGCAGCTGGGGGGAAAGTAACATGCCAAACAACCCAAGAGTTTTGCTATGTAATTGGTGTTATTTGCAATTCATATTTTGTGTGTGTGTGTGTGTGTGTGTGTGTAGCATGGGATCGTGTATTTCACAGGTGTCACTGGTTGCAAAAACAAGACTACTTTTCTTTCAGAGCACGTCTCTTCACTTTGTGGAGCTCAGGAGTTTTCTGCCTGCCAGAATGTTAGACACACAGACAAAGCAAGCAAGCAAATTCAACAGCATGCAACTGAATGAAGCAAAAGGTTGTTTTTTTAATTTTGCAGAGAGAAAAAAAATCAGGCTCGTTTGTACTTTCCAGGTGAAATCCCTTTAATAGACTGATATAACTCTTAAAAGGAAAAAAACAAAAGGAAACATGTGATAACTAGATTTTTTTCCCCTCACAGCGCTTGCTGTGCTTGTCCAATCCTGTAACTACAGGAAAATGTTGGTTGTTGATTATCTGGTCTCCTCTGGCGTGATTGAATGATGTATTATTGGCACAGTGTGTGCTTAGCGGATTGAAAAAATACAGATTAGAATGCACTGTTGAACTACATTTTGTCCCTGGATGTGCATGCAAAACACTCCATATTATTACATTAGTTATACACATACTGAACATTACATCTAACATTATTATATTAATTGATGGAAACTGAAGTCTGCAACAGTCAGCTCTGAACACTTTGATTAATTTAGGAACCTTGTCAGCATAAACACCCACTGTTATGGTTGCTATGTCAGCTAATTTATTTGTGTGATCAGAAGGTAGTTAAGATTATTTGCTGCTACGATACTAAAGAATATAATCACACATTATGTTATGTTAAATGTTTATTGGTACACGTCCCATTATTTTTTCTTTCTCTTTCTTCTCTTTGGTCTCTGTGTTCTTGTCTTAAGGTGTTTTCTGCGTGCACTCCAGAATAACATATTTTCTTGAATATAGCAAACATCATAGACAGACCAGTTTAGATAACTATAAAAAATAAATGTTCACCCCTGTGTGGCCGAATGTGATGCATGACCATTTAAACAGTGGGAAGTCAGTCAGTAAGTGAGGGGGCATTGGGCCTGACTGGACCACTCAATGTTCTAGGAAAGGGAGGGCTCAAACTCAGTAATCTAATATGAGCACTTTCAAACAGCCAGTGAGAGCAATTTGGCACAAATGTAACACTATACGATGTGCTTTGTGTTTGAAAGTTACCGTACATAAGTATAGCATATGCCTCAAGACCATCTTCATTAGATATACAACATCTC
Source organism: Scatophagus argus (assembly GCF_020382885.2). NCBI lineage: Eukaryota > Metazoa > Chordata > Actinopteri > Scatophagidae > Scatophagus > Scatophagus argus. The sequence goes on along the minus strand of NC_058512.1, from coordinate 14,153,592 downwards.
TACAACACGATGCCTGATCAACAGCAGCATGTTCATCTTGTCATTGTGAGTGCGTTAGCATGCTGATGTAGACTCAAGCTGTGAGTAGTCGGAATAATTGGAATAATCAAGTTTCAGCTTGGAAACTCTGAAAATGTTGGTGCATGACTTGCTGATAAACAATATCACAAATGCAGAGACATTTATGAATTCACATATTGCATATTCATTTTCACATGTAATTTGTAGGTTTATGCTGGAATTGTTGATTGCTGTTCACAAAGAGTGACCTGGATTAGTTAGAGAAGTTATTTATTGGCATAAACCCTGATAAATACAGCCCATCTACTTTGTAGAATCCAAATAATTACTCAAAAGCTTGTAAATGACCTCCCAGCTTGGGAAATAGAACCACCTGAGGAGCACATAAATGCACGTATCACCCCCTCTTTACTTAGTCACTATTCTGTGTATGATAAACGTCCGGTAATTTACTCTATAGTAAGCAGTAAATTAAAACTGATAGATAATTTTGTAACATAGAGCAGCATAGAGCAGCAAATGGAATTTAGCCATCATTCATTATATCACTACTTACACCTGTGACAAGTCAAACCTGTCATTCCCTCCCTGTCTTGAGCTCGTCCTCAGTGCATATAACATCACCTGTCACCATCACATCACCTCCACACCTGCACTCAATTCCCTAATCAGCTCCACAGTATATCTGCCCAGCAGCTATATGTAGCTCTTTGTCATATTGCCTATCCAAGCTGTATTCCAGCCCTCTTGTGCTGTTTTCCTTTCTCCCTTGTTTTTGACCCTCCTCTGCCCTTTCTAGTGTTTGTCAGTTTGTTTCTGCCCTTTTGTACTTGGTTGCCTGTTCTGAGTTTATGTTGTGCTGCAGACATCTACCTTGTTTTCATTTGACAAAGTAACCCTTTCCTTTACTACCTTGCCTCTGGATCATGCTTTTGAGTTATCACTTTGTGTTATTTATGCATGATAGTTCAGGAAATATGAAAAACGAAACTTTGGTCTTAATCAAAACAGCAGAAACATGCCACTGACTTATGACGTATAGTTGACATAGTTAATATAGTTGTCTCCTTAAAGGCATTAAGGCATATCTTAATTGTCTCTTATATTCATAAATTGCAACACAGGACAATAAAAAGGAAACGCCCTAGTGGGAATATTCATATTTCCTATAGATAAATACACGATTGTGATAACAGATTGCAAGATCAGCACTGATTGGCTTAATGTATAGAAGTACTAAAAATTTATCTCCATTAAAAACCACAGCCAGGTTTCTAATTTCCTATTATCCTAGCTGTAGGTTCACACTTGTCCAAATTTAGAAACTTCTGTATGCCCTGAAGCAAGCAAGCAACTCAATACTTCTATCTCAAGTAAGAGAAATCATGAATATCCATAGAGCGTTGTGAATCACCTGAGTCAAATATTGCATTCTGTTTTATGGTGGAAGCGCTTTGATATCAGCCCGGAAATATTGTCTGACTGGAGTGTGTATTCGTTTGGAGTAACTCAAGGATCTTGAATCCGTTTGACTGCAACTGAACACACCTGCCGTCATAACTAAGACCTTTTGAAAACACGATATGTGTAAGTGCTGCCAGAGCCCAGTGGAAAAATCTGCTTCAGGATCCAATCATCACTAAAGCAAAAGTCATCCAAGACAACCAGTAAAAACCAAAACAGTCAGAATGACTAAAATTGTCACGTTGACACTGAAAGTGTGTTGATTGATTTATAATGTCAACTCATGCATTGTGTAACATGCCGGAAAACATTCTACCTCAAAGGTTGCTGGTGCTTGTTGGTAGCCTTTGAGCATTTTTTTTTTCCCTCCAGTGTATAGCTGGCTAGCAATAACTTGTAAAGATGAACTAAGGAAATGAAATTTAGCTTTTGCTACATTTTCACAGCCTAATATATTACATGAGCTTGACATCTCCCTGCACTTCAATTGTTTCATCAGAATGGATGTTTAAAATGCTGTTTCATTTGCTCTGAACAAGTAGGTAAATTATATAATTCAAAATGTTAATATCTTTTTTGTTTGAATGTGGTTTAATGGCATGTCAAAAACAAATCATTTTCACACATTAAAAAGTTGTTGCATTAAAAATCATTAAAAGTTGAACCAAATTTCTGTTGAACCATTTTGTTTACTGACAAAGCTCTTAAGTGTACAGCTTTAAATGCACTTTTTGACTTGATCTAACCTGATGGAATAAACCCAGTCTTTGTGTCATGCTGTTACATTAGTCAGGGAACCTCAGCAACCAGACCTTTGACTTTTGTCCTCAGGAGGTTCAATGGAAAATCACTAGGTTACTCTGATTCCAGTATCTCATCTATCTAGTCTGACTTCAGAGCATCAATGGTGAAGTAAAATCACCTCAGTGGTTCATTTAACAGCTATTCAGGAGTTCTTTGTTGGATCTCCTCAGGTCTGTGACCTTTAAAAAGCAAGGCACAGACAGACAACAAGCTGACGTTTCCCTCAAGCACGGAAACCTTTATTAGCCTTCAAAAGCAACAACAAAATCCTTTCAAATTTACTCCAAAATGAGGTAGCTATCTTATCTCAGCCAATACTTCTTTCACACTTCAAACGCCTACAAGCAATTTCTTCTCCACTGAAACATAACCACTCGTCCCTCTCTTAAACCTTTCGTCTGTTGTGTGTCTGTTTTTATTTTCTTCCTATGCATAAGAGATCATCCTCTTGGGAAAATCAATTTATAGCGAGGCACTGTATGCTGTAAAGATCACGATCAGTATATGAACATAATCCTGATCACAATCATACAAAAATAGATTGGATCTGTAGAAAGAAATATGTACAGAGACCTTAGAGATGACTGACCAGAAACATGAGAATATGTCACTTTACAAACGCAAGACTCTGATTTTAACTCTCACAGTGGGAGCTTTCTGGCAGCGCCCTGTGATACCTGAATGTCAAAGCTTTGTACCATTTTTCAAGGGGAACCTCTGATTATTGAGTGTCAAGCTTTGTGGCCTTGGCTTTTGTGTGTTTGGTGCCATCTGGGCAAAAGAGCATGAGTATTATAATCCATCTGTGTCTGCCATCTGTAACATCAAATTCATACTGTATTAGCATCCTAACTCGAGTCTTGTTCTCCATCAAATTCTGAGGAAAATATCTGGCTCGTTAGCTCCTAAATGCTCTACTATTGTCTGTCTGCTGTTTGCTGGATAGGCAACATTCAGTGGATTTAACAGCAGCTTGATGTGGCGGGATATGGTGTTTTGATGATAGTAGAAGAAGAAAAAGAATCAGCTTTATTGACAGTATATATATTTTTACATACACACATTGAATTCGTCTTCTGCATTTGACCCATCCCTAATTGAACACTAACATGCAACACCCGGCAAATTACATGCAGTGAAACACACACAGGAGCAGTGGGCAGCATCAAGCGCCCGGGGAGCAGACTGGGGGGGTTAAGTGCCTTGCTCAAGGGCACATCAGTCTGGAAAACCAAAACAATGAAATGGTCAGTGGAACTGATGGGAAAAGCAAAATTAGCTGACTGTTTAGTTAATTTGTAATATGATCCCATTTTAGTATGTTACATTTTTTTGACTTTGCACTATTGCCATACTGCCATACATGTTACTGTTTCCTTGACTTTGACTAGGAAACACTGTGCATCTAAAAGCACCATGAGCCATTACACAGTATGAGATATTATTCTATAAAGATAATCATGACTTCCATTGGCTTTGGATAATGTCTTTCCAAAGAGAGGTACACAGTTGAAAAGAAAACACTTATTCCCACAAACTTGTTTTACAAACAACTCGAACTTCATGAAATATTTTTCTGAAGTTCCTAAACCGCCTTCATAACTTTGACTGCAATGTTTTACAGCCTGTAATTAACTGCCTGAGAAAAGGTAACTCTGCTAACTCGGAGCATTCGGGCAACAAATTGTATCCCTCAGTGGATATACACATATAGCATTTTGAAATGAAATCTCTTCTTGGCTTTGATACAGCTCACTGAGTCAGAGCTCACCTACAGAAAGGCGCCACAGGACCGAAGCCAACAGAAGTGCAGTCTTGTGCAAACACAGGATGTCTTAAAGCTCCTCTGTGTGTGTCTTTCAGTTGTTAGTGTGCAGGGTCACTGTGACCCAGCTTATTGGTTAGGTCCCAGCCAACTGCTAAAAATCATTTAAAGCATAAAATTTTCATTGTCAGTCTTTCTCCCAGCCACATGCCAATTTTGCATAAGCCAAGACCATTAACTCTCAAATAGAAAATGCCCATTTAGTTGCCTGCTATGAGGATTCTGCATACACTTTTTGTTTCACTGTCTGAGTACAATATGACATGCAGTGTGCTTGTCCACATCCTTCCCTGAGACAGTCTCTACAGGACTTTTCTGTAGGGTTAGAAACCAGTTCCAAAGCTCATGTAGTTTTAATCAATAAGATAAAATGTTCATAGTGAACTATGTTCCTGAGAAATAGTGCTGTAGAAGAGGGAAGCACGGGGTTTCAGCAAATTTTACTGAATTCACATTAAAATACATTTTAGAGGTTTTCACCCTTGATTTTATTTTCATAATTACTGCTATGATGGAAATTTTAAATTTCACTTTACTTTAATGTAGAACGTCAAATAAATTGCATCATTACAGTAATAGCGGTAGAGTAATAGAACTTGTTGAAAATGTTATTGAAAAAAAAAGCTAAATAAACAAACAAATAAAGCTCTTCAGTGTGATAAGGGCTGGGATTAGGTATGCAGCAGATAAAGTAAGCCTAGCATGTAGATTGTAGTAAGAATGTAGTCAATGTCTTCACAAGCAACTACATGTGTGGCCTATAACCTGCTGCCCTCACTGTGCACTTCAAGCCTGATTGTATCCAACCCTTTTAGAAGCACTCAGCCTTTTACTTTGAACATGTTCCTCATCTGAGTCTGTTGAGCCCTCTGCCAGGTCCGCTGGCATAAACACTTCGTTGGTATCAGATTCAGATACACAGTGACTGTATTAATGCATCCATATTAGGGCTGTCACAATATCAGATTTTCACTTCATGATTCTTGTGGTCAAAGGAATTTAAAGTAATAATTGACTATAATTAACTTTATTTATTGTGTGTTTTGTCTCTTTTGTGGCAAATGAATTACACTCAACAGTAGGGTGGTGGTGAGAGTCTGTAACCATAACCGCACAAAAGTGTCTACAAGAACAATTACACTTAATAAATAGGCAGCCAGATGAACTGAGCCACGAGGAGATTCACAAGGCCTAACCTCTGCGTCGGATTATTTACAAGATATGTTAGTAGCCTAGTTGATATTTATAAAAATGTAATATTAAAACAGACTTTACGCATTGATCATTTACCCATTTAAAATTAAAATATCCCAAAGTAGAATGTCTCTTTAAAGGTGTCTTATCACAACAGTGTAGCCCACATTGCATTATTACCCAGGCAGAATACAAAACAATATGGACTCATTCCCAGGAAACAGCTGAAGTGAGAGAACAGCAAACAGCACTGATAGAATTATGTTCTTTATATTTCAAAGTCATTTCTTTTCCAAAGTCAAGATCAAACCAAACACAAACAAAATAGATAAACTGAGTCTACATACCAAATCATGTGCAGTGATAAACATTCGTTTTAAAGAGATGTATATGATTTACCACCACTGTGCTTTCTCTTTCATACTGGAGTCACGTTCTGAAAATTAAGTGGCTGCTCTGATCTTTGTTGGGTTAAGTCTTTAATGGAACAAAGAAAAAATGGAAAAAGCACCTGGAGTGTGCAATTAACCATGACTTGAAAGGCAAATTAACAGACAAAGATGGAGATTTGTGTTGAAGAATTGCACTGAAGACAGGCTTTGTCATTAAAGGTGAGGAGTCTTAACACATACCATGAATACATGAAGGTTGAACAGCCTGCACTATAATTATTTAAAACATCACAAAGGTCCAGCATAATGCATTTAGTGGCATTTAGCAGTGTGGTTGCAGATAACACCCCTCATTGCGAAAATGCAAAATACCCTCTCTAGAGCCAGCGTTTTGTTGTGATTTGGCTGTCCAACATGGTGGACTCCATGGAAGAGGACCTGCTCCCTCTCTAGATATAAAAGGCTCATTCTAACGATTCTTAGTTCCAGGTTATAATACACAAAGGAAAACGTTATTGTCCATTTCTGCCCCTAAATCCTATACACTGGGCCTTTAAAGTAAGGAATTTTTGAAATCATGTGTCTCTAATCCATCGTTTCTCAGTCCTGGTCCTGAAGGGGCCCTGCCCTGTTCCATCACTCCTGATTCAAATGATCAGCTCATGATCAAGCTCATCAAGTTTTACATAATGGCCTTTCATTTCATTCAGGTGTGTTGAAGCAGGACAGCTGGGCATTTTCTGGCATTTTTAGTGGCCACCTTTGGTTCTTCTACTCACTTGTCAGACATGAAGCAAGTGTTATGTATTCACTTGACAGCTTTCTGCAACTTCACCAACAGATGACACTAAATTCTATCCACTTCCAATGTGTAAGACTAGCATTTCCTCTATGTTTTAGAGGAAGACATTTTGTTTCTTACTGGCCCTACAATTGCTTTAAGCTATTAGCAGCTTTACTTTTCATAAAGCAGTTTTAATGTTTAAATAAATATGGCCACGATGGCCACAAATGACATTCATGGCATTAAAATGAATTCTAAAGCATAGTAACAACGTCGCAAATAGATTACACAATATATATCGAAAGTTAGGTAATATAAGCCACAATAATCTTGTTGTTACATTAGACCCATAGGCTATGCTTGTAGAAGCAAAATCCCTGAGTGTATTGAATTAATCATAGGTGCGTTTTTTTATGAACTTATCTTATTAATTGTAAGACATTATTTTTTTTTCTTATAGTCTTGCAACATTTGACAATTTCATTCAACAATCACTTTAGCCACATAAAAACTGACACTCTGGTGATAGTCAGCAAGTTACATTTTGAAGATCTGCACACTTGAGCAGGCTTAGCTGCCTACACTTTACTTGAAACACTTGATTTATTTTACTTATAATGGTAACTTTTCTTCTCTTGTTATCATCCAGTAAACAAGAGAAGCAAACATTTAAGAGAATCGGCTCCTCATTCTATAACAACTAACTTTTGACTTGTTGCTGTAAAATGTTCTGCCAGTAAACCCGATGTTAAGTGTGTTGAAAGAGACTGTGATGGTGTGAAAAATGTCACATAGGAGGACTTATTCTTCTTTTGTGAAACGAGTTGCTCAGTTTACTCCCACCTAACCTATTTGAATCCACAAACTCTTCTGAGAAAGTTTCCCTTCACAGTTCCGCTAACTGAGCCTTAGTGGTAATGACTGAAAAATTCACTCTGGGGAAACTCATTCATTCTCTCGTAGGAGTTACAGAAAGTGGATAGATGGATGGATATCATCAAAACAGTTTTATGTCAGGTCCCCTGTGGAATGACTGAGTCCTTCTCTCTGAGCTCAGAGCACAAACATCAGAGGCCAGCCGGATGATTTTCCATCCCCATAACACAAATTGGTCTGGCTTTAATAGTTGATGCGAGCTGAAATGGGAGGAATTGTTGTCCTAAAGGCTGTTCATCTGATAATGATGAGCAATTAGAGGAGTACTAAGGCTTTGAATGAAAGCTTGGCAATCTGCTCTACAGCTTCACGGTCATAATGGTGTTTCACATCCAAAATAATAAGAGATCCAAAGCTTCAAACAGCAACAACAGATAGTGATGTTTTTCTGGATGTGAAGTTTTTGGGTTGGTTGTTTTTTTTGTTTTTTTTTTCAAAACTTGTCTTTATGGTTGGAATCACTTATCAGTATACCAATAATTATAGTTAATGGCGTCATTCATGCTAATCAAATATCCCAACATACCATCCTGGTATGAAAACACACTTTTTGTGCTCAATACAACACAAACACTATGAGTCCAGTAAACTTGAATTTTAGCATTAACTTAACAAGCAGCCACATACCTGCAAAGTATCTGTAGCGCAAACAAGTTTAATTTTTTTTTTCATAGCTTTGGACATAAATTTTGTCCATGGTGACAGCGACAAACTTTGTTCAAATAACACAATTTTAAAGGCGGTAACACAGTGGTTGCTACCAGAGAATGAAAGAGCTTTAAGAGCTTTCGCTTCTGAATCTCAAACATCTTTCATTCCATCAATATTGTGACAACTCCCTCTAGCACAAATGCTAAATATAACTACACGATGTGAGCAAGCGTGTGATTAATGACCGAGTTGTTTCTTTGCAGGTGTGCAGATATCTGGCTTTGAGAATGCAATTGTCCATTTTCCACGTTAAGTTGTGAAATTCATTTAATTTCTGTCTGTTGATGCTGCCATAGTCCTTGTTCATTCATGAAGATTGATTAAGCCCCTACAAATGTACATTGTGAGCACAATACAATAGGAGTTCCACTGTCAAAGATGATCAGTAGTCTTGTATTTATTTACTGGGAATTTAAGATTACAAGTTTTTAATTTGCAGCTCACCCTCACATTTTCTCTGTGAACAAACAAAAAGTGTCATGTTTGCAGTTTACCCACACACATCAATGAAAATGAGCAGATGAAGTAACCTGTCTTTACCTTTGCCTGTTTGTACATGTGATATGTTTGACGACTTTTAGGAGTTATGGGAACTGGAAATGTGGAAAAGCCCGGGTGAATAATGAATGAAGAACCTTTACCGAAGGGCCATAAAAATGTATGGCACTATCCATCTCCTCCATCAAGCCCTCGGATCGATAGACAAAACATTAAATACTACTTCTGCGCACTGTATAAATAGATTGCAATGCAACAATAAATAATCCTCAATTTGAAACATGGATCAAAATCACCTCAGGGAATAAATCTTATATCCTTATATCAAAACTACCATGAGGCAAAGATGTTATGTAAAAAAAAGTTTTATTATTCATCAGAATGTAAAAATCAGCATAATTAATCAGTTATTTATATATTAAACGTTTTAGAACAGAAAAAAAAAGCGTCCAGTCATCATACAACCTAGCCAAACCATCACGAGCTGCTGTAAATGACCAGTCAGCCTGAGAAATGCAGTACCATTGCACTGTAGCTAATTCAACCTGAGCTCAACAACTTCGTTATCATGCATTAGCTAATGAGCTTCAGCTGCTGACTACAGCTGCAGAACAGTAACAGATCTTACACCGAACACTGACTCAGACGTCCTGTACGAATAAATTAACCAACAGTGTTTCTGGATGTCCTGCTGTCAACTGAATGACATAAAAAAGGCATTACTTAAAGCTAGGCACCTAATCTGGAAACGGGGTGCATTCAAGGCCTAATTAAGACAAAAGTTTCATTTATGATTTAAAAAAAAAAGAAGAAAAGAATCATCAGCGATTAAAACAATCTGGATTATAAATCATTGGAGTTAGGAATCAGAACCCATAAAACAAAAAGAGCATGACAGATTAAATACCCAGAATGGTAGTACTAATATGAGTTGGCAGTAACCAGATTGGCTGGTTATTTCAACACTTTGAAAATATAAAAGATACAAAAACAGGAAAAGTTCCTCCAGCAGACACACAGATGACAGACATGCTGTAATGCACTTGGATGGATTTCACCAAACAGAGTAGACCTGTTTCAGAGTTTATCATGAAGCAGCTCTGGACCTCAGGTGGCAGACTGGCTTTAAAGTGGTCATGCTGTAGCTGAAGGGTCACAGATTGTAAATCACTGTTGTAAAGGATCAGCTAAATGGCTGAAATGTACATTTCACAGTCAGGGTTTTCTTTTATGTTTCTTTTTCTTTCCTCATAACATTTAACTGTTAAATCAACCACTTTGCTGCGCACATACACGAATGCTGCAGTTCCTGGCCAGCTGTGACAGTCATGTAGCCAGTGTAAACAGTTTACTGTGTGTTTTAAGAGAAGATTTCTGACTGCTCCACTACAAACCACTTGCATGACTGCTTGGAGGGCTTTATCCATACATACATCCTAAGTTAGAAAACAGGAGATTAGGAGAAACATTCAGACACTGGTGTTTTCTCTTGAACCCCAAAATCCTTCAACTTTGCTATCTCATCATTGTAAAAAGTAACTCCAGATACTCAGAGTCCGGTCGGTCCCTGAAGTCCCTCTGGCTGAAAATGACATGGGCCTCAGTGTCGCAATGCACAACATGGCCCTAAAAAGAGTTACCGTAGAGAGGTAACCTCACAGGACATGCTTGTGGGGATCTTTATGCTAGACACAGATAACAATGTTTCTTTGTGAGTTCATATAAAAACTTTTCAGTGACCACCGTGTCCATTTTCTGTGTAGCACAGTGAGCCCTGGTGGGCATCTGTGGTAAAGCAGAAGCAGTAGCAGCAGCAGCAGCGCCGCCGCTACCTGGATGCATCAGGAACGAGTCTCTTAAACCAGCTGCCCACAGCCATGTCTACTCTCAGAACCAGTGTGACCCCGATCAGCAGTGACACGCTGCTCACCAGGAACCCTGAGGCCTCGAACATTAACCTGAAAGGAGAAGATAGAGGAGCCTGTAAGGATGGATGAAGGACACAAATTCCAACTGAGAGTCCAACTTTTTCAAACCTTAAAATGTTCGTTGTAATTTAAATTTCATAACATGACAATATAGCACATCTTATCCAGATAGTTGTTCTATAAATCTGTCAATCTTTTGTTCATAAGCTGAATAACATCAATAAAAAAAAAATAAAGGTAGGCATTCCTCCTGATGAGCAGATGTAAATATGTATCTCTTACAGCGGTCACTCACAGAAGCGCAGAGCTTCACTACTGTGCGTTCACTGAACAGCCCAGGTAGAGCAGATTGGCAGTTACATATCCTCAAAAGCCTTTACTGTTAGTGAGTCTGTGTGAAGTGGAACATCATTTCAGGCAACTTACTTGGGTGCAAAAACCTTCCACACCATTAGGTGTCTCCTGAGAATAGCAGCTGCACAGACTGAAGCGAAGACCTGTGAAAAGATACACAGATACTCACTCAGTGGAGTGATGGACTGGGGAAGAGGGGTGCACACTGAACAAAGTGGGACTTAATTCCAGGTTATAAATCCGACATTGAATTAAATGATTTAGACTGGTGATCAAACAAAGATAGGTAAAAGAAGATAATTAAGCAAGTCTGAGTCTGTGCAGGTCGAACAAAAGCATTTAATGTTTGTACCTGTGCCCCAAGAATAAAGAGGTAGCGTGCTGAGAGTTGCAGAAGGGCAGAGCTGAACTGCTGGGGGTTTTCCCTCAGTCTCATCTCCATCACAGCGTCCTCTCCTTCATCCCCACAAGCTTTTCCTCCCCTGCTGCCGCGTACTTCACACACCAGAGGCCAGAACAGCAGCAGAGGACAACCCACTGAAGGCAATGGGACATGGACACAAATAGTCAGCAATTACCAACTCTCTTTTACATTAATTCTGTGCATTCTCAGTTTCGACATTCCCCGAAATAATATATACTTTTTGTGTGTCTCAATGCGCCTACCTTGGCACTAAACTTAAGATCTCTGGCATGACAAACGTGCACTTGACAAAGCACCTTTCTAGGAGTCAATCAGACTTATTCTATATATTATAACAACAATGAAAACTTTAAAATTGCACCTTAACTCCAAATACATGATTAGCACGTCAAGGTGGTGTAAACACAGCTTCTCATGATGAGTGTATTTTATGAAATTCAAGAGTCTTTATTGTATACCATATGTTAGAACCTTGTATTTTTGTGTTTGTTTTGTTTTTTTAATTTGAAGATAGATAGATAGATAGATACTTTATTGATACCGAGGGAAATTCAAGATATTCAATATATTTAAGATACTTTCTTTTATGGCATGGTGATGCGGTAGTTAGCACTGTCGCCTCACAGCAAGGGGGTTTCAGGTTCAAGTCTGGTGTGGGCTTCTCTGTGTGGAGTTTGCATGTTCTCCCTGTGCCTGCGTGGGTTTTCTCTGGGTTCTCCATGCACATTAGGCTAATTGGCTACTCTACATTGCCCCTAGGTGTGAGTGTGTGAGCATGTGGTTGTCTGTCTTTGTGTGTCAGCCCTGCGACTGACTGGCGACCAGACCAGGGTGTACCCTGCCTCTTTCCTGTAGTCAGCTAGAATAGGCTCCAGCATCCCTGTGACCCTGATGGATAAGCGGTATAGAAAATGGATGGATAGACTTTCTTTTATTTGATTTGTTGCTTAAAGTATGTTCTCATACTCCCAGCAGAATCCTATTACAGTAATCCCATTAAACTCACTGATCCATTTATTGCTGTCTCATTGTTAATGATTACCTGCGAACAAGATGTGTGAGGCAAAAGTGTTGAGGGTGACCAGTGAGGCAGGCAGGATGGTGCCTGTGTGTCCATCAGGGAATCCCACGAAGGCAGCGCCCCACTGGATGGAAGGGAAGGTGGGGAGGTGACCTGTGGCATGGAAGAACTGTGTGGCAGCCAGAGACCACAGCACCACTGGAGTCCAGGGCACATTAAAGTCAGCTGAAGAAAACAATTGGAGGTCGGTGAGCGGAGTAAAATCAGAAAAAACATGACATAATGGACAGAAATAACATGACATAATGGCCAAACAAACAAAAGATGCACGATTCAAAGAATCTCACCAGTAAATGCTCCATGCAGGCCACTGAGGGTAGTGGAGGAGGCATGAATGTGCAACAGAGCTCCCATTTCAAGCAGCAGCAGGAGGAAAGACAGCGCCATGCCCTCTGGGTGCAACAGCAGCAGACCAATTCCCAGCAGGCCACAAAACAGCAGCAAAGGGGCAGAGTACACAGTTCCCAATCCATAGGCCTCCACAGCGGGCCCACTGGCCACCTCACTGCCTCTGCTCAGCTCTCCATCATCCAAGGAACGACGCATGCGCTGGTAGATCTGGGGGATGAGGTGGTGCAACTCGGCTTGGGGGCTGATGCCAGTGCTCGCTCGGTAGCGGGGAGGGGGCAGGGATGAACCTCTGGCTGTAGCTGCAGCCCTGGTCTTCACAAACACAGTGAGAGGGTCTAGCCAGATCAGCAGCAGCCCCAATCCTAGGAGAAAGAAGGCAGCCCTGGGGAGGGCTATCTGGGCCAGGCTGATCAGCTCAGCCAGATTCCTAAAACTGTCCTCTGGAGTTGCACTAACAGCCCAGTGGAGCCCCAGGCACATGGACAGCAGTGGCAGTATCCAGCGGGCTGTGAACACCGTCCCTCCTGAGGAGTTCAGATTACCATAGTGGCGGAGGCAGCGTCTCAGCAGATATGTCCACAAGCCCAGGGAGCAGACAGAGAGGATGTAGTGGAGGTTCTTCAACTGGTTGTCTTGTAACCGGGAAAGAGGGGAGAGGAACGGGGACGGCTGGCAGGAGCCTTGTTCTTCCCGACAGCCATGGAAGGAGAGGGAGAAGTACAGGCTGCCAACAAGGAGCCCTAAGCAGGTTACAAGTGTGCAGCTTTCTTTCCTCACAGTCGATGGGGACAAAGCTGCAGAAGGCAGGAGCCCTGCAGCCTTAAAAGGGTCATGGCTGGGGGGCAGGAGCAGGCCATCCCAGTTGAGATGGATAGGAATGTAGAGAGCCAGAGAGAGCACCAGAAAGGTCACCGCACGGCCTTCTGCGATCACATAGCTATCCGATAGCAGGGAGGCACAACGGAGCAGCGACACCAAGAGAGGGGGGACGAAGAGGCGACGTGGGGCCAGCCAGCTGACGCGCTTTGGGGCTTTAAATCCATTCTTTGCCACAGTAACAGTTCTAGACTGATGAGCCCTCCAGAGGAAAAGAAGTTCAGAGCTGAGAGCAGCTGCTGCCAGGCACCATGCTACCTCTACATAGCCCTGTGCGAGTAGCTGACCAGCAGCCACGCAACCCCCCGCTGTTAGTGCCACAACAACTGAGGCTTTCAGTCCAGGACCACCTTCCCTGATCAGCACAAGGGACAGCTCAGAGAGAATGAAACACGTTAGGCAGGCAAATGCTAGGATGGCTAGACCTGCTGCCATTTTGAGTGGGTTGAATCGAGCCCACGTGGCTCGGCAGGTGTTTCTGACAGAGGTGAGGTAGGCCTGCAGGGAGGCTGCCAGCTGTGGAGAGGGTGACCGACCCTCTTTAACTGCGGTGAGGTACTCAGTGGAGAGGTGGGAAAATTCAGCCTTCAATTGAGACAGGCTCTCTGGTGGGATGTCTTTGGCCATGCCAGAGTAAGTCTCTAGGAAACGGTTGACCTTCAGAAACAGAATGGTCACAGGAGGCGAAATGAATTAAACAACATTACTGAACATGCTCCAGGATACGTGAAATATGAAGAGATTTCTGTGTGGAGACTTTTAAAAAAAAAAAATCAGCTCTTTACTGAGCAGAGTACCTGTTTTGCATTGATCCATAGTGCCTCCAGCTGGCTGAGACCTCCAACTGCGCCTCCCGACTGCCTATGAGAGGGGAATAAAGGCAAGAGGACCTGGCCCACGTTGCTGTAGGGGATGGGAACTCCCAGCAGCAGAGCCAGGGTGGGCACCAGGTCTGTCTGAGGCACCACATCCGGTTCACTCTATAAACATGAAGCAAAACAGAAGCCTGCTGTGTCAGATTACTACTCTGCCATTTAAAGGGCTGTTCTAACATTTAAGAAGATCCTCTGTGTGATCAATCTTCCTCTTAGTGCAACACACACACAGACACTGCAGTGCTTCATATGACATGTGTGACATGACAATGCCATGGGATATTACTCAACCCCAAGAACTAGTTCTGGCCACAGGAGCAGAGGGGAAGAAGAGCTGCTAAGGGAGTCGGGATGTAAGCCGGGTGTGAAGGTTTTTTTTTTTTTTTGCCTTGTAGACACAGACACAAGTGGAATAATTAAAACTAAAGTGAAAAGCAAGTAACAACAGCATGCAACTAGTACGCCTGGGGGATACTGTGAGGTTGTCAGAACAATATAAGTGCCAGCTGTTTTTTGACATTTACAAAGGAAAAGTTGAAAACATAAGCAAAAAAACACGCACCTGTTTATTCCAATACATTCAAGGTTTTGTAATCGGCCACTTAATTGGTTTGTTGTGACCAGCATGTTGTAGTGGCTAAAATTTAAAAACTTTAGATAGATGCTCTCTGACTGACATTAATGAGCATGAAAATCGAGATTTTGTTTTCAGAAGATAAGAGCCTGCAGTTTATCTTTACACTTCCAAACATGCTAACTGCCTATGATTAATACTCACGCAACTGCAACAAGCATAGATGAAACCACCCGAGATTTTTCAACGACTACCTGCTTAAATTTCTCCAGAAGTCGCTGTAGACCTCGAACTGCAAGCGGATTCTGAATAAATGTAACCCACCATTGCAGTGGCGTATATAAGTGAGATTGCTGGATTTGTTTAGTCCTTGTGAAAAACAACTGATTGCTGAATAAGAGAGTTTCTAAAAGGACACCATGTCAAATTATCTCCCTTTTCCTCGTAGAAGTGCCATTTCTGAGTACTCGTGTAACCTGTGATTTCCCACAATGGATTATGTAACGTTCCAATTATGCTGAAATTTAGGAAATCAGCATTCACTTATCTTGTGTGAGATCCACTTTTATCCCTGAAAGGGCCGAGACGACCTGCCACCATCAATTTAGCAGATTCGAGGAACCGCACAGCCGACCGTGAACAGAGACGATCATGCACACAATGGTTTGATGTGTCATGTTTATAATACAGCAAACAGTCTACTGATTTGAAGAGATGAACATGATTTAAATGGATATTCGCTCGTAAAATAGAAAGAAACATAAAAACGCAAGCACACAGAAGCAAAGAGTCACAGGATTTTCCTCTGGTTCCTCAGTAGCTCATTTGTGGACTGAATGTGTTGTTTGATAGGATTTTATGTTCTTTCAAAAGATCCAGGAGTCAAATGTTTCTTTCTGCCAATCATGAATGTAATATAATGAGTCTGTTCTGTAAACTTTCATCAGTGTTCATCTCTCACTCTGCATTTCATTTACATCCAGTTAACAGATTTCTGGCATTTAACAAAGACAAGATAGGACATCTGATGTTAAATGTGCCAACCAGCAAAATCAGTCTTACTGAGCCAAGACTGTGCTCGACAAATCACAGTTTTTATTACTATTCTGTTATACTTTCTTATCATCACAGTTTATCTCTTTTAGAAGAAGAAGAAGAATCAGCTTTATTGACAGTATATACTGTATATTTTTACATACACACACTGAATTCATCTTCTGCATTTGACCCGTCCTTAGTTGAACACACACATGCAACACCCGGCAAATTACATGCAGTGAAACACACACAGGAGCAGTGGGCAGCATCAAGCACCCTATTGGGGGGTTAGGTGCCTTGCTCAAGGGCACATCAGCCGGCTAATGTAAGGGGGAGCATTTTTCGCATTAATCACTCCACCACACCCAAATTTTTCCTGCCTGTCCGGTGGTGGAATCGAACCGGTGACCCTCCGATCACAAGCCGCCTCTAGGCCGCGGCTTCCCCCATAGGCAACAGGACAGCTCATACACTTTTCAGGATTGAGGGTCTTTAGTCTTAACTGATTATAAACCCCCCATTTCTGGCAGTTAGTACCTTATGTTTTACACTTAATTAGAGTTCCAGGAATAATTTAATTATGCTTATTTATTTTCTTTACGTAGAACTATGCTTTAGTGATAACCACAGTATGTTTTACATGTTTCTACCATTTTCATTTCTGATAGAAGCTGATAAGGACAGCATAAAAGTTGAATAAAGCTGTCTATTGTCCATAGTGACATATGAGAACTTGATTACAAAATAACTTTTGTGATTCTTTTGCATAATTACACCAGTCGTGTCGGTGTTAAAGCCGATCGTGACAAAAGGCAGCCACTACACTAACCTGAGAGAGTGGCGTCGGAAACAGAGGGGATGGACTGTAGAGGAAGATAGCCGCATCGGTCTCCTTCTGACTTTCTCCACCATGATCTCCGGTGTCCGTCATCCCATGATCTCCCATCACCACCAAGAGGGTGTCATTCTCCAAACGGTCCATCACGGATCTGGAAGAAATGGACGAGCAAGGTCAAAAGGGTGTCGTAAAGAGATTAATCAGGATTCCCGCCTATAGAATCCATGTTTCCTCAAATGTGGATTGGCTCATTTTATTAAGGCTCATCGCACTGCACAATCTTTTCCCACTAAATTTCCTTACTATGTATTGTTTTCTATAATTTAGGTCAAATTTATTGTCTTATTTTGTTACAATAAACAGTGTAACTATGTGACATATCTACAGTCATACAGGTGCACTATGACAGCACATGACGGTGACTGATTGCTGTAAAACAAGCTTACAGCAGCAGCTGTTGTCTGACCTGATGACTCCATCCATCTGGGTGAGCTTGTCGGCCATGGCCGGGTGGTCGGGACCAAACCTGTGACCACAGTGATCCACTCCAAGGAAATGAGCCACCAGAACATCCCAGTCATCCCCAACCACTGTCAAAAAACAACAGCAAGTGACAGACCGACAGATGTGAAGTGCAAGTTCAAGGGGACCAAACAACCCTCTGCTTTACACTCTATTAATACGTCAGCTACTTATGATCACGGTACAATAAAAATCATATCAAATAAATACATACTGGTAGTGTAGAGGTGCTGGAGGATCCCATTGTCCACAGTGTGTAGATCCTTGACATTAAAAGAAGGGAAAGGCAGAGAGCGGTGGAACCTCTTAGGAAAAAGACTCTCCCAAGTGTCGTCACCCATGAACACCACTCTCTTGCCTGTGATTGGATGCCCACATTTAAAATGAACAGATGCGACAAAACCATTAGTTTAATCCAGCACATTTTCACCTTTGTTTCAAAAGTGTACAAAACATCTGCACAGTCATATAACTCCCTAATTTTCACAACAGGAAACGCAACTTGTCCAATGTCTTAAGTTTATCTTTTTCCAATACTGTGATATATCAGACTTTTACAACATATTAACAACATACTGGCACATTGCCTTCTTATCATGAGCAGAAATTTCTGCCCCCTTGGTACGTAAAAAGTGATAGAAAGTAAAACAGCACACTGCGTATCACAGACACAACTGGATCCACTCACCCACTTGTCCAAACTGGTGGATGAGGTTGTCCTCTAAAATGGCACTGGATGCAAAATTATTACCTACATCCACAAAAGTAGGTAAGGAGCCAGTGGTGAACCCCTTGATCCTCTGCATGGTGGTCGTGGGTGGGTCAGCACGAAAAGGGTACAGGCGGCTGTGAGAAGGCCTGAATGAGACCGTCTCCTCCAGCACGGGCAGCTTGTTCTCATAAGGTCGGGGCGCCGTGTTGTTGGGGTCGAACCGGGCGAAGTCAATCTTTAGCGCGTCAATGATGAGGAGCACGGCCCTGCGGAACCGCGGCTGGGCGCGGCAGAAGTCCACTGACTCCTCTCCGGGCTGCAACACGTCTCCGCAGGTGCTGGTCCTGTTCACTTCCAGCCTCACTAACAGGAATCCACCCACAAACAGGTAGATGCCCACAAAGTAAACCGCACACATCCAAAGGAGCAGGGACAGCACCGGGAGCCCCTTCATCCTAAACATACACATAGACACCAACACACACAGGTGACAGCAGCAACGTTACAGGTAATATAATTTTTTGTTTCACACTAAGGTATCAAGTCAGAGTAGCAGCTGTCTCTGGACAACGCCTGCTAC
Organism: Scatophagus argus; assembly: GCF_020382885.2. Classification (NCBI taxonomy): domain Eukaryota; kingdom Metazoa; phylum Chordata; class Actinopteri; family Scatophagidae; genus Scatophagus; species Scatophagus argus. The sequence goes on along the minus strand of NC_058512.1, from coordinate 14,134,810 downwards.
CGGAGAAGCTAATACGGGTAAAGTGTAACTCGACAGAAACCCAAAAGTTCCCCTCGCGCTGTTGAGACGTAACAGGATACGTTTATTGGCTAATATTAAGAGGAGGAGAACGTAAACGTTAGTTAAATTAACGCAGTTAGCTGCGGCTAGCTCGTCTCGTTCTTGTCACTGACCTTGTAGCAGTCTGGTATTCGTCCTCTCTCGGCCGGAGGGCGGACGTGAATGTGTGCGTTAACAACACAGGCACAGGTGTCTCAGGTAAACAGAGAACGACGCGACACCACGCTCACCTTCATTGGGACACCGGTACAACGAGATTAGATGGCTGGTGACGGCTAGGAACTTCAGCGTACGTGCAACAAGGCGGAAGTAAACGGCGGACGTTTTTCTAAGTTACACCATACTAAATTTAAAAAATGTTGCCCTGATCTGGGACTTTCAGGCACCGTTTTTGGTTTTGGATGTTGGACAGAATAGGTGAAACAAAACCAACAATATTTCTCTTAAATTTGCCTAACTTATGGAAACCCATTTTTGCCATTATGATGAAAAATAGATCCTGTAAGTTAGTAAAATGGAAACGTTGTTGAGATAATGACTGTCATTTAAAAATAACATATAAATGAATTACATAGTTCCTCAAAATAATGATTTGACATCTTAAAACAATAAAGGACTTTCTCAAAGTACTGCTAACAATCTTAATCTGGAATACAAAGTCGTTATTTTGAGACAGTTTCTCATTATAATCACTTACAGAATCTTTTTTTAAAACATCTCATTGGTGGATAATTATAATTTCCACAAGAGTAAAAAAGGAATGGTTGAAAAGAGGATTATTAGTTGCTCTCCAATAATCATAAATAACCTTTTCAGTTTCACTCTTTTTTAAATTATTTAAACTTACACACAGACTGTGTTAACTTTTTATTTTTTTATTTTATGGTAATTTCACATTGCTGAACCCAAACAGTGGCCAAAAGCATGAATGTCAACATCCTTTTTAAAATCATAATGTTAGATTTTCTTCAGTGATAGACAAAACTTTGAATTTGACAAAGTCCACTCGTTTGTCAAAAAATGTTCTACACCATCTTCTCCGAACATAATTGTGTGTTTCATATGAAGTGCTTCACTACACCCATTACATCAAATCATATACTGCAGACCCTTTACTTTGTGAGAGTTTCAAAGACACATATGTGCCAGTTACTGTATTACTTTCTATAATCCTCTATGCATCAGTGACACATATGAAATGACAAACATTTTGCAGAAAACCATGAAAATTTAATAAATATATCCCATATGATGTAAGAGATGAATACAAATACAAAGAGGAGAAAGACTCTTTCTAGGGCAGACTTTGAACACTACCTTGTTATGATGAGGGCATTATTTCTCAGGATTATTTCTAAAGTATATAGTGGATTGAGTTTTTCAGGGAGACATTTGAATCTAACACAGACCAAATTATGAATTAAACTAAGCTTTGGGAAACCTTCCACCACTCTGAGGCATCCAGCCAGACATCACATGAATCACTGGTCCCACTGAAGCTGAAGACAGTTGAAGGATTGTCACTGATCTATGTAAACAAGGCAAATCAAAGCAGATGGCTCACCTGAGCTGACTGTGATTACCACTTTAATAGTAATGTACCCACAGAACTTGAAAACAGTTATTTTGGATGAGCCTGGAAAACAGGTTTGAAAAAGGAGAAAACAAACACAATCTTATGTTTCACGTACTACGTTCAAGTAGAGCGGTCAAATTCAAAACATCCAATTCTATATGGGTTTAAGCAATAATATGTGCCTCAACAGATCTGACGCACTCAAGAATTTGCTAACAAATAATGAATAAAATGATGCTAATAAATCACATACTGCACAACAACCAGGGCTTATTTCTGCATCTACTGGTCACAGTGGCTAATAATCCCCAAAACCTGCCATCAATGTCTCCATTTTGTCAGACTGCCAAAGACACTGGTAAGAGGATGTTTGGCTGAAGGCTGGTGTTAATTTCCCAAACTGACAATAACACATAAACAGCAGTCAGTGGAGATTGAAAATCCTCTCACAAAAGTTGTGATTTTCTGAGGGCTCCAAGGCATCAACATCACATCCCAGAGTTGCAGAACAAAGCTCCCAGAGTTCTGCCAGTACAAGATGTGTGAACTCTGATCACACCGAGGTGCCTTGGAGCCTTGATAACTGAAACATAAATTGCTGCTTCCGTCTCAATTTTTTTTTATTAGGAGTTCATTCACCGAGTCCTCTGCTATTGAGACTGAGACTCAGACTCGTTCACAAGCTCTTCTCGCTTCTCCTCCACCACTTCTGGAGCTGCTTTTGGGCTCGTCTTTGCCAAAGTGTTGTAAATGGTCATAGCCTGAGTGCAGGAAAACAGGACGGGGAGACGTTAGAGTCGTTACTGAAGACAGAATTTATATTCCATTTAGAATTCTTATATAAATCAAGAAAGAAATACCTGTGTGACCATTCCGCTGATGTCACCAGTGTTAGTGGGCAGAAGGATGGTGTTGGACTCTTTAGCAAGGTTGGAGAATGCAGACACGTAATGCTCAGCCACGGTTAGCGAGGCTGCTGCGTTGCCATTCTGTATGTAACGAAAAATAATAAAAATGAACTGAAAAATCTCTAATAAAATTGCATGAATAAGACTGTGATCACGGTTATGTCATTGAAAGACAAAAAACCCGTCTTCACCTGCTGAGCCAGAGCGTCTGCTAGAACGCGGATAGCCTTGGATTTTGCCTCTGCCTTGGCCAACACTGCTTGGGCCTCACCTGTAGAGAACACAGTAATCAAATGGTGACATTAATCTTGTATAATCATCTGAAACTTATCAGTAATTTAATTATTTTTTTTACCTCAACCCAAAATATAACTAGAAATGGGTGAAAACAACAACTGTTCCTCTGAGCACAGATTTGGCATAAAAACAACAGGATTGGCACAGCTGAACCGGCTGTCTGTGTGCACCCACCAGCTGCTTTATTGATCTGCTCTGCTTTTTCACCCTCCGAGGCCAGAATCTGAGCTTGTTTACGACCCTCAGCGACGTTAATGGCGGCCTCCCTCGCCCCTTCAGACTCCAGCACTGTGGCCCTCTTCCTGCGTTCAGCCTCCACCTGCACAGAGTGGATAAACACGTGAAAAAAATAAAATAAATAAATCACCTCTCTGATTCATTAGTCTCTCCAGCTTGCTCAGAGCCTCATCAGTAAAGTTCTGCATTTCATAGTATCTTTAGTGACGTTAGAACACATAAAACAACAAGATCTCTTGTGCTATCTGTCCCCACCCCCCATTAGCTGGCTGGTGTGCCCTTGAGCAAGGCACTTAACCCCCAATATATATGCTCCCCGGGCACTTGATGCAGCCCACTGCTCCTGTGTGTTTCACTGCATGTGTGTGTGTGTTTCAATCAGTGATGGGTTAAATGCAGTAATGCAGAAATTGCACTTGTTGATGAAGGCAACTTTAAAACCCTCAATTATACTTTCTCACATAAAACTCTTTCAGTTTCTTTCTTCAGACTCTACAGTTCAAATCAAACCAGCACTACATGCATTGTGTTCGCCCCACCTGCATCTGCATGGATTCTTTGACACGAGGTGGAACATGTATATCTTTGATTTCATAACGGAGGCAACGGATTCCCCACTCGTCTGAAGCTTGGTTGATGGAGTGCACAATGTTGGAATTGAGGGACTCCCTTTCCTTCAAATTAAAAAAAAAAGAAAGGAAAAGGAAACAAACATCAGAAGTCATTACAACTCTTTTAAATACAAGCCTAGAGAACAATGTGAGACATCGCAGTAGTTACCCTGAACACTTTGTCCAGCGTGAGTTTTCCCAATTCTGAGCGCATGGTGGTCTGCGCCAACTGTGTGACGGCATATTCTGGATCCTCGACACCATAACTGGCCTGGGAGGGAACATAATCCGTTAATCGTTAAAAAAAAAAAAAAAAGACATCGCTCTGCCTTTGATCAGAGTTCAAACACCATACCTTAAAAGGGTCAAGGATCCTTAAATAAAGCACTCCATCAATCTGTAGTGTTACATTATCTGTAAAAATAAGGCACACATTTAAAATATGCTGTATGTCTATTATTATATCATAAAGTTTAGCTGTATATTATTCATCAGAAACACTTTACTGTCAGCTCACCTAAAGATACTGCAGACTGCTCTGGGACATCAATGACAATCTCTTTGAGACTTTGCACATAGCGAATTCGGTCAAGTATGGGTATGAGGAAGTTTAAACCCTAAAAGAGACAAAGGGGTTATTGGCTTTTTCATATTTAACCTTGTAATAAGTGGCTCTAGTGCTCTTTGATAGGGAATCCTCTGAAATACCGGCTCTAAGATCCGGTGGAAACGACCCATCCTCTCCACCACCCAGGCTTCCTGCTGGGGCACGAAAAGGATCAGGGTGTTCATGGGCAGGCTGGACGCCCATCGCTGCTGGGCTGGTGTGACCCACAACCTCGGCACAGTCCGCTGGCTTTGCTACAGAGATACACAGTTACTGCATCTGCATGCATGAGTGTGGCGCTTCATTCATAATTTAAAATCTATCTTTAAACCATGCTTCACAAAACCATGTTTAGCAAATTTTATCCGTAATACTTTACATTACTTTTACAGTTTTAATATAATGATTTGATTAATCATTCAGTTTATATAAAGTTACAAACCAATGCAAAATTCCCCTAACAGTTTCCAAGCACCAGAGATAACATCTCCAATCAACAACTCACTGATTGTATTCTACTGCTTATTATTTTTCTTTTCACCGACTTGCTTAATGTATTTGCTCGTTTAAAAATACATTTTGCATCCAGGCATCTGTATGTATAAGATAAACAGCAAAATGATTACATCGTCTAATAGTACATTTTCTCCCTAAAATGAATATCAGCGGTCAGCTACAATAAAGCTGTTAACTTAGTATGGACTCAGAGATACTTCTGTTGAGATGAAGTGTGACATTTCCTCAATTATTAACACACGAATGCACGCTGAATGACACCGCTGGAAACTAACTGTGAGCAGGTTGGAACGAGCTAACAAGCGAGATATTTTTTTAACGTTTTTATTTACCTGCAGGAGGAGCCCGCCGGTCCGGCACAGCGTCCGTAACATCATTTAATTAAAGCAAAGTGACTGTATTCACAAGATTCAGGTTCGTAAGGTGGACATTAACTAAACTCCACACTCATGTGTATGACCCTTTCCGATCAGGAAATGAAAGTTACATCAGTGGTGCAACGCTGAAAAAAATTCGGGGGATACAAGGACGGACGGGTATGGTTCCGCTAGCACAAAAATTATATCTCTAACAACAACTGCTGTTCTTAATTTTAAATATATTTCTTTTATCAGTAGACGTTTGCATTGACAGCATGATTAATCCAAAACACTAAATGCACACATCTTAGTTAGGTCAAACAAAATTTCTAGTATTTGATGGGAAGGATCAAGAAAAAGAAAATGATGCTTTGCCCAGAAGTGGCATAGTATTAGGAGAAAGAGCCTAGCTGCAGACTTCACAATCACAAAATCAGACGTAAACAAAGACAACAAAGAGCATATGCTAATTGTGTGAACAATTTGTGGAAATATCCACTATTACAATAAAATATCTCTCATCTATGCAATCCATTAAACTGTTGAACAAATGCCCAATGTAATGACTCACTACTTACACAGGGTGGTGCTGTGGGTGTTGTTTCAGCCCTGCGGCAGCTGCATATTTTATCCCCCCCGAGGAAAATAAAAATAATAATAAAGATGATAATTCAACATCGTGTTCTTTGGGGAAGGGGTGTATGTTGTGGCTGTTCAATGGACATATTTGAATTAGGCACAGGGAGTGGCAGCCTTGTTTTGTTCAATAGCTACACAGAAACACCAACTGGGACAAACCTCGGGGGTTCTGGTGAGGACCAAATAGATAGTGGAAAGCAGAGGATTAGGCTGTATACAAACATAGTGTGCATTTTGTTTAATTTATTTTTGATAGTTGTTTATTGATTATTGGGTGAGCTGCTTTTCTGTAAATCCCTCTGTGATGAAAGAGTTAATAAACTCTACTTAACTGTTCATGCAACAACATCCAAACAAAAATAACAAAAATAGTATGAAGTAACTGTAGATTCAAAGAATCAAACTGCAAAAAGTGGTAGATGAATAAATGAATGCTAGAATAAAGAATAAATGTTGGAATAAAACAATGTGTTGAAATAATGCATTTATTTCACTGTTATAAACTGATAAATAAAAGAGAACTGAGAAGTTGGGAAATCAGCCATCAGGTGTTGCTCATACAGTGGAAGTCATTCACTCTAACAACAAAAGCTAAAACAAAATAAACATATAGCCACAAGTAAGTAACAACACAAATAACAGATATCTTCAAAACTTTAACAGCTTGAGTTTTCTCTGTCAGAGAAAGTGACAGGTGTTTGTCTGCCCAGAATCTGTGTGGGTCACCTGTTCCTTCCTACAACCTGTCCCTCTCAGCGATTGGTGGGATGTACTTTAAGCTGCCCCGCCCTACAGCAACTGTACCGCGGTGTCATTGGCCACGTCAGACGTCAGTAACAGGTGCATCGACCCCGCCTTCTCCTCTCGCTCGGTGCCCTCAGGTTGCTCGTCGGACTGAAAAGCTGTGATGAGAGTTTTAATAATGGCGTGGCTGTGGCGGAGGGCTGTTGCGCTCTGGCCGAATCCGGCTTTAGAAAACCACCTTTACTAAACGTCGTGTTGGAGCTTATCAGCGGTTTGAAAGTAATTTAAAGGATGTTACAATGACACCGGACAGAACAAATCTCCGCTGACAGCCCGCTCCACAAACTGTGTAAAACTACTGGATTGACGCTGGAAGCGCTTTGCCATGTCGTTACTGTGCGTCAGAGGTAAGTTTTAGTTTTCTTTTCTCGTTATGCTGGTATACACTGCATATAGTAGTAGTTCTACACTTTAAACCAGAGTTTTGTCGAAATCCATCTGATAATGATGACTGAATAAAATGTCACAGAACAGGTTCATTAACAGGAGGCATCTCCCCTGAACATTTTTATTTTATGTTTTGTTCTTGTTTTTTTTCTCTCTCTCTTAATTCAAATTCTTCATGAGGATAATGACAAATACTAATATTATTTAAGCTTAAAAAGAAGTCTTAACTGTCATGTTGGAGCCTTTCGTAGCTCACCATACCAGCTGTTTTCGCCAAACAGAACCATCACTGATCTGTATATTGACTCTCAGATATCATAAATAAACAAAACAAATGAGCAAGTAAGTAACCATGAGTACAATAGTGTAGTTCAGTCAATACATGCTGATCCCAAGGTTTATACCTTTGGAGACAAGTAAACAAATTTATAGATTCTGAAAATTAAGGGCTATTTAAGTTGGATTTTGGACTAAATCACATGTACTGCAATGTTGATATGTAATGTGATGGGTGTTTCAATTTTACTGACTGGTATGATAATGATAACAGTGATACCAGTGCCTTTGTGCTGTTGCATACAGCGGACGCCTAAATGGCTAAGCTTTAACTATTCCCTGAATGTTCTACAGCATTAGAAGATGGACAGATTATTATTTTTTTTTTTTTATCATTTATATCCAAAATATAAACATATAAAAAAGACATGTTGTTTATTGTAAGGGTAACTGTGATCTGTTCCTGTGCAAACGCAAACCAAACAAATAAATGATACAAAACTGCTAATGATATAATAACTGACTTTATGTGAACAGCATTTACTTTCAAAACAAGTCTTATTTTCATGATATATTTCTCAGCCAAAACTGAACCGAAGCAAATCAGGCTGGGGCACGTTAACACGAAAAAGAAGTTGGAGGACAGTCCTCCCCTGCTCAAGCATCCTTTCCGGCAGCAAAGCACATTATGCAATACTGACGCCCAGCAATTTGGTCCAGTGCTGCCAAGAGGGAGGAAAAAAAAGCTAAATTCATGCCATAAGCTCAAAACCGAGCTGCAGGCTTCTTTGCTGTTAACCACACATGTATACATGTCTATAATAACAAAGCCTACCCTGCTGAACTTATTGTATTTTTTTTTTTCAAACAGTGTTTCCTACAAAGATTGTATAGTTTTATATTCATCATTTCAAAAGATGAATTTAATCATGGGGGGGGGGGGAACATTTTTGCCAACTTTTCCTCTTTTTAGAAATTAGACTCAGCCATTTTTTTGGTATGTGAAATTGAAAATAGGAGAACAAGTGGAAAGTGTGTATCACAGGATGATTTCTTTGTGTAGTTACCTCAAATATTGACAACAAATGTCCATCCAGTCGGGTTCTTTGTGATAAATGGAGACAGGAAGTGTCTCAAAACACTGACAAAATCATTTTCAGGCATCAAACAAGAAAGAGTGGAATTATAAATTACACTGTACACTCTTATTTATTTGTAAACGACAGGGTATATGCTATATGTTATAGTACTTTTCTGTGGTAGTTTGCCAATCATCTAATCAGAGTGGACTTCTGCTACACATTTTGTCTCAAAGCAGTGAACATATTATTCAGTCTAGATATTTATGTTTATATTTTATTATTATTATATTGTGGCCATAAGTAGTTGCTGACAGCATCTTCCCCCCCCAAGACAGGACTTCAGGCCTCCTGTCTCACAACAGACACAGCTAATTCTGTTCAAATATCCTCATCCACTTATGCCTGTTTACACAATCAAGCAAACACCGTCTGTCGTGATCGTGAAGTTTCTATTTTACGCCTTTGTAAATGTTACGCACATCCTCGTTGAGTAATGGCTGTCCCACCCTCATTTAAACATATATGGATATGCAGCAGTGGTAGAAACCCAACCTAGTATCATCTTTCTCACATGTCTGTGTAGACCTGCACATGCATTCTGCTGGTATTTTGTTAGATTAAATTGCTTAGCTTGCTGGTTAATTTAGAAGGCCTAGTTAGCTGGAAGCTAAGTGGCTAATAGGTATGAAATTTGCAAGCTGTGTTCAAGTGGTAAGCTGCTACTCAGGACACATTCAAGTTCAGGAAAAGGTTATTGAGGATAGTAAGCATTGTGGTCTGACCTGTAGTGCACTGGTGGCATTCTGTTTCACAGCAGGAGCTTTTTGATTCTTCTGGTCAGTTTTTATTGTCTTTTTCAAACTTAAACTCAGTCTGTCTTTTGCCTCCAACATTACAACCTGCCGCTCTGGTTAATTACTGTGAAATGAATGTAAAATGTGATCCATCAGTCAGTCACCTGCTGAGCTGAGTCAGACAGATGCTGAGGCTAGGTACCAGATGGCTGTTTAAAACGTTTACTTTGCATGTATACTCGTCATTCCTTGTCACCTGTTGCTGTTCAGGCTAGCTGTGATGCCTCTATTTTAAAAACCTTGGTACTTATATTAAACATTTTAAATTTAAATGAATAAATCAGTGATCTATGACCACTATTGATATGCCATCAAGGATGAGAGAATTTTTGATCTTCCCATCAGTATCTCACAAAAAGAAACTGATCCTACACAAAGCTGTAAAAGTTAATGGCTCCAAGCAGAGAAAAGGTCACAAAGAGGCAAATCAGTTTGGTCCCATTACTGAAGGAAGTTGAGCCCAGTGTGCTCTGGCAATCAAGAATTATTATATTGAATGAGTCATTTTCCTTTGCACACTGTGCATTTATTGATTACTGTTTTGGCAAAAGTAAATGGATGGATAAGGCAGCCCATAGATAACAGAAAAAGGGGCAGGGGGCAGTGTGATTAGCTGATGTTGTGACTCAGACTCAGCTCGACAGTGTTGCTTGTTTATTGCTAGTTGAGATGCTTCATCACCATGGCGATGTCTTTACACAACAAATGAGAGGTTGCCCTAACAAGTGGACATGTGGGGGAGACTCTTCATGTGGATCAGGGCAGGGTTGAGTGGGCACATGACTCACATGGACCCCATGATGCTGCAGTACTGGAGGTGTACTGATGCTGTTTCAGACACGTGGTCATTTCAGTGACAGATTAGCAGGTATTTTCTAAGACAAGAGAGTGGCATTTGAAACAGGTTATAAACAAATTTGTCTTTGTTTGAAGGGGGAGGAGTCAGCTTCCGTCCGACAGATGCAGGCGTTCTACATCTTTTTTGAAAAGGTCTTTGCCCTAAAAGAATTGAATGGTGTCCCAAGAGATTCTGAAGGAAGTGGTTGTGGAGAGAGTTTATGGAGATATTTTCTCCTTGTCCATCACTCAGTGGGGCATGCAGTGTTTTGCTGGAGGGCAGCTAAAGATAATGATCTGCGCAGTCTGGGCGACATCCTGGAGGTTGTTGTTGTAGGAATTTGAGCAGGTAGCTCTTGATCAAACTGTGCTGGGAGGCTTAAGGATGCGTTTAGGCATTTAGTCTGTAGGTAAATGTGAGTCTGAGTGATGCTTGATGTTAGATGATGTGTGGACAAAAGTGGTCAGTCCAAATATTTGAGAAGCGGGGCTAACTACTTTTCATCGTGGCTCAACTTCCTGTTGATCGACCATTTAATCAGCTAATCATCGTAGGACTAATTATTAGTGAAAAGCTACTTGGATGCATCACATTGCAAGTGTTGTATGCTGGTGAATTGGCTCTGTGTTTCCTATGTTAGTGTCTGGGTTTTATTGCCAACTGAACACACAGGATGTTGAGCTTGTTTCATGCATCATTGCGCCTTTTGTCCGCTGAGTCTTTTGTTGACACGTGGTCAAATTTGTTTTACTCCTCCACTGGATACAGTGATGTAGCAGTTCTTTGTCATGACTCTGGTTTTTCGAATATTCAAGCCACGAATTAAGAACACAGTTGGAAAAACTGCATCACACTCAATAGCACAACTGCCTGAAGCCAGCTTACTTGACTTTGCAGCAGACAGAGTAGGTAAGGAGAGAGTACAAGGACATAATTTAATAAAGGATGAGAAATGGTGGCCTGGCAGGACTAAAACCAGCCAAGCTGCAAGCAGAGTGGCTGAGTATAGCGAGCAGCAAAGTAGTGGAATTATGAGGGAAAGAGGGAGAGAGAAACAGAGAGAGAGCGCTTAGAGATTGAGGGAGTAATCCCCTGACCATCTGTTGCTCTCTCTCTCTCTCTCTCTCTCTCTCTCTCTCTCTCTCTCTCTCTCTCTCTCTCTCTCTCCCCACACACACACACTCCCTCTCCCTCTTACACTAACTGATCAGGTCCAACAGCCAGCACAAAGCAGAAGTACACCACTGCCTGCAGCAGCAGTGGATACTGGTTGTCACTTCCTGTTCCTTTCCTGCTTTCTGCCTGACCTTTCACTGATGATTTTTTTTATTATTTTGGAACATTCCTAATATGAATGAGTCTAACATGAACAGCTGTTTTTCTGCCATAGTCAGAATACAGGTGAAAATGGCAAAATCCTTTTTTTTTTCCTTTTCTTTTCTGTTCTGTCCATAATTTTCCAAGGTTTAATTCTTTCCCTTTGGACTGTGTGGACTAATGTTACTTACTTGTAAGACTTCACAGTGTGTTTGATCCAGTGGCCTCTTTCACAGCATGAAAAGTACAAGTGTTGCTAACGTTAATGATGACTCCATTCTGTTTAAGTGTCTCAGTAAATCATGACACTGAGCCAGCATGCACAGCATGCACATGTCAAAATTATTTCTTTCTGCTTCTATTCCAATAAACAGTTTTGATATGTGATGGTAAAATTACTTTTTCTAAGATCTTCCTAAGAAGCAAGGAAAGAAAGAAGGAAGAAGGGAAGGAAGAAGTAGGCTGATTGGGTAATCATGCAACTAGTCCTTCCAAATAGTAAACTAAATGGCCTTTAAAGCCATGGAGTGCCCAGGAAAGAAAATGATAAGCATCAGTTTCCACATAATGGCTCCCTGTTTTATTGCCCTCAGCTCAGTGTACCACAGCCCTAAATAACATCATGCAAATTAGTACATAAGGCCACTGTGCCAGCTCATTTGCCCCAATGACGGGGCCTTAGTAGAAAGCCAAAAAAAAATAAATAAAAATAAAAATCACACTGCAGGTTTCTCTCCACATTTCCGCTGCTCCTTTTCCGCTTCACAGTGAGATACGTACAAAACAGGAAACACTTAGGAAGTAGTGACTAGTTTTGTTTTTTTTTCCCTCCTTTGTCATAACACGGTGTTATCCTGAAGGACAGAACTGGGGTGGGGGGAGGGGGACTCTCTTTAGGTTTTCTGAGTTGTACTCATGAATTTTTTGTGGCTAAAATTGTAACATGGGGGAATCACTGTTGTGGTTTAATTCATATAATCAAGAGTGATGTTTCAGACAGAATGGGAATCAAATGAATACATCTGTCTCCCACATAATGGTTCTAATGTGCACAGAGAGACAGGACGGGGGATGTCACATGAAAATATGAAAACGTCATGTGTGCCTCCATCATCCTGTCATGCCCATCTGCCATCTCAGGCTCCAGAGGTTTAGTAGGTTACATGTCTGAACACATAACCCTGCCACAGCAATCACAATTAATCCCCTCCAAAGCGCTTCACAATCCCATAAACGTTATTGTATAGATGCATCCAAGGGCTAAAAAGGGTAGGGCTAAAAATAAACCAAAATACACCAACAAGCATTTTTCCCCCTTAAATAATTTTTATTGAAGTTTCTGGCTAGAGCCAGAACATTTTTTTTTCTTTTTTACATCTTAATACCCTTCTGCTCAAGTCCACTTTTGCTATTGTTTTTTGTGTGTTTACCAGCTGTTGTGTTTTGAGATACATCTGTCCAGGCTTATGCTTTTTGATCATATTAAAGTTGATATTCTGCAACCAAAGTATTTGTCTGCTCTCACAAAACGTCTATATTTTGTCTTAGGTTTACCTTGGGTTATAATTTTAATTATTTCTTATACCTGAGTATGAACTTCCAAAGCCATTTTGAGTCAGATAGATGTGAGAACAAATGAAAAAAACTTGGTGGAAGAGTCATGGAAATCTTATTATTTTACTCCTAAGCTGGAACAGAGGTAAGGATTATTATTCCATAGGGTTTTCTTGATGCATTACGCTTGTCTAAGAATAGATTGTGTACCAGGAGATTAAATAAAGATTAGTTCAATGGCAGTTAATATGGAAGAGTAGAGGTAAAAGAAAGTAATGGGCAAATGGAACCAAGGCACTTAGCACAAAAATATCCTGAGTGACGATGTTTGTGCTTTGTTTCATTGTAAAACATCACAGTCTGGGAAGGTGATACTTGAAAGTTTGTGGTTTTTAATAACATGTTCACCCACCAAAACAAAGAGCTCATGTGTTTTAATCGAGGTGAACTGTTGTTGCTCTTGCAGATGACGACAACGTGAAGTCCTCGATGTGTTTGTGTGATTCAGCTTTCACGTGTCATCAGCTCATGGCTCCCTCTTGTCTGCATATAAATGAATTTTTCTGAATTCAATAACACGAGATCCTGTCCATTTTAATTTTTTTTTTTTTTACATTTTAATTTAAGTTACTTTATTAATCCCAAGCTGGGAAATTACTTCTCTGCATTTAACCCATCACTGATTGAAACACACACGCAACATGTAACATGCAGTGAAACACACAGGAGCAGTGGGCTGCATCAAGCGCCCAGGGAGCATGTATTAGGGGTTAAGTGCCTTGCTCAAGGGCACATCAGCTGGCTAATGGGGGGTGGGGACATTATCACTCCACCACACCCAACTTTTTGGGGGAATCGAACCAGCGACCTTCCAATTACAAGCCGCTTCTCCAACCTCTAGGCCACGGCTGTCCATCGCTCATTGCTTATGCCTACACATACCCCTACTGGTAAAAAAAAATGTACACAAACTCATTTTTTTTCATCGCCTTAAAAAGTCCAGCAGGAGATTTGGATCATGTTTCAGTAGGTCCCAAATAAGCTAACTGAAACCTGATCATTGTTTTTCTTTTGTGTTACAGTAAAAAAAGCCAAGCTTCAAGGACCTCCAGGTGAGTACTTGTGTATTTGTTCAATCTGATCACGCACTCTAACACACTCATCCGAACACTTCATTGTGTTAACACAATCACTTTGTCAGTCCTCCTTGAATTTGGAGAACAGGAAGCTGTACAGCTGCAGATCATGTTATCAGTTTCATAGGACTTAAGAACCATATACTGTGGGTTTATTTTATTATTTTTTTTTTTTAAGTTGTTTTAAGAAAAATGTTCATTGCCATAATCTACAACTCTGAAAGAGTTTTTTGGATATGCGCCACATTCACTTGGACTCTTATCTAGGTTAATCAGCCAAATTCTGGCAAGTCATTGAAAGCTAGGTGTGATTTTACATTATGTAATCCTATGTCCTTCGACGCCAGGCCATGCACAGGTGAGCTTAGATCAGTAGCTGCTAAGTCCAAATCCCCACGTCCTCCACCTAAACAAATCCCTCTAGTGTTCAGCCTCACGCCTTCCTTTAAGCCCTGTGACGTTTCCCGCAAGAGCAGGCGGCAGCATGAGCAGAAAGTCACCACGGCTTTGGATCTGACGGTGACATTTTACTTTCATTCTTAGTCTCAGTATTTTTGTTTATTTATTTATTTCTTTTTTTTGGTGTCTGCATGGTGTCACAAGCAGCTCTGTTGACTTATTGGTTTCAGATTGTCAAGCGCATGCTGCTGTCTGTCTGTGTCGTCCTCCGTCCCTTGGGCCACACCACATGACACCTGTCCCAGAGCAAACATCAGGGATAATTCAGTTAATCCAGTCGTCTCCCATAGGCAAAATGTAAACATCAGTCACTTTTGTTTGCTGTAGGGCCAAGAAGGATTTGTCAAGCACAGTCCTGAATGAGATTTAGAACAGTAAAGGTTATGTTCATAATGTAAATGATTGTAAACATTCAGACTAAAATGAACAGTGTGAGATGAGCCAGCCTGGCTCTGCTTTGTTCCAGGTCTGTTTTTCAACATTTATTAGAACATTTTGTTGTTGGTGGTAAGTTTTTTTTTTTTTTATTAATGTTGTGATATTGCTATCAAAACCCTACTAGTAGTGACCTGCTCAATTAAGACTTTTAAGGAAATTAAAATCTCCCCATTGTACCAAACGCCTGAGGCACCATATCAGCTTAGATAACAAACCTGTACAAATCTGTACAAGATAAATAAAAAGAGATTGTGATGGAGATAGAACAGTGAAGAAAGAGTGGCACATTTTGCACCTTTTTAAGCATATTTGCAATCCATGTTTTAGATGTGTGCTTTCCAATTTCTTCTCATTTTTAGGCCATATCATGTTTGGAGGTGACAGATCACTGTCATGCAACAATGGGCCTTTGGGCACTGTAACTGCTGACTAGCTTGTATCAAAGCTGCGTGCTCTACTGTGTCTGGTAGATCTCTGCCTAATCTTCTCATTACTTAGAGGAAAGGCACGTTGAAATCAGATTCCTCTATATACAGTAAATATGTATATACCTATATATATGTATATTCTATGTATTATTTTATACTTCATGCTTCCATACTTTTCTTGGAAAATTCTGGAAAGAAACAGTCTCAGTTTGAAACTGTTTATTGATGCTTATGGAATTAATTACTCATTTTAAGGTTACTCCTCTCTGCTCGTGAGAACCATAGCCTGCTCTTCGTAGGGAAATGTGGGATTTATTGGAGGAGCCATCCAAGTTTACAAAAGGCTGTTCTAGTTACAGAAGACTGCATTGTGCTTTCGCCACACCTTCAGATGGATAGCTTTTTGGCCTTAGTTGGAACCCTTTGTTGATGGAGAATACTGTGCAAGTAGACCTGAAGGTGACCTTGGATGGGCAAGTGGCTAGCTGTCTGACTTTCCACTGATTGTAAGAGGAAACAGGGGGCTTGATAAGGGCTGTATGTTGCTGGATTTGTGTATGTGTGTGTGTGTTTCTGTGTCTACACACAACAATGTTGTA
Organism: Scatophagus argus; assembly: GCF_020382885.2. Classification (NCBI taxonomy): domain Eukaryota; kingdom Metazoa; phylum Chordata; class Actinopteri; family Scatophagidae; genus Scatophagus; species Scatophagus argus. Next base: position 14,118,828 of record NC_058512.1, on the reverse strand, counting down.
CCATCCAGCCAGTTATATCATATAGTTCAGAACTTTATGCACTGTGGATAAAGAATCTCATGAGGTGGTCTCAGCAATGGTAAAAAAGTCATCCAGTAGTTTTGTTCTATTTCACTAGGTTTCTTCTGTTGCATGCAGTATTGATGGGTGGTTTGAATTTGAAATGTCAGCCTTCCAACTGCCTGCCTGTCCTTGACTAATTTATTGAAAAACTCATCATCAATCAATAATGGATGAAAACACTTGACTGAGGGGCTTAGGGGGGAATGGCTGGCTCACAGGCAGGAGCCGTGTTGACTTTCTCAAAACATGGACAGAATGTGTGGGTGTGTGTGGGTGTGTGTGTGTGTGTGTGTGTGTGTGTGTGTGTGTGTGTGTGTGTGTGGGGGGGGGGGGGGGGGGGAGTGAGAGTATGTGCACACAGATGTCGTTGTTGTCATGCAACAAAATTTGGGAGAAATAGTCTCTGTTTCTGTGCTATATGTTATGGGTGGAAAAAAAGGAATATTGGCATTGTCCTGATCCGTCCTGTATCGGTCAGGCTTTAGTGTGCAAGTACTTACTTTGTGCTTTTCCAGGTAGTTATTGCTGCTTCCTCCTTAACAGTGTAGATTGTATCAGCCATATAGCAGACAGCACCTGCTGTAAAAGCTCCACAGCCACTAAGTGGCTCTTATCTAATCCATACATCCTCTTCCTTTATCTTATCTTCTTCTATTCATGGGAGTTGTCCCAAATGTGGCACAAGACATGGACTAATTAGGGAAAGGCTTGAGCATCCCTCCCGGGCTCCCTTGTAATAATGCCTGCTTTTTGTTGCTCCTGTCCTGTTGAGACACTAATTAGGTCTGTGTCTCGTTACTCACGCTACTTGTAGGATGGACAATGCATCCAGATAGTGTCAGGTCGGGAGGGCATCACAGGGTGCTCTCAGTACAGCCTTTTGTATTTGGGCCTAATTTTATCTTTATTTATGTTGCGTCAGTGGAATGTTGTAAATGTCCACCTGTGTCAACTGTATATTGTCCCATTGTGTCAAGAGTTGTGTTTACTTATCTGGCTGCTGTGTTAAGGGCTATGTGCAGAGTAAATATTTTAATATGTTGCCAGGGCAAACCAGGAAAATCTTTGTTTAGCAAAGGAGCAGCTGATGCCTTGCTTTTACTTCACACGTGTGTGCGTGTTCGTGCGTGTGTGTGTGTGTGTGTGTTGTTGGGACCAGCTGAATTAGTACTAATATACTAATAAGTATAAAGTATGCTAATAACTTATACTAATAGCTATAACATAAAGTATGCTTAAATAAATATGAGTCATGTTTTTTTCTTGGGTGTAACTGATTAAAATATTTTGATGTAGCTCAGGTGATTTTATTTGTGTAAAAAAAAAAAATAAATAATTGGAAGTGCAGTGATAGTACCAATGTAGATTGTGATTGCAGACATTTGTTTCAATTTTACAGTATTTATCTGTAGATATCTTTGCACTTCTCTCACTGAAAACTGTTTGTACCCCATAAAGACCTGCAATAAACCCTGTCTTCATACATATACATACACAAGATAAGCACTTCAATCTACGATGTTCCCTCAGCCCCTCCAGCTGTTCGTATGGCCAGGTAGGGGGTTGAATTCGTGCTGAGTCACAGGGAAGACCACCAGTGGCGCAGGGCTGCTTACTACAACAGCAACACTGAGCACATCAGCAGGCACGTGTTGCCACTCGCTCGCCCTATTATAAAAGTGGTGGTTGTGTCACGAGCCATCTAATCCCCCCTTTCACCCCCTCACCCCGGCCAGCACTGACAGCTGGAAGAGACTGTTGTTGTGGCTGTGCTGTCCGGCACTACTGGCTAAGAGGAGGCTGATGGAGATCACTGGGTGTGAAATTTGTCTGCACAGACTGACGAATAGGCACTTCAGTCCACATCTCAGATGTCAGCTTTAAAAGAGTTCCAGCAGTGGTCAGTGGCCAGTTGTCATATGCAAGCTTTGATTGTTGATCACATACTTAGCAAGGGCTGCCTTCAACTTTGACCTAACTGAATTTCAGTTTTAGTATTGACGGTATCAGGGCTGACAGAGACCTTTTCTACAGTCGTAACAGGTCAGGAGCGGTTTGCACTTAATTACGTCATCAGCAGACCTTCTTCCTCTGTTACATACTATATGTTTAGAGGGCAATTATAAAGTGTAGTTTCAAGTTCACTGTAACTCACAGTGCAAGAAAGACAGTAGTCAGTTGGATCTGCTGCGTGGGGTTGGCTCTCTTTGGAGATTAACAGGGTCAGTTTGCTGCCCTGCCCTGCCCTGACTTGGCCTGCTTTGGCTTGGCTTGACGCAGTGGAGGGGGTGGGGAGAGAGATGTATTTGCTTTCACTCTCACAAGAGCTGCTGATGTCTTTTTCACCCACACAAAGCTAAAGTAGAACTGGCCTGGTTGGTAGTGCTTGATCGATCTATCTATCTATCTATCTATCTATCTATCTATCTATCTATCTATCTATCTATCTATTTAGCTATCTATTTAGCTATCTAGCCGTCTAGCCTGTTGGTTGATCTGCTGCTTGTTTGGTTCAAGTACATAATATGCTCAGAAGTTTGTTATCCTATTTGTGTTTGATAAGTAACCCTGATTGCTCCAGATATGTTAACATATGGAAGTCTCTCCCTTTCTAAAGCTTCTGTATGCTCTCAGTGTATAGCTGCCACCTCACTATGATTTTGACTATAATCTTCCTTCTCCTTTGTTTCAGACAAGTTCAACACCTATGTGACACTGAAGGTGCAGAATGTCAAAAGCACAACTATCACTGTGCGGGGGGACCAGCCATGCTGGGAACAGGATTTCATGTTGTAAGTCATAAACACAGACGCCATGGGGTTGTAATTATCCAGTTTTAATGACTTTCATCACATCCATAACAAATGCATATTAGACCAAGCAATTGTAGACCTCACAGAGTACAAATAAAGATAGTAATCTCTGAGAAATGGTTGACTGTCACTCTGTGCTCTATTTCAAAAGGGCTGGTCTCCAAACAAGTCTAAAAATAACCTAATCCACAAGCCTTAAAACCCCAAATATGCTACGTTATTATAATAATAATTATTATTGTTATGCTTTTATTGATTGTTATCTACATTTCCCTATCTAAGTTCCTACCTTTTGCTTAGTGCTATTTAAAGGTGTCTGTTGTTCAAGCCATGCAACTCTTTCTTGGAAAGTATCTCGATAAGCAGCTGCTGTTCATTTCCTCCTTGTAATTCATTGGTTTAATTTCCTCATTTTACTTTCCCTGTGAAAGGTATCTATGGTGACAAAATAGCCGGCATGTTGTTGCATGTGTGTCATTGTTTGTCTTTTGTGAACTCTCTCATTGCAACCGTGTTTGTTTTTCCAGACCTTCATCCTTCTACTGTCCATTAATGATGTGTCAGCTAGGTCTAATCCAACATAAAACATCGATGTTTCCAGAAAATACTCAGCGCCACCTGTTAAAACAGAAAATGTTCATTAAACACCATGACATGATGAATCCACTGAAGTAAAATCCAAATGTCTGCCAGTCTGGCGCGTAACCACAGCGTTGAACCGATAAATCAGAATATGTTTAAATCCATAAATATCGATAAATCAGAATATGTTTAACAAACATGATATAATGTGTTAATTAATCAGCCTTAGTATGGCTGAAAGGCATGGTAATTCAGTTATATTCCTATTTGCCTTGTTTCCAGTGTTGTATATTAAGCAAAACTGTTTGGCTACAGCTTTATGTACCATACAGACATAATAGTGGAAAAAATGAGAGTCATAACAAGGTATATGGAATGCAAAAATCTAATTAAGCTTTATGCACTTTTGAACTTCTGAAAAGTTTGTTTAAAGTGACGTGGAACTGACAAGTGATCAGGGAGCAACTTCATCCTCATCCTCATCTTGTTGAGATAAGAGCTTACTTTTGAGGTGGCCATTAGCAAGTCTGTGATAATCGGTTTGAGAACGAAAGTGGATTTATAGTTTTATTTTATTGTTTTATAAAAATACAATAAAGATAAAACACAATGATAAAATAAAATTACTACTGGACTGGACAACAGACTCTAAATAGCATCCTAAACAACAGAAGTCTCACAGTTAAAATTAGCTACAGTTCATTTTGATTCCCTTGCTGGATTCATTTATTCTGTTCCATTTTGAATGAGCACATGATTTAGAAAGCCTGTGTCTCTGCACCTGGACACTCTGGATACTCAGCACCCTCCCCTGCACTTCTCTCAATTAGCTGCTCTCTTTGATTATCTTTTCTCTCATCTTCCTTTTGTTTAGCCTGTCGATAGTTGTAAACTGCCACGGATGAGAATATGCAAATTCCCTTCCTTTTATGTAATATGCCGTTTTATTGCTGTCATCAAGCTGTTTTTGAGCCCTTTGAATAGCATGTTGAATGACAAAGCAAGGCCTGAATGGATTATGACAGCTAATACACAACAAAAAGAGGAAGTAGCCTTTGTTATCCAGCAGAGGTAGGCTCTGGCAATGATTACGGAGAAATTTCTGGATAAATGGAGTGCGAATTGAATGACATGCTATGAAATGTTCTTTCGTTTTTTTAAAAAATTCTGATAACAAAGCCTCAAACTGTGCTGGTTTATCCTCTAGCGTTTCCCATACTGTTGATCGGGAAATAAATTTTTAACAAAGCTTGATATTACTTGAAGTATGAGTACTGCCTTTTTCCTCAGTGAGATCAACAGGCTGGACCTCGGCCTCATTGTTGAGGTATGGAACAAAGGCCTCATCTGGGACACTATGGTGGGGACTGCCTGGATTCCTTTAAAGAGTATTCAACAATCCGAGGAGGTTGGAATATACACCCACACACACTCAACTTGTCCTGGAAAAAAAAATTTGTAGGAAGCATTTAAAAAAAAATGGCATTAATTTGGGGGAAGTATGCAACATTTTTACATTTCCCTGCAGGTATTATTTGGTTTCGCATTTGTAAAAAAGCCAGCAACATTGAGATGCATTTGGGCTTTGTTGTTAATTAGCTTAAATAAAAAAGGAATAATACAAATAGACGTGTTGCTGTTTCTTTCATAAGACTATCTGAGATATATTATTCTTACAAATAATAATGATCACACACAGTAGTATGTAGTAGAATTGACGCAAATGTCAGATTTTCTTACAAGGTAAAAACCAGTGTATGTGACTAATTGCAGGAGGGCTCAGGTGACTGGGTCTTTCTGGATGCAGAGGTACTGATGAAGGCGGATGAGATATATGGCACCAAGAACCCAACACCTCATCGAGTCCTATTGGATACTCGCTTCGAGCTGCCTTTTGGTGAGATATCCAAGTTTCCTTTCTTTTTTTCATTTTGTTTGTGTTTTGGCTGCAGATTAAACTTCCAGAACAAGGCAATGAACCACACTTTTAAAAAGTTCAAGTGGTTACGCAAGACATTCCCCAGTGCTGTCATCTCAGGAACCTGCTCTGACTACAGTGGGTGAATTAGTGAATGAGAGAGTTTCCTGTTCATTCTGGTTACCTGAGGGCAAATCAAACCTTGATCCGCTGAGTTACACAAAGACCACACATGTTTTCTACTGAAATGTCAGCAGTCTGTTCCAGAGGCTACATGGGAGAAACTATCCAGCCTGTGGCACTGTTTAACAACCTGATGACGTCTTCATGTCCTGCACTCTTATGCAAGCATAGCTTGCACTGATCTGTTATCTCAACTCAAACAGAAAATATTAAGGACCATATGACCAACCTGCTCTACATGAGTAAAGTATGAGGTCACATTTACAGTACTGTTAATAACATTAGCACTTGGCATAAAGTAAAGGAGGACACCTACATCCAAGATCTAATGTCCACAAACAGGACACTTTAATGTTATCATTAGATATTTGTCAAATTGTGTAATGTCCTTCATCTGTTTCCACTGGGGATGAGGAGATTATGTCCTGCTTAAACTGGGGGTACTGACTCATCAATGGCAGATCTTCCGTTATTAACTTAGATTCAGTAAATATAATTACCTCATGTGGTCCATTAAGAATAGTATATATATATGATATATATATCTGTATGTATATAGATATATATATATATAGAGAGAGAGATTATATCTATTTATATATATATAGATCTCTCTCTCTCTATCTCTCCATATAGATATAGATATCTATCTATATATATATATGTCTTATATGTCTTATAAATTTGTGACAGGTTTATCTGTCAACTTGATTAATGGCAAATTAAAGCCCATCATTCAGTCTCCCTTTGGCTCTTACTACTAACTTGGTATGAGTTTTATTTAATATTAATTTTCCCCATGGGGAAAATTCAAAGCTCCTCAAGATTGGAACGCTGTGCTCCCCCTGCAGTTCTAACTGGAGCATCTCCATTGCCTTCCCTGCATATAGGGCTCGAGCTTTGTGATCAAAAAGCATCAAAGTTAAAGCAGGGTGTCTGTCCACTGAGTGGGAGAGAGAGCCTCTTTCTCTGTTTTAAGAGGAGACCTTTCAAGGTTGCAGGAGGCCATCATGACTTTCTGTGCCACCAGAGCCATTCATTAAAGCTGTGGGTCGGCGTGTCTTTGAAGCCCTGGCCTTTGTGTGTGTGTGCCCTTTAATGTGCATCTGTCTACAGAGCAGTTCAGATCCCTCTGAAAAGTAGAAATGGTGATAGCACCTGATCTAATATGTATTTGTTATTTATGTGATTTTATATATATTACAGTGCAAATGTTTTAGGTAGGTGTGAAAAAATGCTAAACTAAAAATGCTTTCAAAAAGATAAGTGTTAACAATTAACAAAATGCAGTGAATGAACAGAAGAGAAATCTAAAATCAAATCAATATATGGTGTCTGGGTTTGCTGTAGAGTATGACAGTGTTTATAGAGTGAATTGCCTCTTGGCTTTGGTGGGGATTACAGTTTTGTCACAGGTAATAGATGTGGTTTGAGAAGATGGTTTAAGTGGGGAAAAACATTTAATAAAACACTTATGGACACAAAATGTAGACTTATTATCATATCAGCTGTACACTTCTGTCTCATACTCTATCTGTAGCCCTAGTTGTATTTGCCTTTAATAGTTTTACTGCTTGCTGGCATTTTTATGTTAGTATTTCATAATTTGTGTTAGAAACTATAACTTGTGATATCTCTTCTGATATATCCATTTGGCATGTGACTATAAAGACATATTTGTGGTGTCTTTGGACATTTGATCTCAGTGACTGTGATGAAAAATGCTCCTGATATGTCTGTTTCCTTAAGAGTTTGTGGCCATCAGTAACTGTTTTCATTTCCTCATTCCTAAGATGCTCATGACAAATTAAACAAGCATAAATGTATTATGATGGCATCCCACAATGCTATTTTAAATTCAGGGGGATGTTAACATCAAAAGAAGGTTCACTTGTATGTTTGTTGTGTGCATGGTTTGGTGACAGACATCCCAGAAGATGAGGCACAGTACTGGACAGGCAAGCTGGAACGCATCAATACCATGAGAATCGATGAGGAGGTAAAGTGCAAATTACCAAGACTTTACCATTTTATTTGTATGAAGGAATAACAGTATGTTGGTGATGACAAACACACTGCAAGCTCTGCTGGTTTGTATTGACCTGCTTCACAGTTAAGAGAGCAGTTTGTCTCTTGTTTTCTAACAAAAAACAAGCTTGAATGTCCCTGTTTACTACTTCAGGTGCTAATGACGCAGAACTGCTATATATAATTTTTTTTTTTCTTAATGCTAATGGAGTGGTGCTAATAAGCTACTGTGGTCAAAATAACAGCATGAAAACATTATAAACACGCCTGCTGTTTTTCACTCTCTTCTCTCTAGTACCCACTTCAGGATGACGTTCAGAGTCGCCCATTGCCGTTTGCGGCCTCCCAGTGCTGTGAGTGCTGTGTGACTGCCCATACTGCTCTCTGCCTCTAGATGGAGCCAATTGTCCACCCTCCTAGCTCTCAGGCTTTTTGTTATTTCTTGTCACTTTTTGACCTTGTTTTTCTGCATAATTGAGCAACAGTTGAATCCTCTTTTTGTTAAAACTGACCATACATTTCAACTTCTGTCTTTGTACGAACTAAATTGAGATGAGTTAAATGTTCTCACTGTTATGACACCCTGTTAGTTTGTTCTTCCACTCCAACAATGACAGGAGTCTTCTCACAAGCACTTTTTTTTTTAAATTCTCACAACCCCTACCTCTTGTGACTGTACCTCTCACTGGTAACATCTGCACTTTCACCAGGCAACTATTTCGGATGGGCTGACTCACTGAGTATGTAAAACACACTTTAATGAAATTCTCCCTCTGGCCAATCCTTAGTGCTCTCTGCATGTCCTAATGCCCCATATTCCCCAATATCACAAAATCTTTAAGGTTTCCATGCATTTTATTTCATTCTAACACTTGATTTTCCTTTATGGTTTCCTTCCTTTCGTAAACCCTTTTGGCTTTTTTACTTCTTTCCTTGCTGTTTTCCTATTTTCTATGCTACGTTATAAAATATTTATAACCAATTTATATTTTATCCATGAATACAAATTTAGCACACTAGAAAAAATAGTCAGGGTAACTCATCAAAAAGCAAGATGTTTTATTTTCTCTCCTTGAAATTGTGTTCCATACATTTTCAGAAAGACTTTATTTGCAGTTGTTAATAAGAAAATTAAGATCAAGCATGTTTGAATTTGCTAATTAATTGCTCTAGAAAGATTTGTCTATATTTATGTAATGCATTTCTAAGTGTTCTACTCAACAGAAACCCTAATCAAATTTGACAGGGTGTAAATTGCAGCTGCATCATTAAACTGATAGGTGGCAGTCTTCCCTAAGCTATATTTATGCTGCTTGTCACCTTGACTTTCATTGTCCTCCCACTTTACTCAAAGAGCTATCAACAGAATCAGTTTATCTTTCACTCTCTCACTTTATCACTTTGAAAAGATAAACCCCAGCTCAGCTGTCCCCTCCAGCAGACACCAAACTCACGGTTAGCTCTTGAAAGAAATTTCCTAAGGGTCATTACTGGGGTTGCAAAGTCACTTTCAAAAAGTGTTCCGTGTAGGTGTTTTTCTTCAGAGCAATATTAATCTATAATTATAAGGTGAAGTGTGACAACTGTATGTACATGTTTCCCCAATTTTTTATTGAGAAAGGAAATGCTTAATTATGTACAATTTCTGATGAATCCATAAATTATGTATCTCTTCATGCAGTGATGATACAGTAATATAATATGCTGGGTAAAAGAGATTGAGAGCAGCTCCATTTTTCTGGCAAGAGAGCTTGCATGTATGAAGGGATGTTGCAATTTAAAAGTGCATGGCCTATGCCCTCTCAACTCCCCTATTAACCTGGCATCCACTGCTTTATTTCTTCCGCTCTTAACAGTCTTGTCAAGATGGGTGAAATTTTGACTATGATGCATCCTCATTATTGACATGGGTTACAAATGAACAAAGATTTTCAAAAGATGCTTGCTGTCCAAGGAAAAACACTCCTCTTGTAGGAAAGATTAATTTATTCATCCTGTTGCTTGCTGCAGCTCTTGATGACCAGGACAGTGCTGTAGATGACCGGGATAGTGACTATCGCAGTGAGACAAGTAACAGCCTGCCACCACGATATCACACAACTGCTCAGCCTAACTCCTCCATGCACCAGTATCCCATGGGGCCTCGGCAGCAGCACCACCCAGACTCCTGCACAGACTCTGTCCACAGTTTTGACCTGGACTACAGGGACCAGAGAGGAACCAGGTAGACAAAGTATTCACAGAGTTACCCATACATACCCTCACTCAGTCAGTCACTCACTCTAGGTGAGATGTCACTTTCTCACAACCACATACAGTGTACTCTGAAAGTGTTGTATGCTAAAATTGATAAGTCAGACTTGAGCTATGACTTTATTTGGTACTGTAGAATGGTATGTGGTGCAACAGACTACATATGTTTGTCCCTTGTTTTGCCACCCTTAAATACATTAGGGAGACAAAAGGTTAGAAAATGTTTCTGTGTGTAATGTCATCTAATACAACATAACCCCTAGCTATGACCTCAAAAATGTTGTTGAATTAACACCTTAGACATTGCACATTGTAAGCACAAAATCGATAAGACATATCTGGTTTGCTGTAATGAGCAGAGCTGGATATACAGTATCATTAATTCTCATGCTTCATCTTTTGGCTAGTTTGCTGACTGTCATGGAAAACATGTGTCCCACTGAGATTGCTGCAAATCTGCCTGTGTTGACTGATAGGGAGTTGATCTGGATAATTCCACATTACAGCTAGGAAAACCTCATTGTGCATGTTTTGTTTTGTCTTGAGGGTCTATTGTGTTGGTTAAAGTTTGTGGTAATTTGAAAGGCTCTGAACTTGGTTTACACATATCACAGAGGAAATCCCTCTGTCACACATGGAGCGAGTGGGTCAGTGACATATGCACTAATTTCTTCCGTGATTAGAAATTTGTTCAATGCACACCATATGGTGGTGATTTAGCATGCATTCTCATGATCACTGCTGAAATGGTGATAAGCATGATGTTGCTGTAGGGATTTACAGAGATTTAAATTCTCAGAGACACATGTAGACATAGTGGCACACAGTCTCTTGCATACAGTTTTATTTCCCATTTTATTTCCCATTCAAAATGTCTAAAAGGCTATTTTCCAGGCAATTTCTGTAATATGTTTTTAGTGTATCTTAGCTCGAGTTAGGTTGTATTCTATTAAGATTGCTTTAATATTGTTATAAAATTGACAGTTAAGCTTTAAAGCATGAATGTTTTTTCACTTTTGCATGAAACTGTTCTCATCTTAATTTCTCCATTTATCATACTGCTTAACTTGTGTTTGCATTTTTTCCTCTTGTTTGTTTGCTTCTTCTTTTCTGTCCTAAACCATTCCCATCCCTTTGTTAAAAATATATTATTTAACCTAAATTAGATCATTTAACCAGAAAGGAAGGGTCAGAATTATACCTGTAGATTCTGGCATGGGAGTTGAAGATTGGGAAAGCAAATACAAAGGGCAAAACAAGCCTCAGCTGAGTGACTTCTTAGATGATGAGGAAGACAATGTTATCCTTCGAATGGGAAAACCCTACCCTGAGCTATCACACACCTCTATCCGTCAAACTACACAGTGTAGTAGTTTTCTGCCTTCCACCTACCCTGAGCGCTATGACACTGTTGATAGGCGGCGAAAAAAAATGATAAGGGACCCAGGAAGGTTGCTCAGTACAGAGGCAGACAAAATAAGAGAAGAGGCTTTTCCCTCTGACCTTGCACTGCTTCGCGAGAAGAGAGGAGAGCTGTTTATGCGTCAGGTAGCAGAGATGCAAGAAGAGGAAGAACGTATGACATCATGCCTCAGGCCATACAAGAACGGGCTTCTCTACAAGACAAGGATGTGGGCCAAAAATGAGCTGGACAGCACTTTAGAGAATTATGTGGCATACAAAAAAGAACAAGATGCTAGAATGAGGGCACGGTTTGATTTTGATTTAGAGAGTACAGAGGATATACAATACTCCATAGGAGCAGAGGAGGACATTGATGACATGGCCTTTGTAGCAGAGGACTTTCACCCAGAGAACACAAAACATTGCAAAGACAGGTATCCTTTGTCCTATGAGGGCCACACAGAAAACAGTCAGGGTCTTCGAGAGAAGAAGTGTGGAAAGGCTAAACTTGGAGGATGGGCTATGGAGGCAGTGCTCTCTCCTGTAGAGGAACCAAGTGATGAATATGTTGACCCAATAGATGAACTCCAGTGTCTGGTTGAAACGGTTTCTGAATATCTCGCTGAAAAAGAGGAGGAAATCAGCAAGTACGGTTCCCTTCCCAAATCAAGCAAATCAAGGCTATCATCTCAGGGTAGCAACATAACTGATTCTTTTGGAGAGGAGCAAAATATTTCAAAGGATACTAGGGATGAAACCCAATTACATACTTCCGATCAGAGCATGTTAGGAGTAAAAAATGCTATGAGCTCTTTATTTAGTTCTCTCTCTGAAAAAGTTGGAGGAGGCCCCAAACAGTCTACCCCTTCTCCACAAGCACCATGTGCACAATCCTCACAATCTGGACTAACAAAACTGTTGTCCTTTATTCCTAAATCAAATATCTCAGCTCCTGTAGCTGTTGTATCTCCTGTAGAAAATTCTCCTGAGAAATCATTCAGTTCTTTGCCTTCCCAGCCTCCACATGATGCCAAGATACAAGGTTGTAATCAGGAAACAAAAGCTCCCACGAAGAGTCAAACTCAAACAAGTACAAAAGAATATGTACCTGAATTTGTAACCAAACCTCAAAGTGCTCCAGGAAACACAGTCTTGGGAAAATTTAATCCTTTAAAGCTTTTTTCAGCGGGAGATAATGGGAACTCAGCGGAGTACAAACAAACACCAGAGTCCACATATTCTCAAGGCCATACACAATGGGATGAGAAACATGCTCATCAAGTTAAACAGGCAGTGACAGCAGAAGATAGAGAATTAGGAAGATTTAGATGTTTCTCGCAAGAGAAACATCTGGGACAAAAACGAGATGAAAATATACATGGTAGACCAAATCCAGGGATTTACAACCAAGAAAATGTGCCTGCTTCAGGGCCAGCAAAGCCTACTGATCAAACACAATCAACAAACATTGCATTCTTTAGTCCTTTAAAGAAGTCATTAAGTTCATTGCTCACACCTGTTGTCCCTGTTCAACCTCAGGGAGCTCCACTGGCAGTTTATCCAGTATTTAGATCCACAGAGGATCCCCAACTTGAGAAACCAGTGGAGGACCCTTCATTGAGTAGTAAACATAAGGTACCTTTCCTCTCCTCTGAAAATGTGTCCACTCATCAACAACCTAAAGCAGAGGGTGGCATTCTCTCTGGTTTTTTAAAGTTTGCATCCAGTAAAGATGTCAGTGCCTCCATGAATACACAGAATCCTGTGCAATCACATCATGACATAACTTCAGCAACCTCTGTTAACTTGCAACAAAGTTCTGCTGGAAATTCTGTCCAGGAAAACACTGAGAAAGGGTGGTTTTCCAGCATATTTAACCCTACCTCTGCTCCATCTGGTTCAAGCCAGAATTTTATCAGTAATCAACAGCCTCAGAAGAGCAATGTGCCATCTGGCTCACATGCACAGCATATATCAAATGAGAAACTGACAACAGCTGATTGTGGAACGCAACATAAACCTCACAATCAACCGGAAGCACAAAGTTTTTTGACAGGTTTTTTTAAAGGAAGCTCAACCGAGGACATCTCTCATATGACCTCCAGCCAACCCAAACAAGAAGGACTGCTGTCTGGACTTCTTAAATTTGGCTCTACAAGTGACCTATCTGGCAGTTCACCACAGCAGGTTTCCCATAACTGTCAACCACCCAGAGGCAGTAATCCCCCACAATTTACTCATCAGTCTCCCCCTCAACAGCATTCTTCAGCTCCACAGATGGGTAGCCTTTTCTCAGGAATATTAAAGATTTCGTCAACAGCAAATATGCCACAAAATGTACAGCCTTCTGAAACTGAAAAACAGAGGAATTTCCCTGGTAATTACTCAAGTCAGCAGCAGACTTTAGATGACACTCAAAATCAACCTCCACAAAAGGGGCTGTTGTCTGGGTTGCTTAAATTTGCATCCTCTGAGAAAATTTCAAGCAGCCAAACAGTTCAGCAGCAACAAAGCATTGTTGAACAATATCAAGAAGATTTAAACCAAGAGAATACTCAAAATGCAATCCATGGGCCTCATCTCAAGAACAAAGCATCAATTCAGCAGTTTGTCCAACAGGAAACAAGTAAACAAGGCTTTTCCCGACAACAGACTTTTCCAATCCAGCAACCACCATCCCAACGAGGTGGTCTTTTATCTGGTCTATTTAAATTTGCTTCAACAGACAACATAACCACAGAAGAGCACCCATCAGATCAACAGCACAGAATTACCCCAAGTAAAGCCAGCCTTGAGCAAACAGGAGTAAAGAATAATCCATTTTCCAATGAAATTCAACTACAAAATAGACCAACGCAAAAAACAAGTGGTCTACTTTCTGGGCTATTCAAATCACCATCAGAAAATATGACTCAGCAACAGCAGCACATACCCATCCATGAGAGACAACAGCAAATCGAAGTGCCAGGCAGCCAGACTGCTGAAATACAGATGGACAAAGCAAGTCAGTCTGGAGTGCTCTCAGGATTGTTTAACAAGTTAACAAAGTCATCTGAAAATGAAAAAGACACAACATGCCAGACATCAGCAGGGCAATCACTGCATCAGAAAGCCAATAATTATGCAGTCACAATGAAGGCCCCTTTGCAAACACAGTTACACACTAATGTAACTCAGCAATCCTCAGAAGAACCTTCAGCAAGAGATAAGAGGTCTCTACAAAATGCCCAGCAAGGGTTTTTATCTGGACTGTTTAGCAAAAGTGAGGGCCCCTCTACTCATCAACAAGTAGAAATGTTAGGTCACAATTCACATACACTCTCAACTAAATTCCCAGAGTCACCTTTGGGCATATTAAAAAGTGCTTCCTCAGATTTTGGAAGGGACAGCTACCAAAAATTTGCTCCAGCTTCTCTCAGTGCAGGACAGACCACACACACTTTAATTGGTGCACCTGCTTCAGTTGATACTGAGAGTTTAGACTTAAGAACATCAGCTACTTTTGCAAGATCTCTTCAGAGTCAGGCAACATATTCCTCAATTAGCACAGGTAATTTAGCTCAAATATATTATTCTGGCTCACTTCAGTCAGTTTATCCAATGGCTTATAGTGCAGGAAATATTCATTCCCTTTTTCAAAACCATACAACTTCTTCAGCAATGTCCACACAGCCGTGTTTTGGTGGGAGTAATTCCTCTTTGTATGGAACAATCAGGCAAACTCATTACCAAGGTCACGTTTCTCCTTATCAAATTAGTCCCTCCTATGATGAAAACCAGTGGATGCGAGAAAGTGCTCTTTGGCAGCAATTTCAGAATGAATCACTGCCTTATCAATTTCAGGGAGAGGATCATATGTATAGACACAGCTGTGAAGGTGTGTCCTTAGAGGACTCTGCTCTTCTGCTCTCCTCAAATATATATCAGCCATTAAATTCCTCTACACTATGGCAAGGTGTTTGTCACCAAGAGCAAATTGGACCATATCAGTTGGAGAAACATAGAAACGAGGGTCCGTGTTCTAAGAGGAAGTTATGGAACAGTTATGAAGACTTGTGTAACACAGAATATGCATCTACTGAGGAGGGTGTATTGAACTTAACTACTAAACAGAGTAATGCAACGTTTGGCAAATGGCACTCTTTCAATGATGGTAGCACTTACAGCTTGAATGGGGTTTCATATCATGAAGGCTATTATGAGGAGACTGCACCAAGCTTATCTTATTCAGCTAACTGGCAGTATGGAATGGATAATTCAGTTAAACAAAATTTTCATAATGATAGCATGATCCATCAGAATCAGTTTAAATTGAGTAGACCAGACTCAAACTATCCCCCAAGTGACCGAACTGAGACAGAAGATTCCATGTACCTTGAAGATACTGAATGGTATCAGCAGTGGCTTGCACTTTTGGAGCAAGGAATGTGGTGGCCAGCAGAAGATGGGGACTGTGGTTACTTTGTTTATACAGATCACGAGTACATTTATGCCTTGCTCACTGATGCAGCGGGTGAATATGTGTATGCATGTGCCCCTGAAAGCGAATCTCTGGGAGATGCAGAGATAATAGGTGGTTTTCCCAGTGCTTGGCTGCACAATGAAATGGTTTGTGTCTGTGGTTTTAAAATTCCACTTTACAATGAGGATGAACTTCTTTGGCTACCTGGTCAAGATAACTGTGATTCTCAACTTCTTAATGCTCCCCTGGATTTGTCTGCTGCCTATAGAAAAGGAAATCAGATCATGAATTTGAATCTTGAACAGTTCTCCCAAATGTTCGAAAATTCATTCCTATCACAATTACATCAACATATAGATTTCACATCTTACACATTAAACAAAGTTAGGATGGATCCAAGACAACACAGTTATGCTTATGACAACCAATGCAAAGATGTTATTGACCTTTCTTGTCATAATAAAGACCACATTGGCCCTTTTTGGAACAACGAAGAAATGAAGACATTTCTTGCTCAGAAGGTTGCTGTTTCCCTGAACTCCACTCCTACAGTTTATTCAGATCATCAGCTGCTTTACAATTGTTACCAACCTAGCCAACAGCGACGTTCATCCACTGGGGTTACAGTGAAACATATAAATGATGTATTGGAGGAAGAATGGAGGAGAAGAGTGTCTCCAGGAGAAGAACAACCTAATCGTCAAGTCAAAAAGATTTCTTCTCTTATATCCTCCTTTGTGGGCAAAGGATCACAGGTGGAACAAAGTAAAACCAGCATATCCTCTGGTGATCAAGCTCCTGGCAAAAATTCAAAGAACATTCTTTCATCAGGTTTCCAAAGTCTGAAGTCAAAGATGATCAAAGAAGAACCTACTGCTGTTGTGACCGAGCCAGAGAGTATTAACCAGCAAATGCAGAAACCAACTACCACACAGGGAAGAATTTTGCCCACAATACCAACAACTGCCCAAGTGACTCACCCCTCAATACAGTCACATAGAACTTCACAGAAACCCATACTTTCACGGCAGACTACCATGGTACAACAAGCAACCCCACCACCACAGCCCAATGTCACAGTGCCTTTTGGATCAAAAGAATCTCTTATTAAACCTGAACCACCTGGACAACCTATAACTGATAAGCCAGTTGATATACCACAGGGAAAATCCTCTGAACAGCCACAGGTAGGCTTCATGAACTTTCTGAAATCTGCAGTAGGAATAGAAGAACCAAAGCCAGATTCCCAGAAATGTACTCAGGCATCTCCCAGTCAGAATAGCAAAACTGCTAGCACTGCTTCGTTACCAGGCAGTGCTCCTTCAAATAAAGAGAATGTGGGAGTTTCAAATTTCTTTGGATCAATTAGCACCCTATTTAATACCGAGCCCTCTCCAACACAGAAACAGCAAATGAAACCTAGTGTAACTGAAAGCTCACTGCCATCAGCGTCTAGACCCAAGAGTCTACAAAGGCAGCAAACTCTGGACCAAAGTGGTACCTCTCGACCCACTCAGAGCCAGCCCCGAAACAAAAGTATATCTCAACCACTTTCTCCTAATTCTTCCACAGGCCAATCAGAAACCATTCCACTGACAGATCAGACAAAGCACAATGGAGGAACTAAGTCATCTGGTGGGCTGTTTGGGTTTTCAATTGGAGAAATGCTGGCAGGCTCAACAGCAGCTGCCCAATCTGGACATACACCTCAAGCATCTGCATCAGCTACAGCTCCACAAGAAGAATCACTTGGTAAAAGTATATTATCAATATTTAGTGTGCCAAATCCATCACAGGCCTCACCTAATACTGAGCCCTTTCCTCAAGCTCATCCACCACATGCAGCTCCACAACCCCAACAAGAATCACTTGGTAAAAGTATATTATCAATGTTTGGAGGATCAAGTCCTACTCAGCCTCCTACTCAAGCCAAGTGTGCTGCTGAGGTAGCACAACAAAAAACTGTTCCTCCAAAAGAAACACCAAATACAGGATTCCTTTCGATGTTTGGTGGTCCCAGCACTCAACAGTCTCAAGCCCAAACAGGATCTCTTCTAGGTGGAATTCTGCCTGGAACAGCAAGTTCAAATGAAAGCCCAATGAAGGGACTGGTGTCAATGTTTAGTGATTCCAGTCCTCCACAACCTCAGCCACCAACATCTTCATCACAACAAGAAGTCCCTCAGTCACAAATTCAAGCGGAACCTCAGATACAATCTAAACCACAAACACAACCTCAAGCACAAGGGCAGCCAGCCACCTCTGTTCTTGGGGGAATATTAGGGAGCTTGTCTACCTCAAGTGAAAGTCCAAGAAAGGCTTTGTTCTCCATGTTTGGCAGCCCCAGTGCTACTCAGACCCCAGGAGCTGATGGAAGTGCAAATTTATCCACTTCCCCAGGAACCACAGCACCCAAAGAACCTGCAAAGAGTATACTATCTGTTTTTAATAATGTGTCACCTCAACCACAATCTCCCAATTCGTCATCTACTATTGTTACTGCTACTAAAGAGCCACTGCAACAACATTCTTCCCAGTTGTCTTCTGTTTCCAGTAGCCATGTCCCAGAGGCACCTGCTACTAGTGAAATATCAAGTGAAGTGCATGTTAGCCCATCCACCATTAAAACTGTTGATACTACTCAGGATGCTGCAGTTAAAGCCAATGATATTGCATCTTTGGAACCACATACAGAATGCATCACTGTGCAAAAGGAAATGAGCACCAAAGGGCCATCCCAGGGTCCTGCTCCCTCTAGAAAACCACCATCTTCCAGCTTTCAGTCAGTGATCAGTGAATTAGGTCCTCAGACTTCATCCTCACAAACGGGATTCATTTCGGATGGTCCAGGAAAAGGGTTGCTCTCATTGTTTTCTGGTCCCAGCACTGTAGGTCCATCACCCACAGGGTCTGCACCTGGGTCATCAGGCCCCAAGGACACACCAGCCAAAGGCTTGTTCTCTGTGTTTGGAGGTCCTGCTCCTCAGTCCTCCTCCCAGGGTGGAAGTTCTCTATTGGGAGCAATGTTTGGAGGCTCATCACCACAAACAACAGCTTCTCAAACAGGGGGATCGTTACTAGGTGGTTTATTTGGAGGGTCTGCTACTCAGGCTGCTCCTCAAGGCCCCTCTAAGCCTGGAGGCTCTGCTCCTCAGACAGGGACATCCTTACTTGGAGGCTTATTTGGCGGATCTGTTTCCCAGTCTCCTGGATCCCAGACTGGAGGGTCTATTTTGGGTGAGATTTTTGGAGGGTCAGCAGCTTCAACTACAGGAACACAGTCTAGTGGGTCCTTGGGTGGAATGTTTAGTGGGACTACAAACCAAGCTTCAACATCCTCAAGTAGTAGCTCTATATTGGGAGGTGTTTTGAGGGGATCATCTTCTCATTCAGCTAGTGAACAGACTGGTGCATCTCTTCAGGGTGGCATTTTACCTAGAGCTTCATCCCCTAATGAGATGTCTCATGAATGTTTACTTTCAGTCCAAGGAGTATCTGTTCCAGCTACAACATCCACTCCAACAGCCACACCAAAACCTAATGCTGACAAGAAAACATTTACTACAGCTCTTACCGATACTACCTCAGATATGCCACATTTACCAAAACCCAGTGATGACAGTGAACCCGCTTCAGTTCTCGCCAGTCCCAAAATGACTGTGAGTAATACAGCAACAAAAAGCAAAGAGCAGGGAGAAGCACTACAGCAACCCAATAGTACACTTCAGTCTGTTGGGGCAGGCTCCAGCAAAAGTGTCAGTGTCATAGAAGAAGTTAAATGCCAAGATGCTGACAAGCCACCTGCTTTAGCAAGTGACACTCTGTCCAAAGAATCTGAAATCTGTTCTCAAGCACAACAACCTGTTGAGTTGACTCGAGATACAGTATCACCTAATGTAGAAGCAGAAACACGAGCCACTCTATCAGCAAGTGCTGTGGTCCACAGACAACAAAAACCTCCAGAGCCAGAGAAACATGTTGGTGATTCATCAGCAGATACAGTTACAGGCTTTATGTCCTCCCTATTCAAACCTACAGTTGGACCCACTGAAGGTCCCCAGCAACAGCAGAAGAGCTCACCTTTCGGACTAGGTGGAATAGCACCCCAAGCTGCTACTGGTCAAACTGCGGCATCAGTGTTAGGAGGTATTTTTGGTGGGTCTAACACAGATACAGCAGCTCCACAGACGGGGGTATCATTATTGGGAGGTTTATTCAAGGGGTCTGCTCCTCCAGCCAGTCAACAAACCACCACTTCCACCACTGCAGGGTCAATATTAGGTGGAATGTTTGGAGGAGGATCCGCTGCAAAGTCTGTGGGTCCACAGACTGGTGGATCATTACTAGGCGGAATGTTTGGAGGATCTGCAGCAACAGCACAGCCCGGTGGTTCTTTACTCGGAGGAATGTTTGGGGGCATTACTGCTCAGACTGCAGGACCACAGACTGGTGCATCAGTACTTGGTGGCATAGGTGGATCTTTGTTTGGGGGTATGGGACAGCCACCTAAGCCATCTGGATCCATGCCAGCGGAGCCTAAACCAACACCTGAAACTACTCCACATTCAAAGATTAAGAATGAAAGTGTGCCACCTAAAGTATCCTCATCAGTCACTGAGGCTAGCACAGATAAAATTGTGGACTCAGTCCTGCCAGATAACAATCAAGAACCATCAAGCAGCTTAACAAGTAATAGTGTTGCAGCATCTGGAGTAGTTTGTCCAGAAACCTCTGCTGTCACGAGTACTACATGTATTACGTTTGACCTCACCCATAAGGCAGAAATCACTGAAAACGAAAAGTCAGCTGTTGAGGAAGAGATGATACATGAGAAACCCGTGGTCCTTAAAGAAGACCCAGAGTTTAACGAAAGTGTCAAATCAGTCCCACCAAACACCAAAGGTGAACATACTGATATAGCTCCTTCAGTTAATCAGTTGCCCACTAACACAGAGCCACCTCAAGCAAAGTCTCTGTTTGGTTTTATATCGACGCAGAGTGATGCAGGCAAATCTCTTGGATCGCTATTTTCATCAACAGTGCCAACTGGTGCTCTGTCAATGCCTCAAACAGAAGGAGGCAGTGGACTGTTTTCAGGGTTAAAAACCCTTTCTGGTGGCCTGTTTCAGGAGGAAAAACCTGTTACTGGAAAACAAGAGCCACCGACCACTTCATTGTTTGGGACAAAAATAAGCTTTCCTTGGCAGGCAGAGCCACCCAAGCCACAAGCTGTCCCAGTTATAACATCTCAACCCAAAACTGACTACAAGCCAACAACTGGTCAAATGCAAACTGTACAAAAGGTGGCAACATCTGACGCCCAAAAAACTGAATCGGTAGGTTCCACAGATGATATCACAAACTCCCAGATTTGCATCTCCACTCCTGAAGTAGATCCTTCAGCATCCCTGACCCCAAAGGAGAAGGAAAGGCTTGTAGAAACATACCCTTCTGCAGGTCCTACCTCTGGAGTGCAGCTGGACACCCAGTCCAAGAGGGATCTATTGAATGCGAAAAGGCTAGTAGAAGCATAATAAATGGCATTCTCCTTCACCATTTATGATGCATTCACACTTACAAAAAATGTATTCCCTGTCCAGCTCTGCAGTCCATCCATCTACACTAGTTTAATTTAGTATTTTAAGATTTCAGTTTGATGTGGTGTGCGTGTGTGTGTGTGTGTTTGTGTGTATACTTTGACATAGTTTTGTTGTTGTTGTAGCATCTACATTGTTTTTCATGTAATTTTAAAACCGAATTCCAAAACAGAATTTACATATTTCTATGATTATACAAATGACAAGAGAAAGTATTTGATGATTCAGTAGTTTATTTAACAGAGATAAAAGACCTTTTTTTTTGGATCAAGAATAAACATGATCATGACATTATACATAATGTAAATTTTGTTTGAGCATGGAATTCTGAAATTTGCATAATGTCATTTGTGTTGTGAATTTTATATTGTGAAAATGATTTTAGATAATTATTATAATTATTATTATTATATTATTGTCTATTTTCATAAATTAATTTTTTTAAGTCATTACTGTATAACCTAGAAATTCAAACTTTAAAATTTAACTAATCTGCGTTCTACCCCTGATTTTTTTTTTTTTAAATTTGTTATGAAATGCCACTTCTTTAAAAAGTACACACATATCAACTTTGCATATTTAATTGTCATCCATCTGAATCTCTTAAAGCTCAGTAAGCATTGCACACTGTATGTCTCCTGTCTTGTGGAAAGGTAAAGGAAAACATTGACGATAAAATATGCAGATTTAATTGTTTGCAGAAACAAGCCCTATTTAATAAGGACTCGAATTTACAAGGGATTTTATACCACAGACCTTAAAATAGAGTGTACTGTTATGTTGGGAATTTCTGTTTGAAAAATACATCTCTAATGTAGAAAAGGCACATGAGCATATACAGTGTGTAATGCGCATGCTAACACATTAATAGTTTTTACAATTTCATTATTTTCCCTCATGCAACAGCTTCCCAGCAAGGTTCAGTATTTTTAGGGCGTGTTGTGGTTTGTATAGCTACAGCAGTTGAACATTTAGAGAGGTTCTTAATATGTGTTAAATGGTTAAATAGTTAAGTGTTAGGTGTTTAGTTATTAAGTGTTAAGTGTCCAGCATTTGCACACAGTTCTTAGTAGATGGATAAGGATTATCACAGACCTTTAATTTTTAATTAGGTTGATCATTTCAGCACTGAAACTGTTTGTAAGATAAACATGTATTTAATAGTTCTATGTAACAATTCCCACTTATCTACCCTTGACAATAGGAAAAATGTGTTTTCCCCCAGTTCTGATCCTTAAAAAAAGTGTATAGTCTGACATTGAATATTTCTTCACTCCTCTCTCACCATTGTAGTCCAGTGGATAGTAGTCGCTTTGGATCATCAGGAAATCTGAGCCAGACCAGCTCCCAGCTTAGTGAGACTGGCCATGAGAGTACTGGAGGGTCAGAGCTGGAGGAGTCCTTCCACTCCTATCATAGCACTGGCTTTCACCCCTCCAATGGACAGCCATGCACCAATGGACATCTTCCCATCAATGGACACTCTACTGTCAGTGAGAACGAGATACATAGGCCAGAGGTAGGATGTGGCCTGAAAAAAGACTCTACAGCAGAGAGAGAGTCTTCTAAACTCCAGAGGTACAATATTTGTCAAGATATTTGTCAACTCGTATTGGTATTTGCAGTAATGAACACACATGTTAACTTAAAGACTGTCTCTATCTGTTTCTGCCACTCTACTGTTAAATCCACATAACTCAGGTTCCATGATGATGGGCCACCCCTACCCTTCTCCCCATCCAGAGTTCGTTGGTTGAAGGCCATTAATAAAGTCAGGGTTCAGCTCCGGGAGGTAGGCAGAGTTTCACTCTGTTTCTTTCTTACCCTCTTCTCTCCACTCTATCTCATGTCCATAAGGATTACGCATGCAGACATATACAACCCACCTAAAATTCTCTGAAAATGGTTGAGTTTAACCTCTTTGGTTGTTTGGGGTGATGCACTAAAATGTATCTGAATAATGTTAATATGTAACTGTATTTGTTATTTTTTGCTCCTCTATGACTTTCTGGTTACACAGTTTAATTGTTGGGAACTTTGGGGGTACACAGCAAAAGTGAAATGACTATGGTTTCTGTGCCCCATCAAAGGCAACCTAGAATTCATTTTCAAGTTAAGAATGAGTGTATTTGATTGGATTTAACCCACCTGTATGTTTACTGCCCACATGGTATTGCAGTTGCAGAAAACTTGTTATAATCTTAGACCTCACTCAGCTCTGCTGGACAGCTGCTACATCCCTGTTTTTAAGTAATATTGCATTTTGTAATTTATTTTAGATTCTGCTTATTCTTCCTCTCTCGTTCTCTGAAAAACATAAATTTAGATTTATTTATTTCAGTACAATAAATGTTGTTTGATAATGGAATAAGAATTCATATGACATTGTTTTTATCTCTACCGTGTCATATTTGGCTTTTATGTGTCAGAATCAAATGCATGTAGCCTCATATTGAACTACTTCTGGAGAATTTGTGTCCAGATCAGGTCAACAGATGTTGAATTTAATCCTGCTTCTAAATTAAATTGAAAATTATAAAAGGGAGGTAATAATTAACAAAAGAATCTCCAACTGGGGTTCATCCCATTGATTCAACTCTATGGCACAGCAGTAAAGGAGTAACTCTTGCCGAACCTGGCTCCATTAAAATGATTGGTTTGCATGGACTGGTTGGGAGGAATATGCGCTGTAAGTGGTGGCTGATTGAAGATATGAATATAAATGGAAGGTAAAGTGAAAGCTGTCTACTGTAAGTGATATTTATTACAGGACAAAGGCAAACACTTAGGACACAAGTCTAAAAGACTGTAATGAATTAGAAGTGGCTATTAATCTGACTAGACGTGTAAAAGTGACTGGCATGGTATGGAAGCTAGGCTTATACACTGTTTAAAAATAACAATAATAATAATATTCATACATTGAGATGAGATCAGATGTGTGGCTTGTTTCCTTGACATGCATACTAATGAAGAAGACAAATTGGAAGTGGCTGCCAGACCCATTTCCAATGTAAGTCTCAAAATGCATATTTGGCATGACTGAGCTGCAGTCTCTGAAAATGCACATCACTGTTATCTTCTCTATCAGGATTGCTTTCACTTTTTGCGAGCAGAAAAAGATAAGTCAGAAATACTAGTAAATAGCATAGTGGAAACACAGAAATCGAGACTGACACTGAGAGCTGTCAGCCTTTCAGCCTCAGATTGGCTTTGTGCTCGGAATACATTGCTGGAGGACAGAAAGAGAGAGAGTAGAGAAAACACGCAAGAGGGTGGGAGTGGAAGTGGGAATGGCTACTTAACCAAGAGTGAATCTCTGTGTGATTGTGTTCTACCACTGTCGCGCTTGCCATTCCAGTGGTAGAAATGAGGGATTCAGCACCTCTGCATCTCTTTCAGTTACAGAGGATGTGTTTTAATAGAGGCAGAGGAAGACACTGAATAATACAGCCGGGGAAACATTTTGAAGAAAGAAAAGGAAATTCCAGTTACTTGAATTAGCACTCTCCTTGCAGATTTTATGAATCTTGCAAAATAATATCTACAGGTTGTTCTTAATTATATAAACATTCATTTTTTACCTTCAAGGTAAGCCTAACATTTGAATATATATTTTTGTCTTTTTATACACTAACTCTTCATAAAGTAATACATAGTAATGCATGTTTTACTGAACTGTTTGAGTAATGTACATAGAAAAGGTGTTAGGTCTTATGCGTCTTTGTACTTCTACAGAAAAGACTTCAGTTGGTTTCATTACTCAGTTGAGCTAATTCATTTTTTGATAAGATGTCAACTTAAAGACTTCAAAAGGCAGATGTCTTTTTTATGTCTTTTTGATCACATACTGGATCATGACTGTCTGCAAAAAGAGATTGTGGCCTTCACAAGTGTACCTAAATCTTGTTATGTTTTGTTTAATTGTTATTATTTGGAAGTACCAAATTTGTTATAGAACAAATCCATTTAAGCTAGATATTTATTTTTACCATATTTCTTAACTCATGAGAAATGGCAGAATAGATGAGATTTTAATGAGGCATAATCTTCCCCATTAATTTCAGATGATTTCAGCATGATTCCATTTATCTTAAATGCTCATCAGCTTAATTTCAACATCAGTAGTAATAGAAATCATTCCATCTGAATAGTCTTAATTATAATTATACTTTTCTAGGCACTATTATCAGGCTAACACACACCTTCAGTGCTTGTTGGAGACCTCCAGTGCAGGGGTAGGGTAATAATAATGATGCACTCTGGACTATTATTCTTAATGGGTTAGAAAATACACTTTCCAAAATGAAAACTAAGGCACATCATAGTTATAAAATTTTATTATATTGTTTTATAAAATAAATTTCCAAAATAGGTTGTTAACATGTCTGTCAGCTTGTTAATTTAAACGGTGGAAAAAAAAAACTTTTTGACAGTTGTGTGGCATTGTGTAAAGAGCAACAGAGAGCTAAACTGCCTGCCATTAACCCAGGAGACTGGAATTTATGTCCTGTGCAAATAATTGTTTTAATGTTGCATTAAATTTTTTTATACTTACTTTCCCTTTCTGGCTTTCTACCAGAACTCTGTTCATGTACAAACAAAAGGAGAGAGGACAGATTTTCCTCAAACTCCATATTCTCTAGTTCTGACAAATCATACAGTATCTAGGTATCAAGAACAAGCAGCAGTATTGTTACCTGTCTCTTATAAGATTTTCTAAACTCCAGATGAGATGAACTACATGGAGTTGCTCTGTTGTAAAAGATGATATCACTGCGATCAGATAGTTTTGTGTGATATTTCTGTGATATGCAGTAATACCTTTGGCATGTACTCTGTAGGCAGTGGGTCAAAGCTATCAAGCTATGCAGCTGGTATGGGTGTGAAAGAATGACATGGCCTTAGAGGAAAGAGCTGACCTGTCATCTAATTACTAAGCTGCCTCTCCAAAGCATCCTAATTACTGAGATCTATGCAGCTGCATGGTGTTCATTCTGCAAGTTGCTACTCTGACTGAGAGGAGGTCAGTTAAAGCAACACTATCTATACTATTTTCGTACTGTACTTGATAGTGTAGTCTCTCACAGTGACCCCAAATATCAGAGTAATATTTCATTTGTGCTTAAATGTGGTAAACTGACTTGTTCATTTGTAAATAATGTTCTTTCCCATTTTTAAAGCATATGCTTACAGACTTAGCCATAATTTGTAGATTGTTGACACATACATACACTACCCTGTATTTACAATGTCAGAAGTTAAAATTACTTATTGTGTTTTTCGCTTAATTCTCTGGTCTGTTGATCGAATAGATTTGCAACAAAAACAAAATTGCCGATCAGTGCTCATTTTCACTATTTTGTCAACAAAATAAATTATCTTTTATTTTTTTGTCAGTCATGATGAAGACTCTCAGTCATTTCAAGTTTAAACTGTTGGCTTATGCTTACATCACCCTAAGGCGGAGTCACTGAGGCAGTGGTTTGTCCATGTGTGGGAATAGCTGATTAAGAGTGCCACTTCCCAGGGATGTTCCCCAGAGGAAGCCCCAGTGGACAGGATGAACCCTACAAATCAGACCTACTTCCTCTCTCGCCCAAAAGGGGAGACCTTCAGAAGAAGAGGTCACAGAGCCTCCAGAGGCCAGAGGATAATGGACTTCAGGACCTTTCTGATCTCTCCCCGTCTGGTGAAGACAGTAGTTCTGATTGCCAGGATGGCATTGGGGCTGTAAAGGATACTGTACCTAGTCTCACTGAAAGGATCAGAAATGAAGAAGAGAAGGAGGAAATGCAGACTGAGCAGTCAGAACAAGGCTCTAGTAACATAGTGGAACATATCCTAAAGGAGCTGAAAGGCATCAACAAGATTCAGGAGGAAATATCTGACCTGAGGCAGTATCTAACATCTGTGCGAGGCTCAGTGGATGAAGTATCTTGTTGTGTTGATGCTGTACTCAGTGAAATAGGTGAGCTGTACTCTGGGGCTTCAGCTGCACCTGATCCTAGTCCAGTTTCTCAAACACCTCGCTTCAGGCGAGGAAGCCTTGGTAGGCAGAACGCCATAACATCTCTTTACTCAGAATGTATAACATGTGACAGTACTCCCAAACCTTGGCATGTTGATAGGGTCACTCTTCATTCAGACCAACAAACAGACCAACTGAACCTGGAGCAGAGTTCAAACATGCTCCTGCCAGGCCCTGCAAAAACTGACCCTTGCTACCTGGAGCTTCATCATGGCCATGGCTACCAAAGCACCAGCTCTTTGTCATCATGTCACAGTTCCAGCTGTCAAGAAGCAGGCTTTCTGTCTGGTGACACAGAATACGACAGGTGGCCTTCTGCTGACATGCAGCTCAGTATAAGTGGAGAGGGAGGTTGGAGTGAGGAGGACATCTGCTCTTGTGCAAACAGTACAGAAGAGCTGGAGAACTGTCTAGATGTGTGGGGTAGGTGTGCCACAGAGGAGACGCAAAGCAGCACACCAGGTCATTCTTCACACAACAGTTCTGAGCATCTCTCATTACTGTTTGGACACCATTATAATTCCCCTTCAAGTACTTCCAGTGTTGTGGATTGGAGACCTCCTAGACTACAAACTGAGGAAGAAAACTTGGAGTGTGACTGTTCCGCTAACTGCCCATACTCACGTAGTTCTGGTTACCACACAATGGATGCTTGTGCAAATGAAATGGACAGTGGACCCTCTAGAAGTCTGAGCTACTCCACTGTACTGTTGACAGACTGTGATGATGGGTACCTGGAGCCACATTCACCGTGCGATGACTGTCCATCATCTGGTGACACTCTCGATCTAGGGTCTGCTGACAGTTTGGACAGGGAGTGGACAGATCACAGCATCTCCAGGGATGAAGTAGGAGAATCAGTGACACAGGAGTCTTCTGAAATAGATGATGATAGCGCTATGACTTCCAATGTCGGTTTTGATGCTACAGCTTTTAGCAAGGCTGTACTCACTTTTAGGTCAGCTTTGAAAGGGGCTCTGAAAAAGTTAGAAGGATCCAACCCTGAAGATTTGCAAGATGGTAGTGAGTCTGAGGCATCTCCATCCCCTGTTAGACAAACCAGTGTACAGGAGCAGAGCAGTGCAGAGTACACAGAGAGAGAAGTTAGTCTGGCAGAAAATCACACTCAATTTGGCATGCCAAACGAGGACAGTGAAGCTTCGGTCTATATGGATTGTAATGAAATATGTGAAAACCTGTTATCCTCCTCTCAAACATTTCCCCTTGAAGCAAGCCACTCTCTCACCTCAACCGAGCATCACTCTGAAGAGATTTCAAATGGCAGTGGAGAATGTCCAACAGAACTATCTAACCTTGACTTAACACCAGACCATCTTCCAGCAAGACAGGACGAAGGTGCACTGGGTCTGGTGCTCAGTACAGATGAGGTGCGGTTAAGCCCAATTAGAGAAAATCACATTCTCGATGAGTTAAATCAAGAAAAGCCTACCGATGCCAGTCACAGAGAACGTATAGCTAATTTCCAGCGCATTCTGAGAGAAAAGAGGCAAACTCGTCACAGACTGTCCAAATCTGCTCAGGGGTCGCAAGGGTCCCATGGCTCACAAGGGTCTCAGGGATCCCAATCTCAAGATGAGTTTATCTCAGGTATATTTAAGGTTATTTTCTATACCTTTAATCACTGGCAAGCCCAGTAACAGCAAAAAATACACCTTTAAGTGTGCAGTAATCTGATTACATTTATGTATTGAGATTAAATGTCTAGCATTATACTATAATATTATTTATAAAGCCTTGTTGATTTCAGATTCATTAATTTGTGGTTCCTCTTTAACTTACTGTTTTGAAAATGTGCTCAGAGTAGTCTGCTGAGGTGTAGCTGTTCAGCATTATTTCTAATTCTTATGTGATCTTTTTTCCTCTTTGCAGAATGTTGGAGAGAAGATAATCAGGTTACTCATAACATTAGCTCTATATTTAAGCTACAGTTTTTCTGTGCTTTTGATTTTGATGTTGTGGAATGGCTGTGTTCATTGTTTTTTTTCTCCACTATTTGTCGCTTTCAAAGGAAATGCTAGTGAGCACTCCAGAGCATAATACACTATATGCAAATGGAACAGGTTATCATTTGAGCAGATATATAACATTTATTTAAAACTGGATCCTGCAATTCTGGAAAAAGACATTTGTCCCATCACTTAAAATATTCTTTATGATAAATAATTAACTATTGGTTTCATTCATGTTGCTGCTTTCGAGTACAACTCCACGGTTCTGTTTCCCCAGAAATTTTCAAACACTCTCAGACACTCATACTGTAAGAGCAAACTCCAGAGAGATCTCCACTTTAAACTTTTGTCAGCTTTGA
This sequence comes from Scatophagus argus, assembly GCF_020382885.2. NCBI lineage: Eukaryota > Metazoa > Chordata > Actinopteri > Scatophagidae > Scatophagus > Scatophagus argus. The sequence goes on along the minus strand of NC_058512.1, from coordinate 14,089,165 downwards.
GACAGAGATGCCATCACAGAAGAAACTCTACCTTTGAGTAAGAAGTAAAAAGTAAAAGAACTTATGTTCGTGTGCAGTTCCTCAGTCACAGTTTTGTTGATGGTGTGAAATAGTTGGAAATGTTCATTTCTTTCTACTACTTATCTTACCTTTTCTCTAACAGTTTATAGCCAAAAAAATTATTTAAACAAAGTTTATTCCGTTTTGACCTGTGAAATAGAACTTACTACCTGTGGTTTTGTATCTGTATAATTTTGGTCTACCATTGCATTTCACATACCAGGAACATTTATTCAAACCTGTATTTTAAAGGCGTCACTTATTTATTTATGCATTTATTTATGTATTTGACTTTGCATGTTCTATAACATCAAAGAGGTTCAACTCAACCAATTGCAACTTTCCACTACCTCCCCTCATCTCATAATGTAATACAGTGTGTCAGCCTTTTTAAATCCTCTGCCTAAATTTTCACGTTTTCAACCTTGTAGGTTCGAGATGAGGAACCCAATGCTAGGCAGGCCTGGGTTAAACCAGGGTAAGTCATATATGGTTAACACATACATTTGTTTTGCTTGTCGCAATCTGAAACATAATTTATTTAAAAGAATAATTGATTTTGCTCATTCACTGTCCACCTGTTGTTCATTTGCACTGTTTACCTCACCCACTTGCACTATACTCCACCCTGCACTACCCTACTTTTGGACTACCTCCAGAAAAATATTTATTTCACTTATTTTATTTTATGTTACCCTACTCTATTTTATTTTTATTTTTATTTTATTCTTCAATTATATGTTACTGTTACGTTCTATGTATGCCCCAATCACCAAGACAAATTCCTAGTAATGTGAAACCTCTTCACTTACATGGCAATAAAGTCTTTTCTTTTTTTTCTGAATTAATAACTAAATACAGTATCAAAAAAGCCCTTTACTATAATCATGTGCCATATTTTGATTACAATGAAAATCTTCTGCTCTGCACTGCTGTTATTTTGTATGAATACTTTCTATTAACTTTAATATCATTTTTGTTGGTGCATAGTGGCGGATCTGGTCTGTATGGAATTGACAGCATGCCAGACCTGCGTAAAAAGAAGCCTATCCCCTTGGTCAGCGATGTGGTCAGTACTAACCACAGCCATAATTTCATTTCTGTATATACTGTATGTCATATGTCATTCTGTTTGTTTTGTTCTTGCTTTGTGAGTGCAGTGCAGTGAGTCTTTCTTTTTGTGATACAAACAAGTCACAGTTACTTCAACTTTTGAGCTGAATTTGGGATGAACTTGTTATCAACAAACGGAGAAAAAATATGAAATCAGACTGCTAATTTCTCTCTCCCTCCTCTCTTAAACCCGAAACTATTCCCCACAACTCTGTTGAATGCATTCATTCTCCTTGGTCAGGCTATGGTAAGTTAATAGAACCCAGTTGCCACTCCCTTTCTACTGAAGTGCAAAATATCAAGTGGGACAAATAAAAGAGTAGTTGCCACAACCATTTATGTGTACAGCATGTTGATCTCTTTGATCACAAAACTCTTCTTTAATACAAATGAAAACATTTGCATGCTTCTTCTTGTTCATGGGTAGCTTTCCTTCCTACTTGATATTGTCATTAAATTATATAATCCACAAATCATTCCTCACCTTTTGGTTTGGATTTTTCTTCACCTGCTCAGCTTTGCACAGACAAATAAAAGCACAAGGATAGAATATACTACTAACACTCCCCCCAAAAATGTGATGGTTTTGCTGTTGTTAGTGTGATGATAGTGTTCTAGGGGTATAGCTTTGTCCCTTTTAGTTCCAGGTGGTAACTTCACTAGTTTTTTTTTTTTAAACTAATAATACTCACATGGGTTTTCTGATCTGGTAAGAATTAAACCTACTCACCATCCTTACAACCCTGCATTTTTTTAACCGTACTTACCTTCATCATAGTAATATTTTGAGGTGTGCTTGGTTGTGGGTTGTTATGCGTTTAATAAATGTTAACTTGGCCAAAATATCTTTTGTCACCTGTTGTTCAGTCCCTCGTTCAAGCCAGGAAGGCAGGGATCGCATCTGCCATGGCTGCACGCTCCTCAATCAAGGATGAGGAACTGGTGAGTATACCACCTTAAACTTTCCCTGCCTTCATTATGGAATGTCACCTGTATCACCAAAAAAGTTTTTAAATTTAAAACTCTTACTGTGTTCTAGCGTCTCAACAAGTTACACAAAGCAGATACTTATTTGCCATTTCTTTCTTTGTAACTGAATCAGAAATTCCATACATTGAAAAAAACTCTCTCCTATTTAGAAAAATCATGTCTACAAGAAGACGCTACAAGCTCTCATCTACCCCATATCCTGCACTACACCTCATAACTTTGAGGTGTGGACTGCCACTACACCCACATACTGCTATGAGTGTGAGGGGCTGCTGTGGGGAATAGCCCGCCAAGGCATGCGATGCTCTGAGTGTGGAGTCAAATGCCATGAGAAGTGTCAAGAGTTGTTGAATGCTGACTGTCTACAGCGTGAGTACTGGCCAGAGAACATTTTAAGTGTTTTAAAAATGCTGTTTTCATGCAGTAGGCACAAAGATTTATGAAGAGGAGAATTTGGGGCACTTTTCCCTTGACATGTCTTTCCCTTACAAAAATGCTAATAGCTTAGGTTTCAAATCACATGCATTGCTGCCAGTGATGCAACACAGTAATTTCTAAATAGATTTTAATCTGAATACATTTTTGTAATGTTTAGGCGCTGCCGAGAAGAGCTCTAAACATGGAGCTGAAGACCGTACCCAGAACATTATCATGGCCATGAAGGACAGGATGAAGATCAGGGAAAGGAACAAACCAGAAATCTTTGAACTTATCAGGGAAGTGTTTGTCATCAGCAAAGCCATCCATGCTCAACAGATGAAGACCATCAAACAGAGCGTACTTGACGGCACATCAAAGTGGTCAGCCAAGATCACCATCACAGGTATCTTATTGATCAAAACTTATTTAAGTGCAACTCTAAAATTCACTCCTTAGCATCAATCATTGGAGTGCACTGTGTGATTCTTGTTAGTGCTAATGGTGGTTTCTCATGTCTTTGTTTCTCTGTCATTGTGGTAGTTGTTTGTGCCCAAGGACTTCAGGCAAAGGACAAGACAGGATCCAGTGATCCATATGTCACTGTTCAGGTGGGCAAGACCAAGAAAAGGACAAAGACCATTTATGGCAACCTCAATCCTGTCTGGGAGGAGAAGTTTCACTTGTAAGTCACCAGAATGGTTATTAATTATGTGTATAAGTATTCAACTTTACTTTTGCAGTTTTTTTTTCTTATTGTGTAAAAACTGATAACTATTATTAGCAAGGCTAATAATAATAGGCCGAAATAGGCTCCGTCAGTCAAACTCTTTTCAAGAAAATCATACTTTGTCTTTATGTTTGTTCTTCACACACACTGTACCATTATCTGCAAAAAGATGCATCCCTTATTATATTATTCTGTAGATTATGTTATTTCATTTCTTTTTTGTCCCCACTAGTGAGTGCCACAATTCTTCAGACCGAATTAAAGTGCGTGTGTGGGACGAGGATGATGACATCAAGTCGAGGGTGAAGCAGCGTCTCAAGAGGGAATCTGATGATTTCCTTGGCCAGAGTATAATTGAAGTTCGAACGCTGAGTGGAGAAATGGACGTCTGGTACAACCTGGGTCAGTATGCTCTCTGTGGACATACAGTAAGAACCATACTGTATATATATAACGGTCTGTCTTATCGATATACTTTCAGATGCTAAACACATGGTAGACCTGGGTTATGTCTTAAATAGCCGCTACAACTTAATTCTTGCAGGCTATGTGAATAACAGCTAACCTCTTGGATACACAAGAAAGGATTACAGTATAAAGATATTTAGTCCTGGGACCCTTGGATAATAAGATACAGCATGTTGCTCCTTATTTATCATGTCAGATTTGCTTAGGTCTACCTCAAGGTTTTTCTCCACGTACTCCAAAGTTATTAATTACAACACCCTGGATTTCAATGTGCATGACTTTTTCTTAATGAAGGATTGATCTGCCTCTGATGAGGTGTACTGCTTAGCTCTTTGAGTTTCTGTTTGGTGCTAAGTCTCCTATTTTCCGTTAGTCCAGTTAGCGATTTGTTTGAACTTCATTACTCAGTGGTGGCCCTAAGGCCTGTATTGGCCTGCATGGAAAAACCTGGCAAGCTTGTTGAATGAAGTCCTTGTTTACTTGCTGACAGTTGCTCTCATTTCATGAAAAATAAGTTTCTATAATAATAATAATAACAATAATTATGCTATATAATTTCATGATAACACCCAGTACTATTCCAGTGTTTTAATTTGGATGAGACCTGAATAGAAGCCACAGGAGCTAATTTGTATGCTATTTTGTACGAGCATTGGTGTACAGCACAAATTAAGGTACATTCTCAGGATAAAATCTTGTTCTGATTTTGTTTTGGTTTTTTATCACATATACAAGCCACACTGTCTTTGGATTTTTTTTCTCAATTATTGTCTCTGTCTGTTTCTTTTTAAATTTTTTATCCAGACACCTGCTCAACTGTTGGTCAGTAAACACTGCCAAGAAGTTAACTGATTTCTCAGGCGTGATGTCATACTCTCTATCTAAAGCATCTCTGGGTTCTACTTGATTTAAATGCTGAAGGTGACTTCAACGTGGAAACAATAAATCTTCCACTAGAACATTATGACACTGAAGATGAATGTGCCTGCTGTAAACCTGCTTTTGATTCTTTTATACCAGGAGACATTAAGGTCTCAATTTAATATCCTTGTGGTATTCACATGAGCAAAATACTCCTTTGTTTAGGAGTTATTAGGAATGAAAATTCAAAGAAAAATGAATCATCATATAATGATGATCATGTAATATGACTCACCATTTCAAACATTTTCCTTCTCAATCTCTATCTTCTTGTATTCCAAAGTGCCCATCTTCTCCTTACGCTCCCCCTTTCTCCTCCTGATGTGTGATTATCAAGTAGCAGCACTCTAGTCGGAAATCGACTGCTCTGCCGACATGTACAAATTACCCTTAATGATGTGCCTGTCAGGGCAAATAGCAGGGGTGAGCCGCCGAGCACTCCACCTCCAGAGAGGCTGTGGCTCAAGTGTCTTCAGTGATCAGGCACAGATCCACACAGCCCACTGCCATTGTCTCCCTCACTATCAGCTGGAGGACTTCCATTAGCGTTGCCGGCTCTGCACTGCCATAAAACCATAGAAACATAACACCCTGCAATAGAACTGCCATGTTAATAGTCTGTAATTACTGTTGTGTTAACAGACCTGGTTTCGTGTGTGTCCGTGTTCTAGATTTGGATTGGAGTTATGAATCAAGAGTGTGTGCATTTGTGTTTAATTGCAGAGAAAAGAACAGACAAGTCAGCCGTGTCAGGTGCCATTCGCCTCCAAATCAGTGTGGAAATCAAAGGGGAGGAGAAAGTGGCTCCATATCATGTGCAGTACACCTGTTTGCATGAGGTATTTGATTCTCCTTGTGCTTGTGTTAAGAACCTGAACACAAAATATTAAGCCTGAAGTAGCCAACACGATAAGAGGTTTCTGTAATCATTCAATTAACCAATCACTCCCACCTTTTCATCAAAATCAATAAGAACAAGGTTTATGTCATGTAACTTGTAACATCGGACCCCCACATACTCTTCACAATGATGTTTCTGTCCATTACAGAACCTTTTCCACCACTCGACTGATGTGCTGGGTCAAGGTGTGGTAAAAATCCCAGAAGCTCGTGGAGACGATGCATGGAAGGTCTACTTTGACGATGTGGCACAGGAAATAGTGGACGAGTTTGCCATGCGCTATGGAATCGAGTCAATCTACCAGGCCATGACGTGAGTGTGAGATATCACAGCAGATGGACAAACTGTCTCTTTCACTGCCTGTTCATGTGTTTGTCACCTCTTCACACCCCATTCTTAGTTTCTCACCCACCCTTTCTGTTTTTTGCTTTCAAATGGAAGTCCCTCTCAGTGCTCTTGTCATTCCCTGTTGGCCACTAAATAAAAGAAAATCAATTATATAAAGGGTTGAAGATGTATTTGCGTGCTTCATAGAGATGTCTGTTGGCTTGACCCATCGTTCACAAAGAACACACTCCAGTGGGCCATGATAGCTAGCTGATAGGCAGATGAAATGTGCATTCCTAATAGGGCTCATTAGGTGAAAGCAAGACTCCTGAAAGGACACAGACTAACCAGATAAAGACACAGCTATGAATGAAAGGTCTTTGTGAGTGTGAGTATCATGTCTCTTTCAAGCTTTGCTTTTGTTTCTCTTTCCAGGAACTTTGCCTGTCTGTCATCTAAGTATATGTGCCCTGGGGTTCCTGCAGTGATGAGCACCCTGCTGGCCAATATTAATGCCTACTACGCCCATACAACTGCCTCCACCAATGTGTCCGCCTCTGACCGCTTTGCTGCCTCCAATTTTGGGGTTTGTATTGTTGTAGCGCACACACACAAACAAAGAATAAATCTCTTGTCTTGTATTTTTGTCCCTTTCCTTTTTCTACTAGTTATGCATACACCCACAATGCCTCTATTTTTCTCCTTCCATTTTTTGTGTACATGTCTTTTTCCTTCCACATAATACTTGTGTAAATGTACAATCTCTCTTCTTTTTTCTTTTATTCATCCTACAGAAAGAACGGTTTGTCAAGCTTTTAGACCAGCTACACAACTCATTGCGCATTGACCTGTCAACCTACAGGGTAAGATTTTGACATACTAAACAAATACCACAGGAGCAAAATTGCTCTTGAAAGTTAAATTGTTGCCTTGACATTGAAATATTACCTTAAGGGATACATTAAAGCCTTTTGACAAAGAATGGATTATTCTGTTATTTAAGCAGAAATCTACATTTTTATCTCAAATTATCTCATCACTTTGTTTCTGTCTGCACGTATAGCAATCTGATTTAAAGACATAAAAAGCAGCTGATAGAGCGCATGAGCTAATTTATATGTATCTTCATGAATGTGATAGTATATGGAAATTGGGAAAGTCGGACTTGGCTAATTTTGTTTTTCCTCTGTAGAACCACTTTCCTGCCAGTAACAAGGATCGCCTGCAGGATTTGAAATCCACCGTGGACCTTCTAACCAGCATCACTTTCTTCAGGATGAAGGTTTTTACTGCAGTTGCTCTATGCAGCAGTTTGATTTTTCAAAAGGGGCATTTTGGCAAAGAAGTCACAACCTAAGTCACATTATTCCATTTTTTAAAAGATAAACCTTCTTATCAGGTTATTCAAATGATTGTTTCCAATCACTTAATGCCAGTGTTGCTATATTCATTTGGTATTCAGGTCCAGGAGCTACAGTCTCCGCCCAGAGCAAGCCAAGTGGTGAGGGACTGTGTCAAGGCCTGCCTCAACTCTACGTACGACTACATCTTCAATAACTGCCATGAGCTGTACAGTAGACAGTACCAACCTGTTGACACAGTGAGTCGTATGCTGATTATCCAACTTTGCTACGTACCTTGAATCTAACTGCAGGCATTACAGTGACTACATGTCTGCTAAAGAAGACATAAAATCCATTATACTGATTGTGTCAAGTCCCTTACACTGTTGTGTTCTAATCTAGAACAAGGAGGAGCTCCCACTGGAGGAACAGGGTCCTAGCATCAAGAACTTGGACTTCTGGCCCAAGCTCATCATGCTCATTGTCTCCATCATTGAAGAGGACAGGAACTCTTACACGCCTGTTCTGAACCAGTTAGTAATGGGCTTATTCTCCCCTTACAATGGCAGGAAACCTGTTGCTTGTTTAAAATTTCAATCCGTTCTTCATTTGGTGGTTTCTGCTACATTGAGGGAAGACTGAGATTTTTTTAACACTTTAAATTCTCAGAAATGTTAATATGAATGCTTAAATTTTGATAGTCAGCCATATGATGTTTTTGTGTGCTTAGTCTTTGTGAAATTGACACCTCTCTGTCCCTCTCAGATTCCCTCAAGAGCTGAACGTAGGGAAGGTGTCAGCAGAGGTCATGTGGACCTTGTTTGCTCAAGACATGATGTATGCTATGGAAGGCAAGTCATACTCATTGCCATCACACTCATTTGCTCCCCTGTTCCCTTGTACAATTTCTTTCTTTGTGACAGACAAAAAAATCAGGTCAAACCAGCTCCAAATTTAATATATAACATTGTCTTAATGCAGTATTGCGATGTGTGACTCCCCACTTGAGACTAAATAATATATGATAGTACTAACAAATATGTTACTGTAGTATCCTGTAGAGCCATATTATAGACTCATTATAGTTTTGTTTTTTTTCTGAAACTGGAAATAGCACAAAGAGAAGTTCTGAAGTAGAAATGATACAGTAGCATAAAAGCAGTGAAAGAGTGAAATAACTGGGCAGGGTTTGAAAGCTGCTTATGTCTCCCAGGAGCCTTTCTGTGATTTTCCTCCACTCTACTGTACAGTTCTGTACAGTTTCACCAGTCCTCAGAGGCAGTCAGCTTTTATCCCAGCCTCTGTCCTCAAGATGAATCCCCTACAGAGATTATCACTGTGAAATATCTGTTTCACATGGTACAGTACAGAAGTGGTGGACCTTTCATGTTGAATCATGCATTAACATAAAAAGTGATGGAAAATGTTCAAAGTTGGAATGTGTCCTGAGAGGTTTTGCGCCAACAGTACTATGGAAGAGTTCTTCAAATGCAAGAGTAGTTGTGGTTTTCAATAAATTAATCAAATGCCTGGTTAGAATTGAGCCGTTTGTTATTATATCTTATGCACAATTCTTTCAGTTACTTTCAGCAAGTGTATAATTGATCTGTTTGCAGTAACTGTAATTAAAACATATTTGTGTCTGCAGAGCATGAGAAGCACAGACTGTGTAAGAGCACTGACTACATGAACCTGCACTTCAAGGTCAAGTGGCTCTACAATGAATATGTCAAGGAGCTGCCAAACTTTAAGGGCGTTGTTCCTGACTACCCATCGTAAGTGTCTTTGGCTTTTTTCATTCATAGGCCAAGATTTAAGGACAAATGTTCCAGAAACAAGAAAAACTGAAATAATTGCTCTGGTTCTGTGTTTTTTTTTTTCCTTGTAGCTGGTTCCTTCAGTTTGTGTTGCAGTGGTTGGAAGAAAATGAAGACGTATCTATGGAGTTTATGCATGGAGCACTAGAGAGAGACAAAAAAGATGGAGTAAGAAAACTAAAGTTGACCTTTTTAGTTGTTGTCATAAAAAAAAGAAAAAAGTTAAAAATTGCTGACATTACTGTTTACAAGCACACAGGCAATATCTGCACATGCACTTCAAAAGGTTGTTTTATAGCATGGCGATATTTATAAACTCTAGACAGTATACTGAATGTTGATAACATTTAACTATTGTTTATGTATTTGTTTGTGTTTTCCTCTTGCCCACCCTACATCATCTCAGTTCCAGCAGACATCTGAGCATGCTCTGTTCTCCTGCTCTGTGGTGGACATTTTCACCCAGCTCAACCAGAGCTTTGAAATCATCAAGAAACTGGAATGTCCTGACCCTAATGTTATGGCTCAATATAGCCGCCGCTTCTCCAAGGTAAACCCAAGAACATCACATTGTAAAAGGATTTGACTTGGAAAACAGCACAGTTCTCTTGCTAGAGCTACATGAAACGTAATGAAAAGGATATCTGTGATCATGTTACTTTTATTCTCACTGTGACTGTTCTCTTTTTTTAGTATCCCTGAAACATATGAGGGAAATTATAAAACATTGTCTGGAAGGAAATTCACTTTTTATGTAAAAGGAATTTGATATTTCTTCATTGAAAAGAAATGTTGATGTGGACATAATTGGGTTCAGAGGAACAGCACAGATTGTCAACTAGTTTTTCTCTTTTAATGAAACTTTGTTCAATACACAGTTGTAATGTATTTCTTCTTCTTTACAGACTATCGCCAAAGTTCTTCTGCAGTACAGTGCCATTTTGACTAAGAGTTTTGCTTCTTATATTGACAAAGAGAAGATTGTAAGTTGTCAGCACTTCATGGCATGTCATCACTTTTTGACCCTTACTTTATGCATTTTATACTACAAAAAGCCATCTTAAAGTCACTGATGTGGTTATTAATTTGTGTTACCTGTTGTGTCGCATAGAATATGTTAGAAATCCAGGCATATCTGGAGGATTGTTGTAACACTTGACAGATCCTCCAATGGATCCCTCATGGCATTAATGTTGTTCTCTCTCTTTGAATTTATTTTTAAGTTGTGCTTTTTTTCAAAGTTGAATAATTATGTAAATAAAAACTAACACATCTTTCATGTTCTGTCCACTGTGTCTCTCATTTCCGGTGTCTTTTTGCAGCCATGCGTCCTGATGAATAATGTGCAGCAGTTAAGAATCCAGCTGGAGAAGATGTTTGAGTCGATGGGTGCCAAACAGGTAATTCTAAAGTCAAAAGTGTGAATGAACTGGATGAACAATGTCCAGTATGATACTGTTAGTGCTTTAATAGCTAAAAAAAATACATATAAAATAATACCTACTAATAAAACATTTCTTACTCCGACATGAAAAGTGAAAGTTTAGGGGTGTTTATTTTTACAACAGTTAGTATTGTGTGGCTTGTGTTTCAGATTGCAACAGAGGAAGCACGGGTATGTACAGTATGGTAAAGTAGTGGTAGTTCAGACTAGGTGAAGTAGATTGGTAGTGCTGGTTTAGGACATTGCAAGGCCATAGTTGAAGTTGTTTATGCTGTGAATCTTAATTTATGTTACTTTGAGGTTGTTAGAAAGATCTATATGCCATCCTGGTGCTGATGTGATGCTGTACCATAGATCAACACTGACAGAGATTAGACTTTGTGCTGCCTAATAGGCTAGAGGATATTGAGACAGAGACTTAATTCAATCATGTCCTCTGTATTAGTGTCCTTAGTGTAGCGATGGTGAGGACAATCATTAGCTTCTCTGTCAGCTGTGACCTCCCTCTGGTTTGAATCCTTTACTTGGTTTTGCCTGTATCCTATTGTAGCTGTAGTGTAATGCGTTATTAGTAATGGTTGTTCAGCTGTGGCATTGTAATTGTTGGACAGTGTAGCAAAAGGTTCAACCATTGTGTTTACTTTACAATTGAAGCAAGATGAAGAAGTGGTAGAAGAGGAGGAGGAGGAGGCGGGAGAGGAGGAGGTAGGTTCCCATTATGGTCTGAGGAGATCTAAAACAGACATTTTTCTATATGAAAGTATATCTGACATTTGTTTAATCAGTTTAGTGGTGTGCAGTACACAACTTTATTGATTCTTCCTCCTCTTCCTCTGGCTTGGACAGCAGGCCTTAGCAATGGATGAGGAAGCAAAGGCTGCGGTGGGTACTGTAGATAGTAGAAGATTAGATTCTTTTGTATACATACATTCATACATACCCCTCTTTCGAACTTGCACTGACTTAACTGTTCTAGTCTAGTGATGTAAATACTAATTAGCACTCTACAAAAAGTAGTCATTTGATAGGAATGTCTTAAGTTGTGCAGGTATTTGATAATGTCCCACTTTGTTTGTTTGCTACTTTGGTGGGTAATTTATCCAGCTAAGTATGGCTGATTTGAAATTTTTATCCTTTCAAGGTATGGAGAAGTCACATTAAATTGCTAAGTTGTTACATGTGAGCTTCTTTGAGATATCAATAGAGTTTGTGACTGGCTTGTTAAAATGAAGGGAAATTGTGCCTTTGTTTTATGCTCTTTATCCAGGATGTTTTAAAACTAACCAGCTGTCTGTTACTAAATTAATTACCCTCAGCAGGTGGTGTTTATTTTTCCCTCCTATTTTGGATTTTGTTAGTCACTCATTTATTAATGTGGATTACCAAACTGAATTACCATGTCAGTTACAATGTCACTCGTCCGTCCATTCGTCTGAAAGTCGCAGCTTTAGTTAAGTCGTGGCTATCTGACCAAAGAGCTGTGCAGCGGTAGGATCTCTGAGCCCAGAGTTTCTTACTGTGCCATAATCATTTTACCAGTTAAAACAGATAGCTAACACAAATGTATTTTGAGGGAGAGTGAAGTCACAGTTATGCTTTTCCTCTCTTTTCTAGTGCAAGAATAGAGTGTTAGCATGGCAGGCAAGTTCACTGTATATGCATCCATGTTTTGTGATACATGACTGCATATACTCAAATTAAATATTGCATCACTTGTAATTTTGCACGGCATTCAGCTTGAAGCTTTGCTGAATGTGGTTGTCGTATTTGCGGCAATGACTCATAAATTTTAATGTTTTGTGTTGCCTTTTCGCCATCCCTCCTAGTTTGAGGAGAGTGAGGAGGAGGAAGAAGTAGGGGAAGAAGGGGAGAAAATTGAGGTTGAGGTTTGTTGCTGTTTGAAGTAGTTCTTATCCATTCTTGTTCTTTATGTCATTCTTATCCATCGTTCTTCCTACTCCCAGCAAGAGCACAGTGATACTCAGTCCTACTAAAACAAGATGTCCCTGCGGTTACCATGGTGGAGTTGATTGTGTGCAGTTTCTATTTCACAGTTTCATCTGTGGTCATGTCCAAACTGTTTTTAGTGACATTTTCCCTGGCCTTTCCTCAAAACTGGTCACTCATTACCCCGACAGTGAAGGTTATTTTTGGACTTTAAGTTGTACCTTTTCTTTAATTTGCGTTTTCTTTGTAACTCTTTTGTTTTTTTTTTTTTTTTTTTTTTGTTTTGCAATAGACTGACAAGGAGAAGGTGGGTTCCAATGTTACAAATGTAACATATGCTTCTTTAATTTTAATTCCAAGTGGCTAGAAAAAAAAATTAAAGAATAATCTTGGAGATTTTGTAGACCATTGTATCTTTGGTTGGTTGTTTCTTCAGTGTTGTTACTACATAACAGGATTTTTGACTTTTTCTTTTTCTTTTTAATATATCTAAAAAAATATTCCCACCTCTAAAAAGATGGATGTACCAGCAGAAAAGGTAGGTTACATGCATACCTCGTTTTATCTGCTGCCACCATCAATCCTCTGTAGTTCCCCACTTTATTGTAAATGAACAACAACTTCCCCATGGGAAAAGACTTAATTGAGGTTGTCCTGTGTTACCCTCCACCTGTCTATGCTGTCGTAGACTGAAAGTGCATTTGAAGACAAGAAGGTGAGTGTATGTGTACAAATCCATACATATTAATACCTCCATCTCCCCAAAAATACTCTCAGGCGAAAAAGAACACAATACAACACATTACAAACAGAACATCATCCATTTCTATCTGCCTTAACTTCCCTGAAGCCTTCCCTTTGTGCTGCGTAGCAGAAACGTTTCAGTCTCTCCTCACTAATGGTGTCATGCAATCCTGACAGGCCATGAATCAAAGGACCTTTGGATCATTGACTTAATGAGCCATACCATGGCCCCATCCATATGGCTTAGTTCCCCTGCGGGCAGTGCTTATTTAGATGATGCCACGGTGTACCTATGTTAGGTATAATGGAGGTGATTCATGGATCTTCCATTTCCCGACTTGTTCCCTCACACTGTGTTTGTGAAACTCACTACTTGTAGACCCATCTCCTGCAGTATTAAACTCTTTTTTTTTCTGTGCTCCTTTTGAAAGTCGGAGACTGCTGGTAAAAAGGTGGGTTTGTTCAGCTGTATGGGTTAAATTTTATTCATTTTTCATTGTTTTGGACATTGCAATCGTGGTGGCACCTGTGACATTTGTCTGCCACAGGTGCATAGAATATATTAAATTACATTACAGAACAGAACCCACCTCTGTTATGACTTTGGTATCCCTTGTTATGAAGCTTGACTGATCTTTTTTTAAATCTTAAATACTTGTTCCCATTTCTCTGCATTTTGTAGTTTTATGAAAGCTAGTAAGTTGCTAGAAGTTTTTTTTTTCCACTTTTTTTTTATGCTCTTCAACTAATATCCTCTCTGGTTTCTGTCTTCCTGTCTTTCCACAGATGGACACTGAGGCCAGTGACTTACTGAGTGACCTGCAAGTGAAGCTGAACAACGTGCTGGATGAGCTCAGCAGCACATTTGGGAACAGGTAGCCTAATCCTGACCCCTAAACACGTGCTCACACACATGCACACACACATGTTAACATATTCAGAAATCAGTAACCACACCTGCATTTGTGCTAACTGCTAACTCTTTTTTTCTTTTCAGTTTCCAGAGCCGTATAAATGATTGCATGCGACAGATGGCATCTCTGCTGTACCAGATCAAAGGACCTCTCAACGCCAACAACAAAAACCAGGTGGAGGCCGACTCTGACAACATGCTGCGGCCACTCATGGATTTCCTAGACGGAAGGTGAGTGGTTTAACTAATAATTGTCTAATAATAATGTGTTCACTGTGACAAGTGCAATCTTGTCTCAAGGGCCCAGCTGCAGTCCTGTATATTCATTCATTTTGGTCTCATTTGTTTCCCTTTCCTTTAACTCTGTCCTGAATTACAGAAATCTTTTGTTAAAAACCATATATTAGAATTGTGAATTGTTGAAATGAATTGTTTCTACTATCACCAGTTAGGTTTTGCACTCTGCAGTACTTTCTGTGATGCATTTGTCTCATCAGCTCATGTGTGTGTGTGTGTGTGTGTGTGTTTTGCAGACTGACACTGTTTGCTACCGTATGTGAAAAGACTGTACTGAAGCGTGTGCTCAAGGAGCTGTGGAGGATCGTAATGAGCAGCCTGGAGAAGACCATCGTCCTACCGCAGGGCAACGATACCTTTGTAAGCTCAACAGCATCCATCATCACCAGTTAAATGTTTGCCTCAAATACTTTTAAGTGCTTAAATGTACCGGCAAAAGAGCGGCAACTAATTTTCCTTTCTTTTTTTATTCAGGGTGCACAGATTCTCTCAGCTGCGAAAGAACTGGGTCAACTCTCAAAACTCAAAGTATAATAACGCCATCATATGTTTTACACCACATTAAATTCCTGCTGAGCTCAGTTTAGCCAAATTCTTACCCCAAAATTACTAGTTGAGATTGTATCTATTTTTCTGGGGAATTAACTCAGTCTGTTTGCTCATCATTTGGATGTGCAGGATCACATGGCAGGGGAGGCTAAAAGCTTGTCTCCCAGGCAGTGTGCTGTCATGGATGTGGCACTGGACACTATCAAGGTCAGTTTATACTGCAGGTTTTGGTTTCATTAGGATGCAGATAGACGGGTCAAATAGGCCTCATCAACTATTCATCCATTAATCAAATACCCTGAAATGTTATATAAGCAGCTTGTGGCCACAAGTTATCTGATTTAACAGTCCAGGGAAAAGTGTGTGGACAATAAAGTGGATAAAATGAGGTGTGACTTTTACAAAGCAGGATTAGCCAGAAAATGTCAGAAAAGTACAGAACTGATTTTGTTAAACCTAACCTTGAGTTTTTTTTTCAGTACTTTCAAATCAGGGAAATTGAGTGATCTTTTTCACAATTTAAAGAGAATTCTTACCATTTTATTTTGACAACTCTTACTGACACAGTGATAGATTGTGTTCAGAAGGCGATCAGTTGTGAGTAAACCACTTCTATTTGGTTCAAAATAATTTTGGACCAAAATCTAGTTCACCCTTAGTTGCTCTTTTAGACACGTATGTGCTGACTCACCACCTGTTTCCTTTGCAGCAATACTTCCATGCAGGAGGCAACGGGCTGAAGAAGGCGTTCCTGGAGAAGAGTCCTGAGCTGTCCTCACTTCGTCACGCTCTGTCCCTCTACACTCAGACAACAGACACTCTCATCAAGACCTTTGTGACCACCCAACATGCACAAGGTAGTTCAGACCATTTCTTTAGTAATACATCCAAAGAGGTATGGGAATAAAATATTTGCCATGTTAGTCCAGAAGAGGGCACTATATGCGTGTGTTTGATCAGTGAGGCTTTTCCCTGATTACTCCCTCTTTTAGATTTACACCTATGTCTTATGTATTTAACATGTTTTTGATGTTGAATTTTGTTGACATGTTATTGCTGTCTTCTCTTTATCTCCTGTGCTGCCTCTGTGCCAGTGCACAACGGAAAGGGTATTAGGTTAACTCCCAATGAAAAAATACAGCCCAGCAGGGGTAGGTTTCATTGATCTGCCAACCGTCCTCTCCTTCTCATTGTACATTTTGGTTTTGTCACTAAGGTGGGGTAGGTTGACCCTAACTCAGCCTCTGACACCCATGTCCCCTTCTTGCACAGACTCTGTATTATGAATCAAAGTTCCTTTTTGTCTTTGTCCAGCCAAATGTAAGCTCATTGGTGTATCTGGATGTACTTTACACACAGGTTCAGGCGTGGACAAGCCAATAGGTGAGGTGTCTGTCCAGATCGAGCTGCACACTCATCCTGGGAGTGGAGAGCGGAAGGTGACCGTCAAAGGTCTGTTTCAGTTTTCATAACCTGATGCCAATGACAGTATGGCATTTTTAACCCACTGTTCTCATCTCATTACACATTCTTCTTTTTCTGCGTGTCTGTTTTGACACATTTAGTCATGGGAGCCAGTGATTTAAAGTGGCAGACGACTGGCATGTTCCGACCCTTCGTGGAGGTCACCATGATCGGGCCTCACCTCAGCGACAAGAAACGCAAATTCCAAACCAAATCCAAGAATAATAGCTGGTCTCCCAAGTTCAATGAGAGCTTCCACTTGTAAGTACTGCTACAGCTGTATCTACTTTAGTAGTAGTTTATGAATAAAGAAGAACAGCCACTATCGTCTTCACAAACTTCACTTCATTTATTGTTTTTTTGTTTTACAGATGTGTTGACCTACTAACTTTGAACTAATATATTTTCATTGGGTTTTGGTATCACCGTGGGCTCATGCCTGGTGCAGCTTTAAGCTGACTAACCTGCTGTTGTGTTATTGAATGAATGACTGTTTTTTTCTCCCCACAGTGTTCTCGGTAACCAGGATGGCTTTGAGTGCTACGAGCTGCAGATCTGCGTCAAAGACTACTGTTTCGGTCGTGCTGACAGAGTGGTCGGCTTGGCCGTGATACAGCTAAGAGACATCATGGCAAAGGGCAACTGCGCGTGCTGGTGCCCGCTGGGCCAACGCATCCATATGGACGACACAGGCCTCACCACCATGCGGATCCTGTCCCAGCGCTCCAACGATGACGTTGCCAAGGAGTTTGTGAGACTGAAATCAGAGACTCGTTCGGCTGAGGAGGGCAGATGAGGAGAGCTGGAGAGGAAGGGAGGAAGAAGGATGTAAAAGCGTGGAAGGTGCCCTAATTTCAAAACAACAGGATCCCACATGACACACATCTTGTCATAAAACAAGGAAATTTTATTTTCCATAGATGACCATGTGGACTTTTTCTCAGACCTTTTATGTGTCTTAGCTGCTGTCCACAGACACACATTCACACTCTGGGTATTTTGGACAAACAACTTTTTCATGTTCCTCAAACACTTTACCAAGCTGCTGTACAGCACTCGACTGCATAGACGCAGGCTCACTCAACGTTCACACCCACCTGCTGTTTCACTAGGCACTGACCACTCCACTCACTCCTTCATTTAACCTTTATTATTACCCATCTTCCCATCAGTTCACACACCACAGCCTCAAGGGAACAGAGGATGCCAGTCCCCTCTGCCGGGCCCAAACAAGTTCCCACCCCTCCCCATTGTTGTTGTGCAATAACCCCACCTAAGCCCCTCAAACTGTGTTTGATGCCTTACACTCTGCAAACTGTGAATGTGTGAAGTGAAAAAAAAATGTCTTTTGAATGTCCTGCTATATAACATAACTGTGATGGTTTGTTTAAATGTGAAAATGCTGTATGGTTTATCTCATAAAGGTGTATTTTGTTTGATGAATGAATGAATGAATGGCAGCTAGCAAGGCGACAGTCCTTATTTTTGAGGTCTGTCAGTTGAGGTGGAAGTGAAACTGATCAAACAAAGGTAATCATGTACAGTTAATGTGTCAGGAGAAGGCACTTAAACTACTAACACTTAATTTGACCTCTTCGTTCAAAGTCAGTTAAATGTGTGCCTTGCACGTGTCAAGTCTCCATTCCCAGTAAAGCAGTGATATGATCAGTAAACAATCTAAGTGGCAAAATCGACAATAGCGTGATTTAAACCTAAACCTCATAAAACAAATGAGTGTGTGAACATACACTCTGGCCATATTGATTTAGAAATATAAGCTCCATTGACAACTCTTTGGTCATGTTGTGTAACGCTGATGGTGCAGCCATTTTATTTATTTTTATACATATTTATTTTTCTCTGTGCTTTTTAGCGGCAGTGGTTTAAAATGTTGTTTACTGCTGGGAAGAGACGTGTCTGAGAATTTGCACAGCGGTTGCTGCTGCAGCGTTGTGTACTTGAGCTGCAGTTCCTACCGAAAACTTCCTTCACAAGATGAGATAGACACCGTCAGAATAAAATGACAGCTGGTTATGAAATTACTAACAAAGCTGGTAAATCATGTTCTGGACTTACAACAGTGATTCTTGGCTCTAGGCTCAGTTGATAATTTTTTCTTCCAGAAAAAAATAAATAAATAAATACCTGAACATTTGAACACAAGCTCCACAGCTGCTAAAGGGTGTAGAACTGCTTATGGTTTACATATATCTTCCTGCTCTGTTTTCTTCTACTCCTACTATGAGTGGCCTTACTTTAGTGAAATAAAAGCAAACAAAATATGTGTATCTTTTTAATCTTTTTTTTTTTTTTTTTTTAATCCTTATGTTTCTTTTGGCTCTCAGCAATGAGGATTGGCCACTTCTTTGCCCTTAATGATATCAAATAAGTTTTCCAAGTGATGCTCCTTATCATTTTTGTACTTTTTATCTTTGCTATTGCAAATATTATAAGTGTATCTAGTAGTTTGTTATATTTTGTGTTCTGTTCCCTCTGTTGTTCTGTGAATGTAATCCTCTTTAATAGTTGACTGTATTGTAAGATATGTTTCAGTTTTGTGGACAGGAGTCCTACACAGTGAGATATGTGCCAGTGAATTTGTTCATAACTGATGGAAGAATATTAAAATGTTACTCTTAATGAAAGATGGATATTGCTGTAATATGATAACCTCGGTGTGTGCACATTTTTTAACCGATCACTTTGTGGAAACCACAAATTCACATTCCTCTTTGTTACATCTCATTATCCATTGTGTATAATTTATAGTTGTATGAAGGCAAATGTTTCATAGCCATTCTGTAATATACATGTTCCTTGTGCCAAGTTGCAAGTGTTCACTTTTTTTTTGTATTTCCGTTCTCTAAATTTGTTAACTTTTGCACAAAAATCACAAAATCACTGCAGTAGCTAACAAGTATAGTACATCAGTCACACTAACTGCATTTTTGTGGTGTTTTTTCTTTGTGTTGTCACTGCTGTTGTCAATGTGTAAACATCCAATGTAAACATGAATTTTGTATAAAGTATTTGACAAATATCTATAAATGTGTTTACCTGCGTTTTTCTATGAAGTGACAGTGAGTGCAGATTTATAGTGGACTTTTCTGTTTTATCACTTTGAATATTGTTTATTTTCCACATTAGTTCCACTGCACAATGAAGAATGTTGTATGTTACCTTAAACCAGACTCAAACTTAGCTCAGTTAAAAAATAACAAAAACAAAACGGAAAACGGAAACAACAAAAAAACACTTTCTACATGAGAGGCACCTCAGCCTCACTCACAAAGTCACTCAGGCATCAAACAGCTGAATCTTAAATTGAATTTTTTTTGACATCATCCCCTTCACTTTCACTGTAACAGAGTGGCAGCATGAATCAATCAAAATCAAAACTAATAGCAAAATTATGAATTTCCTCTCTGTATTTTGGGTGAACTGACCCTTTAAAATTCAATGAAAAAACGATAACATAAGATGGTTTTCTACATCTTTTTAACTTTTCCCTGCAGGTTTCCTGGTGATCAGAGTTACAACGTCTCTTTGTTCATACACGCAGCTAGACGTGAGTGTCTTTGTGCTTACAGGCACACACACACACACAAACATGCACACCTGCACATACACGCACAATAACTAATTTAACAAGCGGTTCATGTTTAGGTCCCCTGGACAACACAGCCTCCCTTTGTCTTGAAGCCCAGGTTTTAAATTCCATTTCTGAAAGCACCTGAATGTGCATAACATTCACAATGTCACTATATTCAGAGCTTTCATAACTCCCCTTTTTAGTAATTAAAATATTTATCCTTTAAGACAGCAATAAATACTTGGCTTTATTTTTTTAGTTTTTGCATGAAAAAGCCTAAATGTGAACTGGACTAAAGGAGCTGATACTGGAAATGTAAAATAAGTTCATTGTGAGCATGCACACCATCATGGAGTGTACTGCATACCTGACCGCCCACATCACAACCATGATGTTGACCCTGATTGGCTGTAGCCATGCACCTGTACTGTTGTTTTACAGCCCTGCCTCGCCATCCAGGTCCAAAGATCGCTTCACTGTTTACTCAAGCCCTGAGCTGTTGGGCATGGGGGGGATCCCAGCTCTTCCTGCATGAACCTGAAACCTCTAATGCAGGTGCCTCTCTCACCACTGCACCACTTCACTAGCCATCCATTCTGCATGTTTTTCATTCAGTTGAAGGCCCCAGTGAAATCTACTTCTCTCTGTAGGATTACGTTGTTGTCTGGACTTCCAAACAGAGCGTAGAAGAAGGCCTGAACTTGCCTCATCTGAAGCGGAAGCAAAGGGAGGACTGAAACTTGTAGTCCCCCACCCACGTCACTCTGTTTTTCTGGCCCTGTGTTCCTGCGTCTATGAGTGCGGGACTTAAAGGACACAGGAAATCACATTTTTGTTTGAGGTATGTGGCTGATTTTTATTTACTTTCAAACATTTGGAAAACAGTGAGAATAAGGAATAAGATCACATAGGGGTTTCACATTTGAAATCTTTGGATAACATATGGAATACATGGCTAATCAAAGTACAAGCCCATTAGCTCAATCACTTCAGGTTTACGGTGACTCTTTTGACTTCATAGTTGTGTTTCTTCGAGTACAGCAATAACAGAGAGAGTGAAACATGGTCAACCAAGTCTCCTGGTATGGAGCCAGCTTTCTAAACTGTACACCAATAGAATTCAGGATATTGCTAAGCAGGAGGT
Source organism: Scatophagus argus (assembly GCF_020382885.2). Taxonomy (NCBI): domain Eukaryota; kingdom Metazoa; phylum Chordata; class Actinopteri; family Scatophagidae; genus Scatophagus; species Scatophagus argus. Next base: position 14,067,984 of record NC_058512.1, on the reverse strand, counting down.
ATAGTGGTGAGAAAAGATGTCTCCTTCTTCTCAAGGATGATTCCTACTTATCTTTTTGTGGTAGACACACTTTCTTGACTTGTTTTGGATGCAGGGAATGCAGGGAAACGCTGGGTTTGGTTCATTGTTGTATATCTGGGTTCAATCACTGATTTTAGATCATTTTTTAATTTTTATGGATTTCACTGGTGACATTTCATATTCTTCTTGTTTCATTTCTAAAATGATATGCTCTTCCAGGATGCAGGTAGAACTACAGAAAAAAATATGAAGCAAAAACGTGATTTTGTGTCATGTGTTGAATATCTTGGAATACTTGACCGATTCTGAGCAAGTCAAATGTCGTATCGTTATCTTAATCACTGTGGTTATCTGCCAAAGATCTGCCTTTGGTACAAAGGGTTGAGAAAGGAGTGGCTTAATGTCATTATACCTCTGCAAGACAGATAGAGTCTCATGGATGTTGCCTGATATTATCCCAAAGAGAGCCAAGCCTCTCTTTGGGATTATGTTTTCTCTATTAAATGTCACGTCACCTTCAATTGCTTGTTGTTTTGACTTTTTCTTTTGTTCAAGCTTGCACTTGAATGTAAGCATTCAAACAATGGTCTCGAGTATCAGTTATTTGACAATCACACACAAATGTTAAAAATGCAGGGGCTGAGTGGACAGATTTTTCTCACATATCAAAAGATTTCAAATGTGAACCCCTATGTAGTCAGCAGGTGTTCACTGCATGTGATAACTGAATATATGTTCAGATTTTCACACTGAGCCACAATTGTTCCATATATGACCTTTCATAAATAAACTAGTTCCCTCTACAGTTTCCCCTTTTGGTTGCTCATGTAGTATAAAATAATTACAAAGAAATGGCACTTTGTTTCATTGGCTATATGTCACTATGTGCAACGTATAAGCGTGCTCTTTCTGTAGGTGTGACATATGGACAAACTTAGCTAAAGATGGCATCGGTATTGTCGTACTTTGGCCAGTTGTGTGGGAAAAAGAAAACCAGAGGTAAGATTAGATGCTTAAAAACTGTAAATTAATTATGTCTTTATGTGTTTTTCACCAAGTTTGTCACAATCAGTAGACTAATTCTAAACCTTTACATACTGTATGTTGTACTTGACTTTTGCTCTCTCTAAGTCTTTTATTTCTTTCACAGAAGAGGAGAGGCACTTGCGAGCTAATGACAGACCTTTCAACCTGTCTTACCGCTATGCTGTAAGTACAGAAGCAAAAACTGTGTGTGTGTGTGTGTGTGTGTGTGTGTGTGTGTGTGTGTGTGTGTGTATTCAACAGATAAGAAGGGATGGGCAGGGAAAAACTGAAGGTTCTTCAACAGAAATCATGTAGCATTGTTTGAGAGTATACACCACTGTATCCGCCATCTCCATTTGTCACCTTAATCCTTCACTCTCTTCTGCTTCAGAACAATGCCATCAAGACCTCAAAATACAACGTTTTAACCTTCCTGCCACTTAACCTCTTTGAGCAGCTCCAGAGGCTCGCCAATGCCTACTTCCTCTTCCTCCTGATCCTTCAGGTAGACATTTTTCTTTGTTTTCCTCTAGTGCTGAGATGCATGTCAACATGAACTGCATGTATCATGCATGTAACATTTGCTTCCTGGTATACAGTGCATCATTGAGCAAGGCACAAGAAGCAAGGCATTACAGCATCGTAAACGTGTGTTTGCGGGTGTGCTCTTTTGACAGCTAATCCCACAAGTCTCCTCTCTGTCCTGGTTCACCACGGCTGTCCCACTGTTGATTGTCCTGAGCATAACGGCAGTCAAGGATGCCACTGATGACATAGTAAGTTGAAAATGTAATGATCTCTAAAGACAAAACTGAAACACATTTCTTTGGTTGAATAGCTCAATATTAAGACAGACAATAAGAAACTAAATTTAAATGTATAACTTCATCAAACACTGCTCCCACTTTATTCTGTATTGTATGAGTAGAACAGACACAAAAGCGACAATCAAGTGAATAACCGCAAGGTGGACGTCCTCATCAATGGAGAGTGAGTCATTTAAGATATAAATTTCACATTATATGTTTGTAAATACAAATAAGTTGTTGCAAAACAGTTTTGAACTTTGATATGCTTTGTGTGACTTTTTGTGCAGTATACTGATTTTATGGGATATTTCATATTTATATTTTCTGACAGGCTGAGAAATGAAAAATGGATGAACGTTCAGGTTGGAGACATAATCAAACTGGAGAATGATCAGTTTGTCACAGTAAGTACAGAGGTGCTACAATAAAGACTAAAGGTGATTTATTTTTGTAACTGCCAGGGTTATTAATTGACTTTTTATAGCATATTGCTGTAGTATAAACTGCGATGCTTCCAGTGATAACAACACTGTACAAGACAAAGTCCCCACAAGTTTATCTCATTTTATTATCATCTATCCCTCCTGTTGTTTGTACTGTATTGTTTTTCATGCTTTTACTTTTAGGCAGACCTTCTGTTGCTGTCCAGCAGCGAGCCTCTCAATCTGGTCTACATAGAAACAGCTGAATTAGATGGGTGAGTGTGCAGTACTGTGAGTGCGCATGGCTGACGGCTGATGTCTGGCACTGTCTTGGATTTCCCCTCAGTCGTGTCCCTCTCATGTCTTCTCGGTCTCCCCCAGTGAAACTAATCTGAAGGTGAAACAGGCCCTGACTGTAACTGGAGAGCTGGGAGATGACATCAATGCACTGGCTGGCTTCAATGGTGAGAAGATGAAAGGCACCACATCGAAGTCACAATTCGAGAACTGCAATCTGGGTTCTTTGCTAAGCACCACCGTAGGAAAAATGTGAATTCTCGGTCAAGATTTTGGAAAGACATTTGGATTTCTGTGATGCAAAACTAACAACATATCTGGAGCAACAAGAAAACATCTCAACAATGACAAAGACGCACACACACACACACAGGAATAAGTGTGAGGAAACGTTCTTATCTTTTTGGTGTTACAGTTATATATGTTAGAATAGTTTTCAATAAAATAATAAATAAACTCTTTACACAAGCTGCTTTTCTGAAACAACTGATCAGGTTAAAACATAGATTTTCACACTCAAACACTTGTCTATAAAACCCCATATTCCCACCTTGAATGTGTTGTTCTCTCTCGCAGGTGAAGTGCGATGTGAGCCTCCCAACAACCGTCTAGACAAGTTCAAAGGAACCCTGTCTCTGGATGGACAAATGTACTCTTTGGACAACGACAAGGTGTTGCTCAGAGGATGCACCCTGCGGAACACCGAGTGGTGCTTCGGTCTGGTCATCTTTGGAGGTAAACTCTCAGCAGCTGCTAGCAGTTGTGGTATGAGGGAGGGACGTTCTGGTGACAAATTCTGGTGACATAAGAATGATCATGTGGTCCCACTGTATACAGTTTGGGGGGAACCACTCAATTCGTAGGGGGCCTGCAGATGGTGCTCTGCGACACACAGCAGACCTATGGGAAATTGAAACTATTTTAACTTTTAACTTTAGACTTTATTTATTGAATTTACTGGTCAGGTAAATGCAATACAGCGGAAAAATGCTGAACCAAAACAAAAGCACACAATAGGAGAGAGCATCTATGAGCAGCTAATGATCATAGAGTTCGATAGCAAAAATGTCAAAAAGACATACAGGCAAGTCAGGGATGCTGACTCAGTCAAACTACTGTACTGTATTTCTAGCTTGCATTTATAGGCCCTAAAATCTAGACTTGGCTGAACAGCACATAATAATGACAGAATAACTTATCAGTAAATGTCACAATTGTGTCTCTATCTGCGTGACTGTCAGTGTATCTGAACTAGAGGTTGACCCTCTCCAGGTCCCGACACCAAGCTGATGCAGAACAGTGGAAAGTCAACATTCAAACGGACAAGCATCGATCACCTGATGAATATCCTGGTGTTGTGTGTGAGTGTAATTGTCCATGCACACAGAAATACACATAAGCTCACATGTACACACTGAAAAATGTTTCCCAGGTGTTGACCTTGGACATGTTACACATTTAATTCACATCTACACTATGTAGACAAAAGTATCTAGACTTACCTCTTTATGAGGGATTAATTAATTAATGCCTCAGCATACCAAGACATTTTGGACAATGCTAAGCTTCCAACTTTGTCACAACAGTTTGGGGAAGGACCTTTTCTATTCCAGCATGACTGTGCCCCACTGCACAAAGCAAAGTCCATAAAGAGGTGGTTGGATGAGTTTGGTGTGGAGGGCCCTGTGTGGAGGACTGGCCCACACAGGGCCCTGACTTCAACCCCATCCAACACCTTTGGGATGAACTAGAGCAGAGACTGCGAACCAGGCCCTTTCATCCAACATCAATACCTGACATCACAAATGCTGTACTGCATGAATAGATTTTTTAACTGACTTACTCCATTAAAATATTTATATGTGTGATATATTTTATCCATCAGATCTTTGGTTTCCTCATGTCTGTGTGCACCATCTTGGCCATCTGCAATGCAATCTGGGAAGCGAAGGAGGGCTCAGCGTTTACTGTCTTCCTCCCTCGTGAACCAGGGACTGGTGTTGGTCTCACAGCCTTCCTCTCCTTCTGGTCCTATGTCATCGTACTCAACACGGTGGTGCCCATCTCTCTTTACGTCAGGTACGTTCTTTTTAGCACAGAAAGATCATAAAATCAGAAAGCAGCAAAAGTTGGTCTTTGTGCAGCACGCCTACACTCATCCCTTTACGTGTCATTCTTAGTGTGGAGATGATCCGCCTGGGGAACAGCTTCTTCATAGACTGGGACAGGAAGATGTATTACCCCAAGAGTGACACTCCTGCCCAGGCGAGGACCACCACGCTCAACGAGGAGCTGGGCCAGATCAAATATATCTTCAGCGACAAGACCGGCACTCTGACGCAGAACATCATGACATTCAACAAGTGCTCTATAAACGGGAAAGCTTATGGTGAGTTGATTTGCTTACACAAAAACTACACAGTTGAATTGACACCCCAATATGAGTTGAATGATGGGTTTTGAACTGTTTTTATTCAGGGGACCTGTATGACTTTTCTGGACAAAGGGTGGAAATAACAGAGGTGGGTGGAGACTGTTCATTCATCCATCAATTTTCTATACTGCTTATCCGTTGTGGGGAGCTGGAGCCTATCCCAGCTGATTACAGGCGAGAGGCAGGGTACACCCTGGACTGGTCGCCAGTCAATCGCAGGGCTGACGCACAAAAACATTGTGGGAGGAACCCGGAGAAAATCCATGCAGGCACAGGGAGAACATGCAAACTCCACAAAGAAAGGCCCAAACCGGGATTTAAACCTGGAACCCTCTTGCTACGAGGCCACAGTGCTTCACTCCCACTGCACCACCGTGGAGACCACTAATAGACAATTGTATATTTTTGTGAAATCTTTGGCAGTATGGATTACTATTATGGATTTTTTGTGTTGTTATATTTTTCTCTGCAGAAGACAGAGAGAGTCGACTTCTCCTGGAACCAGCTGGCTGATCCAAAGTTCATCTTTCATGACCACAGTCTGGTGGAGACTGTGAGAGAGGAAAACCTTCAGGCTCAGGCCTTTTTCCGCCTGCTCGCTCTGTGTCACACTGTCATGCCTGAGGAAAAGAAGGAAGGTGAACGACTGCTAATGGACATTTTCTATCATCATTGCAAGGTTTTAAAACAGAAGAATTACATTGGTTATGTTGTGTTTTGCATGGTTGTGTGAAATCCTAATAGAGCTCATTCCTGAATAATATAGATTCTTCCTCGTTTTTGCTCTAATATCTTTTTCCTCTTCATACTAACCATTTAGTAACTTGAAAGGGAGAGTAAATTCCTTGCTAATTATGATTGATGAAAAGTAAAGTCACTGTGTAAGATTTTAAAACACCTGAGTTTTGTGCCCTGTATTAACTTTTTTCTTCCTTTCCTCTTCCTCCTCCGTCTGCATCTTAGGGGAGCTGTACTACCAGGCTCAGTCTCCTGATGAGGGTGCACTGGTGACCGCAGCAAGAAACTTTGGGTTTGTGTTCCGCTCACGCACGCCGGAGACCATCACAGTCATGGAGATGGGAAGAAAAGTCGTCTATGAACTTCTGGCTGTTCTTGACTTCAATAATGTGCGGAAGAGAATGTCAGTTATAGGTGAGAGAGTGGCACAACGTTTGTGTAAATCACATGGTGAAAGTTATTGTTTCAAAAAAAAAAAAAACCTCTGTGGATGCCTTCAGGGACATTCAGATAACTCAGATTTTTATGTTAGCTGCTCAAAAGTAACCTTGTAAATTCATGAAGAAAAAAAAAAAGAAAAAGAAAATAAGGGAAAGGTACATTTAAATTCATGCAATCTGTCATGAAAATTATCCAAGCAACAAGATTATAGGTCAAACCTCATGACTCTGTCATTGCTAAGAAATTTCCATGATGATTTCCAGTGCGTAGCCCCGAGGGCAAGCTGACTCTATACTGCAAAGGAGCAGACACCATCATCTTTGAAAGACTCCACCCATCCTGTGACAAAATGAAGGAAGTTACCACCAATCACCTCAATGTGAGTGACTGGATTTTTGTGATGTGTATGTGAATATAAAACTAGAGTACTTTCTGAACTTGTCGGAATTTTTGTTTGTTTTGAACTGTCCAACCATAATAGGATTATGCAAGTGATGGCCTCCGTACGCTGGCTCTGGCCTACAAGGACTTGGATGAAAGTTACATGCAGGAGTGGAAAAAACGCCACCATGAGATAAGCACAGCCATGGAGGGACGAGAGGAGGGACTTGATAGCCTTTATGAAGAGATAGAGAAAGACCTGCTGGTCAGTCCACCTGCTGAATTATTTGACACACTGATAGATAGTTTGATTGCCTCAACAACTGGCTGGTTAACTTCCTAATGGTAGCTTAGTTGCCTGGTTATTTCAATTTAATATACTGAATGTCCCGACAATGATGACCATGGGTTTTATACATCACAGAATGATACATTTTCATAGTACCACCCTGTACCCTGTGATTTTTAGCTGCTGGGAGCGACAGCTGTGGAGGACAAGCTCCAGGATGGTGTGCCACAGACCATAGAGCAACTGGCTAAAGCTGACATCAAAATCTGGGTGTTGACTGGAGATAAACAGGGTTTGTGTCACATATTGTTTCGTCACCCATTTCAAGATGGAAGAAATGGAGCAGTAATATAATGTACTGATATTGTCTAGGAGTCCCAGGCATGATTCAGTAGTCCAAGTTCACATGACACACCCAAACATGGTCACCTGAAACTGAACTCAGAGTTAGAGAGTGAATGTTTGGGATGGTTAAAAAAATCAACTGCATCACTTCAAATATTTTTTTTTTTTTAAAAACTTTTTTAAAACAGAGACAGCGGAGAATATTGGCTATTCTTGCAACATGCTGAGAGAGGAGATGAAAGATATTTTCATCGTTGCGGCAAATACGGCTGAAGGAGTCAAAGAGGAGCTACAGTAAGTCAGTTCCAGGCAAATAACTGCAACATATAGTCTCTTTTGAGCAGAGATTGATTCAGTCTACTGATTTTAAAGTACTGAAAATAAGTCAGCCAAAAATACCACCAATCTTTGACACAATTTGACATACAGCTGATACCTAATTTTTTTTATAGAATCTGTGCCATGTGAAGATGGCAGTTCTCAGTGAAGAAGTACAGAAGTAAAACCAGGCTTCACATTCTAGTAAACAAACCATTGGTTTTATTGGCTGAACTGACAGCTGCCCAGTAACTCATGTAAGCTAATGCTAATGCTAAAATTTTGCTAATGGTTATGTGTTCTGTATGATGCTAAAAGACTCAAGCCAAAGCTATGTGTCACAGGCAGAATGTCAGCAGCCTTGTCAAATGATGATCCACACAGAAGACACAAAAATAAACAAAGAGTATTTGCTGTATCATAGGGTAGAGCTTGTGCGCTATGTAAATATTATAAATAATAATGTAATTTAAATTATATTTGATCCAACAAAACTCTCGGGTACTTTGATTGGTTATTATGCCATGTAATTCATTTATTAGAAATAGAACTGAGCTAGGCACGGTGGTGCAGTGGTTAGCACTGTCGCCTCATAGCAAGAGGGTTCCAGGTTCGAATCCCGGTCTGGGCCCTTCTATGTGGAGTTTGCATGTTCTCCCTGTGCCTGCGTGGGTTTTCTCCGGGTACTCCGGCTTCCTCCCACAATACCAAAAACATGTACGTTAGGTTAATTGGCTACTCTAAATTGCCCCTAGGTGTGAGTGTGTGGTTGTCTGTCTTTGTGTGTTGGACCTGCGATTGACTGGCGACCAGTCCAGGGTGTATCCCGCCTCTCGCCCGTAGTCAGCTGGGATAGGCTCCAGCTCCCCCGCGACCCTGACGGATAAGCGGTATAGAAAATGGATGGATGGATGGAATGGATGGATGGAACTGAGCTACTTCCCATCAGCTTCCCATACACCTCTATGCAACTTAACAATTTTTTACTGCAAATGTAGCCTCTGTATGGGGAAGGGAAAAAATGGTAGCGAGACATCTTTTGTCTTGAAACCAATTGTCTCTGCAGCCTGCAGCATGTGGAGAAATCCAAAGGTTGATAGTCCTGCCTTTCCCACTGTGGTTGCTCTTCTATGACTGAACAACTGTTTTGTGAGTCAAGTCAGCCAGCTGAAACACACAGCAAAAAGCACACTTACATTTACCAACTTTGCCTACTAAGGTAATCAGAGGAGACAAAAGTATACTCAATTTGTGCGAGTAAAGTTTATCTCTAACTTATCAGTTAAAATAGTTAAGAAGATAAGACACTCCCACAAAGAAAAAAACTTTGTGGAAGGCATATTGTCAAAGAGCCAAAGAGGAATGGCTGAATAACGCTTATCATTAAGCTCAATAAACTGTTATTGGCATCTTAAATACTGAAACCCTTCCGGCATCATGTTTTAAAGGTAGGCCAATCTTTGGCAGATAATGACTTTGTGTTGAATCATTTGTCTTTATTCCACATGCTCCTGTTTTCAGAAATGCAAGAAGGAAAATGTGTCCAGAAGCAGCGGACGAGCCAACTGTGATTAAGGCCCGTGGAGGCTTGTTTTGGCTTCAGAAGACTACAACTGTGTTGGACGAGAAGGTGGATGGACAATATGGCCTAATTATAAATGGACACAGTCTGGTAAGAAGGCTTTTTCGGGTGCATTACTCCTTCCCGTAGCTGGAATTTAACTACCCTTAAGGTTAAAATTCACTGTATTCCTGAAAGAATGAAGAGTAATTTTCATTTTGGTGTCTGGTTAAAATCTTTTAAGGGTTGCACTGGGGTTACACTGACACATTACTTCAGTACAGTTCAGCAATTCCTTATTTCCTGTCATCCTCAGGCCTTTGCACTGGAGAAGAACTTAAAGCTGGAGCTACTGAGGACAGCATGCATGTGTCAGACAGTAATTTGCTGCAGGGTCACCCCTCTGCAGAAGGCCCAGGTGGTTCACCTGGTCAAGAAATACAAGCAGGCTGTCACTCTCGCCATTGGGGATGGGGCCAACGATGTCAGCATGATCAAGAGTGAGCTCATCAGAAAGAAACTCTTACAAGGACCACAAGGACCAGAAATTTGTTCTTGCGGACAATAGTTAGTCACTCACTCTTTCTTTCTTCTCTGTTTGTCCTTCAGCTGCTCATATCGGAGTCGGCATCAGCGGTCAGGAAGGCATGCAGGCAGTTCTCTGCAGCGATTTCTCCTTCGCTCAGTTCCGTTACCTTCAACGCCTCCTGCTGGTGCACGGTCGCTGGTCCTACTTACGCATGTGCAAGTTCCTACGATATTTCTTCTACAAGAACTTCACCTTCACCTTTGTGCATATCTGGTACGCTTTCTTCTGTGGCTTCTCGGCTCAGGTAAGGGCCACTCTAAGAATCACTCTAAGAATATATTGACTTGTTGACAATAAGGAAATGTATACATGATATAACATGATATAACATCAATATAACATGAAGATCATTTAATATAACGCAACCTGGCACCACAAGACCACAAATTCCAATCTCACATGAAGTTGAAATGACCCTCTCATGGAAATACATAGAATGTTATTAATGCTATTGTCTTTGTTTTTTTTGTAGACTGTGTATGACGAGTGGTTCATCACCTTGTACAACCTGGTTTACACAGCTCTTCCCGTCCTTGGCATGAGCCTCTTTGACCAGGTAAACTAGGAAAATTAGTAATTTGTTTGATAAAGCGCAGAGGTTCAAATTCAACGTTTTTTTGTCTGTTTGTTTCTGCAGGATGTGAATGACCGCTGGAGTTTCCAGTATCCCCAGCTTTACACTCCAGGCCAGCTGAATCGATACTTCAGTAAGAAGGTCTTTGTGGGCTGTATGATGCACAGCTGCTACAGCTCTCTCATCCTGTTCTTCATCCCGTGGGCTGCCATGCACGACACAGTGCGAGATGATGGCAAAGACATCGCTGACTATCAATCTTTTGCTTTACTGGCACAGACTTGTCTCCTGGTTGTGGTGAACGTACAGGTGAGGAATACAGTTCCACAAGAAATATCACATGCCAGTGAAGTTGTAGGATTTCATTTGTACTCACCTTACAACACATTTTCTGAATTAGATGTGCATCAGAATTTGAAAAAAACAAACAAACAAACAAACAAAAAAACGCTTTATTTTCCAGCTGTGTCTGGACACCCATTACTGGACAGCAGTGAACCAGTTTTTTGTATGGGGCAGCCTAGCCGCGTACTTTGCCATCACATTCACCATGTACAGCAATGGCATGTTTCTGATCTTCACCTCCTCGTTCCCCTTTATCGGTGAGTAGATTCAGCTCATTGGTTGAGAGGTTGTTGACTCAAATTTTAATATGTACATTGTGGTTTGTGAATTGGATCTTAACCTTTTTAAATGTTTGTGTGTGTGTGCATGTGCATCGCAATACAGCCAATCTACAATATTGTAAAGTTGTTCAATTACAAATGCTTTTACTATGTGGTTTTGATTGCCCGTCTGATGCTTTCGGAACTGCAGGTACTGCAAGAAACTCTTTGAACCAGCCAAATGTGTGGTTGACCATCTATCTGACTTCCCTCCTCTGTATTCTCCCTGTGGTGGCTTACCGCTTCATTTTCATTCAGCTTCGGCCCACAATCAATGACAAGGTGAGAGGAAACAATAAAGTTGTTTGATCTTTTATTGTCCTAACTTGTTGTTTTCTGATTGTCAAATTTGGCTTTAGGTTATAATTTGGCCTTCTGATGTGTTGAATATTATTTTATAGACTGAACAGGTGGTACCTACAGATATCTTCAGAGGTCATATTTGCTTGGTTTAGAGCTTGCAGAAACTAAAATATGTGTGAAATATTGTGACCTGCTAAGGCTTAACCGAAAACAATGCTTTTCTTTATGAAAGCAGACTCTTTGTTTTGTTTTTTTTTTTACAAATAATCAATTATTCCTAAAGGCACAGACAATTTAGCTATATATTAGCTACAACACTTTTCACACTTTACAAAAATTTTCACAGACAGATGTTTTATTAACACAAGAACACAGTGGAAAAAAAAACATTTTGTTTTGTCTGTTTATTTTACAATGTTTCTGTTTCCTGTTTTTTTCTGGAGCTTTTTTGGTCTCTTTTTCTTTTGTACTCCCAATGTTATTTCTAATTTTGGGTCAATCTGTTTGAGCTTTGAATGACATCATTGTTACAAACCCAATTAACAGCATTAGCATCAGATTACTAAAATATTCAGTAATTAGCTGCCTTTTCCCAAATTCCTAAATAATCCCATCTTTGCTTTCATTTTATTGGCGTCACTCTTCAAGTATTCACAGTAATTTGAGTTACTAATAATAACTTAATTCAAGCTAAAAGCATGAACTGTGTAAATAACATCAGCAAACTAGCTGTTTAGCATGGTACGTCATGTAAAAAACAAATAAACAAAAAAACAAAACTATAATGGAATTAAAATTAATGAATAAAAAAAGAATAAACAAATAAGCATTTCAAGTTAAAAACTATTTTAAAAAATATGTTCTGGACTACGGTATACATTTGAATCAATTATACAGTTTTGGTCATTAATTTTGATATGCACATAGCCTTATATTATGAAGCGTGGAGTTTCTGTATTTTGTGAAATGCTGTGTCAGCACTCTGAGGAAACATATGACTTAATATCACTAAACAATAAGACACTGTACTCATGTGAAAACTTGTCCCCATCCTTCCACCCCATTTAGGTGAGATGTAAGGTGCGAAAGGAGCCACTGCCAGTTCCTGCTCCTCGCTACAAACCTAAAAGGCGTGCCAGTCGTCGGTCCGGTTATGCCTTCTCCCACTCTCAGGGCTATGGTGATCTGGTAACATCTCGGAAGTTCCTGGTGAGACCCCTAAAGAGTCGACCAGCCTTGTTTATCCAGACAGATTCTGGTCTGGCTCAGAATCAGCCACAGCACTACCGCACAATCACAGAGGAGCCCGAGGGGTCGCAGAGCCCTTGAAGAGAAGGTATGCAGGGACATTGTGCAGTGCATGGGAAGAACCCATTTTTATGTTTTTATTTTGGAGTCCAGCTCACACCCATGGGAGGAGGCACAGGGTATAGTTCGCTACCTAGATTGTTTCGAGGTGAAACCTTTACGCTTAAAATTAAGCCTGACTTTAACACACGTTTTTTTTTTTGTTTGTTTTTTTTTAATGGATGAGTGTTGGTATCACTGTGAAAATGTAGAAGCTCAGTAGCATAAACTGCACTGGTCCTTTTACATGTTTTAGTTTAATAAAGACGACTCTCATATTCTGTAGTCTGCATTACTGCTGACCATTGTCTAAAGCATACCAAGAGGTTTCAGACAAATGTTGGTTTAATTTCATTACAATCACAAGCAACAGCTGGAGAATTGATTTAGCCAGGTAATCAGTCACAGGGAACATATAAATGTGGTTAATGTTGTTGGTCTCCGTGACCCTGATGGATCTGCATTCAGTCCCACTTCATTCTCTGTTTTATGAGACTCAGGTGCTAAAAAGTAAGCTTTAATTGTAAAAAGGAGAGATGAAGTTATTTCACAACAGAGATTTATTGTTTTCTTTTCCAATAACACAGCTCATGGATGTAATTATTTTCTATTGATATAGTAAAACATACAGTCATACAATCCGGAAAGTATTCACACCGCTGCACTTTTTCCACATTTTGTTATGTAACATTCTCATTCCAGAATGGATAAATTCATTTTTCCCCCCAAAATTCTACACAAAATACCCCATAATGACTGAATGAAACAAGTTTGCTTGAATTTCTTTGCAAATTTACTAAAAATGAAAAACAAAAAATGTAACATGTACATAAGAATTCACACTCTTTGCCATGACGCTCACAATTGAGCTCAGGTGCATCCTGTTCCCACTGATCATCCTTCAGAGGTTTCTACAACTTGAGTTGAGTCCACCTGTGGTAAGTTCAGTTGATTGGGCATGATTTGGAAAGGCACACACAAGTCTATATAAGCCCTCACATTTGGCAGCGCGTGTCACAACACAAACCAAGCCATGAAGTCAAGTGAATTGTCTGTAGACCTCTGAGACACGATTGTGTCAAGGCACAGATATGGGGAAGGGTATAGAAAGATTTCTGCTGCATTAAAGGTCCCAAAGAGCACACTGGGCTCCATAAACCACAAGTGGAAGATGTTTGAAACCACTAGGACTCATTTTGAGGGAGAAATTTAATTTAATCCATTGGAATGAGACTGTTACATGACAAAATGCAGAAAAAAGCAAAGCAGTGTGAATACTTTCCAGATGCACTGCATAGTCTTGTCATCCCAGGATGGAAAGCATTCACTTTGTACTTAATGGACTAAAACATGGAAAGCCAGAAATTGCAATGAGAATTAACTTTATTATTTTTTTTTAACTTTGTTTTTTGAAAGAAGGTTATGTTAAAAAAAGTTAAAGGTTGCCACAAGTTGATCTGGAGAATCTGGATTAGCATACTACCTGTAACATGAAGTTGCATTTTGTACTTCTTTGTTTTCTTTGTTTCCCTCGATTGAATTTTCATACTCAGGGTGTCATTGTGAGAAAAAGATGAAACAGTGGTTTCACTTTCAGCTTAAATCTTCCATGAACCTATTTTCACTCTGTTGTTTACATTATTATTTACAGGAAGATTCACTCTTCTCTATAATCTGCTTGTATGTTTATCAAGAGATACTGAGTAACACTTGCTCAGTCAGTTCCACTAAGTCACAGTACAGCCAGGGGTCAGTATTGTCTTTGTGACTGTGCTTTCAGCAAAACAAAAGTCCAGTAATGTTTTACGTGTCATATGAGGGACATTAGAAAGACCAGCAGACAGCACATATTACACATTAAATCCTTTTTATTCGGTCCTATATATACATATTTTGCCACTGTGTCTTTCACCTTATTACGTCAGGCTCCTCAGACTCACATCTGGTGAGATTTTTGTTTGAGAATTTGAAGTTTGTGACGATCAAGTTTCTACATGAGAGATTATCTGAATAAAACAAATAACCTGACTGACTTGTTTATTCTTTTTTTCACCATTAAGGCAATCTAACAAAAATGTCTGAAAAGCTAGTAACATTGCAAGAATGTACTCATAAAATGCAAGAAGGCCCAAAAACAAACAGTGAATATGGAGAAAGAGGGCTGTTTCAGTCACTGGACCATCAACAGGTCAAATGACAGACAAAAGGTAATCTAATGTCTTAGAATCACATCATACATACGTGCACCTGTTGTTTCCACGGTCCACATGGACCTCCAGAGATACAGCATATCAGAAGAAGTGAGGATAAATCAATACAGGAAGCAAATAAATGGAAATACATATAAGTACAGGGAAACTCATCATACAGGATTCAAGAAATTGCTTAGATGTACTTGATTTGTTTATACAGCATTTTTAATTTCAACAGAGGATATTGGTAGGATTGTTATGACCCTTCTTGACAAACAAGGCAGTTAAAGCTTTGCAGATACTGAAGATTGATGCATGCAGCACAAACCTACATTCATATAGACCGTATCACGATACACAGAGACGTCAGAATGCACATGAAGGACAAAAACATCTGATTATTGTAAATATTTCATAACCTGACCTCTTTTAGGAAGCCTCAACCCAAACCTGTTCCAGATTTATTTGCATTATGTATGTGCTCTCTTTCTGCCTGTCATCCTCTCGCTCTCTCTTTTCACTCACACTTCCTATATGTGCACACACGTACCGCATTGAGCCCACAGCTGCAGTGTCCTCTGGGGCCAGTAAGCAGTGACATCACTGCTTGAGGACTGTCCTAGCGTGGCACAGATCCAGTTTGCTTTCTGACCCACAAGGAAAAAAGAAACATGTTGATTTATATTATAGATTATGAGCTTCGCAAACAAAATATGGTCGATATATGAATCTTAAACAATTCCAAAGGTTAAGAAGGGAAAGGGAATAATTTGTCAGGAAAAACCCTGACAAATTATGTAGAAATGACGTAAATTATGTTTAAAGGAAGTCATTGATTTTGTAAATCAGATCTCTTCACTTGATATCCACAGATAAGCGCATACACTTGGCACTATGCACCTGAATGCCAAATATATTCAGCTTTAAGAGTTAAAGAATAAACGTCACTCACTTCCAGTTTAACCCTTGCTCTGCTCCTCCCCTTATGGCCATGCAGCACAGTCAGCAGGCTCCACCGTCTCAAGTGAAGGTCACTGAATGATCTCACAGTAAGGAACAGGAATGAGGGCTGGTATGCTTTATAAATAGCCGGCCTATGTGGCACACCCAAACCACAATAATGTACTTTCTTCCACTTTGAAAAAACCTTAGATTTTATCTGTGATTAACCAGAAAATTGTCTAACTTATATCCATTTTTAAATAATTTCCACAACCTACCTTTTGTTGTATATGATTGAAATATTAATGAAGCAGTGACAAAAAAAAAGAAGCCAGTTAAATCCTTTATGCTATTAATAGACGCTGACATTTATTGTGCAGGGAATAAAAAGCTTTACTTGGGAAAAAAAAAAGAAAGTTTGGCTTGAAACTGGAATCAAGGACAGAGAAAAGAAAATGAGTCAGTGAGCATTAACAGTTTGACATGCATACAAAGACACAATAAAACACAAATGAACATGGATAAACAGACAGAGAAAGAGAGAGACATGCACACACTGATGTCACACAGTCTCCGCAGGTCAAAGTGGAAAGCTGCAGCCTGGCTGGACTGGTCGACTTCTGTAAGAGGAGACAGCAGGCTCAGCTTTAAGAGAATTTCACACTTGGCGGTCCAACGTGGATCGCTGTGTGTTTCAGTCAACCAGTCCGCTGTTCTGTGAAGAGAGCAACCTTAAGAAGAGTCTGAACACATAGTGGAAACAGACATGTTGCTTTCTGTCTCAGACAGGAAATTGCTGTTTGTTGTCTGTTAAAAATTAATGTTTTGCTGGGCTATCTGACCCAGACTGTGCATGGAACACTTGGACAAATCTCTGTCAAATGGCTGCGTAACTTGGTATTCACACATTCTTTCCATAGAATGGTTTTTAATGATTTTCTTTCTTTTCATGTGATTAAAATTTTCCCTTGACCAGCACTTTGGCACAAATCTTAAAATCAAATTGCCAGATTTTCCATTTATTTTCAGTTTTCTATATATAAAACAAATTTCAAAATCTAATGGGCAAATGGTAGATAAATATGTCACTATGAGTTTTCCCAATAGCGTTTTCATTTGATACATATGATAGAAATATCATTTAGCCTAGCTATAGCTGCTAAAATGTCATTGAATGTCTTTAATGTCAACATTTTCACGTTATTGCAGCATGCAGGAGCATTACATTTGGTAATGTGTTTTTATGGACAACCTGTATTCAAGGACATTAAAAGGGGCTATGAAGTGTTTTAAGTGTGAAAATAACACTTACAATATAGAATACAGTCATTTAAGGGAAAAAAGATGTCTGAAAGGATATCTGAAGTGCCTGTCCATGAAAGAATCCTCTGTTGATTATGGTAATTATATGAAAAATTCACTTTCACAAAAACCAAAAACCTTTTGGAATGTTGATCTGAAGGCTCACAGCATAACTGACACTGACAGGGGGGTGCTTCCAGATAAGTCCTTTGTCTTAGCAGAGATCAAACACGGGTCCAACACTGGCTTAACTGTTTAGATGTTTGATAAATGGTGTGTTTGTGTGTGAATGTCTATGAGATAGAGAGACACACAAAGGGAGAGAGTCATCCCTAAGCGGTATCAGTTGTAAGTCTTGTGTCTAAATAAAGGATTACCTTCAACCTTAGAAAGTGCACACTCCCAGCTGCCACATTAGCACTAGTGAGGGACTGCTGCATTTACACTCCACAAAACAAACACACATGACCGAGGAGATCACGTAGCATTATCAGTAACTTCTGTAGGCAATTTTAAATTGATACATCCGTTCAGTTTATTATAATCACACACAGCAATAGAAAAAATTCATGACACCAGAGGTTTTCAGTGCAAACAAAGCCCGTCTATAACATCATGTGTTGTTATATTTGGTTCTCTGCACTGGGGCAAACAGGCAAAAGTCCACTGAACTCTTGTTTTGATCCAGAGATCACGCGAGTTACAGCTGGGCAGAGATCTGCTGACCTCATTTGAAGTGAGTCAAATGAGTCCCAGAGGGCTTCTTTGGCTTAAAGGTACATTCTGTTAATCCCAGAGTCACCTTAGATGGAAGGGGGTTTCCAAATGTGGAACCGCAATATGGATCACATTTCACATGTCACATTTACATGCAGGTGGCACAGGAGCAGGTCAACATGGGGAGGGAGCATGTTAGTTCTGATTACTGCTGGGTTGGCAAAATGTTCCTTCATTTTGAATAAACTGTGTTTTATTTGCTTTATTAATTCAACACTGTGCATGACTTACTGTGAATTCTTCTATTTACTGGACCGCCAGTGAACCACTAACATATTACTTACAGATGAAAAGGTTTCTTCCCATAATGCCTATCCTCTTTCTCTTTCTGCGCTGCTTACATATTGATTTTATCCTCTGAAATAACCCCACAAAACCTTCCTGCTAGCCTCCAGTGCAGATTAATCATTTACAGGACTGGCAAAACATTGCATTTGTGCATGCATACTTATGCATTCACAGCAAGTGGGTGCTATTCACCATCATCTACACAGTACTTGGACTGGAAGATGGAGAGCACCCTCTTTTCAGTTATAAAAGAGTCACCTTTAGCACAGTGCTTAGGGGAGCTGACAATCTGGCACGTAAATGTGCCAACAAGTGACGTGTTCCCTGCATGAACCACCTCTGAGCCAGCTGGACTCCGAACAAGGTCACGGTCTTGGCTTTTGGTTAGAACTGCAGACATTTAAATAAAGATTCATCGATTCAAAGAGACCCCACAAAACCCCACAAGACTGAATCTGTCTGTGTTAGGCTCCTGATTTGTTGCAACAGCAGTTAATGTTTTATAGAAATTGTGACAGCAACAGCACATCATTTCAACATGTTGGTGTTTGGGTGTAAATAACAGAGCAGACCTTCTACAATAAATTGTGAATAATGTGTGAGACAGTGTAATAATGCTTTAAAGCCCACAAACACTGTCGAAAACAAGCTGTACTTCAAGAGCTGCTGGTGCAAAATATGAAAACTGACTGAAAAAGAAGCATATAATTTCAGTACAGCCAGATACATTTGTGTTGATACTTCCTTGTGCATTTTCTAGCTTCCCTTGAATCAAATGATACAATCTATTGAGGTAACTACAGTAACTAAGATCATTGAAAATTAATTCCAAGTTACCTGTTGTTAAAAGAGTGGGAAATGTACATTCTCAGGTACAGCATAAAATTTGTTTATTTGGTAACCAACTCCACCTTAATAACATTCAACAGGAGTATTATCATTGCGGTATTGCATAATTAGATACTCTGATATGAGACATAGACACTATAGTCAACACTGATAAAGAAATGAAACTTAAACTCAATTTTGAGAAAATAATTGTAGATGTAGTTGTAAGTTGTAGTGAAACAACGAAAAAGATGACCAGCAAAGTTTTTTTTTCTTTTCTTTTTTTTTTTTTTTTTTTACAAAGAAAAGCCACACTGTTTGGATGCATTATAGCACATTAATAGAAAAATCACGTTTAAAAGGCACATTCATAGGACAACAATGGGACAATCTTGCATGCACAATGTCCCATGAGATAAAAGCAGCATCAAAATTACAGCTATATCACAGTTTACTGGTAAACACATTAGAATACCTGACCAGTCATACAAATATACACAACAATTATTGCTTTGATTATTGCTGTAGTAAAAGTGAACTATGTGCATTTATTATCATATATTGTAAGGGAGTATTCAAGCAGCATAAGGACAATGTAATTAAATCTCCATTTTTTACAATTTCAACACTTCCATTAAATCAATTTTAAAGAGGTACAGTTTGCATAATCATAAATACTGCCACAGAAAAAAGAAAGTACATTACAGTACAGTCAAAATACATCCAGGGATCTGGGTTAAATGTGGTTAAAACTCTAAGTATGTGAATATGAATCAGGTTCTAACTACATGTTGACAGTAGGGCTGCAACAATTTTTTAGTGACTGATGAACTTGTTCAGTCGATAAAATGTTAGACGGTAGTGAAAAAATGCCCATCACATATTCTGAGAGCCCAAAGTAACATCTTTAAATTGCTTGTTTCCTCTGACTGACACTTCAAACGTGGAAGTTACTGAGTTCTTTACTTGCTGCTCAAACTGGTTACATGTAACATCAAACCCAGTGTCATCCTACAGTACACCTCTAGATGTCTTTTGACCGCCCAAGTTTATCAAAACTTTGTAGGAGTATTTATGATATTGTGACACAGAACACAGTGTCATTTTTATCTCTTGTATCATCATGTGGTTCTTGTGACCGGCTGTACAAATCAACTGGACTTTCACCTGGTCCAGTATCCAGAGCCAAACTGCCACTCTCGGTCTTCCCCTTACCTCTTACAAGAGTCCCCACCATTTGTGCACAAGCAGGTCGTCTCCGTAGCCCGTGTCAAGGAGACGGTTACCACATTCCTCCCAGCGACACACCTCACCCTTCTCCAGGACTACAAACTTCCACTCCACGTGGCTCTCTGTGGGCAGGGTGACCACCGTGGCCCAGTGCCCATCCTTGACCCTTTCTAGGGGGATGAATCCCTTCCAGTTCCCCAGCTCCTGGTGGTTCCCTGTGACAGCCACTGTCTGGTACGGCGACTGAGTGAAATAATGAACGCGAAAGGTCACGTTGACGTTCTGGGGCATGGGCTGGACCGCCACAACCTTTTTGTTAGTTTCCGTGTTTTCATCTGCAAGGGAGAGAGGGCTGGTTTGTTTGACTTCAGTGGAAGGTGGGATATCTGTAGTATCTATACATGTGGTGACTGTCGCAGCAGAGCTGGACTGACACTCTTCAGCAGGAAGCTGGTTGGTTTTTGTGCGGTCAAAAGACAGGACAGAAAGATTCATCCAGGGAAGGATTTGGTAGTTACTCTCTGTGATCCATTCGTTATGGTCCATAGTCGCCTCCATGATACTGATTTCTGTCTTTTCAGTGTCCTCCTCTTTCTCCTTCTCTGATTTTGTGTCCTCTTCCTTTTCAGCGTGTACTCCTGCGCTCTTTTCTTTAATTTCTACAACCTCAATGACAGCTTTCATGTCTGTCTGTATTTTCAGGTCATCAGTGTAGCTAGTGACACTTGCTGTGACCTGTGCTGTAAAGTGATCCATCGCTCTGTGGTAACCATCCTCAATCTCATGGCCAAACATGTCCTCATTAGCTGCAAAGGACTCATACTTAATCCAATTTGTGTGCTCACTGTGGGACTCCCGGGAGCAATGCGATGGGTAAGACCCGAACACCATACCTGTTGTCGTGTCATTAATGACAGGTATAGCTACATCATCAGAAAAGAGGGTGTTTTGAGGCTCTGTCTGACCCTCAGACCATAAATCGTGATTCATCACTGGAAACACCATATTACCAACCGTCATGTCAAACTCGTTACCATCTTGCACATCAGGGCTAACAGCCAAACTTGAAATCCCACTCTCCTCCCCAACACTCGGAGACAAGTCATGATCCCTCTGTCCACTTTGTTCAAAAGGCGACAAGTAAATTTTGTCCTTAGTATTGATAGGAACAGCACTGGTGGGAACTTCAGAAAAAATTTCATTATTTTCCATGTGGTCACTTTGTTGGTCTTGGAAAGAAGACAACATGCCAGGATGAGTTATTTCTTCAGGCACTGAAAGTGCAGTAAGATGAGTGTTATTGCAAACAACTGCTTCAGTAGCAGAAGTAACCCTTGTTTCATCATTTTCCATGCGGTCACTTTGCTGGTCTTCACAAATGGGTGGTGGGTGAGGACAAGATATTTCTTCAGCTATTGCACAAGCAGTACTGTCCTCAACTGTTTCAGACTCAGCAGCAATAATCAGTTTGCCAGAGACTTCATTATTTGCCATTTGGACACTTTGGTGGTCTTTGTAGCAAGACTGCACATGAGGGTCAATCATTTGGTCGGTACATTCTTCAGCCAACACAGTTCTGCCATTTCTGTTGTTTTCAGGAGGATTTTCTGTCTCATGTGATGACATCTGAGGGCCATGAGTAGAGATATTGTCTTCTTTCTGTGGCTGACAAGTCACTGACAAGTCAGGGAAAACTGCTGTGCTTGAGATTTGAGCATTTCCATCAATGGTGACACCTGGCAGACCTTTGTCATAATTATCATCCTTCACAGGTATACTCAAACAAGACAGTGCCACACTTGAACTGTCACGTTCTTCACTACGGGCAATAATGCTGTCACTAGTCAGCATTTTCTCTTCCACTCGATTAGCACCATCCTCTTGAATACGATCACATTCCTCCTTTTGTTCCAGCTCCACTTCTTGCTCTTCAAACTGTGGTGAATGGGTGTCAGATTTGCTTGAGTGGTCTTCATCTACGGCTTCCTCAATCACTTCACCAGCCAGACCACCATCTTCATTCCAATCACTGTCTTGAATGGGTGGCATCACCTTGTCCATCAAGTGATCACACTGGTCCTGCTGTGAAGATGGCAGGTTTGTTTCTTGTTCCAATGTTGAGGACCACATCTCAGCTTGTTGAGAAATATCCTGGTAGTCTACACACTCCTCCTCTGCCCTCTCACCCTCATTTTTCTTTTCCTCCTCTGGAGAGACATGAACATTACCAGAATAGCTACTGTAATCAATTCTATCTGAATTCTCTTCCTCAAACCATTCATCTTTACCATAACAGATGGAATTATAAATGAGAGGCTTGTCCGAGTTGGACTCGCTGTTTGTCTGCACTGTGGTTATGTTATGTTCTGGTCTGTCGTTTTCACCTGTTTTACCCATATGAGGGGATCTTTCAAAGCACACTGGATTGTTCAAACAACATTGAAAGTTTTCCTCCTCTTGTCCGGTTTTCTGGTCAGAAATGTTCTTGTCTGTGGTTACATCCTCAGCTTCTTGGCATTCTGCTTGTAACACCTACAGTAGGCAAATAAATAGAAGGACCACAGATAAAAATACAAACAAAACATAATATAACATATAAGTGTACACCAGAAAAAAAACTACCTGTGGCTGATCTCTTCTGACTAGTTTGCTTGTCTGAAACTACAGAGAGAATGAGGTCACAGGGAAACGGATATGTAAGTAGGAGAAACATATTCCCTCTAGGATGGTGCTCCAAATCCTTAAAGAAATAGCTCAGACAAACTGGGAAATATTCTGATTCTGATTCCCTGCTCAGTGTTAGATGAAAAAATCAAATTATATCTGTCCGCTAAATGTCAATCAATTGAAAAAGACCGCTAATTTTAGCTTGAGTCCATTCCTCTGAAACTGCACTTCACCCTCAAGTGTAGGTTTTCATTCTTTAGCTTGCATATAACCTCACACTGCTACAGATTGCTGCTTACCTTCTCCTCCCCCTTGTGGATCTCATCATTAATGGGCTCAGGCTCCTTCAAGTGGCTATCATTACCACAGACCTCTTCTATGACATCCTTAGTGTCATTTGTTGTATCTTGGCGGTAATCAAAAGCATTCTCCGCGACCATTTCAGTCACTGTATAAGTATCACTTGGCGGGCGCTGATTGGCCTCTTCTGCATAAGTCTCTCTTTCTTTGTAAGAGTCCCACACATTTGCCATTTCCTCTTTGTCATCTGAAGTGGTGTGCTTGTTTTCTGGTGCTTGAATGTCGCTCTTAGGAGGAGAATAAGGTGGAGGTTTCTTTTCGGCAGCGGCAGCAGCAGCCTTTCGGTGCCTGATTTTGAGCACATCAACATCCTCCTTCGCATCTGATGAGCCTTCTTCACTCACATCTACAGTATAAGTCAAAAAAGCCCATATGTTAAACAGTAATAACACTAAAAGTATATTACACAAATATACACTAATATAAATTAAAGCACCCTAAACTGATTTTTTTAAAGTTTATTTCTGGTTTGTACTCCTAACTTTATAACTTGAAAAACAGAATCGATGAGATGTGCACTTCGAAATATTAGAGTAGTTAATGTAACCTTGAAATTGACTTAAATTTGATTGAAATGACCATGCTTACAGGACACATTATGTCACACTATTATTATTTCCTAAACTTTGCTCTTTGACTTATCCAACTTTGTAGATAACAAGACAGTATAAGATCTTATCACAGGATAATGCAATCAGCAGCAGTAAAGGTTTGCTGTTTGTATGTCTCCTCTGTCTGAGGCCTCAGTATCTCTTGTATATCCTTATTAGTCAGTGTTAGCTCTGCGTCTGTAGCTGAATCCAGTATATATTAGCCACATGTACTTGAAGTATCAAAGATAAAAAAACGCATAAATCATAAAAATGACGCATTACATAACCATATTAATATCACAGATGCATTCATGTAAAAGCAGCATTTTGCTCTTATAGTTGGATGCTGTTGAGCCAAATAAACTATTTTAGAACTGTTTTTGGTTTAATCTGTGGCAGTGCATTTTATTTTAGGGGGTCACTAGATGATCTGTTTACAAAATCTTAACTCAAACTGTCATCCTAAATGTAGTAAAAGTGCAGTATTTCCTTCTGAAGTGTAGTGGGAATAGAAGTAGAACGGAAATAGCGACGGGACTGCAGTGACTTTCTCTCAGTGCCAACAGCAGGCCATCGTTATAGGCTAGATATTAATACTAACATTATCTGCTGTACTCTCTCACAGGCTACTTTTAAATGTCCTTGTGTGGGCCTACACAGGGCGGTGATATTTCTCAGTGCTCTGTGTTAAACCCAATCAACCATCACTAAGGCTAACATTCCTATAATATACACCTGTGAATTCCGACACCTGCAGACCTTTAAAAATCTCCTTATAACGTCAATTTGCGGATCTTTCTTTACCTGTTGACGCGGTGGAGAGGTGACATTCCCCCGGACTCGGAAGCATCACCGACGCGTCTCTCTCCGCCTCGGGGCTCTTGTCTTCACTCTCGGCGGCTGCGGCCTTCCTCCGCTTCCCCCTCACGGTCCGGTAGATGATGAAACCGGCCAGCACGGACACCAGCGCTATGACAGCCAGAGCCACTGCGGGTCCGTGCCGCCCGATCATGCAGAAGAGCGAAGCCAGATCCATGCGTCTCTCAACGGCCACGCTGTTGCTGTTTTTCATCGCTGTCTGCTGTCACAACAACAAGCCCTCCTCTGTCTGGGCTTTCTGTACGTGCGTGTGAACGAAGGCCTGAGTTATCCGACTGAAGCTGCTGCAGGATGTGTGCTGCCGTGGACGTTCTTCCCTCCACGTTTTCAAGTATAGTGACCTCTTGTTGCTGCAGAGCTGCAAAAGGGTGCATGCGCCAGCTGCTCATTGGCCGGCTGGATCACGGGGACTCAGCATTCATTCATAAAACGGGGAAAGGAGCTTCTTTTGCAGCTAACCTGTCACGGACGTCCATGTCTCTATTCGTGAATTCTGGGTTCATAATTAATTAATGAAGTTAGTTAAGTTAATTATCTATTAGTAAATGTGTTCTAAGAGTACATTTTAAATAGAAACCCCCTTTTAATATAATTTGTTTCCATGATGATGTTTAACTCCATTGTGGGTGTTTGTAAACAAAGTTGCGTCCCTACAAGTGCAGGTTATTTAAAACAAAACCGTAAAGGATTGGTCACTTTTGTAAATGTTTTGAATTGCAGTCCAGTTTACATGAAGGAAACTGGATTACATCAGTTCAGTGCAGGAAGCCTAACATGTCATTCATATTTCACATAGCCTACTATGAGGGGCGCTTTTCACAAGCACATTTGTCTTCCAACTACACACACTTTAGAAGGCTTTTGTTGGTCTGAATGCATTTCAAATACAGGCTATAAGGTTTGCAACTGCGCAAGAATATAGCAAATTTAGGTTACATGCCTGGGTCTCCCCGCAAGGCAATCAGAAATGAATAAGCCTCTTAGATGAGAGGTAAAACGTCCTCAAGTCCAGTTACCTTCGGATAGCATTTAATTACTGTATATCGTGATCTTTACTAAGAACAAAATCGACAGTAATTCACGCGATTCATGTGAAATCTTTCTATATTGTATGTCTTTGACAAAATTTAGTTAAAAATGTAGTTAAAATCTTCCTGACGAAACAGGAATGATCTGGTGACATCACCCCTCCTGAGTAACAGCTCCACCCAGTGGAAAGCTGTAGTAATGACTGGAAAGTTCCTGAAGAGTCTGGAACTCCTCCAGGTAGAATATAAAAGCTGAGACTGTCTGACTGCTGAGACAGAAAGCAAAACACAAGCAGAACAGAAGAGAACAGACACTTTAACAGTGTTTCAGCTCACAAGAAGAGGACTCAACACTAAACACCCAGTGAAGATGCTGTGCTCTCGTGGATTCCAGTCTGCCCTCAGCCCATTCATGGACTTCTACTGGCCTGTACGCAGCCTGTGGCCAGAGGTCAGACCTCTGCTCTACCAGCAGGATGTTCTGCAGAGAAACCTACAGGAGCTCCGCAACAGTCTGGAGCTGATGGACAAACTTCAACACAAGATCCTGGAGGAGACGGAGCCTTTCCCAACCGGCGTGGCCGTGCAGCCGCTCTCCTGCCAGCTGGAGAAAGAGGGGGAGCGCTTTGGCCTGACCCTGGACACTCAAGGCTTTTCTCCAGAGGAGCTGTCTGTCAGGCAGGTGGGCAGGAAGCTGAGAGTCAGCGGGAAGACGGAGAAGAAGCAGGAGGACGGTAAAGACTCCTACTCTTACGTACGCCAGGAGTTCAGACGGGAGTTTGATCTACCTGAAAGGCTGAACCCCGAAGCCATCACCTGCTGTCTGGGACCAGACGGGAAGCTCCACATCCAGGAGGCCAAAGCTCCAAGTGTGGAGGAGGCTGAGAGAGAGCTGACTATCAAGAGGAGCTTGGAGGAGAAAACAGAGCAGAGAGTGTGTTCACAGACAGAAGGCAGCCGCTCGGAGACAGACAACAGCACACAGGACAAACCTGAAAACATGGACTCATCTGCATGATGTTCTAACATTGTGTCTGAAATGTTCTCTGCAAGTGTCAAATGAAGTTCATATATTTTTCATTTGTGTAACTGAGCGTGATAAATAAATATGTTTAAAACTGAAAACATGGATTCAGCTACACGATGTTCAAGAGTACATTTTAAATATGTTTAATGCAATTAACAGTTGACTTAACCAATAAACGTATCAAAAGTTTTTCTGTCTTTTCCTTTGTTGTGTTTATTATCATTTTAAATCTGTGGCTGAAAACCACAGTAGTACATTTAATTCATTTATAAAATCGGACAAAAATTGAAGATCTGAATTTGTAATTTTGATTTAATATCTCATTATTGCTGGATCAGCATCACAAACACCATCACAAGTGGTGTATAGCTTCTTTATGCACTTCATGAGCTTGACCAGCATCTTCATCCCAGTCCTTCACCTGAACGGGCAGCATCACCTGGTCTGTCACATGATCGCCTTGGTCCTGCTGTGTAGATCGCAGGCTTGTTTCTTGTTCACACGTTGAGGACCAGATCTCAGCTAGATGAGGAATTACCTGGCAGTCAGCACACTCCTCCTCTGCCCTCTCACCTTCATTTTTGTTTTCCTCCTCCGGAGGGATGCAATTATTACTGCAATAGCTCTTGTAATCACTTTTAAGTTACTTTGTTAATCCCAAGCACTTCAGTCTGTATTCATTTTACTTACTGTAGACTTAATCACATCAGTTCAGGGCTGGAAGCCTAACATGTCATTTTATGCTTCACACACACATAGCACAGGTGCTATAAGAGGTCTTTTACAAATCTTAAAAAAAATGATTATGCATGTTAATGATGTATAGTTAAAAGTATATTTGGACATTTGACTTACAACTGAATGGAGTTTAGAGCAGCTATTAATATATGAAAACTTTTTGTTTGTCTCAAGGCATTTCAATGCAAGTCTAAACTGCTGTGTGATTTGAGGCTACACAGAAATCTAACTAAACGGATAACCTATAGTTATCATGAACTCTGTCACTTTCAGAAAATTAAAAGAGTGACACAGGATCTCTTGAGCTTCTTGCCTTACTGATGATGACTGCAAATTAATACTTTTGAGAGCATATAAGCTTGATGAGAAATCAAAAATAAAATATGTAGTGTGATGGAAATTTTGTATGCTTTGTAGTAACAATGACATAATGTTTACTTTTACCTCATACTTATTGTAGTTAATCTGTAGCTTTAGCTGTGCAGTGTTATAGTGACCAAGTAATGACCTGGTGAACTGACTGTTTTAGCCCCGTTATAAATAACATCCTGGTTTACCCAGGCAGCATAACCTTTTAACAAATGAAACAAACTCTGCTGCTGGCAGAGGGCAGAAAGAGATCTTCATCTCACAAGAGATAAACCTGAATTGGGGTACTAACAGTTATTGCATCCTGTCTGTTTTTTCCTTCAATCTGTGAAGGAATGTCTTTGAAGCTCCAAACAAAGAACCAGAGACACATCAGAAAGTATAAAATGGGATGAAGTCTTCAACCAGTGGGGCACAACTCTGAACTGCTTGCTGCCGTGTGGTTCTGTGTGTTGCCTCCTCTCTAAAGAGATTAAACCATTTTAGTGCAGGCTATCTTCCGGATTTGTTGTGTTTTCCTTTGTTTAACTCACTACAGACAGAAATGAAATTGCCATAACAGTAGTAATTGAGCTGTGAAAGTGAAAACACATAAATACACCAATAATACCTGATGTGTTGAAGACATGACATAATGACAATTGTTTTTATGTTTTTAGACATAACATCACTTGTTTTCTTTCTGGTTTTGGCCACAATAAATGTTTGAATTTGCTGTCTCAAATCTTCACTTGAAGAAGTGGTCAGATTTAGTTGAGAAATCATGAATATGACAGCAACATCACATTTGTTATGACAGTCATTCATGCATATCTGAAATTGGTCCGTTATGTAACTTTATCAGAATTTTCTACAAAATGTAGTTGAAAAGCTTCCTGATGAAACAGGAATGATCTGGTGACATCAGCCCTCCTGAGTAACAGCTCCACCCAGTGGAAGGCTGTAGTAATGACTGGAAAGTTCCTGAAGAGTCTGGAACTCCTCCAGGTAGAATATAAAAGCTGAGACTGTCTGACTGCTGAGACAGAAAGCAAAACACAAGCAGAACAGAAGAGAACAGACACTTTAACAGTGTTTCAGCTCACAAGAAGAGGACTCAACACTAAACACCCAGTGAAGATGCTGTGCTCTCGTGGATTCCAGTCTGCCCTCAGTCCATTCATGGACTTCTACTGGCCTGTACGCAGCC
The DNA here is from genome assembly GCF_020382885.2 of Scatophagus argus. Classification (NCBI taxonomy): domain Eukaryota; kingdom Metazoa; phylum Chordata; class Actinopteri; family Scatophagidae; genus Scatophagus; species Scatophagus argus. Next base: position 14,039,015 of record NC_058512.1, on the reverse strand, counting down.
TGTGGCCAGAGGTCAGACCTCTGCTCTACCAGCAGGATGTTCTGCAGAGAAACCTACAGGAGCTCCGCAACAGTCTGGAGCTGATGGACAAACTTCAACACAAGATCCTGGAGGAGACGGAGCCTTTCCCAACCGGCGTGGCCGTGCAGCCGCTCTCCTGCCAGCTGGAGAAAGAGGGGGAGCGCTTTGGCCTGACCCTGGACACTCAAGGCTTTTCCCCAGAGGAGCTGTCTGTCAGGCAGGTGGGCAGGAAGCTGAGAGTCAGCGGGAAGACGGAGAAGAAGCAGGAGGACGGTAAAGGCTCCTACTCTTACGTACGCCAGGAGTTCAGACGGGAGTTTGATCTCCCTGAAAGCCTGAACCCCGAAGCCATCACCTGCTGCCTGGGACCAGACGGGAAGCTCCACATCCAGGAGGCCAAAGCTCCAAGTGTGGAGGAGGCTGAGAGAGAGCTGACTATCAAGAGGAGCTTGGAGGAGAAAACAGAGCAGAGAGTGTGTTCACAGACAGGAGGCAGCAGCTCGGAGACAGACAACAGCACACAGGACAAACCTGAAAACATGGACTCATCTGCATGATGTTCTAACATTGTATCTGAAATGTTTTCTGCAAGTGTCAAATGAAGTTCATATATTTTTCATTTGTGTAACTGAGCGTGATAAATAAATATGTTTAAAACTGAAAACATGGATTCAGCAACATGATGTTCTAACAGTGTTCTAAGGCAGCAGCACAGAAACAGCCAACAGCACACATGAGAAAATAAAGGAGTGAAAAAGATGTAGTAGCCACTGAAGATCCACTAGATGTCACATTTAGTCTGATGATCGCTGTCATGAGAAACGTCTGCTGCTCTGTCTGTCTCAGCACTATGAATATTTATGATGCTGTGCAACTTACGATTTCATAGTTTTCAAGTCACAATAATGCTTTTAATCATCATTAAATCACAATGGTCATTTTTTGACAGCGCTAAGAGATGTTTAAATTTGTCGAATAGCCAATAATGACTTTTTGTTTAACTGGGATGTTGAAGTACAAATCAATTGTTGTGGGAGCCCAATCAGTTTTCATCAGCAATAAGAAAAAAACGAGAGAAAAAAAAACTAAAAACAGAATTTGCCAAAGTACTAATATTGTACACTGAAACAGTATTAATGACCTCTCCCACCTATTCTTTATTCTTATTCTTTCCTTGTGTTGTTTACATGTTAATGTCAGCTGTTACCATGGGTGCTTGGTCTCTCCCTGGCTCCCGTCTGGCTGTCACAGCTTTTCTTTCCCAAGAATAGACAGATTGTCCTGCAAACGTGGCAGCAGGGCGGAGAAGGAGAAAAAACTGCTTTAGGGACTCACTCAGCTTTTGTTTTATTTTCTATTTGTAGAGCTGCTCTTTGTTTTCCAGGACAGTGCTGACAGATCTCTTCTTCACTGGAACTTTGAGTATCACAGAGTACCTTTCCCCCCTCCTCCTCACTCCTCCACATCTCCCAGTTTGCTTTTGAGTTCTTGCTTTCACCTCCTATCCAATTCTATGTTTCCTTTCTTCATTTTTCACCTTCGTTAAGCCACTTTCACGTCAAGCCATGTCCTCGTTTCCTCTCCATCCTCTCCCACTCCCTCTGTGACAGTCCGGTTGGGCGTTGCTGTCACATCCCTTTTACTGACTATCCTTTACTTTCATCTCCTCACTTCTCCTGCAACATGCTGCTGGCAACACATGGGAACATTTACTGACTGTTTTATTTCTTTTTCCGCCAGGCCCATTTTCCTCCCATCCCATCCCCCCCATCCTCCTGTCATCCTTCTTTCTTAAAACCTTACTCTTTGCTGTCTCTCTCTCTTCACCTCCCTCTCTTCCTCACATCCACTCCCTCCACATTTTCCTCCATCTAACCCTTTCACTCATTTCCGCGTTGTCTCAGACACTTTAACCGACTCTTAATCAACAGGGTGTGTTTGAAGCAGATGGCTTTTATTGCCATTACAGAAACCCATGAGTCAGTCCTGTGTGTGTAAATGTGTGTCTGCATCTGTTTATGTCGAAAGGGATGTAGTGCAAATGCAATATGGTGACCTAGTAAATCTGATAAAAAAAAAAGTGTGCATTGGTTCAACAAGTAAAATCGGCATTGCACACTTTGAAGTTTCAGTTTGTAAAATGCTCAGTGTTTTGTGGGACAATTAGAGAACTTTTCCTTAATCTTGGTAAAGATGTGTTTTCCTGATGCATATACAATGGTTGGATTGTGCCTAAACCTCCTGGAAGCATGGAGGAAAACACAAACACACAACCTCTGACGCCAGTCCTTTCCCATGAGACGACCAGCATCACACCTAATAAAACAGTCAGTATCGGTGTATTGTAGGCAGTGCAATGTGACGGATTAAAAAAAAAGAAAGCTGTTGAAATACAAGTTGCCTGAGAATACCAGTGTTTGTTGTATTGTATTTTGTATTTTGCCAGGATGCAGTCGGTTTGCAGATATAAAAGACAAACCAAACAAACAAAATCTGAAAGTGAACCAAAACAGAAAAGAGAGAAAAGAAAGAAATAAAATGATGGCATGCTATTATGGAGATAAAGTGATTCAGATGAGATCAAAAGAAAAAGAAAGAAAATGTTCACAGACTTTGTTTTTATGCACATTTTTCATTTCTTTTTTCAGATGAGGTAGAAAAGTTTACTGATAAAAACCAAAAGGGACAATCTAACCATTCTTGGTAAATAAATCATGCCTTACACAAAACATGACTCAAACAATCACTGAAACCTCTACTGAGCTCGAGAGACAAAAAAATAGTGGAAAATGAAAACATCGGATCCGTGTGAAGTGATCAGACTGTATAACCTTTTAACAAATGAAACAAACGTAAAGATTTCTATTCTATACTCTGTTTTATACATCTTTATCACTGTTGCCTCTGAGAAGCAAAGCTGTAAGTAATGTTATTTTCTCACCACAATCTTTACCTAACCTGTCCAAATTGTTTTTGTGACTAAACCTAATCAAAGCGTAACCATAGCACCAGCAGATTAGAAAACAGTAAAGAAACTTTCATAGTGGTTCTGTGTGTTTTGGAAGACACATGAAAATTGTGTCACCCCTGCATGAGGTCTGTAATAACATAATAGTTAAAACAAAATCATACTTTGGACTCATTAATATACTGTAGGCATGAAACAGAAAAGTTCTGCAACTGGTATGTTTACTTACTGTCTGTGCCCTTTTGGATTAACATAAGAGCAGGTACATGCTATTTTCCCCTGTTACTTATTGTGGAAATGTCATATGTGCACTGAAAAGGTCAAATATTTTTATAAATTGTGCTCACAAAGAGTGGCCTCTGTTGCACACACACACACACACACACTCACATACGCATATTTCCTGTGCGACTTTGAGGGTCTCTGGTATTTGAACAGATGTGGGCAGACTGAGCATGCCTAGATCCCCTCCTGACCTGAATGTGCACTTCCTGCTCCGAAAGCTAACACCCAGAGAGAACAATCGTAGTCTGTACCCTCTGAACACAGACACACACACACACACACACACACACACAAGGGTCAACATGCACACCATAAACACACATAAAAACACATGCTCACACATACTTTGAGGAATGGACTTTGTAGACATGCAATACCCACAAATACTCTTTCTCAAAGCAGTTAGTGTGCACTGTTCAGATGACGTGAAAGTGAGAGTTAATCAGCTTTACGCTGTTTTCGAACATTCATCGCTGCCTCATATGTTTCAGTGTTACGTGCACACACACACAAATGTAATTAACTTCTTCCATTTTGTGAATTCTTAGAGGCTCTAGAGCCTTGTTTAACATTTCGCAGTGGACTACTCAAATACAATTTTGCATATGTGTAGGGAGGTCAAAAACGCGTGTGTCCGTGTGCATTACATCGACTGGCAACACAATTCAGTTCTCAGGAGATGCTGAGAACTTTCTCTGTGTGAATGTGAGATGTCAAGAAAATAAAAGCTGAGATGGATAGCTGAGGTCAAAGTGTGAGGAGAGCAGCAGACCAGAGAGAAAATATGAAAACAGTAGAGAAGGAATATGAGAGCTGCACAGGAAAACAGAAGAAGACACTGTAAAAAGAAATATGCATCTTTAATGAAGATTAAATATACTGAGAAAGAGAGAAAGCAAGACAAATGCATGTGAAGTAAAACAAGACAAATTAAATCAAAGGAAATACATAAACTGGATAAACAACACAAGAAAGTAAAACTCAAGGATCAAGAATGAAACAGACAAAAACAGTGAACAGGAAAAAAAAAGTGGAAAAAAGCAGACAAAGGGGTCATGGACTGTAAGCTGAATTCATGCCAGTAAGACAGAATGGAAAACTAGAGCCAGTTTGGGTAAGTACTGCAGGGGAAGGAGCAGATTAACAACAAACACAGAAACACTGTCATGAAAATGAAAGTACTCTTTTTTGTTTCCATTCGTCTGTTTTTAAAATTTGATCTGAATAACTACTTATCAGGCATAAATAAAGGACTATGGATTTAAAAATAGTAAGAAACAGTCATTTCCGATGTGGTTTCACTGGTATAAGGTTGGCAAGTTCGAAAAGAACAACTACACAACACAAGCAATAAAATGTGGAGTTATTATACTGTAGTTCAAGTGAAATTCAAACACATAAATCAGTTTAAATTTGAAATCGATCAGATCGGGGCTGAAGCGGGATATCAATAAATTGTAACCACAAACAGCTTCCTAGGGGCCATTTCTAGCCAAACATTTTCTTTCAACTTGTAGCAGAAGGATCAACTTTGTGTCTGAAAGCCAGAACAAGGTCATAAAAAGATTTACATTAGCTATTCTCGTGAGCAAATATCTTTCCAAGAAAAATCTTTTCACACGCTGAAAGTGAAAATATTTCGAGCAGTAGCAACTGTGGTTTCTTTGGAGTAAAAGAAAAGAAGACTACATGCACAACAGCAGACAGCAGACCAGTAGAAGTTTAAAGCCATGTTACAGTCCTGGCTCTTGCAATGGCAATGCTGGTAGGACAGTCAACCACTTTATTATGTGACTATACTGTCATAAAATTTGGTACAGATCTTCAGTTCAAAATTTTGATTAATTCAATACAAGCAAATAACTAACTAAAGAAAAAAAAACTCATGACATGTACTTAATGTACTTTGTGCTTTGTGTTAGCACATATAAGCTACCACTGCAACACATTGTCAATATGCCAGTGTGTTGATGTCAGCATGTAGCGGTGGTACATCACAGAATATTTAAAAATACAATAATAGAAAATACAATGAAGAAAATCTATATTTTCCTTTCTCAAATTACAAAAAAGCACATGAACCACTTTGTCGGGCTGGGTGAGCAGTGTGCTTTCAATGAACACAAGCACTATCCTGTATAAATGATCACTAGCACAACAGTCACCAAAGAAGGCAAAACAAACTCCTGTTTGAGTAACATTTCCTAAAACCTAAATTACCCCACTTTTTTTTTTTTTTTTTTTAAAAATCTAATTTACAGACTTACATCTTTGGATGTGACAAATGGGTCTGTGAGCTGAGGGTCACAGATAGGGTAGGAAAGTCAGAGAGAATCAGTTCAGAAAAATATTGCACACTGGCCTTATTCTCTACCTAACATGGACTAACATGTCAATGTGTGTAATTGCTCTCCACTAGTTGATCTGTGGTGCTGTGGCGTTTTTATGGAAAAATGTCACCATGTTTCAAATCCTCCCCAGGAGGCAGGATACCTGGCTTAGTGAGATTGGCTTCCTGACTGGGAACATGCACAAAGCATCCGGACTGCTACTTCAATCCAGTAGCTCCTGTTGTTACACTTACATTATTCTATATGTTGCTTGTGGAGTTTGTTGCCTCTGTAGCCTTCAATCTAGCATTGCATTCATCACTAGCACTAGTACTATTTCTGAGTGTGTATTGGTCCAATTTGTTTTGTGCAGAGAGAATACATTATTTATTTTCTCCTCAGCTCTGCTCTTGCACTGACCTGTGTGAGGTCATTGTAGGCAATGCTCTCATGGCTACCACAGCTGGTTTATTGTCAGAAGAACAGTTAACTTTCTGAACTTTTTCTTTACTTTATTTGAGTGAGATTTTTCTGCTGCGATCTGATAGTCTCAGATATACTGTGCTGGGAAATCTCGCTCCACAACCACTACAGTGCAGTCCAAAGATACACTATGAATGATGCAGCACAGTTGACACAGACGGCTATACTAATGACATTAACAGAGTGCAAAAGAAAACTTGATTTACACAGACAATGTGTGTGTGTGTGTGTGTGTGCACATAAGACTGTGAAAGAGAGACCATCATGACATCAGTGTTTCCACAGGAAATCATGTTTCCAAAACCCTGGTTTTCCACTCTAAGTTTACCTCATACACAACTCAATTCTGTCTATGTCTCTGTCCCACACATGATACTGCATGGTGGCAGCAGTGAACTAAATCAGTTTAATTATGTCCTCCAGTACTGTTGTTCCCACAAGCAGCTAGGGTGAAGTCATATTGTTTTTACACGTATAGCTGGTGATTTAAAAGGAAAACCGTGGTTTATTACAAGCTGGATCTTATTTTCATTGTTTTGGCCAGGATTACACTTAGTTACGGTAACAATGTACTCACCAGTGAGTTTGAGATCTGGGAAAAAGGAGTCAGCAGTGAGTACACTGATGTCATCACTGATGGAAACGATGGCCAACACTATGAAAGGAGCTGAATCTCGAATCAAGCCGCTCCCCACTGACATCCAAACAGAATAAAAAGCAACTTGACATCTAATTTTATATCTGTAAGACCGGTTCAGTTCTCTGAGTTGTTAGTCCAGAGAAAAAGGATGAGGACAAAAAGATAATGAGAAGAAGGTGAGGAGTCAGAGAAGTGTAGGAGGAGAGGGACATAGAGGCAAAAGAGATGGAGCAAAGTAACTGGTATGATGATGGTAATAATAAATACAGATTGTGTCCTTGGACATGCAAAGCACACAAATCTGTCTGCATGAGTCTGGTTGAATGCACACTTGCACACAGACACACACACACACACAAACCTACATCTACTTTGTGTAGTTATTTTATGACACACATGCAAACATTCAGATCTAATCATTTGTGGATGAAAAATCCCAGATCTCTGTGATGTGTGTAAAGCTGATATGTGAAATCAAAGCACAGGGTGGCCAGTCCTGGAATCACTGCAGCGTGTAAATGTATCACACGAGTACTTGGGTAATATCTGATTACTGTGCCGTACTAGCGATTCAGACAGAATCACAGCTTTCTCTGTGCTTGAAGGGCCATGAGTGAGAGAGGGCAAGTGGCAGCACAAAATGAAAGAGAGGAAAGGAGGGAAAGTACTGGCTGCTTTCCATTCAGCTAATTATGCTTCCTCTTGTCCTTCTCCATCCAGGTTTGTCATCAGAGCTTGCAGTGAGCAACAACAGGTGTATCCTCTGCAGAAGCTTTTAAAGCAACACCACAGTGTGTTTAGTGATTGGTTAGTTGATCGGATTGTAAAAGCAATGCATCTGACAGTTAGACGTTAGATCGAATATTTATTATATATTTATTAAATTTGTATTTATTTTAAATAAGAACGTATTTGTGTCTATATCTGTAAGTGCAAATGCACGTTAGCCAAATGTAAACCACCCAAAAGACAAAAAAGAATATAGATTGAGGGTTTTGTGATTGGGACCTTTTCCTAGCCTAAACCATAGTCCCACTTACACTACATTTCAAATATCTCATAGTCTATTCAGATAAAATCCAGATGTGATTACATACACTTTTATCTGCATTTAGTAAAAATATTTGCGTTTTTCTTAGCCAGTTCACAAATCTAGCTGCCATCTGTCTTAGTTTCCCCTGGTTACATGCAATTATGGATTATCCCAATTTTAGTCCAGATGGTGTTGATATGCACCTGAAGCTGTTACATTGTGTCTAGACTGCAGCTCTCATGTCATCATTGCTCTCAGGAGAAACTTTTTGTGCAGTTTTCCTGGGATATGTGTGAGCATTCCTGATCTAATTTTTTCATTAACACAAATACATTTGATTTAGACTGTAATTTTACACTGAACCTTTCAACAATTTCCTGCGAGATCAATAAAGTTCTTATCTTATCTTAACCTGATATGAAGGTATAATGTTTTCATATTTTACACATAAACTATTAGTCAGAATATTTAGCCTTTAGATGTCAGAGATCTTTTCTGACAGATAGCACTGGAAGGAGAGAGAAGCTCAGAGACAGGGAGAGAAAAACAGTCAGCGATGACTTTGACAGAAGGGAACACTGTGTGTTTCCCCCCTGACCTCAGATCGAACCAGAGATGAATAGTGATGAAGGTCTGAGTGCCAAAACATTGCAAATGACTATGACTTTACTTCTGTATAAAACAATGACTTGAAATAATATCATCCGTGTAAAATGAACAGCTGTTGTTGTTTATGGATTTTTGAAATTACCACGAAAGGTCTGTATAAAACATAGCACTCTTGTCTCAAAGCTGAAAACCTTACGGGTACAAGTGAAATGTTTGGTTTTGTTGCAATTTCAGTTCAAATTCTGGAAAATTGTGAAGGGTCTGAGATGGATACAGACCACAAGTTTCTGTTCCTTGAAAAGAAAACTTTATTGCCCATAAATGTGAGCGTGCAAGTTCAAGGAGAATAACATCACAGAGCTACAAGCTGTAGGTGAGTTATTTCAACATACTGACCCATACAGTACCCAACATCTGACCAGAGGGTGGGAGTGGGGGGGCTCCTTAAAGTATCACGTTAAGAGGATATGGAGCTGAGGGAATATAGGACCCTGGGAACATAGAAATGCTCTTACCATAGAGCAGGTGTTTCTTTTCTATGCAAAACTACCACATTCCACTACTTTGCACAGAATAAAATCGGTGACTGAAACCAGACAGCTAGAGCTAAACTTAATAACTCATTTTACACTCTGAGCTAACTAGGAGGTAGCTTCATATTTATCTAGTCCCCCTCTTGTGCAACTGTACCTGGGAAAAGGTCCTAACAATTACATTGCCATATTAGCTGTGATAACTAACCCTGGGAACAGCCACACTAGAAGCTGCAGTTAGGCACCGGAAATTATTGTTAATTGGCTATATGTAACCTTTTGCTCAGTGGCTCCGGTCTGTCTTCATCATGTCAGATTTATTAGGCTATTGTCATCGGCTGGCTTTAATTGTTGGCTCTGCTGGCTCACATGACAGCTAATGGAATGGGATGGTAATCTCCATGTTGTGCAGAAAGGATCACTGTCAGGGCAACAATGTGGTTATAGTAAGTTGATGTTTTCAAAGAGGGAAAATCACTACGTCTCACTCTCTCTTTCTCCCTCATCGGTTCTTCTGTTTACCTTGGCCAAATATATATGTTTTTTTTAGGATCTCTTAGCTTGACTCAGCTTTCTGTCTGTGTGTATAAGTCTGTGGAGGCATATGTATCACATACATCTCTGTTGAAATTCTCCCTGTTAATCTTTGTCACTTTGTATGAAAGCCCACAGGGCCAAGTAATAAAAAAATAAAAAAATCTGATGATCCGTGCTTCAAGCATGATCCGATACCATCTCTTTATTTTCACAGCCCCCTGCAACCTCTTTATTCAATTTATTTCTCCTCTTCTAAGGCACTGACACAAGTATTATTGATTTTAAATATATACTCACACATCTTTTCAGCACAAAAGACACTGACACTCTGGTGGTAACATTAACAACATCGACAGTGTGCAAGAATTTGCATTATGTTTTCACAATGCGTACTGTACTTGACATTGTTCAGACCACCAGTACTTCCTTGCATTATGTGAAACAATTTACATGTAAAATCCAGTTACTGCAAATAGTTCACCCACACTCACTAATCACAAGCACATCAACAGATGTGTACACAGCAGACACACACATGCAGATGAACGCACAACAAGACATAAACATCCACAATCCAACAACAAAGGCACAACACAAACTAAAATAAGACAAGCTTGATCAGGACAGGATATCTTTGCATCTACGGGTTGACTGTAACAGTTACGTTTTTTAAAAATGTCTTTCTCAAATCCCCTAATGTTAAAGAGTAGCCCCTTTTAAAAAGGTATTAATAAATGAATGTGTGTTTAGAATGATGATTTGAAACATGACAAGATAGCTGACAGATAAATGTGGGCAATCTCATACAACAGCTCTGTAAGTGATATAAACTGAAGCTCTTTCTGTGCTTCATGAAACTGGCTTTTGTTTGAGCCCATTTTTGGTTTCAACTACATGGCTCATTTAAATTGCACCTTAGATTCAAGATAAGGTAACTTTTATCATTTGTCATCATTTACATTTCATTATGCTTGAGTCCCTGAGGTAAGGACAGCTCCTTGCTTTGCAGTATATTTACTCTGGAATATAAATTGTTGAAACAATATAATTTAACAGTAGCACTCTCACTTGCTTCTCCTGGGTGTGTGTGTGAATGGCGGTAAGTCAGGAGGTAAGGTCGTTGACTTGCCTCAAAGACTGTCGAAGAACTCATTGACAGATAAGGCCAACAGGCTCGTTTGACCTTGTGACACGCAAACACTGAGACATATGCTCTCTCTATTTCTTTCTTTCATTCTCTCTCCATCATTCAAGCTCTTTCTTTCTCTCTCAGTTTACACACACACACACACACACACACTAGAATGAGTGACATTCTCATCACTGCTTTGACGGTGGGTGATCTGCTGTGGTTGACCTCTTATTGAAGTTGGGTGCTAAATGTCACCACTTTGATGTAAAAACACAACAGCTCCTGTGTGTGTGTGTGTATGTGTGTGTGTGTGCGCTCTATCACACATTCCTAACATGCCACAAAGAATGTCACACAGAGTTACATACATGCCTTGTCGACCATATGTTTCAGGTAATTTTGATTAGAAATTCAGAGTGAAACTTCTTCACTGGAACTAAACAATTTTGGAATGACTGAAGGGCCGAGCAGCTAGTAAGCAATAAATTACTGTCAGAGTACACTCACATATTTAGAGAGTAATAATGAGCACTTTCCAGTTCTTATCTGAGAATTTCAGGCATATATGTTCGAGTGTTTGGATTCACGGAAGCCTTATAAGATGTGGAATGTCTGGGAATCAGGAATAAGTGACAAGCTGGACTGAACTAAAGAGACTGAACTAAAGAGGCTGAACTAAAAGAGAGCTGAACTGTGACTTTGTTGAAACAGACAAGGGGTTCTTTTACCTCTATGGGCAGGGACCATTTCCTCTCCCCCTCTCTCCCTCCCTTTCTCACTCCCTTCCTCCTTTTCTCTCTTTTTAGGCTCTTTTTATCTTTCCTTACTTCTCTATGCCATCCCTCTCTTGCTCACTCTCATTTCTCTGTCTGTCTGTGTCTCTTCCTTGCTGACTGCCTCTTTTAGGTTTCTGGCAAAGGAACTGACGGTGTGTATTTTATCCACAGGTCCTGTGTATGTGTGTGTGTGTGTGTGTATGTGTGTGTTAGCCAGAGGTCCTGTGGTCTTTGTGACTTCAAAGCTGAAACCAGAGTCTCTCCACAGTCTGCAACTTTCCTATAAATCCCACTAACCATAATGCAAGGGCAACATAAATACATGTATACACAGCCACAACAGAGAAATAAAAACAGATGAAAATAAGAGTGAAAGCTTAATGGAACTAGGAGAGTGCGTTGTGAGTGTAAAGCTTACAGTCAAGATAGTGGCAACGATAACACAAAGAGGAGATTTATTTATCTCATGTTATAGCTTAGAGTGGATCAGGAATGCATGGAATTAATCTGATGATGATGTTTAAGAGGAGACCAAACTTTTGTATGGATGTAAGTTTTTGAGTCAGAAGAAGGACCAAAATTCATTAGTGTGTCGAAAATATGGAAGACAGGTCCAGCAGCATGCAAGATCAGCTGCTAACAGATACACACATGCGCAAAGCTAGAAAATGGCTATAAGGAATTGCACACACACACAAAAAAATGGTGTGAGGCTCAGGAGGAATATGTGGAAAGAAAGGCATATAAACTCTGACAAGAATAACAGGAGGTCAAAGTGAATTGGAATGATATAAAGAAGAGATTTTGGCTTTGGATTTGAAGGAGTTGAGTAACGGCACAAAAGCTCCAGCTTTTCATCAAATTTGCCATAGAATAAACAAGGTGTTGCCAGCCCAGACATAAGTGAATTTATTTTTACAACCACATTCTTTCTTTTGTTATATATATGTAACTGTGCTGTTGAATCTGATTTTTTTTTCCTGGTTTACAGTAAGTAAACAGTGAATCACCATGACTGCAGAAACAGAAAACAAAACACGGGCTTTTGTTTTGTTTTTGCTTCATATTTTATTTATTTATTTATCTGTTTCTGTGAGATGATGATGTAGATGATGTAGGTGATTCATCTTTCAAAGCAACATCCACCTTCACACTTTGGTTCATACTCCAGTTTTGTCTATGACCTGTCTTTCAATTGCCCTCTGTGTACCTCTCATTTAAGTTATTTACCTTTGTGTTCATGTTCTTTCCTGCACTTTGCCTTGTTTAATCGGTTTTTCCTGTAAAACCTGCTAAAAGCCAAACATACCTGAGTACAACACAAAAAAAATCCTGTCATAAACTGGTGGGTTTTGAATTGCCAAATGTCAAAAGACTCCATTTGTAAAGCCTCTGACACTTATAAAACAACCCCAGTGACCTTTACTCTGAGTCCTGACTGGCAAGAAATAGTCCAGTCATGTGGAAGTCAAACAAAAAGACTTATGCTGCTCAGGCATAGTAAAATGTCACCAGCAACCATTCAATAAATTCTCTAAATAAGATATGAGATATGGGTCATTAAAGTAGCCATTCTGGCCACAATGAGAGGGTAACGTCAGGTTTTTGGGACATTTATAAATTTATTTTAAAACATACAACATACATTCACACCTGGTTTTTAAATGTGTAGCTATGAATATACTCTATGCCTACAGGATTAGATCCGTTACTATTCTTTACAAAATTTATGATACATGTAAGTTTCTACAGTATCTTTAATAACAGTAATAACAATAAAAGTGTTAAAAATAACACGTTTGAGTTGTCACTTGAAGTCTGGATCATTATTCTTAATGTATGATAGCACATCATGTCAGCATCCCAATATGTGCCTCTGAAGCATCTGCCCCATCACGGTTGGCTGATGTAAAGTATATCAACTAGTTCAGTAACCACAAAAGAGGTTGTCAGAAAATCAAAAAAAGGATAAATACTCGCACAAACTGACAAACCTAAACATTAATTTCTGAGCAGTAGTTTGATAAACTTTTTAGTTTGGACTACTATTATGAAAACTATATCTAAGTGTATATTTGAGTGTGTATATTGTATTTCTCTAATCTAGGTCACAAGCCTTCTTTGCTTGGAACAAAGATGAGCTCAAAATTCTGTCCCTTATTTAAATTACCATGAAAATCCTGACCTGGGATTTTGTTTGGACAAACTTGTCTTGGCCTTGTGCAGACTGACAGATCTCCAGCTGTTGCTGTGGCTCGGACATAGAGTTTTTGGAGTTAATTGTCTCGAAAGTAGAGTTTTAAGGGCTGAATTTCTTCACACAATGTCTGAGATCCGCAGCAGTCAGCACAGCATCACAATGGGTGGTAGATCCACATCCTCCCTTCAGCCATTAAAACAAATAGCTCTTTATCCAAGAATGTCTTTCTGTGTGTATCTGTGTGTGTGTGTGCGTGTGTGTGTGTGTGTCTGTGTGTAAGAGAGAGAGAGAGAAAGAGGGAGAAAGAGAAAGCCTATGGGGAAACTGTGCGTGTGAATAAAAGCAGACATTCATGTGTTTACGATGATGTGAGTGCAAACACATTTTCAGTGAAAAAACTCTACAAACTGTTGTACCTGCCCAGTGACAAACGGCAGATAGAGCAAGTTACCGGCTAGCTTGTACACATAGTGGCACATTAACATCATTAGTTGTTAATGAACCTCATATTGGTCTCAGAGGTTGGTGGGGAGCAACAAAGAGCTAGAAGCAGGTTGAATATTAAACTTACATATTACTGTGAAAATATGTTTGCTAACAAATTCGATGCACCTTTTAAAATGTGGTCATTTATCATACTGTAGTTGCGTTTACAACTTGTTATTGGTTCCCTCCCAAAAAAAACTAAGCCAAATAAATAAGTTTAGGTTTTGAACAGCAGGTTTAAACATTGATAAAACATACTTAAAGCGAATGAAATGTCTGACAAATGTCTCAACAAAGGTCAAATTGTTATGAAATTTTGTGCAGACATTCATGTTCCTTTATAAATTAATCTTAATGAATTGTACCAAACATTAGCAAAAACAAAAGTTAGGATGTGTTATTATTATTGAGTTTTTTCAAGAATGATCATCATAACAGTATTTTCCAAAATGCAACACTGACAATAACGTTGAAATGCAACGCAAACAAAAAATTGAACGACGCTGAACTTCTCAGTCAGGGAGGTTACATTTCCTTTTGTATGTTACTTCTGTTCTTAAAGTTGCTGTTAATACATGACTCTCCACATGTGAATTGAATATTCTGACATTTGACTGGCTATTTACACGTGTGTATTTCTCATGTAGATTAGAATTTCCACATGTAGAAACTCTAATCATGTGAAATTTGCCACATGTGAATTCCAAATTTTCATATCATTTTCATATGTGAAGTAAAATGTAAGCAGAAACAAATACTGTGTTGGGGTAAATTCATTCAAATACTAACACATGCCAACATGCTACACATAAATAAAGTTACAGATGCTAAGGGAAGTCTAAGTGAATGTGAGACATTTGCAAAATCAGATTGAAATGTGCAGATAAAATCAGTTGCAAGGGAGAACTGAACTGAGAGATAGGAAACAGAAGATGACAGTGTGAGATCGAGAGGCATACAGGAGCCAAAAAAATGTGCAGAAATGACACAACATAAAGACAGAGAGAGAGGGTGGGAGGGAGGGAGGGAGTGCACAGTGTGTGAGGGTTACCACAATCCTGCCACTGAGTAGTGTGTTTACATGGTACCACACCACTAGACTTTTAACCACAGACATGGCACTGCTCAGTGTGTGTGCGCGCACAGCTGTCTGGATGTGTATTCTCAGTTACTGAGACGCTGACCGCGTGCATGCCTGTGGGAAGAGATTCAATATGTTTCAGTACCAAACCTGTGATTCTGATGTGGAGTTTTAGCTTAAATGAAATCTTTGACTAATTGGGTTTCACAAACAGGTGAAATCCGAACCAAAATTCCTTGTATGCTTGTGTCAATACCCATGACATTACATAATTATGAATTCCCTTGCAGTTTCAACTAAAATTCTGGTTTTTGCATTTTTTAAATATAGTAATTTCTACTACCTCAGCAAACATGAAGCTAACATGTCATAAAAGGATAGCTGTGATCATGTTTCAAAACCGTACATATCAAAATGACTTATTTATAAAAGAGGAACAAGCCACAACCAATTTTCAAATTTCACAACCAACTGAAACGGAAACACATGATACATAGCCCTGCCAGTCTGAGAGGCTTTGTGACAAAGAAGACCACAGAGACAAAAATATGTGATTTATGATGATTGATGATGTTTATTTCACCTATTTCTGGATGAAATCCTATAGACAATGTGATAATGGTGTTCTGTAGTTCAACCCAATAAGCAGATTGAATGTTGGCTCTGTCTGTTTCTGCAAACAATATGTTGATATGTTGAAACCTTACATTTAAATTTTCAGTTTTATGTTAACAATGTGCTTAAAATCTGCTTATGTTTAGGCACAGGAACACTTGGATAAGGTTAGAAAAAGATAGTGTTTTTGTTGCCACAAGCACAGAAGGAAATTCTTCCAGAAATGATGTTCAAAACATTTGCATTAGTTGCCACAAACCCAGCTATAATGGTCATTGAAATGACCTGGTCTGTTGGTTGAAATGCTTTTGAGCAGTGGTCTCTTGCTCTGGCCGCCATCTTGCCTAGGAGACCTGTCACTGCCAACCTCTGCACTTTTCAAAAAAGTCAGTTTTTATGCATGCATGTGAACCTGATATGAAATGTATTTTAGAAATGTTGATGTAATACCTAAGAAATATTTAAAAGAAAACAAAAACCTAACATATTCATGGTTTGTTGAAAAGTACAGTTCCAACATTTTATTCTTGACTCGGCTGCCAAGTTGGAGCTTTGCATAAACTTTCCATAAAACACTCTTTTCAACTTTGTGAAAGCCATCTGTTCATCTTTTCTAACATTCAATTTACCTAAGACAAAATTAGAAGGAGGACTGGTGAATGACAAATACCATAATAATTCAAAACATTAGAATAGCTCACACTATCACTCATGTGTGTCACTTAAAAGCAAATCTGTTCACTCAAGCGGTTCATGCTTGAGGCCCCTTGTGCATAAGGGTAAATTAAAATCTCTCTTGTAATCTGTGTGGTAGTGTGAAGTATCAAATTTGAGTCATAGTCATAGTGTGCGATGAACGCATGGTGAATCATAGCACTATGACATAAAAAGGCAAGCAGAGAGCATAAAATATGTGCTGACATTGCATTTTAAGTTATGTATTGTGGCTGATTTCATGTCTCTTGGTGAAAATTTGAACCCATTGTCATTTTGAAACAGTCTTTCATGGCCAAAGTTCTAAAACTGCCAATGATTCACTTTAATCCCTAGATTTTTTTTTGCTTTAAGTTTAAGAAGTGAGGCAGGGGGTGTGAGAGTTGAAGGGAATTCAGGGTGTAGAAGTGATTAGAAAGAGAAACATTAGTGAGGTGCAGAAAGAGCCGGGCATGGGGGCAAGCGAAGGTTATGAGAGCAATGAGTTACTGAGAAATTTTGAAACTTAGAGGAAAAATATAAAAGTAAGGTTAGCTGGCAGGAAAGGGTGGAGGAGAGAAGAGTGAAAGCAGATAGAAAAGGAGACAGGAAGGAAAAGGAGGGTTAGCTAAAGAGTGAGGTGCCAGCAAGGGAGTAGGAGAAAGAGACAGGGAAGAATAAAGGAAGGAAAGCGAGGGATAGAGGTACGGAGAGAGGGAGGTGCAGGCCAGCCAGGGGATGGAGGGAGAAAGAAGGAGGAGAGAAGTGGGGGATGGACATAGAAGAAGGTAGAGGTAGGGGGTTCTTCAGCTGCTTTCAGTAGAAAGCGGTTGAAGATAATTGGTTCCTGATGTGAACCTGAGCTTAGTTCTCCAAATAAAAGGCCTTTCTGTCAGCTGTAATGGCTTTTCCATGCTGCGCTGCTCTGGTGGGGGCTACATTAGCATCCTAGCTTAGCTCATGACCTGCTTTGAATTAGAAGGTACTCAAGAATACAAAAGTACCAGCTGTGCTGTCTTGATTAGCACCATTAGTCATGGACAGTTTTGAAAGAGAGTTTCTTCGAGAATACAGTCGAATATATTGGATGCTAGATAAAAATCCCACCCATTAAACTGCAGACTAACTGCAGCTGTGCAATAATGTATAATAAAGCTTGGGGACATTTTCGCCAACAACTGGAGAGTTTGGAATTACAGTCACCTTCAAGCATAACCAATAACTAACTAGTGCTAGACAAATGCTGAACAGTGGAGAGATGGATGAATCCAAGTCCTATCTGATGGCATGTTGTCACATTACTAACAAGACTAACTGAAAGAGTATTAAAGATGAGAAGATTGACACCACTCTCTTCTATGTGCCTGTGACAAATGAAGCCATGGCCAAGGGATGATTAGCCTTACTTAGCAAAACAGAAATTGGAAGCCAGCAGAGACTCCAGGAAGTCATTGCTCCCAAGAAAAACTTGCTGGTTTCTGCTGATGCTGGTCCAAGTTATCAAATAAATATAGTGGAGTAAAAAGTGCAGTATTTCCCTCTGTACTGTAGTGAAGTAGAGATATAAAGTAGCAGAAAGTGGGAATACCTCAGTAAAGCATGAGTATCTCAGAATTGTAAACACATACAGTAATCAATTAAATGTACTTAGCTACTTTCCACCATGTTTCAAGTCCAAGGTGGTGGGATAAGGCCGCTTCAAATTTATCTGCATTGCTGGGGACATGTTCAACTTCTCTCTCTCTTTCTAACATACGCACACACACACACACACACACCACGCATAACAGTGCACTGACCCTGATGCCAAAGTGAGAGTCTGAACCACGACAAACACCAGACCTCATTGACCTCACCAATTCAATAACAAACAGCTGTCACATAAGAGCTCTCTCTCTCTCTCTCTGTCTGCTTTCTCGCCTGATTGCCCCTTTCTCTGTGTGACTGTGACCATATGTTTGCTTGTTTGCTTACCTGGTTGCATGACAGCACTTATGTGAGCATGTGTACGTAAATTATACATGTGATGGATGAGGGTTGAAGATGCGGTCCACTGGGAGAAACAACGATTTGTTCATCTCGTCATGTAGTATATTCTGCATAAAACAATGATTAAGTCCATTATGAGCATGTTGCAATGACAGTAAAAGAGTGTGTGTGTGTGTGTGCATGCTGGTTAGTTAGTTTGGCACAAAAGCTATCTGGCTCTTTCAAAAGGTAGCAATCACCAACTTCTAAAGCTAATTATTAATTTATCTTGCTTGTTTCATCTTGACAAAAACCCGAAGTGCAAAAGTCTAAACAAGTCAAAACACTGTAAAATGTCAAGTTATTGTTTTTACCCTTAGGTGTTTGCACAGATCAAACAAACCAAGATATAACATATTAACTATTGCTCAACTTGTTTCCCTGTTTCCACTCTTTAAGTGAAACTAAGCTTGTTAATAATATTTTTATCTTGTAACACCCTGAATTTTTGTGATTGAATTTTGATGGATAGATATCAATATAGGTATTTCAAATAGAAATGTTGTTATTTTTACAATGACAGCCTGCAACAACACTTTTTCAAGACCCAGTAATTACACAGGAGGCTTTAAACCCGTATACAAGAGTCCATTACAAAAGGAACACTTCACCACTGATACAGTCATCGATAGAGAGAATCCATTACCATGTATCACCACCACTTCCAAAGGAAGTCGCCATGACTAATCAGTCATCGCCATCCCATTACTCTTTTCTGCTCTGACAATAACAGAGACAGATGAGAGATGCTAACCCTAACACACGCATATGCTGTTCCAGAGTCAGTCATCATGTGTATCTGGACTGAGTAGTTAGATACTGTCAGTTAGTAATCATGACAATAAAATCTGTGAGTCAGTGAAGCAAAATAGGGAAGTGGGGACCAGAGAGTAAAGTGGAAGTTAATTTGCTTTAGTTTAGTTTGAATCTGGTAAAGGGGATTTCCATATTTCTTTATGTATTTTGTCTATTTATATATATCTTACTTTATTCATAATTCAAGAGGCAAATCCACCTCCTCTGAATTCCATTTTATCAATTTTGTTGCTTAGCACCCAGATGATGAGGAACAATAAAGTGCTGCTAAATCTACGTATTGCTCAATAAACCTTAATCTGAAATTGTGCATGAACTCATAAACTGTCACTACATTAGAGATGATAACAGTGGTATTGTGTTCTCTAGCTTTGCTTACTTCTACACGTTCTTAGAAGCTGTTTCATTATTCTGTTCTAATGGTGGCTCTCAATATCCAAGTTTATTGTATCGACATCAGTGATAGCTCACAATCACTTCTTTTCACGCTCCTGTCTATTAGTTTTGTTTATTTTGTGATGTGCCCCTGGGCTGTTCATGCAGTCTTTCCTCCACCTGCTTCTACTTTTTTCTTCCATTTCTTTTATTTCACCCTACCTAACCTCTGCTCTCTTTGACTTTCTGGCTCCACTACTGAAATTTAACTCTCCTCTGAAATCCCTGTGATTCCCTTTCCTTCTCTCTGCTATCACGTGTCTCATTCAGTTCCCTGGTTGTCTACATTTTCAGCAACATGGCAATAATTACCTGTCTCCAAAAGCCTAAAATGGACAGTTCCCCACAAAATCAAAAATACATACTGTTTTTTTCCCTGTAGTGCTATGCATTTGTCTAGATTGTTTTTAGATATTGTTTAGAGCAGTTTCATGTGGGAACTATTTTCTTTGTCATGGCTCAGACGGAAGGAAACATCTACTCATGGATGAGATGCTCGCTAACTAAGCTAACTGAGTTGGCTAAAATTACATGTCAGCCAAAGAGAACGGCATTAATGCTGACAAACACAAGCTTCTTAGGTGCATAGTTCCTTCTGCACAGTGATATAGTAACTTGGTAGAAAGAAAACACATCCTACATGAAACTGCTCACTGCAAAGTCTGTGGATCACCTTGAGTAACTGGATCATGATTTTCTAGAGAAGTTGCTATTTTCAAATATTTCTCAGTGCAATTTATTTGGCATAAGGAGAGGACCTTTGCTTAAATACACAATACAATACACATATCCAAAGTGTCAAGCCTCCCTTATCTACTAAGTAAATGTTACACAGAACAGGATGTGGCTGCATGTCTTTTAATGACAAGGGAAATGATACACCAAACTGTTGCCACAGGGTTTTTGCACTAGGCAAGAGCAACGTGACTCTTCCAGTGGCTTACAGTCTTGGACAGTTTTGCAAAATTACTATGCATCACCACGAATGCTGAGCTGTTACTTTCATATTCATTTTTTTTGTATTTGCCACACAAAAAAACAGACTCTCCATACTAGCAGCTTTGTGTTGATGTGCTTAGGAACAGCAATGCCAGAATGCTAACATGTTCACAGTGGCCATGTTAACCTGTTGGTGTAAGTGTATGTTTACCATCGACTCAGACAAAATTCAGTCATTTATTTTCCTCTAAATTAGTTTCAGGAAAAAATGTCCATCAAATGAAAGCCTAGCAGAGGAAAAAAAACTGCATTAATGACCAGACTATAAGTCATAGTATTATTGATACAAAAAGATAAAGATGGTTTCATGATATTGAGTCATCCAGCGACTTGCAAGAAAGAAGATTCTGAGACATATGCAGTTTTATATTCTCTACTCTTCCCTTCCATCCCTATAATTATGTTGATTTGTTTACTACAAACACCTCTGTAAATGCTACCAGATGGAGCTCAAGCCTGTGGGTGTGACACATTAAAAACAATCCTTATGACTTATGCTCACTGAAGTACCTGGTGACAAGTCAATGTTTTTTATGGAAGTGTTATGACTGAAAAAAAAAAGACAAAAAAAGACAAGAGTCTTTTTGAAAGCTTGCCTCATATAGAAATAAAGCCTAACAGTGTGTTTATACTGTACTCAGTACTGTTTCTCATGGTGTAACTGGGCAGGGTCATGCAGTCTTACTGCTTTGGTGTTTGTAGTTAAGCATCAATATTCATCATAAATAATCATGAATGCAGTGTTCTCTGAGCCTTGCTTTGGAGATTTATGAAGTGTGAAGCACTGAATTACTGTAATCCCACTGTGTGTTTTCACCTGGCAGGAGGAATAGAGCAAACGTGCAGTGGTTGTGAAACATGGAGAACTGAGGAAGATAAAAGAGATGATTCACGGGAAGAACATTCAGATAAATATGATTCAGGGAATAGTAAAAAGTAAATGTACCAAAATTGGTTTGGTGGACACTCAACTATTTGCAATCACCTGTGTTTCCTTTTTACTGACATCAGTAACATTTCTGTTCTTCCTTCTCAAGATGAACTTGCAATGAGTTTGACTGTGACAAAAATTTAATCTCCTCTTGTGGAGAAGAGGAACCTTGTCCCAAGCCTAATAATCCATGGTCGTCAAGCTGATGCCATGGTTGCACTGACATGACTGACAGTTTATGTCAAAGGACTTTTACCATCAACACAAGTCCATCATCTCAGAATGAGAAAAAGTAATAATATATGTGTGCCTGAAAATGAGGTTTGCTTGGTTAAAACTGTTTGAGTTGTAGCTGCAGAATAAGCAAGTTTTCAATGAGTTCAAACAGTTTTTGATCTTCATGTAAAAACAGCATTTCTAAAAGCCTGCTGCCATGCCATGAGTCCCCTTGCCTTGTACAGTAGGTGGGATTCTTCTTTGACCAACTGTTAGATGTTTGCTTTCCATTGTGGGACACCACGGTTTAAAATTGGTCTGTTAGGCTTGTGTGAAACAGAGGAGCTTCTGTCACAACAAGAGCACAAATGTAGCTTAGTGGTCATGCAAGTATTTCGACAAATCACTCAAGGCAAACAGATTTCCCCCTAGCTGGGCTCTGTGTGGTTCCACTCACTCCTTCTCCATCCTCAGCATGGCAGGCACTATTAGATATCATATACAACATGTCTTTCTACACAACTAATTCTGTATTTTCCTTCTTTTTGTCCACATTACAATTCTATACTCTCCAGAGGAACCAATGGGTGTGAAAATTAATGTGGGTGGCACAGAAACAAAATACTGAAGTTATGCTGAAGTTTGTGGTCACTACAGAGATGTGAGAAATCATAGATTTTCATACTACCGTGACCAGACACAATATTTACATATTTCTTTCTGTTACTTTATAATCATCATGCTTTTAAATTCCTGCTGTCACTTGAGCAAGAGACACCTCAGATTACATGTTGAACGTGAGTCAATCAAAGTTTACAGTCTCTCAAGACTGTCCTCACACAAACAACAACTGCTTGTTTAATTCCAGAAATTACCCATGTACTTCAGAAGAAAAAGACAGGAGGGCTGAGTCATGACTTCCAGGATCAGGAATGTTACCTATCACAACCCCACAGATGTTGTCAATATAGTGAAAAAAAGTCTCCAACACCCCCAGTAATCCGATATTTTTGGCCTTCTGTCAGTTTCTCCTGAAGCCTACTTGATGCATAATATAACACTTTATATTGGATTAGGGCAATGACCAAGGGTTATTTCCATTGCTTTCTTTGTCTGACTTACACTTAAAAAATCCTAGAGATATTCAGCTTAGCATCATACAAAACACAGCAAAAGCAGCAAATCTTTACAATTTGGAAGCTGGAAATGTTGAATGTTTTACTTGACTATTACTGTTTATCAAAGAGTTGTCATCATTGCCACATTTTTCTTTCAACTGAACAGACTAGTCACCTCAGCTCAACCAAAACAATCAATTGTTTGACCTGACCTTCTGCTCAGCTGAGCATTTTCAGGTTAATGTTATGTAGTTCCATTCCAGCTGCAAAAGTTGGTGCCTTCTGTCTTGCGTTATGTATGAATGTTGGCATATGGGAAATACGTTGAAGATGTGGAGAGCAATATTACTGCGTCTTGATTGAAAATAGCTCCTCAAAAACGTTCAATGCAATGACATATTTCACCTAATGAGACAAATGAGAAATGTTAAATTGTTCACTGTATCGTGGCTTTAACACTTCATTTCATTCCACAGCCTCAGTGGTTGGTTTACTACAAACACCTCACTAAGTGTTCACAGATGGTGTTAAGTTGGCAGACACAACTGTCCCCGCCAAACACTTTCTTATGCGCTGAGAGCTTCATACGAGAAACTTCCCTTGAACACCAGCACCAGCAGACAGGAGGAAATACTTCCACTATATTATGTGGAAGGTTAATTGGTAAGGAATACAATATGTCTTTGAGTCCCTCAGTGTCAGTCTCACGCTCTCGTTCTCTCTCTGCTTCACTCCACCCCTCTCTCCCTTCCTGTCTCTCTCTTAACAAGTTACTGAGAAAAAAAAAAATGTGTTTCCAATTAGGCACTGAGAGAGAAAGAACAACTCTCAAAGGCGAACACTACAAGAAATGTCTTCGGTAACATTTACATCACGTCATTTTTCACAAGATGAGTGAAAAAAATGCCAACCGGTTAAATTAAATGCACTTGTTGCGGTTCAAGTTTCACCTGTCTTCAGTTTCAAGACATTAAGATCCCAGTTGAGTTTGAATGCAAATTGCTCAAGGAAAACCTTTTGCAGTGAAAAACTGTATCAGCAGCTAAAAAACATAAAAAAAGAACAACTCTTCATGCCACTCTTCGTTTAAATTGACTACTCTTTGGAGTGGCTGTGTGTAACTGTGTGTGTGTGTGTGTGTGAGAGAGAGAGAGAGAGAGAGAGAGAGAGTGACGTCATATGCAGACAAATGTCTTCTCCTGCAGAGTGTGTGTGGCAGTCACTCAGTTATAGAGGGAGGGAGAGGGAGAGAGAGAGAGGACAGTCGCGCCAGCACAGAGCGGCACGGAGACGCAGCAGAGAGCATCAAGGCGACTTTATCTGGGAAAAATAAATAAATATATAAATTGAAGAAACAACTTCAGAAACAGGGGCAGGGACAGAGAAACTCGGAGGAGATACTGCTTTTTCTACGGACATAAAATGAAAGGGTTACCTGGCTGTATATTGGATTTCGATTCTTGTATTACACCGGGGCGACTTTGACACAAGAGTTGCGCAAGCGAGTCTCTAGGAGTTGTCTCTTGGAGGAATTTCAGGCACTCGAATTAAACTTGAGTTGGACATCCAGGAACCAGTCAGGGACTAAGCTAAACTACTTGTGCTCTCACTGGAAAAGAACACATTGTAAGTATTTCATTTCACTGCCTGCTTCTTGAATGAATCCTTATGAATAGAGTTTTATTTTAAGACCTTTTTATTTGAAGTTTCCTTAAGCGCCTCTTCTTATGCATGCACGATGTGGTCATCTTTACATAATCAAAGTATACCTGCCACGTAGACGGGGCAAGAAAGCGTTCGGTTCAGATAAAGGCTTTGATGGCATTAGCAGATGCCTGAATCCGCTGTGCGCACCGTTATTTCCAAAGAGACGCTCATATGTGCGCCTGTATGGGTTGAGAACAGGGACGCGGCTGGACTGAACGACTTGTTGCGCCAGAGTTGGGGCTCTTTATCACACTCTGGAACTGGAACAATATTTGTGCAAGGGAGTAAGCAGGGGGGGGGAGAAAAACGGGCGTTGGGTCTGGGAGTAAAAGTTTGACATCTGTGTTGATTTTCCACGCTGATCTGCAGTCAGAAAATGTCTTTGGAATTTTCTTTTAGTGTTCTTCATTGAACTTCTTTCTCTCTCTTCTAAATGTAATCCCTTTTCTCAGCGTTGTAAGATAAAAAGGAAATACTGGTGTTGTCAGTGTTCACACATGTAGGTGTAACTGCTAAAACATGATGAACAGGCTATCAGCACATTGATAGTCAGCAAATATGTTTTTGGCAGTTTCCCAAAGTATGCGCCCTGATGCTGTCTGCTACCGGCGGGAGTCAGTACACCGTGCTGTGCCTGGGGCTCAGGCCTTGAAATACAGCAACAATTTCATGAATTAACTTTACTTTTCACTGGACTCTCTGTTAAAGATGTGACACTGGCTAAACTGATTATGTGGTCTGGCCCTTCTACTGAAACATTATCAGAAATTCCACATGTTAACCTACTTCACCTCCAACAAGGATGGAGATAAAAAGCTCAGATTTAAACTGAGTGTCTGTTTAGTAATTTCTTTCTGTGAAGAAAAGAGATATATTATAATCAAATTGTTAATAAGATGGCGGTGTACGTGAAATTGAAGCTGCACATCCTGGATAAGAATCAATCTTGTGCATTCAGGGAATGGATTCAGAGGCCAGACAAGGTCTCCTGGCTCTTGTGTAGTGCACAATGACTTATCCTGAAGAACATCTTTTAACACTTAGTTTTGACCCTGCCCAACAAGTGATGGTGGAAAGCTGTGCAGCACTTTTTCTCAATAAAGCTGCCATGAAACTCAGTATATTTGTGTCCCCAGAGGAGAATTTCTAATCTCCTTGGAGACCTTGCCATGTCCTCTATCCAAATTGATTTGAACTTGACAAACATTTTAGTGTGTTTAAACAGCACTAATGGCCTCATTGCTATGTCTGTCACCTTCACTGGCTGAATTTGATGCAGACGCTTCAGCTACATACAACCACATTTTAACATAATGCTAATACTTCAACATATCCAAACATAAAGTTGTTGAATTTGCAGATTTGAACATCTGACTATTTTTGGGTCATATGCTCCATTTTTGAATGATGGAAGCAAAGACAAAAGGGAAGTAGAGAAGACCAAAGCCAGAAGGATTTAGAAGGACTGAATGAAGGACATTAGACATCTTGGTCCATGTTTCAAGGTGGGTCAGGTTGGTTGCTGACATCACCCAGACAGCTAATATGTAAGAAGGCCCCCATCACCCTGGTAACGTGACTCGGTCGGTGATGCACTGAGAACAGTGTGCCCTGGTCAACAGTCCCGCCAGGAGCATGGGACCCATTCTCCCCAGACTGAAAGCACTGAGTACATGGAAGGGGCAAGGTCCAGGTGAGGATGCTGTAAAGCTCAGAGTCACAGGTGGAAGGTTCTACACTGTGTGTGTTCAGATTACATACTGCAGCTTTAAATGGACCCTAGCATTTGTGATGGGGCACGCAGTGAGAAACAAAAGTCCTATCCATCCCCCTTCACCCCCAGTGTGCAGAGTCAGTGGCAGAGACTGCAGTGCATAATGAATTGGTCACTCCAAGCTCATTCATTTATCACAAGTTTTAGGACAACTTGTTGTCGTAAGAAAACAAATGACTGGATGACCATGAAATTTTCCCAGGATAGTCTTTAGCTCCATATTTTTGGTAAGCTGTGACTTTTCCTTTTCACTTGCATTTCAACATGCAACCAAGATATGTGACAATAGAACAAAGTGTCCATTTTTTTTTTTTTATTTGAAAACTGTAAAGGTCTGCTGTAAAATAGCCATATGTCATCTTTGCTGTTTGATGTTTTAAAGACTTATCTAGAGCTCAAGTAGTATGTGTGTGTCTGTTAATGTGTTTGTGCATCCACAAAGTGAGAACTTACCTACCACCCACTGCCATAAACATTAGGGGGTCTTTGATGCTGTAGTGGAGTGTGAGAATCATTTACACTTCTGTAGCCAGATTAGGCCTGCAGGACTCAAGCTGTTTTAATGATTGAATCCAAATTCTCAAAATAAATTTTAACAATGACATGCATTAGTTGATTTAATACTTTGCAATAAGCCTTTTTTTCTGGATAAAATATTCAGAGCCCATTTTCATGTTACTGTATGACCCTCTGAAGAATCTCATGTATATTGAGTTTAAACTAGCCTGGGAAACATGCAACGGTTACAGATGGAGGTGGGATATGACAACTCGAGGGCCTTCAGCATTCTCAGCCTATGGCTGAGTATTAAGACACTTGGACACTTTGGACATGAAGAAGTACTATTACTTGAAATTAATCAGAAATAGGACTGCAGCTCATTTGTTGTCCAGATCTTTGGTTTATTTAACCAAGGTCTGCTTTGATGCTTGTGATATTTATTCATTTAGTACTTCTGACTTCTGAATGTTTTCAAGATTGAATGGAAACCTTAAGTCAGTGAGCACAATTTGGAGTCATTGAACTGTTACTAGGTGTCAGATGGCAGATCAGCAAGAGAAAATGGGTTAAAGTGATAAAGGTTGAGCTCCTGTTGGTTTTAATTAACTATTATTACATGCATAGTATTCATTATGTTTCCAAAACATTACACAGCAGATTTTTAATCAGTTCCAAACTTGTATGTCTTTTAAAACTTTTTAGTGAGTAACCCTGGATATGACACACCAGCGCTCCAGATATGAGCTCAGGATAGTTCTCAGGAGTTTAGTGGTTTCCTTAGTAACCAGGGCAGACGCAGAAGTGCAGTCTGTTAGTCTTTAAAGTTCTGATCGTTAGATTTGACAGGATTACAAAAACAGATACAACTGAAAGTTTTTCCTAAAACTTATGAGATGCTGAAAAGCAAAACACATTTTGAAGGATGAGCTGATGTTTCTGACTTCTGACCTTCTTCTTCAAACTAAACAAAACTCCCACTGCAAAGACTTTTCACCTCCCTGAAGATGACTGTTTTATGTTTCCCTACATGAGCTCTGACATCCGTCAAAAGAGAGGGTCCTTGAACCATCTGTGTTGTGATTACTGAAAGCACAATTTCTCCTCCCCCTCGTCTAAGGACCTGCATTCCACCCATTCCTCCTCCCAATGTCCAGATTGTTTCCACATTGATGCAGGTAACAGAGTCACATCATGTTGTGAGCTGTTGTGGCAGAAATAAAATTCTTCCAAAGCTATGTAAAATAATTCAAGAGAACAGCTCGTAATCATTGGCTTGCAACATATTAAACTTGCATCATAACCTAAAGAATGATGTACGCTTCTTCAGCTTGAGCTGCAAGCTCGGGCAAATTTGTGGTCAGTCCTTCTTTAACTGCTGATCAAGATTATGACGCAGATCACATTAGTTAAACTGAAACCATGTCGTGCTACAGTGCAACACGAGTCCTGATCACACTTTTGGTTTGAGGTGACATGGGACTAGTCGGGTAACACACTATGGTAATCACTCGTGTGTCAGCAGGCATCACTGAGAAAACAATAATAACAGACTAAAAACCTCCCTCAGATTTCAACTGTCCCACTTATGTTTGATGCTTAATTTTTGTTTATATCATAGTAAAACGTTATCTTCTGTGATATTAAATACTTAATCAAAATGACCTGGGAGGTCAGCAGCGAAAAGTGCAAACTGTCCTCATTTTTGTTTTTGTAATTTGATTTGGATGGTCACATGTGCAGTTTTTAGATGGGACAGGAGAGGAAAATGTGAAATGAAGAAAAGAATTGACTCATTTAGAACTGGATATGCTTGGCACTTTTCCAGGTGAATAAAATACAAGAAAACACAAGAATTACACCATGCCCGCATGTGGGCATGGTATAATTAGGGATACTGTACTGTAGAATATTCAGACTGTCAGACCAGCTAGTGGGTTCGCTGATTTTATTTGATAGCCTTGTCAGACATGTTCTTGACTCATCTGTTCTGGCTTTTATGTATAACGTTTACAATCATTATGGTCTACTTATGCACAAGGAAATCTAAATGTTTGTGGCAAAAGGCCTCTTCACACTTCTCTCGCGGTCTAGCTCAGCTTATGTAAAAATAAACTGGTTTTAACAGGAAGCTGTTCTTATCTGTTTGAGGACACTATGACACCATATATTTGACGCACAAAGAATTCAGTTTGGGAGACTAAGTGTTCTTGACATGATTATTTGGCAATGTGATATTTCATGGGAGCCATCACAGGAGTTTATTTATCATCACCCATTCCTCCTCCCAATGTCCAGATTGTTTCCACATTGATGCAGGTAACAGAGTCACATCATGTTGTGAGCTGTTGTGGCAGAAATAAAATTCTTCCAAATCTATGTAAAATGGGAAATAATTTGAGAGAACAGCTCGTAATCATTGGCTTGCAACATATTAAACCTGCATCATAACCTAAAGAATGATGTACGTTTTCTCTTCAGCTTGAGCTGCAAGCCCATGTGCAAATTTGTGGTCAGTCCTTCTTTAACTGCTGATCAAGATTATGACGCAGATCACACCTTTTAAACTGAAACCATGTCGTGCTACAGTGCAACACGAGTCCACAGGCTACATATGGCACTGAGTATTTACATCAAAAATAATTCACCTGCTCATGGCACTTTATTTCATAAGGCTTTACAGTCTGTGAAGTGTTTTTGTGTAAAATAGATGAACAGTTAGTATCTGGTTAGTAAATAGTACAGCCTGCAATGTATTAAATATAACCAGATGACTCGGGGAAATGGAGCCTGACACTAAGAGAAAAAAAAAGATGATGAGAAAGACACAACACAGCCACACAGAGAGAGAAAAGCAGGCAGGTACATACACACTTGCTGATCTGGAGCTGTACATTAGTCTGTTTTTAAGGTTTCAGCACCATTTACTCTGCAGACGCGGGCACAGACTAATTCCTGTAAAGTTAGACAAAAGAATACACAATAGAATAGACAGAATGACCAACAGTCCTAATCAGCTGTCAGTCATACCACCAGACAGGCATCAGTGAGCCCACACGTGATCCCAGAGGCTCGTGCTGCAAGGCACTTGACCGCACCAGGTTGTGTAAAACAATATGTAGTGGCCCTCCCTCTTCATTGTACATGTCTTAATTCTGCTTTGTGCGTGTTGTGGGGCTGTGGGCTCACATCATGCAGAGGATGTCGCGGGTCAGTCATGGGAAAAACAAAAAGAGGAACCAAAATCTGCAAGAATGAGGCAATTATTTTTCAATCGAACACATACAGTAGGTTGGTACAGTATAACAACACTCAGACGATGTTACAAATCTAAAACTCACATCAATTTTGCAACATAGTCATGCTGACAGTGATAATGTTTATCCATAGAACCTCATAGGTCCTCATGCCAAACCAAGCTATGGTGGCAAACTTTTTTTTGCTTTCAGAAGTTACTGCCCATGCAATGTGTTTGACACCAAGTTGGCAGCATTCATATTGCTGTTCTTAAACAAAAACAGGTCTAATCAATCAGATATGGATGTACTGTGCAGTTGTTGGTCTGTGGATTAGAAATGCGTGGATTGGCCCTGACGTAATCTGAATTCACATTTGCACATAAATCACCCAATCGCTACCTACCAGAACAAATTAATTTTGCTGACTTAGAGACATGCCCACACCTGGACATTTCACTCCATCACTACTGTTCCCTGTGGGCTATATTGCCTTTTATGTTATGTTGAATAACGCAAGCTTTTGTTCTATTGATATATGAGTGTTAACAATTTACTTAAATCATGAGAGAAGCTGCTTTCAGAAATTTTAAACTTTTCCATGCTCACTGCTGCAGGACATTTAAGCAGCAAGACTAAAAACTAAAGGAAATGATAAATTATTAAATATAAATTAGAATTAAATAATTATAATTGCAATTGTAATGGATGAAGGACAGAGAAAACTGTCTGCTGTCTGCTTTACATTTTGGATGATTAGAAGAACACAGAATATTGATTAATGTTAGTTACTCTTGAGTGTTTTAATTGTCAATACATTTTTCAACTGAATCTACTGTGTAATTACAAGAACTGAAGGGATCTGAATTGTCCTTTAGTAAAGAACTTGGTACTGTTTGTGCAAAATAAATAAAACTTGATTGATAGCGTTTGGCCTTCAGTATGCCCTTCAGTAAGTTAAATGTGCAGTTGGACAGAGTTCAGGTGACATGCTTGGCCAGAAAAGAACATTCCACTCCTCGGCCATAAAACTCCTGTGTGTGTTTAAAAATACTGTCCTTCTGCATTGTTCTAAAATTGCAAATTTAGGGACTAAAAAAGGGTCACAAGTCATCCAATATAATTTGCCTCAAAGCCAAAAGTCAGCGCTTTATTCTTGCAAACATTGATTTACTTTAATAGCAATGTGCTGAAATAGAGCCAAATACAAATCCCCAAACTGTGCTGTATTGCACAATTTTTCTGCAGCGTCATGAATTTCTTTGTCTTTTGTCTAATGAACATTGTACACAAATTTACTTTAACTGCAGTACATTTATGCAAATGTGTGTTTTCATTCCGCGCACAGCATTAGTGATTTTGACAGCGTGGAGCATTCAGTGATGAATTTGAAGAACGCTTTTGAGTCAAACCCTGAAATCTCTGCAGACTACACTGATGCAATCCCATATTGCATCTGCTACGGTGATGTAATCAGTGGAATCTGTCTCCAGTCGTGTGATTTCATTAGGGGATGACTGACACACCCAACAATAAACTGCAAAGAAACCTGACACTTATTACAGGCTGTTTTTCTGTACCCAGTCATTGTCAAATATTTGAAGATGTTTGGTGATCATAATTTATATGTACACATGTTAATGTACATATAATATCAGTGATTATATTTATGTCATAGCCCCTAAAAATTGGTCCATTTGCTACTCGGTTCTGGAAAATCCTCAAGAGCGCTTTTGGTGTGCATATTAAATAATTCTAATATAAGTTGCACATAAACCTGTGAGGTGTTTATTAAAACATTGTCAAAAAAAAAAAACTGCACAAATGCCAATAAGTTCATATGTGAAGTGGTTTACAATCTTTTTAGCTTATGCTGCTTCAATTTGGATTCTGCATTTCTGGGGGCTTTTCCAGCTTTAATTTCAAGATCATATTTTTTTTCCTGCCATTTAGCCTGAAAACCTGCTTTACCAAAGCATGTGGAACAGATCACAGCAGAAAGTCCTCAAAGCAAAGTAGATTATTAGATGGACCTTTGCAAAATGAAAGGGTGCGTAATATGCTGCTCCACAGATAATAACCCATGAGTTGGATTTTCAGTTGTCACTAGGCTTTTCCAAGCCATGATCCATGGAAGAATTTATAGCTATATCAAGATGGCTTGTATATGTTATTTATGATTCTGACTGCTACATATGAAACATTGCTGTCAGTGGTTTTGGACAAACCAGAAGCCACCATGACTCCCACCCAGCTTGTCTTTACAGAGCTGTGTGTAATTTAGCAAGTTCACTCCTCCCGGGGGAATAAACCATTATTTTGTCAGATTCGGGCCAACTGTAAATTCTCCAGTAGCGCTTCTGTTGGTGGTGTGATGAAATGCAGATAATTGAATCCCCAATAGTACAACTGATAGTTGCTGTCAAGTTTGTTTTTTTCTTCAATAATATTATGAACAGATTCTCCTAATTCTGTTCTATTCAAACCAGGTGAAAGAAGGTCTAGTCTGTTAGACAAGGTGCATTGTATTCTGTCCAGCTCAAGTGTTGTCTGTTTAACTTATAGTTTTCTATTCAAGTAGTGGAGTTTAATTGGCTTGTCTACAATAACATTTTAGAGTCTGTTAATTTTGTTCTGTTCCATTCTCTTCTCTTCTATTCTATTAATATCCATTGAATGTAATGACTGAACATGTGTCAGTTTGGGGCTTCGTGTGCAGAGATGAAAGTTCTTAAGTGGTTGGAGGGGTATCATCCACTGACGAGGCATGAATCAGCCCATCAAGGCTGCAGTCACATATGACTCAACACCAGCTCTGAATCCTGCCCTTGTACTAAGCTCTGCTGGTCCGCTGCAACAGTTTGAGAGTATGTGCAAGTGTGTGTGTTTGTGTATGTGTGTGTGTGTGTGTGTGTGGTTTGTGTGCACTCGCCCATGATGTTAAAGAGACAGTTGGAGAATGAAAGCCTATGTGTCTGAGTGTTTGTGTGTATTCGGTGCCGTAGAAGTCCTGTTTCTCTGCTTTCTGGGTTGGGAGTACGGAAACAATGGGCACATTGTGTGAGGAGCTGGCAAAGGGGGGTGGAGGGTGGGGCATTGAGGAGGTGCTGAGGTGCAGCGGAGGAGACAGGAGAGGACAGCTGTGACAGAAGATGAGTTGAGGTTAGGGGTGAGAAGAAAGAGGTTAAGGGGAAAGAAGCAGAGAGGAAAGGTGAGAATATAAGGATGGGGCAATGTGGAAAAGAGTAAAAGGAAGAGGAAAGGAAAGGGACAAGGAGGAGAAAAGGTACAGAGGTAAGGAAGAATGAAGTAATATGGAAAGGTAAGAATGAGAGAAAAGAAAGGGAGAGCAGAGAATCGTTTGAGGGCATGAGGTGGAGCATATCAGATGAAAAGGAGAGCTCCACAATTTGGGTGATCTATTTTATATACTAAAAATAGTTTTCCATCTTAAATAATCACAGTTCTGGCCCAGATGTGTGCAGTGGTATGACTATTTAGCATGATTTATGCATGAATGCAATCACTCTTCGAAACTTCGTGACTTTGTATGAAAATTAAAAATTCTTACAAAACTGGAAACCATAGAGCCAGCAATTCACTATGAGATGTCATGCTGATGAACTGCAGGGCTCATTTTCTCAGACAATAAAACACCATCTGATCTTTTACCATTCAAATGATCATATTTTTTCTCCATAAAATTAGAAAGTCGTCTTAGTTCCCTCTTACATCTTAATGTCAAACTTGAAACAAATCTTGTAAGGAATCTTGTAAGTTATCCCAGAAAAATGCGAGAAACATCTGGAAGAGCAGCAGAGGACAGATGCCTTTCCCAAGACAAATAGATATGCAATCAAGTATTAAAATTACATAGCAAAATAGAAAGACTGTGAACATATATGAAGAGTGGATCCGAGAGGACAGTGAGCAACTTCAGGTGTCACCAAACAGTCCTGGCCAATGCGACCTCCTCTCCACCATGAAAACCTGGAAAGAGGACTACACAAACAGGAAACAAACACAAGGAGAGAGAGTTGAGGTCGAATTTCCAGGAGGACAAAGATCCAAAACATCTGGAATGAGGCATCGACAGTCAGGGAAGAGAAGTGAGGTCCCGGGATGAACTAACAGAGAGAAGCTTGAGTGAAAAAAGAGGAGAAATTATTCTTATAGTTTGATTTGAGTGAGTTAAAGTAATTCATATCCACACTTAAATGCACATGTGAGTTGTAGATCAAACTATCACTTCAAAAAGGGGAACAAGAGCACTCTCCTTTGAAAATGATGAAGGATGGCTAAGTTCATCTTTAAATGATCTATCTTTTTCATCAAGTTCTTGTCTGGACTCCCACATCAGAGACTGGCCAGACACATTAATAAAAAATCTTTCTCTCTGCATAGGACTGTTCATAATATGTTTGCAATAATAAGAGCAATAGACGTGCTTGGGATGTTTGAGTGGAAGGGCACAATCCACTGTTGAGACTGAGTCTTAATGCAAGTCGAGTGATTACTGAATGCCAGATCAACATTGGATATTGGGGCTGTGTGTGTTGCCTCCAATTTAAACCACAAATGTGGTCATTTGTTAATACCCTCAAGAAAAACACCATTTTCTGATCTGATGCTCTTATCAGCAGGATGACAAAGCATTTACCAGTCTGATGATGTGACAGCACTATGGCTAAGGTTTAGGCACAGATACAGCTTGGCTAGGGTTAGGAAAAGCTCATGGTTTAGATATGATGTTTCTCATCATGATTACAGTAGAAACCTTGTGGTTACGGTCAGGGAACTACTGTGGTCATGGTCAAAAGAAAGAAATATTTTTCATCCAGCCATCCACCTCTACCCTCTACACTAATGTCATATTAATCCCTCCTTTGCTGCTGCTCACTACAGCTGCTAGAAGATATTATGACTTGAATGTAAAGATATGTTGTTTTGGGGTAATTGCTTGCGTTTCTTTAGAGAACAGGATCAGATATCATATGTTCTCGTCTATCTGTTTGTACACCTGTCTATCCACCACTTTTATCATGAACACATTATCATTGTCATGACCACATCTTTTATTTGTTCATTTCAGCAAGTGTTGTTGGATGTCATGAACTTCAGCATGTCAGAACTAACAGCTTCAAAAGAGACTTTTGGCCTTGTCAGCAGCTTTCAGTTCTGGAGCTGTAGAACCATCTTCCCCTGCTAGGAAGTTGTTTCATTCAGCTGAAGTTAAAATATGAAAACAAAAAAGGCACTGAGAGTTTATTTAAAAGGTTCACATCTTTGCTCATTTGCAACTGCAAACAACAAAATTACGTGTGTGTTAATTAAGTGTGTCATGAATGTAGCCCTGCTGCTGATACTTGAGTTATGACCTCACTTGTGTGGATTCCAGGGTGGTCCTTTCCTAGCGTGTGTCACGCACACACACACACACACACACAACACTTTCTTCTCTTTGTCCACATAGCCAGACTTTATCACACATTACTAACGAGCATGGAGAGAGTGTGTCGACACACATTCAAGCACAGCAAGCATTTTGTTCCCTGTCTTTAACACCCAGGGTTCAACACACACTCACACTTACACACACACTAAAATGCTTTAACAACTTAGTCATTCAAACGTTCTCTTTTATGGTGCACACAAACACACCGAGGTGCAGGAGCGCAGAAAACCAAAATCCCCTCTTTTTGCTGTGTCCTCCTTCTTGCTCAATCTTTCCCTCTTAGACCTACCCACCAAACACACACACACACACACACACACACACACAATGACAGGATCTTGCTCTGCAGGATCCAAGGGTCTGATGAAAGTGTTGGGGATGTGTTCTGAGAGGCCACTGACACTTCCTCCACTTTCTAGTACTGACGACTCGCCTCAGGCATCTAATGCCCCGGTTACTGCTCCCCCTAGACGCTTAATGGCAATAAGCTGCGCATGACAAATAGAATAGATGGGCTTTCATCTGTGGCGGTAGTTACCGCAGAGGCTGCCTCGCTGTGGATCTATGCTCTATTAGAATTGCTGCTGCCATTCAGCTGCTCCTCTCACTGCTTTCATAATGGCTTTGTTAGTGCTTTGAAGTGACAATTAAAACCCCGAAAATTATGTAAGTTTCATAATGCCCTTTCTGGGATAATTAGAAAGTCACCACAGAACAAACCCATCACAAACAGGAAACGATTATTTTCTGTGCATCATCACACATTAAGCAGTTTGTTCCCGGAACACTGACATTTGCTACTTTCAGATGTTGCAATGAGACACTTTATGCCTAAGAAAGCAAAACGTCTGCATAGAGATTCTTTCCCCTTTTTAGCATTATATTATCAATAGTTGATCTTGAAGGTGTCATTTTTTTCAAATCGGTCTTGAAACACTGCACACAGTCACATATGATTTGGCTCACTTTTGCCTGCAGGATGAATGCATTACTCTCCTGCGCTGAATTTTCTTGCTGTTGTGCTCCTTAAAATGTCCATGTCGAAGTTGTCCATGTCAAAATGTTCATATGAACCACACACTACGGTTTTAAGACAGAAAAACCGTGCACTTGTCCTTGAAATAAGGCTCAGTATTTTTATCTGGTCTCATTTAAAATAATTATTCTAAAAGATGATGGACATAGAATTCTGAAACATCATTAATCAAATATAAACCTACAGTAAATCATGTAATGAAAAAAATGTGATCCTATTATAATGATTGGTGGCCAGTGTTTATTTTTTGCCATGTCTCCTCAGAAGTGATCGAGCAGAAATTAAGCAGATACATCCGGCCTGTCTGAGGCAGTACTGTATTAGCAATAATTCAATACAGTTAACACAATGTACTGTTGTTATTTCAGTGAATGAAATAACATTTTACAACCACTCCAAGCAAATATGGCTGCAGATGGAGCCCCTTATCGGCCCGCCTCAGGAAATTGAAGATACAAACAGATTCCAGAAAACAGTTTATTTAATTGATTAGGACTTAATTTATACTGTTACTGGTGCACTGCCATGCCTAACACACACCCGCTTTGGCTCAGTCGTTGTACACTGCCAACATTCTGAGCCCGTCTACTGTATGGTTGATGGGCAGTATTGCTTTTGGCTTGCTATATGATTTGAAAATGGACTGAATGTGGAATTTATAGTATGGGGTTCTGTGGAACAAAAGCACAGTCAGGAACTAAATTATGGGTTTTTGCTACTGGCTAAACCAACCATCTATATTATGTAACATGTTGTGTATGTCGTGGCTGTCAAAACAGTATGTTGTTACCAATGAGCTTTAGTGCTCCTTTGCAGTTAAGGTGCACGAGTCAAAAAATATTTTTAGCAGATTTCAGCTTCCATAACTTGACACTGTCTCATTTCCCAGGAGTATCCTTTATTTTTCATGTGAATTTTTGAGAGGTGAAGGTTGTGATAGTTTTTCCAGCATTGCACATTAATCCAAGAAGAGGGGAAAAAAATCTCCATGTTTACAGTTTTGGCAGTTTTGCTGTGTCACTGCAGAGAGAACAGAGGGCTTAGAGGATTTGAACCATCTTATTGGACGGTAAATCAAGAAAGAGGGATTTCCACACAAACACTGGCCTTTGATGCAAAACCCATATACTCATTTTCTTGTCCCCTCATGTTTCTGTAGTTGCAACACCCCCCCCAACATACACAAGCACACACACACTTTACTGTAGCCCTGAGGTCCAGTTTCCGGTCTGGGGTATAAGAGAGACACTAAATAGCATCTGTGTGGGACTGGAGCTTATTACACACACACACATACAAGCACACACGTTCCTGTGAGCGCTGCTTGTGTGTGTGTGTGTGTGTCATGTTGCTGCATCATTACGTTTTTCAGTTTCCTCTGATGTGCTTTTTCCCCCTTGTAAAACTCCACCAGATGATGGAAAAAAAGTGTTTCAGTTTCGTATCACACTGGGGTTCATTCACACAGCACACTTAGATACATGCATGCAAGGACATAAATACCATAGATACATACATAACAGACAAGCATACAGGCACATGGACACACACACACACCTTGTGTTGTGTTGTTGTAAACTGTGACTTGTAGACAATGCAGGTTTTGTTTCCAGCAATCATTTTTCGACCTGTTGAGCTCATAAACCTGCTGTTTCATTTTAATGAAGGCTGTTTTCTGTATGTGAAATACTCAAGGCAACACACACACACAAACACAACACATGCACAAGTGATTACTAATCATGTTGAGTCTAAATCTAAAGGGGATTTCTCTCCCCCCCTCCATGTTTTAAGAACGGGCTTAAGTCCACATTTCCTAAAGTAATGCTTTGTGTTGAATGTTATGAAAGAGGAATACATACATGTTCCCAGAAAGTACAGATTAACTTATTCTCAAACACCAACAAAAAATAGGTTATGTGCCAGGACAAATTAACAGAAACTTCTGTCTGTTTTCTGGAGACCGATTTTGTTTTGGTGTGCTAAATCCATATAAATATATAGTTCAAATTTGAAGTGAAATTTGAAATTGAAGTGTTAGCTAAAATACACTTATACATTAATACACATATTTACCAATTTGTGGTTGTCATTGTTGATTCATGTTGTTAAAACAGACAAATAATACAAATTATGGAACTTTCAGGGTTGTCCTTGTAGTCCAGATGCACAAATGTTGTTACTTTATTAAAAACAATCTTAGAATAATATAATATATAGGGCCAGACCATCCAGGTTCTAACTAACAATACTTATAAAATTCCGAAGAAAAGGTAATCTAGCCAATTTATTTCGGTTCATTTACGGTTCATTTAGACAATAATGCTATCAGATTAGAATTCCTGCATGTGAAAATCTTTGACTGAGCCAGCTGGTCATTCATTCCAGAGAATTTCCATACCTCAGTTTAATCTAACTTTTTCATCTTCAAACAGCACTAGTTTGGCCAATACAGAATAGTTCAACTGCCAAGTAGAGGAAAACAACCAGATGCAATCTGCAATTTTTCCATGGTAGTATTATTATGATTTTACCTGAAAGATTTGTTATGAAATCATAAGCAGTGTTATAGATCAATGCATGTGTATAAAGGATGCTTTTAAATAAACTCTCCAGCATTACAGGGACAACACTGCTCTGCTGACAGCATCACTTTGTTCTATCAAATACTTACCTAAAGTACCAAAGTACCTAATTTTTTAAAAACATTTATTATATTTTATTCTTTCAGAAAGCACCACTACCGCCATGGAGGAGGAACAGTGCTACTACAATGAGACCATCGCTTTCTTCTACAACCGCAGTGGCAAGCACCTTGCTACTGACTGGAACACTGTCAGCAGGCTGGTGATGGGCCTCGGCATCACCGTGTGTATTTTCATCATGCTTGCCAACCTTCTGGTGATGATCGCCATCTATGTCAACAGGAGATTTCACTTTCCCATCTACTACCTGATGGCCAATCTGGCAGCTGCTGACTTCTTTGCTGGACTGGCCTACTTCTACTTGATGTTCAACACGGGACCAAACACGAGGCGTCTTACTGTTTCCACCTGGCTGCTGCGCCAAGGTTTGATTGATACCAGCTTGACGGCGTCTGTGGCTAACTTGCTGGCCATTGCCATCGAGCGCCACATAACTGTGTTCCGTATGCAGCTACACACACGCATGAGCAACCGACGTGTAGTGGTGGTGATTGTCATAATCTGGACTATGTCCATAGTCATGGGGGCCATCCCCAGCGTGGGCTGGAACTGTATCTGTAGCATTAAGTCCTGCTCCAACATGGCGCCGCTTTACAGCAACTCCTACTTGGTCTTCTGGGCAGTGTTTAACCTTGTGACTTTTGTTGTAATGGTGACACTATATGCCCACATCTTTGTATATGTACGCCAGAGGACCATGAGGATGTCGCGGCACAGCTCTGGACCCCGACGCAACCGAGATACCATGATGTCTCTGCTGAAAACAGTGGTGATTGTGTTGGGTAAGGAAGAGATATAATGTTCCTTCTCTGTCCCTTTCCTGCTGGCATAGATATGCTCCCTTGATATCTTCCATCTTTGTCTTTGTCCCGTTATCTGTCTACTGAATTTTTATTGTATTTCTCTCTCTAGCAAGCTCCATCTTCTGCCTATACAAAACATCTCTTTAACAGTGAGTGTGACATTTGAAGTCATCATCAGCAGAACAATTAATCTGTTGTTGGGTCTGTCTGTGAGGTCGTGCTTGAGTCCAACCACACTGTCCGCCGAGCATGACTGTAGGCCTCAAATTCATCATCTCAAAACATCACTGTAGTGCGCTGTGCCAGTCACATTGCCTTTCATTTTGTGCATTATGTCTTGAAGATACATGTAGAAGAGGAAACGCTTTGTGTCTGACAGTTTTATGTCTAAGCATGCAGCTATGTTTCTCACTTTGAGAGCCTCCAGGCCTTTTCAGTGGTGTGTAATAAAATACAAGCACTGCTCTTTTTTTACACGGACTGGCTATAGCACAGTAGCAGACTAACTCAGTTGTGTGTAACCTAAGTTAGAGACTGAATTGTGGGAAAAGGACTTTTACTGCCTGGAAGCAGGATGTGTTGGTCCTAGACAAAACATACCAAAGGATTCCATGTGATTTGTCTCCTATGTGCTGTGTTATCTCATCCTGTTGTCTCTGCTGTCTTTATTCCGAACTTAATTCAAAGCAGTGGACAGCAGAATGTGCTTTGCGGTCTACACTATGTATAAAATTGGGGAACATAGAATTTCTGCGGCTTGGAGTTGCTTTGTTAGTTTCTACTTATTTAACTTGCCTCGTAGTTCAGCAGTATTGCAGAAAAGAAGTAAGCAGTTCTGAGTTTTGTCTGCAGACATTCCATGTGTCTTATGGCTATTAGGTGTAGACATATTCAGACACCTTTTTTTCCTTCCTGATTAGAATGTCTGAACTTGTATCTGTATATTGGACGTTTCTTTGTAGGCTACTAGTATAGAGTAAATGTAAATAATTATCTATTTGAAACTACTGTGAAGTTAAGTTTATGGCACTTTGGACTTGTTTGCATATACATATCATTCTGGGAAGAAGATGAAAGTTAAAGCTATGGCCAGAACAGGAAAGCACAACTTTTTCAATTGTATAACAGATTAGTTTGATGTCCTTGTACAGCTGCAGCTGTTCCCAATTCCTTTTAGACGCTGTTTCATATACAACCACAGAGAAAACTCTCATTCATTCAATAACACATGCTGCCGTCCCTAAAAAAACTGTTAATAAATAGAAACAAATGCTGAGAAGTGACGTCATCCTGAAACAGCAGATGATTCCTAGGAAATTAAACAAGCTATATCACGCCCTATCTCAAGAGTTTCTCAATATGAGGTTCTGCCATGGATGACGTGATGGTCTGTGGTTATAGTTTCCAAAAGCTTTACTTTATCTGGAAGTTGATTTGGACATTGAAAGTTTTTCTTTTATATAAACATAAACTGCTCTCCTAAATCCTGGCACTGAAATGAAATCACCTACACTGAGCGACTAAACTACGGCTTCTCTCTGGCTGCACTGCCAACAGGGTTTAGCTGACTACTGTGAATAAAGGAAAGTTCAACATTTAATTGATAACAAAAAACTGATGTACTTTTACTACAGCATACCAGTTTTGTTTGAATGGGTAACATTCAAGAAAACTGGGGAACATTGTGATTAATGTAAAAGCAAAAGAGTAAATGTATGAAGAACTGTGAACATTGTACTGAATGTTCTGTTTTGTAGTGTAATTGTAATTCTCAGGGAAAATCAAGGAAAGTAAATCATTTCAGCAAAAGAGTGATGTGTTTCGGCTAAGTCTGGAATCCACTGTTGTTTATGAATGAGGTTGTTTTTAAGCACAGAGGAGGATATAAAACACAAAGAGGTTGTTGCTTTTTCCTGTAGATATTCAATTGCAATGCCTTAATTGCAATTGCAATATTCAATTTTATCTCCTATTTCCACAGGCATTGTATCTCCTATTTCAAAGCATTGTATCTCCTATTTCATTTTTAAAAATCCCT
This sequence comes from Scatophagus argus, assembly GCF_020382885.2. Taxonomy (NCBI): domain Eukaryota; kingdom Metazoa; phylum Chordata; class Actinopteri; family Scatophagidae; genus Scatophagus; species Scatophagus argus. The sequence continues at coordinate 13,996,798 of NC_058512.1, read as the reverse complement.
TTTCATCTAATTTGTTTTGTCAGGACAAAACAAATAAGGTCAAAAATCATTCAGTCTCAAGCAGGGTCAAAGTGGCAGTTGGATTCTGGGTTTGGATTCTCCTTGACTTCTTATGGGAAGAAGAGAATGAGCTGACAAGAAAGTGAACTCCAGTTCACACTCCCTGCCCAGCTTCTCCCATCTGAGCAGTTGTTATTATCTGGTCAGCAGATGGCGAACAGATGATGATAATAACTGGTCCCCTGTTGCCTGCTGTCCTCTCCATTTGTCCTTCTCAGGATGCTGCAAAACCAACCATGGGTCATTTCTTCTAGAAAGGACAGGATGAGAATGCATAAGTGTGTTCAGTACATATACACATGTAGACCCACAACTCACAAAAGCTCTTCGGCTTAATATAGAACAGTGGGACATGAGATTTCCTCCATTCACATAAACCCTGATGTACTCATTTAGTAACAAGGACATAGCAAGAACAAAATTTTGACAAACTAAGTAATATGTCCTGCTCAGTATCTTGTCTATCTTGATTACGACTCTTACGTATTTTATAATTTTTCATACTCTAAAATGTCCAAATTGGACTCAAAAATTCAATATCAGCCTTGCTAGATTTCCTATTTCCAGTTAAAAAGACAAAGCTCAGATGCTGTCTAAACTGTCCCATCCAAAGCAGGCAGTCGGAGCATATAGCCTGAGTAATATAGACTGAGTTGTCCTGAACCAGGCTACAACTAATTTGCGTGATACAACTTCTTGCAATTTAAGCCATGTTTCCACCGAGCAGTTTGGTTTGGTTCAGTTCATTTAGTCCGTAAAAGTCAACAAATTTGTCAAAGTAGTGGATGGTACCAGCAGACCTCCTCCAACTGTTTGAATGACACCAACAGAGATTCTCTACATCTCTCTTCAATGAGTTGACCATGACTCTTGTTCACTGTGTGTGTCTGTGTGTCAGGTGTTGGCTCACGCATTGGCCCTCTGTGAATGATTTGATTATCTTAAAGACCACATGGTGATGTATGCGGTTGCATCGTCAGACATTGTGGAGCGCCAAGACATACCATCGCTCAAACACATGCACGCAGATGCCATATCACTAACTGACACTTGTTTCAGAATCGCCATGTATAACTAATCAATGTTCAACTCAGGAACTGTCTGAAGTGTGTTTCTGCTGCTGCAAAGAACGTGACTGAGAGCAGAACCAATCGGAGCTAATTACAACCATCCAGTGTCAGCATGGAAAAATAACTGGTGTGCAGCTCACAGTGTCACCTGTTTTGTTTGAATGTGTGTGTGTGCGTGAAGCCCACAATGCAAGAAATTACGGGTTGCTGTGCAGCTTTTCTAATCACTGACAACGACAGCATCTGTGTTGATGAATCGTGTTTGAGCAAACAGTTTCTGGCCCACTTATTACTCTGTTCAAACATCCACAGTATCATGAAATTGGGAGTGTGCACCTACAGAGTTATTTGTTCTTCGGGCTTTTCAGCTTTTCAAATAAGCCTGGATTTGTAAGCATGCATTGCCAGCTAATGGCTCTCAAGTATAACTGAGTATTATCCAGATCAACTCTGCCTGTTAGGAAAGGAATTTATTTCTCTCTCTCTCTCTGTGTGTGTGTGTATTGGAAATATCCTGACCCATAATTAACATGAAACTGTAGCACAGAAATGTTGAAATGTCTTATAGCTCAGAATAATGCTCTGATTTTTGATTAGTGTTCTATTTTTTTCTTATTTGGCACTTATTTATTAGTTTTTTGCTGTATTTGTTTGATATTGATTGTGTGTAATTTAATTTAATTAGTTTAAAATCATTCATTATTGCAATATTGCTAATGCAATTAGTCATTGCATGTAGTGCTTTGCACAAAAATGTTACCCAACTCTCTACTCTCTTGCTCTGTACATATCTTAAATCCCTTTCACAATGGACAAGAAAACCCCAATAACACTCACTAATGTCCTACTTTTACAATTGGCATTCATTCTCAGGTCAAATGACTCAGCAGTAGTCTTGGGTAGTTATCGGCTCCAGTGCCGATCAGCAGTTACGTTATGTCATCATTACAGCCGGGTGGCACTCAGTCACATCATTCAGTTGGTTGATGAAGTTTGAAAGAGAGACTAAAGACACAATAACAAAGTCGAGTCAAAAAAGAAAAAAAATATTTATTTACCTAAAAGTTCAAGGACCAAAGTGCCACTTTGGTGCAATTGGATGCAATTTTAGAAAATTGGATTCAGAATTTGGTGGTGAGTGGCATGGCTGTGGATAACAATCTAGATTTGAACTAAACCATAACAGAACATTAAGGTACCAGTGCGCATTGTTTTTACTGTGGACTTTTGTCTTTCTACTCCAAAACAATAAGATACAGAAAAAAAGAAAAAAGAGACAAGTAAGGTCTTAAAAAACAGAAATTACAGCTGCTGAGCAACAACTCTCTGTATTGCAGTCTGTTTAAGCAAGCAGAGCAGAAAAGTTTCATTATTACCATGTCAAAGACCTCACTGTACTTCAAGTCAAAAGCACGTTGTTCTTACCATTAGATCACTGTGACACCATGACCAGACTCCATCACTGTGTACACCACAAGCCTCTTTATCTATTATTGTAAACACTCAGCTACTGAATGTGGAATTTTATCTAATCTCCTGTGCGTGAGAGAGAAAGTGTGTGTGCATTGAAGCACTGATGTGGTAATGAGGGAACGTGAAAAAGATATCCCTCACCAGGTCATTTCCGACATATAATGGTTTTTGTGCACTGACTTATCTCGATGAGATAATGATCATAGCAATAGATGATGGTTTGGAGGGGAAGATTGAGAGATACAGGAGAAGGGTGGATGCGAGAGACAGATATGGATCATTTCTAAAGGCCTGAAAAGAATTACACATTAGTGGAAACCTAAGCCGACATGAAGATGTGAGAAATGATAGTAAGGCATGAAAATCCGAGATACCTTAAAACACTCAAACACGGCATTTGCGCTTCTAATGTACACAACACAACCAAATACGAGAACTGTAAATGCAAACAAACCAAATAAAATAAAATAATAATAATAATACTAAAAAAGAAAGCAAAAGAGAAAGAAAAAGTGCTTCAAGAGGATACTGAAAAGTGCTGAACACGCCGTCGAACCAAAGATGGCTTTTGGAACATTCAGAATATTTTCAGATGTTGTGCCATTGTTACTCTACATAGTCCACTTCTACAGAACACTATTTGGCACTGTTGATATTTACATATAGCTAGTTTAGGTTCAGGTATAACATGCCAAAGACCAAGGAGCAAGTTTGAACTATACTGGCTTACTTATATTGGCAATAAGTAGACAGAAAATAGGAAACAATCGCATGCATCAGTTAGCACTCACAAATAAAACCATTTTACAGCAGTTCACTGTTGTGTTTTTTACTTTACTAAGTAAGCTAAACTTGCCTCTGGCATTCAGTTTTTTTAACTTACTTTGCAAAAGAAAAGTCACATGATGCATTTGGCTTGGAAAAAGAAAAAGCTAACTGATAAGCAGAGAAAATATTTTTCACTCATGTCATTGTTCTAAACTCAGCAGTGTAGATATAAGATGAACACAAAAGAAATGCAAAATAATAAAAAAAAACATAAAAAATTACATTCCTCAAAACCTTGCTTCTTTATTCTTTATTTCTGCTTCCTCACTTATTTGACTTAGCTCGACTCTCCTCTTGTCTCGTCTCAGATGACTTATTGTTGTCTCTCTGTTTTTCTCCCTTTGGCCCCATGAAACTAGTGTCTTCACTGGAGATTTTGACACCAATGCACAACCCCCCCAACCTCAATGAAAAAGGGCTCCTCCCTCCTCACAAACCCCAATGTACTCTACATGAGCTCTATCATTCAATTTCATTTCAGCAACTTACTCTCACAAATCAGAAGCTTATCTGAATCACCAGAAAGGAGAATCTTCATGCAAGTGTACCACAGCTTATGTAAACTGAGCATATTTCAAATGTCTGCGAGTTATTTTTCCAAAGCATCATCAAATGACTGATGCCAGCATAAAATATAGGCAATCAAAAAACACCTCATTTCTAGTTAAAGGTATGGTATACTGAATTTGTTGGTTTCTGTTTATAAACACAGCATTCAAAGATGCAGTAAGCGAGAAAGCCATTGTCACACACTTCTAATGGGTCATAAATGATGATCAAGGAGGATTATATTTGTAGTAAGAGTCTATACATTGTTTTGTTTTGTTTTTTTTTAAAGAAAATTTCTGTATATCGTTAAAGAACTGAACATGCAACAACAGTTTGATCCTTTTATCCTCACATTAATTTATTTCTGCATCACAATACTTGGGACTAAGTGCAATTGCAGAAGCTGCTGAAGACAATGTGTCAGTAACAATGAAAAGCTTGATCAACATCCTCTTCCTGGAAGAAACACGACACGTTAGCCATTAGAGCAAAGCCTTTCTGTACAAACACTAAGTTAGATTAGGAAAGAGATCCTTTCCTAATTTGAAGGAGGAGGTCGTGTACAGGGACAAAAAAAAAACAAAAAAAAAAACATCCTCCAATGATGGAGTATGAAGCAAAGAGCTTTAGCGCTGAAAGTGAAACTGTCTGTGTCTGGTTAATAATGATTATAATGTTGATTGTGAGGTTCTGCATGCTGGAATGGACAATTTTTTTGGAAGTGTTCTCAGCCCCGTCCAAATGGTTGATCGCTTGTGTGTTTGAGCGCTCCACCTTCTGTTTTTGTGCCATGTATAATTACGCGAGTGAGTGTTTGCATGTGTTTGTGTCTGCGCATGTGAGTGTTTATCGGTGTCTGTGTGTGTGAGTGTGTGCTTGCCGGGGTGTGGAGTTCATTGTCATTGTCTGGTCTCCATTATTTCCTTATTTTTATTCCCACAGGCCCTGTTGTCTCTCTCTCTCTCTCTTATGAAAGCCCATTTCCATCAGATACTAAATCAAAAATCTTACTTTTGATTTAAGAAACATGAGTTAAAATATCTAAATAATGATACAAGTAAAGAAAAAATTCACTGATTATGATTATGAGACTAAATAAGATACCAAATCACACTCTTGAAACATTATGTTAAAATATTAGTCAGCATTTTGACTTAGTATTTCAGAAAAGTATTTTTGACTTATCAGCAGTAATTTTTATGTTTGTCATTTCATTAGTTTTTTGTTTTTTGTTTTTTTTCTAGGGTAAATGAACTTCCATACACACTGTGTCCAAACTGTATGTTTTGAGAGTTCCTGGATTTATTTGCTTAACATCCTGTCTCCCAAAGGTCTCAAAGAAGATTTTGACATTGAGACACTTTTGTGAACCTCTCCCTTTGACATTCATTCTCATAAAGGTCTTAAATGACTTTGTTATTCTTTGGGTTAGTGGTTGTTCTGATTTGCTGAAATATTATCCAATGGATTGACCTTTCAACAAGGTGAAATCACAGCATAGCTGAAGAGGATCCTTCAAGTGTTGCATTGTATCTGTTGCCATGAGCAGGATATAATAACACCCAAACATGTCCCTTACTTCTGTGTACTTACTAACTCTATCAAGACCTGGAAAGAGTCAGTGTAGTTTTCCATGTATTTCCAGATTTTCCAGGCCTGCGTCAGAGTCATGTTTACTTACTCTCCTCCACTGACTTTCCATTTCTCCGGTCTCTTTTCCCTCCATGTGGCTTTGCAAGTTGTTACGAGGCAAAAGGATTTACTTTGGTCTGCCGAAAAAAACCCTTTTTGTTTCTGCTGTAAACAAAAAGTTCTGCTTTACCTTCTAGCTAATGTGATGCTGGTGTATGAGGCAGGGGTAATGCCGACACATTTTTGGGGGCAGTGTCAAGAAGAAATCTTAAGATGAAGAGTATAAGGCAAACAACTATATACCCCTAGCTTCAGGGAGGAAATGAAAGAATCTAAGGGTAAAACCTCCCCAGTCATAGCTTCACACAAGGACCGCTTTCTTCCTCATTCAGGGGGGAAATTAGGACACACATCATATAAATATAATTTTAGCCCCCATTTAAAAGAGAAAAGAATCAGTTCTAAAGAGGCAGTATGTTGTGTGAAAAAGAAGAACAAAAATTCAAGGAGTGTATAGAGTATTTGTGACCTTTAATGTCACGTATTATATTTTTCTGCCTTACAAGAATATAGAGTCGATTTCATGACTGTGTTATGCTTTCATTAGTAATAAGACAAAATGAGACAGTGTTGCTAAAGGCAGTGAACATGACCATGAACTACAATCCGAATGTTGGACTGAGTCGTTGTTCTTAATGCTTCTGCGCTGTTTCTTTTTGTGCTGAGTCTTGTCCTGTTCAGAGTATGTTTCAGTGAGAGACAAATAGTTTAGATAGTTTCTCTGCTGGGCTTCAAATTTATCAAACTGCCTGCATAGCTGGGAAGTGAGGTCAAGCCTTCGCTGCAGCTGCTGCCTGCAAAACACTAACAGATAACAGGCCTGCCTGTCAATATTCTCTCTCTGTCTCCCTCCCTCCCTCTCTGTCTGTCTCTGGTTGCCTAATTTCTCATCAATAGCTTTTTTTTAACAGTCTCAAGAGTGTAATGTCCTGCAGTGGTCTTATAGTTGCGACAAATAGCATCTGTTGAGTGAATTCATAGTACTTGAACTTGACTTTCTCAAGTAATGAGTCAGTGACACCCCCTTCCCCCTCTGCTGCACTAACACACACAAGTGATGATGCATGATACTCACCCAAATGAGGTTTGAAGGTTATACATTTGATGACAGAATATTGGAGATATGGTTGCAAAAATGAGCTAGAGGTCAGTGGTTTATGTTTCTGTAGATGTTTCACATTAAGGGAGGGATAATGCAGGATGAACATGAATGCACTTGAGCAATTTCAGCAGTAATATTTAGCTTTTTCTTGGTGCTAGCATTTTTAAAAGATGATGTCTTTTCATACCAACTCCTGGCAGAATTTATTATATTAAAACTAGGAAAAAACATGGTTGTTTTGAAGAATAAGACACTACGCTGTGTGGTGAAAGGCCATGCAGACTGCAGATAATGGAATGATGTGATTTACTGGCAATCAATTTAAATGTTTTGTATCTATATGTTCATTAGTACATGTCGGTATGCTTTTGACTTTGAAGCGTTTTAGTGGTATTTTTCATTTTGTGTATAATGAACCTACAATCACAAACTATTTACAACAAAAGTACTTTATGCTCAAAATGTGGTTCAGATGCAGTTATACAGTCACATGGGAGTTTTTGTTCTGTAGACTGATAATGGTGCTAAGTGATGTTGATGTGGTTGTAAAGTGATTTTTGTGGGTTTCAAGACAGATCATAAACAACCAACTTTGGCTTCCAGAGTGTGGCTTCACCTGTATGTCAAATCATCATCATGGGTGAGGTGTAGGATACACTGTCTGTGACAAAATCTCAGAGCCATTTCATTTTAATGTTTTGTATTGTTGTTGCTTCTTTGTTTTTTTTTTGTTGTTCAGTGGAGGGAGAAGAAAAACATTCAAACACAGGCCGCCTCATTACCACAATACTTCCTTAAGGCCAAAGGTGGAAGTGGCAGAATGTCTGTACCTTATCGTACCTTATCATGTCACACGTGGGACGCCCCAGATTTTAAATTGACACTCAGAACAGAAGTGAATCATTTTGCTTCAGTAAATCATTTTAGAGAGTCATCATAATTTAAGACCAAAACCAGTCATCAGTTTTCAAATGAGTCCTGAGTCATCAAAATTTAAACGGAAAGTGCAGGGCTTAATACTACAATGCCAAAACCTTAAAAATAGAAATTACATGGAGCCCTAAAAGCTCTACCTTGAAAAAAAAAAATATCCCAGGTTTACTATGGAGTTATTCAACAAAATACTGGGCATCATGTCAAATATGGTAAGGTCACACACAGTTAATGTACTGTATGATGGGAGCTTTACACTGCACCCGAAACAAACAGTAGTTTCCCATAAATCATATGATGAGGCTCGATAGTGACTGATAGTAGTAACATTTCAAGGCGTTTATTTGCAGAAGTAAACTATGTATAAGGTTGAGCCCAAGTGTTCCATCTGGCTCATGTAAAGACAGAGGAAACCAGGAATTAGAAACAGGTAAGCATGTACTCATAATAATAGTAACTCCTGCACAAAGCCAAAGCAACAAAACATCACAGAGGCAGAGGAGCTGCTTTTTCTTGGCGCTAGTATATTTAAACAATGATATATTTCCAACATTCCCTGTGAAACATTTTCCATTTTATTCAGTTGTTTTATCATATGAAAAGTGGAAGTGTTTCATGATATATAATATCATACTGTGTGTTGAGGGAGGTGTCTGAAAACCAGGATGAGCATGTGTTGTTTTGTCTCTGTATCTACATTCAACTTTGTATTAACTCTTTCCGTCCAAGACCAAAACCTAAGTTTCTGTGATATTTTTATGCATGTGCCTGTCACTGTTCAAAGTGTACATGTGGAACTTATGTTGCTGAAAATCAAATCACAAAATACATTTTCAGAGATCAGAGATAATAGTGGCATCTGTGTACTAAAGGAAACTAAACTAAAAGTGTAAGTAAAAGAAACTATGGTCCCAGAACAACTTCATAACTATTAAATGGGACTGGCGAAAAATGATAAACAAAAGCATTTACTCAACCTTTATGGCTGTTCTCCCATTAAGAGTGACACACCACAAGACTTTTTCGTTCCAGTTTTTTCCCAGCACCAGTTTTAATTTATTTTTCCCTGCTTTTTTCTCCTTAGGTGCATTCATTATCTGCTGGACCCCTGGCCTTGTCATCCTCCTTCTCGATGTATTCTGTGCCAGCTGCAACGTCCTCACCTACGAAAAGTTCTTCCTCCTTCTTGCCGAGTTCAACTCGGCCATGAACCCCATCATCTACTCCTATCGAGACAAGGAGATGAGTGCCACCTTCAGGCAGATCCTGTGCTGTCAGCGGCAGGAGAATGTCAACGGGGCGACCACAGATGTATCGGACCGGTCGGCGTCGTCCATCAACCACACAGTGCTGAGTGGCGGTATGCACCACCACCACCACAACGAACACTCAGTGGTATAAAGGAGAGCCAGTGATTTCAGAGATTAATCCAACTTCGTGTAGGGGTTAATCTCATTTGGAGAGACTGGCAGAAAGAAGGTAAATGCCATCATGGGAAGGTCAAGAGGGACTGCAAACATGACATGAACTAAAGAGCAACGGGATGAATTTCAGGTTTAAAATTAGGCAGATGGAGTAGAGTTGATAAGCTGAATGAGATCACAGTGAAGAAGAGGATGATGACTATGACGAAAGACGACAAGACTCTGTCTATGTGTGGTGGAAGAACAGTAGAGGAGTCCAATCTATGAGGACTTCGATAGGCTGTTAGTATTTTTGTTTAGCTGTTTATTATTTTCTGTTTGTCTGAAATGTGTTGTTATGGACAACACAGATATGAACTATTTAAAAGTAATCTGTGAAATGAAGGTAATGCCAGTATAACATCTTCTTTCTCTAAACTTTGTATCCCATAGTCCTGGACTTCAGACTTTTTCCTCTTGTTCCCCATTCTTAAAAATGCTCTCATAAGATTTTACATCTTACAAACAGACTCATTCTTATTAGTTTCAACATTTTGGACATGAATCCAGATTTAGAACACTATCCTTTCTTCTTTGTTAATGTTTGGAAGCAAATACAAGTTATGTTAACTAATACAAATTATCTTCAATCTGTGTTTAAACCTGTTTCCGGGGTTAACTTTTTCAAAATATAATCCTTAAAGTGAAACATTTTGGGACATCTTGCCAATGTTTATAAGATAAATAACTATACTGACTTGTTTAGGGACTTAACAAAAATGCAGCAACATAGTTCAGCCCATTATTGTTTAAGTAACCAGAGCCTCTATTGATCTCCCTAGTAGATTCATCATTTATCTTTTAACAATCTTACAACCTGAATACTGTGGGGATTCATTATTCTACTGATCCTACTCTCCTTCTAAAAAAATGTTTGTGAATGCATCCCACAACTTTCTTTCTGTCATCCAACTTAAATATGTCAAGGGTCCAGGAACTACAGAAATCCTGAGTTGTTTCCCTCCAAGGAATTAGAGACAAGTTGTTCCAAGGATATTACCAAAAAGGGGAGGAGGATGTTTGTAGCTTTAGAGCAGACTCTGTGCATAAGTGTTATGTGGAGACAAGGTCATATCTGGTGAGCATTAACAGACTCCAAATCATTACAAGAAATGTGTTGAAGCATCTGCCTCTTGTGGATTTATCAAGTGTCTCCACATCCATGAGGCTGACTGAGGAAGTGTGAAGGCACAGTCAGTGTTAAAGTTAACTTGTCCTCTGGTGGTGCGAGTAGGATCTGAAACTGAAAATTACTATAAATACTATAAAATTAGAACTGTCAGAAATGGATGATATATCCTTGTGATATTGTGACAGGTAACAAGGTTGCTCATTCCATCCTTTCTGCATGAACATGAAGGTAAAACTGAAGTTAACGAATGGCAGCCTGAATTTATAGATTACAAACCACATTTTTCAATGAATAAAGATACAATAGCCTAGCAGATATAACAACTTAAATCCAAATCTTGACCTGAAGATGGTGCTACATGAAAACTTAGGTGATCACCAAAGTTAATACTGCATCAAGATGAGGATGTCAATGTCTGAAGCAAGTCTAACAAGTCTGCATGGTTTTACAAGCACTCCAAGGAAAGCATCTTTCCTTTTTGTTTTCTTTTTTTTTAACCAGAAACTGAATGACCTGACCATTCATTTGAGTAAGGTATAATGTATAGTGTTCCTCCATTCATGACCCATGGAGCTTATTCTTTATTTGCACTGCTGCGTCAATATCTCGCCAAGTGGAGGAGTTTGCCTCCATTACTTGAGTAGAGAGCTGAAATAACACAGTGTCATTAAAATATGTCAGCGATTTCCTGGCACTAAAATAGTGAGGTGGCAGCCATCTTTGGACAAAAATTTTTTTAGCAGCTGGAAGACCTCCCAGCAACAACTTGTGCTGTCTTTCATTTCATTCTGATTGAGAATCATCATTGACAACCAGCAAAGTTGGAATGAGTGGTATGGCCTAACTATAAATTCTGACAAAATTTTGGATACCCAACCCCAGGAATCTTCAACTGAGAGACACTCCCTCATCATGTGTTTATAACTTCCCAGTGAATTAAAGCACCAGTGTGTGGGATTTAGAGGGCGCTATGGGAATATAATATTTATGATGTGTTCATTGGTGTATAATCGACTGAAAATAAGAATAATATTTTTATTTCTTTAGAAAGAGCCCCTCATATTTATAGAAGGCACAGGTCCTCTTGCATGGAATCCAACATGTTATACTGCTATATTTTGACAGTATTCGAGAATGGACAAACCGAACACTGACTCAAGAGAGGGCCTCTCATGTTTTTAGCAGCAACTGTAGGTGTTTCCCCTTGTGCGGAAAGGATGGTGAGGCCACTAAATGTCATTAAATCCTACACACTGGGCCTTGAAGTTGGCACATACTACAGTTTAGACTTGATGACAGGCATATCGCAAAGTTATAAGAACTTTTATGTTTACCAAAAAAACAAAACTTGAGTATTTACCGTACTACAGCACTAAGCATTTTTGGTAATAATTTCTCATTTAAGACGTACTGGCAACATTGATGTATTACACTTAACTCCTATCATAATACTCAAAGGTCTAGTAGCCTTCAAGGTGTTTTGCTTAATCAAATTATTTCATTAGAGGTGAGACAGATGTGAGCCAATGTAGTGTTGAATTGTGTTATATTATTTCTACAAGTGCACTCCCTGACTTCTGCTATTAACCTGAGGATTTAAGCTGGCTGAGAGGCAGGCCTAGTGATACTATGACGTGCATTGTTAAAAACTGCCAGCTGAACGTTTTGTCCTGACTTGAATCAAAACAATTTTTGGCCAGCATTCATAGACAAAGCTCCTAACAGCTGACAGAAAAGCGAGAATTACAGCCAGAAAAACAGTCAGATGTTTTCCAGGAAGTAAAGTGTTTGACAGGGAATTAAGCTGCAGTGCTAGAATGAAGTCGGCTGGTATTTTTGCTTGTCAAAGTTGCCTAAGATGTTCTTTTTTAAAAAAAAAAAAAGATGACAAAGTTTGGAATTTTCTTTCTTTCTTTCTTTCTTTCTTTCTTTCTTTCTTTCTTTCTTTCTTTCTTTCTTCCTAAGTGGGGCATGGAGAGATTTTCCATGCTATTTTGGGCCCTTTGAACACTGTAAAAATAAAAACAATTTGAGAAAACTCTAAGGCAACAATCTTAGATATTTTTGTAGACCTTTTAACTTAAATTCCTTAACTTTTGCCTTTGAGTTTGTCCATCTTTCAGTATTGTTAGCAGCAGCAGCAGTACCACTCATTGTTCCACTGACTCTATGACTTGGGACCCAGCTCTCCATATCTGATGTTCACTGTAACTAACAAAGCATTGATTCAGGTTACACAGCAAACCAACTAAACTTCTGCTTTTGTTTGTCTTTGTTTACCAGTGTGTCACTCTTTGTGCACCTTTGTAAGTATATGTATATAAAATATATTATTCAAAGTTAACCACCAAAGGGAAAGTGATTTTGTGTTTGTAAATTTAACTGTGTTATACTCTGTCCAGATGTACTGTAGGATTTTGTTTATGGTTTTGAGCTTTTTTTGTATTGTGATCCTAACTAATGAATTTCCTGTAGACACAGTTATTAACTTGTTTGTGACCCAGAACTCAATATCTATGTGTGCAGTGCCTTCCAGTTCTCCTCTTTAAAGAGTAAATTAACACCAGGCAAAAAAAGCAGTTGCTGCACCCAGCATCACTGCAAATGCTGGTTGTCACTTCTCCACACCCAGCAGTGATGTTACAGTGTCATGGAGTACACTCATGCATCACAGCAGTAAGTTAAGAAGTTACGCCACTGGAGGTTCAGAAACACAAGATTTTCAGGTGGTGTTAACCTACTCTTTAAATGTGTATGTTGATAGCTGTCGTTTTGCATTTGCCTTGAAGTAGTATAAAAATTAATATCAGTGTTAGAGCAATATTTCACTTTAATAGGAGGTTTTTTTGAATATTAAAGAAACAACACAGCCTCAAAAAATGTTAAATTGGTACAAACTCATAAGATGAGACATATATAATATGACTTGACCAAAAGATGTGGTGGACAATAACTGAGATTTAAATATAACCTTTTAAAAAATATATATGGGCCACACACACCAGCATCCAATCCTTCCTTTGTTTGGTCAAACTCCAGTAGTCTTGACATGTGTCAACCCACTCTCATGCATGACACTGTACTTTTTCCAAGGTTAATGTGCATGAACTTTCTCAAACAGTCACGGTTTTATCACATCAACTCCCCAGGTCAGCCCATCTCAGATATCGTGCCATGACTGCTCCTTATTCTGACTGACAGGCGCATCTCATGTTTGTTATAAGCTTCAATAGTCTTAAAATGACTTAATGTGATGCAGCTGGTGTGTGTTGCACTTTAGAAATGTCTTTTTAATACCAGTAATTATTCATCCCAAAGTGTATACATTCTTTGGTAATATACATTACTGGGAACATTCTACTTTACCGTTTTCCAAAGTGAAACATTGCTTTAATTTTTTTTTTTTTTTTTTTTTTTTTTTTTTTGCCAAGTCTCAAATTTAACATACCATGTACCAGTAGTATGTAGAAAGAAAGTGTGTCACAGCCATAAATGTGATTCCCATACTATCTATACTGTACGGGCCAATATCAATGAATGTTCATCCAGAGTCAACAATAAAAACACGACAAAAATAAACATATAAGTTAAACGTCAATAGTGTTTGGTGATTCTTTATTTTATCGACAGGCCTGGAGTGTTTTTTAATTGCCATACTTGATCTTGTTCAGCCTTGTTGTTGTTGCTCCTTTCTTTCATCTGGCAGTATTTTTGTTTCTATGACATCAAAATTATCAGTAATAGCTCCTGAGGCTTTTTCTTTTCTTAGAAAGAAAGTGCATGTATACATGTTGTAAGAACACATTTTTGCACAGTGCTGGTTTAGACCTGAGAAAATTCTCAGTAATTAACTTCCAGCAGTTATCTTGGTGTTGAGGTGTTGTGTCTGCTCCTGCTTGCTTTTCAGTTGTGAGAGAAACAGAAGCCCTGAGAGGCAAGTCTGGTCTAAAAAGTTTTTTTTCACACGTGTTTATGACTTAATAACAGACAAAACAAATGTTTTAACCAAGATAACCTTTTAAAGTTCCTTAAATTTGTTTTTCATCAGTGAAGCAAGTCAAATAAAGTTTTGCCAGAATTATATTTCTACACTTTTATGAGTTCTAACACAGATTAAAACACATTTTTTGCCAAATGGAAGACATTAAAGTAACCTGTTAACACACTGTTATGTACCTGGTGCTTAGAGTGCATGATGAAAGTAAATCTCATCTGGAAGAAAACATTGCTAGCATGGTAATACCTTTAGTTCTTTTGTAGAACACAGGGTAGTAGTGCACTTTAGCATATTACAAAAGCAAACAGGAAAATTATCTTGACTTTGACTATCTTCACCACCTGTTTTCACAAATACAAATAGTAACTTGCGTGTCCTAAAAGGTATGAGTTTTCTCATTTCGACTGGTGTTTTTGAATTTACTCTGTACACTGAGTTATGTTTAGGGGTTAGAGTTAGTATGAACAGCACTTAAGAAAGAAATATATTTTAGCTATGATCAAGTGCGAGACCTGGGTGACATGGGAATGCCCTGGATCCCCTTCAAGGACTCCTCCACTGCTGTAACCTGCATTTATAGACATTTTAAGACAGTGTTTATTTCATAAAAATGCTTAAGGTCGTTGTTATATAAGCTTGACACTTGTTATATAAGTAGAAAAAATGGGTATACAACTCAGTTGTGGAACTGAAAGTTTAAATGTGTACCATGACATAAAACAGACGATACATGAAGTATTGCAATATACAAGTATGTTATGTGTGTATGTTTAATGCTACTGTAAGAGTGGTCAGAGCCACTATGTGTCATGGCTGACATGAATTAAGCAGCAGTCATAGCAACAGTGACCAAATGTTTTTATAGGAAAGAATGTTCTGTGTGTGTGTGTGTGTGTGTGTGTGAAATGCACACTCTGCTATGTTTATTGTTCCACAGCTTTAGAGTGCTAGCCTTCAGTTGACTGATATATGTCTCCCTACTTCCTGTTGCTCCCTTAATGGGCCAATCAGAGCCAGTGGGGCCACACAGGAAGTTCCCCTGTGCTGTCGCTGAGTGAGGGGGATGTCACATCTTCGTCACAATGTCAATATAGACACTTTCCGTGGTTCCCAGCATGGTTTGCCGACTGACAAATATGTCCCCTTGGTCAAATGTCCAACTGCATGTGTGCCAAAAAGGTTAAAGCGGATGATTTCAATGGACAGAATCAGTATTCCTGTCTCCAGCAAAATCTCTAAAGTCAACAAGACATTAAAAGCTGTGAACATGCCAAGACATCCAGGAATCATAGGCCTTCTGGTGGAACATACATAAAATTTCGACACATGAAAGATCCAGCCATCCAACTTCCTGTGTCCTCCAAAGATGTACTGAACCAAAGGAGATTGTCACGACAAAACAGGAAGTGATTTTTCATGGCAGAATAAATCTCTGGTCTGCAAGCTGGCAGGAAGGTTGGAGAGTCCATTCAGATAAACCTTTTGTTTGGAGAAGGGACAATCGGCTAATTCACTGTGAATAAGTGTTATCTCGTCGTGTCTGCAGCTGTCTTTGTGAGACATTTTTACAAAAACATTTTAAAGAAAGACCAAATGGAAACAGGGAGAAAAAACTGATGGCAACCACAGATAAGACGGTGGTGATGGAGAAGGAGGAAAGAAAGAAGACGGCAAAGACTGAAGGTGATGAGAAGGGAAGACTGAGAAGAGGTGAAAGGGCAGGCAAGGTTAAACTGATGATGTGTCTATCCATCCTCTGTCTCACATGTATCTGACAGAACAGATGCTCTTAGAATTTTTGCAATGCAATTGTCCTTGTTTCATTTGTGTGTATGCACACATCAATCACTTGCTTAGTTCAGAGCATTCATGCAATTAACACTTTTTATCTAGCCTTAAAAACTGTTACATCATGTAAGTAACAGAGAATAGTGCGTGTTAAGCAAACCATTTTGTGGCGACACAAGACACAGAAGGAGTTTGCATAAATTCTGATATGCTTGTCTCCAATAATATCATATCGGTATCGATAGCAGCGAATGAAGCAGGAGTAAGTGTGGTACAAACAGAGAGATCCGTAGGAGGAGTGAGGAGGGAAGAGAAGACAGGAGGAAGTGGGAGAGAGACAGTCTGATCCACAGTTTAGATGACGGAGAAGAGAAATGACCAGTCCAGGCCAGACTCCATGCTGCCTATTTTAAACAATTTACACAGGGCTTTCCCAAAACACTCACACACACTCTCACACACACACACACAACCAGATGATCTACGTAAAACTCAGATGCAGTCACTGACTGAAGTAAACAAAGGCACATTCACACACAGACAGACCCACACAATTAAGTGGAACACGAGCTTGTAAGGACACATAACAGAACAAACTCTGCCTACACAGAAATTCACTGGAAAAAAATCATCCACATAGCATCGTGTAGCAAATCTGTTTCTCAATTCACCCCTCTCATCCCTCTTGTGGTGAATAATAACACTGCAGCATCCACATGGTAAGGCACCTCTTGCTGTGGGTGGGAAGGTGTTAATGAGAATGTTTTAGGGGAGGAACGTGATTAATTAAACAGAGAAAAAGATGCATTTAAAGCAGAGAACAAGTTTAGGGTCAGAGAAAAAGAAATGTTCATACTGCCTGTTTCTTTCCAGCTGTAATAACCAACATTTTGCATTTTGAAATCAATTTATTAATGAAATTTCTTCTCTGTCATGTGGGGGGATTCTTCATGTCTGTGTCTGTCTCTGTTCATGCATCAGTTCCTCTGTTTGTTGAAAAATTGACTTTCAAATAATACTTTTGGGCACGTGTCATTTGCTGTGGGCATGTCTGTGGATGTGGTTTATTTTACTGCTGTTTCACACTCTTACCATAAAGCCACACCGGAAAACAGCTGCCAAGGTGGAGCTACTGCCTCCCATTTATTTTCACTGAGGTGCAGCACATCACTTGTGCAGAGAATGACAGGATTGAAGTTGGCACAGTGTAAGCAGGACCTGAGGATTATAACATGGATCTGTCTGTCCAGCCATCATTCCAGCACTGTGCTCCAATGAAATTAAACATCTAAAATGATTCATATGAAATTCAGTGAGTATTCCCTGGCCGCAGATGATTTTTCATGTTTTTGGACATTTTGCAGGACAACTTTTCCACCACACAACAAATCTGAAAATTGAATTTGTCAATTGCTTTCAACTTTTCTGGGGATATAATCAGGCATAAAATCTTTCCCTGTTGGACACTCAATGAACTCTCTGCAACTCCAGGATTGATGATGAGTCATGGCAGAATTAACAGTTGGGAGTCTTACCTCCACCCTTAACAGTGCTATAGTGGAAGCCAAAAAGCTATTTGTGGTTGGCTGGCAATTCAAAAAAGTAAATCTCATCATGTATATCCAGCAGTTTGTTTTCATTAGGGTTTTGTCCAGATGATTGCTTTCTAGGTTTACTGGATATAAAATATCTATTCTCAGCATTAAGGAAGAACGCATGCACACATTTGCACAAAAAAATATAATCTGGTATTCTCCATATCTTGTTGTAAATGTTTATTTGCCAGCAATATAAAGAAGTATCATTCTTAAAATGTCCAGTGTGTAGGATTTAGGGGGATCTGTTGGCAGAAAGGGAATATAATGTGTTTTCGTTACCTTAGAATGAGCCTCTTTTATCTGCAGAGGGAAGCAGGTCCTCTTGCGCAGGGTCAATCTGTTACACTGCAATGTTTCTACAGCAGCCCAGAACAGACGAAGCACACATTGGTACTACAGAGGACATACACCGTCGGAAGGGAGGGAGGGTGAGGCAAGCGTTAATCAGTGTTGTAATCTATAACTGCTCACCGTTAGATGCCACTAAATCAACACACTGGACCTTCAAAGGGAAGTAAAATCCAACATCATTATGTAATGTAACAAATAACAGAAATGTAACATCACACCACATTTAAAAAGAAGCAAAATAAAAGAATGCCTAAAAAAATGCCTTGAAGGCAACAAAGATATGACGAGAAATGAAATTGTGTGAAATAGATACCAAGGAGCAAAGTCTGATCTGCTAGAGAGAGAGGGTCTATTTTTGTGATCCAATCAAAGATTTAGTCTCTCAGAATGAGAACAATTTTGAATATTCAGGACATTGTGGCCAGTCTTCATTTATTAAAGAGTCTATTTTAAGGCACAAGACTGAATTTAGTTAATAATAATATAATGAAAGCAAATGAGATGTCTATGTTTCAGTGAGAGACTTATGGATGATAATGATGTAAGTTGGAAGAATTTATTAACTTAACTTAAAACACATTATTCTCATGCAGCTGTAAGGTCGAACTCTGTGTGTCAAACACTGTCAAAAAGTAAAATTAACAAAAAAAAAAGACAAAGATCAACAATATGACAATAAAGAAACATTAAAGAAAATGCCCAAAAATGGAATAGCAACTTGTCTATAAAGACAATCAACAGCAATGGTTTAAAGTGATTGTGTGCTACCATGGAATTAGAGGCGACAATAAAGTTTGTATTTTATTAAAAGTAGTTATTATGGAGTATGAGTTCTCTCTAATATTTAATTGTCTGAGCATTTGTAACATACTGACAGATCAAAATGAAGATGAAATGAATGAATGAAAAATCCAACAAGTCCATGCAATGGGTGAAGCATAATGTTTGGGTATATGTGTTTCTAAAAGGGTCTGCATGGTTAGTGAATCCAAGTCTTCAAAGGTTAAGGCTCTGGGATCAGGGGTTAGAGTCTGTTCATACATGCATGTTTCACAAATCAAAAAGACCAATCTTATGGATGTGTGTTGGTAAATGGTCAGATGTGATAGGTTACAGACTGAAACAAAAACATTCTGAAAAGAAAAATGACTGAAATCACTTTATTCACCGGATATTCTACTATGTCTGTTCTGGCTCAGTGTCAGGGTTAATTTAAAATGTGTTTTCAGGTACCAGATCATGGGAGGGAGGGTGTTCATGGGGACAAACAGCTTTTTGTGAAAAGCTCTCAGGTTAGCAGTCAGCCTCAGTGTCAGCATTCATGCTTAATGTGTTTTGATGCATACGCTCCAGTATTCGATGTATACTACTGAAGCTGGGCCTATCTGATGGCTGTGTGCTCCAACAAAGCCTCATCAGATTATACAGCTCCATAGGACAGTTCTCAGGACAGGAGAGGATGTGACCATCCCTCACATAGTAAATAACCTCCTCATGACCCATACCGTAGTATGGCTGCATCCCGTGGGAGAAAATCTCCCATAGCACCACGCCATAGGCCCACACGTCTGATTCAGTGGTGTACCGGTTATAGAAAATAGACTCAGGGGGCATCCATCGAATAGGGATGGCATCATTCTCATTGGCTTTGTAGTAATCAGCTGAGTAGATGTTTCTGGAGAGGCCAAAGTCTGCGATTTTCACCACCATTTCCTCCCCAACCAGGCAGTTGCGGGTTGCAAGGTCACGATGGACAAACTTGCGCTCTGATAGGTAGGCCATTCCTGCAGCGATCTGCTTGGAAATTGACAGCTGCTCAGCACAGGAGAGAAGTCCCGCCTCGAGCTCAGAGGAAAAACTGCGACCCGACAGGCTGGCGTGACTGATGGTGCGCACTGATTGGGTTGGAGAGCGACGACGCAGGAACTCATTGAGGTCGCCATGGGCCATGTATTCAAACATCAGACACATGGGTTTACCCACTGCACACACACCTGAGGGAGAAAGGATACAGATGATTTTATTTCAAATGGCTTACAGAATATGCATCAGAATTGTTGGTGCATTTTCCCACCACAGAGGTTTGAGAGAACAAACACAAATACTCAACCACATCAACATTGGTGACATCATCAAACCACGCTAAATAGTATATCATTCAATGAGTTAATTCACTGTAAAGGTAAATAAATATGCAGCCTAGACATAAACACAGACGAAACCATCTGTGATGTGTAAATGCTCACAAATACACTCACATGCATAGTAGATGTACAGTCTTACATTAGTACCGCTGCAATGTAAACATAGTGTGTTTCTAAATTAGTCCTGTGTTCTCCCCAGCCTGTGCCAGCCCATGCAGGCAGTTAAAGAGAATTTCTAAATGTGGGAGTGGTATGATTGTGACTGTGCTTCTTTTGAATCTCAGATGTGATTAAGACGACTTAATTTGGGTGTATGGAAACTTAAATGTTATGTGCATTTAGCAGTGAGGGCTTCCACGGCCTCCACAACTGAACTTGTTTGCATGCTTGAAAGAAAGTGTTTTTTGTTTTGTTTTTTATATATATATCTATATATCCCTGCTTTCACTATGAGACTTACTAGACTTATTGTTTTGAATTTTCAAAACCTGATGGGATGTTTGCATGAACAATAAAATCAGTTTAGTTTAAAATTTCAAGAACAAGAATTTGAGTCTTTTGGGTGTTTGCTGTTGCCATATTCATTTTACTGTATTTGCTGATGATTTCCTTTATTCTCCTATAAATACTCATGTTTCAGCACCTCATTCTACACCAACTCTGTGTATGAGATCCACTTGCAAATGCTTGATGAATAAAACCTTACAAAGACAAATCTGAGCATCCTTTTGTTTTTTAAATTTCCGTAACAACCTCTAGAAAAGAGTGGATGTTGTAATGTTTATCTATGCATTCCTTTTTTGCAATGTGCACCACTTGGAGGAACTCGTTAAGAGTACTCAGCCAGTAATGCCAAATTTGCAATTCATGTAACCTGACATTCACAGAAGAAAAAAAAATCATAGCAAACCCTAAGACTGCCAAGACGAAAGAAAGATCCCTCTTCAACCAGACTGTAGTTTCAGTTTCTCTTTATATAGCCAATTTTAGTTTGAGGCCTTGCAGATCTTCTCTGTGTTCTTTCCAATTCGGCCCATGATCAGTGCACTATTTGTGGTTGGTGCACTTGAGTCATGGTGGCCACAATCATACTTTTGATTCAGTGTACTTCACAGCTTCAGTGAAATACTGGTGGGTCAGTGAATACTCTGAATATCACTTATGTCAAGCAAAATTCTGGAGAAAGGTGTCTGAAACGATGCAGACATTTTTATAGCCATTAAAAACATGGTGTCCGCTGTACAGTGTTCACTGCATAAACATCAGGAAAGGAACAAGCTGAGACAGTCATACTTTGTGGAATAAGGGGTTTTTCCCAAACTAAAATCTCCTTAAGGAAAATTCAGGGTGCCATACTGTAGAACTGAAAAGCCAAACAAGCATAAAAAACATGAAGATGCACATCCACATGCTTGCAAACTATAATGTTTAGCCATCTAACTGCGAAGTCCAAGCCAGTGCGAGGACTATAAGAACAACATGCTCACACTGAACTTCAGGTGAGAAGAGGAGGCTTGGAAGTCATGCTCAGTTAGTTCGTGTCCAGTGGGTCACAGAGTCAGACAGCTCCCCAGAGAACGAGCTCTGATTACTGCTCCACGGGGTGGGTTTGTGTGTGTGTGTGTCCACAAACAGGACTGTAGTTCAACAGTAGCAGCCTCGACTCGAGGTCAGTAGCTGGATCAAAATATTTCCCTCTATTGCTAAATATACAGAGCACAGAGTTCCCATCCTGCACACGTACATGTGACAACATGGTGACATGCAGACATATGGCATCTCTGACTTTGACGCATGCATATTAAGGACATGCATATATTTTTACACATGATTTGTGAAGTATTATTAGTCCAGAGGGTAATTAGAGGTTAACTAAATAATTTAATCAACTCTAGTTCCAAGAGCACCGTGTCTCCGGATGAGCCATCCAAAATGAATGTCATTCAAGACTGAACAGAAAACATGATAGTTATGGTGATACTGCAGTTTGCTTTAAGTCCCCCCCCAGGCAGGGGTATATGTTGATTTAAAAATATTTCACAACCAGTGGAGCCGTAAAATGCCCAAAATAAACAAACTTCTTTCTGGACAGCCAATGTCCAGTGGCTCTGTTTACTTACTAACAGTGCCAAGTAGAGTGTGTTGTATCATTAAATGTCTCCCTGGGAGTATATTTAGATGTGCGCTGTTTGTATTAGATTAGATAAGTTGCTTCAGTGTAGATAAACTTTAATAGAGGACATTTGTTTTATTCAGGTCAACAAAGGTAGATTAGCTGTCAAGCAGCACTTATTTACTGGTAAATAGTTCCATCTGTATCAATAAAAGATGTGACATATGATTTCATTCAGGAGAATTTATGTATAATAATTAAATTCAACTTTCACAAGGTTCCTTAAAGAAGAGCAGCAATTATTCAATAGGATACCTTCAACATGTTGACTGAAAATGTCTACAAATGATTCTAAACCAGTACTTCTGTCTGGCTCCAGATGAATACGTAAGCCAAAACTGAGCCAAAAATGCTGTTTGAGTAAAGACAATTACAACTCTTTTGACATTGTCAGACTTATGATGATTTAAATATGATGTAGAACCAGAGATATAGTCTTGTAATAAACAGCACCTACCAACTGATTTCCTTTTGGAAATCTGATTTCTGCCTTTTCTCCTTCCCTATCTCTATCTGTCTCTCTATCTCTCTCTCTCTCACACACACACACACACACTTACCTAGAAGTCGTACGATGTTTGGATGGTCAAACTGAGCCATTAGTGCTGCTTCTCTCTGGAAGTCATTTTGCATGTCGGCTGAGGCTTCCTCTTTCAGCATTTTCACAGCCACCATTGTGAAAGACTCCAATGGCAGCAGGCCTGGCGCTCTGCAACAAACAGACATCCGCAAAAATAATCAAGAACAGACAGAAAAACAGAAATGGAGAGATAATTTTACTGTAACTGTTTTTGTCAAGAGATTGATTAATTAGTAGTCACCAGCATGTACATGTAAGATGCACTATATTATGAATTTTGGTATTGACGGTTTTCCAGTCTAGATTTCCCATAATGGAAATGGTAGACTGAGTACACGTAATATTTTGGTTACTGACACGTCACTTAGCAAATGTAATGATATTACTGAAACACTATTAGTAATTCACTGCATTATTTTATTACTACTAAAAGTAAAAGATTACTGCATGCTTTACAGTAACATGTGAAGCATTACCCAGCACTGGAAATGCATTAGCCGGATTTCTCTTACCATGTGTTTTCAATGTATCTTTTGCTCTACTAACAGGATTCCTAGCAAAACAGCACAACTGTATTAATGGAGTGCATTGTAAATGTCAGTCACTTGGAGGAAACATGCATTCAACAAACGCACTTCCTGTCTTGGCTCGGGGGGGGGGCAAACATAAGTCAACATGTTTTTTCTCAGTGCAGATTTATATATAGATTACACACACATGAAACTACACACAGGCACACATATGGGAACACTCTGTCACCAATACACACACACACACAAATTTGCACACATGCTGGGAAACTATAGATTGAAGTCAGCGAAGAAGATATTTAGTCCTTGGTTCTATTTAGGTCTCTGTGCACAGTATGTTGTGTTTGTGTGTTCCTGTGCTCATGCATCGATGAACAGCCAAACCAAATGCATCTATCGCTTCAGCATTTAGACGCTTCTTTATCTGTACTCCTGAGTGCATGTGCACACAGGAAAAAGCCTGTGTTTGCACTTGTTGCCTTATTTTTATCATGTGATATCAGTGAGTGAATGAGTGTGTGTGTGTGTGTGTGTGCGTGTGTGTGCGCATTATGTTCTCAGGGGTGTCCATATACTGCACCATTCCAGCTCTTCATTAAGGGATTTCCAACTAACCTGAGGGACATCTTTCATCTGCATGGATACGTGCAGGTGCTACTGTGAAAATTCCATCAATTACTGACTGTGCTATTATGAGCTCTGGAATTGTACAGGTCAAAAGATAACATCTAATAATACTCACAAAGCTAGAAATATATATATATATATATATATATATATATATATATATATATATCCACAACTGGATTAAAACTGACAAGATTTTTAATAGATTTATAACATCTTATAAACGCAGCTACTGTATGAGCTAGGTGTGATATTTAGTTTCCTGCTGTAAACAGGGTCAGTGTGGACTGAAAGTGACACTTGCAGCGGCTCTTCCTTGTAACTTTGTGAATGACGCAGCAGTTCTTGCTTAGCACTCACTCTACCCTTCTGCCTCCCACTGAATCCTGTTTGATCTCTTGCTCTTCCTCTGACTGAGAAATATCCACATCATCATGTAAGCCCCTGGAAATGATTATGATGATGACATGGCAATATTAAATATTTGTCTGAGTCATCCCCCTCTAGTCTTTGGTTTTGGTTTTGAAGACTTTCCTTTCTCCTTTTATTGCCAAATGGATACATATGCTGCATCATTAGTATATACATAAAAGTGAAAGGTCATAGTAACAGTAATATCCTTTTTCCCCTCTGCTTCATCTCTCCTGCTTACCTGGCTTGAAAAACCCGTCCAAAGGCCCCCTCCCCAATATCTCTGACATACTGGATATTATTTCGAGGATACTCGAGGGCCAGGAGCTTTGAGTTCAGCAGGAGAGGAACCCGCTGGTACATGGGGTTGGGGTGAAGTCGGTCAAGCAGGAGCTCTGATGGAAGAGCACTCAGCGTTGGGGTTTCCATTGCTCTGTGAAGATACTGAGGTAGTGAATACTGAGGTGAACACATAGAGAAAGACTGTTCATGCGCATAGTGGCTCCACTGTATCTCACCTCTTCCGGTTTCTCCACTGCTTCCTCCGTCTGCGGCAGGCGAGGAAGATGATTGTGAGGAAGACTGCAGCTGCGAGTGTCGTCAGGATAATGACGATGACCGACATGGAGTAAGCTGGAGACAATTCCTTAGTGGTGGGAGGTAGACGAGGGGTCTGACGAGGGCCTGGTGACTCTGGCTTCATCACTGACAGACACAGAGACGATTGAAATCAAGATGCTATGAAGACCTTACCTTAATTCAAATTAGTTCTCACTTACTATTGGTACTGGAAATTCTTTTTATTTACTTATTTTATTTTTTATTAGCCCAGCAGGTGTCATGGAAAATAACAACAAACTGATAGTTATAGTTAGTAATTAATTAATAAGTTGAATGGCTTAATTTACTGTATACTCTCACAGAAAGTAATGTTAACTATAATGTTAACACTTACCAAACGTTTGAGAGGTGTCAGAAGTAACACAACTCTTAAACATCCCTTACAGCCTGCACCTGTCTTTGGCTGAGTTAACATGCTGGTACTCTCATTCACTCACTCTGTCCAACAGTACACTTGCTAGACTGCACCAGGCATGCAGGTTACCTACAAGGCCATCAAGGAGCATGGGACAGTGGACAGCAGAGGGCAGTACCTGGTACCATGTCTGTGTCCCCACACTGTGGCACAGCACAGTACTCCCAGCGTATGTTGGGATTGGAGGTGTAACACCAGGGCTTGTCGCTGATTCCTCCAGGGTTCCTGCAATAGTTATCTGAGTTCTTCAACTCTGGAATCACATCCACAGACAGGCGATGTTGGTGGGGAAACTACAGTATACAAAACAGAAGAGAAAATAGATAAAGACTCTGACATCTTAACAAAATATAAAGCATTGCTGAAAAGATTTCCCTCCAGGGATAAATAAAGGAATTCTGATTCTGATTCTGATTCTGAAAGCAAGAAAAATAAGCACCATAGGACCAGCTACAAGGGGAACAGGGGAGGTTCAGTGTTCTTAGCAATTATTTTAGACAAGAGCCCTTTACTTCATGTCCTTCAGAAGTTTGTCATTGATTCTGCTTTCTCCTTCCTAAAGGGACGAGCACATTTGTGTGTCCAGAGGTGATTTTGAGTAAAATTGTATGTTCTGTTGCTGACCCTATGCTCTGGAGAGGGAAAAAGAGGTAACCCAAATTGTCTTGAGGGATCCAGAAAATCTGATCAATACATTTCTTGTAGTATTTTTTTTTTTTCCTCCACTGTTCAAGAGCTGTTGCAGGCAAATTTGGATGGCCAGATTTTTATAAAAAACCTTTCCAGGGAATGTCTAACTCTTCATCAAAAACTTAAACTTAAGAAAGCCTTTCAAATCATTTAACACATTTCTCAAGGCCCTCTTTAGGGTATACAGTAAGGTTACAGTTTAATAACAACAGAAGGTATAAAATGTACTCTAGTGAGGGACACTAGGGGTTACATGGTTGTTTCTGCAAACTCGAGTGCCAACTCAAACACAGAACATCTGGTATCTTCATGTGTCATGAGCTTTAGTCATTAAAAAAGGAATGGTTCAACCTATCCCAAATGATGTGATGTGATGTGAAGTGCTTTTGTAGCTGAATGCGTGAAGCAAACTGCTCACAGGGTTTATTTTCCACTGGTGCTGTGAATATTAAGAACAACAAGTCCTCATACCATTGACAAGGTGGATAATTTGTCATTGCCACCCAAAATAACCCTTTGAGCATTTCCTGATCTTGCACACCCGTTTGCATGTTTGTTAACTCAGATTTCTATTTTGAAAATAAATGAAGATTTAGCAAGTATGGTATTGTATACTGACTTTTGTGAATGGGAATTGGACTTAGAAAAGGAAATAAAATCTTAGGTGCTGGTCAGGAATTTAATTTCAGTTATTCAAACCTGTCTATGTCGTGTCACACCGCGGTGAGATATTGTCCCGTTTTGGGTTTATGTCTCGTCACTTCCTGTTTTATTTTGAAAAGTAACTCTCCTCTCCTTTCAGGTCACTTGCCCTTCCTCATGTGTCTACAGTCTGATTGTCTTCCTGATTACCTGATTGTGTCCACCTGTTCCCCATTACCCTCCTGGTGTTCAAATAGTCTCCGTTTCCCTTGTCTTGTGTCAGTGTGTTTTTGTCTGTGTATGTGCACTACAGCCTTTTTCGAGCCTCAGCCACAGCTTTGTCTTTCAACTTTGTGCTACTTCTTTTCTTGCCCTCCACCCTCCAAATTCTTTATGTAACAAGTATTCTTTATGTAACAACTTACTACACTTTGGTGCACATTGCTTTATTACGCAGAGAAATCCAAAGCTCAACATCCCTGCCATGAGTTAGAATGTTCAATGCCTGAGAAAACACAGCAAGTCTATTAAATTCTTCTTGTGTGTGACTCTGCTGCTGCTTTTATTGAATTCAAACATAGGTTTGCTATTCGATTTAGCCACGTCGTCATTCTGAATCAGACGTAAATGTACCTGTGTTAGCAGTGTAGTCCTGACCAAAATTTTTCTACGTGCACACTGCAACGTGCATTTTCACAAAAACTCTCACACAAGCAACTCTGGCTAATGTCAACCATGCAGGAGGAGATGGTAAATCATTTCATGTGTTTTCAGATTGAAGATGTTTGTTGAAGACAGATGGTCACTGAGCTTGTAATTCTCCCAGTGTGGGAAACCAAACCAAATTGTTTGTGCGGACATTTTTGTACTCTAGGGACTATGTATGTAGTATTCATATTTTTCAGCAATGTGCGCTCTAACGTGGACAGGGTTTAGGGTGTGTGTGGGAGAGAAAAATTTGAAAAGTTATTTGCGAACCAAAAGTGTAAGCCAACATGGTGTGGAGAGAAAAACGGAGAAAGGAGAGAGAGAGAGACAGAGAGAGTGAGAGGATGTAAAAATATTTGTGAATCTCATTAGAGAGCAGACGGTCTCTCAGTTTCACATGTCTATGTGTGTGAGTGAGTGTTGCATGTTAAGAGTGTGTTGATGTGTGTCGGGCTGTGCAGCATATGCGTGTGAAAACTAATTGCTTCCAGAGGCAGGATGTGACATGATGAGCCCCTCCCTCTCTGCTGACCTGGCAAACGCACACATGCACACAAACAGACGCACACTGCACAGGAGAGTAGTAACAGTTCACCCTAGCAGACCCTCTCACTGAGCAAAGCCATAAAAACAAAACAAGAAAGAGGCTTTTGGGCCACAGGGAATGTGTGTGTTAGTGCTGAGTATGTATGTGTGCGTGTGGGTGTGTGTACTGCACTTGTAAGCACTTTTGTGTGTTTTTCTGTTTCTAGTTTGAGGTCACGAATGTTTGATAAAAACTGAACATTCACACACAAAATCTGCAGGAAGCCTAGACCCTTGGATTCATAAATGCAGGCCTTAGCTGTGTTGAAAGGCCTTGCTATCAAAGCCTATAAATGCCATCAGTGTCTTTCAACAATTCCTGCATATTCTTCTAACTTTTTCAACCTTTATTATGCACTAATTGTGATTGGCAGGTCATTGTGAAGCCACAGTTTTAAGCATGTAACAAAAGAAATATTTTGTTCTGGTGCATGACAAAA
Source organism: Scatophagus argus (assembly GCF_020382885.2). Lineage (NCBI taxonomy): Eukaryota > Metazoa > Chordata > Actinopteri > Scatophagidae > Scatophagus > Scatophagus argus. The sequence goes on along the minus strand of NC_058512.1, from coordinate 13,968,196 downwards.
GTTAATTTTTCTTTTTTTTTTTTTTTACCTTTTTGGAATTTAAAATTTCTACCCTACCCTCTTTTAATGTGTTCATTTGTATCTGCAGTGCTTATATGCTTATTTTGTATACGACACACAAACTACGGTACCTGTTGGCTCCATGGCTGGCACGGTATCCCAGACCTGGTCACATTTATGCTGCCTTGGTAGAAACGGCCTCTGTCGCTGTAACAGGTTGCTGTTGATACCCAACACAATGGATGAAATTATTTTTAACTGTTACTATTTAATACTCTATTCATTCATTTCTGTGTGTGATTTAGTTCTGTTGACTGGATACAAACACATTTATGTGTTTTTTGCATTTTATGTTGCATTTAAGAGCTTTCACACTTACTTGTAATTTGATCTCTCTTGATGTCTGAAATATAGGAAAGAACACTTTTAAAACTTTAATACTTAGAGGATGCACAGTTATTAAGTAATAAACCTATCTTGGAGAAATCACTGCTGGTCAGTTAAGTACAGCGAAGGTTATTGTATAAACACACAAGTCCCACACCTGCAGCTATATATTTTGGCTCAAACAGTTGGACCCACTCAGTGACCTCATCAGTATCAGTCTAGCAGGCCAGGCTTTATTTGGCCCTCAGCATATGAGTAACTGCACCCAGCCAACTCCTGCTTTTCTTTTACATAACGCTCCATTTCCTTTCTGCTTTTACACTGGGTGCTGTGCTCAAACTGCTCCTGCTGTACAGAATTAACTAATCTTAGATTCAGCACATTCTTAAAACAAGAAACATTTGTTAGTTTCGACCCTGCATAGTGTAAAGTGTATAACTTATACATTAAAACTATTTCACAACCAACAAAACTTTTAGATAACAGCATGAAAATACGATGCTTTCGGATGGGGGAAATGAACTCTTCATGTGCCGGACTATATGCTCGTGTTTATGAAGCACAACTCCAGACTGTCTTAGTTGGGGATATCTTACCGACAAAAGGGACATGTGTGCAAGCCTCAGGGTCAGTGTGAAGACTTGGTAAAGCTTGACAGTTGGGCAGCAGTGAACTGGGAGTGTGGGACCCAGTGACAGAGCTGAAGAGGCCAGGCTGGACTGAACTGCTGCCCTCTAGAACCAACCACTCCTTATGGCAGTACAGCTCCTTCACTGCCAGGCAGTGCTCTCTGTTTTGTGGAAAAAAAATATCACAGTTCTCCTTCAGCCATTCATTCATTATTTTGTTAATTTACTCTCTCGCTTTACTCTCTAGATTCATTCCGATACTTTACTAACAAAGTGAACAGGTAAAATAATGAGCAAAGACACGCATAAGTTACCTGCAGACAGGTTTGGGTGCTGGTCCTAACCCTGATGGGTTGCAGTCAGGAAAGGAGGAGTGGCAGAGCAGTGAGCGCACTGCAGGGCTACACAGCAAGCTGAGTCCTTCCAGCTCGGTCCACCAGCTCTGAACCAGGTACTCCTGCATGTCCTCAGGGTCCGACAGGGAGGAGTTAAAGAAAACCAGCAAATCATCTCGCAGAATACTGCGGCACACATCTCCACGATATGCACTGCAGTAGCCTGCGATCCCTTTGTAGAGTCTAAGACACACATAAACACAGACAGTCAGTGGTCTTTCTGCCTGCCTGCCTGTCTGTCTGTCTGTCTGACAGCCTTCACTCCACATTTCTCTCTGTCTATCTGTGTATTGCAGCACTTACAAACTCCAGATGTTGCCTCTTGGGAAGGTTGGTGCCTCAGCAGAGTTCAAGTCAAACCATCAAACTTAACTCTCACCTGTAAATCTATCAGTCCCATCACCCCAACATGTTCTCTTCTCTTTATTTGCTCTCTATGATTTTCTGCTTTTACATCCTCTAAATGTATGGTCCAGATGTAAGATCTGACCATTATGCATGATCCTTTTGGCTCCCAAAAATCCACAATATGCTGTTTCTTTCTTCATTTTTACCTCAGAAATTCTCATCAGGCATCCCAAGGCCAACATTTTGTCTTTCTCCTACCTTTCACTCTTTCTCTCTCTCTTCTCTCTCTCACTCTCTCCACTGTTAAATAGTCCAGATGTGGTTGGGGTTGTGGTTCAGCAAAGTTCACATTCAACTCACACCATATGGGTGACTGAAATATCTCTTGCTATTGCTGGTCCATTGAAGGAGCAAAAATGCATATGGTCTTCAATAGGCTCAAAGGAAGAATTTGGGAATTGCACTTAGTTTCTCGAAACACACATGATTTTGGTGCACATAAAATTCAGTAACAAGCAGTGTCTATGTGTGATCCAAATGAGCTGTGAACATTTCTCTTACCTCCACTCTATGTCGAAGTGGCAGTATCCGGAAAATGATGGTTGAAGAAACGGAAATAGGAGGAATGGTGAGAGCAGAGAAGGAAAAAAGACAAAAATCAGTCTCAGTAAGAAGAGAGAACCAACCATGGTGCTTCTCTCACCAATTCATAGCTAAGTGTGAGGTACAACCAGGTGGAGAGACAGTGTGTGTGGTCAGGGAGGATGTGTGTGTGTGTTTAGACTGTGGTCATGGGGTGTGTGGGGGATTGTGACTGAGGTATCAACCAAATGTGGCTGGGTGTGGGGTGGTTGACAAACAGCTGAAGCCACAAAGGCCACAACTAATTTACGTGGCAGCTAACACAATTCAAGACAAAGAGTTAACAACCCCCTAACACAGAGAGCTTCAAGTATCTATTAGTGATTTTGTGAATGAAAATGTGTCACTACCTGCAACAGTGACTCTAGCAGTCGCCTTGACGGTGTTGGCTCCGGCACTGTGTCTGTTGGAGGCCATGCATGTGTACAGAGCCGGCTTATTAACCGTCACTTTAAGAATGGAAAGGATCACCTCGCCTGTCAAAGTCTCTTCAACCGATGCACCCGAGATCTGGAAAAAAACAGATGGAGGGAAAAGGAAAAGACAACAGAAGTATGTTATTATGCAAGGGCAAACGCTTATAACTCACTTAAAGATCACACTACAGTTATATTCCCTTGTAAGATGAAAATAATGCCTGATTTCAACAAAGATAGAAAGACTTGTTTTTGTCCATTTGGAGACAACAGAAAAAGCTGAAAACACAACTCGGTTATCTGCTGTTATGGCAAATGTCAGGACAGTTTAAACACCCAAGAGACGCAGAGCAATATTAGCATTCACTTGCAGCTGTGTTTGTCATCCACTGATAAAGCTTGTTTTTCAGTATTCAAAATATTTATGCACTTAATATGACAAAATTTCAAATAATTGAAATAAAATATATCTAATAAGATAAAAATGATGAAGTGATGACAATTTATATCCAAAAGGTCAAAGGTCAACTTCAAAATGTTCTTCAAAAACATTTCTCTTATTATTATTCAACACTGTAACTCACTGTAATTGTTTAACTTACAAGATCAAAATTATGCATGCTTTCAATTAAGACCATCATAAAATATTTAAACTCATGCCCATTTATTATATTGTTATTATTTATTATTTATTATTATTATTATTTATTATATTGAGGTCAGGGTTCTGTGTGGAACAGTCAAGTTCTTCCACACCAAACTCATCCAACCATGTCTTTATGGACTTTGCTTTGTGCACTAAAGTCATGCTGGAACAGAAAAGGACATTCAACAAACTGTTGCCACAAAGTTGGAAGCACAGTATTGTCCAAAATGTCTTGGAAGTGAAGTGAAGATTTCCCTTCACTGGAAGCAAGGGGCCGAGCCCAACCCTTCAAAACCAACCTTTGTCTGAATACATATGCCTATATAGTGTATGAAGCCTCAGGATGTATTATAAATGATTTCACAGAGGCAGGGTAGCATATCTGAAAACAGACCTAGCCTTGACCAGGTGATGTATAAAAAAAAAATCTCAGAATATTGGCCAGAAATTGCTGTTGTCTGATGCTAACAGACAGAGACAGATAGATAGGTAGATACTTTATTGATCCCGAGGGACATTCAAGAACATGTGGGATTCATCTCCCATGATCATGTTGGGATTATGTGTTTGACCAGATGATGCAAAACTGAGTTGTCAAACAAAAGGAGATGAGTTCCTCTCCTCTTTTTCTTTCACTTTGTTGACACATGGGTAAAAATGAAAATGCTATACAGTTGCATGAAAACATCTGTCAGCAGAATGAGTAAAACAGAGAAAATTTGTCTTCCCAAAATTAAATCATGAAGTTAAAAAAAAAAAATGTTGTCTTAAGGTTTCATTTGTAAAGTATAAACTGATTATATTACACTATCATAGGTGCTGAGCTGATGGCAGTACATACACTATGTGTCGGCATTTATATAACCACTTGTAATCATTTAGAATATTTCAAAATGCCCCGGTATTCACACATGGCAGATGTAGCCGAATAAAATCTGTCTGTTGTTTTTAGTTCCTGTAATCACACCCACATATATACAAATGATTTATGTGAGAGTCTGCAGTGTGTGAGAGTGTGTGAGTCAAGGTGCTGGTGTGCAGTGTGTCTATATTTGAAGTTGTGTCTGACACCTCCTGTTTTTAGGACAAGCTCGATCTAGCACCGCTGAAATTAATGACCTCAACAAGCTGCCAGAAAAGCAGTCCACACAGTCATTTTAATCAACACACGCACACACACTCACAGACACACACATAGCATTTACAAGCATTATGGGCCTGTAATCACATTGTAGCTGGCACCCAGACCATTAAACAGCCAGACATTATGTATTGGACGTCTGCCCGCATTGACATGAATAAAAAAATGTCTGTTGCCTGGTTTAAGAAAATCCTGCTTATCATTCTTCAGACATTCAAGTACGTCATGTTTATGATGTATCCAATTAGGTAATATTAAATATAATTTCTAGGTTTCTACCATTACCAACAATCAATGCAGCTTACAAAGTGAGAGATCATAATTACAATTTAAATTTACAGCACCACTTAAAATCTCAATAGAACACTGTTCTTATTTGTTCTTTTTTTATATATAGTTAACTTTTTCTCCTGAAAAAACTTTCTATGTGCGTTGTTTAAGTTTCATACTTGCATTTTCACAAAGAAAGGGAAAAAAATATGCATGCATTTGGAGTGAGTCATGCATAATGTCTTCTTCTGCTATCCCAAAAACCATAGCATGTGGTTACAACTGTGAGGATTGAAAACCAATCACACACACGTTGAAACATAATTGTTGGTGTAGTAGCTCCTACAGGCTAACTATTGGACACTTGGCATTCTGGGTCACAAATCTTGTTTCAGTTATGTTGCTTGTTTAAAATATTTATCTCATATCATTATCTTTCTTTTTAGGATCTCAATATGCATCAGCCCACACCAACAGATATGCAGTATATTTCAGTGAGACTATCTTGTGTGCCTGGCCTGTCAGACCACCTAGCCAGTCTCTGGATCACAAATCAGCAGTAAATACAAACCAGTCAATAGCTTAAGACATTTGTGCTGACTCATTTAAAAAAATACAACCCAATTAAACCTGATAACACTGTGTGTTACTGGCTAAATGGAAAGCAATCTCTTCAATCCCCTGTCATCATAATAAGAATTCCTTTGCTGTTTATATCCCTGATCCCACAGTGTGTGTGTGTGTGTGTGTGTGTGTGTGAGAGAGAGAGAGAGAGAGAGAGAGAGAGAGAGAGAGAGAGAGAGAGACATGCAGGGGAACAGACAGATCAGTTGGATAATTTGCATTACAGTATATTGCATGTGTGTGTGGATTTGCTTGTCCTCGTCTTCCCTTTTGCCCTTGCTCATGCACATGACTTTATTACTACTGAGTCAATAGCTTCTGCATTATGATAGCACAAAATGTACACACAAAATGGGAACATGCAGCTGTATCAGCTCTCCATACTCTGTATGTCTAACACCGAACAAGAGAGCTCGTACTGAACAAGTAACTGCATTGCTGCCAAATATGACGTAGGTCACTGTATTTACACGTTAAATTGTTGCTTTCGATTCAGAGTCTGCACTTGGGATTTGTCAGCCAGCTAGATAGCTGTTTACTGCTATTTTAAGTAGACAATGCTAATGTACAGGTATTAGCAGTTTGTCTGTAGTTTAATCTCAGATCTAACTTACAGTATACAGAGATGAAGGTTTCGTAAATAAAATTTCATATGAGTAATTTTTTTGTAACACTGATGTTGGCTCTCCTGGTTATCTGCTCTGCTATTGTCACAGCTTTCCCATTATGTAAGGCTCTGCAGCTGACAATGTGTCAAAATGTCAACTACGTGATGCATTTTCTCTAATGCTGGCTGTGTTGAATGACATTTGAGCCAATCACAACCACAGTAACGGAGACAAGAATATTCCTGGAGACATCACAAGCATTTAAAAAGGACCGAGGGGACCACGCATTGACATGTATGCATGAATGTATGGATAAAACATAAACAATGTTGTTACACTGGAAGTGATTGGAAAAGTGAACTGTTTAAGTGTTGCAAAATGAGCCATTTAGATCCTTTTTACCATAACAGGGATCCACTTATCAAGGTACAATTAATTCACCAGAGGAATATTAGCATATTAGTCAGACACTGAACCAGAGCACTCACAGTGTTCCCATTTTCCAGCCAGGTGATGGTGGGGATTGGATTTCCTGTGGCGTTACACTCCAAGGAAATCTGGCTGCCATATGTTACCCTCTTCTCCTTAGGAACCTGCAGGATTCGTGCTGGAGCTGAACACACGGAGACACACAGTGTAAACATAAACTCACATACGGCAACCAAACAATTATATTCCCATACTGAATGACACAAGTACATACATATGTGTATAATAAGCAACAAAAGCGAAACCACATTTAAATACATACCCTGTACCTCTATGGTGACAGGCTTTGAAAAGGCCAAACCAAAGCTATTCCTGGCCACACAGCGATACTGGCCTGCATCCTCTCTCTGTATGTTATGGATCTTCAATGCACCATAGTCCAGAATGGTAACACGGTCGCTGACCTGGGAGGGACAATTTAATTGACTTTACAGCTCCTCCTTCTGAGTGTTAGACAATCTGAGCCAATAGACTAAGAGACTGGTTCTGCAATTACATTGTATTTGCTGCACTATTTTGCACACATACTTTTATATTTATGTTTATTTTTATATTCTACATGTATTTTTACTTCTATTTTTATTATAATTCTTTGGCCTGTTGATTTCTTATCTTGGTTGGAGCAACTGTAACAAACCCAGGGGATCCCTATATAAAGTATTCTGATTCTGATGATCATGGTGCTTTAAAACTTGCAAATCTCTGTAATTGTTGTTGTAGTTGTTGAAGTTAAAAACAAAGAGGATACCTTGATAAGCTCATCATCTTTGAGCCAGGTGACATCTGGTTTGGGGTTGCCAAGTGTAACACAGGGCAACACTGCTTTGGATTCTACCAGGAGGGTTACATTGGTAGGATGGCGTTTGATCTGTGGCTCTGATGGAGAAACAGACAAGAGTGAAAAGACATGTTTATTTGTCTCAAAGCTACAATGAGTGTGTTGTTCTTAATGGAACGGAACCATCTGCAAATCTGCAAAAAGTATGTGGATTCAACAGGAAGACTGACTGTTGTAAAGAAAAGAGACATACTCATCTTTAGCTGCAGGGCTCCACAGCTCTTGGCTGGCTCTCCTACGCCATTACTAGCAATGCAGCAGTACTCTCCATTGTCTGACTCTCTTACACGAGGGACGATAAGCATCTGTCCTTGCTCCCTGGTAATATACCGAGGGTCATAGTACCTGGTGAGAGTTAAAGAAGCGCCTCATTATGTGTGGAAGGGACCAGTGGCACTGATGTATGTCACAAACCAATGTTTATAACTAACACTATATATGTTTTATAATTGTTAGCATTCTGAGCTAATGCTACTTTTTTTTGTCTTACAATTATTTGCTAATGTTTCAACTATTTTATTGTGTATTTTTTTCAGTGTTGCTCAATTGCTGTTTCTTGTTCAAGTTTACATAAGTAACATGTAAAAAAAAATATTTTGATGTTATTTGGAGCTAATAAACATACAATAGTGGATTCCGTGTTGGATTAGTTTATGAATGTTACAGTTGAAAGAGATGTAAATTTACATTATTGGGTGGTTATTCTTGGTCCAAGTGATTTCAGCTGAAGGACGGGACTCCACCTCACAGATGAAAGTGGCATTGTGATCCAGGAGTACATCGACTGTCTCTAATAAGGTGATGATACGAGGCGCTAGAGGCGGCACACATGGGAAGAAAACGTGAAGACATTTGTTACAAAGCCAAAAATTTGGAAACAGGGAAGTAGTATTTGGAAAAAGGGATGTGTGAAATAAAATTTAAGGAACATGCTGTTTCTTAATAGTACATCCCAGGGACGTGTAAACAGCTGCATGTTTTCAGCCAAATTGACATTCTTGCCGTTCCTATGTTAGACTGAGTCATCTGTTTCAGTCACTCAGCATCCAGCTACCACTGTTGACTAATGGTATCAGATCAGAGGTTATTAGGTTTGACCTGAACAAAGAAGGGTGACCTTGAGAGGAAAGAAGTCTGTTTATTGGTGAAGTTACATCTGGGGCAGATATTGCAACTTAAAGTATTGAGAAAGAGGAAAAAAGATAAGACGGAAGAGAGGATGATAGAAAGGAAAAGACATGATTGATCGCAATGTGAAGTTTTGAGGTTTGTTATAGCTGTTTCTATTTACATTTTATTTTAAGGTTTGACAGTAAGCTTCATCCAAAGTGAATGCACAAGCTGTTTTCCACTGTCTTGTTTCAGCAAATGATTTTTGTTAAAAGGGAAGTGAGTATATTACACATTCTGTGTACATTGAATATACAAAATATCAGAACCAACTATTCTTTTTCATAATATAAAAAAAATAAAAAGAATAAAGATGCAATTATTTTATCCTTTTAGTCAGCTTCAATTGTAAAATGGAGTTGTAGGAGGAAGGGAGAAATGGAGTATTTTCAGACAAGTGAGGCAAGGGTAAAAGTGGAAGCAACTTAGTATTAGTAAGACAGTCTGATATTTATTTTTATAACTCTGGGTGAATATATTGAGGGGTAGAAGATGAGAGGGGGAGTAAAAACAGAGAAGACATTTTGAAAGGTAACAGGGATGAAGGAGGTACAGGGGTGAGCCAGCAACTGTTTATATGTGGATGAAGATCAGAGACATCAGGGTTGCTTTAAACTTTGTGTGAACTAAGGAGAGGAAGAGGCAAAACAGAAAACAGGAGAGAAGAAATGAGAATAAAGCAAAGGAATGGGGTTTGAAGGACATCATGGTTGTTTTGTCTCTTGAGAAACAAAGGTTTCGCAATAACATTGCTGGACAAACCAGCCCACATCCACAACCCCAAGGTCATTGCTGCTGTTTGACTCATAGCCGGGTGATGAAAAGCAAGTTACTTTAAATCAAACTGAAATCTTGACATGAGGCTAAATCTTGGTTTTAAACACTTTATATTTATATCCTGTTTTAGGGTGACTCAGGGAGTTGCACATTAAAAATAGCATCTTGGCGAACTCCAGTACATTTATGGCACAATAATGTGAGTGTGCACTGCCCCTGTTAAATAAACCAAATAAATTAAATTAAATTTTAGCCAAGGTTAAAGATAAAATATTTATTATACGCAGTCATTCTAGTGGCATGGCTCTATGGATAGCAGTCAGTCACTTTACTGAAATATTTCAAAAACTATTAAATGGATTACCATGGAATGTGGTCCCAGTGACTCCCAATGACTTTGGTGAAACCACTGATTTTTCAGGAATTCTACCAGGTTGACAATTTCAGCTTTTTTTGCAAATTCTTGAAAACTTCTTGATGTGTTGTTAAGAAATGTGGTACAAATACATGGTCCCCTGGGGATGAATCCTAATGACTTTAGTGATCCCTTAACTGTTCCTCTATACAAATCACAATGACAGCTGTTGCTCAAGAGGTGGAATGAATAACACGAAATGGCTTGGGAAAGAACCAGACCAGGAACCAGAAATCCAAGCTGAGTTCAGGTCGATATTAAGTGGAGCAGCCTGGAGAGCCAGAGGAGGAGCAGAGGAGCAGAGGGAACGACCAGCTCCGGGAGCGTAAATTCTCAGCGCTTCACTCTGTTCATATTGTGTGAATGTGGCATGTGTTTGGGGGGTTAGTAAACTAGATTAGCACTTTATAAATGCAGTCCATTCACCATGAGGTTCACATTTGTGGTCTTTTTTTGTGTTGCAATAGTCTCAAATGGAATAGTCTCAAATCTATGTTTCCCTCGTTGTAAACTTTGGTGAGACTGTAACACGCCAGGAACTTAATAAACCAAATAAATTAAATTAAATTTTAGCCAAGGTTAAAGATAAAATATTTATTATACGCAGTCATTCTAGTGGCATGGCTCTATGGATAGCAGTCAGTCACTTTACTGAAATATTTCAAAAACTATTAAATGGATTACCATGGAATGTGGTCCCAGTGACTCCCAATGACTTTGGTGAAACCACTGATTTTTCAGGAATTCTACCAGGTTGACAATTTCAGCTTTTTTTGCAAATTCTTGAAAACTTCTTGATGTGTTGTTAAGAAATGTGGTACAAATACATGGTCCCCTGGGGATGAATCCTAATGACTTTAGTGATCCCTTAACTGTTCCTCTATACAAATCACAATGACAGCTGTTGCTCAAGAGGTGGAATGAATAACACGAAATGGCTTGGGAAAGAACCAGACCAGGAACCAGAAATCCAAGCTGAGTTCAGGTCGATATTAAGTGGAGCAGCCTGGAGAGCCAGAGGAGGAGCAGAGGAGCAGAGGGAACGACCAGCTCCGGGAGCGTAAATTCTCAGCGCTTCACTCTGTTCATATTGTGTGAATGTGGCATGTGTTTGGGGGGTTAGTAAACTAGATTAGCACTTTATAAATGCAGTCCATTCACCATGAGGTTCACATTTGTGGTCTTTTTTTGTGTTGCAATAGTCTCAAATGGAATAGTCTCAAATCTATGTTTCCCTCGTTGTAAACTTTGGTGAGACTGTAACACGCCAGGAACTTTACATGAAATGTGAGTATAATTTCTCATCACGGGGAAGTTTTACCACAGATTTTTTTGATGTTGTTGCTTTCATGGCTTACAGATAGAGCTCACTGAGAAACACTGATGAAAACAAAGTCAATAATGTCAGTTTAGAGGCTTTGCTGTTTTTTTCCTCACCATGTTACTCTTTCTCTTGCTGATATTGTGCCTGAAGACAGATGGACAACATCTGAACAGTCGAGGTCTCACTGTGATGTTTAACCTCATGACTCATCATTTAGACTAAATTGGAGCCTCGGCAGATTTGACCTTGTTGCTATGAAATGCTGCTCAGACACCACAAGGGTGTATTACAAAAAACAACTTGATCCAAACCAAGTCCTTCTCATTATCACTCGCGATGTGTCCATTTCAGAGCATAAAAATGTAATGCTGTTGCTGAGCTCAAAACTGTTCCTTTGTTGTACTTCTTTGGTACTTTGTTACTTTAGTGCTCCAATGTGTATAGATGTAAAAATGTATGTCTTTGTGAAATCCAAAAATATTTTGTTGTGTGCTTAACTATTAGCTATTAGCTATATGCCATTTAATTCTGAGTTATTGATGCTTTCCATTGACGAAATCCATCTTACTCAATTGCATTTTTTCTCTGTTCTATTTCATGCAGCATCCAATAGATCTTTGGCAACCTTTAAACCTCATTTCTTTTCCATGATGTGGACTTCATAAATAATAACATCTTTTGGTGTCTTTGCTGTTTTCTTTGATTTGTAGTTTATTCTCAAGGTTTTTTGAGTGGAATCAGTACTCTCCCTTCTTTCTGATGATTTTTTTTTTTTTTGGTATTTGATGCTTTCATTGTGGTTAAACAAGAACAAATACAAAAATAGTATTGTTCTCTTGGCATGTCAGGGGACCGGATGGCTGCAAGGGAGTCATCCATTGTTTGTTGTGGTTCACACAGAAAAGCTACGTAAAATTAAAAACACTCTCTTTAAAACCATTCTGCTTTTAAATGTAAGAGTGGTCCTGATTCATCCTGGTAGAGGATCTTTTTTTTATAGTAATACTGATTAGTCAATTAATTACATGAGTAATTGTAAAAGACAAAATTGTTTAGATAGAGAATAACAATTTAAAATGGTTACATGCTGTCAGCACCCACCGAGGTGTAAATATTATACTGTCACCAATTCACTGACAGCTCGAAGCTTGAAAGCTGTGTCATTCAATAGATTGAGGAGGCCTTCAATAAATTGTCATTTTCATCAGGGGACAAATTATTAATGATCAGCATTCATTTTCTTTGTTTGTTCGCATTCATTTTAAATTAAATCCAACACACAATAATAAAAGCCAGCTTGACCCAGCAAAACTCATGAAAGCGAAGCCTTTTGTGACATCCATCTTAGCTTTGTTCAACAGATCCACGCCTCGGAACCACGACATACGGCCAACAATAATGATATAATGTATTTTTACAGTCCTCGTCGATCCAGAGTTTCTAAATATTCATTCGCAGCCACAGCTTGTAAAACTGGACTAAACCAAGATCAAAATGAATCTGAAAAAGCCAAACATTGCTCGTGTCCTGTCACTTTATTTAAGTTTAGTCCAACGAACTTAAAAAGTACCTTTTTGTATTTAATGTTGAAGGAATAATTCAAAATACACTTTCCTGCAGCAAGATGAAAAGATACTGTACAGTACTAGATCTGCATGTGAAGTACAAAGCTGGCGCATTCAGGGGCAAACGGCAAACAAGTCTCTTTCCAAAGTTAATGACCGAGTTACTGTCCAACTACTGCATAACACATTGAAATGTTCTATATAAATAAAGTTATTATTATTATTATAACTTGTTTGTATAACCAGCACAATGACAGAAATTAAACAGGTGAATTTTGCCCTGGAATCTGATTTGCATTATGCAATTGTGCAAATCATCTTGATGATGGATTTCAGTGGAATAAAGGTGATTGCTCCGGAATGAATTACAATGCTTCTGAGAATATTCCAAGACAATGAAACATCCTCTATGGTAAGATGTTTTCCATAGAATTCCTTGATAACATTATTGACAGGTAAATCATTTATTCTTACTCCTAAGTACAAGTCATTGCTGACAGGATGCTGTCAGTGACTTGAACTAGCAAGAAAGATGCCATCCACATTCGTTTCAGCCTTCTGATCGTTGACATATTACACGAGGCACAGGTCCTCCGCCAAGTCCAGCCTTAGACCTTACACCTACAACATCTACCCTCACAGAATGTGAACACATCTATGCCACCTGTCTCTGAGCTAGTCTGCAGCATGTTCTGTATATCTGTGCTTATAAAACATGTATTGTATGTCAATGGCCTGCAGGCCTGTGCATGTGACTGTAAAATTGTGCCAGAATTTGATATGGTACCCATCTCATATATCCTGAAATGCTTTGGTGGCTGAACTCACTGCAGTAAAAAGTCTTTAACTTAATGACAGGTCCCTTTTGATGGTTTCTGAATCTGTTTTCTTGCTATTACTGCATTCATATGGGAGTTGCATAAATACGACATGTTAACTACAACCACTAAAGGAACAAATGTAGAATAATTCCTGCTTTCCAGTCATGTAGGCACAATATTTCTGTGGTGAATCATTTGGAAATTTGGCTTATTGTAAATATATAGAGAGACAGCAAAAGGACTAGACGGTTCCTAACCACCTTTACAACACTCCACAGACAGGATATGCCAGAGTGTAGGAAGGATATAGTTTTAGTCACATTTACACTATGTAGGCCTATAAACACCTTCTCCTTTTCCCAGCAGGAGTTTGGGGAAAACAGGTGATCTCAATGTATGTGGGGAAACTCTACTTGTATTCTGTTTAGGAAAAGTCTTCATGCACAGACAGTCAATGATGCTCTCCATTTTATTATTTTTTTTCTTTACCTGTCCGTTGTTGACTTCCATCCTTGTACTTCTTCTGTCTGTTTTTGTATTTCTGTACTCCTTTTGTGATGCTGTCATGCTATTATGTAATATCCTACAAAGCACAAGCCAGACTTCACTTTGCTCTATTTTTATACAGAATATGAGACTTGAGACACTTTTGACAACTTGTGCTAAACAAGACACTCTTAAGCTCTCTGAGTGGAAGCATATGGAAACCTCTCGTACCTCTCTGTATCCCATATCCTGAGGTAACCAGCACCAGAAGAAAGACAAAAATGATCTCCACAATCTTCATCCTGGCCCCAATATGATCCATCTTGAACAATCTTTTTGTGCAAGTAGAGCATAAGCTGGTTGTTAGATTCTCATGTCAGGGAAGGAGACCTTCTTGTTGCTTCACTCAGCCTGTTTCTTCACTGTGTGCGTCTGCGTGTTGTTGCCAGGAACGGCCATGAGCTATGCGCTCAACAAGGACCAGCTCAGTCACTCTGCATGTGTGTGCCTGTGAGTGTGTGTGTGTGTGTTTTGTGATGGACAGTAACAGCTGCTAGCTGTCCTCATGGACAGTCACTCAGGTTTTGGAGCCTCACTCAAAGCTCCAAAGGCTCCAGTGCAGGAGAGACCTTATTCACAGTTATCAAAGACAGTGTAAGTGTTCATCAAACCACAGAACAAGCTGCATTCAAAGTCAGCTCAATGCTTCAATGTCAGCTCAAATATGTCACATTTGTGTCAGAAAAGCTATGGCAGAGAGAGAAATTAAACACAGGAACAGCAAACTTTGCTCTATATATGATACAATACAAAGCCCTTTAACATGCTGTGCATTTTTTTGCTGTCACATATCCGCAGTCCTGTTCATTTCCAGTCGTGTTGTAACTTACTGTAATACAAGTATCCTATGTAGGACACAGAGGGGACAAACAAACAATAATGCTGCGGAGAAGCATCACCCAACCCGACACCCATTAAAAGAAGACAAGAGAAGGGAAGATAACTTTCTATTTTCAGGATGAGGAGAGTGTCAGGACAGTAAGGTCACAATGTACTGTATCAATATACCGTACATCTGTGCATACCCTCAACATACTGTCTTATATGTAGATAAAGAACATCAACAGTACATGGAACATGTGTAACACACACTGTGGAACATCCATGCACATTTCTACTGTACAAGCAAATGTACACACAGGCCCATTTCAACTCACCAGACAACTTGTATTTACTGTTACATTTTGACCCTCACAAACACACACACACCGACACACACACACAGCCTTTGTGTCCACCTGTTGCCTGCTAGCCTGTATGTCCTGTTTTATTTTTGGAAAGGAATGGCATTTCACTTCATTTGCTCCTTACCCATTCTGCTTTGGATGGAATCAGCCATTGTACTACCTCACCAGTTATCTGTTCACATTCTTAAAAGAAATATATGTTGAACTGTTGCCTAAACAAAAGCTAAAGTGATGTTTTCCTCACTGTTATGCTACAGAATGAGGCTTCAGTCATAATGCACAGTACAGTCACTGTGATGGCGAGGTTGTTCTAAGTGATGTTATGCTGCTGGTCTACCGGGTGGTCATGTGACAATGTAGGAAATTTTCTTGCTTAGTGTATCATTAAGGTCCCTTTCTCTTGATCACCTTTGTACTGTACAATTATTTCTTTCACCTACCTCATCTACATATTTGAAGCAGCACATATATGTGCTATATATAAAGTAGACCAGATACAGCACGTGACTTTAGTATTTAACACTGCACACCACTGGGTGGTGCTGTTATGCAGACTACTCTTTGGTACATGGCAGAAATGGTATTATTGTGATGCTTTTTTTTTCTAATGAAGGAAAAATACCTTAAACACATGCAAGGAACTAATACCAGACCGAAAGACAAAGAAGAAAATTTCCTAGTGTCAGACTACTGCTTTGCCAAGGACCACTGACTCAGCAGTATAACTATAGCCATATGACTGGAGATCTTTTGTACTGATACTCTAACGTCCTCTGCTGATGCAGCAATGAACTGCGCCTGAACTCTAACTCAAATTCACAACAGTAAGCAGGATCCCATGTCTTAATTATTTTGGAGAATGAAAAGTGGAAAACGTGGTTTCCACAAACTGGATGCTTATACATCCAATCATTCTGTATCTTCTTTAACCGTAGAACATTGAGCTATGTCATTTGTATCAGAACAGTTGAACAAAATAGCTGAGAACATAGATGTTTCATGCATGGCATGGCTACATTTAAAAATCCTATGTGACCCTGATCATCTCAATGGCACCCGGACAGACCATTTCTTTAAAACATCTGTGAGCTGTGCAGAAACTAAAGTTTCTACAGTTGTACAGCTGTAAATTGTTCCAGATGAAATTAAAGTTCATTTGAAAAACAAGTCGCTGAAGTTGTCTGATGATTTTCTGAGAAGACTAGACGAGAATTTCTCACAGTAGTCCATCCTCCTTGAAATGAATTCGAAATGAATTTAGTCCTGATAGCACCTAGCTGAGCAATAACCTTCATTATTTCCTCCTTTTTATCCAAATGCAGTGATTTCAGTATTTACTTTTACTTGGTGAAAGCTAAGTAAATTGTGTCTTCCACCTAAATGAGATAAGCAACGTTACCCTCGTGCCTGATTTGACCCAGAGTGAGTGTGTCCAGGCTGAATAACACAGCAGCACAAGGACTGAACCCTGAGGAGGCTCATCACGGTGATAAATGCAATGTGTGTATCCACCAGTGTGCCTACCCCCGCACCACCACCACCCCACCCCCAACCACAACCACCACCTCCATCTGTGTGTGTGTGTGTGTGTGTGTTTGTGTAGGCATAAACACACACATAGAACCAAAGACTCATATCTGGTGTCAGTCAGCCACTCCCTCTCGATGCTGTCTCAACGTGTTCTGCAATCATTAACCAGCTGCTGCAGTGTGCTACAAAGGCTCACCTCCTACCACATGCACTGTACTCTGGACCTATGAACACACACAAACACACACATGCACTCACATAAAAGGTACCAAATCTCAAACATGGAATGAATCAGCATTATTTGACTGAAACCCGAAAGGCCAGGTAGGAGTGTATGTTTGATTTTAGTTTCAGTTTTATTTTATGCTTCAGTTTGTTCAAGTTTGCTTTACCATGAAAGAAACTGTGTTACTTTTAGTTGAGAACAGCAATAACTTATACAGAATTTACCTGAATGTTTCTGTGGTCTTATTAAAACTTAGAGGTATTTAATGTGAGTGAGTGTTGTAGTTAAGTGTGTGTTGTGTTACGTGAATATCAGCCAGCTTACTCCTCTTTGACTGTTAGCTTCAAGAAACAAACACTGGTGTCACAATTCAAAACTAGCAAGACTTAACAGCATTAACTGTTTATATGTGTGTTTCAATAGTGTTCATAACTTAGAATTACAAGTTTAAGGGTCTGCTGTACTTTAATTTGTTGAAGGGTGGAACAAATATATTCCCTGAAAATACATGTAAATGTTTCTTGTCAATTAGTGAAACTCTGTGATTTCTTTCTCTTTAAGATGAATAGAACCCAGCAGAGTTACAGAGTTACAACAGGGACCTGATACTAACAATCTACATTTGGGTGAAATCTGCGCACATGTGTGAGAAGTAAATTGAAATGAATACAATACATGTGGAGACGGGAGTGGAGTGAGAGAGAGAGAAGCAGAGAGAGGGGGAGTGACAAACAGGAAGGTAATAAAGGGAGAATCTGGGTGTGTCTTGGTGTACCTTGGCTTTTTTCCTGCTGGCTACACTTTCTGGCTTACAGTTTTGCAATTAAAATTGCCACAGAAGTTCATAATTACAACAGATTTTCATGCAGTGCCTCCTTTGAATGCTGTGTTACATCAATTTCACAGGCTTACAGTGACAGTTATTTAACAGCTATCTCATAATAAAACTATATTGTAAATTAAGTGCAAGCTGGAAGATCTTGCATTACCTCATTTTGAAATGCATTGGTCTGCATTTGGGATTGTTGGTAAATACACTATATAGACCAAAGTATTTGGACAGGGATTCCCTTCACTGGAAGTGAAGGGAAATCTTATTGTTTCAGCATACCAAGAAATTTTGGACAATGCTATGCTTCCAACTTTGTGGCAACAGTTTGGGGAAGGCCCTTTTCTATTCCAGCATGACTGTGCCCCAGTGCACAAAGCAAAGTCCATAAAGACATGGTTGGATGAGTTTGGTGTGGAAGAACTTGACTTGCCCACACAGAACCCTGACCTCAACCCCATCAAACACCTTTGGGAAGAACTGGAGCAGAGACTGCGAGCCAGGCCTTTTTGTCCAACATCAGTGCCTGACCTCACTGTTGTTCTACTGCATGAATGGACAAAACATCCTCCAGAAACACTCCAAAATCTTGTGGAAAGCCTTCCCAGAAGCAGTTACAGCTGCAAAGACCAAGTCCACATTAATGTTTATGTATTTAGAATACTTTATGTCTATATATTGTGATTATATAATGTTATTATAATGTAATTATAATTAATATTAATTAATATAATTAATTGTAATGTAATTCTAATATTATAATGTTATATAATGTTATTTTCTGATTAGTCTCACAAGGTCAGGATGTAGACTTTTGGTCTTGTTCATCTCCACCAAATGGTTTGCACTGATTTATTGATACTTCATTCCTCCAGAAGCAACTCTGACTATTGCAACAAAAAACTTCAAACTCATGAGGCAATACCTTACTTGAATTGAAGTGGAATGCTCACTATGAATCAATAAACCGGAGGGAAGTGACTGTGACAAATGATTGTAAAAACTCTGTTTTTGTTTTGGACACATAACCTATTTTTGAAACGGTTAAAAAAATGTATAGACTTCTATGTTGTGAGATCCTCAGGCTTCCAGGCTTAGATCACTTGCCTTCTTTTGTGCAAAGTTTAACATGTTTCTGGTGCTAATAGAATGGCGAGTTGAGTTTATCACCTCTAAAATTTTATTGACTTTGCAATGTTGACCATTTGTCATTAGTTCTCCTTTATGGTTGGCTCAGCTTTGTCTTTTGTCTGTTATGTTATTCGCAGTTCACACACATGCACACACAGTTCAGATGTATTTGTTCCAGGGGATCTTAAAATCTCCATGTTGAGGCTTGAAAGACTGAAGTGCTCATATTAGATTACATCAGAGATAAAGGTGTAGCATAAACACAACAATGATCCTCCTCTTTCTTTCATGCTACTGTTATCCTATTTATTCTGCAATGAGGAGGCTTTTTGAAAAAAACCTTTATTAATGTTTTTTATGCAAGTACATAATTGTTCCTTTTCATGTCTATACAGATACATGCACACCTGGGAGTTACTATGTACAACCTGGATTTACAAATGAGCACTTCAAAAGCAGTAGACAACTATTGTGTGCTAAGGTCTGGTCCTGCACCTGGTCAGGCACCCTTTGGTCCCTGTTGAGATCCAGAAAAGAAGATTGTGCACATCATATACTGAAGGCAGAGTCATCAGTGAGACTTAAGATAGACGGTGTTGTGTTCTGTGAAGCCCCTCGAGGCAAATTTGTGGGACAGGGCTATAAACTTGACTCGACTTGACTGAAACCTTCACTCAGTAAACTGTAATATAAGTCTTACCTTCTTCTCTCTCAGCTAAGCAGGGCAGGTGTTGCTGTAGTTTCTGTTTGACAACATTCACCTTCTTATTCTTGCTGCTTTCATTCATTTTGAAGCATAGCTTAATGTGAGTGACCACCACCATCTTTAGAATTCGTACCATCTAACTTAACTCGCAGTCATGTTAGAAAGTGTTTCCTAAAAAAAACATGCATGTGTAATGCATTAAAGTCAGATAAAGATTATAATGTGGGATTCCCAGTATTTTCCAAAAAACATTGCTTGGAAAGTACTGCACATTTATTTTTCAGCTCTTGCAGTCAGGACTGGGAGTGGCAGGACTGCCTGGATGACAGCTGCTGAATACCTGAGATATTTTGTCTTGGCAAACAGGCCAAAACAGAGAGAGAGAGACAGAAAGACTGAAAGAAAGCTACAAATTGGACAGACTACTGCTGTCGCACTGCTGTATCGTTCACAGTCATTCACACTAACAATAAGAGAGAGAAAAAAAACAAAGCAAAGCAATAAAAAAAGAGAAGCCACGTAGATATCCCAACAATCTCTGTTCACAGGCACAGGCCTCAGAGTTCTCTGACCAAAGAATAAACAAATGGCTGGGGTTCCACTGTCATCACTGGTTACTGGGTGGAGTACTGTTATTAAATCTCTTGGAGACAAGCACAAAAAAAGAAAGTGAAAGAGTAAAGGCACAGCTAGAGAGAGAGAGAAAGAGAGAGAGGGATAAATATAACACAAAAACTTCAGAGAAGGAGACAGAGTGAGAGGAAAATATTTAAAGCACAGAAAGAAAGAAAGACAGAGACAAAGAAACAGAAGAGAGCTCTGATTCGTCATGTCAGAGGCGGTAAAACTCTAATTATGTTGTTTATTTTTGGAAGGAGTGACTCTGTGTTAGCTTTACAAGTGCGGTGTAGTTCATTTTTCATGCAGTTCCTTGTTCCATGTTGTCACAATGCTGGTCGGGTGTCTTTATATGCACAACACAGACAGGCTCATTGAGGCGCCGTTCAACAAGTCTGCAGCCTCTAGTGTCTGTCTGCAGCTTCAAACTCAAGGCTCAGCCATGTCTATGGTGTGACTACGACAGCTGTTGCGAATGACTTACTCGTTTGTTTTTCTGTCTGCAGTAATATATGCAACCAGAGATGAATGACGCAGCTCATCTCCGAGTAATCCAGGCAGGGGAGGGGAGGACATTGTCCAGGTGGGTCCCAAATGACAGTCTGCTTAGTTTTGCATGAAAGCACTCCAGTATACAGTTTGTTACAAAGAAATTAAGATACATTGTTGTCTAGTATTCCCCGATGAGATAAAATATTTATTTATAAATCAGTCCTGTTTGGAGGATAGACAAACAAACATTAGTTACATAACTCATGTGGTGCCGCTCTGTGCTGCATCATGGTCTGTATTTAGCCATTCAGTACTCTTTGTGTTCATTTCAGAGCAGAGTTTCACTCACTGCTGAAAACTTACAACTGCTTCCTGAAGGACCAGACTCAACTGCACCTCAGTTACTCTCAGGTATGTCATAATCTAAACATTTTCTATTTTGTTGAACATCAATTCAGATTTTCTCCTAGTCAGCTTTGGAATTGCCTTTAGTTTGTCATAACTTTGCAGCAAGTTACAGCTGTGTACCACAGGAAGGATACTTCAGGAATGGGTCTGTCTCTGCAACAGGGTGACGATGGAGAGGTGGTGGTGGAAGGCTTCCTGAATATCTCATGGGGTGTGAGGAGACCCATCAGGCTAAAAATACAGGATGATAAACAGATGCTTTCATTTACTCCTCCCATCACACCTGACCCCACCAGTCCTGTCAGCCCACTCGGAAACAAAAGGTCATATTCAGTTTTTGCACAACATTATTGACGGAATATGTCTATAGACTTTTTTTATTTTTTGCCATATGGGAAACAGATGTGTTCTCAGCATTAGCAAAATAGTCACAAGCTTCATTTTAAAGATGGAATCAACATTATATTATGTCATCTATGTTTGTCCAGTTAAGAATAATAAACAAACACATATGGACCTAAAAATACTGTGACCAGTTGGATGGGTAATTTATTTAGTTTAAAATGGGAGCAGGTTAAATAAGGAGCTTTTCACTGTCCATCATTCTACGTGCAGGTTATCGGGATCAGTTTGAAATCCCTCATGTCCTCTTGTCTCTGCAGGGGCATGACACGATGGGGGGAATATGCTGACCTTCATCAAATAGATGAGATGGCTGAGACGCCACAGGACACAGTAGTCACCAGTCCTTTACCAGGTTCTCCATAATGTTTTTACACCACTGCTATGTGTAATGCAAAAGAAAAAACCTTTGCAAAGAATGATTGTTAAACATGGCATCCCCTTAAAACCCAGTAGCGCACATGCCACACACACCCTTACTGCAGCAGCCTGGGTTCAGGTGCAGCTCGAGGGCCCTTTGCTGCATGTCAAAACATGTGATTATTATTTATGTCTCATATTATTTGAATATGAGACATTTTAATGTTTGTGTATCTGCCCTTTCCAAAGGTCCAGTTGTTTATGAGACCACCACACTGCGTCCTATGAGGCAGAAGAGCTCAGAGCTGGAGGCCGAATCCAACCTGTTTCGATGTATGAGTGACGCCTCATTGGTCAAGAGGAGGAGGGGAAGGGGAAAGTCAGCAGCACAAAGAGAGAGAGAAAGACAACATCGCTTTTCTATCAATGGACACTTCTATAACTATAAGGTAGATTTTCAGCTCAAGCCTCTCCTCTCTCTGTAACACATGTTTCTTCTTCCCTCCCTCCCCCTGTACTGTAACTTTCTAATTTGTCATTGTTTTCTACAGACCTCTATCTTCACTCCATCCTTTGGTACTCCAACCAAAGTTCGTATCTCCAGCAGGATGACCACAAACCAAGTCATTGAACAGCTGCTAAACAAGTTCAAGGTGAGCTTTTGTGAACATTCTTCAAACTGCAGGATAACTCACAGTAATGGATATTATAGACCAGCACAAATAACAAGCTTATGTGTCGTGATAAGTTTGTTTTGCATCTATTTTGAACTGACTCAGATGGGCTATGTAATACGTAGACATTCGCAGGAGTGAACCATGTAATGTGTAGGTTAATCTGTATTAAAATCTTATATTTTCATCTGACAGATAGAGAATGAACCTCAGGAGTTTGCCCTGTACTGTGTTCACCAGAGTGGAGGTATACTTTGTCTATTATACCAGAGTTACATGGGAAATTAAATGACTGGGCAATGTAAGAAAGCAAAATGCTTCACTGACGTTGTATGTGTGTGTTGTCCAGAAAAGAGGAAGCTCAGTGATAAAGACCAGCCCCTATGGGAGCGCATACTACAGGGACCCTCTGAAGACATCATGAGAATCTTTTTGATGGACATGGATGAAGAGGAAGTCAGCAACGATGTGAGTGTTCTATAGTGTGGAAATCCTGATCAAAAGTGATGTAACAGACTTATCTAAATCCAGTATCAGATGGTCAGTGATATTTGTCACCTGTTGGTGCCTGTTCTTTGATGTTACAGGGATCAGCCAAAACTAAAATAAATTATTCAACTTCAACTCTAATTTTGTAGCCGCATAGATTGAAGAGAAAATAAGGAGTTAATAATTTTGTGTTGAAGAGGGACTTAGATGAACGTTATTATTATTAATGTTATTATCATTTTTATTATTTTATAACTGTGTGATTGCCATGACATGGGTTTTGGTAACTGAAAAATTATTTAGTTTAACTTTTGTTTTTTGTTTTAACCCCTAAATGTAAATTTTTTACCTCCTTTGTTCCTGTTCTTCCTCTACCCATATAGGCACCCACTCAGTATGGCCTATAGATCCCTTATATTCAAAATATTTACACACTAACCTGCAGGCTGTATTCTAAAGCATTGCTCAAGAGACCTACACTAATCTCCTACTCAGATTGTTAACTGTGAACTGTTTCACTTGTGATTAATATTTAATGATGCACGTCTTTAAGTGTGTCAAAGAAAAAAAAGATGTGGCACTTGTGTTCAGCTGTTCAGATTGAGTAAATGTATACATGTAAAAGCTGTGTCAATCAACTTTAGAGTTTTAGCATTTTCAGTTTTTGCTTACACTACACACAATGTGTACATTTGTTTACCAGGCTCAGAATAATCATTATTATTTCTTTATTATTTCGAACTGGGAGATTTAAAGTTCTGGACAAGTTTTATATTTAAAACTCATTTTTTGACCAGACTCATTTAAAACTTTGATCTCCTCTCCCCAGGTAGCCCAGTACCTGAACTTGGAGCTTCCTATCCTGGAGCAGGTTCTACTGAAACTCAGAGAGGAGGAGAACAGAGAGATTCAGAGGATCACTGGCAAGTCAGTATTGAGTTTTTGTTTTCTAAACCTAAACTTAACATTATTATTCTCAAAACTTATGCTGCAACAACCACTGCAACTGTTAACATGTGCTCATACTATATTCGGTAATTTTAAGGTGTTTGAAAACAAGACCATTGTAGTACCCCTTCTAAAGCAGGTGATGGCGCCAGTGTATTCATTTGCCTTTCATTGATTTGCTCAGTACTCATGTCGTCTGTATATGTGTGTGTGTGTCTCAGGTACCGCCACCAGCACAGGCTCCTATCCCACATGCTGAACTGTAAGTTGTCGCCTCACATTGAGACCAGTGTCTGACACCTGCTGATCTGAAATCACTGACATGGGACCAGCCATACATCATAAAGCCACTTTAAGGATAAAAGAGTACATGCAGAGAACTCTGTACTTTGTTTCTTTTACATTTTCTTTTAAAACTTGGGTGTAAAACACATAGAAGTGAGAAAGTACATGACA
The DNA here is from genome assembly GCF_020382885.2 of Scatophagus argus. Taxonomy (NCBI): domain Eukaryota; kingdom Metazoa; phylum Chordata; class Actinopteri; family Scatophagidae; genus Scatophagus; species Scatophagus argus. The sequence goes on along the minus strand of NC_058512.1, from coordinate 13,943,689 downwards.
CCTTGCAGTTCTCCCAAACAGTCACGTAACTTTTTGCATCATATTTTGAAACTGTAAAACCAGCAGAAGACAAAACCGCACGATGCTGCTGTAAATATTTGTAAATCACTGTTTTGTGTTCATCAATAAATATAAGTTGTGAGACCAGCAGGATGTCTTTTGATTTGAGGAGTATGCCATTGAGATGCAACTTTCAAAGGTTAATAAGTCACTAAATTAATGTTTATGCATATACAAATTTACAAATCAGTTAACACAATTTCAGTGTCAATGACTGACTGTCGACTGACTAACAACACAGGTTCTGTCCAGCACAAGAACTGAAAAACAGGCCTATATAAAACGACAATTACAGAAAGAATTGAAATTGAATAGAAAGTCATACTGTTGCCTTTGATTTTAAAATAATTTTGTATTGATTTACTGCATAGTTGATTTGGAGTGATTTTACTGATGATGACTTTGATATTGATTTTTTAGGCTTGTAGTATGATTTTACAGAGTCACCTGGACTCACATACCTTCACTCTGTTCACTTCATGGACCACAGTGGAAATAAGTCGTAACCTTTCCAGTGTCATCTTTGACATTTGGAGGAGCATGTGGTTTTGTCAAGAGAGCAAAACATCATCATGTAGCCTTTGTATGTGCTTATCTGTCTGCCTGTTTGCATTCCCTCCCTGTCTCTGGGTTTTGCCTGTTCCCTTGTGGCCTTGTTCATCTCTTACTGCCTGACTACTTATTTTCCCTTATCCCCTCTGTTCCTGATCCAACTTTTCAATTACCACAGCATCCTCACTGAGAAGCTGGTGCTCCGTTTATCACTAACTCACACTGTGTAACCAGACTTTGTTCTAAATACAACAAATACATAAGGCTGAGTGTTTGGTGCAGAATGTCTAAATTTCATCTCAAAACATTTCCATTTGTTTAGATGAGCAGCCATAAAAAAAAAGAAAAGAAAGAAAAAAGGCGTTAAAACAGGAGACTGATTACAAGTGGAAAACCTTGTCATCCTAATAGTTAAATGATGGTGTAGTGTAGAGTGAGCGGTGAGGCCGGGGCTGTTTTAGTGGCAAAGTACTTGTAAACGTTTGCCAGCCCACCAGACAGCCTCATATTACTCAGCACTGAGTGTAATTTTCCTCTGACATGATGAACGATCAAATGAGAATAAATGGTAGCTGGTTGTTTTGTTGAAGGACAAGTTTAACTGAAGTTTCCATGTGACGTCCGCCGAGGAGCCCAAACCAGTATGCCTTTTATAAAATGGAAAGTGTGGCATGGCAGGGCTTTACTGTTGTAGCAACTGAGGAGAACCACTGATCCACTCAGCAACTGAAAAGAAAGTTTAGTTTCTGTGCAAGTGCATTAATTCTTACTTTATGTAAAATACTAACTAACGACTTCAACTTGGCTTTAAAACTGAGGAGGGAGATTTGTTTCTTTTCTGTTATGAAATTGTCTTGAAATGATTAAATGATCTTCTGTGCCTCATGAGACTAATTAACTTTAAACAATTATTCTCAGTTCCTTTGTAAATCTATTTGAAGGGGAGGTTTATAACATCCAGCTTTTGCTGAGATCCCATCAGACGCTGTGAAAAGCCATATTTTCAGTTAAAAGAAATTTGAAACCTTTGGGCGTAGGCCAGTGGGCGCAGTCGAGTGCATTATGTCCTGTTTATATTTTGCTTTGGTGGTCCACATTGGATTAAGTCCTTTGTGAGTGTGTCAGCAAAAGATTTTAGTGAAGAAGAACCACTTGTCCATTTAGATCTAATGCATTATCAGCGTTTTATGATGAACAGGTCCTTCATATGTGTATATACAACATATTATATTTATAGCCTAACCTTTTCACACATGGAGCTTCTTTATGTAATTTTGCAAAACCTCATCTGACTGACCTCCTGAAGGGATCAGGAAGTGTCCTGCTGGAGATTATCCTTTCGTTAAAACATTTGCACAGGGATCAGTGTATTGCCTTTACAATAAGTTCATTTACAGTTCCGCCCTTTTCAGGCTGTATAAAAGCACGACTGCAACCTTTGTACTCACTGCTGCCCAGCAAAAAAAAAAAAAAAAAAATCTTCTCAAGCTTCTTCATCCAAACAATTTTCAGCACTGGGAAGATGAGCCTGAGTCTTTTCGCTGCTCTCCTGGCCTTTCTGCTGGGCCTTTCAACTCAAGACATGGTGAGACATTTGCCAAACCGAAAAGAGATGTTTATCACTGTTTTACTTGTACTTCTAATGTTTAAATTGCATTATGTTAAAATCAAGTGAACATGCTAACATCTCAATGATCTCAACCTCTTTTCATCTATTTTGAGAAACCTCTAAACTGGCCATTTGTATTTGTGCTATTGGGCTATATGAATTATGCTGACATAATACAACAAATTTATGAGGGACATTGAGTTGAAAGTATAATTTTTACCGCTTACGTGTCTCTGCAGGTGCGACCACATGAGAAAGGTAACTGATAATTCTCATCACAGGTGTTTAACACATTTTATTGTAAAATGTGTATTCATTTTTGGTGACTGAATTTCAGATGTGAAGACCACGAAGCCTCACCGTTTAGACATAACATCAAAAATTCTGGAGGCAAATAAAGGTACACTTGATTTAATCAGAGTGAAATGGCAATACTGTGTCTTCACCTGGTCACATCATCATGCTTGTATCTGTGCCAACGTGTTGACCGCGCTGCCTGCATGTTGCCCTAATCCAGGCATCAACCATAATCTGGTGGAAGGTGACGTTGCTCTTTCAAAGAAAAGGAATGCCATGAAATGTTGGAACGACTACTGCAAATGGAGTAAATCTTACAATGGACTCGTTGAAGTACCCTACAGCCTCAGTGATTACTTCTGTAAGGAATTCATTCATGAAAATTACAGTTATTACAAGCTCAGTTTCTTCTTTAGGAAGTAATTCCATTGTTTTCATTGTAATTTCAATTTTGATCTTTACAAAATCTTTCAACCAAAAACGAAAGAAAATAAGACTGGACATTTTTTTTAAAAGTTGGTTTGCAAGAGAAGTTCTTCACAAATCAAAGAAGTCTGACCTTGTGTGTATCACACACTCGGACATCAGTTTAACTGACGTTAATGTTGTTTTCATTGCAGATGACGGTGAAAAAGTCTTAATTGAGAAAGCAATGGAAACTTTCCACAAGAAAACCTGCATTCGCTTTGTTCCTCATCAAGGCCAGTCTGACTTTCTCAAAATTGAGAGTGAAATTGGGTGAGTGAGGAGATAGTAGAGGTAACAGTCAGGGTAATGCACAGTGTCAGGATTTAAACCTGCCTCTCTGTCTTTTCCTGAACCGTAGGTGCTGGTCCAATATGGGCAAAGATGGAGGGGAGCAAGTGGTTTCTCTGTCTGTGCATGGCTGTCTTGATCATGGGATAATTCAGCATGAGCTCCTCCATGCGCTTGGCTTCCACCACGAGCACACTCGGAGTGACAGGGACCAGTATGTCAGGATCAACTGGGAAAACATCCCATCAAGTGAGTTTTAATCGCCAATGCCGCAGTTGATCACTGTGATGGAATTCTTGAGAGCTGGAATTACACGTTACTCAATGCAGCACAGGATAGGATCATTTGGTGGTGTCAAAACTCCAGCAAAATGCAGTATGAAAAGCAACTTAATTGCATTATATTGTTTTAAAGTACTTTGCCAGAGTTTTCACCTTTCTCAACGCACCTTGGGAGCAAATGCAGTTGTACTGGAAATTCCTACTGTAGCATAACCTCTAGAGTCATTCATGCACACTCAGATTTTTGTTTTATTCAACAGTATATGCCTTCAATTTCCACAAGAAGGACACCAACAACTTGAACACACCATATGACTATTCCTCTGTAATGCATTATGGAAGGTAACATCTCTTTATGTCATTAATAGTACTGTTGTTAACAAGATATCTTATTTTGATTATTAATGTTTTGATGTTATGAAGTATTAGTATTATAATGCATTAGCAAGCATTTGCCTTCGCACATCCATCAGACAAGGACTCAAGTGTCTAGCCACCAGGTCAATGTAAGCAGTTTTTAATTTAGGGCATAATGTTTATTTTATTTCATTTTCTCAATTCTAGGACTGCCTTTGCATCGGTGTATGGAGAAGACACCATCACTCCCATTCCGGATTCCTCCGTGCCAATTGGACAGAGGGATGAGATGTCTGACATTGATATCCTCAGGATTAATAGGTTATACGAATGCAGTGAGTATAGAAGGACTTATTGATACAACTCAACCCACTGTATGTCGTGAGATATATTAATATTAAATTTGAAGTCTTTCCTGTTTTTGTCTTTCCTGATTGAAAATCTTAGAATTGAAATTGAGAATAGATTTATGCTTTGAAGCCACAGCACAGGATATGTTGTGGTGAATGATCTCTTTCTTTTCTTTTCAGACATTTAAGAAATGATGACAACTCCTCTCTGTAATGTGTGCTATCATATAATTGTTTCATTTATGTATTAGTCCAACCAGTTCAATAAATATTGATATAAAAATCCATGTCTTCTTTACCTGTTGCATACCACAATTTTAATCATGAGGACTGGTGATTTGCTGTAAATTTTAAGATATGATATCAAGTGCTCTCCTTGCACAGACAGTATACCAAATAAATGAATATGACCAAAGACATCATAATATATAACACAATTACAAGTCACAGACTGCAAATAATCTATGTTATGCTAACAAAAATCAACATTTGCTCTTGATCTCCTTTGACAAAATAATTTTATTGGGACAATGATTTGTCATTGTTAAGAGTTGTCTTCTATCATTTTGCCAATCATGCCATATATCCATTCATAAAAACCAAAACATCAGCACTGTATCAAAATGTAAAAAGGTAATCAAAGCTACAGACCTGGTCTGCATTGGAGGAAATAAAAAACACACAAAAAATTAAAGCCCATAAAAAAGTTAAACCCTCTTCCCAAGTTTTGTGCACCTCTGTTGTTGCAGCTCATATTTGTTGTTACGGGAGTTGAAAGCCACCTCAAAATGGCAGTTCACTTGCTGCGGAGGGAAAACAACAATGACTATTACTGTAACTGGGAAAAGATTAAAAGATATACAAAAAGAATATAAGAAGTTAAAGCATGAATCTAAATGTTGTGGAACTAAGGGTGAATGTTTGGCTTCACACATATTTACAATAGTGTGAAAAAGAATTATTGTTGATTTGAACATATCTTAATAAACACATAATGACTGCACTCAGAAACACATTTACCTTTTTCTCGAAACTGCAGTTGTTCAAGTCATAGTTTTCAGCCTTGAGACAATTGGTTTTTCCCAGGATGGCATCAATCTTAAAGTTGATCCTATTGGTCACCTAATAAGCAGAGCAGCCAGAGGGCGTAATTATTACATATTGTGACACTATAGCAGGATTACATTGTGGTGATGCATTTAGGTTCCTTTGTTAAGGAATGACGAATCAAACCTGAGTCTGAGCGGCAGTGATGGAGACCAGTTTGAACATCTTCCTCATCTTGGAGTTTGTGTTGAACATCTCCACAGCATTTTGGGTTGCCTCCTGAACAGCAGCTGACTCTGGACTGCTCTCAAACCACCCACCCAGAAGAGGAACTTTTTCTGTGAGGAAATTTTACAGAACTGCATGAGGGCTGTTAAGTACTCTATTACTAGAGTGTTGGCACAGCAAAATACACTGAAGTGCACCGATCCCAACACATAAAGACATAAAATGATGAACAATTACAGGCACACTCATAGAAATGTGCTCACACACTAACTTCAGTTGCACCAGACACAAACATACAGTCAGCTATTAAAGGTTAAATGTATGAGATTGAAGTCACACTCCCTTTGTGTGTGTTGTAACTTGATCTTTTCTGTTCTGTGTTTTGATAGCGTAGATAGCTAGATGTGCATTATATGCTGGTGCATTTGAATTATTTTGAAAAAGAAGATGATTGATTTTTCAGTCTCATTCCCATGTCCTCAAATACTGATGTTTTGCATTCATAATGCTTTTGAGTGAGACTCGACAATAAACTTTTAGAATCTTCAGGGTTAAACAGTAATTTACTGTGCATTTATGTAACTATTGTGTTTTTTTTTAATGTTCCTTCATCCCAAAGATTTGCTTTTTCAGTCCAGAACATTGATCAAGAACTTGGAAAATTTAAGACCACCAAATTCTGGACTCAGTCAGTTTTACCCAAACACTTCTTTAACACTGCCAAACCGTCTTCAAAATTCTGCCAAACCAAGCCTCAAGCTGAAAATACAAAGCAGATATTTCTCAATGAAAGAGAATTTAGATATAATAGGTGCAGCTTTTGTATCTTGGGTGGTCCAGCCAGTCAAACTGATGCTGGTTTATTTTTATTTATTTATTTATTCTTTGGCAATTGCGACATTTTTTAGCCACACCAATAGTAGCTCAGTTCTAGTGAGGGTAATGTCAGTTGGTCAGTCATTTTTCCACTTTGGTCCACACTAAAATATCTCAAACACTATTGAATTGATTATTTTGGAATTGTACACAGACATTCATGGCCTATAGAAGATCAATTCTGCTGACTGTCTGTTAGACAAATTTGGACAAAATTTTGTCCAGATATTCATGGTTCCTAGATTTTATTCTACCAACTCTGGCAATCCCCTGGCTCATTTATTCAAAATTTGCTGGATGGATTAAACATTATAAACATTATAGCACTGTCATTGTAAAAATGTTAGCATGCTGATGTCACCATGATCACTATGTGCTTTCACGTGTAAGACAACGGGAGCCATGCAAATTGACCTTGTCACAGTTTCTTAAATAGCACCTAAGCATTGGCTGAAAATCTGCTGCCATATAGTAATTGTTGCATGTTCCATCCGCTTGTCAGCTACAGAAGCTCATTTTGTATTGTGGGCAAAGTATACACTGAACCTGGGCTTAAGCCACAGTGCAACATAACACACTCAACATCGCAGCTGAGTATAAGACATCAGAAGAACAACTAATGTGAACTTTTCAACCCACAGTGGTCAGTGTAGCAATGCTTTTCCTCCGCATAGGGCTTAATTTACAGTTGCTCTTTAAAGGCACATCATAAAACCAGAATCAAAACTATGTAGAATCAACTGCAGCCATATTATGTGAAATGCGTATTTAAACAGAACATCAACAGAGTCTGACAAATCAAAGTCAAGCAAACCCTAATTTCTGTTTAATTACTACAGTATAACGCTGGATTCTACTTTATGCAAAATGCTAAATTATCTTTTACATTATTTAACTTCTGCTTCTGATTTTATGCTTTCTCCTGCTGAGCACTGGTGGTATCTGCCATAAACAAACCTGAATCTGTTTCTCCACTCAGTAAAGCCATTTCACTAACAGAAACCACATGTTGTTGGACAAATTGGTTGAATGGGTACTGAGTAGCCCTGACTGATTATTTTTCATTTGCGAACGCGAAACCAGACTCCACTCTGCCAAATTAAATATGTAACCAGTGATGATTTTCTCTGACTGCTGGCTTAGCCAAACTTTCTGACTCACTCTGCCCAGCCAGACAGCAGTAGAGAGTCACTGTCTACAGACTGAGTTCATAAATGCCCAGCCTGTTTTTGCCATTGCGTCATAGAGGCATGCAATGTGTTGTCCATTTAATTCAACTTTTATAAACTGTTTAAAATAAGTTAAGACTGAAACACTTTATTACTGACACTAGTAGATTAATAGATAGGGTAAAGTGCTCATAAAATGCAGTACCAACTGCATGTTTTAACTGCTGTTTTAACTCCTATTTTTGTCATTCTTGTGTATAATAATAGCATAGCTTATGTATTATTTCTAGCTTTTATTTTATGGTTTGTCTGTAAAGTGCTATAGAAACATTCTTTTTGTTTTTTATTTCATTGTAATACAAATGACATATGAATGAACAAAAGTTAAATTGGCAGAGATACAAATGTTTTAGAAATGTTTTCCCACATGACACACATGCCTGTGTTGCTGTCACTGTTGCAGAGTTGCATTGTCCTTCCTATTAGCTTGTTTAACCTTCCCTTGTCCTCTTGTTTCTATTTTCTGATTCACTAACTGTGTACACAGTACAGAGTAATTCTCTGTTTGAATTATTCTTATAATCTAACTTTACTGTCCGCGTAAATATTAGAATCTCGATGACACTTGCTTATATCCTGTCCTACCTATCCCTTCACAACCTTTTAATTTGTTTCAGTCTTTGGATATTTCATGCATTTTGTTTATCTGCCCTTTAACTTAGCACGCTACAAAGTCTCTCTCAAACACATTAATCAGAGTAGGTTCATTTATTCTTTGTCTTGTATTATTCTTATTAATCTTGTCTGTCTCTCTGTAACTCCCTGTGTTTTCAATCATATTGCTTATCCATATCAGTACTTACTGGGAATGATGGTTTCCTCCACAGGCTCATCTCCCAGACACAGCTGGACAGCCAGACATATCAGCACTGACAACAGGAGCGACATCTTTCCTTATCAACCACAAAACGTGCTGGTCTTAATGACTGGTGAAGGACGAATCTCCTGAAGAAGGCTTCAGATGATCAGGTCACTTTGCTTGAGCTGACCCTCTTGCAACAAACCGATGGTGCCTGGGTCCACAGAGAAAACAGCAAAAAAGGAATAAACACTGAAGATAGTTATTGGCAAAAAGTTGACTCAAACTACTGCGGCAGAACCAGAAAGTGCGAAAAACATGGCAGATGCAGGAAAGGAAGAGAAAAATAACATAACAAGTCCTTACTTTTCTGATGTTGACCAAGTTAATGCTGGAACAGAGTGCCGGACTGAGAGAAGTAATGCTGGGTGAGGATGAGAGAACGAGGGAGTGTGTCATTAGTGAATGGCAGTGGTTGTTCAGCATTTAAACTCTGGTATGTTTAGCAAGCCAGTGAAGACCACACCCACCTACTGCCCTCCAGTGACGCCATGCAGGGATTTAACAACCATCAGCAGCTTTGGTGAGAGTGTATATGAGACAGGGTAGGTGTGAGGGCCTGTGTGTGCGCTGGTGTTTCTCTACTCTTTGTGTGTTTGCATTCACGTGTGTCATGCGGGTGTGTAGCCTGTCAGTGTGATGTGTCTGTGTGAATTTTGTCAGTTCCTGCATATGCACAAGTGGATGAGGCATTTTTTGTGGAGATCTGACTCCATCAGCTGGTTAAACCTGTGTTGAGTCACTGTGCAAAATATAGCACACAGCAGAACCATATTACACACCAGTTCTAGGTACATCAACATCTTGCCTAGAACATTTGTTCTTACGTAATAAAGGGTTTAAACTATTCTGATAGTGGTGAATAAATGCACAAATGCCAATGGGTGGAACTGAGTGGAAGTGGAACTGATGATGTGGCTAACTGACAGACAGGAAAGGTGATTACGTTTTTCAGGGTGCCTCTCATTCAGCGCTGAAAGAGTTATTGTTAACACCAGTGTATCAATAACGCATTCTTTCTGCATGGTTCTCGCAAAGCTGGTTGTAACAGCTTTATGTCCAGTTCCCATAAATGATGAATCTCTGCCAGTAATTGCCTGCAAAAAATATTAAAAAAAGATTGTTTGGTTATACAAAATAAGACAGACACAATATTGCCTTGTGGCCTATTCATTTGAAGTATGTATTCTTTCGAAGATGTGTTTCCTTTTAAGTCTGTTTTGGTCTCCACAAACCATTAAGGAAAATATATGGCAGGTGTGCTTTCTCTCCCATTGCATTTTGTTACTTGACTAATACAGCTATCTAATAATAAGGCATAAAATACCCCAAACCACTTAAAACATGACTCTCCATCTTGATGCTCCACTATGTTCACCAACTAGCTAGCAACTTTGTCTGCTGTTCTGCTGAAAACAGCTTCCTGCTGCTGCTATAAATTAACTTGATGAGAGCTGTGAGAATGAATCAAACGACAATGAGCTCAAAGAGGCTAAAAGGCTCAGTAGAGCTGCGGAGATGAGTGAATATCCTGTGAGTATTTGCTACTGTGAGCAAGTCCTTTATGCAGTCATATGACTCAGCATTAAAAAAAAAAAAAAAAAAAAACACTAGCAAAATGCACAATTAACAACCTTATGTAAGGACTGTGATTTTCTATGGGTTATAATTAGGATTACTTTTACTTGCTTTTACCAGTGAAAATCGCAGTACTTTGTTGCATTTGATAGCAGTATTTAAAGGTCATCAAAATTTCCATTTGCTCAACTCAGTTTAATGTCTTGACTTTGGGCGCTGTTAGTAGCATAATTAGCTAGTTTGCTCAAAATGGATATAAAATGCCACTTGCACTTAAGTGTGTGCTCAGTAAACAGGTTCAAGCAGCAAGAGAACCTACTCTAACATGTGCTTACACAGGTACAAAATAATCACATACCTAGATACTAAAAGTAAAGTGAATCTGATGCACTGAAAGGCAAATTTCACTCCCTTCCATTCCACTTCCATTGTATGTAATGTGTCAGAATACCCAGCAGGGGGAAGCAACATTGTATCACATCATGCAACAGGTGGCTGATAAGACAAAACGATTGCATTTTCAGTTGTATTTGATTGCAGAAAAGCTTGCATACATACAGTATATTCTGAGTACATATTGAGTACATATTAAGATCATCAATTAAAAAAAAAAAGTTACTCTTGACTGTCAAGTTCCTTTACATAATTTATCTTTTCTAAATTTTGGATTTTAAGCAGCAGCACTGTATAAAATAGTCAGACCTTGTCAAACAAGAAACCATGGCCAATATTACATTATTACAAATGTATATTTCTTGTATAGTTTATGTTATAAACAGACACAAAATGCAACCATAACAATAGTAATTTTTTTTTTTTTTTTTTTACAAACAGAACCATCATGGGTGAAATGAAGCCTAAAATCATGATGCACAAAAATATAATTGTGCTGTGATAAGAGAAGTGAAAGAAGGGTGATGTAGAAGTTAGAAGAAAAAGCAATATAAACAGAAAGAGCAAAATGATAAAGAAAAAACCCTGACACCTCCACCAGACTAAGCACAGATAAAGACAGAGACAAAGGACAGATGGAAACAGACTGAGAAGTAGCCATGCAGTAAAGCAGATGGACAGGCAGATAAACTTTGTGCCAGACAAACAGAAAGAAAAGTACCATGCTGATGGACAAGCAGTCAAAACACTGGAACAGATACAGTGTGGTCTAAGAACATCAGGCTCAAAATGTACAAAAACTTTGATTAAACACCACTCTGACACAATGACACAGCCTAAAAGAAAATAAAGTGACGCAGAAGTTTTACTTCTAACCCTATAAGACAAATGCCTGAAGTTTATTTATTTACTTTTCACCTTTTAGGAGAACTAAAGAAAAAGAGCAAAATTCTCTTTCAGCCTTAGCTGGGGTCCACTGTTGTTCTGTTCCTAATGAGACGTACTGTAACTCTTCCAAGCTGCATCTGACAGCTCGGGGTTAGTAAGGGGGTGTCTGGATTTGTTCAAATTGAAAATCCCCTTTGTCAGTAGAATTATTGTGTCATGTGTTGTTAACCTAACGACTGGACTGGACACCAACCGCCACACTTTTTGTCCAGATTGTTCTTGTCCAGTCTGTCCAGGTCAAAGGTTAAAGTTACTCTACGAATAAACAGCCTGAAGTGGAGAGCACACAACTTCCGCTACTGTGTACTATTGTGACTCATCTTCAAGGTTTTAATGAGAAGGAGAATCTTTTGCAGTCATATTCATTATTAAATGTACAATTTATGTACTTAGAACGTATAATTTGTTTGCGTTTTTTTGTATCATTATGAACATCACATTGTACTTCTGTAATACTGTACATTTGATATATATTACAATGAATATAAGTAGTATAGGTATGAGTTACTGAAACTATGAACAGTAAAATCTGTGTGGGATGTGCCACAGTCACAAGAATAAAGACACTACGGTATAGAGTTATCACAGGCACACCCATACAATTAAATGCAATCCAATATGACACTCCTGCAAAAAAAGAAATTGTTACTGTGTGAAGCTCTTCTGTTCCTGTCAACCCTGTATCAGAGAGGTGTTGATTCTACCCTAAGGTCATTTTGAGCCTGTGCATCGAAACTGTGTTCCATTGATGGATGTGTTTTTTCCCCTCTATTTACATTCATGAGGGAGGACAAAAGGTCACCTAGTGGATAATGAGATGTTACTCTCATCAATTTTATTGTCTGGTAAAGGACTGGCATCATTAATGGATTTAATATGTTTGTGTACTCATCGAAGTACTCAGCACAGGTAATTAAGGTACACTCAACAGGCAAGTGTCATAATAAATGGATTCATAAATCAAAAGGGACCCGTCTCATGCAGTTACACAGCTTGATATCCGATTAAAACCTGGAAAAGCACTTCTTGTTTACATCAATGTCTACATATGAAGGAATTCAGGGTTTTTCCTAAGCACATATTATGCAATGATTTGTATTACTGGCTCCATCTCTTGAGTGTTTGTTGTGAAAACGGTCAGCTTCTTGACAGCCAATTGTGATCTGTTTGTTTGACCAAAGACATTTGTTGACTATTATTGGCATATTCATACAATTAGCGGGCAACAGCACAGTTTACACCAAATGTCACTTATGTCCTACACGTTGTTACCACTAAATGAGATAATTAATGTAATTTTGATATATTTATTTCGACATTTCTAAAAAAAAAAAAAAAAAAAAAAACCAATTTCCCCTTCTCCTCTCCTTTAGGAAAGACCTAATCAAGAAAAGAACACAGCTGCATATAGACAGAATATTATGAGAAAGATCCTAACGAAACAGACTACTATTATACAATACATTGAAATGAACGATTCAGTTATTTAGAAAGTAAATCAATAAAAAGTAACAGGCTAATTAATTACTTGGCTTTTGGAAATACACTAAAAATGCATTAATTAAAATTATCTTTTTAAAAGAAGGTTCTGCACCCAGTTTTGCCAGATTTCACTTTCGAAGTGATAAAAATACTAAAACCATCATAAATCCCGCTGCCTGGGACCTGCATCTGTTTTTCAACAGCACATTCCTCAGACCTCAGACCTGGGATCAGTGTTGATAGCTCAGCCTCTATAATCTCTTTACAGTTAGGACGCGCCCACTCAGTGCAGTGATTGACAGCCGCTTCCTCCAACGAGGCGTCAGCCGACTTGTCTGGCCTCCGCTCTTCCCGCCTCCTCCTCCTCCTTGTCCGATTTTGTTGCTCTCATGCCCCGCTAGCTCGTCTCCAGACAGTCCGGGGAGCCGAAGAACAACTCGACAAACTCCCAACCATGGAAGGCGACAACATAATCATGCCTGTTTGACTCGGGGAGATCTTCCAAGGTAAGTTTGGTGATTTAAACAGTTCAAACTTGGGGGGGAAAGAACCCTCGGATACGAGGCTCTGCTGTGTGTGTGTGGAGGGGGGGGGAGAAAAGTTTATCCGCTTCACTACATGGGACAGGAGGAAACAGAGGGGAATGTACTCCAATGTTATTCACAGTGGGGATGTGTCATGCTTCTTGCTTACATGTTTGTCCCGCTTTAGCATGTTTAGCACCGTGATCAACCGCTATTTGACATGTCTTTTAAATCTATGCCCTTTTACTATGCCTTCAGTAGTGTTATATAAATGAATGGGCATCTGATAATTCTGAGATAAACTGAACACGGGATATCTCCTATAGTGAAAACCGATGAAAACTATATTATATGGGACTATATTTTGTGTTCAAATTTAATTTCGACTTTTGGTTTGTCAAAGTTGTATGGGGAAAACAATTACCGCACAAGAAAAGCAACAGACATTATGAAATTAATTTGGCTTAATTTAAAATGTATTATATATATGATCTTTCATAAGCCTGTGTCTGAACTTTAATAGGCCTATTTGTCTTTTTATAGATAAAGTAGATCAAAAGCACTGTTGCATTGGCTGTCATTAACTTGTTTTGCTACTAACTCCCAAATGCAATGACAGGAACACCCTTGGCGGTGTGTGGATGAAGCACTGAAATCATGAGTCATCTAAATGCACTTGTTTATGTGATAAACAACATTAGTCTTCATCCTGCTCTCTCTTTCTGTATATTTATATGTACAATTATAGTTCGCGGGCAAATGTGAATGTAAGAACACTTGAGTCAATTAGAAACAAATATTGTCCACACAGAGACCTACAGAAAAAGAAAGAGACCGTGGGACGGGGTCTCAATACAGATGTGCATTCCTCCAGCCAGCTTAGTGATCAAGCCTTTAAATAGAGCTCAACAGGAATGCAAACAGACTAAGCAGAAAGATGAAGCCCGGGGGCGACTCACGAGTAGAGGAGGAAAGTGAAGGTAGTGGGTAGAGGAAGGTCAGAGAAATGAGGCTATGAGCTCTTTTGCTCTGTTGCTTTCTCTCAACTATCTCCCCAGTTCAAGCAAAAACGTGTTTCAGAGTTACATGTTACATTTTCCATAGCTTAACGCCTGGAGGAAAGGCAAGGTTAAGTTGTGCAGGAGGAAGATTTAAAAGTGGAATCTGCGTTGTTGAGTTGCGATATAACATTGCACATTGCGTACCTGTGGCAGAATCTGAACCTCACTCACAAATCCTCCAACGAGATGACACAGTGAAAATATGTAATACCGGACAGAGCCCACGATGAAGAGGGCACTGCCAGAGATATTTATCTGTGTGATGAAACCTTTTTTTTTTAAAATTTGACAGACACAGAATGACACATTTGATTTAAATCAGTGGGGTCATGATGTACATATGCAAGAAAGCTAAGATAAGATGGTGATCGCACTGTAGTGTGTGTGGCTGCATCCTGTTATATATAACACAATCTCAATTAAATGTAAAAGCATTTTTTAACATATTTTTGTCAGGAAATTCTGGCTCTTACATTCTTACTCCCTGCTGCTTGAAATGTTGGAAGTACTCTGGGATTTTAGGATTAATTAAGGGTTTTAGTCTGGTGTAATAAGCTTTGAAGTTGCTCAGTGTGTCATTGGTTTGTTCAGTTCATTCCATTTAGTTGTTTCAGTTCGATTGGCCCAATTAGCTCACTGTGTTGACCAATTCGTGATTTTCCCTCTTTTGTTGACCAATGGTTTGTCTCTGTTGGTTTGTGGACAAATGGAAGGGAGGTGTTCACACTTGTAGACAGTAGTTTGTTTTCCGTCCGTTGATCAGTTGGAGGGACTTTTCTTCTTGTTCTCCCATGTGGAGGTAAAACAATTTGGCCATTTCTTTGCTTTAAAATCCATTCAGCTAATTTAATTTTGCCAGCTAAGTCTATTCAGAGAGACTGGCTATTGGAGAGAGGAGCCAAACACCTGGCCACTCCCTGCATTATCTATGTCAGTTACAATAGTGTTTACTGTTAATGGATTTCACTTCACAGGCTGGGTGGCCTGATCACCAAGGCGTTCCCGAGTTTTAATCTCTAGCTTGTCAGATGCACATTACATTAAAGAAAGCTGGCTTTGAAACCGTCTAGCAGAACATCAGCTCCTCGTCTTGCTTGACCACTTTGCCGCCGTAAAACTAAACGTACACAGAGAAAGAAAAACAGGAGACAGCAGGCACCTTGCTGTTTACCTCTGGGAAGTTAGTCTACCCGTGGATTCCCAAGACTTCTGTCTTTATAAAAAGAATACTGGAGTCTATTTTCGCTTTACAAACATTGTGACTAAAAAAAAAATCTGTGAAAAGATTATTTAGAAATACACTCAGTGCACAGTGTGTTCTTTGGATCCAGGGGTTATGGGGATATCCAAAAAAAGAAAGGGAAATCCAAGGTACTCAGATTTTTGAGATTAGAGAAATAAGTTAATTCAAACATGGCTGACATCTGAATATTTTACGAGTTTTGGGGTTTGGCTTTGTGCAGACATGTTCCCTGTAGTGTAGAAAAGGTGGAGGCTCGTTCATATCAAAGTTCTGAGAAGTAGCCTTTGAGATGACAAGCAAGGCAGATTTGGCATAAAAGTTAAAAGGCAACATGAAAGTTATTGGCTAGAGTTTAAAAAAGATTATCTGTAGTTACAGCTGAGTATAGGAGCAACTTTTAAGAATTAAAAGAGACAATTAACTGATCAGAGCCAAGGCTTTATCTCACATCTGTCTTATTTCTCCATCATTGTGCTTTTGTTTGTCAAAATTTCCTTATTTTTACATTTTGTTAAGCAGATGTGAAAAGATCAAACTTAATCGACCTCACTTCATTTTTAGTAAAAAAGTGAATTAAATTCACCTCCTCCTTTTCATTTGAGAAATCTGCTGTTATTCAGCTCACATTCGGCTTCACCTGATTCCTTGCGCACAACTCCCAATGGCAATACATTCTCTGCTCGGGCCAGAAACCGCATACGCACACGCATACAAAAAAAGCATGCACAGGCTCCTCCTAGACCTTCACGCAGACGTGTGCACGCACATAAACATGCATAGGCCCAATCTCAGACGGTCCAATAATTTAGTGCGTACACACTCACATAATCACAAGCACACGGAGCTAAACTCAGTCCAAGCCTCCATACTCTCTTCTCCACACTCATATTTCACCAGTCACACACAGAGGGCCCACGGCAATCAACTTTAAATTAGAGAGAAAGCTGCTCCAAGAACTTGAGTGCTGCTTGCCAGGTTTGAGGCCGTACTGTTTTTGGTGTGTGTGTGTGACAGACAAAAAGAGCCAGCTCTTGATATTAAACCAACTTTGAGGGGCCTACAGTGGGGTGTTTCTCCTCCTTTGTGCTGCTGTTTCGTACACTTTATCCCCACTCATACTTAGCAGGAGCTTTGCTAAATTCTTTGGTACTTGTAAGGAGTTTTTCAGCAAGAAAAAACTGTAAGTTACTCAATCCCAACTTGGACTTGTTATTTCTTCTTCAACTATGATTGTCCACATTTGCTACACTTCCTTCAGCTCTAAGCCACAAGGTCAAGCCACTTGATCATGTGGCTTGGAGCTTCCTTTGAGGTTAACTGACCAATAGGGAGAGTGATAGTGAAAGTGTAATATTTGGTAGACAATGAGGCGTCTTCTATCTGAGAAATGCTGAGGTACACTCCCTGTATAGCTAAGGCTGCTCTCAGTTCTAAAAAAAAAAAAAAAACCCTCCCTGCATGATGGGCGAATGATGGTTGAATACATAATGGCAGCCCTGCAAAGAAACCTTATACTCAGTCTTTCATGTATGGGAACCAATGCCAAATATCTGAAGTCTGCTGCATCTGTTTTAGATTGCGGAACTTATTTTTGCCAACAGACTAGAAATATGTCAATGTCGTGTCACATCATCTTCATCTGAGCTGTGATCATATGTAAGATTTGCGCGATAAATATAAGCTCTATTGCAAGCAGAACACAAACCAGCTCAACATGAATGTAGCAGTTTTCCCACCTGCTGGCTGCCGAAATGTTATCTTTGGCCTGTCAGTTTCAAGACCAAATGAAGGCATCATATTTGTTACTTGCTGTCTGTTTGTTATTTTTGTTGCCTTGTTTTGCATTTGCGTATTTAACTTAACATGCCATCAGAGCAGCTGTAAGAGAAGAAGCTGCAGGAGTATGAAGTTTCAAGCTTCTCTTATGTAATGAATCCATTTTTAAATGGGATGAGCTCAAGGTTGTCTTTAGTTTATTTTGCCCATTTATTTGGGTACTTAAAATTCATACATAGTGTAGTGCTATTTATATTATTTCAAGCACATGTCAGTTTATAAATAAAAACTTGGAGACAAGTCTGGCATTAGTTTACAAGAGAAAATTCATTATCTAATGTCTTCTGTCTACTTTTATAGTATTACAGCGTTATACAGTAGATTAATTGTAAACAGCAATATATTTAAAGAGTTAAAATGCTCGCCAGCAATCGACTGTGTGGCCACTGTCCCTGTCATCCTGTCAATGTTATTCTCACTCATTCTTTATCCAGAGATGGCTTTTTAATCGGATTAAGGGTCAGTTTCCTTTATGTCAGTGTAGCCTTGTGGCAGGATGAAGACTGGCTTGATTACCTGTTGGAAGAAAAAATAACATATGCATGTATATGTCTTAAAAGTAAACATACATGTCTTCCATAAGGGGGGAAAAAGGTAATGATGTAAAACATCTTGATTTTTATAAGGTAAAGGAATAGAAAGGCACTCACTGGTTTACAGTGGCCAGCAGCAGAGGACTGGTCAGTGCTGACAGCTCCTCTGCTTGCTTATCACTCTTTGGGGTTCAATAACTGGCTGTCCTGAAAGAGGGCATGGTGAGAAAGTTCCAGGAAATATAAGTGCTGTACTTCCTTCTTATGTAAATGTGCCTTCTGGTCATGTGGCCCTCTACAGGCTTGCGCTGCAGGGGAATTTGCTGTGTACGTTCAACGTATTGCTGTAATCTGGCCAGATAAAGCAACATGTGTTAGGTTTGCCATATATTCTGTAACTACTCTGTCCAGTGCAGTGTTGACTGTGAAAATACAGCTAGCTGGGGAGATTATTAGAGCTTGGCAGAATATTAGTCTGTGCTGGGAAAACGCTCTATTGATTGCTTGGTATAAATTTCTACCTCCAAAATCATGCGTGGTTACTTGCCAAACCAGCATGAAGAATACTGTGGATTGATTTACAAGCCGCTGTGGTTAAAAACATAGCAACATTTTGGCCTCTTGGTGTTGACTCCCACCCTGCAGGTGCTCATATTTACCGTCATTGCCATCCTGAAAATGTTCTATTTGTGAACTTGGTGTCTGACATGAAGCTCTACAGCTGAGCCCATACAGCAGATCAACCTTCTTGTTGTTTGAAGAGGTTCATTAATGCACAGTCACTTTTCCCCTCCTAGTGGGGTCTATTGCCTGAAGCAGTGAAGAGATCTGAGAGCTAAGGGGAAAGAAGAGGAAAGAAGTTCTTTTATTGCCTTTGTGCAGTGTAACTAGTGGTGTTGTGCCGTGATTTCTTGTCTATCTCCATTACAAGTTAGGTACCCAGAGAACTTTTGTGACTTGAAATGAAACTGCGCTTTGTGTCCACATTTTCTAGTGGAACAAGTAGGCCACACTTCATAGTCATATTTCTTTCAGATCTATTGATTTGTGTCTAAGTGCTATTTACCATCAAAACAAGTACTTCCGCAATACAAAAGACTTGTTGTTTTGGAAACAGTAATCACTAATCCATAAAGTGTGGCTTGTGGGCAGCTTTTGCCAGATTTGCTAGAAAGGCTACAGTGTAGTTAAATTTTAGACTGTGGGGACAATTCCCTCACTAACCCTTTAAGAGATGCTTTCAGAGGATGGAGCTGTTGGCTTTAAGGTTCTGATTTCCTAAACAGTATGGATACACTGTGTCATCAGCTGCTGGCCAGATCCCTGACTGCACATGTGGTTGGAAAGAAACATTTCCCAGTGTTAATCATGTGTATCTGCATGTGTGGTCATCTAAAAATCCTCTGCTATGTCTGTGTGCCATTATTTCACATCATTCAATCTGACAAAAGCCTTTTGTCACCACTGCAGAAGGGGAAGGTCTATATGGATCATTTTATTTATTTTACATTTACATTTGTTTTTGTAGTATGTAGTGAAAGGAACATCTCCAGAAGAGAGTTGAAACTCTAAAGCAATTAGTTGATCAGAAGAAAATTATTCAGCAGCTATTTTGAGTTTTTGGACCAGTTTTCAACATTCATGTGTTTCTGCTGCAACAAGGCGACTATTTTTACTGCACTCGTCATACATAATTGATAGATTTGTCTGGTCAAATTATGTCACAATCAGAAGTGTGTTTGTGTGTGTGAGTGTGTGACTATGATGACATAATTCTATTGGAACATCTGTGAAAGAGAAGTATGTACCTGCAGCAACTCCCCGTACCTCATCGGCCTTTTTATTGTTTTATTTTCTCTCCGTCTCTCTATCCGCCGCCCTCGCTCTCCCTCCCTCTTCACCTCCGCACGTGTTTGTAGTCTTCATGGAGCGTTAGCAGCCTTGAGAGAGGATAAACGTGTGATATCGAGCATGGGGTTCATATCTGATTTGGCAGGCAGGTTACAGAAACAAATCAGAAGAAAGCCAGGACTACACTGTTTATAAGATGGGGGCATGTTCACACTGCAGTTTAAAGTGATTAAATTCTTATTTTTCCTCAGTGTAGGAATTCATTTCAGGTTTCCCCATACATTCTATTATTCGTGGTGGCCTCCCTCAATATCAACATTGCCCGCCATGTTTTTATTTTCTATTTTAGGACAGGTGTGTCATCTGAAAGAGTGACACCATTCTGTAATGATTAACTAGTGGACAGTTTCCCCTTTCTCTACCCCTCCCATTTACTGATTGTCAAACTGCAGAGCAACACACACACACACACACACATTCTGTGGTATTACGTCCCTCCTGTAATTGCACTGATTGTGGTGAGACCTCTTATGTTTAATGTAGGCCTGCTTGTGCTATTTTCTTTTTTTTGCTTTTTTTTTTTTTTTTAAGCTCATAAGTGAACATAGCTTGTGAGAGTTGGTGCTGTTGTGAAAATGGAATCACGGTTAAAAAAAAACAAACAATCCAAACGGTGAGCTTCTGCTGATGAAGAAAGTCAACAGAGCGGATGGGAGAGGGACATGCTGGTGTGTGTGTGTGTGTAGTTCAGAAGTGTAGGTGTGTGTGTGTGTGTGTGTGTGTGTGTGTGTGTGTGTGGGTGGGGGGGTGGCAAAGTGAGAAGATTAAAGCTTCTGAGTAAACACTAAAATTAGGTAGAGAATTAAGTAGACTTAAGAATGTTGAAATAAGATATAACCTAACCTCAGATGTATAGTTGTTGCGCTGCTCTGTAAGGGTGGAAACACACCTTCATGTACTCCATCCTTCCATCATGCATATTCTGAATACACTTGGAACAGGACTGGAACTGAACTCTCTGATATTGGCTGCTAGCTCTCAGCAACACCGCAGTAATACACTGTGTCATCTGTCATTGCACGTACTGCAGCTACGTCAGTAAGCAGTAGATTAGATGCATACAGAAAAAGCCGAGGAAGCTGGGAAGATAATAGTCTGTGCAGGTCAATCATTCTGTGAGAGAATGACAAATCTGAATACATTTTTATGATCAGTGAAATACGTCTAATTATGAAGTTAGTTGTGAATATAATACCGGATGTAAACAAGGACAGTGGGCCATATTGTTAGATTGCTTAGTCAGTTCATGTGCTACAGTTTTAGATTTATTCTTTTTAAAAAAGATGAAGATGTTTGGGTGTATTCTTCAGATCATAAGTGGAGTCAATTGTTGAACATTCATGTGCATTTCAAGTTCATTGTCAGCAGTTAGAAATGTTTGAACTTTTGAGTCAACAAGTAAAGTAAAAGTATGTTTTGTCTTTTCTAATGAATGAATAAATAAATAGAATTTGGGATGAATGATAATAGCACATTAGTCACATTGTCAGTTGATAGAGTAATAATAGTAGTAGATGTAGTAGTTTTCTTGTATTGCCCAGTTTCATGTCTACCTCTGTCAGTTGGCCATCACATTAAAAGTATTTCCCCACAGGAGAAACTTAATGTTCTCTGCAATTAAGTGGCAAAAAATATGTGCATCTATTCTGGTATAAGCAATGACCAATTGGGCAAAATGATTGTATCGGATATTGGCAAAAATTCAATATTGTGCAATCCTAAAAAAAATATTACTGCCATTGGGAATTACTTAATTAAGGGCTGATGAATTGTTTTAAAATTGCAGTTGATTACAATTGGTCTGACTCATGTCTGACTTCTGAGCTCACACTTTATCAAATGTAGTATGAATAAACGGCAGATCAGAGTTGGCTAAATATGGCGTTGTTTGTCGACTGTAGTTTGACGAGTGCTTCTGGCAAAATGAATGTTCTTTTGAAGACAGTTTTATTGCCTTTGTTAAGGTTGGTTGCAATGAGTCAAGCAGCTGTTGTTGACATCAGTGCATCTCAAAGACACTGCTTGCGCATGAAAACCTATCCTTCCAAATGATCCCCCAGCCTTTGTTTAGTTTTGCCAAATGCATGCCGTTAAACACATCAAGTTGTAGTCGTTAGTAGGTGTCAATCAAGAGATATGGCAGCATGAAAACAGAATAGTAGAATATCATCATCAAACTGATCGAACCTTAAGGATTAAGCTTTATGTTGGTGCAGTCAAGGATTCAGCTCCTACATGAATGAATGAATCAAAATGAATATAAAGAACTAATCAGTGATCCATGTACTAACTGTGAAACGGTGTATCAATAAATTTGGCAGAGAAAAGCATGAAAATACTGTTAATGAGGCAAAATGTCAAATCAGATTCCACATGAGGAAATAATGACAAGAAGAAACATGCCTCTGTGTTCTCTATTAGATAATCGTATTTGGTGAGCATATGGACCCTGTTTGGTTAAGCGATTTTTAAATTGATGGTTTTCCCTGGGTCAACATTAGGCTGATGTGTGAGATAACATTACAGAGGGAGACAGCAACAGCATGGGGAAAAGAATGTCTTATGTGGGATATCTGTAGGTGTGTTTTATTCACCTGTAGGTTGACATGAGTGGAAATAATAAACAAAAAGTCCAAATGTAGCAAAACTTACTTTTGGGTAAGGTAGACAAGTTGTGAATGAAAAAAACGTCCACTGAAGAGACAAAAAATGTCTGCATGGACTGAGAAGGAAACTCTAACCTTCCTTCAGTGAATACATGCAACAAACACGACATGTTTTCCCATCGTTTTCCGCAATGCTTTAATGAGGATTAGGGTGACCAACGGTTTACTGCAGTGAGTTCACATTTTAACTAATCCATAATAAACAGTGAATGGACATGCTCATTAATTCACATTTGCTTTAGTTTTGTGGAAACTGGCCTGGTTTATGTCACACAGTTTACTTTTGTTAAACTGTTCTCGACTGAAATGCAGCGAAGAGGCTCTGAGTCAGACTAACTTCTATCATTTTGCTGTTAAATTTGTGTACTTTATTTCAAATTGTCCAAAGACCAACATTAGCGCGAGGCCCTGTTAACATTGACTTGATTTTACTGCCCAAGTGAATCCTTTTTGATTCATGTGCATTCAAGCCAAAATAGCATCACATCACCCAACTAAACAGAAGTTACATTCTCTCGGAATTCAGTTTCTTCTGGGCTTTAACAAAGTGAGATCACAAAAAGCTTTTTTCTGGTTTGACAGATTTTAACTCTCAAAACCTCTCGGCCTCTGATGCTGCCTTTGATTTTTATATAGGCTTTCTAATCTGTCTCTTGGATCATTCAAGGCGCACACACCCACCCACACACACACACACATACACACGTACACACAAACATAGAGTGTCTCAAAAATCAACAAACTCTGAAACTAAATCATGGCGGTGCACTGTAAAACAGCCTCCTATCTGCTTCACTATCTTAAGCAGACTGGCTGGGAATAGTGGGCTGTTTGTGAGCCAGGTCTGCACACCGTGCAGCAGAGCCAAACAGTCTGATGAGGGCTTTCTCTTTATTTAGCACTCATTTGTTTTGAAAGACACTCTGTTATAGTTTGTGTTGCATCCTGCTTACGGCAGATATTTCAGACAGTAATGAGGCTGCGGATGAGAAGCTTATTTTGTTGAAACTCCAGCCGACTTTGCATGGTGTATTAGTTCATGTGAAACATGTTTGCTGTACTGTCTGGTTTTGTCTGAATAGTCACGCTGTAGATGCTGCAGTGCCCATGAGCTTTCTGACTATCGGCTTCAGTGTGACATATACGGGGTGTGTTTGCCCCACTGTCTGCCGCGTCTGAATGGTCCTACTGTACATCCTCCAGTGTACACTTCAGCTTAGCTTCGTGTGTGTGTGTGTGTGTGCGTGTTTTGCCTCAGCCCAGCACGCAGTGTATGGGGGCTGTTTTCTTTCCTGTCTGATCTTTTTAGCCAAACCAGTGAGAGTGTTTGATTCAGCTTGGCATAAAAATCAAGCTGCCAGAATGTTTTTTTCTCCTTTTGTTTTTAATGGTGGTTTACAGTTGATGTTTGGAATAATGTGTGGTAGCCCATCAATGCTAGCTGGGATAACACTTTTTTTTCACTTGCACAGGTCTGCATTTGCTGTGCCACAAAAATGTTGACAGCAGTATAAAAATGTATCCATTTATCACAAGAAAAGGTGCATCTCTCTTCTTCTCTCTTGTTAATTGGTTTGTTTGAGGCAAGTGTCCCTGTCACTAAGGCCTGATTGGCTGTGACAGATTTTGTTTTCTTTTATAATGATTTACACTCAAGTCCTCTGTTCTGTACTGTTGAACGGTTCTGTTTGTCTCTCTTTTCTGCTTCTCTCTCTCTGCCCTGCCAATTCCCCCTTTCCTCTCTTCTCTCTCCTCTCTTTTGTCTGCCTTTCTCCTCTTCCTTCTTTCATTCTTGCCCCCACTTTCCTCGTCCTCCCCTCCTCTTCCATCCCCCCTCTTTCCCTCTCATTCTTAATTGATTTCCTTTGCTAAATGTGCAGTGAATCAAATACAAGTAAATCCTAAGTGATGAGTGTAGGATTTAGAAAGTTCAGATCACATGGAGCGAATTACTCTGTTACTCCCTGTGGTCAAATGATGCAAGTTCATCATACTTATATCTGATTTTTGCATTTACACAGTTGAAAAGCGAAAACATATGACATACCCTAATTACAAACATAAGTGGACAAGATGTTCCAAAGGGGGGTTATCTGCAGGATTTCTTCTTTTTGGTCGTTGCCTTTTTATTTAATATTTTTCCTTTGTTTCCATTTTTCCATTTGGTTTTGATTTGTTTCTTTTGGTGCTTAGAGCTCATTAGTTTGATTTATTTTTTTCTTCTTCTTCTTCTTCTTCTTCTCAGTTGTTGGTGTGAAAGCTCATTGTTCTGATGATTTTCCCATATACGGTACTTACCAGTATGTGATGGCAGTGTTTTCTCTGTGAATCTGTGGTTGCTTATTGAACCATATTGTCTTTTCTGTACAGGCTGAAATGTGTCAGTGGAAATGTAGCCCTGTCAAGAACTAGTTAGACTTCTAATCTTTATTAGAATTCTCTGATCAGATAGCTCTTCATTTAATCAAACTTTTGCTAATTTTAGATTCATTATTTAGGTCAGGATCTTGCTCAGCTTCTTTTGTTAAATGAAAGAAGTGGTTCTGTATTTATTCCGAATGCGGTGGACATATAAAATTACTTCCTGTTTGGCAGTAGGTTTTCTCCATGAAAGACCCATGTGTTTAGCTTAGAACATCCTAATGTAAATGCTTTTACGGACTGTACATACATTCAGTCAAAGCTGCGGTTATATAAGTATGGGACTAGTCCGACAGAAAATGTGACTACATTGACCTTGTTATGTACTTCTGTGTCTGTCTCTTATCCAGCAGCATTTTTGAACAGTCAGACAGTAGTAATCAAGAAAACATGGGTCATTTTTATGTTCTCATAAGATAGCCTTTTCCTCTGGTTTGGAGCGTGCTGCTGTGACTGGAAGTTAAACTTGCCATTTCACTGTGCCTTTGTGTATAGTGGAACAACCACTGCGGTACATTAAACACAGTTGATTTCACCCTGTCTGTCAGTTTTCTCTTCCTCTCACGATTTCACTTACTTTGGTCACGTTCCCTGATTTTTTTCTTTTTTTTTTTTGGAAAATGTCAGGTAGTCTGTATCTGTCTTTTTCTGTAGTGTTACCTAAACTCTCTTCCTCTCTCTCAACATGTTAGGACAGTCAGTCAGCCAGTCAGTAGTAATGGGGAAAGCATGGAGTTCCCAGCAGAGTGACTCATCGTTCGAGCGAACAGGGGTCGTGTACGTGTGTGGGTGGGGGTGTGTGTGTGTGTGTGTGTGTGTGTGTGTGTGTGTGTGTGGGCGTAGGATGGTCAAAGTGTGTGGGTCTGTGTAGTGGGGGCAAAAGTTTTTTTCTGTGTGTGTGTATGCCCTAACCTGTTTGTGTAATTTGGGGGTATGTGTTTCCCATGTTTCTTCTTCCTCCAGCTGTGTTAAAGGTCATCTGTCGGTGAAAGTCAAACACACATAAACACACAAACATACTCACAGCCAATCTGGTGCCATGCAGAAAAAGTCTCCTTCTTTACTGTTACTGTTACTAATCTTATTTCTTTATTTCTTTTCTTTAACACCCATAAACAGTACGTTAAAGTGGGATACTGAAGAAAAAGCCTAAGCAGACTGATTATGTTTTTTGATTTGGCTGCGTGGTGGCACTGAAGAATGACGCAAATGGCCTCAATCAAGGTTCAACCAGCAGATGACGTGTTTTTAAGCATTTCATCTGTGTTCTTTCTTCACTGGATAGGTTGCTGGAATACGACAGGTGTTCTCTGAGCCTACAGGATGGTCTGAATTAATTTGGATTATTGCAAGTTATTATTGCAACTGGAATAAATGACGATATTCCTTAAGACAACCCAGTTTATCATATATTTGCATATATTCATGTGTGTTTCTCTGTATTGCATAAAACTGCAGTCTTCAACTATCTGCTTCATGTCTTTATAATTGCTCCCAGCAGTAGCATGGCGCCAGTCAAATGTACATGAACACACACACACACACACACACACACACACACTCACACACACACGCACACTCACACAGCATATCATCAGAGGAGTGCAGCAAAGCAGAACTGGGCAGAGTTAGTTGGCCAGCTGACTTGCAGGCTTATTGACTTGGATCGAGCTTGGTACAGCTATCATCAGTAGCATATGCGTGCAAGTGTTTGTGTGTGTGCGTGTGTGTGTGTGTGTTCATGCATTTGATTTGATATATATATATGTAAGGCTATAACAATAAACCAACAACTGACACATGGTTGATCTGGTTGAACTCATGGTTGGACTCTTTGATTTGACTCGCACAGAAAGCAAATGAAACCCTCTTACTAATAGAATCACACTTCCAATTACTAAAAATTTCATGAAGTGAGTGTTGCGAAAGACATATCTTTGTCATTCCTCTCCATCTTTTGGTCTGTGTCTGTCTGTATCAAAGTTGTTCTTTTTTTTCCCTTCTGTTTCTGATGATGGGTTGGCTGTGCAGGGCTAGTAATTGATCACACGGCAAAGATGTGTGTGTCCACGTATGTGTCTGTGGCTGTGTCTTTCTGTGTGTAAGGCTTTGGATAACAGAGAGCAGATGTGGGTGGGTTGGTGGGTGTATGTTTAAAGAGCCAGTCATTGGCTCAAACAGAGCAGATGTTACTTGAGCCATCATATTCCTCTGGTTATGGGCAGCGCTGATTCAAACCGTTCTGCTTCATTTCAGGTATTTTCAGGCACTTTCAGGTACACTGACAGATGCTCGGGTCAGTATACAGACGACTAGGAGTCTGAACTAGAACACTGTCTCTATGGAATTTTCCAAACCACAGTAATAAAGCGCTGTGGTTTACAATATTCTGGTACTACCAGCTGACTCTAGTTGAACGTAGTCCAAACAGTTAAGCATAGTTAAACACAACCAAACATGTTGAGAGGTGAGATCACATCCACAGTTGACTTTGTTTGTGGAAAACTTTCCTTTGTCACCTTCTTGCACTTAGTTCATTTGGGCTCACTTTATACCTTTACAGGAAAACCAGTGGGCTTGTAAACAACCATTAGCAGAAAGTACTTTTTCTATAGCTGGTTTGGTTAACATTTGTGTTCCTAATGATCTGTGCCTCAGTCTCTTTGAAAGAGCTTGAGGTGCAATTGATTGTTGCCAGCCACAAGTACAATTAATCTCACTAGTGCAGCTCGTGTCTTCTGTTTGATGAAACAGTCAGAATCAGTCTCTCCAGGCATTCAGAATTTTGAATGCAAAAAGTGTCATAAATAGTTGCATAACAAAACCTGGCTTATTTTATCACCTCCACACAGATGGCCAGTCACAGCGTGAAGTTGGTGTTGGTGTTGGATTAGTTATGGATAATATCAGACATTGCCCTCCCAACCCCCCAATTTTCCATTGGAAAGGTATTGGAGTAGGAGGTTTTCGAAGTTATTCAACTGTGCAACAAGCATTGGTGCCTCAGAAAAGTCTCAGAAAATTGCTATAGTTTACATTTATGACAGCATCACCTACTTTAAAGCTGAACAGACTGTTTCACCCCTAAAATGCAAACATGCATAGTCTGTGTGATATAGAGCATAGCATGAATATTTAAATGTATTTAAAGCATTGAAATATAAGCAATGACAATAATGTTTTTCGGACCTTACATGTCTCCAGCGGTGTCTCGACTCCCAAAGTGCAATGCTAAAATCTGTGATACCTACTGATCCTGGACTTGTGCGTCGTGTTGCACCTCCAGAGGAAGGTTTGGCATGACTCAGGCTGGCAGCCCAGCAGTTGCTCAGGAGAACATCTGTTTGGCCACTCTGTTTGCAGTGCTTTGGCTCTCTTGCAGGAGTGCTTGAGAGCCACTAAGCTGGAACAAAATGTCTTGGCTTATGTGAGTGATTTTACTCGCAAACTTGAAAAAGTTGGACATCAAAAAAAGAAAAAAAAATATTTTGTCTCTGTAGGTCACAGAATTAACATCAGTCCTGGAGGTGAAACCCTGTTTTCTAATCTGTGAAAAAAAAAACAACAACAACAAACTGATATATGTGTAGTTTTCTTTGCATACAAACTTTGTGCTTTGTGTAGATCAAGCAGCTCATCCAGCATCGCATTTGCTTTTTGGTGCAGTTTTATGGTAATAATATGTTTCTTCTGCCAGCAAACAGTTTGCTGTTTTCTCAGGAGATTTACCTACCGATCCTGTGCGGTTAGCCGCTTGTCTTTACCGGTCTTTTACCGTCTCTGAGCCCCACAGAGCTTCTTCACGTCTTGCTTTTTTAGTTCTACTGTAGCTCTGTATACAGCAGACAGAGGATTAAAATCCCGGCTGTGGTTTGTATTAGCACATGGTGGCGTTCCCCTCCTGAGATCCCTTCCTAAGCAGGGTAATGTTTAACACCTTGTTACATACTGGAGATTGAATCTTGTCTGTCGGTTGCTAGGTTTAAGCTCACACTTATATCTTTTTTTTTTTTAACTCTTCCTTCTACGTCATCACTTATCTTTCCATAAGGGATAACTTGTTATCTCTGCACCATTTAATAAGTCACCAAATGTTTTTGCATTTCCTGCAGAGGAAAGAGAAACCCAGATGGCGTATGATCAACATGCCCAACTGAGAACATCCAAAGTCAGCTAAACCTTTGTTGGTCATCATCATGCTGCCTGTCAAACACAGGTTTCCTTCCTTGTTTTCTTGCCAAAACAGTAGGTCAGTGAGGCAAGTGCCAGATGGATGTCAGTGTAAAATGTTTGTAGATATAAGTTGCACGGAGGTAATATTTAAGCTCCAAAGTTATTCGAAAACAGAGATTTTGTAATTCTGTAATTCATTTTCTAATCTCTGAAAAGAGCAAAACATTAACCTAACAAAACTTTATTGTTTTTTCATGCAAGATAAAATATTCAATTTACATGGAAGTCATAGCCAGTATTTAGCTGTAAGTTCAAAGTGTGAAAGAGCAGTATGTCTACCGATATTCAGATTTATACCCAAAATGCACTAGAAGGCTAACCAAATGGCTTCAATTTTTCTTTGCAGGGTCAGTACTGTTTCTTGAAAAATGTTGTTGTGTGATTCATTAAATTTTGGTAGATACTGTGCGTAAACCAATCAAGAAACAAGCACACAGAGACACAGGTATGAAATAAGTCACCAAATGCATGGAGGTGAATCATTCACACCTAATTACTAATTGAAGTTGAAAGTAATTAACAACAGCTACAACATCGGCTACAACAAAGCTACATGCATGATGGATATTCTTACATGAAACCTTTTGACTGACCGATCAAACTGGAGAAGATTTGGTGAGCGGGGTATCCACTGCATAACAGAACTGTCAAAACATGAGCAAACCCGTCAGTCTCTTGATTGAGGTGTGTATGGACAATTGTGTACTCTCTCCTGGTGTGTGCGCGCTTGTGGCACGTCATGCTCTGTGTCGCGTGTCCTTGGGTTTACTGAAAGTGCCTCTCTGATTCATTCACATTCATATGTGCGATCACAAACACAAATGTACCAGGACACAGCCATGTGGATACAACTTACAGGCCAAGAAGCATGTGTGTGAGCCTGTGTGTTTGTGTGTGTGTGTTTAGTTCAGCCTTCACCCCATTATGCATTTCAGCGTGTGTCTGTTTATACGTGAGGTTGGCTTCAGTATAACAAACTTGTATGCTGGCTGGATTGTGGTCTTCATTCAACTTTGTGTGTGCGTGTGTGTGTGTGTTTGCCTGTGTGTGAATAGCTGGCATATGGTAGCCATCTTACCCTGGCGGCAGAGCTGGAGGAAATTCCAGTGTTGTCGAGCTAAGGCCAAGATACTGCTGCCGCGCACACACACATGGACACACTTGCACACAGCACAGTACAGGTTTGTGATACCTGTGTCAGACACACACAACATAATATTTTACTTAACTTTGTGTAAGGACTAACAAAGGAAATTCTTCTTACAGTAACAAGCCAAAAGCTATTATATATTTTCTGATTGCCTAACATGTAATTACTGAAATAATATTCTCACTCTCTTTCACTCTCTTTCTCTGGCTCTCATTTACACACATACACCCTCAGTCCTTGGTCTGTGGATTGGCTGGGTGCTATCTCTGTACACACATGGCAGCCATTACGCCTTGTGTGCTCGGGCAAAAGTTGGAAGTGAGCCTAGCAGCCCGACCAGCAGCTCGACCGCCAAATAGCACTGGCAAGGTTTAGGCTCTGTCTGTTTTTCTGTTTTCAGTGTTAACCATGGCCTAAGGTATTTATATAGGCCTGTCTATCTTCATTTATTATGGTCAGAGCCATTGCAGAAATACAACTTGATGTATTTATCCTCGCCGTGCTTGTCGCAGTGGCAAATGTCAAAATCCCCCATTTTGCACATTCTGCATTATTCCTGCAGTCAGCAAAAAGACAAAACTTTAATGACACATTTTCAGTTTGCTCACAATCTTTGCTTTGGAAAGAAGACCTGAGCAAAATGACACCATTTTACCGTTTTGTTTTTGTTTGTTTTTTTTATTACCAATGTTTGTTATAAGAGTTGACTTATCAGCTTATCAGTACTGAATAGTTCCCTTCACCCAGTATGGTTGCTATGTTTGATTTACTTTAAAATGTATGTTGTTAAGGCAACACGTAAGCCTGGGAGAAGCAGGTGAAAGTATCCGAATTTTAAAACCTTAAATGAGGGGCCTGTAGGCTAAATTATTTGTCGGAAACTTTTCAAAATCAAAGCCCTGCAGTGTGTATGGCATGTTCTGTATTTTTTCTTTCTTTCTTTCCCTCCCATTGCTGATTTGCCTTCTCTGGTAAAAGATTTTCCAAGCTTATCTTCTCTTATCCTCCTTTGGCCTCTCATTTTTCCACTTCAGCCATCTTTTTTTTATCTCCTGTGCACTGGAGATCTGTCCACATTAGATGACAGACAATCTCTCTCTCTCTCTCTCTCTCTCTGCACGTCTTTGTTATCTTCTGTGGTTTTCTTCCTCTTTGATTTAAACTCTTTATCAGCTGTTGGTAGGATCTCTCTTCGATTAGTCTTGGTAAATTTTATGTTGTATTACATTTTCCAGTGTTGGTCCGGATCAACCAAATGTAAGAATTTGTAAAGAAAACTAAATTCTAGTGGGGCGTTTGTTGATCTTCAGAGTGCCAGATGCTGTAGTTTGACCAGCCTCTTCCCTTTAGCATAATGGATCATCAGATCATCCTGCAAGCTGAAGAGGCTCAACATGGACATGTTGACTTTTATATTTAATTCTAACCCTGGGGCTGTTGAAGCTAAAAGGGGAAAGTAAAAGAGGTTGAATATATCCCTTTTACCTTACTAAGAAGCATATGTTGACAGCTATTGTAATTTAGCTTAATATGAAATTCTCCAGACAAAAGGAAAAATGCATGTTAGTGTTTTGACACATACTGTGTTATGTGTTACCCATCTCTGCTTGTCGTATGTTAACACCTTTCTGATGGGACGATAAGCATGTAGTCAGGAACAGAGTGCAGAGTGAAAGAGCTCAGTGAGGCACGAAGAAAAAGAGACCGAATGCAAACAGAATTAAAATGGCAGCTGAAATGCGACAGGCTGTGAAAGAGATATAAAGATAGAGAAAACGACAAATGCAGCGGAAGGACAGAAAATGCTGTGAACTATTTCAGTCTCCACCATCTCTAGTATGTAATTAAGGCTTGATTTATGGACAACTATGTATGGACATTTAAAAAAAAGATGAATTCAGCTCCATTTCAGCATATTTCAGCAAAAATGTGTCTTGATTGCTTTTTTTTTTTATCTTAATATTAAACCTCCATAAGTTCCTGGATATTGAGGGACAATTAGGGGGGTGTTATTTTGTTCGGGATGGCATCACGTCCTTGACAAACTACTCATAGACAAACATGAAACACAGCATGTGTCTCCATGTCATGCTAACATACACACAGAAAGACATGTGTCCACAAACACACAGGGAGCCCAGTTGGTGCTGAGTAGCTTCACATATGGAAATGCAACACAAACACACACATATCGGTTAGCTGCGTTTTTTTTCGACTGGAAAGGTCAAAACAGACGGGCTGTGCTGTTGTTGCCATGGTGACCTGAGTAAACACCAGAGCCATTGTAGTCCGCCCTCACCGTCTTGGCTTGACCTCCCCATGCTGTTGGTTTAGTGCACATATGCACACGTACACATTTGAACATGCACACACACGCACACACACACAGTCATACTGTGGTTTCTCACTCTAACTCGCATGCACACACACACACTTGTATCACATAGAGTAGCTTACCCCTCAACTTGTGATCATTTCCTTTGTCTAGAACACATGTTCCCACACTGACACTCGCAAATACACACACATGCGTCCACACTAATGACTGTATTGTGTAGGCAGTAAGCTAAATTAAACATCAGTCTTTGTTAATCTATAATTTATGACATAAACTCTAATGACCTGTCCTCAAGAACAGGACATCCTGCAGTCATTTGTTATGTCACCGGACAGCACAGCAGCAGCAGTGTGTACGCGTTTGTGTGTGCAGAAAATGTCAAAGATCTTCAGAGATGTTTGTGCATACTTTCATTAGCTCGAGTCATCTGAATTAGCAGCTCTTAATGTCTGCCTTCTTGCCCATGTGTTCGTTTTTATTTAAAACCCCCATCCCTTTTTTTACTCTGTCTTTCTCCCCTCACTCTCTCTCTTGTAAAGCTGACTGAATGTGCAGTGGCATGCCAGAGTGTGAGTGAGTCACCATGTGGGATTGTGCCGCCAGAGAGAAGACTAGCTAAAAGAGAGCCCTTTTGGTTCAGATTACTCATCGTCTACATTCGCACACTTCATTTAACTATGAAATCCTTTTTAGCATCAATTCTAGATTTACACTTGAAAAAATTAAGCCCGTCAGCCCTTTCCTCAGCCCCCCGTTTCTTATTGATATTATCCTCCCTCTTGTAGGCACAGCTTTTGTTTGACTTTTGCTTTCACCCTTAACCTCGTTATTGCTGCTGGATTGGAAGGAATGTTTTTCACCCAGGAATTTCGGCGTGTTCTGGTTCTGCAATTAGTTTTAATCACTCTGGTTGTGGTTCTGGTGTGGATCTACAAAAATAAGGAGCGATTTTATTTTCAAGAACAAATTGTGTATTTGGTGCTGTTGTTTTGCATCTCTTTGCATGTGGGAATACTTGCAGTATGGGTGCATCCTGGTGACAATATCCATGGCTACATTCCTCTGTCTATTCTGGTTCAAGCTGGAAGAGCTACAGCAGAAAGGAGAATGGTGAGGGTGAGTCACAGAATAGGCTTGCGATTACACACACACAACCTATGGAAAGAAAGAGTCTTGAAATTTGAGAAGCTCATAGTGGTCCTTGGCGTAGTTGGTCCATTGCCTAGCATGGCAGCTATTTTGCTTTGAGCATTATTTTTCTGTAAATACTGGGCTTAGTGAACACAAGCATTTAATTCCTATCCAGCTTGCAGGTACGTTTATACCTGAGGGGCATCATAGCTACTGTGGACATGTTTACACTGGATCAAAGTGTGGTTTTTCACATTTAGCTTCAATACGACCTCCTCCAGCTGCTGAGGAAAGTGGTTTGTGGGAATATCAGGCTCGTAGAGACTCAGTTAGGCTTCTAGAATGAGTTTTGGTGTATCACTGATAGGAGTGAGCTAAGCTGTGCCTACATTGATTTTACAGAACTGTAGTGAGTTAGTTTCTGTTGCAGGAAAAACAGGTTTATTCACTGGAATTAAAACCTAGACGACAGAGATTAAATTAAGCTCTTCTCTTGATCTTGTTTGTTCTCTCCTCAGTCATGTCTCAAAACTTCCAACTGGCTCTGACTGATAGATCGTACCAAAGGAGTATCACTTCTGCCACCTGCTGCACCAACACTCAATCTTTTGAATGGAGGCTGGGAGGAACAAAAAAAGGCTAATCTTCCTCAAAAAGACAAAGTGGAAATGAAAACCACATTCTGAAATTACAAAAGTTTAACATGTTATCATGCCTCACATACACATACACAAACATTTAGATCAGTCCCACCATACAGACACAACAGAGCCTTTGTGGGGGGGGACTATAACAGATCAACTGACGCTCATGAGCAGGAACATGTTGCTTAGGGGCGAGAGAACAGATTAACACTTTGCTATTAGGGAACAGCTATGTTCTCAGGGGAAGGGGAATTAGAAACTCTTGTGTAAATATGTTTACTGGACCTTGTCCTTTCTGGCATTAGAAGTGGAAAATAAAGTGCAGAAAAACAGATGTCTAAAGAAGGTGAGGAGGAGGAAGAGATAAGAGAGAGCAAATGAGAATTGGTAGAGTGGAAAAATGAAATGGGAGTTAAGGTACAGACACAGGGACATGTGGCGTGCATTTTCTGATCTCTAGTTACTCTGGAGAACAGCAGGAAAGGGAAGAGGGTAAGCCATTATAAAGTATGACTTAAATATGTTTACTGAACCTTGAAAGTTCTGGCATTGGAGGGATGGAAACTGTAGCCAAGGACTGACTGCAGAGCAGAGTGAGGGGGAAAAGTGTATGTCAAGGTCTAAAAAAGTGAGCAACACAGACTGAAAGTGGTAGACAGTGAAATAAGGTGTCCTTGGGGTTTACCATCAGGCTGGAGTTTTCAGACAAGCATTTAAATCAATATTCCTTTAAACCATTTAAGCCCATTAACAGATATTTACTGTAGTCCCAGAAATGATGTATTAGGCTATCTTAGATGTTCCAATGCCAGTTTAGTTGTACCTTTTCTTTTCGAAATGAATTATCCAGCCAAAATGCCATATAACATTTGAGAAACTTTTCAGACCACTCCTGTAGCACTTATTTATTGGTGATCCAAATGTCAAAACACTCAGTTACATACTGTACTTTCATGTTACACTGTTGCTGCACTGTTGTTCCTTTAGCTCCAAGCTGTACTGGAATAATATTGCTGTTGCTTTTCTTGCCTTGACTCTTCATTGGATGCCATTGGAGCCCATTGTCACTTAGCCACCTTTCAAGATGAGAGGGTGAGTATTGGATGCTCAGAAGAAGTAGTCCCACTTGGACCTGTCCTGTGTCCATGTAAAGAGTTGACCAATGCAGCAGCTGGGTCGCAGGCACAGAATGTACTGAATGTAAAGACTGCTCATGAAGGGAGGGATGGAGAGAGGAATAGGAATGTAAGCAAATGAGGGAGACAGGAGTCACTGAGATTTGAATTTTCTGAGTGTGCTGTGTGAAGTTGCATTGCCGCAGTGGTGAATGTAACACGGCCCTGCTACATCATAAGACACCAGTTTAAACAGAGGTTATCTCTCCTCCACTGCGAAGTTATTAAGAACTCTCTGTATACAGTTTTTGGAGGCCACCGTCTTAGTTTTCATATACACTGTTTTTCAGCGAAGTCCTTCTTTTTTTACCAGATGCACCTCTTCACTGGAAAACAAGGTGATAATATCTACTATCCATTGATCGATCTGTATGCATGTGCGCTCCGCTCTTAAATTGCTAAAATATGTTTTGAAAGGCGTCCAGTGGTGATTTTGACAAATGGTATGAGAATGAACAGGCCATGCTTCTTTTTCCCACAATGGTTAAGTTGTTTGTGGTGGGTTTTATGTAGCAGATGTGTGAAGTAAAACGTAGCTGAAAAAAAAAAAAGATTTAAAAGTTTAAAAGTTGAGTTTGCACAAGTAGCACCTGCAATACACAGCAGACGTAGTGAGGTGATGTGTGTGTACACAGTGAGTGTGTTAGAGCAGGAGTGTATTCTGACACCAGCTGTATGTGGGCTTCCAAAGAAAAGAATAGTGGGACACCATCATGCATCACTGCTGTGTGTTGCGCTACAGATCATTAACTGATATGCAGACTTTTTTTGCTTCGTCATCCTGTTTGATTTACACAGCTGTCACATCATCGTCCTTATTATTTCACACTGTTAATCTGGAATCTGCAATCCAGCTACGGTACCGTTAACCACCATCTAAAACTCGCCAAACACTTTGTCGTCATTGTTTACACTCTGGCTGCATCACGGCACTTGTATGTAACAAACACAACACATTGTTCTCCTGATTATATTTATTTTAATGTTTAAACAAACTGATGATCTGTTTGGCAACGTGACCTCATGCTCACAGAGATGCCAAGGACCAGAGGTTACAGGTTTAATCTCACAGCCACAGTACAGATTTGTAAGCCCATCTCCCAGTAGTACACACTGGGGTGTTAAGGAAGCAGTCAGTAATGTAGCGAAATGTGCAGGAAGTGCAGGACTCTAACATTTTAGCAGAGGTATTTTCCCTTGTATTCAGAAGATAAAAGTCAATTAAAACTCATGTGTTTTTCTTGATGTGTTTTGGCAGTCCCTTGTTTATACAAGTAAAACTGAAGAGGCAACCTCATGACATGTAGCCCAGTTGCCTTTTCAATTACTGATACACATAGCCAAGTGTTCTTTGTGAGCTCTCTGCGACCACCAGGGAACATGCAAAGCCTTAAAGTGCTGCATGATTTGCTGTCGTTCTTTGGAATAAACTTTGTTATTCTATGCTGCTCCTTATATTGACTGAAAAAAAAAATTAAACAAAAAAGAAGTGCTGGAAAAGAAATTCTAATTCCCCAAATCCCTTGTTGTGGATCGATATACTCACATGCAGAGTTGGCATAATAGATTTGCACGCATAAATTTCTCTTTATCCACAACAAAGGGAAATGAATTGAACAATTATTCCAAAAAAGACAAACTGAATAAGCATCCTTTTGGCCTTGTCTGGGCTTCGCTACTCGAGTGTATCACAGTGGGAAAACATTGAAAAACAATAAAAACCTCCACCGCAGTTGGAGGAGATTAATTCTTCCAACGATTTGTTTGCCTGCTCTCCTCTCTGTCTACCTTATGTGTTTATGTTTTAAGCCTCCAAACCACAGTTACTGAACTTATAAAAGTTAAGTGATTATGTAAGCTGTCCCCGTCAGTCTGATCCTCTGATTCTCATCATCACTCATCCCACATTTTGCTCTTTGTGAAGCGGAGCTCTGTTTGTCATCGAAAGAAATGGTGTTTCTGTACGAATACAATCAGCAGACTCTTACTGCTTTGTGCTGACTTCTTTAGACTGTCAGCCCGCTGAAAATGTCTCACTCCGTCTCTGTAGAAACTTGGCATTGAACAGTTGAACAGGACAAGCAGGACAATAAAGTCTCAGAGAAATGAACACATCTCAGAGCACTTTAAGGCGCCGCTTTCTTTGAGCTGCTGCGTGGTCGCTGTTGGCTGAATAACCAATAGCTGCTTTTCTGGTTCACCTTTTCAGGCTTGATTTCAGTCTAACCACCACACTTTTCAACAGGAGTGAGAGTGATGTAACTAAGACATTCATTCATGCTTTAATACGTGTTGGGTTCTGCGTCACTTGTGTCATTCTTTTTTGTTTTTGTCTTGGTTTCCTGTGTTTACAGTGTTCCTTTTTTCCACTCCTCAATTTAGTATCATGCTACGTCAGCTGGTCTGATCACACACTGAGACTTTAAAGATGCAATTTAAAACCTAATACTTTGTTTAGTTTGCTATGATATGCCACTTTATCTTTTTGTGAAGTCCACCTTGGACTTCATGTGTATTTTGATTAATTTTTTATGCCCTTTTTTCTCAAGATTTTCATTTTTCTGTCCCCTCGCTTGCCTTCAATCATCATTTGATTGAACAACACCCTGCTTGAACAGGAATTACTTCACACTGATTTTTTTTCCCTTTAATCTTCCTCTGGACAGGCAGCTGAAAGTGTTGATATGTTTCTCATCAGCGTATCTCTCAAGCAGCTCTGAGAGGTGGCACCAGATAAGTGTGTTTGGCAACAGGTGTGTGGTATTGTGCTTAACAGCTGACAAACACATACAGCACATAGTCTTTCTCTTTATCGCTTTCACACACCCCTTTTTAGTCTCTCTCACTCACTCACACAGACACACACACACACTCATACTAACCCACAAACATACACACTCGCACACAGAAGACCTTCCAGCGTCAGGAGTTCATTTGTCACTTTTATGCTTTGAGCGTTAATCAGATCAGCTTGAGGGTACATTACTAGCTAATGGAATAAGGAAACAAAATGTTTGTGGAAGTGTGTAACAGAGCAAAAAGGTGAAACACACACACACACACACACACACATACACACACAAATGTCGCTTGAGAATAAACAGCATCAGATATCATGTCGCTGTCACAATGCACAGACTATTTCTTCTTAAGAGTCCAGATGAAAATAAATTGCTTTTTTTCCTGCGCTGATTAGGAGTTGAATGGACATTAAATAAATATTTTAGCGGTTTCGTGATAGTACATATAAAAGTCAAAATGCTGTCGTTTCTCTGTGTATTTCAAAAATCCTTCTAGGACTGAATGTTAGCACTGTCACTCAAAGCTGATGTTTATCCTTGCTCGTAGCTTTGATTTATTTAATTGAAATGACCTCTTGTCCCCTTCACCGCAGTACCACCACCAGACCGTATTATAATTAGGAACAAATTCGCTTTTACACTGCATCTACTGTACTAGACTCTACTCTTCACAGTGTGCACGTCTTGGTTAGATTATATGGAAAATATGTCAATTAATGTATGGTACAATCTGGAGGATTGATCTGTTCTCCAGCAAAGCGCAGCTAAAACTCCCCTTGTCCCAGAGTTTCTGGGAAATGTAAAGTCAGTGGAAAAAAACAGAAAACAAAAAAACATTTCCAACATATTTTCTCCCTATGTCTTTTATAGGAAATGTGTTTTTAATTTCTGAGAGACTCTCACTAACAATTCCACCAGTGAGAGATAAAGTGTCTGCTGTTTTGATTACTGTCACCGTTGGACTTGATGTGAAATAGAATTTCACAATAATAAGGAAAAAAGGCAAATCAGGCACAGTTTGATTTGTGATGAGATTACCTGCTATGTGTTGTTCCTGAGCAACGTTTACATTGGTATTCAGCTGGTGTTGTGAGAGAATTTAGATGGTTTCCTTTTCCCACCAATTTACAAAATGACCTCAAAATGATGATGAACCTGTTGGGTTTTAAAATAACTTTATATCGTTTTTTGTCCTCCTTTCCCTTCTCTCTCTCTCTCTCTCTCTCTCTCTCTCTCTCTCTCTCTCTCTCTCTC
The DNA here is from genome assembly GCF_020382885.2 of Scatophagus argus. Taxonomy (NCBI): domain Eukaryota; kingdom Metazoa; phylum Chordata; class Actinopteri; family Scatophagidae; genus Scatophagus; species Scatophagus argus. Next base: position 13,903,866 of record NC_058512.1, on the reverse strand, counting down.
TCTCTCTCTCTCTCTCTCTCTGCCTGCCTCTCCAGATGCCAGACCTTTTGTCCAGTCCTGTGTGTCTGACAGTCATCTGTTTTTTATCTTGGACGGTGCAACCCGGTTGTGCTCAGATTTGGACTGATGAAGGTAACACAAGCACACGCACTCACTCTGAAGCACACCTTCTGTTAAGGATCAAGTGTGTACTCCTTAGCAGAGTATTTTTGGCACTCTTGACTTATCTTGACTCAAAGTACTTAAGGGATCTGAAGTCCGTGCAGAAGAAAAGTGTGAGGAAACACTTAAAATTCAGAATAAAAACGGGATAGGTTAAGCGAAGTCTTGATAAGAGAACTTTCCTCTTAAAACTCACATTTATATGGTTTATATTGTCTGCATCTGTCTGTTTTTTATTTATAGCCAAATTGGAATTTGTACTTTTTTTGATTAGCTCTCTGCAAACAATAATTCTATTGTTTGAGTTGTTTTTGTGTGCCTCTCATAGCACTTCAGGGATTTGTCTGACATTAAGAAAATGTCTCTCGTTTCTCTTTTTGCTTTCTTTAGAAGGCTGTTCTTCCCTCTTTGTCTCTTTCTACAGCAAAATTAATTCCTCAAACAAGAAAATCACTTCATATGAAACTGTCAAAGTTTTCTCTTCCCATTAATTGCAGATCCAGAGTCCTTTTTTTGTTGTTTGGAGAGTGCTGAGTTTCATCCAGCTTGCAATTTCTATGTCCACCCTGCCATCTGATTTCAATGTCAGGAGAAACTTGCAGCTTTCCTCTGTGTGTGTGTGTGTGTGTGTGTGTGTGTGTGTGTGTGTGTGTGTGCACATGTCTGGGCCCTTTTGCCAGAGGTAGAATCAGATATGAGTGGAACGCTGTGGGTTTGGGGAATAATGTATTTCACTGCCAATAAAACATGAATACACACATTCAGACCAGCCAACTCTTCGCACTGCACCAAAGCCTCAGGTAACACATGCACACACAGAAATGGAGGGGAGGGCGTGTGTGTGTGTGTGTGTGTGTCTGTGTGTGTCTGCGTGTGTGTGTTCTCTGTGGTTAAAGGGAAAATGAAACCTGGTAAAAAGAGGCAAGAGAACCATTGAATAGAAAGATTGAGATGGAGGGGAAATATTGACACAGAGGGAAAAATAATAAGAAAAGATGCGGAGGAGGATTTTATTAATATGAAATAATAATTCATTAGATTTGAGGAGAAAGTCCATTTCTCGAGCTTTGACCCCTTGACCCTTGTAGCTGCTACATCTTCACAAACTAGAGAATGTGAAAGTTTTGGTAGCAACTGTTGATTTCAGCAGGTATTATTGCAGCTTTCACTGCTAAAATTGTATTAATTCTTCTTAGCTCAGTCCATGTTAGCGAGAGAGGACTTCGCTCTTTCTGTTTGCTGTTGGTTAAAAACCAGCCTGAGTCTGTCTGTCAGCTCACAGCTGCTTCACACAGATAGCTAGCAAGTATCTTGGCACTAGTTGAGTGCAAACAACAGATAGTGGCTGGATGAGAGCTGTCTAAATCCCACAATTAAGCTGTTAAGTGAAATAATAGTTTGTTTAAGAGCAGTTTTAAGTTTGTCTGCTGAAGCTAACATCAGTTGAAGAAGCTACAGGGCAGAGCGGCGCACTTATATGTTGTCAGTGTGATATTAAAACGTGACTCATCAAGTTTATTACGATTACCATATGTCATGTTATTGATAGACATAATGACACTTAATTATATTGACTGTATTACAAATAAAATATAGAAATTGCCTTTAGTCTGTGTTTGGAGAGGAGAGGCCTTTACGACTCTCAACAACAAGCAACTTGATTTTACTATGTGGTTAAGATAAATGTGTGGTACGGTATGCTTGGCACAATCATATCTGCTTTAGCACTATGTAGACAACAGATACTGAACATGCCATACCATAGATGGCTGTTGGGTTCACCTCCTGTTTGGTCGTTTTGAAAATTGGGCTCAGCTGGAGTTTTATTTCCGACCTGTGTGATTGTCTGTCTGCTCTTGTTATCTGTCCTGCTGCACTATTTCACTATTTCATCCATTAGCCTGATGATTAAAATGGCTTCATAATTGGTAACAACAGCGGATAACAGAAAATAAGAACAAAAAATTGAGTGTGATGAAGAACAAAGTGTGTCCATCCTCTCTAGCTTCGATATGTAGGTACCCTGTGTCTCTCACAGCTTTGTTTACAGTGTTCCACAGGTAGCAGCTGTCTTGATAGCTCAGATTTATGAACCATACCTTATCTTGTTATGTTGCACACCACAACAGAGTGAACAGCCTTTCATTTGCTTATTTCTGTTTTGAAAAGTGTCAGGAGACTTCATCGCCCTCCTTCCTGCAAGTATTAGTCTGCTCTCCTCAAAAACTTAAATGGAACCACAAAATCACTGCAGCACACTTTCATTTACACAGCTGTTTCGTTTGGCATAGCCACTAAAACAGCAGCAGAAAGGTTTGGAAAACATGTTGTAGGTGTCGGTGAAAACCAAGTATTGAAAAGGCCCTCACTAAAGATTCCTACTTGAATATGTGTAAAGTTTAATTTAGGACTAGGAGCAAATTACATAATAAGATCTGCAAAATACTTTCCTTCCTCCACCTGCCTGCTTCCCCTCGAGCCTCTCAGCGCGTAACTGATGTAAACAATCAAGTTAAAATTTCAAAAACTAACATAATGTTTTAGGTTGTTGTTCTTTGTGGTACCACTTTAATTCCAGTAAAACCCATGACATAGAGAGTAAAAGGTATAAAGAGAGGTTTGGGTGGAAAATGAAGAGAGGAAAAACAAAACACAGACCTGGGACAAATTGTTTGTTACCAAGGGAGGAGAGAGCAGCAGGGAGTGTGCATGCCTGAGAGATTGAGGTTGAAAATTAATGAAGGTGTGTGCGTGGCAGACTGGCAGTCAAAGTGATGTTTTTCCACTCGAGATCTTCTGTAAATGCCAGCTTTCATTTTATGTAGCCAAGCTAAACATGCGCACGTATACACTACACACACAGCAGATAGAGCATCAACTCAGCAAATTACTATAGGAACCACAAATATTTGCTCAAGTATACACTGCACACAGTATCAGTTCAAATCTGCAACGCCTTCCAACTTTAAGTGATGGCAAGTAATAGTTAAGCAGCTTCTGTCTCATACTTTATGAGACAAATAGTTGCTCTATGCACAAGACTTTAGCTTTAACTTGCATGTTTAGACACACGCTGTCACGGGTAATAAACCCGTAACATTATGTTGCAGAACGATTTCTGAAACTGCTAGGCTACGTCATGTCTGCTCGGAGGTTAAACCGTTAGTTCACCGGTTCGGAGCTTTGGTCGTATGTGTCCCATTTCAGTGGTTGAGAAATGTGTCTTACTTCTGCCTGAATACTGATATTTTGGGAAAACTGAGGACAGAAGAAGGTACACAGTTGCGTGTCAGTGATTCTTTTATCAGTCCTCAGTGCAGCATGCAGGTCACGTGTTGAGTTTGGGTCTTTGTAAAGACTTCCATGAATCTTCTGTAATCACTGAATCAATCTTATGAAGACATGGAGTAAGACAATGTGCAGGAAGTGGCTAAAAGTTCTGCAAATCGACTTATTTATGTGCTGATTCAGCAATATCAGAATTTTTTCACATTACAGTTTTTTCGGTACCAATATCGCAAATGTTCCCACAGCAAACGGAGTCTGAGACTAAAGTTTGTTTGTATTGGGTGGTTGTTATCTTTTTAAAATGCTTAACTGCTTCTGTATTTATAGTTGAAGTGGATTTGCTGATAGTAATATTATTTTAATTATGATGATAATAATAAACTTCCAAAAAAAAACAAAAAAAAAAAACACACACACTGACTGGAGAAGCTTTTTAGTGTGTGCCAAAGTCTCCTCAGCAGTGTCTGCAGGATCCCTAACCTTGTATGGTCATGTTATTGTGCTCCTGCTGATGCTTCTGGTAATGGTGGCCCTTAAATCACTTAAATCACATTAATACAGACAATGTGCACACACCGTATGTCAAACTGTGCAGTGTGCAAGCCAGACAACGTTGTGCTTTAATATTTTATGTGATGTCTGTGTTCTGTGTCTGCAGTGTCAGGCGTGCAGTACGGGCGCTTGGAGTCAAATGTGACACTGGCATGCGGGAAGTCACAAACCGGGTAAGGAAAAGGAAAACTATTGCCTGTGTAGCCGGGAGTATTTTTTTTTTTTTTTTTTTTTTGTCTTCCTCTGACAGTTTGTGAGGTCTGTGATATTCAAGTCATACAGATACACATTCATAAAAGTTGCAGTGATGTCAATATGTAAACCCATAGAAGTAGGAAACAGTTGAATGCAGTGCAGCCACAAGGCCTTTAAAGTCAGAGACGGCGTAGTGCTGTTTGCTGTTTCATTGGCCATCTAGTCGTATTCATATACTCATTAATGCATTTTGAAATTTTAATTATGCATTACGTTTAGTCTGAAAGACCTACCTAAGTTTAAGAACTTTCTTCTGGAATTGCTCGAACACAGTCTGGAAAATGTAGGAAATCCTGAACAAAATAGCAGAAATGGTTTGACAGTCGACAGTTTTGTTTTCAAGGCAACAGAAGATAACTAATGATAATAGAAAGAGCCAAACCGCACCTGAACTGTTAAATCAGGTGCAATGAGCCAATGTATCCCTAATGCATTTCAACTTAGTTAAAAAAGAGCTAAACAATTTTTTTCAAAGAAAAAATCAATAAGCTATAAAGTGATATAAAATGTTACGTTATGCGTCCATTTGTTGTCCATAAATTTTCAAAAGTGATTCATTCTCATTAAGAAAGAAAGAATGATGTCAGATATGTCATTTCAGTGAAAGTTTTAATATGCAGATTTAGCTATTTGATACCCGCCATAAAGAGTTCAGTCTTCAGAGTTTAGGTTTTGGTTTGAGCTTGCAGGTTAGTGGCTGATGTCCTAGCAAGCATAATAACTAAACTCTGTCATGTCCCCAACCAGGTTACCTGTGGTGTGGCGTCTCAACCACAGCTCAGCTTTGCCATGGCACAAAGTGACGTCAAATGGAAGCTTAGTCCTGTTGCATGTCAACCACTCGGCGCAGGGCAACTACAGCTGCTATGACAGCCGGGGGCTCCTCCTTCACTCTGTCAAACTCAGGCTGGGCTGTAAGTGTTGTGACTTGTTTGAGGTCATGGCGCCTAATTCAGGAGTTATTTCCATGCTTGTAGTCCCTTAGCAAGGGATGGTGGCTTAAAAAAAAAAACAAACAAAATAAACTTTGCTGCAGGGACTTGCCCTTGTCCCCTGAGTTTTAGCCCCTTCATGCAGATACAGCAACCTAATCTCTCACAGCTCAGTTTATTCTTTGGATAATTCAGCACAAAAGAACTTTCTGTTTCTCCTACTCAGGCATTCTTGTCATTCTTTTGAGCTTCTCTCAACATATTTTTGCCATGTTTCTCTCTCATCCCTGTATTTCTCTCACCCTTCTTTAAATGAGTGAGTTTCTTCTCTCAACATTTAATTTGTCCCAGCTCTCTAGCTACAACAAGTGAGATAGGGAGAGTAGTAGCGCTACTGGACCTCAGAGGAAACAGGTTTTATCGGCCATGACATAGACAAAGCCTTTAACTTCCTTTAAATGGCTCAAACAGGAAGCCGTCCCCTGAGTGGGCTTCCTTCTGAGGGACATGGAGTTTTCCATGGTACTGGCCAAGCCCTCCTTGAAATATTTCTGTTCATGATAGGGACACCAGGACACGGAGCTGTTCTTTTTACACTCAAAGACAAGAGAATCTTACTACTAATTAATACTGCATCTAATGTAACCTTCAAATAAATACAACCTTTTGCTCTGTCCTGTAAATGAATCCGTCTGACTTACGTTTCTCAGATCCCCCTGGGCTGCTGAGCATTTCCTGTCAAGTTCCCAATCACACTCATGTTCGCTGCTCCTGGGTGGAATCGGTGAAGACCTTCCTGCCAGCCAATTACAGTGCCTCCTTCAGGTAAGATTGGGTTACTGCAAGTGAAACAGTAGTCCCCAAGGTCACATTCAGAATGGACTGCGAAGAAGCTAAATATAGTGCATGTGCCACGGTGACATTTTGAACGTGGAAACTTTTGACCATAACACATTACAGAAGTGGTTCTCAAACTTATTCAAGGGGCCTTCGTCATGAGTGGAGGACATGCGCCGTGGACATCGCCCGCAAGCACTGTGACATACATTACCCTGCGTACTGGCAGGCCATCCATACCCTGAGAATCACAGAGACCAATGACCTGGGGTCTGAGACGACATCTGTCCAGTTTAAGTTGCATGAGCTATGTAAGATCAAAGAAAACACACACACACACACACACACAAAGAAATTAGGTCTTTAAAATAGTTTTTGTGACAAATTTGAACAATTATATGTCTATGAAATACATTAGTGCAGTGTTCATTTCTGATGGTTGATCATTGTCACCATTTTGCTCTATTTTTTATTCATTTATTTTTTCTACTTATGACATTACGTTCATTTAAAATCAAATGTGGTGTTCGGGAGGACAAGCTTCAGGCAGAAAACACAACCACTATGTCCATATGGACATATAGGCATGGTACTTTTCCTGTCTTCCACATTTCCATCACATGCACATGTTTTCACATCCATGGATGTTCAAAAAGCTCAAAAAGCTCATACATACAGATGTGAAGAAAAAAAACTGTTTTGTAAGAAGTGTATCTGTACACACATTCTTCACACACACGCCAGACATACACACAAAATGTCAGGATGCCGAAAATAATTCTTCCAGATTGTTGTGACTGTGCCCTTCTGGTCCTCAATGAATGACCTCAATTATCTTGTTTTGCTGCCTCCCCGTTTGCGTGACGTTCTTGTCGCTCTCGAGCAGAGCCATTCACAGCATCCTTGAATGAGTCTTTAGAGCTATTGGATGTTCTTTGCAAGTTTTTCTCAACCTCTGCTTTCCTTTTGTCGCGGTGGTTTGAAATGCTCTTAAAAACGTGAAGGAGGAGATAAGGGTCTGGGGGACAAAGTTCATTAAAATTACTGGGTAGTTCTAGTAATGGCAATATGGTATTAGCATAGGAAAAAAATGTCATTCGAGGATGCACAGTTTGAGTCAAAGGAAGATTATCTATATATTCCACAAAGCTGCAAATATATAGCAGCACAAGGTGAGTTCATCAGCCAGTTGAAAAAATCAAGCATTTATGTCCAAACAAGCGCTTTGGTTTGCTTTGTTACATTCTGTCCTTACTTCTTACTAAAATATTTTTCTAAATTGTGTCTTAGTGTCTTTTAAATTGTATGCCAACCACTGTGGAAGTAAGTTTCTGTCTGTCTTTCTTTACAGTGAAACCAGACCCTCCAGAGTCCCTGGTGGTGAAGCAGATTGAAGGCTATTCAACGAGGCTGTTAGTCTCATGGGCCTTACCTTCTTCTTGGCCAACGCATGATGCTTTCCCCCTTATGTTTCATATCAGATACAGGCCACAAGGCTCAATGTACTGGTCAGAGGTTAGTAAGCAAGGCCGAGCATTTCATTTCAGTTTTGATAGAGATATACTGTATCCAGGTTGTATTACAGAAAACACATCAGTAATTCCTCACATGTTATCAGCAATTAAAACTAAATCATTTACTTACTTAAAAACCTTGGTGGTTATGTTTGTAACCAAAGACAGTCACAGAAAAGAGGGAACATGAAAATATGGGGCTTAAAATAATGGGATCAAACGATTCTTCTTTCTAAGATTGAGGGAGACTACAGAATGACAAGCGATTTGTTAAAAAGAATGTGGAAAAACACAACAATTTCAATGCCTTCTCAACCCAACTTTGGTACGTATCAGATGACTGTTTCAGTCTTCTTTTAACACTGACTTTTTGGTTGGTACTGCCCTCAGAACACACACTAAAACCAAAAACCATAATAAAAAAAATATGTTGGCAGTGCACTTCCACAAAGTGCTTCCTTATTTGAACTTTGTTTACTTGGTTTTGTGTTACCGCCATCACAACAACAGATTTTCTCCCAGTTCACTACTACTTTCTTGTGCTCTCATTTCGTGCCCTGTCTTTCTCTCCTTGCCGATCAGATTTTCTCTGATGAGAGCCCAGTCGTGGTTTATGATGCTCTGGCTAGCCACCTCCACGAAGTTCAGGTTCGGGCCCATGACGAGGTGAACTCCGATAGCCAGTGGAGTGAATGGAGTCCTGTGCTCCTGGCCAGGCCTTGGGAAGGTCAGAAAGAAAAATCAGAAAATGTTCTTTTTTGAATAATTAATCAAGTGGCAAATGTGGACAAAAGTGATTTACTGATAGATGAAACGGAACAGTTGCATTAATCATGAAACTCTGAATAAAGATGAATAAAGTCATGATTATGGATAACAGTGTGGGCATGTTGGTAGAGCTTTAGCATTTAGTCAAACTACTGTGATAATCTTTTAAGTGTTTCAGTCATATCTCAAACAAAAAAAAAAAAAAGCATAATCCTGGTTCCAGCTTCTCAGATGTGGAAGTTGGCTGCATTTCCATATCTAATAGTGGATTAAACTGAATATCGTTTTGTTTTGGGTCGTCAGTTGAACAAAAGAGATTTTAAAACATCACCTTGGGCTCTGTGAAGGTGGACTTTTTTTTTCCATTGTCTGAAGTTTAAGTAATAATTGCTAGTTACAGCATGTTGCACTGATGAATGATAAAAGCAGAGGGCGACCAGAGTGGCAGAACAGCAAAAGAGTTCTGTATTTCTGAAGGACAGTGAAGGAGAGATGTGGATAAAGCTGGCTGAATGCCTCATGCATAGAGAGAATTGCCACTCCTGAGGTATTTACATCTTTGCGCAGGAACAAAAAGATCTAACCTTTGCATTAGAACCTTGATGAAAGTTGATTTTCTTATCTAGGTTCATGTGGCAAGCACACAATATAATCTAGTACTATCATCTTAGATTAGCTGTGCTTTTTGAGCTTTATGACTGTGTACTGCATGCATATTCACTGTTACTCACTTGATTAAATGCCTAAAATGTGTGTGTGTGTATGTGTGTGTGCATTTGTTTGCACTACAGAATACAGCACGCCTGAACCAACAGACTGGCCCCTGCCAGAGGACTATTTTTATCTCTTCAATACAAAACCCGAAACCTCCACCGCAAAGTCAAACAGTAAGACTCCCGTGTTACTTCAGCTGATAACTGTTCTGTGATTATATTCAGGAGCTGTGTGTGCTGCACGTTATAGCCCAGCAGTCATTATTATGATTCTGCTACTCCTTCCACTTCTGTTGTTTTTCCTACATTTACCATATCTGCTACTATTACACACCATTACACTGCTGCTGTTAAAAGTACTGATAATGTACTATTACTGTAATTGCTACCACTGTTTACAAAATTCCAGTACTACATTGCAATACTGCTATTAGAATTGACTTGATTTACATTGTCAGTCCCTGAAATATTTAAAAGTCACCCATTAAAACATTCCTCTTACAAAAGCAAAAACATCTGTGCTCTCATTTTGAGGTAAAATTCCAAGTCAAGTTTATCAAAGGTTTGGATTTGTTTTGAGACAAGACAGATCCTTGCTTGTTTACAACCAATTAATATATCCTCAGTCTGGGTTTGAACCTGAAAAGATGGACTATGTGAATTATGGCTAATCAAACAGAAGGATGAGTTTATTTTTAGTCTTATTTTGGCAGCGGCAAGAGGCACATTGGTCATTAGCACTGCGATAAGTCATTATTTACTGTTATTATTTTCTAGATAGAGCAATGCAAGTATCTCATGTCTGGCTTCATCACCAAATTATATAGAAGTGCAGTAAATTGTACCTGCAGGGTATTATGTGTTCTACAGCGTGTCCTGGATGAAAAGTTAAGTACATAGAAGCACATGTGCACAGGCAGAAACAAAGGGAAGCACCGCCTGCATTTGCAACCATGCACATCTAAACTACACGTGCAAGATACACAGAAGAAGATGCTTGTAATTGTACGTGCACACACACACACACACACACACACACACACACACACACACAGTATACACAAGGAGACAAGTTCACACAGCTTTGGAAGCCGAGTAGAGGCTGAAAGTGGCTGTGACTGACGCCGTCAGATTTCTTCAGCGGGCCTGCTGTGAACCAGATGTCTTCTTCTGTTTTCTGTTTTCCCTCTCTCAGCGTTTGTGTCCACTGTCGCTTGCAGATGTGCTCAAAAATTGTTTTCTTTAATCCCGTAAACACCAAGTGCACATTTTATTGCCGATGAGCGCATCTGCGTTGTACGTTTTTGCTTTGAAAGAGAGTTGTTTGCTCCTCTCGGTATGTTAAATGCATGTTTGTGTGAAAAGCTGTAAATGGCTGATTCAAAATTAACCTCTCACCAGAGACTAATTACATCGGAGAAAGGCCTTTATTTGTTTTTTTTTGTTTTGTTTTGTTTTGTTTTGTTTTAGTCTCAAACACAAACACAGAGGATGAATTGAACGTGCAAAAATATGAAATGCATATTTTCACAGGGATTACTTTCGTGGATGAGTTATAACAAGACATCTTCGTTAAATACAGGGCTCGACATTAACACCCGCCCACGCGCCAAATGCAGGTAGAAGTTGGCAGCGGCGTGTAATAATCCACAGTCACATTCACCGCGAGGGAATGCTGCATGTTCAGTGTTTCTCCACTGAATGTACTGCACGTTGCAACAGTCACTGAGTCACTCAAGCCTCTTTTTTCCTCTCTTGTCTTTAAATCTTCACTAGGAATTAGTACAGAGTATTTGTTTAAATTATTTAGCGCTATTAAAATATGCTGTACCCACAACTTTTGTTTTCTTTATTTCACTGTACGGTACTTTGCTATCTGTTTTTCTATCATGCATTTGTTCCTCTGTTTCCCACTCTGTCCTACTTTGTGCGCTTTGTGTTGCTTTAACTTTCTCTGTGTCTCCCACCCGGCTTGTTTTTTTTTTCTTCAGATCCTGCAATTGAGGATGAAGGTCATTTGGGTTTGGTGATTCTGCTGGTTTTATTCTCCGTGGTCATCCTCACCACCGTCCTTTCCCTCATCTTTGTTGTGTGGTAAGACACACACAGACACACATCCGCAAGCCCCAGATGCGCTCTTTGAATGAGATCTACTTTTGCGAAGCCTGGCGTTTTTTATTTTTTTGATGTTTACTTGTTTTGCTTGTTTACATGTTTTACATTTCCAGGGTAAGGCAAAGGCGGCGTGATCATGTGACAATACAGGAACTCGCCTCCATGGTCAAGATGAAGACCATGCCAATCTAATGTGAGACATGCATATTCTCACACATCGCTTTTGTTTTTCTCACACATCGCTTTTGTTTTATGTCAGATTAAAGTTTCCTGTTGCGTTTGTCTCGTTGCACATGTTATGAATATGTTAAGTTCTCACTAAGGACCACACATGGTTATGGGTGTCCTTAGTTTTAGCTTGTTGGGCAGATAGTTTTAGACCACAGGGTGGTGAACAGCCTCTGTGGCGAAACTAATTAAAATCCTAATGAAGTGTCACTTCTTTAGGATTTAGAGGAAACCACAAAATGTCCTCAAATGGGAGCTAAGCCAGTGAGAAAAACATAGCATTTCTTTCAAGTACTTCTATAAACAACATTGAGACAACCCCTCAGATAGCCAGCCAAGTTATGATTATAAGCCTAACGTACACACACACAGATTATAACCCTGTAAGTATGCCTGCATATCTCCCATCCAGCTCTGTTATTTAAATCTGCTTTTAAGGCAGTGCTTAATTACATTATGATTTATTCAGGTTTTTTAAAGTTGCCTTTTCCGTTTTCCTCCACTCTTCTCTTAGGTTGATTTCAAGCATCTTGTCAGCCCGTTCTAGGGCTCCATCCAGGAGTCAGCCTCGGCCGTTACCACTGTAGAATGCTGGCCGTCCATACACGACCCAGAATGCATCAGCCAGAGTCCATCCAGGATCCAGAAGGACAGGGACAAACCTACACAAGGAACTTTGCAGAGTAGGGTAAAGTAAAAGTGGACATATTCAGTATCTGCACTACTCATAATGCAGCAGCAGACTCCACCTACTGTCCATGGGGACAGGGAAAACAGACCCTGCTCTGTTTCTTTGTGTTCACTTCAGCAACTTCAATGCAGTTCACTCCTCAGCAGACAGCAGGAGTGAGACTGCATCAGGATTGAGTTCACTCACAACTAATGCTGCTTCAGGTAGACTGACTTATCAACCTTTTTGCAGAGGAATGACATTTTTTTTTCTTTGAGGACAGGAAATGCAGCTGACAAATAAGAGAACATAGGCCTCTCTGGGAAAACTCGTCTTGATTTTCTCACCCAGAATTCCTCATGTTTTTGTTTTTGTTTTTGTTTTTTTGTTTTTTGGAGACTCATTGTAAGAAGTAATAACGTGCATTCGTTATTACATCGACTGACCAACCAACTCAATGCTGTGAAGGAAGCATAATGTATGCCAGTCTCTTTGTTTGTATCTGGTGCCAAAGCAGCAATTATGGGCACTGTGGTCACAGTTACTAGCTCCTGATCTTAGGGATGGACATGGAGAATAAGGTCCAGGGTGGGCGGGTTGGGTCATCTACACTTTATTTCATTTATGATTTTATGTTGCATGATATGCTTTTTTTGTTGTCTGGTGTCTTTAATACAGGTGTTCTTTTGTTTATTTTGTTATACCTCTTTCTGTCCATCCATCCACTGTTCCTACATATGTGTGAATGAAAGACACACATGCGAAGAAAGAGTCAGAGATAAGAAAAGAGATACTGGCCTCACAAACCACCAGCATCGTTGGCATACTTAGTTAGGAAATAGTAAAACATAGATAAACACTTCCTTCTCCTTCTCTCGGTCTTCTTTCTTATAACCTCACATACAGCCTTTAAGAAGCAACCTAACACCGTGCTTAAAGCAGTGCTCTGCTGCACTCTGCGGTTGAAACTGGATTCACACAACTCGAGGTCAGCAAAAACAACATTTTCAAATCAAAATGGCTCAGTATCTTTGTCACCCACATGTAGCTGGATAGTAATAATGTTTTTTTCTTTCAAATATTATGCCTATTATGACAGTGTCGATTGTACGATTGAAAGTTATTTTTATTTTCTTTTTTCTTCAGAAAAAAGAGAAAACTTAAAAATTTCCAGAAGGTTAAGGTGACTTCCTCAAATTGTTGTCTGACAAGGTCAAGAATATTAATTTCACATTGATGAAAAACTGCAGCAAATCCTAACATTTGATGAGTTAGAACTTGCAAATATTTGGCATTTTCTTGATAAATCATGAAACATATAACCAAATATAGGTGCAAGCCGTCTTTCTTGGTTTGGTCCTTTTGTGGCCAACAAATTTTGCCACTCCTGCTAAGCCCCATCCTTCAGTCGAACTGAAAATATCTCCCAAGATTTATGATGATTGGTGGGCCACGACCTTTGCAAAAATTTTTTGTTTGAGAGCGGCCATATTTTTGAATCAATATTCCCTATTTATAATTGTGTATCTCAGTCCAGAGTTGGTGTTGATACAGTCAAAATCCAGAAAGCGTATGTCACATTGTAGTTGTTCAAATGTATGCAAAAAACCGATCCTGTTTTTACCTGTAGATAAGAGGAATAATAAGACAGTTAGAAGCAGATGCTAACTATAACCAAATGCTTATTAAAGTTACCCAATGTAAGTAAACTCTTAAGGCCATATCTATTAAATTAGAAATCAGTTATGCAAATAAAAGTAAAGCAGAGATTTATAGGATTTAAACTCCTGATAAAAAGCTGGTTTCTTTATATTAAGGGATAAAGCTAGCTCGGTAAATGTATCCTAAGCACTTTGTTTGATAAATAATCTGAGAAATCATCTTATTTTTGAGTCCTTTGGGTCGACAGTGCTACTGTGGGTCAAAAGAGCGTAACTGACCTCTAACGTTGACATGGGGTTCTTTTCACGTGGTTGAGTGGGCTCTCAGAATCACTGCTATCACCACTTCTTCAGAACATGTGGACAGAATTAAATGCTTTGTGGGCAGTACAATGGAAAAATGTGTTCCTGTACACCATTTTAAATAACAGAGAAACAGTACACACCAGGGAGCTTACCCTACAGTAAATTATAATTAATGTGATATTTTGCAAGGTTTTTTTTTTGTTTTTTTTCAGTGGGTCATTCACTCAAATCAATCATAGAAACAGTAGCCTCGAACAACTGCAGTGTTGGTGTAGCAGAACATAGTGATTGTACAAGAACATCTCCAATTCCATGACCGACCAAACAAGCCACCAGCTGGTCGGTTATCTCATGAAAGCTTGAGTTTATGTAACTGAATCAGAGCAAGCTGATTGGTGGGTGCGTACATGAGATGAGCATGAACACGACTGACAAGAGCGACTGTCGCTCACTAAAGTGGTGTAACGTCCCACCGACTCATGGGAAATGAATGATTTCTGGGTGACCAGTGCTAACCGTATGAAAAGCCCCAAATACCTCTAATGAGCATATCTGGTTTAATTTTCTTTTGACACCTGTGCCTCCAAACCTTGTTTCCTGGCGTGCTTTCTACAACAGATGGAAGTGAGACACTCTGCAGTTTGAGTAGGGTAATCACATTAAAAAAGAAGAAAAAAAATCTTAATTTCTTTCTTTCTATTGGTCTGGTTGTCATATTCTGTCGATCCAAAGCTGTGTAGTGTCAGCAACACAAGGTGCATCGAAGTCAAACTTTTTTCCCAGTTTGACAACTGTATGTTCTCTCAAGCTAGCTCCACATATTATGCATGGATCCAATTGAAGCTTTTTTTTGTATATCATTGTATATCACACTTTAAAACAATGCATTTCATGTATGTTATTATAAGTGATGTTTATATGTAGAGAAAAAAAAAACATAATCTTTGGGATAGTTTCACAGGCATGGTTTAATTCAGTCTTGTCTGTAATAGATGGATATTTTTACAGTTCATTATGGTCTGCACAGTTCAGTTCTGAAACTTGTTAAACAAAACATGAAATCAAAATGAATCTAAGTAGAGCAAACCCCAATAAATATTCAGTCAATACTAAAATTACATTGCATTTGAAGTATGTGTAGATTCGGTATTTCTAGAAAACATAATGTAAAATCCGAAAGCGATTCCCACAGAAGATTCGTATTAGCGACTGATGATAATCCATGTCCAGAGGAACTTCCCAACATTCTGTATTTGTGTCTTTCTATCCAGTTATATGAAGCTGTCTTACTGTACGATTACTGTATGGACAATGTGTTTACTGAATTCCTTCAGTTTGCTTTGCTTTAGTGTTCAGTTTGATTCAGTTCTTGATTCAGGTCTTGCAGTCTGATAATTGACATTTCGATATTTTTCAGCTCTTCATGAATTCCTGTGGCATCGTTCACCGAGGAAGTGAAACTTTCATTTTGAAATGATATTTTGACAGAGAGCCGATCTTTCACTTTGTCTTGGAGAGGAATATGTGCTGATAGATATCAATGCTGTGGGCTAGAAAAGAATAAATAAAGTATCTGGTTTCTTAGAGCTTATGAAAATAAAAATAAAAAAAAAAACATGCAGCAAAATGTTCAGAAAACAAAATGTAAACATCTCAAAGAGATTGAATCGGACGCAATCGGACTTACTTATATGTCTTTGAAGACGTTTCGTCTCTCATACAAGAGGCTTCATCAGTTCATGCTCATCACGACTAGACTAGGCTTGGACGAGAGGCCAAACGTCTTCATATATATATAACCAAGTCCAATTGCGTTCGATTCAATTTCTTCGAGATAGCTGTGACCTTAAACGAGAATATCCACATACAAAAGGTTAGCAGTTAGAATGACAGTTTTTTTTTCTTTTAAACTGGATTTGAAAATGGTTAACTAGCCATTGATGGACCAGTAATGAATGAATGTAAGTATGTATGTCTTTTTTAGCATTACCTCCACATATTAAGTCATCAATAATTTCCTTCAACGCTTGTTCTTAGTTTGATCATTTTTTTCATGCTTTGATAGACCTTCAAAGTCCGTTGAAGTGACGTTCATTGTCTCGATTCGTTCATTATCTCAATTCGTTCATTATCTTGATGAAATACTGCATATGCTGTTTAGTACAGCATAACTGCACAAAAAAATGCAGTATGAAAACCCAGAGTGCTTTAACTGATTTATTTTGTTGTAACTGCTGGGTTTTGCAGGAAACAAAGTTAATATTTTTCCAATATAAACAGCAAACTAAAAGTAAGAAGTGGCTTTTTTAGGATACATTTTTTAAAGAAAGAAATTTCATAAACCAACCATCAAAATTATTTTTTTTTTTTTTTTTTGCTGGTCTTGTGCAGTGTCAGTGACTGTTTTTCACCCTGTCTATCCTGAATTGGACTTTCAAAGTGAACTGTTGTCTTTCTGTATAGCGTATAACCATCAGTTGCCACCTTTCTGTCTCACTCTAGTGGTCTTTTCTCTGTTTTTTGTGGACACATTTGTGGTATTCTCAGTATTTCCATGTTCCTCTGCAGTATGTGATGGCAGATGGAGCCTGTTGGTTTTAGTTCTTATAACTCAAATTACACTCAGGCATCCATTCTCAGATGTACATAGTCCTTTTTATGCTTAATGTGTACGATAGATATCACCATAAGCTGTTTTTTTTTCTTCCTTCTTGTATGTGTCTGTGAAATAAATACTATTTTATCACACTTGCAGTGTTTGGCAGTCTCTTTGAGACAAGCTTGTCTTCTTCAGTTCCAATAAGTTTGTCTGTGTACTTCTTCTTCTGTCTATTAGCTGGTTAAAACACTGACAGTTTAGTTTGTTGGTTGGGAGCAACATTCGTGATATATGCCAACAGTCCAATTCAAGCAAACATTTTAAATATGGTACAAATGAGCCAGTATGGTGAAGCGGATCAGTCGTCTCTTTCTCTGTATTGTTTGTGCTTGCTATTGTCCAAATTTCCCCAAAGGCCTGTTGCTTCCTGTCACAGACTCTTTCAGAAAATTTCCATTATCTAAATGTGGCAGTGTCGTATGCATCCCAAATTCTCAAGAAGGCCTCTGTTGTTTTCGTCAAAGGGTTTGTCAAAGGGTTGTTTAAGATACACAACTGGAGGGAAATTGCCTTGCTATTGTGACTTCACTTCCCATACCGCAAACATGTCGTCATACAGGCTTTAGCATCTTCAGGGTCCAAGCTTTGAAATTACAGCAGTTCAGTCTTTACTATTCTGCTGGTTGTGAGGTGAAGGTGAAGTGGACCACTTTTAATGTCTTTGTAAATGAGGAAATCTTTACTCAAGAATTTTCATTTAATTTTTTTTTTTTCTGTTTTTCTGAATAACTGGTCAGAGGCAGTCAACAAAGTAAGTTTTAACTCTGAGAACAATGAAGAAGACAGTGAAAAGAATCACTTTATGTAATTTCCATGCATTGGAATGACTCGGGCAAAATGCTTCTTCCTGCTGCATTCAGAATATTCCCAATCATCATGTTGATAAATGCTGATAAATTAGGATATGTAACTTTTCCTTAAAGGTAGTCACTGCAGGCTCAAATGGCAATCACAGGACAAATGGTACATTCAGTTTCTGCTTATTTTCTAAGATTCTTCAGTGGGTAAAATAAGTATTGAACACGTCACCATTTTTCTCAGTAAATATATTTCTAAAAGTGCTATTGACATGGAATTTTCACCAGATGTCGGTATAAGCCCAATTAATCTACACATGCAAAGAAATCAAACCATAGATGTCCATAAATTAAGTGTAATAATGTGAAATGACACAGGGAAAAGCTATTGAACACATGAAGAAAGGGAGGTGCAAAAAGGCATGGAGAGCCAAGACGTCAGCTGAAATCTAGCAGTAATTAGAGAGCAACCCTGCCCCTTGTCAGTGCAAATAGTATCAGCTGGTTCAGTCCCAAATGATGGTCTATAAAAAGGCGTCTCCTTACCAAGTTGTCATACAAGAAACATCTTATGAGGGAAGGGGTAAAAGCAAAGAGCTCTTGCAAGACTTTCACAACCTTATTGCTGTGAAACATAATGATGGCATTGGTCACAGAAGAATATCTAAACTGCTGAATGTTCCACTGAGCACTGTTGGGGCCATAATCTGAAAGTGCAAAAAGCATCATTTCACCATAAACTGCCCATGGCCAGATACTCCACAAGCTTTCTGACAAAGGAGTGAAAAGAGTTATCAAAAGAGTTGTCTAAAAGCCAAGGACCATATGTGGAGAGCTTCAGAAAGACCTGGAATTAGCAAGTACAATTGAAGCTCTTTTAAAATTTGCTGCACAACATTGAGACAAGCCTGTGAAATACTGAGAGAACATAGTTTGGTCAGATGAGACCAAAACTGAGCTCTCTGGATGCCCTAATACACACTATGTTTGGAGGTCAAATGGCACTGCACACCAACCCCAAAACACCATACCAACAGTGAAGTTTGGAGGTGGGGACATCATGGTGTGGGGCTGTTTTTCAGCATACAGCACTGGCACACCTCATATAATTGACGGAGGGATGAATGGAAAAGGTGTATGGAGACATTCTTGATTTTTTTTTTTTTTTTTTTTTTTAAGAAAAAAAAAGAAAACCTGCTGCCATCTATTATGATGATGAAGATAAAATGAGGGTTGGACACTTCAGACAATGATCCCAAACACACAGCCAAGGAAACTCTCAATTGGGTTCAGAGAAAGAAAATAAAGTTGCTGAAATGGCCAAGTCAATCACCTGACTTGAATCCAATAGAAAATCTACAGAAAGAACTAAATGTAAAATTTTTGTGTCAGTAGCATCTTTAGAAATATATTTACTGAGAAAAAAGGTGACGTGTTCAATACTTATTTTACCTGCTGTATCAGTGACATGCTAAATCATAAGGCATTAGCTCTAGTGGAAGAATGGGCCAAAAGCACACCTAAGCAATGCATGTAACTGCTTTCTCCACACAGCAGGTGTCTTGAAGCTGTCATTACCAACAAAGGCTTTTGTGCAAAGTATTAAATACATTTCATTAAGCATGTTCAATACTTTCCCCTGTCACTCCATTTTATTACACACAATTTATGGACATCTGTGGTTTGATTTCTTTGCATGTGTGGATTAATTGGGTCGTTACTGACGTCTGGTGAAATTTTTGTGTCGGTAGCATCTTTAGAAATATATTGATGGTAAATACTGTCACCATCAAGAGTATCATTACATTCAAATTACTCCAGTGAGGTCCTAAGACCACTTAAACTTTGCAAAAAGGCATGGAGAGCCAAGACGTCAGCTGAAATCTAGCAGTAATTAGATAGCAATCCTGCCCCTTGTCAGTGCAAATAACATCAGCTGGTTCAGTCCCAACTGATGGTCAATAAAAAGGCGTCTCCTTACCAAGGTGTCACACAAGAAACATCTTATGAGGGAAGGGGTAAAAGCAAAGAGCTCTTACAAGACTTTCACAACCTTATTGCTGTGAAACATAGTGATGGCATTGGTCACAGAAGAATATCTAAACTGCTGAATGTTCCACTGAGCACTGTTGGGGCCATAATCTGAAAGTGCAAAAAGCATCATTTCACCATAAACTGCCCATGGCCAGATACTCCACAAGCTTTCTGACAAAGGAGGAGGGAGGGAGTTATCAGAAGATTTTTAAGCTCTTTTAAAATTTGCTGCACAACATTTAGACAAGCCTGTGAAATACTGAGAATATAGTTTGGTCAGAAAGAACTAAATGTGAAATTTTTGTGTCAGTAGCATCTTTAGAAATATATTTACTGAGAAAAAATGGTAATGTGTTCAATACTTATTTTACCTGCTGTGTCAGTGACATGCTAAATCATAGGGCATTAGCATAATCAGGTTAGTGAGGAACCACAAAGTCAGCAAACTAACGCAGTAATATCAGCATAGAGCTGAGTCTGGGTGTGTTTTTATTGCTTGATTTCAACTTTTCATTTGTAACTGGATGATTTTTTATTTTTTTATTTTGTTGTTCTAACCTCTAGGCTCTACAGAGCTACCAACCTACAGTATCAACACACATTCATAAGGTAAACTAATTAAAGAAAATAGAAATAACTTATTTTAAATTCTCTGCACGGTCCCTGACATTCTTCTGCAGCCCCAGACAACAAATGATCTCAAAGACCGTACTAAGAAGCATATTCTCGTACTATAAGTAAGCAATCTCTCCCATTGCTTATCGTCAGGATATAATGGTGAGGTGATTCTGTACAGCTGGAAGCAAACCCAAATCTTGATGTTCACCAGTCATTCTTTTCCTTTTCTCACCTTTGAATGCACTCCATTTGCAGCATACCTGAGGAAATCCTGCACCATTTACATGAGCAAATATCCAACATGTATTGATGCACAAACACAGAATATATACATACATGATATATTTTAGATAAAATGTACACATTAAAACGATCTTGTCACTGTCTATGCTTTCTTATTAATGAAATCAAAACTATGTCATAAAAAACATAAAACAAAACATAATTCAAACATAAAGAAAAAAACTTATGTGCAAAATTCAACATAATATTGCATTAATGAAGGTCACACATAAAACATAAGCAGCATTGAATAAGATAATGAGATGATGTTTCACTGAACATGACAACTAAAATGGGACAGTCATTGTGTAACCTGCTAAATCAGAGCGGTCGTACAGTGTTTCCTATCCTTGCTTCCAATCCACATTTCCTAACTAATTAAAATACTGAAGAAAGTGCAATAGCAACAAAACAAAACACCCTAGCAAGTGAAAATATCAGACATTTTTTTTTCTATAACACACTTTGCAATTCTCAAACTTTGGGACCTGATAAGTACCAAATTAACACACTGTGAATCCCCATAGCTCACTGCCGCAACCTAGTGGACAACAAGCATCACTACAAACAACATCACTAACAGCTTCACAAGAAAAAAATACAAATATCGCACTCGGGTAGAAATTAACATTTGTTGTGGCTCATACATGATCATTGTGATTAAATTAAAATCTGTCCCAGCCCCCGTCACCATCAAGAGTATCATTACATTCAAATTACTACAGTGAGGTCCTAAAACCACTTAAACATTAAATCCACTATCCACTCTATTACAGCATATTATAATGTATCATTTCAAATATAACGAATAGTAATGTTATGGAATAAATATGTTTGATGTGTCTACATGTAAAACAATGTGATGACTTCCTTCCTCTCAATGAGTTGTGTCTCAGTGAGTGGATAATAATTGTCACCAATGATGGATAGCTCAAATAAAGAATTCATGTTCTTCTACTGTAATGAAACTGGGAATCTCAGCAAGTAGAATGTACATTATTAGTCATTAGCTTAACAAAAACACTGAAGTGGAGCAATTTACAGCAAGTTAATGCAGCGATTACATTTTTTCCTGTTATATTTCAGTGAATATCAATAAGTTAGATTAAGATATTACTGGCAATAAACACAATAGTGAACAAATCAATTTCTTGAATGTTTAAGTGTTCCAAAATAAAAATTCAGCATCTTTCGAGTTCCCTTATTTTCTTTACATGCTTTGTGCAAAATACCATACACCTAAAATTGACATTAAAACACAAAATCACCTCTGATTTCATCTGTTGCTTTTGCGGCAACTGACCCAAACCTGTAAATGTGTACTCTGTAATGGACTTTCCTGTCAGAGACTGTGAAAATAAAAGCAGTTTTTTTTTTTTGTCATGTGTAAATCAGTAGGAAGCTGAAATGTGCAGCATCTTAAGACCAGTATCTCCTTCAGCTGGAATACTTCCCAGGTTGGTTCATTTTCAACCACCAGAACTGACCCATTTGGAATAACTAAACGTGTGTGTCTGAGCAGCTAATCCAAACAGCTAAGCCAGGTTTTACTGTGGGTACACTGTTGCCAGTGCCATCTCAAGATGCTGTAAATTTTATAAACGAACCCCACCAGGTCACACAGACACAAAATCCTGATCGATCACCACAGTTGACCTGTGTGACACTGAAAGCTCTGATTTGCAAGAAGTGGCTTCTATAAGAAAAGTGTTTTTTTTTTTTTTTTGACTGGTCAATAAGGCTCCTCCCAGCAGCAAAGTGAGAATCTGCTAAATGCCAGAGAGGTGACAGCTGAGCAGTATGTGGAATGTGGCAGTGATTCAAAACACACTCCAAAATGAATGTATAAATCATTAAATTTCACAACAATGGCAGATGGAGCTATTTCAAAAGCACAGTGGCATGAAAGTGGTGGATCATTGTTGGATACACTGATGGTGAAAGTGACACTAATATGCCTGTGTTACACGGCGTGTGGTTGACCTTTGGTTGACTGTTCCTCAAGTGTTCTCAGGACGAGGACGTATAGTGATAGTTCAGGGGCCAAGCAATGATGTGACCACTTGTGTGATTGTTTCTTAAAAGGGTGTGAATAGATCAACACGGAGCAGGCAGTCCTCTGTAAAATGATATGCCAAAGCTTTAAAGGGTCACTCCCTTAACACTTAATGCAGTTAATAGTTACTTCAGATAAGTGAACAGGATTCTGATGTATTTCCAGAACACCAGAAAAACAAATCCATGATTGGCATTCATAGAGGAAGCTTCCTCTTTCGAAAAGCAAATTTGTCCTCCATCCATGGAAACTGTACGCTTTTGCTTTCCATTTATCATACAGCGTCAGGAAAAGAAGCATGATTCTTAGCCAATATTTGTCTTTACTTTAGCTGAAAATAAAACATGGTTTAAATTGCTCTTTCAGCATAATCTTTCAAGTGCCACACTGCTCTACTGCCTCAAATTTCAAGTATTATTATTTTTTTTTCCCAGATCAGCATTAGATGTAGTTGGCAGGTCAGCGGCGTCTAAACGTCGATGGCCACGCCGTGTTTTGTGGAGATAACATCCCTGGTGCCCGTCAGATACATGAGCACTGAACACAGATGAGGAAGCGTGGCCGTGGTGCTGACGTACAGCCAGTAGGGGAGCGGCGCCGTGTTGCCGAATGGACACACCCACAGGCCGTGTCGCACAGCATCCCGGACGTGGTGCGTCGCCATGGAAATGAAAAGCATCCACGGCAAGGAGCACCAAGCATCTTTCAGGCGTCCGATCCACATGAGGAAGCGAAGGGAGAGGCAGAAGACGGGGATGAGAGAAGAACAGTGTAGAGGGGGACGCTGGGGGAGTGAGACAGCAGCCTGAAAGGAAAGAGGGAAATCGCACTAAGTATTTTTCAGCAGAATATCTTTCCACAATTTACAAATTAATTCTTCAAGCGCTTTGCTGTAGGAGTTCTGCAGGATTTCGGTGGGTTCTATTGGGTTTCTGCAGCTCAACAGACAATGAACAATTTCCCATGTAATCACTTATATATTCAAGCCTATTATCCCTTCACAGGATTGCTAGTTATACAACTCCATTTTCTTCCAAATATCAATTCTGTACTCGTACATCAAAGTTTTCTGCCAAGCTGAGAAAAAGCATAATACTGCTGCACCATAAAACTTATCATCTTCACTTTGGTCACAGTTTCTTTGATGTGTAACATTTATTATTTATTCATCTCTGATTGTAAAGATGCACTTGAAGATCTGCATCAGAATGTCATAATGGTTTTCAACTTTTTCATTTTTATTTTTAATTTGCTTCCAGACTTACAAAATATGTTAAGAAAAGGGTTCTGTAAGAATGCAGGTCTTACCTTGAGTGACAGGGATCCAGCCATATAGAAGTGGTCAAGGTCTATGATTGATGCTAGAAGACCAGCCAGCAGCACTTCATACAGATCACTCTTTTTCCTTAGTCCAATAACAACTGCCCACGACCACAGCCCTACCAATCCATGCGTGGCATTGTCCAAGGCAGCACGCATCCACAGGTGGTTCTGGATGACAGAGAGCTGGAGAGCGTGGTCAGCCACCACACAGAACATGCCGAGTCCTGCGGACGCCAGCAGAGAAGCGGAGCTGAATGTCTGTAGGAGGGCCTGAGCTTTCTCCGCCTCCACAGCCAGGCTGAGGGGTACAGGGACGCCTTCTCGCCCGAGGCCCAATAAAGGGGACGAGGAAGGGGAAGAGTCGAGCTTGGAGTAGAATCCTTGCATATTGACAGATGACCGTGTGGGGCTAATCACCAGTACAGGTCATCAAGAGTCAAGGAGACTAGAGAAAGAAGGAGAGGAATTAATGAGGTGGAAAAAAGAGGGCAGACGTGATCTAACATTCGGTTTCAAGAAACAACATGAAGGGCAAGTGAAAGGGAGGTAATAAGTAAAAAAGTAGGTAATAAGGTAGTGTGTGCATTACAAACAAGTAGTTTGGTCACAAAACATCAGATGTACAGCAAACCACATCAGTATTTAAGAAGTGAAAGAAGACTTTAACAACAACCGCCTCAAGTTGAAGCACCTGATTGAGTAGCTATGAGGAAAATCACAAATCCTGCAAGGACAACTGAACAGCAAAACCAGCTCACAGCTATCCTGATCTGCATCATTTCTGAACATTTCACTGTTCATTTTACTTGGAAAACACAGCGTGATCATTTCAGATACCACGGTTAATGAAGTTTTTTGAAACCAAGGGGAATATATAAATAGGTCTGTCTCTAGTGTAATAGAGTAAAAATGTAGGACAGACTCAGCTGGCAGTAACTATTATACCTAAATTTATCTTATTTATTTTTTATCTTACCTTTTAACGTTTCAAAAGTCTCTGTGTTTAAAGAATTTCCCCTCGAGGCTAAATAAAGGAATTCTGATTCTGATAACAATCCTGTATAGCTCTTAATGACATTTTAATTAGCTAGCTGTTTATTTTGTCATCTGCTCACAGCTCCCGCTCATCTGGTATACGGCACCAAGGCTCACTATGGTTAACGTCATATTTATTAGACTGACACAGGCACATTAACGTTAGACCCTTTTAAAAGACAGACGTGTCAAACGATATTATACTACCAAGCTACAGCAACATCATAAACGATGACTAGCTAGCTAGGGAGCTTACAGTGACAGTGAAAGATGCTGCTTTGTGTAGGCGGACAGCGGCTGTCACGATTAGCTCTGCTAAAAGTACAGCGAATCCAATAACACAACAGACTTCGCTTGCAGTTAAAGTGCGTAAATCGTGCAGCAGCTAAGTCATATGTTCTCAGATAATTTTAGAACGACAGGTTGATAAATATCAAGATACTCACCCCATTTCCCTGTATTTGTTATCCATTCAGGTTTGCCACTTCTTCTGTTTTGGTTTGTGGTAGTATTGATCGTCAGCGGCGCTTTGCTGCCACCAACAGGTCATGGGTGGAAGAGCCAGATATCTCGACTATAGGATTAAACATTATGAACAAATATTACTGAACATTACTAGGTTTGTAATTCAAGATTAATGTCTTGAATTGTGGAATTTTTAAATGAAGTCTGAGTTGATATCCATATGAGAGGTTAATTCAAGTGTCTCAAGCCTCGAGCTAAACGTGATATTGGAAGTATTTTAGAGTGGATGCATGGAATAGACTATTAAAAAAAAAAAAAAAAAAAGAGAGAAGTGCGACTTTGAAGAAAAAATAAAGAATGCCTTCATGGAAAAAGGATTACAAAACATTCCTCTCCAAAATATTTATCTTAAAGTTTAAAGTGTCTTTTAGAAGAAATGAAATAATGAGATAAATTTTGAAAGAGAAACACAAATGCGGTGAATACAGACCTTTAAAGCTCATAGTAACTGTATGATGTGCAGTATTTTTGTATTTGAGAACTTATATTTGTGTTAGCAACAGCAGAGAGTCACGCATTTAAGCAAAACGTGGACAGGCTGCAGTTTTTGCGATTACCACTAGAGGGTAAAAGAAACCACAGTATGAGAACAACTGATTTAGCACTAAACACTGCACATACTGTAACCAAATAACACACTGAATATTGTGAAGTTGCTAACACTGTCTGAACGATTTTTTTTAGGATGTCTAAAATTTGCAATTTTAGGATATGACAGGCAGAATAATCCTACTATTGAACCCTGACTAGCAGATAATTTTGTGTCCCATATTTCATATTAAGCAAACATGCTGAGTGGAGGATTTTCAAATAGGTGTGTCAGTTCAAATGATGAAACTCACTGTGCAAGAAATTCAAATTTCACCACTGATACAAAATCCAATTAATAATGCCTCTATTAAAAATCCAAGATCATATCAATAAAGACAAGCTTAATTGTTGTAATGGGATTGTCTTTAATGATCCTGGTTCTCTACATCAGAGAATCATTCAGAATTTCAAATTCAATCTGTGGTTTGCTTTTCTTCATATTTTGTGATCTCATGCAAGCTTGAGAAAGACCATCCATCCATCCATTTTCTATACCGCTTATCCGTCAGGGTCGCGGGGGAGCTGGAGCCTATCCCAGCTGACTACGGGCGAGAGGCAGGGTACACCCTGGACTGGTCGCCAGTCAATCGCAGGGCCAACACACAAAGACAAACAACCACACACTCACACACTCACACCTAGGGGCAATTTAGAGTAGCCAATTAACCTAATGTGCATGTTTTTGGTGTTGTGGGAGGAAGATGGAGAACCCGGAGAAGCTTGAGAAAGACCATTTAAACAAATAGATATATTTTATTTTCAAAATGAAAATCAAGACAGGTGAGGTCACTCACTGTTACTCACTGCAGACATTGCACTGGACAAAAATCTTTGAAAGCAATTTTCTAAAAGTAATAAGAGTGAATGGCAGCATGACCTCCTATTTTACAGCACTGACTTATGATTCCAGTACTTTACAGATGTCAGTCTCAACAAATGATTGTTGGTACAGTCCTGTGACTGATTGATTTGAGAGCTACAAAATCGCTACATCTTTCTTTTTCTTTTGTCTGTTCTTTCAAGTCACATTTTGTGTTGCTAGACAAGTGCTAGTTTTTAAACATATGACACTTTCTTTCTATTCAACATGTATCAGGTCGGAGTAAAAGACGAGAATCACATTCTGAGTTTGCCTCTCATATGCTTAAACACGTAACTGATGAGTAAGAAATGGTTACTCATGCATTGTGCAAAAGGCTGAATAATTAGTCTGTCCATCACAGTGGTGGACTGAGTGGGATATGTGGTTGAATTATTCAGCACCATGGAGAGAGGCACCTTGAAGGAGATTGACTTTGCTGCCCTCCGGTGGTCAAATTCGGGAGATTTTTGTTTCATTTTTGGTGCAAAAGCGATTAAACCAGATCATTTAAAGGAATATTTTGAAATGTGCCCATTTAACTTCATGAAAGAAGCTGCCTCCTTGGAGTCTAACAGTGTTGCAAGTTGGTTTGAGCTTTCATTCATTATGTTGATACACCTGCACCTTTACAATTTAACACAGCCAAGAAAAGCAGTGTGGCCACATGCTTTGCTGCTTACACTATTTAGTTTTTGGGTAAACTTTCCATGATATGTTTATAAAATTGCTGAGGTCTGACTTAGTTGTTTGTTGTATTGGATTGCATTATATTTAAGTGTGTTTTCCAAACATTGTTTCCTCTTTATGTTTATAAAAAGGTATAAAAGCAGAAACCCTGTTCAGTATAATGCAGTCCTATTCGACACCATTGCAAACTACAACCTCAGTAATACATACTCAAATTAATAACTCTGACAGTGTCATTTAATCGTAAGATTCTTACTGTCTTTATAAAGGCAGACGTTTTAGCTTATTTATTGTGTTGGACTGCATTAGATTTTAGAGGTGTACCTACTAAAGTGGCCACGAAGTGTATGTAAAAATTCAAACGGAGAATATTGCAGGAATCAGAACACTTATTATTGGGGAAAAAAAGAATTATGTATGAACAGATTCTGTGAAAATCAAACATCTCATTGCTGCTTAAAAATCAAAAAGTGTACCTTATGAACCACATCCAAACTGTGTGGAAAAATGAATTTGTGAAAGTTAACATAATGTGTGAGAAACAGAAAGAGACAGCAGTTGTTCAACAGAGAGTCAGAAGTCATGAAGCAAAGACAGAGAGGCGGCAAGTCGGGTGTTCAAAGAAGTGAGAGCCAGAAGCTGGAGCAAAAGTAACGAGGAAGGAGAGATCGTGTCATTCATCCAGTTATCAGTGAAAGGTCAAACTAGTCATTAGAGCAGAACAAGGCTGTTGGAACTGACAGGCGCTGGATGAAGTATCTGCGCACACATACACTCTCCTCTGTACTTGAGGTTAATGTGGATCACATCACTGCTGCAGACATAGTGAGCACGGGTGAACATTTCAATTGCCATTTAATTAAATCTGAATTGAAATGAGATGAAAGGTTCGATAAAGCTATTTATTAACTTTAAGAAGAAGAAGAAAACAGGATTTAGTCTGACCAAAACAACACAAAGAACAACTAGGACAAAACCAGACTTGTCCACACTAGTCTCAAGTTGCCCTGTCATTGCAAATATTAACTGGGCTCTTATCGACATCTCCATTAAAAAGAAAGGACAGATCAGTATGACCAAGGATAGAAGGGTGGAAGGAAAGAATAATGAATGAAACACACACACATGCACAGAGGACTCCAGCTGACAGCTGTTAGATGGTGTATTGATTTGTCCTCGCTCTCCAGATCGGCCTGCCAGAACTTGTCAGAATATTGAAAGAAAGAGAGCTTGAGAGAGGGAAGAGAGGCAGTGAGACAAATGAAAGCAAGAGACTGAAAGCTAAAGGTCAAAGAGGGAATTCTGACCAACCATATCTCCTTTGTTCATAGTTCCTTACTGAATGACTGGGGCTGAAAGTTGTCTGAGACGTGTTCACAGGAAACACTTTCCTGTTGGTTGTTCCTCAAGTATGTGTGTGGTTAAAGGATCATCCTGGCAACAACTTGAATTTTATTTTCAGAGATCTGGCTGTCATTTCCATCAGGCATAATGGCATTGAACAAGAACAATTAGCAGTTAGATGGTCATACAGGTGTTAAACAAAACCCACTTTGACCAAACTTGTTTGGTTGAGACAAAAATTATCACTAGAAACAGTAGAAAAAGATCATTATATTTCCAAGAGGTTTGGCATTAGAGAGAATGATTTAAGTCCTGACTTTATGTCTTTCTTTAATGATGCACTTTGCAAACAACATGTAAGTCAGACTAGTCAGGAAACATGAGCAGTCGGATGATTCAGCTGTCTACTTTTCAAGTCATGTCATCTTTAGCCATGCTAGTGCCATGACTCTAAGGGTCATACGGTTGGTCAGCCTGTCTACCACTTTGGTCCGGGCTGAAATAACTCACCAACAACTGGTTAGAATGCCAAGGATTTTGTGCAGACATTCATTGTCTCTGTTGGTGTAACAGTCAGATGTCCCAGTATTTTTGTCCATATTGTGTAGCTACTTTTAGCTATTCTGCTAAAAAAATAAATAAATAAATAAATAAATAAAAAAGGAATTGTAAATATAACTCATGCCAAATTCAGAAAAAAAAAACATTCTCTGCAGGGTCACAGGTATTGTGTTTGAAATGAAGCGCTGTTTGTTTATAACAGAAGGTAGGAATTGTGAGGAATGTGTCATCACTGTTATTACGCTGCATACTTACTGCACCTGTGTCTTATTGCCCCTCCACAGACACCTACGCAGAGCAGGAAGGAGACACGGATTTAGTGCTCTCAGTATTTCAGACCGAAAGGCAAAATGAGTATGAGGCCAGTGTGTCATCATTCATTGTGAAATGGTCACATTTAATGGTTGAAACCTGTCATTGTATATACATCTATAAAAAAGACCCCAGGTACAGGTTACGACATTCTACTGCTAATACATACATTATTATTATTATTAAATAATAAACTTTTTGTTCAATGTTAAAGTTACATATCATAGTTTACAAAATAGGATCAAGGAGAATTAAGCAATTATGAATGTCTGGAAAAAAAAAAAACTAAAATCCTATATGTGTGTTTTTATTATTTGTCCATAAAAAAAATACAATAAAACACATCAATATTCCTTTGAGTAACATAATATTAACTGGTGATATTGGCTATTGAAATGTAAACTGCAAAAAGACACTTTTTAAAATGTTTTTAAAGGCGTCAGAAAGCAAACTGTCTTGTGTTATCGTATTTTACAGCACAGAGCAGAATGGAGAACCAACATAGTTTGTGTCAATGTTTCAATGACCAACTTTGTTGTCGTCAATACAAAGCTGAACCAAAACAAACAGGTGGGAAAAGAATTCTTCAGTCTCAGATCCAATTTTATTTATTTATTCATTATGATCATCATCATTATTATCATCATTATTATTGTTATTGTTATTTTTTTACAATCCCAGTCCTCTTTACCAGTTGCTGAAAGCAGAGTGTAAAGCTAATTGTCTAAATAAGCCAGACTATCTTTACTGAATTCTTCAAAGTGTTAGTCCTCATATCGAAAAACAACTCACTTCGTCTGTTTGATTCAAAGCTGACGGATTCAGAGTCTGATTGGGTATTTTTGTGGATTCTTTGTTAAATGGTAGGTTTACACGCACAGGAGCTGCAGGGTTTCTCAGGTCTGTCCCAAGTTTCATTCGTTTGAGTCAGTTGGATGTCGTGCGCACGCACACACACACACACACACACACACACACACACACACGCACACACACACACAGATCTTTTTGGGGTTTTAAACCCACGACGAAGGCAGAAACGGGCTTCAGGAAGCTCAGTGAATTGTTTGGGAGCCATATTTGTCAGGGGTTGGAGTTGAGTCTTTGGCATGATGATTTAGCTGTATGGGGACTGCCACGGTAACGGCACACACAAACACACACAGGAATGCTCTTGATGTGTGGGTGTTTGTATGCTCAGTACTGTGGTTTCAGAAGAAAGTGGAAATTAACTATCAACTGATCAATAAAAAAAAAAAGCGATGAGGCTAATATTTTGTCATTTGAGGAGTTGAGATTTCTTGCTGTGAAGAGGAGATTCCCAAACCAAACGTTGTCTGCCAAACAAAGTCTGCTGTGGCCTTTCGAAGCCACCGGGGGGAACCATAAGACTGTTTATGCTCATATCACTGCTGCTGTTGTGGTTGTTGCTGCTCCCGTCGCTGTTGTTGTTGTTGTTGACAATGATGAGGAGGATGTTGCTTTCAAAAGTTCCTCTGAAGAATTTCCTTGTCACCATTAATCAAAAATGCTGAATCGCATTATCATCGTCTGATTTCACGTCTAGGTAATCTTGGTGAGTAACTGTGTGATGGACAGAAATGATCAATGCACTGTATCCTTGAAACATGTGCAAAATAGAAAAAAGAACAGCCGCCTCTCCCTCCTCTTCATCTTCAAATGCCTTCAGAAATAAGACATTTACATCTGGAGATGGAAACAGAAGCACAAATTAGGCACCTCAAACTGCTTTTTCTCAGTATATCAGAAGTAAAAGTACTGTTCTGTTATTAGACTGTAAGGTGGAGCCAGTTTTAACTTCTTTATACACAGTTAGCTGTAGTTTTTACATAGGGATGGGATCAGGCCCTCTCAAAGAGTCCCAACATAAATCTGGGGGCCATGAAGAAAAAGAAGAAACATTTAGCTGCATAAGTTTTTATTAATTTTTAGGAATATTGGATGGCTTGATCTTATCATTAAATTTAACTGCATGAGACATTTAGCAATTCAAAGCAAATATTGCTTTGCTAGAACCGCTGGTTTAACCTTGTAGCATGCATTGTACTTTCTAAGCATATCATATTGTTCTGACATCTATCTTCTGATGTGAGTGAGTGTGTAATATTTACATCTTAGAATTTGAAATGCTCTGTATGATAAATGCAAATCTGCTGAGATAATACTGTGTGTAAAGAGCACATGTCAGATTTCTAGTTGGACTTCCTGTAGTAACGTGTATGGAAAGGAAACTGTCCTGAATGTGTTCGGATCATTTCATCCTCCAGGTGTTGAAATGAAGCAGCAGGTGTTCAGTTAGAAATTCTTAATGTCATTTGGTTAAAGTGTTCTGATAGAGACACTGTTTCTCATTGTTTTCTGGACCAGGCTGCTAAAACTATTTCCTATTTGCAGTCCTTTATAGTCTACTTTGTAGTGATCTGTAACATTTAGCATTTCAGCACTCATTGTTCAACATCTACATCTTCGACAGGGCACGTACCATTACAACATGATTTATGTGTAAAACTGTAAGATTAATGAAATGGGACAGCTCTGGATTGAATTTTTATCTCAATCCCTTCAGGGGTTCTACAGAGAAAATATGAAGAAAAACCCCCTGCTGGGTCATAAAACTAACTCACCCAATAGTTGTTACTCTTGTTCTATTAAACATGCTCTTGACATCAATAGACACGCATTGAATTGTCAATATGTGACTGAATGACTGAGTTTGTAATCAATTCAAAGATGAGGGGTTGTAGACCTATTAGAGAAGCTGTGTGTGAGTGTGTGTTTTGCTTACCACATGAACAGCGGCAGCATTCCTAACAGCAAAGGGGAGAAAAATGTGAGAAGCCTGGCAGCTCTGCCCACTGGAGGTTCAGCCTTTTGTGGTGCATTGGAGGACGGTATGGGGGAGGTCTTAGTCTCTGGAAAAACAAACAGAAAACACAATAACATTACTGAGCTTATGTCTAATTTGCTCCAACTACTCCATTACTCAGAATTTACAGATACAGTGCTACTGTTGTTTTATTCCCAAGGGCAAAAACATCCAAAACACTGTTCTGATGAATGGACACTGAAAAGTACTCATAATACTGGGAAGGACCAGACAGAAAGGAAAATACAGTGCAGAGTGAAATCAATTCTAATCAGCAAGCACAATCAATATGGAACTTGTCAAGGCAGTTATGAAGTGAACCGGACAAAAGAAATCTCATTCATGCTGAAGCCGCGGGGGAAAACGGAGAGAGAGGAAGACAGAGACGCAGCAAAAAAGACAGATAAAATAGGAAGACGGAAATATGAGAAAGGGCAAGGGAGGACGAGGAAAAAACCCAGAGGTACAGGAGACAGTGAATGGAGCAGTAGCTGGATATATAAAGTAAAAAAAAAAAAGAAAAAAAGAAAAAGCGAATGTGCATTGCGGCAGTTAATACACTGCTGATACAAGACGGTCCAATACTCACTTTGAAAATCTACCAATTTACACACGCATAATATGCTGTATATTTTGATGTTACAGCACATTGCCCGAGCTGAAGACCAAATCGAGTTC
Organism: Scatophagus argus; assembly: GCF_020382885.2. Lineage (NCBI taxonomy): Eukaryota > Metazoa > Chordata > Actinopteri > Scatophagidae > Scatophagus > Scatophagus argus. The sequence goes on along the minus strand of NC_058512.1, from coordinate 13,870,614 downwards.
CATTCAAGTCAGAAAATTGAGGATTTAAAACTTTTATTTAATTTTTTTTTTTTTTAAAGTGAGTTAAGGAGAAAATGGTTGAGGCCACGGACGTGGATTAACCACAGAAGACCTAAAGCGTGGTGCTAAAATCTGCTCCTGGATATCAATGGAGTGTTACAGGTAGACAGAAGAAGAAAGTGCTTGTACATGGTCTACAGTTAAAGTTGAAAATTACTATTTGCCCAAGTTCTTGTAAGCACCACTGTTTGGATTTACATTGCTTGACAAATAAAAATATTACAGTTTAATGTTTTATAAAATGGGTCTTTTGCTACAGCTGCAGGCGGCACTGTAGATTTAAACTCCTGCATCACTGTTTGCAGCTCAGGCTTGAACCCAGAGCATTTTTCTTTTAAACTGGAGAAAGAATATGATTTCCCTCTCCTTCCAATTAATGACTGTACTCTAGTGCTGTGTTGGGAGTAGGGAGATATTAGAAGGAAGCAGCCAGGTGTGAAATAACCAGAGAGAGAGAGAAAGAGAGAGAGAGAGAGAACTCAATGAGAGAACTAGGCCGCATTTAACATGCAATACTTCCTGCCTGCAGCAAAACATTTTGCTTTGGAGTGGTGGAGAAAATAAAAATTATGCAGAAATAATGTGACGGTGACAAGGAGAGACAGTTATGGGGTGTACATTGATGTAACAAGCTAGTCGGGGACAGTTGAAGAGAGGGAGACAAGACAATGGTTTGAGGAGGAGAGAGGACTGATAAACACAAGCAGGGAAGGAAAAAAAAACAGATGACAGAGGAGTGAAGGAACAGAGCAGGCAGGCAGAGAAGTGAGGGGCTAAAATAAAGAGGAAAAAAAAAAGATGGAGGGGTAAAGAATGCAGTCCAGGGAGGGAAGTTAATAAGATCAAATCTGCTGAGTGACTTCAACTCTGATGGTGCTGCCTGTTTGCGCTGATACTGCTGTCTGAGGCATGAGGATATTCCACTGTAAAAGATGGCAGTGAGAAAATCACGAAAGCAGCATCTGTGATCATCCATACTGCAGGTTCATTGTGAATTAGTGAACAATGAGAGCACTTGATCACATTTTCTCCACTAAAGGGGCTCCTGCCTCAGAAGGGCACTTCATCATGTGAAATTGCTGACTCACAGAACATGGGGACACCAGAGTTGGAGTGGGGGTGGAGGTGTGTGTGTGTGTGTGTCTCATCCTTATCTAGGATTATGCTACAATGACACTGAACAAGACATTTTCTTCTAAAACCCTGACACCTGCAGTAACAGCTCCCGTTTTAATGCTCATAATGAATAGTGGTCTCCCTAGAATCGGAGGCAGCGTGCAGCAAAAGAGAACCTTAAGGCACTGCAGCTTTTGCTTCAACATGTAGCTGTGGTGATTTCTGATCTCTGCATGCAGATAAACACATGCTCTTGTTCTATGATACGCCTTGAAACAGACACTAAGCTTTTATAAATAGTTGTAGACATGAAGGATATGAGGAGTGATATCTAGTTTTGCCTGTTCGGTGCTAGACAGTGTCCAGTTTCTGTCTCACAGAGTGGGCGAGGCAGAAACTTATATCTTAGATGGCTGCAACTTTTTAAAGCCTCAACTGACCTGCATTTACTTTCTGGAATGTAGTCGCTAAGCGATGGTTCCAATCACTGAAGATAGGATTTCTAAATGTCATCTGTCTCTCGCTGTGATATCCTTTTAAAGTGAAATAAGGCTGTCGATGCCAGGAAACAGAACAGACACTTAACTGTAACTAGCTACTCTTTCAGTTCATTTGCTATCACTGCTACATGAACAGAGAAAATGAGACAAACAAATAAAAAAATAAAAAAAGAGGACAAGGATCTGTGGCACAAACAAGACGGGAGAAAGACAGAGAGGAAACGGGGAAAGTGTGTTTAGACTCTGAGCTACATGATCAATAAGTCACAGGAAGTCTGTTCATTTCCTATTCAGCTGAGCAACCAGGAAATATTGGTCAGTCTGAAGAAGTTAACAAGCTGGTCAGCTGAAAAAGAGTTGGCTGGTCTTTTTGAGGACAGGAAATCAGATATTTTTCTTGTTACCCCACTGAGCTGATTCTGCTTCACATACAGCCGTTGACAAGTGCAAATTCACTGAGTAATTGATTGTTGTTGGGGTTTTTTCTTTTTCAATTTTCTGCAAAGTAAATGCAAATAAGTGTATGTTTCCAGAAAATTCCTTACCTGCGAAAATATTCAATACATGACATGATTATATGATTAATTATAAATCTGATATATCTTGGCAATTCATTAATTTCTGTTTGAATGAATTTGTCCCTGTGGTGTTTTTATAAGCTGTTGTCATGACAGAGAGGCATGTGACATACAACAAGGGTCCCTGACATGAATGAACTGGTTAAGTACACCCTTGACGCCACTGCTCTGTTTTCTCCTGGACGTCCAAGTGGAAGCATGTGACTGTTGCTGTGAGAACCTTACATAGAAATACCATAGAAATTAAACACATGTAGAAACAGTGTATCCATGAATTGAAATGACATGAAGTCACTTTAATTATACTAGCAAAGCGGTTGTAGCTGCACGCACAGTCCACACATGCAGTCAGTCATCCAGTGAGCAACATCTGTAAAGAAGGAGGCAGAAGGCCCAAAAAGAGATGTGTACAAATGGGTGAGGTGACAAAAGGCAAGAGAAAGAGTGATCAATAGAGAGAGAAGTGAGAGGAAATGGCAAAGGAAAAGACTAAAAAGGAGAAAGAGAGACATAGAAGCAAAGGAGAGAACGGACGGGGAGAGAATGAAGGGAAGCAGAGAAGCCGCAGCTGGATCTGAAAGAGACATGAGGAGAATCCCAATAACCTCCTGTTCTTTCCTTGAGAACAAGAATAATAAGCTGTGTACTGTTTGTGTGTGTGTGTGTTTGTGCAAGCGCGCGCTGCAATCAGAGGGGAGGTACAGTGTGTGGCACAGTTTGTATGTGTGTGTAAGGGAGTGTTAAAGTAGGATGCGTCTTCTGTGTGTTTCTGGGCATGCGAGAGCTCAGTCAACGTACACAGTGATGATCTGTGTGCAGTGCTGCTTGTCACCAACAGGAGTCACTGTTGGACTGTAAAATGGTTGACAAATGTCAGTGGGTGGACAGAGAGAAAGACAGGTAAGCAGAGAGAATTGGATTTCGAATTGGGCTCATGTGGTCAGTAAGTCAGTTTTAGGGTGGTCCATTTCTTTAACCTGCTAGATAATTCTCAAAACCCTAATGCTTAATGTTGCACTGTTGATAAATAATCAGTTTAATGAAATGACTTTATATTCAAGACCAAGACCAAAATGCTTTCCCAAGGAATGGTATACAAGTGTACAATATTTATTAATGCTTTAACCGTATTTAAAAACATATTTCACACTTTGATAGAGACCTTATACTGATAAATACACATTCTCACAAAAACATACGAAGGAGGTGGAAATAGTTTGTTTTCCAGCACTGATCAGTGTAAACCACTTTCAGAGCGAGTACAGCACAGTACTCTCCACTGACCAGAGGGTCAGACAAGCTTGAAATGTTGTCTTCAGGGCACTTTATTTGTCTAGTCCAAAAGTCTTCAGTTTGTAAATTCTGCTCATTTGGAATATTAATGCAATAAATAGACATTTTAGAAAATAAACCAGCAGCCTCTTGGCTTAGCTTAGTATAAAGACTGGAAACAGCTAGCCTGGTTCTATTTGAAGGGAGAACAATCCTCCAGTATGGTCCTGTTTTCAGCCAAGAAATATGAGATTAATCAGATTAAATATATGGCAAGAAAGTGACTAAGTGTATTTCCCAACTGGACAGACGGTAAGACAGATTTTAATAATAAGTAAGGGGATTTAAATGGAAATGACATCCCTACTGACATACTGGCTGTGTGGTCTCATTTTCTTTTTTCTATATATTTTGTTCAGGCTATTTCATTTTTCGTTTCATTTCAATCCATTGTGCAACAGGACAGCAGACCTCTTTGGATGACTGTGCACCAGAGTGTTACTTTGTCCACGTCCACATACCGTCTGACTGTGGTGCACTGCGAGAATGAAAAGCAAATAATGGTGGACTGTCTCTGTCTTGATGTTACGGTGTTACAGGTTTACCAGGCAGAATTTGTGGCTTGCTGTTTGTAAACACATTGTAAACCCATTCAAAGGGGCAGTAAGTGAGAAAGAAAGTTGATAGTTAATTTACCTGAGTTTACCCAGAAACGTCCTGAACACAGCAGAAATACAGGAATGAAAACAGGCAGAGAGCACATACTTCATGTTGGTCATAAGTGATGATTAAAAGGATTTTTTTACTTTAACCTAGGAAAATCCTGCTTATTTTTACAGCTTCTTTTTCCTAAATGCTACCGCTAGATGAGATTTAAACTCCCAGCATATTGTTTTTTCCATTAGGGGCCTCTCAATAAAAGCCAAACAAAATGTATAGGTGGCATGGGATCATGAGAGATGCTGTCTTCATCGTTAAACAACAAGCTGCTGATGGTCCATCTGACATCACTCAGACATAAATGTTCATGGATGAAATTATGTTTTAACGTTTTTCTTCATGTTTGTTTGCCAGCTTCCTTCCATTGGCAAAATATATAAAACAAAGGTCTGTTCATTTTTAGACATTTCAATGTGGAAATGTTACTGTATCTTTAAAAAAGAAGTCTAATTTTTGCCAAACTCCAGTGGTTGTCATGATAATGTAGAAGTGTGCTTTGGGCGCGCTCCGTACGCTGTGACATCATTATAGGATGTATACACACCTCATATCACAAGAAGAGATGACAAAGACTTGTACCTTGTAAGCACACACAGAAAGCTTTTATATTCAGAACTTAGCTGTCAAGTATTTCTTGCAATTTCAATATCACAATGAAGTTTTGACCAGCCTAGACAAACACTCCCTACATTTGCAAGAACACTTTAGGATTTGGCAAATCGCCCCAATTATAACCTGTCCAGTCATATTCAGTATTTATTTATTCAAAATGTGCACTGTCATTTGTGCCTTGTTATTCCAGTTGGGGAGATGTGCACAGAAGAGGGTTCAGAGCAGGAATGGATGTCTTATTGTTCAGGGATCATCAGAGCGTTGAGAGCTTTCGATTTGACAGGTGAGCCATCCTTGATCTCTGCCACGTGCTGAAGGGTTGTCGACTAGATAATTCCCACAGATAGTGTTTGTCCTCGTGTTCACGCGAGTATTTGCACGTGTGTGTCAGGGGACACACAAAGTATAAAACTCTACAAGGAATATAATGTTAAATTATCATTTCTCAAGCATAACAAAACCTAGAAAGTGCAGTGTTGCTATACTGTAAGTGAGATAATTTGAGTTTGCAGGAGAGACGTGAGCATTTTTAAAAAAGAAGGCGCAGTTTTTCCCTGAGGCAGTATTCAAGCGCTCACATTGATGTGTGTTGATTTGTCTGGAGGCTGCTGGATCTTATATCTTAAGCTGCGATAAAAGTTCAAGGCTATCAAACGCTTATAGTATACTCAATTTAATGATAAAGAAAGCTATTAACCAGACTTAATTTCATACCTAACTGGTTCAGGAAATTTAGTGTGCCGCAGCTGTGGGCACAAAGAACAATGTTAACAACACTGTGGGAATACTATATTACGATCACAATGATTTCTTCAGCTGATCGACTACTACGACCAATCGAAATCAAACGGACAACAAATACTAATGACAAGCCTATCAGGCTCAGCTGCGCTTTCTCTTAAGTGATTCGCAAATGTTAAAATGGTAAAAACAGTTAGCATTATATCTGTTTAAAATCAGCATATTGCCATTGTCACTTCATTGTTTAACACAGGAAAATCTTTGGAGTCTTTGAATGTTCAACTCAAACAACACACATCCAACGTATTTCAGCGATAAATTTTGAACTTATGTAGGGTTAGCTGTCTTCAGTCACCAATTCTGAAAGTGGCCCTTCGGTAAGACTAAGAGGTACAGGCTTTAACTGATGCTGTAACCTACCGGTGGAAAAGTCCACTTCGGTTGTGGAAGTGATCGGCAGAGGATCCTCAATCCAGGGTGTAGCATGGACAGCAACGCTCCAGTCACTCCATGTTCCAATCTCCGTGTCCTTGGCAGCCACCTGTTGAACAAAAGGACAGTAGAAATTAGTCAATTTACGTGTTTCATGGTTGAGTTTGCAGTAGTCTGTCACAATACGAGAATTTTTAACTTTGATACAATACTACTGGAAAAAACAAACAAAAAAAAACATACACTCAACACATGCAAAGACTTTTGTAATAATGTTGAAAATCAGATTGCAAATGCAGATATTGTATTTCCCTAAAGATGTGGCATTGAAAGGTACTGATAGTTGAAAACAACATAAACTTTATTGATTTGAGTTTTGACGATCTGCTGATTTTCCTGCTTGTTTTCCAATTTTGGAAAGAATTTAGATTGGATTTATGGACTGGATTTTTTTCTTAAATGATATGTCAGGTAGAAGTGACAAGACTGGAGATGTTACCTGGATGATGTATTCCTTCCCAGCATAGGCATCAGTGATGGTGTGAGAGGTGCTGTCAGATAGCTCAACCTTAACAGCAAACAGAAGAGAGCAGAGAGTCAGGATCAGGGAGCAGCAGACTTGTGAAAAGGTCACTGAGTTAGAGTATGATTTAAGGTCTATTATATTACCGAAATGTATTTTGGTAGTTGACAAAAGAACATTATTTAGGAATGAAACTGATGTATTTCTGAGCCTATTGTGAATGGGTTCTGTGGCTCCAGGGATATGAAATGTTCCGACATAACAGATTATGAAATTTTTCAGCTAAAAAAAAGGCAGTTATGAGGTCCTAAGTCAACTTTCAGTCTGAAAGTTCAACCCTTCTACCCGTATAGCTCTACCCATAAATTATGTGCTCAGTATAGCAATCCTAGACTGAGTCTTTAATGTTTTATGGTGGGTAGATTCAGCTGTGCCATACAGAATACAATTTTTATTCAGTGCTCATTTATTTACAGCACACCTTTCATCATTATTCTGTGCATTGGTCAAGTCTGTTGCTTTATCCTCGAAATGTTTTGCATTTTGCTGTTGGATTGATTGAACCTTGATGCCCCTGCAGCCTTTAAACTCCACACATACCAACACTCACCACACATGCAAAATAGCAGACATAATTGATGATTATACCAGAAAGCTTTGGCATCAATGCCACATAATTTCATAACACAATATAATGCATGCCAACAATTGAAAGCCTTTTGTGCACACTTTAATTTGCAGAGCGCAACAGAGAATGAACTAAATGTTTGAGTCACGGGGGAGTGCATGAGAGAATGATTTGCTGCCTCTCTGTAATTTACGGTTAGTGTTCTGTGTGTGTGTGTGTGTGAGAGAGAGTGAGATAGAGAAAGAGAGAGAGAGAGAGAGAGAGAGAGAGAGTGTGTTTGTTTGCCTTTAGCTTATGTCTGACAGATTGAGGGAAAAATAAGGAGAATGAGGGTGCTGCCTTTTCTACTCCTGAAGTCGAATTAAATGATTCAGTGACATGCCTGTTGCCTTCTGCAGTCTACCATTACAACAAGACACACACACACACACACACACACACACATTCTCATTCCTCGCTGATTCAAGTTGTTTGTATTGTATACAGTACTACTTTAACAAGTAGTTTATTTATTGTGCTGGCTAGACAATATAAGTACATAAACTGACAATAGACATACTATGTTTCAATATCAACTTGTGAAGTTATCCTGATCACTCTTACTAAATCACAGGCACACTTGAGTTCATTGCAAGTCTGTAAAAATCCCTATACACACAAGCGTAAGCTGTATTGATATATACTGTAGACACACAAACTTAAACATTGTGCATATATTGTAGTTAAAAACCTACAAGGATGTGGGCTGTAGGATGTGGGCACGGGAGATTTATTAGAAAATAGCTCAGTTTACAACTTTGAATTCATTACTTGAAGTGTCTAGAGGTTCAGGACTTAAAGTGGCAAAATTAAATTTTCAACAACAAGTTTTACAACATTTTATACTTGAGCCTTCTTTCACTCTAAACTCATATCTCTCTGTGTTTTGACTTTGTACTTTGAATATCAGTATATCAGAGATAGCACTACTAAATGATCACAAGATTTAGTCAAATTATATTAATTTATAAGTAGAGTGGGTAGTAGTAGTGGGTGATACTTTCAGTCTTCACTTTTTGATTTCTTTCAAAACATAATAATAATAATAATTCATCAAATGATGGAAATGATTGGCCAAAAATACAAAATACGATGAAAAAAGAATTCCTCTTCAAATATTCTTGATGTCTCCAGAGGTGCTCAGAATCGTCTGTGATTTGATCAAAAACGCGTCACGCCACTATCTGATTTTTGCCATCCAACAGCTGTAGTCAAGCCTCCGATTGGAGTTTCCCTTTTAGTTCTTCAGAATGTGAAAATCTGCAGTTGATCTAACACATATTTCCCTTGTTCATCCCCAGCGCCTCTGCCTCCCCTGTCTTCCTGTAATCGCTCTCTCATCACTCATCCGTCTCTGTAAAGTTGACCCTTCTGTTTTCAACTTTGCCTTGATCTTCGCAGCCTCCCTCTGTCTGCTCTAATTCTGTGTCTCTAACCCCTCTGTTTAGAAGGAAGTTCAGGCTTTATCTGCCTAACCAAGCGCTGCATTTACAGGCTTAATTTCATTAGTGGAATGCAATAACAATGTTATCCGAGCGTGTGTGCGTGTTACATGTTCCTGTTGAGTGCTGTGTGTATGTATTTTAGTATATATAGCAATATAGCGAGTGTCCATGTGTGTTAACAGACGTGTGTGCAGCCTTTGAAGCTAAATCTTCCACTGTTTATATGAAATCCAATGAGCCAACCATGTCCAGCTGTAGCTTCTGTCAGCATTCCTTCCTCACACTAATGTTCGTGTGTGTGTGTGTGTGTGTCTTTGTATACTAATGTATATGGTGTGAAGGCTTGGGAAAGTTGGGCCAGACACATGCATCTGTTTGATTCCATGTGTTCATGTAAATCTTGGCATACGCCTTTATATGTTTGCATGTGTGTGAGGGTGTGCTTAACACAACTGTAAAAAAGAAAACACACCTTTCTGAAAATACGCCTCCCTTCATTTCCGTACATTTCCTCATGTTAGTGCACGTCTGGTGTTTGTGTTTGCAAGGCTCAAGTGGAGCTGGAGTTCCTGTGTGTGTGTGTCTGCCTGTGCACATGTATGTGAATATATGTGCAGCAGTATATTGAGTAAACAGCTTGCAGATAAACATTTCCAGAGAGATGGATATGTTGCTGCGCTGCCAAGTGGCTAAACAGGGAGGAGTGAGAGCAACACTTAATATCACGTACTGGAGGGAGGGGGGAGGGAGAGTAGAGATAGATAGATGGAATGACGAGATGCATTTTGGAGAGGCTGCCAAAAAACACTATCAGATCATTCACACTGCAAGACCAAGCCTGTGTGTTGTGGCATATATTTACTTGTTGCTCTGTGTGTGTGTGTGTGTGCGTGTGCATATGTACTTGTTTTTCTTTCCTCGTGGGGACAAAAAACCTGTTTACACAGTAACACATGGGGCCCCACCTTCCTTATGGGGAAAAAAAATGCAAGTCCCCATGGCTAAACGATTAAGGTAAAGGTTGGGATTAGGCAAGTAATAATTATAGTTATGGTTAAAGTAAGTCTCCAGGAAATAAATATAAGTCTGTCATGTGCCTATAGGGCATGAAAACATGTAAACTTTGTGTGTGTGTGTGTATTTATGTTTCACATGTGTCTGTTGGGCTGATGTATTGTATACTAAGCTGTTCAGAGTTGTAAAGAAAAAACAATGGATTTGTGCACTGGTACACATGCATTTCAAGGTGTGTGACTCACCCACACAAACTTACGCACTCATGGACACACACAAAGGAAAGTAGGCATATACACACACAAACACATTGCCACTCATAACACCCAAATATTTACCTTACCATAATCAAGTCCCGATGACTTAGTGTAAATATACTGTACTCTCCAAACCAAAATATATAATATAATAATGATAATAATAAAGGTCCTACACAAATGGATTGACCGCAGAATGGTCCATTTTGAAAGACATGATCACTCAGAACCCTCACTCTGAAGAAACGTCCTCATTTCATGCATAAACACCATATGTCTGCTCCTTGTAAACAGCATATGTGAGCATGAATGTTTGACAATGAACTAGAGAACAAAAGATGTTGGCCTTTTATTATTGCAAGGATTCACATGAGAAGCAGCACACCTGGATTTTCTAACCCCTTGGAACTTGCATCAAAATGCAAACTCATTGTTGTAAAAAGTGCAAAATCTTCACAGCAAAAAACCCAAACCACAGAAGCTATAGTTCTAACACTGAAGAAGTGTTCAAATGGTCTCTTCATAGCCAACACTTTTAACACTAGTTCTTCACTTTGATGATGAGTTTCCCAATAACTGGGGCTCACAGCTCTGCTGGCTAGTTAGCCAGATGGACATTATTATGGATCCCAGAGCTTTTCTTGAAAGACCCATTCTACTCCACCCTGGCATGACTATGAGTTTATGTGTCTTATGTGTTTTTCCTGAGTTGGTCTGTATAACAAGCAGCCAGTGACGTTGCAGAACTCTTCAGCCATCGCAGTCCCTCCTGCCTTCTTCTGCACTTCTTGGGGTGACTTAACTCTCTTAACGCTCTTTGCAATCCAAGTGTCTCAGGAGAGTGGCCAGTCCAGGTGACTGCAGGGCAAGCTGCCAAAGCCAAGTAACATTAAATGTAAGTCTGTTGTTTTTTCAAGCTCGGTGTGCGGGGAGGGACAGCCCGTCCTGTGGACTCCTGGCCTGTGGGCTCTAGCCTAGAGACACAGCTGTGACAGTCAAAGAGGTCAGTACATTTATCGGGGAAACTATAGCTCACAGTTCGCTGTGTCAGCACCACCACCGGCTGTTCATTTTATAAACTTACCACGAGAAAACACAAATACAAACAGAGCTTGACTGTATGCTTGATTCAAACTGTTAACTCACAGTCCTTCAGAATGAACAACAATGACGAAAAGTAAGGATATTTTCAAATAGAGTAAGCCAATCAGAGGCAGGGCAGGGCTGCTCTTTTCAAGAAAACCAGTTATTTTGTATCAGCTAAGTAGATGGCATTAGCAACCTTGTTCAGCTAAATAAATAAAACTGTCACGAAAAGTGTCATGAAATTAAAAGTAACATACTGAAAGGTGTTATTTATGAAATAAAAACAAACTATAAAACTCTGTTCGTATGGAAAAAAAAATGATGCAAGAATAGTATTTTTGGCTTATCATTTCTATAAGACGCCTTTTGACATGTACAGGCTACATGCAGTGCAGAGACTCACTCATGACAGTGAGGACAGGAGAGCAAGAATCTCTTGGTCAGTGAACTTCATAAGGAAAGTATATGTCACTGTAATGTAGAGTATATCTCTATACCTGATACAGATACAGAAAGTCTCTCTCTCTCTCTCTCTCTCTCTCTGTCTCTCTCTCATTAAAAAGTACAACGTAATAACTGTATGTATTAAAGTATATTTTAATTATCTTAGAATATTGCTGTGTTTTTTGTGCCAAGACAAAAAAGTGGGGAAAATGAGGAAAAGAAGTTTGAGTGAAGAGAATTCACTCACTCACACACACACACACACCAAGAGCCTCTCCACAAATCCAGACAATGCGAGGGGCAGAGAGAGGAGACATGAACATTCCTCAGGGATTGCATAAGGAACTGAGAGAAAAAGAAGTGACCCTTTAATTTTCACACATCCGATTTTTTCACTTCTTTCCTTTCTTCCTTTCTGTTCTTCTCTTCTCTCCTCACACTCTTTTTTTATCCTCTCATACCTCCTATAACAGCCTTTCTTGTGCCTTCTTTAATCATTTTTCTATCTTGTTCTTGTGTTTACTGTTGCCTCAAATAACTTTCCCTCTTGGATCAATAAAGTTTCATCTTTTCTAATCAAATATACATTGACTGTGATGTTTTGGAAATTAAAAGAAAGGAAGAAACTCGAGCTGATCCCTGGGATAACCACCTATGACAGGTCAAAATAGGGGTTCCAATAAAATTAAATTCTATATTTTAATTATAGCTTGCATTGGGGGATAATACTTGTCTGTGTGCACATAAGTTTTGGGATAAAGCATCATGCATGCAGGTTAGAAGAGGGAAATATGCTGAAATAAGCAAAGCTGTTGGGAGAAAAGAGGGAAAACATACTGAGGGAGCAAGAAGAGTAGACAGACAGAATAAGGAAAAATGGAGAGGCTTGGAAAAGAGAGAAAAACAGAGATGCAAAAAACAGTCAGAGAAAGCAAAAGAGAGAAGGAAAAGCAGAGATAGGGAGACATGGAGAGAATTGGCGTCGGTGGTCAGATCTAATCCACTGAGCATGTCTGTTGTCCTGGAAAGGAAACCCAATTATATGGCACTTCCACTGGCCCGATGGCGCTCTGTGTGCGCACGTGTGTGTGTGTGTGTGCGCGCACACACTGAGAAGGTTGGTCTCATTAGGCTGACTGACAGCTCCCATTTTTCCGGCGTGCACTCCTTCCATTTGAGAACACACACACACATGCACACACAGAAACCAAATACAGGGGTAATTTCTCAGACAGAATTTCCCTCTGCAAAGCCCCAATCGCCATAGCGGCAATTACTGTAAAAGAAAAGCCCCAAGCCAGTCAAAAAATCCCAACCTTCACCTTGCATCCTTGAAAGCATGTGGAAGTTTCAACAACGCAGCGGTGGAGATGTCTCGACATTAACTCCAGTTTATGCCGCCATGAAAAATGTCAAAACGTGAACGTGTCGTGAAAGATAAGATTCGAATCAAAATTAATTTTCTTCCTCCTTCTTCCTCTTCTGTAACAACTGTGAAAACTTATATAGATAGATGAGCAAATGAGACTTATTTTACCCATGCATTAAGGGCTGTGGTTAAAATAAATAAATATATAAATAAAAAGATGGCTAAAACAATAAACTTGTCCCACATGAGACTAGATATACCACACCGGAACCACTACAATCATGTATCATCATAAATATATTATTATTATATATTAATTACTCTAATCAATAGTAGTAGTAGTAGTAGTGTTTATTTGGTGCGAGGTTGTGAGATGCAAATCATCATGGATGAGTAAATAACAATCAGCAATCAGCACAGCTCTAGTTAGGAAGTGCTGTGAGTTTCACGAGCCTTGCTCAAGCTGTCACACCTTCAACGCCTCTCTTGTCTGCCAATGTCCTTCTTTATCATTACCTTCTGTGTATACAAAGGGCATTCATTGCGAAAACTGGGCTAGTCAATATCCACCTGACAATGATGACGAGTTCCAAAAAGTTAACTAGCATTCAGATAAGCAGCCCAGATCAGTGCCTGGTCTTAACCACTACTTTACTTACTTTACTATTTTACTATTTGTAGCCTATTGCAAACTTTGCTGTCATTAGCCTGCGAACACTGAGAATTGAGAGTGGAGGGGGTGCGTGCTGGGCAAATCATTGGAGGTGGGAAGGTGAGTTTGTGTTGTGTTCTGGGCTGTCATACTCAGTAAATGAAGGAGTTGAATTTGACTCTTTTAACCTTTAAAACTGCACAAGGATAGGTGGGTGAATATCATAGAAAGGTTAGTAAAACTATTTCTTTTTTTATTATTTAAAGCCCACTACATTCCACAGAAAAGATAAGAAAAGACCAAAGAAAAAAAAGTCCAAATACTCTTGGTGACCTGCCCTGCCTGTACTCTGCTTCTTGAGTGTGAGTTGGGGTAGCTTTCAAATCTCTCCTGACCCTGCACAGGACAAGTGGGTATAGACAGTGCGTCTATGGATGAATGAGTTTTCTTCACTTTTGTCAATGAGTTCTGCCTTTACATAGTTTCTTTATCCTGAGAGCATTGCAAACACTATACAAATTCTAACATTAACCCACTCACACACATTCATACACCACTGAATTGCAAACGAGAAAGAAGACTTGAGGTACACTGCCATCAAGGATCATTTAACTTTGCAACTACCAGACCTCTACCCTCTCCCAAGACTGCCTGAGACACTTTCACTTAGTCAGTGCTCCATTTAGCTCTGACAATTGACTTTGCTCAGACGAAATTAGAATACATTTGTCTGAAATTTGATTTATAAATTGTCTTTTTATCACTCAATTAGACTTGGACTGGAAGTTATTCAATTCTGTGAGTTTTGCTGCTACTTTTTAAAGCTTTGAATATTATGTTGTGTTCAAGTGCTGGACAGAAAGTCTGGCATCTGGGATTTCTAAGTGGCTGCTAAATCATTTGCTGTTTTGTCGGATAATCAGTACCGCTGCTGAGCAAGCTCACCGCGGTTATTTCTACTCAGCACTCTTTGAGGCTGCCTCCTCATTTGAATCATTTGTCAGGAAGCCTCAAATCGAATAACCAGTCTCTCACTCAAATCACCAGATGGACATTTTTTAAAATGTCCCCCTTGTGCTGCTGCCCACAGAACGATGCATGATAAAGATGGAGCTGACAGAACATGATGAGTGGTGAAACTGCTGTACGCCAGCTGAACCACAAGTCTCCAAAGAGAGTGGTGCTGCCCAATGGCAGCTGGCAATGCTCATCAGAAGTTGTTGCCTTTGGGTCAAAAAAAAAAAAAAAAAAAAAAAAAGAAGAAAAGAAAGTTTTGAAAAGTTTTTCAAAAAAGATCTCCCTTTAACATGCACTTTGGGAAAGTTAAAGACAACCAGTACTGACAATATTTCTTAGGAACACTATTTTTTAGAAAGACCAACATATTTTCCCATGGTTTCTGTTTGTTTAAGTACAGTTAATGATGTGGATCAAAATTTAAGTTACTGATTCAACACAATGAACACATGCCATAGTTAGGCTTGTATTGACTGTTTTAAAATCTCTTCTGTACTGGGTTCACATTTTATTGGGGGGCAAACAAAGCTTTTTTTGACAAATCTTAACAAGCTTTGGCACATTTTGCACATTTCATTTAGTGACTGTAATGTTCATTGGGTCAGAACTTTATTAACCATGAAACACAATATAAACACAAAAAGTACCCCAAGATGAAGTCTAGACAGGGTATGTGTTTGTCCTGACATCTCAGAGCAGATATTAGTGTGTGTATACCAGCCCAAGGATTGACATGGCGTTATAGAAATCAATAGAGACAGAGGAGAGGGCAGTGCCCCCATTCATCTTCATTCACCCCTACAAAGTAAGATGTCCAAAACAACACGGATAGAAAATATATATATCCCGACTGGGAAACACACAAATGGGAGAACTCTATCTCGGCTGGTTGATATACAGTATGAAAACTTTCTTTTATCATCGTGTCTCACGGAGAGAGAGCAACCTCTTCTGTATTAGTCTTGTTTTCTGTTTCTGCCAACCCCCCATATCACTCATCTGATTTTCTATTTCTAAGAGTTAGAACAAAACACAATTTTATTAAGAGGATGTACTGAGTGTTTATATTCTCATTAGGACTAAAAGCAGACACGGTTTTTGAGAGCCCAACCTAAAGGCCAGCCTAAGCCTAAATAACAGTATGCATCTATGTGTGTGTGTTTATGTAAATGTAAAGCATATAGTTCAACTTTAATGTATTTTGACATAAGAGCTAAATGATGGCAACTTTCATACGTGACAGGAGTGAATGTGTCCTCTCTCTCTATATATCTGTGTGTGTGTGTGTTTGTGTGCGTTAGAAAGGCATTTGATAAATGATCTGTCTCTAGCAGTGTCCTTTAGATGGGATGTTTTTCCCAAACAAGGTCTAAACATTTATCATGTGCACCCATAGATACAAATGGATGACTTGAGGGACGGATGGTTAGATAGCTGGCTTAATGCACGGAAGGAATGATGGGTGAATGGATGAATGAGTGGGTGATGGTGAAAAGGACGTGAAGGGTGCAAAGGAAACAAGGAGGTAGGAGCAACAGGGAGATAGTCAGACGAGGAGGAGGAGAGAAAGATGAAAAGGAGGGAATCAGAGGCACTGCTTAGTTTTCATGATGTTCAGTGTCAGATCAAGTTGAGTAACCTCTTGCTCAGCATCAATCTCTGCTTTTCCTTTGCCATTATAATAATGTTACTCACAAAAACACACAGGGCTTATACATGCAGATATCCACCACACACACACACACACACACACACACACACACAAGCATGAAAAGTGTAGAAAATCTAACTAAACAGGAGCATGCACAGAAAATCACACACACACACAAATGCGCAAACACATGCATACAGTATATCTAGATAAATCTACTTACGATTACACACACAGCTTCTGGCTCTCTATTGATTCATCTGAGTGCTCGCAGGATGAGAGTGATTTTTGGCAAACATACAAAGATCACTATGACATGGGGTTGAGAGAGAAAGACAGTGTGTTGCTGGTACAAAAGAAGAATGATAGGGAGGTAAAGCAATATTGACAACAAAAAAGAAGAAATGAGAAGAGAGAGGAGCGAAGGGGGAATGCAAACGGGAGAGACTGATAAGAGGGAGAAAAAGTGACAAAGACGGTGGGGTGGGGTGAGAATGAGAGAGATGGATGGCAGAGGGAGGATGCAGCAAGTCAGACAGAAGGACAAAGAAGAAAAAAATGTGGGATAAATAAATGACTGAAAGGCTAAGCTGTGTAGGCCAAGTGGACTCAGATAAAAGGAGGAAGAATTTTAAGTCCCTTCTATGGTCCAGCTGCTTCATTTATTGTGTTCCTTTTCATGTCTCTTACAACATGAACATTTCATCATTTGTACTTTTCTGCCCCCTATTGTGTATGTACATATACATATACAGTACAGCTCACCAGCAGACCCAGAAGGCAAGAGGTGAGAATGCAAGCCAAGTATTTTGCAAAACAAACAGACAAAAAAAAAAAAAAGAAGAACCCATAAAGAAGAACCCGTCTCCAATGCTGCATAACATGTACCATAAATCACTGCAGGGGGATATTCCTTCACCAAACAGCCCTACTTGTTTCACTAAATTTTCACAAATAAGTGCTGGTATAAAAATGTAGTGGATTTTTTTATTTACTTTTTTTTTTTTGCATGAACTCTGTGCATGCGTTGAATATCTGTGATCATCTGTATCTGTGTGTGTTCACTTTCACATGCGTGTAAGAGCATTTGGATAGCTTTCGCATGTATATTAATATTTGTAATACGAGGGATAAGAATATGTATGCTTGTGAGCGTGTTTCTGTGCACATGTATTCATCTATATGCACACCAGCATGTAACAGTGTATAGTGCATTTGTGTGTGCATGTGCAAATGTTAATTTGTGTCTGTGTATCAGTGTTTCAGTAAATGAGAGCGTCTGCATGGAAATGTGTGTGTTTTCAGCTGACTAGAGTTCAGCATCATCCCCTAAGGGCAATTACAGAATAGCAGATGCAGTTTCATGCCACGAAGAGAATATTGAGCAATCTAAAATTGTTCTTATCACAGTTACTGGACCATTGCTTTAATTGCAGCGAGAGTTTGAGTTCATGTCTCAGAGAAGGGAGCGTGAGGGTCGGTCGGAAACAATGCAACACAAGGCCATGGGAAACAAAACAATTCCCTCAGTATTTACAGTACAGACATACCGATCACATGCTGTGATTTTCTTGCCTTGTCTTTGATAATTACTCTCAGTTATAGATTATGACAGAGACATAATGTGAGGAATGGCAAAAGTAACAATAAAACAGCCTCAGTTCTGAATGACAGAACTCTGGGCTACAATATGATGTTTTATACTCGTTTAAGGTGCAGCAAACAACAAGCAATGATGCACGCCAAGTTTAGTGTTCAGCATAAAGTTATTCTACCAGACGCCAATGCAAAAAGTAACTACTAACTCAATAAAAAGCCAATGCAGTAATGTTCTAAAGCAATTTATTATACTTTATATGAACTTTTTTGGCAAAGACACAATGCTTGTGTCTATGTTTTGCTTTCTTTTATGTGATCAGTTTTAAGGGCTTTAAGGACACAAAAGCACACCTGACAACATCCTAAAATAGTATCTTTTCCAGCTGAATGACATGCTAAAAATCAAACTCGCACTTGCAGGATGTCAGACTGCAAATCACTCAGCGAATCAGTATGAGGATTGCTCTGCCTGTTTTGCTGTTCCATCTGTGGTTATGTCTGTTACTTACAGGTAAACATCTATGTTGCCCTGTTCTAATGGTTGTATTTCAGCCTGAAGTCTCTCCCTCTGTCTATTTCGCTGATTCAGAGTCTATTTTGTGGCTTAACATATTCCAGATATTGTCATTCCTCTCGCATTTCTTCCCTTGAACCATTCATTTATCTTCCTTCAACCTGAAACACCTTGCAACCGATAGCTTCGAAAACTTCACTTTCAAAGTTTCTTCCAGTGCTCCATTTTCTTCGAGTCTCTCATGCTTTCATCCATTATTTGAGGCTGACAATGCTCAAAACATTTAATCATGCTCCTATCCACATATTTATATCCAACAATCTGTTCTTCTTTCAGTTTTAATCTGCCTTATGTGCTTTATTTAACATTACATCTTTTTCAAATGCAGTGAGCACTTACCTTTTGTCAATCATCTTTTTCACCCCTTGAATTAAATCCAAATTCTCTTGTATCCACGAATGTCTGTCCTATTCACCGCTTCTTTCTCTTGCAACAACCAAAGTCTGATATTCATTAACATTTTTTTCCTTCTCTCATGCACTCCATTCATCTCTACTTCAAAACTTTTCTCCATTCCTTCTGTCTGAATCTCCATCACTCAGAATATCTGGGCTAGTCATCCCTTCATTCCTCAGCAGGATGGATGGTTTCCTCTAAAGATCAGTCTGATCACACGACCCCTTTTATTTCTGACTCAAAACACATTTCAAAACATTTCATGTGAAACCTCTGCTGTGGAACCACATTAAAGGTAAATTCCTGAGCAATACTAACCACTTCAATTAGTATTCAAATTTTGGGGCTATAATTATTGAAGTATATATGGAGCCAATAAGCAGTGCATCTTATTTTAGCAACCTCATTAAATTCCACTTAATGATTTATGTCACAGCTTGATTGACTCAAATGTTTTCTGTAACCATGTGCCACTATGGGCAATCAATAAACATATGATTTACAGTGTATTCAGCCATGATAAGGTCTAATGAGACTAGCTAATGACAAGTTACCGCAATCAACAGAAAGTGTTCTAAAACAGCACCGATATTGCCTGTGCTTGTGCAGTCACTGGCATGCTGGGTTTCTTCACAGGTATTCAAGAAGGGTATGGCTGACATGATGTACCGGTGGTAACTGGATTTCAAACGACATGTATATGCCCAAATAGTTCTAAGACCCTGACAGACACGGGCAGATGACAAAATGTATGTTGCAGATACACAGAATTGGAGAATGTAATTTGTACTTTAATCATACCATCATACCAAATGTTCTATTTAACTCTTTGTCACAACAGCTGTCACTGAGCACAGCACCAAGCCATTTGGATGGATTGATTGGTTGATAAATAAATGATACACTGAAATGACAATGTTTTATCTGCTGGATGCCTCCTTTCTTTAGAAAACTGAGATTAGATTTCTTTAGAAACTGACCTGTTGCAAGACTATTTATGAAACAAGTTGGTGTGATCTTCGCAGTTCTCAAATCTGTCCAATTATACACATTAATGAATTACTTTCCGTTAGCTGTTAACCAACACCTAATATAAATGTAACCATAAAGTGGTCGCAAGTCCGGTGGTGGTGGTTCAGATACTCCCCATTCTGAAAACCACAGTCACTGCTACAAAAATGAAAACCATGACCACAGAGACATTCATCAAAGACCACTGCAAAAACGGAAAACCCTTCAATTTTCAGCTGTCATCAACTGTATTTATGTAATTTTTAAATAATGTGTTCTTGCCCAATCCAAATATTGACTTAAAGCTTTCCTACCTTTCAGGTTACACACCAGTTCACATATTGATTGATTGGTGGTGAAGGCGAGAAAGGAAACTGAGAGTATCTGTCAGGTTA
This sequence comes from Scatophagus argus, assembly GCF_020382885.2. Taxonomy (NCBI): domain Eukaryota; kingdom Metazoa; phylum Chordata; class Actinopteri; family Scatophagidae; genus Scatophagus; species Scatophagus argus. The sequence goes on along the minus strand of NC_058512.1, from coordinate 13,850,483 downwards.
AATCAAAGATTTATTCCACAAAGATCTGAGGTGTTATTATAACTTCCTTCTTTCCAACTGGTGTGAGCGTGTATGTGTGTGTGAGAAACACATGGAGAAAGGAAGAGAGATTGATGGTGCATGTGTGTAGATGCAGCACGTCTTTACATGTGTGATTTTGTGGCTGAACCTTTGTGCACAGAGGTACCTTTAGTGAATGTATACACAAGTACATACACGACATTATATACTTTGTGAGCAGTGTCTGAATAACTAAAACTTAATGTGTCCTATTGCTCTATTACTTAATTATTTCTTTATTAATTAATCAACAGTGAGCTCGAAGTTCATCGCCACCTCAAAGCAGACTAATTCGGAGTATTAAAAACAAGGATGTCTTGTGGTTTCACTCATCTCAGATGCATTTAAATCTTTAGTTCAACTTCGTCTGAACTGAAAGACATAGGAAAGATGAGAAAATAGAGATTAACAAGTAGGAAGAGATGAAAATATTGACATATGGAAGTAATGACAGAGCCACTTGTAAAGAATATATACAGGGATTAAAAAGTGATAGAAAGACTGGGAAAAAAAATATGTGTTGGTCTATAATTCATATGTGTATACATGTGTTTCCATGTGAGGATCCATAACCCAAATTCTTGGAACAACACCTTTGCAGTCCATTGACTTGCACAATTATTGTATTTGGTAGAAGAAGCCTTCATACCAGGATTCCTATAGTGGACACATGTGCTTTTACTATACAAAGCCCTGAGGGAACTGAACCCACATGACATAGTCAGATACAGTAACATACAGCAAAGAAGCTGAATGATTATGTCTGTTGTGATAGGGATCAAATTCAGACAGCCACAGGTTGGATCATTTCATTTCATTTATAATCGCTAAGTGTTCTCAGAGGCATCTTTCTCAACAAAGAACCATTTTTCCTGTCCTTTTTATCTTAAAAAATCCCTATGTTTAATTTGCTTTGGGTAATACTGGTGATCATGCAGAAGAATAAAAGTAGGGTTTGTTTCAATAGTAGCCTAAAGAAATGTGTGCTAAACTGGGATGATTATTGCCAAAAGACAATCACTGCTCCTTCCAGGAAATTTGCCATTTCCTTTCGAGAAACATTTTTGCAGTGAGGTGAAACTTAATCTGCAGTATGAAGGAAGGCCAGTCTTACCCTTTTAGGAAACCACTTTCTGAAAAGAATTTACCAAATACTCTAACAGGTGTTTTATTGTTGAATTACAGCTTTTGGTAATGGAGATGTACTGTATCTGGACTAATACTCTTGGCCATTTATGTTATAACTCAAATTATTTTTGGTTTATGCAATAGTCATTACATGTGTCAAACAGATTGTTTTAAGGACAAGCTCCAGAACAAATTGAGATTCTTCTAACTATGTGTGATTAATGTCCACATCTTCAGTTTTCACTTGAGTTATGCAGTGAAACTCAAGCATATGATTTGCTGGCTCCACTGGATAAAACATTTTCCCATGCTTATTCTGATGGCATTTTGACTGCTTTTAAATTATTTAACAGTAAAATGCAAATAAATCTAGATGAAATAATAACAGAGCTATAATGTCAAACTTTGGGGTTATGTGAACTCCGTTTCCCCCTCACACACACTTGCACAGCAGTTCTACTCACGTGCTGCCACTGCTCTCGGATGAGTGGTCGGTATCGAAGGAAGTATTTCAGAGGGAAGTTGTCAATGTCGGGCCAGGTGGCAGGGCTATGCCAGGTCACTTCCAGCCTTTTAGCATTGAAACGGACTGGGGTTGCTGTCACGCGCTCTGGAGGGTCTGGTTTGACTGTGAGGGTGAATGAGAGCAATTGGTTAAAACAATGTCCCAACAATTTAATTCAAAAAGGCAAGATTACTTTTTATCTGTGGCACTACTTAATCTTTGGAAACCATTGTGTGATGTCTTCTGTCGCTCCTGAACTATTGTTTAGCTAGCACCATTGACGCTGCCCCTTAGTTACAATGTTAATGCTGTAAGCAGTAGATCGCTACATACTAGATACCAAACAGTGTTTTGTTTTAAGCACATTTCTTTTTGCCTAGCCAATTTGTAATTGTACTCTTCTGGAAACTGAAAAATACAAGATATTCTTTTCTTGCCCATCTCTCAGGTCAAGTAGTGGTCCAAAAAAAGCCAACAAGATTTCAAGCTGAGCAACATTTTCATTGCACCCCTGTACTCCGTGGACATCCATCCAAAGCTATCACTGCACACCACAAACACAATGAAGGAGGCAGAACGCCCAAAAAATGATAATGTCAATATGCCTTTAGGCTTGAGAATTGTTATATTTGACAGAAAACCTGCAATCTCAATTGGGGGCATGGAGATTCAAACATGAGGGGAGAAAAAGTCAAATAAAAGAGCAGGAAGCATGATCCAGACCATCTGAAGTTTGACTTGTCAGCATAACCCATTCTCTAATGTATTGACTTTGACCATTATTTTTGATCGAAATTGGTCCCCAAAGGTCAACATCTACCCCAGTGGAAAATAAACAGAGGTGGGATGAGGATGAAATTTGTTAGTATATCAGTGAGAGAAGGCAGTAAGGACAAAGACAGAAGCTGGGAAAGTTGGAGAGAACACATACGCCTTTTCATCAGTCCTTGATGAAAAGGCGTGTAAAAATGTTGTGTTTCTGAATACACGTCCACGGAGAAAGACATGCAGACAGAAAGATAGAGAGAATTCAATTACTTGCTTTTCAGAAGATATTGAATAACCCAGTCTTTGTTAGATCACTCCCACTAGGGAACTCACTGGCCTGCCACTTTAGCTACATAAAACCCCTTCTAAGCAAGATACACACGACACTAAAATAGGAAATGGATAATGGCAATTACAAGCTAAACTTCTGATAACACAGTTCCAGAAAATGAAAACAACTTAGTTAGAAAGGAGCACATACAGAAAGTCATGTAATCAGACAGGCTATCTCCCTTGTTAATGTGACCCTCATAGTAGTAATGATTAAAAATATGAAAAGAAGGACAGAGAAAATAAGAGACTGATAAAAGCAAACAGACAGCTTTCTATCTTTAAAAAAGATGTGAACTTCATTTTGACCTTTGAGCAAATGTGTAAGCAAGATGAAATAGGAATGAAGAAAGAAAAAGAGAGAGAAAAGGGCATACAGGTATCATTGTCAAGAACTTTCTTGTGCACATTTGCAAACCAGTAACAAATAAATTATTGATAAGAAATAGCGTATTGTAATGAGGTGATACGAGAAAAACACTGTTACACTTACAGTGGTATGAAAAAGTTTGGGCACCCCTGATCATTTTCAGGATTTTCCTTTATAAATCATTGGTTGTTCGGATCAGCAATTTCAGTTAAATATATCATATAGCAGACAAACACAGTGATATTTCAGAAGTGAAATGAAGTTTATAGGATTAACAGAAAGTGTGCAATAATTACTTAAACAACATTAGGCAGGTGCATAAATTTGGGCACCACAACAGAAAAATGACATCAATATTTCGTAGATCCTCCTTTTGCAGAAATAACAGCCTCTAAACGCTTCCTATAGCTTCCAATGAGGGTCTGGAGTCTGGTTGAAGGTATTTTTGACCATTCTTCTTTACAAAAAATCTCCAGTTCAGTCAGGTTTGATGGTTTCCGAGCATGGACAGCCCGCTTTAAATCACACCACAGATTTTCAATAATGTTCAGGTCTGGGGACTGAGATGGCCATTCCAGAACGTTGTAGTTGTTCCTCTGCATGAATGCCTTTGTAGAGTTTGAGCAGTGTTTGGGGTCGTTGTCTTGTTGAAGTATCCAGCCCCGGCGCAACTTCAACTTTGTCACTGATTCTTGAACATTGTTGGCAAGAATCTGCTGATACTGACTGGAATCCATGCGACCTTCAACTTTTACAAGATTGCCAGTACCTGCACTGGCCACACAGCCCCACAGAATGATGGAACCACCACCAAATTTTACTGTGGGTAGCAAGTGTTTGTCTTGGAATGCTGTGTTCTTCTTCCGCCATGCATACCGCCCCTTGTTATGTCCAAATAACTCAATTTCACATTCATCAGTCCACAGCACCTTATTCCAAAAGGAAGCTGGCTTGTCCAAATGTGCTTTAGCATACCTCAAGCGACTCTGTTTGTGGCATGTGCGTAGAAAAGGCTTCCGCCGCATTACTCTCCCATACAGCATCTCCTTGTGCAAAGTGCGCTGAATAGTTGAACGATGCACAGTGACACCATCTGCAGCAAGATCATGTTGTAGGTCTTTGGAGCTGGTCTGTGGGTTGAGTTTGACCGTTCTCACCATTCCTCGCCTCTGCTTATCAGAGATTTTTCTTGGCCTGCCACTCCGGGCCTTAACTAGGACTGTGCCTGTGGTCTTCCATTTCCTCACTATGTTCCTCACAGTGGAAACTGACAGCTTAAATCTCTGAGCCAGCTTTTTGTATCCTTCCCCTAAACCATGATGTTGGACAATCTTTGTTTTCAGGTCATTTGAGAGTTGTTTTGAGGCTCCCATGTTGCCACTCCTCAGAGAAGATGCAAAAGGGAGAACAACTTGCTACTGGCCACCTGAAATACCCTTTCTCATGATCGGATTCACCTGTGTATGTAGGTCAAGGGTCAATGAGCTTACCAAACAAACTTTGTGTTCCAATAATTAGTGCTAAAGGTACTCAAATCAATAAAACAACAAGGGTGCCCAAATTTATGCACCTGCCTAATGTTGTTTAAGTAATTGTTGCACACTTTCTGTTAATCCTATAAACTTCATTTCACTTCTGAAATATCACTGTGTTTGTCTGTTATATGATATATTTAACTGAAATTGCTGATCCGAACAACCAATGATTTATAAAGGAAAATCCTGAAAATGATCAGGGGTGCCCAAACTTTTTCATACCACTGTATGTAACCAGAATCAGTATGTAGTAGTGAGCACTAGCTCTTACTCTGGGTGCAATGTGCAATGATTTAGCAACAGGATTTGTTTAATAAAAATAAATAACTAAAACAAAGAAAAGAAAAAAAACAGATATGTTATGATACAGGCATAGTTTTACGACATCCCATTTTTGTGCCTGTCCATGCTTAGCCTTAAAATGTCTGTCATGCCTCCCTTGGCTCAGTTCTTTGAAATTTGCGTCCACAGTGCAGTTACTCTTCCTTCTTTTCGCTCTCATGTTGCAGCAGTCACTGCGGTCCTGTACTCGCTCTTTGCTTATGATGCAAGTGCACAGGTGTACTGTGACATAAAAGTCTAATCCTTCAGACAGTGACTTGATTATATTCACTGTCTGATGAAAACAGAATGAGAGAGTGGGAGGGAGAATGGCTAATGTTTCTTGCTGAAAAGAAAAAAAAGAGTTGCTTGAAGGTTGTCCCGGAGGCTTGAAATATGCGGAAGCGTAGCAATAAAACATAAGAGGTCTGAATGTACGTGTAAAACCCACTGTACCCCTGTACATTCTCTGAACATCTGATTGTAGTACTTCTAAAACCATTTTTATGTATCATCTAATCCTTAATGTGTCTAAGCGTGACCTCATGATTCAAAAAAATAAAAAAGGTTTGCAGCTCCTCTCTTCCCTGTCCTCACACTACAAAGTATCCCCTTTAAAATAAATTGGCTTTTCAAAAAGAGACCAAAAAAAAAAAAAAAAAAATTCCATCCATCCATTTTCTGTACCGCTTATCCGTCACGGTCGTGGGAAAAGAAAAAAAAGACGAAATGTATTTATCGTTTTTACAGCAGCACAGGGGATGGATGTCAGCAGTGCACTTGAACAAATGGGAAAAATGAGGAGAAGTGGAGTGCTTCGATCTGCAGTGAAGTCTCAACAAATAACTTTAAAAAAAAAAAAAAATGGAGAAAAAAAAAGGGGAAAATGCCTGCTTTTTCAAAACAACACCACATATGCTGCTTATACTACTTAAAGAGTCAAAATGTTCAAGTGTACACTCAAACACTCTGACGTCAGAGGAATAACAACTGTTAAAGTCATAAACAAACAGTCATCAACTCCTCAACCTAAAGTCCCAAATTGTTAACCAGCTAACTGTGGGAAAACTCCAAGTGAAGGGTGTAAAAAGTATTATTCGATGTGCACGAGCATGTTGTGGGTGTACAATAAATGGGACAGACATGTTCAGTGCATTTTTATGGATTAATGTGGAAAGCAAGGCAGCGGTAGAGCATAAAAATTAGCTTACTGAATTGGATTCCTCATTGACTCACTAAACAAAATCTCCTGTAAAAGCACACAGAATTTGATGAGTACAAGAACAATATTCTTAATTTGCATGGCCTCTGTCTTATTTGTTCAAAGCTACAATAGGCAGAGAGAAAAAAAAACGCACTGAGAAATTCTGTGTCAGGTTTCTTTGAAAAGTGTTAGGGTTAGGGTTCCTTTTCATTCTCTCCTCCTGTCTTCTCTGCTTTTCACCAGGTGTTCCACATCCTGATTCTTCAATGAGGAGCACCTGGCCTGGAGGAAGTGTTTATAAAAGCACCTTTGTCAGCATTTGTAGAGGTAACTTCTGGAGTGAGGACTGCTGTTGTTGGCCTCTCAGTTGCCTGAGATTAGTCACTGTTGTTATGTTTGAATTTAGTGGCTTCAGTAGTGTTAATTTAGTATCTTGGTAGTTGTTTTTATTTTAATGTTAATAAAAACAGTGGGGCAGAACAAACAAAAGAAACAACAAATTATAGTCCTACTGCTATCACAGTGACAATTTGTACTTTTTTTTTTCCACATGGTAGTAATGAGTGCATCTCATACATGCCTCTGAACCTAGTCATGCTTTTTTGTACCCAATGCTATTCCTTGAGGAGAGAGCTGTGTCAGCTGGCTCAGCTTGTCATTTGGTAATCTCAGAGAAAGTAAATAACACCAAAGTGTTATTAAGTATTTTTGAAGTCTGGGACATGACAAACCAAACTACCACAGAGTAACATGCAAATTAAACCTAAATATGATCACTGTTTAAGTATTAATTGAAAGGATGACACAAGTTGGTTTAATGATAATGTTGAAAGGCTACATTCACCTTGTGGGATTAGGTTGCAGTGTATTTGTTTTAATAAGAGTGACTGAGGAATGTAGCACTGAACAATATCAGGTGTTCAGATGAGCTAATGTTAGAAGTAAAATATGCTTTAATGGTGGCAGCCATGTACACAAAATCAGTTAAATCAAGAGAGCTCTAAGTTGTCATTTGGTGAGTCTGGAGCTTTCTTGAGGGTTCTCTTTGCAACTGTACCCAAAGCATGCACATGTGTGGATACACACACACACACACACACACAAAATCTCATCTCATCTAATTTCATCCCAGCTTTGGTCGGATGAACAAGGACAGTTGAGAATCGTCTTACTCCCACTCAGAATTCAGAAGTGCACCAGGAAGCATGAAATTGTTTTATTTATTTACGATCTGCCTCGTTGTCCCTGATAATGAATGTGACTTACAACTTAGAATGGCATGAGAAAGACTTTTAACAATGCAGGAACGAGGAGGGGATGAATGGAGGAGAGAGAGGAGGGGTGAAAGAAGGCTAACAATATGAAACAAAAAAAAAAGAGGAACACAGAAAAGGAAAGAGCAAGACCACATCCATGCAAATTTTGATAAATTTGACAAGGTTTGGCCTTTCAACTACCATTTATATAATGAAAAACAGATCTTTTCAAAGGCAGTCTTTGATACATCTACAAATCCTGGTGTTGTGTTCAAGTGTGAATGAAAAAGAAAAGTTTCTGTGATTGTTGAGAACAGCTGTATTGTATTCTGAGTTGGAGGGAAAGGATACAAGCTTTACAATAGGCTGGAAGGAAGACATTAGTCACACAAATAGCATTTTTATGGCAATATATCTGATCAGATTTGAAAGCTCAGATCACGATAGCAAAGAAACAGTGTCTAAGAGAGGGAGGAGGAAGGGGGGAAAAAGAGGGAAGAGAAAAGAAAGAAGTACAAAGTCACAAGAAGGGCATGTGGGAATGAAAGAGAAAGCAGAGGAAAAGAAAGGAACAGTGGGGTATTTTGCTATCACCAATAGTTGAAGGATATTTCCTGAGCCAAGGCGCTAATCCGGCTAGCATTAGCATTTTCATGAGTCCTGTGTCCGAGGCTTGGCAGAGCATGTCACTGCCTCATTTGGTTACACACACACACATACACACACACACACACACTCCCTCTCTTTTTCAGTACCTCACCCTCTTAGCCGACACACTCCATACTGCCGTTCACAGCCCCATTGGTGTCTGTGTGTGTTTATGCGTCATGCACACCCATATCGCGCTCTAAGCAACACAACAGAGCTGAGGACTGCTGGCAGCACTTCCCTTATCTACCATAGTACTCCTCATTCCTTATTTAAAATGAATTTCTCCTCTTCACTGCTTTCCAGTCTGAGTCACTTATGAATTCTAAGAGTATTGCTGTTATTATGTGGCCTTCTGCAGCCTGTATGTGAACAAAAACTTAGCAATCCAAACTGCACTTTTTGAAAGTGCTTACTTTATGAACACGGAGGTTGTAATTTAAAGAAATATCCAATAACAGCACTTACTTTTAAAGCTAATGTTTTACATTAAAATGCTTATAGGGCAGCTGGTGTTTGGGTTATCTGGCACTTTCAGTGAGAAAACAGAGCATTGATTTGTGACTGTCACAACCCGTCCAAGTCTCAGTTAAATACTGTTTGCTGTAGAAAAGGTTCAGAGGTAGCGTGTTTATTATCCAGCACCTTTGGTAATGACAGGTGTGCATAGTCAGTGGGTTTCTCACTAATGGACTGTGCTGTTGGTTAAAGAAAAAAAGCTGTGCACTCTCCTTTCAGCTGAGTGATATTTATTTGGCCACTGAAGTTTCAATTTTCTTTGTCTCTCTGGGGCCAAGCATAAATATGTGTACAGCAAATCTCCAAAGGGAACCAGAAGTAAATCAAATCAGTCATCTGCGGTCAAACAAATGCATTAACTTTGCTGAAAGGTCGGTATCCTCAAAGAAATGCCTTGACACTCTGCGTTTAACTCAAAATTTTCTTTGGCAAATATTTGGAAAAAAAAGATCTAGATTTGTCCCTGAACTTGGTTCAAGAAATTCTTGTTTGTAAACCTGGCGTTAACATTCTGCAGGCTGAATGAGACGGTGATGGAAATATTTCTAAAATGTTCAAAATTTCATTATGTGCTTCCTTTCATCTCAGAATCTTAATTAAAACAGTTTATTCTGAGCAAAACTCTACCAACCCCCCTCTACATTGATAAGCTTATGATTCAGTTTGTATAAAATATGGTTGGCCACCCACCAGTCACCCTACAACTGCTTGCAGACACAACACAATAAAGGAGCATGAGAGGAGGGTGGAACAGAAAACAACACAACATGATAAAACATGACACAGCATATGTCTTACCTATACTGGACTCTTCAAAGGAAATGGTGGTGGAGGCTTTCCCCAAGGCATTGACAGCTGTCACGTTAACTTTGTAGGGGAAGCTGGAAAAGACCTCGGGAAAACGTACACGACAGCGATTCTTGTGGTCCGGATCTTTCTGCACCTCCAGTGAACGTTGGTTATGTCTGGATAGGAAAGGAAATTAAAAAGGTAGGAGAAGATAAAGATAAGTTAAAGAGACACAGAGACAGAGATTTAACTTAAGTTTTCAGAAGTTTGCCTGGTTTGTGTTTGAACAGACAAAGCAGACAAAGCTCCAAAGGACAATGACAACCGTCTCCATAAGAAGTTGGAGACTTTTTTTTGTGGGAAAAAAAGGACAAAAAAGCCACTCGATGGTCCACCTGTTGAATGCTGCTCTTGTTCTTGAAGACATACACACACACAAAATAAATAACTGACCAGACCGACTTACTGTTCATCTCTCTATTGTACCTTCATCTGCAGGACACTTCTCTCTGTCCCTCTGCTCATTACTCATTATTATTCAAACAGGATAATACTGGTGTTACAACATTAATGAAGGCAGTGCCAACCTGCTGTGGAGTGAGCTGCGGGATTCTGTGATCTCAGAATATCAAAGAGAACATGTTGGAAAAACACTCGCTGGGTTTCCGTCCACGCATTTTGAGCATTTAATGTCTACCTTCTGTTAAAACATGCCTGAACGCCTGAGGACAGGTAGAAAGAAAGAAGCATTTAACCATAGAGGGAAAGCAAAGTTTTTTTTCCCTTATAAGCCTCATTATTAAAGCCCCTTTTAAACCTTATCTCGAAATGATTTTTTTTTTTTCCGATTAAAGGTTTTATTCTTTTTTCTAAACTCAAAATGTGGTGTTTTTGTTTTGTTTTGTTTGGTCATGCTTTGTATTTGACACTATAGATATCAATACTCAGTAACAGTCAGAACAATTACCAACATTACAAAAATAAGACCTAAATTGTAATAAACTGGTATTATCCTTTAATTCAGCTCACTTAGTCTAGGCTAGACTGGGTCATTGCATGTCACACCAATGTATAGCGGGAGCTTAAACTCTGGTTGATCCACCATAAATCCACTTTTTGCAGCCATACATGTTTGTACATGCATACATAAAACAAATGTACTTACTGTACATCCACTTCAAAGGTCGTGGGGACATACGTTGGGTGCACCTGGTGCCAGCTGCAGTAGAAGCCTTTCGGGTAGGTATTGGATCGACAGGTGACTGTGGGCTCTCGAGGAGGAACTACAGAGAGACAAAAAAACAAGAGAGTGCCAGACAGTTAGCTTATATGTACAGTATATTGTTAAGAACTGTGCTGAATTTGAACAGAACAGAAACATATCATGGAGGGAGAGAGAGAAAGAGAGACATCAACATATCAAAGTAATACAGATTGTTTCAATTGAATGTAAGGCAGCTGTGCCTAATTACACATTTCCTTTGTAAGTAATTCATTTTTGCTCAAATATTTAATGAAACACGTTATTGCTACTCACTTTAAAATAAGTTGTTTTTCTTTTTAGATATGATGTTAATCTGTTTAGTCATGATTGCTTGTGTGGTTTTTAATTCACCTTTTATTACAAATTAATCAAAATTAGTTTCAGAGGGGGGAAGTTATGATGCAGACCGAAACATTTCATTTAGGTTTCCCTGTAGCACTTATATTTTCTTTAAACCTCAGACTCAGACAAACTTCTAAAGTTACACAAATGTCATGTTAGGTTCAACACCAGGTTTGGTTCAGTGTCCCAGTCCTGCTCACTAACTCACTCTACAACATATTTAAGTGGTCATAAAACAAAGAATTATTTATTTGTATTTATTTGTTTTTGTTTTCTTCCTTAGCTGTCTGAATAGTGGATGAATAACAAATAATGAAGCAAACAGGATAGAAAGAAGCATATTTGTGATCCAGGACAGGCAATCTCTGTAACGGTTCTATCTAATTTGAATGAGGATATGAAAATGAATACAGCAGAAAGTGATGGTGAGAAGATCTAGAGAAAAGAGGAGTGACTTTTGACTTTTAACTGAAGTTTTAAAAAGTATGGAGGCTTTGATGAAGGGAGGGTGAAAGGAAGGATATTAGAGTGGTTGAGCAAAAGAAGAATAAAGGAGGTTGTCCAGAAAAAAAAGTGATGTTACGCCAACTCTGGCCTCCTCCAAGATTAGGCTCTTTTCTTCACAGCTAGTCAACCGTGGACTCATCTACCACTCCTTCTTTCCCCCCATAGCTTTCTAGCATTTTACCCTCATTATCTCTGCTATATGTGATATACAGTAAGTATGCAATGTGGAATCACAAAAACAATTACTATATGTTAATTATACTTAATAATGATTCTCTGTTTCCCAAATAACTCCCTTCTTTCTTCAGCTTTTTCTATTCAAATTGCAGATTTTTCATTTTACACATGGTTCTTCATTGTCACAGTATACTGCTTCAAAAATACATGGAGTTGGCCATGAACTTCCATTGTTAAATATTGGATATTAGCCAGTCAGTTGTATATAGTTCTCACACGATATTTTGGCTGATAACGGCTACATTCAGACACTTTTATTCCTCATTAATAGTCAGTAATGCACACCGGTGTTGAATGCGTGTGGGATGGGTCAACCTGTCTTTAAGAGCCACTAACCCATTAAGGGTGGATGTGGGAAAAACTGCATGAGCTGCTCAATCGAGTAGGATTTCTCTCCCCTGTGGGGAAAAACGATAGCTCCTTATGTTTTTACTGAACAGCGCATTCAGGGTGTGGCTAGGAAAAAAAAAAGGTAATAGTTGTATGGAACAATGTCAAAAAGACAGGACTCTTCATGGATGGAAAGCGAATATTTCAAATAACCTTTTCAGCTATTCTCAATAGCTTCAAAGTTAAACTCAAGGGGCAGTAACGATTTCTAGATATGGGACCCTTCTGTGAACAAGGATGATAAAGTAGTTTTTGAAAGGGTCCTCTTAACAAAGGCTTGAATGTTGATCTGCATCAACATGGAATGATACAGAATATGTTGTGATGGTGTATCTCCCTCTAAGAAATCTGGCTCAAAGTGTAAAGTAAAAAATACACAAAATTTGTGTAATAGTTTATTGACCAAAATTCTAACAATAGTTTGAATAGTGTCAGAGAAATTGTTGTTGTATTTTATACATCTATCAAGACATCACTGGAATATTCTTCTTGAATGGCTCACTCAAGGTGCATTTGGTCACACAAACACACACACCCATGCACACATACATACCTACAAGCAGGAGGCAGCCTTGATTGGCTGCTATGGGGTCAGTTCACTGTCACACACAATCAGCTGTGTTTAAGCGGTCACCACGGCAACTAATTAGCCTGTCAATAACATCAACAATGAGGTGCCAGAGACAACACCCAATCACACTCAATTAATCGCAGAGACTAATTGGGGCCATATCAATCAATTGGCTTCTCATCTGAGAGCTTCAGTCAAAGTCGAGAGCACACAACAGCAAACACAAACATACCTACACATACATACACGCACACAGACAATCTGCACTGCTATAGGCTGTGCAGAATTCAATCACAATCAATCAAAGCAGCTGATTAAAAACTTGGAGAAGTTCAGCAACAAACTAAAGATCACAATTGAGAGAGAAGAAAGCAGCAGGGGAAAGGTTAAAAGAGAAAAAAAAGAAGAAAAGATTGGTCAAGGAATGCAGGCGTGAAGAGGATGAGCACAAGTGTGTGTACACGCCGGCCAAGTCTGGAGTGGTTCATCTGAACTCTTGAGTGTTTACTCCTTTAATTTAGTTCATTTTGCCAGGCATGAGTAGTGTCAGTCAAACCACCGCCAAGGCACCTGAAAGGGCAGTGCTTACTGTGGGGATCCAACAAGGGGACTGGGTCGTGGTTTGTTAGGAGGGTTAGGACGTGAGCTGAAACGTCAATAGCAATTGACCCCATAACACAGGAGTTTGTGTGTACAAGGGGACAGATGTCAACACCTAAATGCCAGCTGCTCATCATGGCTCAAAAGCCAAGCACAACAGAGACAAGCAAGGACGAGTGAAAAAGTGAACAGACGCTGATACAAAATTAAAGCTATTTGTAAGCCCATGTGATTTGAGTTTATAAGCCTTGGATTGCTTCTATTAAACGAAAAAGTATCTGGTATTTCTAAAGACGTGACCTTGTTTTCTTTCTTTATTTGCTTCAGTGCAGTTGGGATATTTTTTTCACAGTTCTCAACACTGGTTTGAACCTGAGTGAAACGAATACCATACATTTCGCCAATGGTTTGCAGGAGACAGGTAGCTTCAATGACAGTGCAAGAAACGCCAGAGGAAAGAAACAGGGTCACTGTTAGAATAGCACAGATGAGAAGAGAGAAGCAGGCTGAACAGGGTGGAAAAGATGTGTTGCATCTATAGAACTGAGCAGCTGATGGACAAAACAGAAAGAAAGGACTGGCAAATATTTGAAAAAATACTTAAAAAATGGAGCGGTGATGAGACAAAACAGCATATTTCAATAAGATTTTACTGATGTGCCCAACATTTCGGACACACAGCGTATTTGCATGCTCAAAAAGCTGCCGCTCAGTTGCGTCAATAATAAACATCAAAAGCTTTCTATGCATAGAACCAGAGCAGAGGTTGAAACGAATGGAGCAGAAGACAAGAGATAATGCAACTGTAGAAATAAACAAAAAAATAGAGAACAAAGACAGTATGAATATTAAAGCAATAAAACCATAATTCAAATTAAAATGACATTGTGCATGTTGTTCTTTTTTTATGCGAACCCCACAGTGAGATATCACCTGAGTCAGAGGCAGACAAGACGGCGCTCATGAATAAATGTCATTTGAATTAGTGCGCTTTCATCATCTGGTTTGCATTGCTAAACACTGAATGCGATTTTGAAGATGCTCTTTGTTAGCCTCATGAAAAACACACCTGCAAGCGTGCACATGGGACCATGCACAAGTGGTTAGTAAGGTTACTTTTAAATGCTAATAGATCACAGACTCAACTTACTGCAGGCTGTGGCTCATAAATCCTAATGAAGCCACAGAAAAAAGCATCACTTTCTGTTGAGGATATTTATGTAAATTTTCTATTTGATTCTCTGTCGAAGATTACTAATCATTCACTAATCAACCACTTCTTAATTATGTTAGAGCTGTGTTTAAAACCTGATCAACGTGGCAAACCAAAGGAGTGAAATCCATGATTTGGCAGCCGGTGATTTTATTACCGAATGAAGTCAAAAAATCTATCTTTCCACCTACAAGTGACAGATTTAAAATTCCATGTTTTTTTTTTATTTCAGTGCTTCATTCTGTACACTGCTCTTTAACTCTTTAAGTCACAGTGAGAAGCCAGCTGGAGCAAATCTAATCTGAGAGACATATTTCTGAAAGCAGCAAATGCTCAAGGATCTAATTAACGCTGTGTCTTAGTGTAGTTTTAGAAGAGTATTGGCCTCCACCCACACCTTACGTCACCTGTGATGAGGGGTGTAGTGCAGCAAACCTCACATTTATATATCATCCTGTATGACATTTCATTGGATGTATGAACTTGCACATGTTTAACAGCGACAGACTTGAGACTACAAATACTTTGAATTTAAAAACCATTAGATTGCAAGATGAAATTTGTGATGCAGTAGTCCTGGAGCACTACTATGTGTCTTTTGTGGTAAATAAATTGATAAGAGCAATCAGCAGATTATTGTAATTCTTTCTTTCTCGCCTGCTCTCTCTCTCTCTCTGCCCATGTCCCACTATTCTAAACCTGTCACACAAAAATTCAGGGTCTCGCAAAAAGAGGATCTTTGTCACACTTTGTCACACACACGCACACACACACACACAGAAATGTGATGAGGGACAATGACATCCAGTGGCCTGGTTGCTAGGCTGCACACTCTGTGGTAATTGCTATTTGGTTGTGTTAGTAGCCTCCCTGTTGCTTTGTGTGTGTTTGTCTGTATGCATCCCTATGTGTGTGTGTGTGTGTGTGTGTGTGTGTGTGTGCATTCATGTCTTTCTGTGCCGCATGTGTGTTTGTAGTGGATTCTCTTGCTATGACAACAGGGGTGAATGTCTTTTCTTTCCTTGTTGCAGTTTCTCAATTCATCCACTTTTTTTAATTAAAAAAATAATAATAATATAAAATCTTGGCTTATGAAATTCACACTTGGCCTCAGCACAAATACAAAATTTACAACCTTTCATGGTTTAGAATCACCATTCATGCTGTCCTTGATTCAGGTTCTACTTTCATGAAATCAATTTGTAAAATCACAATGTACGCTGAACACAGTTGCCAGAATAAGAAACCAAAAGAAGTGACAATAGCTAACAAATCTATCTATCTATCTATCTATCTATCTATCTATCTATCTATCTATCTATCTATCATGCACATCTCAGTCAGTTCAAAATTACATTTTTCATTTTAGAAGTCCTACTGGGAAGAATTGGATCCTTTTAGAGTCTGTGCTGCTCTGAACGGCATAACTCGTTTAGGCAGATGGCTTTGGTCTCTGCTTGACACGGCCTGCCAACGCCGTGCTTGCTGCATTTTAGATTAGCTTAGTCATGTGTCATGGGAGAGAGAGGAATGTAAATAAAACTGTAGGGCAAAGTCATGAAGAGGCAGAGACAGAGATGCTGTGGTGCCTTTTTGTCCAGACCAGCTGTCATGGCTAACAGTAATGTAATTGTGGTGTAATTTTTATCCGGCTCTCTGAAGCTATCCCAACGCACAGATGCACATGTGACTGTGTATATGACTGTATGAGATTAGCAGCTATGTGAATATTCCAATGTTATGTATAAGTAAATTGAAGTCAAAGTGCATACATTTGTGTATACAGTATGTACTCTTGTGACACTGCATGTGTCTGGTTGAGGGTTGATGATGATCAGTGTATTGAAAGAGTGACTTTAACCCATTAATGCACAGTTTTCTTTCCTTTGAAGTAGCTGAACTTAGTTTTGTACATCATTTGATACACAATTTCTTGAAGCTCAGTGGAGCATATCGATATCTTTGAAAACTTTTCGAGAAAAGCAACAATAAACAGACAAACAGACTTGCGTGTGCTCTACACTCAGTGAGTGGGCGTACACTTTATTGCAGTGGTATGTGATTATGGGCAGTCTAGTTTGTACAGTCACTTAGATTAACTTACATATGAATTGAAACAATGTGTATATCCA
Organism: Scatophagus argus; assembly: GCF_020382885.2. Taxonomy (NCBI): domain Eukaryota; kingdom Metazoa; phylum Chordata; class Actinopteri; family Scatophagidae; genus Scatophagus; species Scatophagus argus. The sequence goes on along the minus strand of NC_058512.1, from coordinate 13,833,794 downwards.
CCAAATGCTTATTTCTTCCCTTTGATTCCTTCCAACTTGTCTTATGTATCCATCGCTTTCTCACCTCCCCATCCTCTCTCACTCTTTCTCTTATAGTCACTGGTGTAGAGCTGTTTCTCAATACAAAGGAGTGAACGCTGTATGCGCAAAAAGTAGTATTAGTATTATATTCCATAAAAGTTATGTTTCCAAAATTAGTTTCAGTACCAGGCCTTCATTATATAATTGCTTTGAGTTGAGATTTAACTTTGTCTTCTATTGAAAAAAAAAAAAAAAAGCAAACAAAACTACTCGATCCAAATGCATGTGCGCGCACACACACACACACACACATTGCACAAAACAATGATGCCCTGGCATCCCAGGAATGTCTCTGGGCCAATTGAAAACAGCCGTGTGTGAGAGATGAATGAATGAAAGGAAGATGAATACCTTATGAGAGCATCAGGAGTTGATAAGTGAGAGGGACAGAGAGACAAAGGTGAAGAGAGAGACAGAAAGGAAAAAAAAACTAAGCTGTGTAGAGTGATTAAAAAGAAAATTGTTAAAATAGATTAATTTGACTTTGCTCTTGAAGCCATCTGCCACAAATTAACATGGTGAGTGCAGTGTCGTTATAACCAGTAGAAAATGACGAAGATCCAAGATGTAATAAGGCAGAATGATCCTTTAAAAGTCCCATAGAGATGTGAGTGGTGAAGGAGCTGTTGACAGGTTTGCACTGACCTCCACAGCTCTGGAGGTCAGACACAAGAAGACGACCATTATACCTGGACACTTAGATCGCCCCCCCGGCCTGTCTCTCTCATGCACACATGCACACTTAGCCACCTGACATCACAAATCTTTCTCAAAGCTCAGGGATAACAGCTTGGGTTTCACAGGAAATAAAACAAGATTCTCAAGCAGCTTTGCACGTATAAACACTATCTCACCTCAAGCACTTGTTTTGACTTCTCAACTGCTTCCTTTCTTACGCAAAACCTCTGATGGTGAACATTGCTGATGTTATGAGATGACCAAAAGGGTTTCATGAGCACAGATTCATAAATTCGCTCAACATTTGGAATGCGTTTGTATATATCTGAGGTTTGATCTGAAAACACAATTATGAAATGCAAAGTTTTCTTTCCCAAAAAGTGCTTGATAAATAATTGCTACCTAATGGTCATTCTTTAATATTGCATCAGAAAGCATATGGTTACAAAATATTGCAGCATGGGAGACTGAACTTGTTTTTTGAGAGACAGCTATTACCTCTAAGCAGGAGGGCAAATTCTTTCACTGCCTTGTGCTCCCTGACTGCTTGTCTCCATTTCCCTTTTCATTCTAAACCCCTGCCATTTTAAAACAATGTCGTTTATTTTCTGTCTTTTTTTTCTCAGTCTTTACTATTCAATGTTTGTGGTAACTGCTAGGGCCTCTATGTAGAATAAGGAGATTAAAAAAAAAAACATGGATCCAAAAGTCAAAAGTCCTTCAGAAGTAGTTTGGATTTGGCCTTTCACGCAAATAAGTGCAACTGTTCTATTGTGAAGATTTTATTTTGATTCATATTTATATGTGATTTGGTCCATCTGAGTGTGCTTAACTCTCCTCAAACCTCTGCACAAACTAGTAGCATTGAATCCAGAAGCTTACAGGAGGCCAGGCATTCCTTTCATGCTACTTCATTCTGACCATATTTCGTTGCCATTTATCTTGACAGTGCAGTGAAGATTGCCAGGAAAGTTGGGAAACAGCATGCTACCACTCATGAGTGATTTGTTCATTTAAAAGTAATCTTCTTAGTGAAACTGGGAATTTAATTCTTCAAGCTGTAGCTTCACGTGCCTGGACTTCTCTCCACGCTTTGCTTCAATTCTTCTTTAGTCGCTGCATTACTGCCACAAAAAAAAGGTCCTGCATCAGCCAAGGACAAACAAAAGCAGGGAAACAAAATCATCTGAAAAGTTTTTTTCAGATTTCTGTTTTACTGACACGTAAATGATTTCCAAGGAGATATTCATCTTTAACTTCAAGGATTAAGCGGTCTTCAGAAGAGGGCCTTGACTGGACTTAATTGCCTTTGTCACGGGTGCAGCAGCAGGTCATTTTGAATAACAGGCGATTGATTCAGTAATAAGTAATACAGGATGACACTCAAAACCTACAGTATCAACAATTATCATTTTTCACTTTCCAACTGGGAGACTGAGGGCAGATTATTTCCCACTGCTCTTCCCTTGCCATATATCTGTTCACCTTTGGTGTCAGGTGCTGCTTAAATCTTCAACACGTAACCCTTTATTGCGCTTAGCAGAATAAATACAAACTCTGCTTGAACTTTTTTCCATCTTAGTACCACTTAAATAACAACTTTTTTTCCTGAAATAAAATGATAAAAAATACAAGTACATCGCACTGATGCTGGATAACAAACTTGGAGGAAGCTGTATATAAAGTGAAGGAATAAGTACGAGGAAAGCTATTGAGGTCCACATAATGCCAGCACACTAATGAAACTAGAAACTGCCAGTCCATCACAGAAAATCCTGTCAGTGCTACTGAGCAGTAGATAGCGTTTTACTGAGCAAAATTGAAATTTGAGTGTTAATGCTGCCAAGTTGAGATGTCTCTACTCTCGCTAAGAGGCAAAGCTCTATGTCACCGTGGCAATAATAGCCTGAGGCTCTGTCGCTGCCACGATTATTGCGTCTTAGCTGCAGTGTCTATGATGGTAAAATGAGTGACAGGCTGGGATTGACCAATCAGAGGCGTCAGTCTGCCATCACTCACAGACAGACAGGTACCACCCGAATCCATGATGTCTGAATCGAAACAGCTGACTCCTTTTAAATTTAGCTGTCAGATTCAAAGGTAGACAGACAAACAGACAAACAGAGAGAAATCAAAAGCGTCTGGCCAGTAAAGCTTGAGGCCATCATTGTGAATTCAGCCAGCTGCTTTGTGCAGCGGCACTGTGCTGTCTTTTTACATACACCATGTTCTTTTTATGGAGTTACCGGAGGTGTCACATTACTGCGCAGAACAAAAGCTTGTTCTGCACAGTCTGAAACCTTTAGATACACATATATATTGATAGAGAAAGGGCAAACAGGCAGCGGCACACAAACTGTCACTGCCTGAAAGTAAAAGAGCAAGCGTGTGAGTGCACATATAGTATACAACCAATAAAACCAAGCAACAAAAAGAGACACAGTATTGTATGCAGTTCTGTGCACCTCGGGGCTACCATAACATTTATTCTTGGTTATACTGTAATGTTATTTAAATGGAATGTTTGCACAGAGACTTTAAGCTACATGGTTTCACTCAGGTCGTCCACACACCAGCTGTGTGTGTTCATCGATCTAACCCAGGCCTGCTGTCAGCCATGCTTTAAGATCTCAACTCTTTGCAACATCAGAGAGAGTTGGACTGACAGCAAAATTCAACTCTCTTGCCTTAGCAGTATCCAAATGAAATGGCTTATAGTATGAGTGCTGTTTATATTACGTACACTTGGTGTGGCAATGACTCATTACTGTGTCAGGGAATAGGCTGCATGCCTTGGGAGATTAGGGCGGAGTAACATTCCAAATTAATTTTGGATTTGGCTTGCTGGTTCATTTGGACAGACTCAACATGGATCTACAGGAGAAGCTGAAGATGTCTGACATGGTTAAAGAGTATGAAGTTCAAGAGTTCAAGAGCATGACGTCCGCCAATGGGGATTTGTCCAGATAGGACCAGGCAGTAATTCACCATGTTTTAGCAAATTTTACTGTATCAAGGTGCAACAAGTCCTGCAAATCAATCAGGCAAATTCATTGATTGTTCCTACCCCTAAAATGACATATTGAAGAGTTTACTGATCTGACATCAGTATTAGCAGGATGACATTGTTTGTTTGTGCCTCTTCAAATTAGAGTTATTCAGTACATGTATGAATTAATCTTTATCAATACATTTTCAAAGTGAAAATCACACTCATATTCTTTTTTTTTTTTAATTGTTAACTTCTAGTTTGCAATAGGAAACAAACAGCAGTCCTGATGTTGAAGTTAAAATCAGTCAGCTCAGAGTAGAATGACCTGGCCGCTGTGCATCACATATGCGATTTACTGCTTGTCAACAAACAGCAAGCTTCACAACAAGAAAATGAAAGAATAAAGGATGCATCCCTTCTAATACCCTGTAACGTGTCCTTGTGAAGATTCAAAAGCAGATAATCTAATCATAAAATTCTATCTCCTTGTCCTTGACAGAAAATGTCCCTAGCTTTCCAGCCCTGAAGGGAAGAATAGGCAAGAAGAGCTAAAGTGAGGCAATAAAGCATGTAGGAGTCGGTCTACATGCTTAAATGAAAGAACAAACAGTGATCTCATTCCCTCAGCAGCATTTTGGCAGAGGCACAACCACAACAGGATGCTCTTATCATACCTATCCTCGTTCCTTTGAGTCCTGTTCGGATTCAACAGCAAAGACAAACAATCACACAAGCTGATCCCTCAGTTTTGAGCGTGACCCTGACTCAGAGTGATGGGTTGAAGTGATGCATACTTTTCCTTGAAGCCCCCCTCATCCCCTACTAAGACTTCAGCCAACTCCATGATTTGATTTGATTTTGTGTTATGACAAAATACAGCAAAAAAACATATCAGTGGTGACAATACTAACCACTGCACCTCCGTGCCGCCCAACATGTTTTATTGATCCCTGGGGGATCGCTAAAGTATACTGATTCTGATTCGGATTAAACTTAACTAGAAAAAATCTTTTTTCTTCCCTGTAGGATTCATAACATGAAGATGTCAACTTTATTCAATACCTACTTTCTTGGTTTTTGACCCCTTACAGTGAATTGGACTTGATTCCCTAAGTCACAGGCTTGCAGTTCAATCAAAGACTGATGTTCAGCTCTCAAATTGTGCTATCTGAAATGTTTTTCAGATTCTTATATAATATAAAAATACACAAAATTTGCACAAAAATTAGCAGAAATAAGAAAAAGTCTGAAAATAAAACAGAATCTGTGTTGATCTTTCTTTTCTTAGAAATCATCTTCTGACCCTGGGTTGGAATCCACTGACCCAGGTGTAAGTTGGTTGTGACCGCCTATTTGCCTGTCTGTGTCTATACGTGACAAAAAGTGATTAATTTATTTAGATGCATGCTTGGCATTTTGCTGATTCCTTCTGATGACAAGTGGCAACACATTTTCAGCACCTGTATGTATGTATATATGTATTTCCAAAATGTCCTGTGAACTGTATCTAGAGCCGGGGGTTTTGGAAGCAATCTCTAGACAGAGCATATATTCTTAGTCTTTCAGTCTCTTCATGTGTCTCCTTTCTGTCCCTGATTCTCTTGTCTTTTGTCCCTCACCCCTACCCCCCCATTTCTTTCAGCTCCTCCCCACCCTTTTGTTTCTGTGAGTTTGTTTCTGAGTTCAAATCATGGGCATTAGCAACCTCAACCTCAACCCTCATGACCTGTCATTCGTTGATTACAAACAGCTTTATTGACACTTGGCGGCTCAGTTCTATTAGAGGGTTTTGAGATGGCAACCTGTCATCATGTTTTATTTGCCAAGCTGTCTTAAATGGGGCTAAATAGAATAAACATTTATTCGATTAATTTCTACTTCTACTTCTTCTTCTTTTTTAATTTTACGGAGAAAATTCCACTCTGTGTGGGTATAAAACCATCAAGGCTGGGGCAGGCAGACGGTGAGGGAGACATGGGGGAGTGGGGGGGTCATAGATTAAAAGCAAGGAACAGAACTAAAAAAGAAAGTGAGTGGGCAAGAGAGAGAAAAAGAGGATAAATGACACTCATTGTTCCTTCCTCTTGCTGTCAGTTCTCAGTAATGCTAATCATTAGGGTAATCTGACAGGATGGTGTACACACACACACACACACACGCACACCACAGTCCCCACACCCCCAGCGTTGCATTCCAGTGCCCTGTGTCAATGAAAGGGAACCGCCACATTACATGGCTGTTTGTTCTCTTTGTACGCTCGCCTCCAATGCCATTAGGACCAGGGAGTGTGTGTGTGTGTGTGTGTGTACATGTATTTGGATCAAGTAGATTTGCTTTTTTTTTTCAATAGAAGACAAAGTTGAATTTCAACTCAAAGCAAATTTATAATGAAGTCACGGTGCTGAAACAAATTTTGGAAACATAACTTTTATGGAATATAATACTAATACTACTTTTTGTCAGGTTTACTGCCACAATGTACTTTTGTTGCAGCTGCAGTTACTCCATCATGAGAATTTGATTAAGAACAGACTTGAAAATGAAAAATGTTGCTCCACTTCTGGCTTTGTTTTAATGAATGAAGTTTTATGATTTAAAGATTCATTGTTAAACTTTTTTATATGCATTTTGACAGTTTTTTTTCTCCTTTTATGACTTTTTTTCCTTTTACAGATGTGATTTAAACATAAACATAAACTAAGCTTTTAATTTCAATGATTTTGGGTTATGATTGCTGCTCATTTCCCTTGAGTATCAGGAGGTTTTACTCTCTCCTTGAAGGGGCGCTCTTGGTACACTGTTTAGCCTTCAAAGCAAAGACATTAGGGTTGGGCATCAAACATTTGCTGTGGTGATATAAAGGTTGAGGGTCAGTGCATCCTGTAGATTCTAATTGTATTAACCGAAGACTTATTTTTCAAGATTAATTCTAGAATGGCGGCAAAAGTTTATTTCCACACAATCCAAATCTCAGCATCTGCTTTTCTACAGAGTGTAAACAGAAACAGAAAAGTTCTTTAAAGTCTCCAAATGATTCTCACTTTCAGTGAAAGTTGAGGAGGCCTCACAATCTTGGGCTTAAGTGGGATGCAGTACCGTTAAATAAGTGTGTGCGTGTGTGTGTGTCCTAAGGGAAAAGAGGGATCTCAGTTTAGAATAGGTAACAGTGCAATGTAATTGAGCTGAAAATTGAAAAGCTGAGCCATAGCAAAGCTAAGCTTGTGTGTGTGTGTGTGTGTGTGTGCCTAAGAGTGTGTGTTGTGCAGGTATGCTTTGCAATGTGTCTATGTGTGTTTTTGAGAACACTAGTTCATGTGTGTGTGTACCTGTGTTTGTTTGTGTTTTAAAACCAGAGTGGGATGCCAGTGTAATCCTCGCACAGCCGGACCCCCAAGGATAACAGAATTTACTGCTGTGTGGGCGAGCCACACAGGCATGCATACGAGAGCACACCCACACACACGTACACACAAACACACAACCCAGTGCCAACTACCTGAGAGAGCAAAGAGGAGTGTGGATGAGAGCCCGCTGAGTCTCGCTCCTCTTCCCTCCAGACACAGTCGCTCGGAAAATTGGAAAGAGCCTCGTCGTCTCCTCTGGACGTCACTTATGATAGTTCATTTTACACACTATATACATAATATCATGAGCATAAAAATAGGTGATACATATTTGACCATATTTCCAAGTTGCTTCACTCCAGGTCTCCTTGAATAAATAGGTTATATAATTAAGCTTTGCACATCACAACCCAGACTCACTGCTGATGTAAACAAGGACACAGTGAGTGACAGAAGTGAAGCACCCTGCAGGGTTAGAGATGATGTCATCCCAGTTTAGTGCATCATCTGTATAAACAGTGCAATGACAACTGTTGGCCACTGGGTTAAGAGCAAGTGAATTTGTAAAAGAAGACAACTGCAACTCTCATATACATAACCTGATCCTAATGCTACTTTCTGTGTATTGGTATTGCTTTTTAATACGTAATTTGATGCTGTTCACAGTATCTCAAGACATGTAGTTATGGTGTTACTGATTTCTTACGCACTCTGAATTAGTCTGCGATATATATGAAGCGTTTACTGATCATCAACAATTAGCTTTGCCACACATGCAGCACTCCAGAGAAGTTAACTGAGCAAATAACAAGTGAACAAAGGGGAAGCTTGTGGCTATTGGCAGCTATGGAGACATTACATGTAAATAATACTTTCAGGTTATACTTTCATTTCTGCTGCCTCCCCCACATGTCCCGTCCTTGCGTCAAACTAACACATGCTAAGCACAGAGGAGGAACTGATAATCCTCCATTAAACTCCGGTTAAGACAGAAGTCCAAAATGTTGGGCTACTGCGATTATTAACTGTAATGTAATTACTAAAGTAAGCAAACACTGTGAGTGTTTTTACTCCCACTACTCCTTTAGTGTATCATATTTTGTCTGCTCAAGTGAATAACCCCAGTGTTTGAATAAATGACACAACTTTGTTGACAGAAGCAATGCCTGAAACTGATCAGCTACAGATCAGATCAGTGCGGACTGGAGTCTTCAGTGCCTCTGTCATTCTCTTTTTGATCAACATGAAACTGAATCACTGAGTTTGTTTGACAATCCTGGCAGGCGGTCAGCTCAGGAAAGAAAAAGAAAAGAAAAAAAAAAGAAAAACACTACATTTCTCTCCATCTCTTTTCACACTTTCTTCTCTCTTCGGCTTCCTGATTTCTTCACCACTCACCTACTATCTGTTCTCTCTTTCTCCCCCTTCTGCAAGTGTCTAAGTGTGTGCTTGAATCTGTTTAAGGTCATGCCTGTGTGTGTGTGTGTGTGTGTGTGTGTGGTCTATGGAGGGGGGATATTTGACTGCCTGATAAGCGAGACACACAGGCACTGACAGCTTCATCCATCAGTGTGTCTGTCTGATGGACAGGCCTCTGTAGAGAGGTCACGCTCCCCACACACACATATGTGTGAGTGTGTGTGTGTGTGTGTGTGTGTGTGTGTGGCCAGACATAAATATTCCTCTACTGGGACACACAAAGTGATGCTGCCTTAGTAAGAATATCAATGTGATTCTCTTGTCTTTATCCTCCCGGTCTCTCCTCTCCTTCGTCCATTTACCTTCCTGTCCTTCCACCCTTTCTGGTCCTTGCACTTCTCTTCTCTGTCTCATTTCTCATTTCCATCATGCTTTCCATCTTCCTCTTTGGCAAGTCTTTCTGCCTCTTGTCACATCTTGCCCTTGACATCAGTGGAAGTGAGAATTGAGGGAAACACAGGCCACATGCGGAAACATTTATATGTATATTTATTTCATCCATTTATTCACTAACTGACACCAATGGCTAGTGGGTTTAGTGCTTCAGCGGCTTGACAACCTTGGGAACTTTGCTATGTTCCATATCTGCTCATTCACTCGTGCACACAAATGACAACATCGGCATGGGAGAACATGCATACCAGGGTGGCGTAGGAAGAAAGACTGCTGTCACTCATTTCCCCAGAGGATCAAAATAGTTCTCGAACACCCAGCAGGGAAGTGCTCCCTGGTAACAGAAGCAGCTAAAGGAAGTAAGGAGGAAACTGACCTCTAATTTCTAGACAAATTGACCCTTAAATTTTTTTAGAATCTTTGAATGCATTTTTCTCATTCACAGACAACTTTGTTATAGGAACGTGATGCATACCAGTGACGTCATTGTCAGTGTGGGATCCTGCCTTTGAGGACAGCTGACATAGTTCCATAGTAACCTCACATAGACTTAGACCATTAACCACACTCCATCCTGCACATTTGTATTTTTGCCAAATTACGGCAAATTACCACCTCATGTGTTTGCTTATGTTTTGCTTCAATCATTGGAGAAATGTTACATCCGATCAATTCAGTTTTGGTGCAAGTGAACAGGCCAGATATATTAAGTTAATTAAGGATGTAACTGCCCTTATAATCTCTCTTCTCAAAACACTTAGCTAAGCTGTCTCTTTATTTATATTACGTGAATTTATTTAACTAATTTTGTTTTGGTCCAATTAACCTTTTTTTAGACCTCTAAGTTTTCCATTTCCTTTTGTTATTGTTGGTTTGAAGTTCTTTCAACTTGTGTTCTCTAAACTGATTATATTTGACGTTTAGTTGAGCAAAAATCTAATCACCCTGTCTATTATTTTTTCTAAACACTCCGCAGCCTATTCTCTGTTCCAAATGATGTGCAGACTCCAGTTTCTCTCATTAACTCAAATATTTATGATTCCTTTTTCCTTCTCAGTCTCATAAAAGCAGAGCTAACTATTTTAAACAGGGATATTTCTACATATTTTGGACATTCAAATATGCACATCATCCTGCCCTGTGGTGACATTTTCATGACATTTCACATTTTACCTCCAAACTTTCCTTCTCTTTTTAACTGTTCTCATCCATTCTCTGATTCCCTCGCTGTCTCACTCTCAGTCTCACATTCCAGGCAAGCTTGGCTTCTTTGTCCTGAATGACATCACAGACACAAGGCCGTGACAGGCAAGACAGGAGGAATGCGGGGCGACAGAGGGAAAGAGCCCATAAAAGAGTGGCAGACAGAGAGAATAACCAGATGATGGAGAGAGAGAGAGAGAGAGAGAGAGAGAGAGAGAGAGAGAGAGTCTGTAAGGGAATGAGAAAATGTGGAAGAAAAAGGGAAAACCAGAGAAAGAGGGAGAAAGAATTCCATTGATTCAGCAGGGCATGAATGGACTTCACAGAGGACTCCCCTCACACACACACACACACACACACACCTCCCACCACTACAACCCTCGTACCCATCCACTCCCTCCCTTGCGGCCTCTCTCTTATCCCTCCGTCTGTCCCCTCCTTCGCTGTTTGTACTCCTTTCATTAATCTCCTTTAGAGGAATCAGACAACAGCACCCCCCTCCACAACTCCAGAGGGAAAAAGTTTTCACGCATGCAGCGGTTAATACAAGCCCCACTTTGTTACACTGTTTACAAGAACATCTTTTCAACATCGTTCTTTAACGAAAAATACACCTGTGTTCGAGATCTTAATCATATAGTTGGACTTCAACTCAAACGACAATCCAGACTTCAGTAGTGGAGATGTTTTTGTAACCAGACTCCTCTTCTACTGAAACTAACTAATTAAGACTTTAGGAGTTTTATTTTTATTCAAACTAATTAGCAGCTCCCACACTAACTGTGTTAAGTTTGTTTAAGTAATTTTGCAAGGAAAAAATACCAAACAGTTTTTAAATGTGAGACAGGTGGTTTTCGAACCGCAAATAGACAAAATAAGCAATTTAAAGAGATGTCCCTTGTATTCGTGACATTTTGTAGATAGATTACATTATGATAAGTAAAAAATAATCATAATCAAATATACTGTATCCAGAGTATCACAAAACAGGCTGTAGCCCTTAAAACAACCTGCTAATTGAAAAAAAGGAACCTACTTTTTCTGCATAAAGTAGAGAGTTATATACTGTAGTTCTAACTTTTCATAATCTTAAGCTACCAAATTTCATTTTAGAGTGATCATGGTATCACTGTTCTGTGATGAGGCTGAATTCACTTGTTGCCATTTCTGCCTGACAGAATAGTCTCTTGTTTCAGTCAAAATCATGTATTTGTAGGAGACAAAGAAGAAGAAGAAATAATAAAGAGTGACATCTCCTTCTCCACGAAACAGCTGGGTTAGTTTGACATGAGCTTTGACATTAGATTACATGTCTTCTAGGAAAAAAAAAAAACAAGCTAAAAGTCAAACAGCTCATTTCCAGTGTGCAGAGATGTCTGATGCAGCTTCACTTGCTCAGTTTAATAACTGCTGTAGCTACTGTAGCTCTGTGCTGCCGCAGTAGCTCAGCTCCTTGACACTGTGTGAAGACATTATCATGAATCACAGCTAACCTAATAAATACTTCATATACAAAAAGTACAAGTTCAAGGTGGGTACTTGCTATCAAAAGGTCAAGTCTATTTATTTAGATGGAGCCTCCTCCACAAACAACTTTGTTAGAAAGCACTTCATGTTATTAAAAGAGAAGACAACATAAAAGGATGCAATATGATCACACATAAAAGACCACGCACACTGAAAGTATTCAGTACATCAGTCATGCTGAAAGTCAACAAAATGAAATGATTTAAGCAAATTTCAAAATTGGAATTGCTTTAATTTTTCAAAGTGGTTTATTTAATGCAGTCTTGCTACTTTCTTATTTCACCCTCATGAGGAATCATTTGGAAACAGCTGCGGTAACCATGGAGGATTGCTGCAGGATATGGTGGCCTTCCACAGCGGTTACATGGTAAAGAGTAGAAAAGTGGGATAGATGCAGGATGTGGGGACTTCTACAATGGCTAACGTCACACGAAACTTTAACTTCTGACCACAAAATCACACGAGACATATTGCTTTGCCTCGGATATCTCAGCACAGCCACATCAAGGCAAAGTCTGTCGTTCTGACGGGAGACAGAGGGGGAAATACAGAAGAAGAGAAGGCAGTCCGAGGATTGAAAAGTGAAACTGGAGCCTGGAGGAGCAACAAAAAGTTTCACCCACAGAGAGAAAGAAACGCCTCACGCACTAACCATCAGGCAGACTTCCATGGTGACAAATTAATTTGTTGCCAGATCAATAAGTCATTATCACATTCAAAACAGAACTGCACGCACATTCATGGAAAACACAATGGGGCACACAAGCATTGCAAACACAAAGATACACACACACACGGATTCAGCAGTGACACACACAATTATCTGTATGTAGAAGCACACACACACAGACACATACAAAGTTGGGGGGTTGAGATATTGAGTGGCTGGATGAACTTTTCCAAACCTCTGTGCTGATGCGGTGAAATAATTTCACCCCATTAAAAACAGCAGAACAGCTTTGGTCAAACTAATTATGGAGGATTCAAACGCAAGCAAAGAGGAGAGTGGTAAATAAGATACTCTGTGTGTGTGTGTGTGTGGGTGTGTGTGTGTGTTTGACCATAGATGAGGTTAACCCACACAAAGCTATCGTGAGTACACCATCTGTGGATGAAATTAAGAACCCATACAGTCCATGAAATCCAGAATCAGATGGAACAATCCAAACCAGATCCCCTTCATTTTCCAATCAGTTGTGCATCCACTATATAAAAATCTCAACAAAGGTTTGGGTGACATGAAACAAAAGACTTGGAGACACAACTGTCACATCCCTTATGAAAAAATGAAGTGTAGGCCCAACATGTGAAGAGTATACATGTGAACTCAACACACGTGGATTTTGGACAGGTGTTTTCTCAAGTTGGCTTTCATTCGTTAACTGCAAAGACATGGGGTCATGTCACATGTGAAGTGTAAGCACATGTAATCATTGAACATGTTGGCACATCAAATCCCCACATGTATGATTATACATGTTAACTGCAAGCTTGTTCTTCATGTTGGCATTTAACATGTGAACTGCAAGGACATGTGATGCTTTCACACTCAAAAACATATTAAAATCCCACATAAACTGAAAACACTTTTTTTTGTTTTGTTTTATTGTTTCTACACACTTCAAGTATTTGCATTTGTTACATGTGGGGTATTAAAATGTTCATATGTGTAATAATCACATGTGCATGTCATATCTGACACACAGAAAAAAAAAAATAATACATGTTTGAAGAAAACACATGTCCAAAAACCATGTGTTTTCAATCCATATGTCTACTCTTCGCATGTTGAGCATTCACATGTGGTTTTCACATGTGACTTTTCTGTAAGGGATGGCAAACCGACTGACAGCTAATCTGAACAATAAACAAAAAAAATATGTAGAAACTCAGGAAGACATTAACAATCTGTTTATCTCACCTTTGAGATCACACTAGTTACACTAAATGCATCTGCTGAATTGAAATCCACTGAAAATATTAGCCATATACTAGCGTTATGTTTAGCAGCCTCAGGAGCTTTTTAAAAGGTTAATATGAACATTCATAGTTACTTAAAGATTTAAGATTTTAAGTTTTTCTATTAGTGCAGTGATAAATTAAGAGAAAAAAAATGTAACTCTGAAATACCAAAGGCTCACCTGGTACAACAGTTTCAATTAACATTTAGAGCCCTGTCTTAATCATGCAAAGCATTAGGTCTTGAGTGCACAGACGGAAGCACACCTGCTATTTCTGTTCAAGTATAGTGAATGCAGCAGCACACAGTGTAAAATGGCTGGATGAAGCGGAATATACATATGCACCAGATGTGAACAACACATCAAACACAATTGCTCATATTTATCTGTAAACTGCTTCACTGACAATCTTATTTTAGCCAAATTATTGTTTTACCTTTTGATGCAGATTTGAATACGTCTACTGCTTGAAGAGTGTTCTATGAAAATAGTTTCTTTTTAGCATTATTCGATTATTATTCGATTTGTTCAAAAATATAATTTCCTGTTGATAAAATCACAAAAGTGGCAGCAGCGTGACGAGTCATAAACAGAAGGAGGACCATCAAATGTTAAAGTGATCTTTATTCAATCCCAAACCAAACTGAAATATGCACATAAAAACATTCTACACACAGAAATGTGATGACTGCTGCACTGGATAAAAACCAAGTGCACAATCCCATACACATCCTCACACAGAAACACTGAGTTAGCTAGTCATTAGAGTGTGAGTGATGGTGTGTTATGTTTGAGCTGACTCTGGCCTGAATCAGGGCTTAGATGCAATAACAGCAACAAGAACTGATCACCCAGACAATCACTAATAGCTTCTTTTTCTGCTTCTCTGCCTTTCTCTTTATTCCCCTACTTTTTATTTTTCCCTTCATTTTCTCTGCATTTCAATCTTTTCAGTCCATGTGTTATTTCTGACTCACTTATTGCCTCTCTTTTTGTTAATTGCTTCACTGCTCCCACCCCGTCCCTCTCACATCAGCTTGCTGTGCTTTGTAAATCGTTCAAACCCATTCTCAGTCTGGCTCTAATCCTATCTTTGCAATCTGCTGTCCTCGTAGATTCCTTCCCCTCCCTCTTTTTCTTCTGCCTCATCTTGTTGGCTTGATTCTCTCGTGTTCATTTTCCATCCATCTTTCATTTTTTTCACCCCCCTCAGTTTTCTTAATCCCTAACTCCCTCCCTGTAGACAAACAGCCATTTAGGGGATTTGATTAATTTGATAAACCAAAAACAAAAATAAACAATCCCCTAAACATCACTGCACAAAAACAGACATACTGTACACAAATTATCCACGAGACAAGACAAGGGAGGCAGAGGATGCCACTCTGGCAGGACAAAGAGCTTGTCTGTTTGTTTTAGTTTAGCTTTGAAATATTGAATATTTGGTTTACAATAACGTTAAGTGGCCCGGGTCTGAGTTATGGTGCCGCGATGGCTTCTCTGTTTGTTTTCGTTGTTTATGGTTTTGAAATATTAATCTTTTGCTGTGGACTAATAAGACTAAGTGGTCTGGCTGAATGAATTATGGTCTGTGCATCAGCTGCTTTTTGAAGCATTGAGCACATTTACATGCTCACATCCCATTTGGGGTCATATTTGAGACGTGCTGTCTGTATGCATTCTCACATGTCAATCATTGCAAAGATAGGACGAGATGAGTGGCACCTCATAATATGTCTTCAGTTATGGTGAGCAGTGTGGTGCCAATCTGTGGCAATATTATTATTTAGTATTTATATTTAGCATTTAGTCCTCTGTAGCTGCAAAGGAAGGTGAAGTTTGTGAGAAATCAGTTTTCCTGTGATAATTTAGCACTGTGGAGATGGAAATGCAGGAGAAAAACACCGAGAACCTTGAAGTAAAGGGTCAAAAAAATTCATCTGGTTTCATTTTTTTTTTCAAACTTTCAAAAGGCATCTTTAGTTTTAACAAGACAACATACAAAAAAGAAGCTTATTTCTTAAAATTAGCCACTGATGATGAGGAAAATCCCCACATGATTCTTCTTCTCAACAGCTCCATAAAGAGTCTTTAACACCCACTCGATACCAAAGTGATGAAGTCAAAGTGTTCTTCAGAGATAAGAATGAAATTGAAGTTGATATATAAACCCATACTGGGTGTGTATGTGTGTGAGTGTGTGAGCCATTATCTATCCAACAAATAGTAAAAATAATGCCACCATTTGTGAAAGCATTCCCTTTAAAGTAGTGAACGATCCTTTGGAAGTAAAACACCTGCAATTATCTTCAAAAGTGAATGCCAGCATCAGATAATTTTAACGGTATTTTAAAGGCTTGTAAGATCACCACAACATCACTCAAAGAACTGATGTGTAAATAAAGCCCCTCTGAATCGCTCCCTTTCTCCAACAATGGCCCTGAGCCTACATGAGGGCCTTGCATCTATGGACACCACCTCTTGAACTGCCTTTGGGCATCACAATCTGCTGAGAGTTTAAAGTGTAACCTTGAAACTATGTTGCCTGAATAGCTTTCTCAAAATGGCAAAAATGGGCCAAATGTTACACATGCATTTTACTTTTTGGGTAACTCAAAAGCCTCTATTGATGTCCTTCAGACAATGACAGGAAATTAAAAGTTTGACATTCAGAAATATTAAAAGTAAAATATGTTTTCACACAAAATAAGAAAATCAATGCTTTTAACCTTTTGCTGTTCACTCCAATAAAAAAAACTATGAAAACTATGTAAAAATGATTTTTTTCTGTATTTTTCATGTTATTGGGCGCTAATAAGAAGAAAACATTTTTTAAATATTATTATTTATTATTAATTAATTAATTAATTAATTAAATTATTCATTTCTTTTTAGCGTATCATACCTTGACTGAACGGTAGAGATGGCTCAACTGGCTCAAAACAATTTTCTATGAGATATAGTGACTCTACCAACTGGTTGAGCAGACAGTCAAAGGGTTAATTATGTTTTGCCATTTGTGAGGGCATGTCTGTGTCTTTTTATATTTGAGTGGTTTCTATACTTGTTTTTTTTTTTTTTTTTTGTAGGTATGCAGATGTCATGAATTGCTTCCTGTCTGTATGTGTGGTGGAGATCTCTGGGGAGGATTATGACTGGATAGAATAATGGCTGTGTGATAATTAATGGGATTAACAGATTAGAGAGATTACGCCACGGCTGTCTCCATCACTGCTCTATGTTAGAGAGAGTGAGTGGAAAAAAGTCAAAAGACTAGAAGACAAATGGCTGTACCAAAGACAAAAAGAGCTGAATTATAAACTGGCTGGCATTTATACATATCACCCCAATAAACACTAAAAATCCATGGCCTATTAACCATGCAAAATTTGCATGCAATTTTCTAATCATTTCTATCATCAAACTGAACAATAAATGCTTTTATTGTGCCGTCTTATTGTTTCACCTTGTCTACCACACATAATGAATGGCTGGCAATGTTGATGTAGCACCTTCACTGACTCATGCTGTTTAACTTAACATTTAACATCTGGTGCGAACCCCGGGGGATGTCATCGGAGTGTGACTGAAGTGATGCCCAGATCACCTTTTTGAGGTGGACAGCTTTTCTGCACTGCACCTGGATTTGACAACACCTGTCACACTTCACCAAATGTACCAAAAAGAAAAGATCTCCCTTCCCAGAGTGTGAAAAGAGATTTAGCGAAAGACGACTTCTGTCTGTTGGCATTGATTGAGTAACAGTTAATACTGTGTAACCATTGTCACTGGTGTTATATGCTTGCTTGGAACCGCAGATATTCTGTGCTGGCAAAAACATGCTGCAGAAAGTATCCTCATGTATTCCTGTTACGCTAACCCTTCATTTGCTTTGCATTTTTTTGGTGTGCGTGTGTCTTCCTGAAGTACTGTGTACCACAATATAGGAAACAACAATATAACAGCTTCCCAACGGCTACACTGAATTTAGAATATATTGAGGTATATGGTTTCAGTGGCCCTGTGGCTGCTACCATTAAGAACCACTGGAATTGAATACACACACACAGAAACACACACAAACATCTATATACTGTATGTTCGGTTATTTACCCAGACAGTGGCAGACTGGACAAGGCCATGGCAGACGCAGCCAAGGACACGAGCTTGTAGATAGCTTGTCATAACAAGACAACCTCCTGCCTGGTTTCACACAAGATTTCTGTGGTCAGATTTAATCTTTTTCATTCTAAATAAATGACAGGTTGTAGTTGAGAAAAACATTTCTTCATTTTCCACTTACAAGCTGCTTATTCAGTACCTCTGACATGCAGAGAGGTCTGGTGTTAAAAAGTGGTCCCATAAAGATTTAGATCTTCTGTAATTTTGAAGGTTTTGGAACCAAGTTAACAAAGTGAGCATTCAATTTTACATAAAAGAGCAGGATTTTAGAAAATAAAAACCACACACTATACAGTAGCCTTCTTCCAGCTTTGGATTCTTTACTTCTGGAACAGAATCAGAATGTAAAAAGTTCAATAAAAATGTGTGGTAAGCTCAGACATAACCAGATGAAATATTTACTCTGCTTCATTACAAAGGCTCCTTTGAAAAATGTCATACATGGAAGTAAAAGAAGAAAGGAGTGCATTAAGAGCCCCGACATCAGTAATGATTCACTTTGAAATTCATTCATTGTGACATGAGTCATAATACACTTGTTCCTCATTATAAACACATTAGTGTGTTTCTGGCAGGTTGAGAGCGGGACTGCGTCTGCTCTCCATTACACTGAAGCTATCTGAAAAGAGAAAAGCTCATTGTTCTCAAGTCCACTTACATGCAGAGAAAATATATTCAAGGAGGTTTGATGCTCATAATGCACTTTTGCAAAGCTTTAATCTGACAGTGAAAAAGAGGCTCAAAAAAGAGAGGGGGTGAGAAACTTTGGGAGGAAAGCTACAGGGACAGCAAATTCAAAACCAAACGTATGAATCACATACCACATGTTAGTCAGGGGAAAGGAAATATTACTTATGTTCTTTACCTCTATTGTTGTGCTCTTAATTGTCTTAAAGAAATCATCATGGTGCTTTCCTGTTCAGTGTTTCTCATGCTGTATGCATCCTTGAGCTCTAACAAACATGTTCGATGCATTACCTTCATCATTAAAGACTTACAAAGCAAATTTTCTACAGAAATACCTAAGTTACTCTTTGATTTCTGGATTTAACAAAGTGAAAAGAAGGAATAAGTAGACTCCCACTTGTGTGTGAGTGCCAGACTGTGTGTCTCTATGTGCGTGTGTTTCAGAGTATCAAAGGGCAGGCTACGGTGTCGGCTGGACGTGGATGGTATGTGACACGGCTAACCGCTCTGTGCTGTGGCACACAAATACCACCGACGTCACCTGCGAAAGGACCTTTTCTCTCCTGTCTGCAGACTCAGACACACACACAGCCACACACGAGTACACGTATAGGACATACACGCTTTAGCGCACACACTCACACTGCAGTGAGATCAGACAGAAACAATCTGAAAGCTGTGGTGAGCCCTCGGTTCCTCGGTCAGAACTGTGCTGCTGTTGATTGTGCGGTTACTTTGAAGGGCAATTTCATCTGGCTGACGGAAACTTGTGAGTGTGTGCGAGTGAGTAAGGGGAGAGTGTGTTTTTTCAGCACCAGGGGGTCATTCACCTGGGGTGTTGGGGAATTTTCTATCAAAATATTCCTGTGTAATTGTAGAACTCCACATACAGAACTGTGTGTGCGCATATGTGTGTGCGATCATGCATGTGTTCATTTTATCTGCATAACCTGCAAGCGCTTGTCTGTGAAGAGCTATAAATTTTCTTTGAGTTTATGTGCAGGCATGCATGTGTGCATGTGTGTGTGTTTGTGTGTTGCAGGTTGGCTCGAAGCCAAAGTGAATAGAAGCCTTGTTAGTGTTTTAAATGCCTTTGTGGATCTGACAGGACATGTGCAGGCATATAGGCATGTCAATGAGGTGTGTGTGTTTGCATGTGTGCGCGCATGTGTGTGTGTGTGTGAGAGAGAGAGAGAGAGAGAGAGAGTTTACATTTACTGCAGAGAGATGAAGGAAGCCAGTCCATCATCCGCAAGTCCCACTGTCCTCTTACTGTGCGTGAGTGTGTGTGCACGTGTGAGAGCAGAGAAAAGGCCTCACACACCACTCTTGTATTTTCATACTCTTCCTCAAAGTAAGGCACTATAGTGTTTGAAATTATGCTCCTTGATGTGCTGCTCATGGATATAATATTAACACTCGGTCTACCAGAATTCTGCAACTACTAGAACGACCGTGGCAGTCATTTTGACTGCTTGGACATTATTTGTATATAATTTGGATTATCATTAAAAACATTAAAAACAACAAGAATAAATTGGTGAAATAGGTAAAAACACACATGAAAACTATAATGATTGAGTGTTTTATTTATTTAATTGACACATAACATAACTTCTCTGCAATTACACCGCCGGTGGCCATCTTCGTGTAGGTGCTTTCACTGAGTATTTCCTCGCCATTTGATCAAGCACATCTACTCCAACCTTGGTTCTGTTGTAGTATGTAACAGTCTCGTATGTAACAGTTTAGCCTTACGGCCACTTGTGATGTTGACAGTTGTGTGGTCAGTGCTTAGAATGGAGACATTTTTCCTTGGTTTGCATTGATACACTGTTAGGGTTGCACTGTCACATTTCAGCACCTCTGTGGTGTGCAGGGCCCTTTGCTCCTTTACAGATGGAGGAAGCTCTCGTCTGCTCTTATTTACTGTACCAACCAGGCTGGTTTTCTGGGCCTTTAGTGCCTTGGCAAGTTCAAGGGAAGTAAAGAAATTATCAGTGGTGATGTTTCTCCCCTTCCCCAGGAAAGGCTCAGCCAGTTTCAACACCACACTGTCTCCCAGTCGCTGTCCTGGCCTCCGTGTCTCATCTTTGCCCAGATATGGTGCAGCATTTAGCATGTATTTGGTATCAACATCAGCAGCAAGCCAGAACTTGATACCAAATTTATCAGGTTTGCTAGCTATATACTGGATGAAGCTGCACCTTGCTTTTGTTGGGAAGAGCTGCTCATCAACAGTTATATCAGCACCTGGTTTGTAGCAAGTGATGCAGTTCTGGACAAATCTCTCCCAAACAGATACCAGGGAAAACTTGTTCTCCTGCAGACGTGTGCGTCTCGTCTCCTTTTTGTCAAAAAGCAGGAATCGTAAGATTTCCTGGAATCTGTTTCGGGACATGGTATCCTTGAAAAATGCACAGCCCCAGTCAGCTGACCAAAAGCTCGCCAAGTCCAGGCCTTTTCCACCTTGTGCACCACGAATGTAGATTAGAGAAATGAAGGCCTTTAGCTCATCGACAGTCATATCCCATGAACTTTCCTCTCTGACTCTGTGTGCCTCAGCAACAGTGCAGGCCCTGATGTGTTTCAGCATGGCATCATCAACCAAACACAGAAAAGAGGTGAGGGCATCCTCAATGTTGCGTTTGGCATGTGCTGTGGGGCCTGAAGCTTCTGTAAAAACATTATGACTCTGACGCCTTCCACTGTTTTCACCTGACTGTATTACAGTCCACACTGTGCCATCTTTCGCTGTTTCATGCCTCTGTGCTGAAGGTTGTGGGACAGCTTCGTCATCCAATGGCAGGCTGAGTGTTCTTGTGGTTGACACAGTAGGTACCGCTGAAGTTTCAGGATGTTCCACTGTCACCAAAACATTATAGCCTAATTAGTTTTATTTCACGGAATATTCATCTTATCAGGCCTTTTCCAATTTATGGCACACTTGATAGAACAAAAAGCTGTCTATCAGAAAATCATGCTGTTTTGTAAATTACTTGGAGGCAAATGTAGCAAATAGTGAAATATGACACCCCCTGTAGAAAGCATGCAGTCAATTTGACTGCTATGGTCATTCGAGGTAGTAATACTCAGATCTCTTTTGTGTTTTGAAATTTTAATGATAAAACAATGTTAGAATAAAATATACACATATTTAGGAAAAGTCAGGGTCCTATTGGTACATAGGTTTTTTTTAAACCAAGTTATGACGTTGCAAATTTTGAAAGCAGTCAAAATGACTGCCTCGGTAGTTCTAGTGTTAAGAGAGAACATTGCCCATTGCCAGTTCCCATCAGACTATTATGAGTGTTCATAAAAATCATGAAATGTGTCCAGAAGAGGATAAGTTACGTCTTGAAGTAACTATTAAGCAACAGTAACAGGACTGACATTTGAAATAGGTAAAAGCACTTAACGTTTCCTCTCTCATTTTATTTATTTATTTTTTCTTTTAATTGTTTGAAATGTTTTAAGTACGATGCTGTATTTTATTTTTTGTGGTGACGTATGTGGTGCACAGGTTTGTTCCACCGCAAAAGTGATCGTTCTGTTGGACGCAAGAAGATTTCTGCTTGTGCACATTCACTAATTTCTCTTCTGGCTGTTTAAAGTGCTTCTGTCAAAACAGGCAGAGAGAGTGCATTTAGAGGAGAGTGTCAAAACAAATCAGATGTCTGTGCAAAACCATAAACGGAATTTCAGCATTAGAAACATTTGTGACTGCTCAGAGTAATCACATGTAATCTTGGCACAGATGTAGGTGCCCTTTAGAATTACCGTAGCTTCCAATCACATAAAAATCTATGTTTCGATGCAGTGTAAATGTAACCGTAGAAAATGTTTGCATGCAACAGCGGGAACACAATTTCATTGGACGTAAGGTAATAAATTGAGTATGACACAGTTTCTAATGGAGGGGGTTAAGAGGTGATATTTCCAATATCTGTCATCCAAAACAGTTTGTAGAAAATATGAAAGCTTTCCCTTTTGGATGATTGCGTCCCCACAGTCGTCTGATGGCAGCAGAAGTGATAGTCTTCATCTGCACCATTTAATTAAAGGGATGGGGAGCATACACTCAAAGCAGCGTGAAACTTCAAACAGCTCAGTCGGTGTGCTGATTAAACTTAGTGGAATTATCATTAGTTTATAAGTAAATAAGAGTTTTGTACAAAATGCAGTTCGAATCAGTTCACACACTAAATAAACATGGATTTGGATGTTTCAGAAACATAAATTAAGTTTGATTGCTCTGTCCAGTGTATTAAAGTTAATTTCTTTCATTATGAACCAGTCAGTGGCTAAGGTTACTGCTTACCTGATAGCCATGATCGATGCAAAGTTAAACTACACTGACCGGTTGTTTATTTTCTCTGAAACACCCTTAGTTATGATTGGACCTCACTTGCTCTGATCTGTATGATCATAAAATCACATAGAAAACATAGCTAATTATAATCCAATGGTCACACTGAAGTGAGCCACTGAATGTTGGCCACCATTTGTATTTACCGTTAATAACAGGGTCTTGATGGTGATATAACAAAGGAAAATTAACACAAATACAAATAAAATTAAACATCAAAGTGACATTATATAACTTGTTTTGCCCTTTTGCTTTACGAAAGCATCCCTCTCCTCTTACTTTCTCTCCTTCCCTACTACACAAATATTTAAATATATGTATATTCATAGATTGCCATTTTTTTATCATTTCTTTGTTTTATTCCCAACAAAAAAGAATTATCCAAAAAGTTGTTTTATTTAAAAAAATAATAATAATAAGTTAGTGTGTACTCTGTGACTTCATCCTTCACCAACAGTTTGTGAGTGTGACTGCGTATTTATGTCTGCACATCTCTATATGAATGAAACAGTGGTTTCAAATGTTTCTATTCAAAAGTTCAATTAGCATCTCTTTACAGAAAGAGAGACTGAAGAGGAGCAAAAGAAAAGACAGACAGGAGGAAGAAACTGAAGGGAAGGTGTGTATGAGGGTCAAGAGTAAAAGATGGAGAACGGAAACAAAATCAAAGGAGATCAGGAGGAGATAAGGGCAAAAGTGGTGTAAATCCACATATGAGAGAGGTAAGAAAGAAGGGGAGAGCGCTAAAGACCAGGGAATGTTAAAATAGCAGACGGGGCAGAGAAAACACTGTGTGAAGAAAGCTGTAGGAAAGACCTGAAAAAAGACAGGGAGCATGGGAAAGAAGCAAAGAGGGACTGAGAGAAAAGGAGGAGTGTTTGAGAGAGCTTTATGTAGCACTTGGGTGATGAAATCATGAATGACCCCCTGCCGTGGACCGCTCTTTGAGAGTGCGTCCTTACTCATACACACACACACACACACACACACACACACACACACACACACACACACAGACGATAACATACTTGCAGACAAACAAATGCAAAGACACAAAAGTAAGCTCAAACTAACGGAATTCACATTCACAGAAATGCATACATCTCTTTTTGTGCATGTTGGTCAGAAACACACACACACACACACACACACACACACACACGCACACACACACACGCACACAAAACCTTAAAGTACCAAATCCTCATCTCAACTGCCATCCCAAGCTCCCATACTGTTCTCATTTTTTCCCCTCCCTCATGCATAGCTTCCTCCTCTATTCTGCTTCCCCTTCACTTTGCTCTCCTCTCCATCGCTCCTCACACTAAACGTAAGGTGACAGTCCGTAGCCACAGAGGGATAAATCGGCACAGAAGGAGAGAAAGAGGGGGACAGAAAGACCAGAGGGTAGGCAACCTCTCGACAAGGGGAGGAGGATAAAGAATGAAAGGGTTTTGGTTGGGGAAATATGGAGACCAATAAAGGCGACTGCTGCAAAGTTCCAGCTACATTTTTAAATTTTCCTCACAGTGGGTCCAATTTAGTATTTATGCTGAGAGCCTGAAATGACAAATGCTCGCTTTTTAGCGAGATTTTGGAATCTGGCTACAAGAGAATTAATGTGGTTGGGAAGTGGGACTGGTTGATGAGGCCTGGCACACAGTTGGTGTTCCATTTTATCCTAAAGGTGTTGGATGGGGTTAAGATCAGGAGTGTGTGCTTGCCAGTGAAACCATTTATTGATGAACCTCACTTTGTGTCTCAAATTGAACCGGGACACAGTTCCCAGGCTATTGCCATGAAGTTGGAACCACACTAAAACACCATCTATGTACACCAACATGAAAAACAACAAGGATGGGACATTGTTGTCCACATACTCTTGGATAATATGGTGTAAATAATAGCCTGCCTTAAAATATTTTAACACTGCCCTTTGTACTTCAGGACCCATTTTGTTACAGCTGTATGTAATATATTTTTCTTACTGTAAGGAAAACTAGCCAGCTACAGGCCTGATAAGGTGATGTCAAGATAATTCCGCAGCAGCTACAATGGAGTTTATCATTTTACACTGACTTTCAACTATAACACAGCAAGAAATTCATCATAACAGAGAAAGAGATACCCATTTCTCCACTGACAATGCAGCTGCAGCCTCATCTTGCTTTTTGAATGAAAGACCCACTTTTCCTGTACCAAAGGAAAAAAAGGGGGGAAAAAATGCTTGTTTTATTGCTTGCCCTGCCTAAATATGAAATCCTCCGCCGAATGGAATAAATTTGCACATTTTTTGAGAGAGGTTGGGAGGTACCCTGGGAAACATAAGGAAGGAAGTGCAAAGGAAGAAGTAGATGAAGCACCTTGAGCAAAAGTGTGGACAGAAAAGTCTGGCTGTCCTGATAGGTGTTATGCTGCTTAGCCAAGTGTCCAGAACATTACCTCACCACCACTTGCCTAAAGAACATGGATATAGGTCCATGCAACCGATGGAATATTCAATTACAGAATGAATCATGGGGAAAATTAGAGAGGAGCTGGGGAGAGAAAGGAGGAGCAGGAGAATGATGCTCTGTCATAGGATGAAGTGAGGGAGATGTTCTTCCAATGCGTCATGGGAAGCCACATGCAAAGTCGATAAATACTGGGTTTTCGCATACGGCGGCATCTGTAGTTTATGGCCTGTTACATTTTTAAGTTATTTGGATATGTGATTTTTTGACAGGCAGTAGCATCTGTAACAGCACTCTGCAGCTGTGCAAGGTTAAAACAGGGCACCTTCAGTTGTGGCAAATTGACGATTTTAAGTGTTTTTGAAAGAAACTTGATATAAATCAAAACAGTATCTGCTAATCTTTTTCTTAGCTTGTGGGCTTGTGCAGTGGGTTGACATCCTCATGCAAATAGCAAACTGTATGCATGCACACTCTAGCTTTTAACAGGAAGTTACGTAAGGGATAACATTCATAAAAGTCAAAGTTTATAGTTTTGTCCTCTGTCAACTCATACTTTCAAAAACAATGTATGTCAAATCATTTGAAAATGTAATTTATATAAAAATTAAATTGACTGATGTCTTAAATGTAATATAAAGTGATTTAGTTTCAATCCAGTTGAAGGCAGCAGAGATCACAAAGATGTGAACCGTGTTTTTTGTTCTATCCCCCATTTGCACAATTGTTTTATAAAAACAACAGTTGCCCAGTTTAAATCCAGCATATTATTTCTGTGTGTTCCCAGAAGGAAAACATAAAATAAATAAATTAAAAGCGACAAGGCCAAGTGGGATGGAGGTAAAAGTACACAATAAATATGGGGGATTATGGTATGTATAAAGTATTGTTGCCATAAACCTCTCAAATCCTCTTATCAGACACACACAGGGGACAGAACTGTTCTTTATGATGTACAAACAACAGCCTGCGAGGTTAAAAAACAGCTAATACACCATTGTCGCTGTGAAGTTTAGTGAGCGTTTTTATCATGTTCTCTGGCTTATGGGAGATATTTCAGTGTATTTATATTCAGCTTATTTTCGTGCAGGGTCAAATGTCCCTAAAATACTCTACTCGCTTTTGATAAGATATAAACCCAATGCTGAAACTTAACATCCAGTTAGGTGAGCCAGTCATAACCAGCTTCACTTATGAGGCAGATACAATTCATTTCTCAACAGATTTCACTTTCTGTAAGCGTCCGCTGCCATATTTATCTGTTGTTTCAGCAAGAAATGCACAGAAAATCCAAAATATATATGTCTTGTTAATCTTAATCTAAATGAACAATTTCCACTCATCATTAAACACATTTAACATAGTTAACAAAGTTTCTTTTATTGTTCTTTTAATGCTTGTGTGCCATTAAAAAGTAATAAGTTCACAATTCAGCTGGTGTAACGATAATTGAGGTCATGTTATTTCAGGAATTCAAGGGATAATTTCAGCTTTGTTCATTATTTGAAGATGATGACGACAGTAAACAAATTACTGTGGCGGCATTTCAAGGTGTCTGAACCTTAATTACATTTTTAATAAACGCCTTGGCATGCATGCGTATGATTGTGTGTGTGTTTGTGCACAAATAAGCTACTAGGAAAAGCATTTTATGTGTGTTTGAGCTTATCTGTTTTCACCAAAGGCTAAATTGCAGACCCAGAAGCGCAGTAACACTGACAGACCCACAGATACAGTAGCTACACAAAAATACACACACGCACACACACACATGCACGTACACACGGATGGCCAGATGCTACATGGGCCGTATCTGGTGGACTCTAACACACGTTGATATTGAAGCCTCTAATGGCTGTCATTTATCACATGATATTAAATCACTTAAGCGATAGAGTGGGAGGGAGGAGAGAGGGAGAAGGAAATAAAATGGGAAATATGATAAAAGACCGAGGTAACAGAGAGTGAAAATGAATCTAAGAAAGGGGCAAACATAAAGTAAGAGGCACGAGAGGGCAGAGGGGATCAATAACTGACTATGATGATGACACTGATTTCAAACATCG
The DNA here is from genome assembly GCF_020382885.2 of Scatophagus argus. Lineage (NCBI taxonomy): Eukaryota > Metazoa > Chordata > Actinopteri > Scatophagidae > Scatophagus > Scatophagus argus. The sequence continues at coordinate 13,806,379 of NC_058512.1, read as the reverse complement.
CACTTCCACACACACCACCCCTTTATTTTATTTAACACGTTTGGGATACCAGCTCTTCCATCATATTTGTAGCCTTTAAGATGATGTAATAACCCCGTTCTTTTACCTTCAAACAAGGGAACGAAAAGGAGCAGAGCAAAACACAAGGACAGAATACAATAGAACAAGGCTAGGTGATAATAAAGTATAATAAAAACAGCACCATGACATGTAGACATGAATTTTGGTAATATATTCATAATGATGTGGAAAAAAAATAACAGTCAAGATGTAATAGTCAAAAGAAGTCTAAAGTACAATATACAATGCACACTGATCATAATCAATGTCAGTATTAATATTAATAACCGGTTCAAAGGGTTTCCTTCTCTACTTGGCATCAGTCCTACCGTCTGTAGTTTCTTTACACTGAATTAAGTGTGTGTGTGTGTGTGCTGTTATTACAGTGAAACATATGATATGTGCATCCTTAACTTACAGAACACTGGAGAAGAAAAGGCCAGAACAGAAGAGAATACAATAGAACACAATAAAACAGAACACACTAGAATAGAATGCCTCAGATCTGAAATGAATAGTATAGAGCAGAACAGAAGAGAACACAATGGAATAGAACATGTTAGAACAGATCAGAAAATAACATAATGTAAGAGAACAGAATATAATTTAATAGAACAGAAAAAATAGAACGCACCATAACAGAAAAGATCAGAACAGGAGAGACAACAGAACAAAACCGAAATACATGAAATAGAAACATAAGTGCGAGATCCTCCGTCCTTCCTTCCACCAGTTTGTGGTGGGCTGTTTGTGTGGCGAGACCAAAGGCAGCACCCATATCATTAGCTGTGCACACGTACGAACACATCCCATTTATAAACAGTCAACAGCACTAAGGCAAAACACTTCAGCCTTGAACGTGACCCAAAAACCGAAAGGCATACATCAGCAAGGCTACCATCAGATGACTAATTTCACTGTGAGTGTGTGTGTGTGTGTGTGTGTGTGTAACCACTGTGTGAAGGGTAAATGACTGGTTTTGATACTGCCAAGGGAAATTCCCGGGTCAGATTATATACAGATTGATTTTCATGTGGGTTTAGGGGTAGTCAGACATTGCTATGCATTTGTCTTTGCTTGTGCTTAAGTACGCACACAAGTATGCGAATAAGCTCATACACAACACCCTGAATACGTTTATGAGACACACAACAAATTAAATGGATTATTTTCACCGTGACAGTCATTGCAAGTTTTTTTGTTGTCTCTTCGAAAACTGTTATCTGTTTGTCCTCCATTTCTAAAGACAATCAATAAGCTAAGTAAACATGATTATCACAAACACAACCTTAAATTGCTATGGTTTACTGACATCCATAGTTTGCATGAGGTACACAGAAGATAACGTATAGCATTTGTTAACTGCAAGTAAAGCTTAATCCCGTAAGTTAGCAGTCTCCCACTTTACTTTTTATATCAGCATTTTCACAATAAGCACATGCTCAGAGTGATTCACAATAGTTTTAACATTAAGACCAGGTAGGGAAAGTTTTCCCTTTAAAGACAAAAGCAAGGTCAGGTGCAGTGAGAAACGGCTAGCAGGGTGAGAAGAACGTGAAGTGATTCTTCAACAGCCACATTTTCTATTCATGAGGGAAGACAGGGAGTGACTGTCAGTCTGAGTGAAGCAGAAGAGACGTTCCCCCACTGGAGAGCAGAAGCTGGGAAGAGGTGGAGCAATGACACGATCGCTACAAGCAAGGGAGACACAAGTGTACACAGGATGCACAGTACGGCTTTGATGCATTACACCGATGCAACTCAGAAAGCTAGTATGCCTCAACATGGGCTTTGGCACTCGCAGGCCAGAAGCAGCCATCGGAGCGAAGTAAAGTTGAAATGGGAACATCTGGGAAAGTAAGTGCTAAGATGTGTCAGTCAAGGCGTCATCACAGGGCAAACATGAGGTGGAAATAACAAGATACACTTCAGGAAAATGTTTTGTTATGCCACGTGTGATTGCTGTAAATCAGTTATGTGTCTTCCTATGTAACTATCTGACACCAACATTAAACCGCCAGTATAGACAGTTCTCTTTTGTACAACAAAAATAAATTACTGTAAGGGAGATGTAAAAATCCCTCTGGGCCCCAAAAAACATTTTTCAAATAAGCCATTATATCAAACATGTCTGTCTAAGAGACTGACGTGGCCGATCACTCATCTGTATTTGGAATTTATAACAATACAGGTTTAATATTTGGGGGCCAAGGGCTACATGACATGCACAGTGAGGATGCAAAACAGGAACGAGAAAAGCTCAAAAGGGTTGTAGCTGTCTAGAAAAAGCAAGCTCTATCAATAACATATGCTGCTAAGTTTATCTAAACTCAAACACACTGTCACTAAAACTAAAATAAATAAAAACTGTGGTTGAGCCAATGCACAACAGTTATACCAATCACCTTACATAAGACGCATTCAAACATAAATGAAATTAGACTGAACAATCGGTATGTTCCAAGAATGGCTGAACAGCCATTAAATCAAAGATCAGATGAACAATGACATCCTGCGTCACATTACCCTGCAGCGTTCAGCCGATGACACCAGTGGGTAATAGATTGAATTACATTCAATTTAGCCATGAGGCCACTGATCCCATTTCAATGGTTTAGCTATGCATCAGAATTCATGTTCAATAGCCAGTAATACCCTCCACCTCAGAAGGGTTAGTAATGCTCTATGAAAGTTTGATTCTCACACATTTCAAAAGCTGTACACAACACCCTTGACACTGCTATAGCCCGCTTTATGATTTTTTTTTAATAGGCATGTGCTGGGCTTCCTACATCTAGAGGATATCTGAAGGTATGAAAACCTGTTGTCATATAGAAACCTCAAATGAATAATTCATTTTTTTTTTTCAAACAGCAATGGACAGCAAACTTTGCCTCCAAGGAAATGTAGCTTGAGCCTTGAAACGCGTTAGACCATTGAGATTGAATTTTGTAATGATGCTTGCAGCCAGATCTAATAATCTCTTCTAACACCTTTTCTAAAAGGGTATTTGACGCTGGAGGTGTTTGACGTTAGTCCATCATTAACCTGGAGGTCACAGAATCAAGACAGTAAAGAGAAAGCAGGAATTTTCTGCACATAGCACACTGTAATTTCACAAGGTCGAAGAAACTATTGATTTTATTTTTTTATTCTACACTCACTAATTCCATACAGTCACTATAGTAATTGTACCAATTACAATTTGGCAAACAGACACGATCAACTTATAAGTTTCCCACATTGTTTGAGATGTAACTACCCAACAGTATATACAGAACTTTAAATTAGCTCCACCTTGACCAGCACCTACACTTTCATGCAAACAACTTAAATATCAATCCTTTCATTTAGTATCAAATGACTGATTCTCCGAGCTTTAATTATCATCGATATTGTAACCGTCAGGGGGTGCTGCACTAACATATGGTTGCATGTCTGAGTGTGCACACAGCTTTGTATGGATTAGTTCATACATGTGTGCCTACATATGCCTAAATCTTTGAATCTGTTCGGAAATGTGTGTGTGTCTTTGTCCATGCAGCTTAGATATTGTGTGTGTCCTTTCTCAGTGTGTGTGAACGTGTGTGTCTGTAAGACTGAGTAAGTGTATGTCTCCTTGGGAGTGTTATATATCTAATTGCTGTATGCTTTAATAATTTACATTCCCCACTCTCCGATGCCTATCATTAAGAAATGAGGGAATTACCCCAGCTGTATGAGTGCGTGCACGAGTGTGTGATTGTGTCTGCGGCTGTGCCTGCTTTGTCCTTGAGAAAGAGTGTGTTTGAGTGTATGCAGATTGTTGGGGGAGTTTGCATTTGTGCACATCCATTGTGTGTGTGTGTGTCTAAACATATCACTGCATGCCCCTCTGTGTGCTCATGAATGTGTGTGTACGTGTGTGCATACATGGCCTTTGTGTGTGTGTTCTCTGAACCTCCGACCATTACGGTAAGTGTACATTATTCATTGTGGCCTGCCAAGATCATTATCAACAGAGAGCAAAGATGGACAGGAGGAAATGAAAGGCAGGTTGGAGGGGCAGTGGAAGCATGTTTTGTCCTGTGACAGAAACGGCTCATTTCACCTTTTGCCAACAGCTACAGGTTAATCCTGTTGTATTTTATCTCATTAATTGGTATCCATCTACGTGAACTCAATTTTGTGTAAAATTCAAGTGATACACTCATAATTGAAAATTTGCAATTAAAGCTAGTGTAATATACTGTATACTGTATGTGTGTGTAGTCACTTAAATAGAGCCACAATTTCATGTTTAGATGTTTACAGCCCTCATGAATCTACAATAACTCTGCCACATGCTATAATAACATGCAGCAGGGATGACGAGAACAGTGGTGCTATAATATAATAATTCTGTCTTTATTTCCCAAAAGCATTTTCACACTGTTCATCTATCTCTCTTTTAGCTGTACGTCAGTGTTATAAAATACCATAGGGGGACTCTGCCTAAAGCAAAAGTGAATTAGGCTAATTATTTCTTAATAAGCTTTATGGAGATAATGCAATAGGACTGAAGAGGCAAGACAGTGTTTTTCAATTTAGTGCTTCAGCTAGAAACATCCGTACAATATCACTGTGATTATGAAACAGACAGGAGAGGAGAGGAGAAGAGGAGAAACAACATAAAAATGCTGGATGGAAGATGAGAGGACTAAACCCACAGAGATATGATGAGCCTATGAGGCCAACAAATCCAATTTGTATTTCAAATCTTAAATGCTGAATGTCCATGTTGTAATTAGCAAATGACCGCATTTAATTTGTGCAGTTACACCCAAGAAATATCTGATGCAATTATGACATTGGCTGTCACAGAAACAGCTCAGGCATGAAAATGATGACTAAGGGTACATTTTCTATCCAGCGACACCCTATCAGCATGGATGCCTTTTTCTAGTCTATGAAAGTGAAGCCTGAGTCATAGGCCATGTTTCCACCAAATTTATTGCAGCATGAAAATGGTCATCTTTGCATTTTCATTGGTAAAAGTTGTGAATCATACCAACATATACAGTCCTGTTTTACTGTTACACCTTTGCTAAGGTTTCAAGGGAGCTGAGCTTATACTGTTGGGTTTGCTCTGTGTTTGTTTTCTGTTTCTCTTCTCCCCTCCCTCCTTGCTTTTTGGTTTTTGTGGGTGGTGTGTTCTGTCTGCGTTTTTCCTGGAGCCTATCTGGAGCTGAGCTGGGCAGTCCTCTGTTCTCAACCTGGTCACTTACCTGCACACCTGTGAGTCATCACCTGCAATTAACTCCTCCTCCTCGTTGCTATAAAAGACTGGCTTTCCCAGCTTGTCTTCCTCAGATTGTGCCAGCAATTCAGTGGTATCTGCATCAGACCAGCTTTCCAGATTTGAGCTCACTATCCCATGATTTCCTTACTCTAATCTTTGTCTTTTGTCTTGTTCGCTGATTTACTTCTGCCCACTCTGCTCAGTTCATGCTCCAGTACACTTTTTTTTCATGTTATCTTATGACTGGAGACTTTGAAAATACATTCGGGAAGAACATTTGTTTTTTGTCATTTTTCAACTGTTCTTCAGTAAAGACTTTGTTTTTTTGTAACTTGATTTTTTTTTTTGTCTTGAGTGTTGACTGTTTTTGGGAGCCATTTTTATGAAACTTCACATACTAACAAGTGAATTCAAACACTGCAGGTAATAGATTGGTCAGGGAGAATCAGAGTCACCTTGTCATCTGTGGTCTGATTATTATTCTTAAACTTTCCTGTTTTTTTGTCTTGCTACCTGCAGCCTTTTCTCAAACAAATCTGGTCTCCTTGTTGGAATAAACAACCACATACCACGTAGAAAGAACAAAAAGCATTTGATGTCCTCCACTGTGCAAGCATGTATTGAGTGTGTGGCTGAGTGAGTGGCGCAGAGGGAAAAGGTAGCAAGTTGTCAGCCCGGCAGTAAATGCATAGTGTGTCAATGAATAGATGCTGCAGCTTCTCAAGACCAAGAAAACACTACTCTGTTGTTTCCCAGCTGCTGGAAAAGTGAAGAGTGTTAGCACTGAAGCACCAACAACCCAACCTACGTACAAGAGTACGATCTGCTGTGGAAATGCCAAACAGATCTGGGGTATATGTATGTGTAGTTATGGATCAGGTACTTCAAAACTATGTCAACAACAGAACAGACTACGCATTACTATATATTATTAGTCTACTATATATTTGTCTCTCTGATCTGAAACAAATCAGAGCCGACTGCACGAACCTGACGTAACAAAAATGAACTGGCTGAAACTGCAAAAGATATGTATCAGAAATGAGGAGAAAAACTGCATTAAAAGAGAGAGACAGACAGACTTGGAAAAGTAAAGAACGCAGGCTGAGCATGGAGATGCAGGCAGACTCAGTAGACTGTAGTATTGCTTTGATGATTTCATCTTTCTCTCTGATTAGCACACAATAACGTTCCCCTCCAGAGATGCTGAAAGAAATCTGAAATGATTTCTTTTCTCTTCTGAGTTTTCTGATACAGTTAATCTCGCTCTATCACACACCTGCAGACAGGTGCGCGCACAGACGCACACACGTACCTGTTAGCACAACCTGGCAGAGAGAAAATGTTGTATACCACTAAACATATACATGAATTATTTATCATTTTCTCCCTGTTAACAAGGTATTGAAGGAATGGTTTGTGCTGGGGATGTTGCTGGTTCGCTGCTTCATGAATTAGTCTGTACTGTGTGTTTTTCAATCTAATGGTGTTCATGACTTTCAACAGATTTTCTTAACACGTATAAAGTAATGGAGATTAAGTAAAAACTGTCACCCACCTCTGACAGGCTCTACAAATGTTTTATTCACCCAAAACAGTGAACTGACTCACATGAGCCATGTTATGGCAGATAATTTCATGGTGGATGGATGCAAACTAAAGTAACTCCAGCTCAATATAGAGTTCACATCAGAAGTGGAAAGCTTGCACACAGAATTGATGGTGCCTCTGCCACAGCTGCACGATCCTCTAAATGTGTTATTTTTTGATTCGAGGAAATTTTTAGAGGTTTTGAATCAGCATCGCAGTGATAATCATGACAGTCATGCTGTTGTTTGGCACAAAATACTGGAGGTATTTCTGCATTGTACAATGATGAGTAGTGCAAAATATAAAGTGAAATGCCACTTTTTGCCACATTTTCAAAAGGATGTAATCAACCAAATTTGATGAAGACAGGGTGTAATTTAGAATACAAACTGAGAGAAAAGTGTTTCTGAACTAAAACATTTAAAAAAAAGGTGGGTGGGTAGGGGGGGTCTCCATGGACTGTTCCCCATTAGATAAATCAGTTACATGTTTCTGGGTGTGAATATTTTTCCTCCCTCTTCAGCAGCATGCTGAACAACAAGAATCAGATATTCAAAGTCTTGTTTCACACCTTTGATTAGTGACAAAGACTGTAGAGGGACAAAGAGAAATTTTTTTTGCTCTCAAAATTCAAACTGCCACATTACTTGTGATGAGTTATTGACCAGTTAATCCATTCTGTTAGAATAGATTTAATATGATAAACATCAAGCACTCATGGCCCATCGTTCACTTATGATTGCTCACAACATAAAAGAGGAAGTGCGAGTGTTTTGTATTTCTTGGTTATGTTTATTTTTCTTTGTCTGTTTGAAAGAGTGTACAGAATGGTGAATGCATCTGCATCAGTGATTTAACTCTTGATCTTCGCAGAAAATTCACTAAAAGCTTATATAACCCACAGCAAATGAAACCAATTCAGAACTAACTTAACGCTTCTCCAGTTCAAATTAAAGAAGACATAAAATAACCGAATGTTTTTGAATTTCCCTAAAGGGATGTTTAGTCAAAGCTACAAAGATTTCACCTCACAGCAGTGTGGTATTTGATGGGATTCTGTGTCATTTGCCCTCCCGAACACTTGAAAGCTAACAAGGCAAATTTAGGCAGCTGAGATAAAGAGGGACGGGGATAATACGAGGAAAACAACACCAAGAGGATGAATGATATTGGCTGCTGATGTCTGGATTAAAAACAAAACAGCATCTGAAGTTGAAAGAAATGCAGAATTAGATGGAGCAGAGTGAAAGTGATGAAGAAAAAGGAAGGGAAAGGCACGCGCACACACACACAAACGAAAAACAACTGGGGTTCACACCTTCTCAAACTGTAAAACAGATAATTAGAATTGTTACGAGCATGTTTTACATGCATCTGTGTTGTTGCCTGATTATGTGTGTATGTGTTGATTTGTTGATTGAAGAAAATCCAGGACGATGGATGATGGACTGGCTTCCTTCATCTCTCTGCAGTAAATGCAAACACTCTCTCTCTCTCTCGCTCTCACACACACACACACACAGCACCAACACAGCCAACATTCTTGTCCGGCCAAGACCAACATCTCTGTGTTTTTCCACAATAAGAGCGGCCCATTCGACATGGGAGCTATGTTTGTGCGAGACTCCTTTCATCCTCCCGCCGCAACATGTGTGTGCCTGTATGTGCGCATGAGTATGTGTATGTTTGAACATCCAGAAGGCAGTGTTTGTTTATCCTAAACACAACTTCTACTTCCCATATCCCTTTCTTCCACTTGAAATTATGAAACACTTCTGGTAGGTAGTCAGCTATGGATATAATAATATCAAACTTGGCAAGCAGTAAATAGCAAGTGTAAGTCCCAATACTTTCTTTTACTCAATCAAGTTATCTACATTCTTGCCCTCTACTGTATCATTTTTCCTCTTTATCCAGCTCTCAGTCTCTATCCCTGCTTTCTTTCTTTTCCCATGCCGCTGTGTTCTGTGAGTATATCCGTCCTTTGGGACCATCCCATTTAGCCACAGTCCAGGCTCACAGCTGCCTGGTCCCCAGAGATTGGACCAACAAGCTGGTGTAATTGAGTCATCTCCAAGAGGACAGCAGTGCTGTCTTAATATGTGGGTTCCTACAAAACACAATCATACTGTACTTATCAGAGGCAAGTACTGTATGTACTACTGCAACTGCTACTTTCAAAAGTACTGATCCTGCTTCATCGACCGCTAACATTAACATTCTGCTAGTCCTACAAGTACTACAGCAACTACTTTCATCACTGCTCTTGGTGTTATTACTGGAGCTATTATTGTGAATACACTGACTTTTACCACAACTACTGTATTTCACAGTTCACTCGTGGTACTTTTCCTCTACCTCCTCCTGATAATAGTGCAGCTAGCACTGCTGTTTCTCAGACTTTGTGCTGCAACTGAAAATGCTGCATATACATATAATACTTCCATTAATAGTACCTGCTACTAATTAATGCTACATTAACTTCTACTTTCACTTGATAGCTGCCAATTCAAGCAGCACTGTACTGCTGTACAGTTACTATAGCATATGCAGTGGGTGTTGTGTTTCCGTCATTTTGTCCACCATATCAATTTCATTGAAGGCAGACTAAATAACAGAAGTGTTTCAACAACAACTGAATACAATTACCTTGAGGATTTGAAGGATTGTTGTGTTTAGTTTTAGTTAGATATACCTAATGAAGGGGTAGATGAGTGTGTGCAGATGACACTTGTGCAGTACGCTTTGGGAACGTACAAACTTTGCAGGAAGCAAAATACTGAACACCTGCGCAATATAATTCTGTCCAATGAATGCCTCAACAATAAATAAACTTACCTCAGGGTAGTTTTTTCAATATTTATGGTACAAAGGTACAAACAGAGTATGGCTTAAACAAGTTTCACATGGCTAGAACAACAAGGATCATTTTGTTGTGTTCAGGCCCCATCAGAACACATAGAGACTCTATTAAATTCAAGCCTACACAATACTTTTTATTTATTAGACTGAAAATGCCACAAGAGATGTCTCTTGCTGTTCCTACAGAGGGTAGGCGAGGCAGAATACACTCCTGAAGCACATCTTAAAGGGATAGCAGATTTCCTGTATATTACCATCCACTTAACAAGTCAGTGAGCGAGTGAGTGAGAAACAATCCCCTTCGGAGGTGCAGATTAGTTTGCTGCATCAAACAGAAATGGCCTGAATAGACTAAATGGAGAAGTCACTTTTATCCTGAAGCGTGAAATTATGTTAGGGTCTAGTCCATTACACATACATATAAGGATATAGTGAGTGTGCACACACTTCCGAAGATGCTTGAATATACACATATATGTATGCTGGATTCAACATATACATTTTCTTGTCTGCTCTCTTACAGTACATTCATTTCCTTCCACATACACATATCACTTTTGGTTTTATTTCATTTTTTTATCTACAAACACACACTTCCTCTCGCTCTCTCTCTCTCTTTGCCATAATCTGTCTTTGCTCCCTATATCTGAGCAGCCTACCAGATCAGAGGTAGAGGATGCTCACTAATTTGCTTACTTGGTAATCTAAAGAACCATTTTGTATGACTTAGAAATATAAACTGAGACTGTTTATGTTATGAAATCTATATATACGATAGAGCATTCTTTTGTATATCTTTATAAAATGAAAACTGCTCCGTGTGAGTCATATGCAATGTTTAATGTAAAACTTTTATAATAATGATATGTGACAGTCTATGTTTAATGAGTTGCCCTGGTCATGGAATGTCTGATAGAATATCTAGTAGTTCCACAGTAGACAAGGTTAGTAAAAGTCATACTTCCATCATGTCAGACACAAACCTGCTTTCACTTGATTTTCCATAATAATAATTGACTCAAATGCCACAGTTATTCACGGCGTGTCCATCTGAGATTTCCAATAGTAGGTTAAAGACCAAATATTTTTGGTCAGACATTTTGTGGGACAGTTACTTTAACCTTAAAAGAGTACTTTGTCCTGCTGCTTATATGTCAACCAGTGGTGACAGCCGCACATTTGTTCAGAAGTATAAGATGAGACTTTTAATCACAGGGCATCCATTTGGTTTTATAAATTGCCATTAATCATTTCCACAACTTCAAAAGACTCACTGTGAGCCCTTGTTCAAATGCAGGAACATCAAGATTGAATGCTACAGCATCGCAGCTCTTTGTCCCCTGTTGACATGCCTATCAAAAAATGTATTAAAAGTTGTAATTATATGACAATTTAATTTGGTCTAACTTTGGCAGTTATAAGATGCTCATATTTATGCAGTCACTACTGCAAAAAAATACAGCAATTATTTTTTTTTTCTTCCAGAGGGGCTGCTCAGCCAAAGAGGGTGAATGGGTTGTTCTTCGGGTAACTTCACATGTCCTTGAACCTGTGTAAATGAAACTGTGTATGCTCCATGGCAGAAAGATGAACAAAATCTTTTCAACACTGAACAGTTTTTACATCTGTGCTTTGACAACATGTTTTTGTAGTCTTTCACGTTTTGAGGTTGAGGTTGAGGATGCATTAAACTGAATGATTGTGACAGGGATGGCTGAAAGGGTCAGCAGGAGTGGACAGTTTTACCTCTAAAAATATTTGACATTTGAATCTCTTTTGCACACACAAACAGCTCAAGCTCAATGTTGGACACTGAAACATGAAGAAAGTCTGGTCAAAGTATCTCTCTCTCTCACACACACACGCAAAAACACACACGGCCAAGACAGCCCAGAAATTTCTATTTCACTAGACACTAATCAAGAGGGAGCAAGCCTTTACCTTCTTGGCACACATACAAAGCACACAGTGATAGCCACTGAGGCATACACACTCTCCCACGTGTACACACAACCTGCAATACCTACAACATGCACTACATACAAACACACCCAAGAACAGCCATTTCTGTTTTGCTGCATGTCAACTGAAGGAAAGTGGAGTGAACAGAGGTGACAAGATAATAATGCAGTCAGTTGGGTTATTCCACTACCTCTGGAAGGGTAATTAGAGTGAAAAAGGAGAGTTAGACACAAGAAAACATACACAGAGAGAAAACACAATGAACCTTGGCTTGCTTCAATTTATAGACGTCTTTTTTTAATCAGAAAATGGTTGATCACAACTGTCTTCTTGAATCACTGATAACCAACATTACTTAATGCACTGAGGACCATTTTAAACCTGTTACTGCAATGATTAGCAAGCTATGAAATGTTGATGAGACTGTGCACATACGCCTTCAGAAGAGAAGGAAGACAGCTGGGCATTTTAAAGACTGACATGGAAAGCAAAAGAGAAGATGTGGGATTAGTAAAAGGGAGGAAAGAACAAGAAGATTTGGGAAAGCAACAATGAATTCATCTTACAATACACTTCCAATTACCAGATGTACTTCAATGGTTTTGTTTCATGCAGAGCGTTTGAGTGGAACGGAGCTGGAGCATTGCATTTAATTGGAACAGGGAGGACTGGAAGTGATGCTGCGGCTGCTCAGGTTCAGCCACTAAAGTTTGTTCCAGCTGGCTTTGATGCTACTGAAGCAACAGAAAAATGAGCTTTGTGTTTTCACGTGGATATGGGCACTTCCCAGAATGCTCCAGGATGCCCATATCTCAACTTCAGTGCCATCACACACAACAGCAGAGTCACGCAGACACAAAAAGCCACGCCTTCAGGGGCAGACATGCTAACTTTGAATGCACTCTCAGGAGTACGAAAACGTGTCTCTAACTTTAAAATTCTTCACATCTCATCACGACCGTACACTGCCACATTTTAATATTCAAGCTGGCTTACTTACCCATTTTATTATCTGATAATACGTTTTATGAGCTCATATGTTTATCATCATGTTGTTGTGTTCCCTCATTTTATTGGGTGAGACTTTGTTTGATTGAACCCAGACACCAATTAACTGTGTTGCTGTGTCTTGTCCTTTTTTTGTTCTCAACTAAGAAGACCATAACAGCATATTCGTGTTTTCTTTTTAATATAATAGAGTAAATCTTTTTTTCTAGCCAAGAAAGCATTTATTTTGTTTTTTCTCATCACTGCATGTACAATTTCATTTTTTGTTAAATCCTCACAAAGATCCTGAATCCTGCTTTCTATCCGCACTATTTCCTGTGTTAGGCTCCTGTTCCTTAGACTAAGCTTCTCTGTCTCTGGCTGTGCTTTATCTAACTTAGTGTCTTCAGCTTCTTCCCTGGGAGACTTTCAATACACCTTGCCAACTTGATCTCCATTCCCTTGTTATTAACTTCAGCTTCATACACTTTTGCATTTTGCAGCATTCACTTCTTCCTCTAAACTATCTTTCACTCAAACTCTCACTCATCAGGTTCACTATATCATGATTTTTCTTGTAGCAAGATGCCCTAAAAATCTGCTGGGATGTTCCTCCGAGTTACTCAAAACTACCTCAACAGGCCAGAAAGCAGTGCAGTCATACGATAACACAGATGGATTAGTATTCAACAGACTGTGTTTATCTGCACTAGATGGAGAACACAGTCACACAATACATACTAACATGTATGATATCCACTGAGGATAGCAAGAGTGCACTAGAGTGTAATGTTGCAGCACAAGGATTTCAATAGAAGCTTAAACTAAAGAGGGAAAGAAGACAAGTAGAGGAGAAAGTAATGGATAATATAGGAGGACTAGGGGATGGTCTAAGAGGATTAGCGGAGGAAAAAGAAGGAAACAGAATGAAATAGAAAACAAGAGGTCAGGGCCAGAATTCTAAGATTGAAAGTGGGAAAAGGTAGCAACAGTCAGGGGAAAAAAATGATAGGTGGGTGAGAGTGATGGACGAATAGAGGATTGGAGGTGTAAAGTGAAAAATGATGTAAAATGATGATGCTAAAAAAAAAAAAAAATTTAAAAAAAAACAACCCCAAAAACGAATACTGAAAAATAAGAATACTGGACTCAAGGTCGTAGAAAAGATGACCTTGGCCAAGCTTCAAAGCCTTTGAAATTCTACTCTGGACCTACTTTATTATGTACGTGTATGCATGTACAGGTGTTCCCTTTTCTTTAATCCACAGCAACTGGAAGCTCTAATATGAAATATAAATGCATATACAGTTTTAAAATCAAGATGCACACAATACCTAATTTTATCAAAAGCTAGCAAAAACTGAATATTTTCTTCAGGCCTTAATGATTTTCACCACACTGCCTTGAAACAGTAGCACTCAGAGAGAAGAAAAAGGAAAACAATCTGTCTTTCCAGATTACTCCTGATACCCAACGGATACAAAGAGGCCAAAGCACACATCGACTCTTTTTCGGTTTTTTTTCCTTTTTTTTTTTTTTTTTTTAAATATGTTTGAGTTTCCCTCATGGCTTCCCATTGACTTCCTAAACCAGACCCATTTTCCCATTTGTTATGGTTGTCTGCTACAATAAAGTGATGGGAGTTGCTGTTGTCCTGCAAATAGAGCAAAAAATGGAGAGGCAAGAAATTGGCGATATGGAGCGGAACAAAAGAGGAGAAACAGTTATAGATGGAGAAAGAAAGGGGAGGGGGTGACAGACAGTGACGAGGATGAACATTCACATGTGCAGCACCTAAGATACAGAAGATAGTCTGTGAAATTTGGAAACTTTTGAGTATCTGAAAGTCTAACTGTATTTTTCAGTGTACAGATCAACATTTTGGCTGAACTCCTCTTCCTCAGGATGAAAAAGACAAAGCATGAAGTATGTTTACTTCTTTAAAAAAAATATTTAAGCAAACACATCATTTCTACCGGGTTGCCAAGATTAACTTTCATGAGTTTGAGTATTTTAGATTAAAACTGTTACCTGTTTGTATTTGATAATCTTCCAGGTCTCACCATCCAAACAAAACTTTAAAATGCTCATTTCACAAAGTCTAGGCAGTCTGGGCTGCCTCTCCTGACAGAAACAAGTCCCAAGAGACCAACTGTGGTTGACAAACTGTTGAATTAAATTCTAAGGCCATGTAAATCCATGCAGGTATTTTCTATTTATTATGATTGACTGAGTTCTGGAACAAGCAGTGGAAGTAATTAAAATGGAAGCTGAGTAGCTGTAGCGATGGCCTTACATGCAGGGCCAAATACTTCCTGGTTTAAACAGGAAGTCCCCAAGGAGATGAAGCTCGACGTATTCACCCTCCTCCATAGCAATCTGTCTGCAAGGAGACAGGGCAATTCCATTACCCAGCAATGTAGCATGGGTCCCCTGTGTGTGTGTGTGTGTGTGTGTGTGTATACACACAACCTGTCCAGGGAAGGGAAATAGATACCAATTGGTGTGCGTGCGTGCGTGTCTGTGTGTGTGTGTGTTTGTGAAGAAATAAGCTGCCTAAGGGTAAGAGATGTGTATCAGTCTAACAAGAGATCTCACTCACCTTCAGCTCGTGAGTGAGGCTAAAGACGATCAGTTGGTCTGTGAGCAGATGTGTGTCTTTTTAGTCTTTCATAGGCTACATTTGAGGGGTATTAACTATATGTGCTGGAGACATGGCTTTCCAACACTGAAGCATTAGAATGGAAATAGATCATCGTATCATATACAGAAGACTCCCCCAAAAGGGCCAGCAGGCAATTTTTTTTCAGTCCATAGGCTGTTGTTCTGCTGTCCTCCATACTGTTTTGCTAGTAGCAGCATGAATTTTGCTCAACACTTCTCACTCTGGATTTGAGGTTGTTGTTGTTTTGTTTTGCATGGCTATCGTTTGGACTGAGAAACATCTCTGTGGGAAATCCGATTAGAATTGCGTTTCAAACCACCTCCGAATGTGGCTTGGTTCCGATTTGCAAAAATCCACACGCCTCCAGCATTCCCCTTTCTCTAAGGGATTTCAGTACTAACCACAAGCACACAAAACACACACACACGCACACACACACACATGCACACACGCGCACACACACCTTAAGCCAAATGGATGTGATCTCATGAGCCAACCCCCACCCACAACACAGGCCGTTAAGACTTATGTTAGCATTTGTAGCGTTAAGGAATAAAGTCTACACCGCAACAGAGTTTACATAATGGCACTGCTATGATCTGAGAGCAGCTCAGACCGGATTTGTTTACAAGAGTGAGTCAACACCAAACCAAGAACCGTTTTCTTGTGTGCTGATTTATGGTATAAATTCATCACTAAACAGAGGCCACCCTTGCTTACAATATAAATGTTTTCCTTCATTATAGATGTTTAAAATCTTGTCATTTCAGTTATGGGAGTGCTCTCTCTTGAGTGCCCTGATTGTCCCGTGAATTATCTGTCAAGATTTTTTTGGGGAAAAAAAAGGACTACTTCTTCTTGCCTAGTGGCAGATGGCAGGCTGAGTGACTGGCTAATGGGCTCTAAAGATAGGGAGCGATCAGCGACAGAGCTTTTCGATATGCATGACCTGATGTTTGGAGGGCCATCGTGATTTCACAGCTCTGCACCAAATCATGGCACTTAGAAGGACACTCCTCATGCAACATCAACCCCATGTAGTATTAAAACTTTTTTGGCCCTCATCTCAGCCAGGTATGTCTGTCATTTAAGAAAATCTGCTTATATCACTGTGCTCACTCCAAAAACATTAATACAGCTTTCCTTTTATTATCTCCATTTTCCTTTTTCTTTTCCTAACATCATGAGACTTGTATAAACATTTTGTTTTCACCCAGTCAGAATACCAAGTCACAAACATAGATATTGCCACATCTTTCTCAAACTCACCAAGCTAACCAAAAGAGCCAGACAGCTGCTGACTGCATTAGCTAAACTTTTTATGTCGGAATTTGCTGTATTTTAGTTAAATCAGATGCTGGTGTGAAGGTAGCAGATAGCATTGTCAGAGCAAGTATATAAGACTAACTGATTGGCTGTTTCCTGTGTCTCTTGCTGGCTGACAATGTGACAGGTCACCATGGTGACCGGTGGGATATATGACCCACTGCAGTTGATGTTGTGTTAGCTGGGAGGCAAAATAACTGAATAAGTGGGTGGCTGCAGCCCATGTTGTGGTGCCATAAATTGTTGAGCTGACGGCCATTGGAGACAGCTATAGATAGAAGAATGGACGAAGCCAGAAACGGGCAGGACCGCAATAACTTCCATGTTGTGACAGCCAAGGAAAAGGCTGCTGTATTTCACCAAAGAGCTTTTGAGTTTTATGACCTCTTGCTTATTAAATTATGATAAAAATTTACTGTCCATACTATTTCATTTTTCTTTATCAGTATGTCACTCTCTATCCATAACCATGTACTTCACTGCTCTTTTTGTAGATAGTGTTGAAAGATGTCACCAAGTACTCTTGTGCTGGAGTGTGCCCGCATGTGCATTTTGTCACAGATAAGACAGACACCTTTTTCAAACACCACAGGCAACACCATGACATGTGTATCAGCATATATGTACACAAATGGACAGACACAAATCCTTCTATACATCCACATAAACACACGGCAGACAGATTGTAAGCATCATACAGCTATTTGAAATGGTGAAATAAGACAAAGGAGAAACGGGCATCTCGACGGCACTAACCTTACACATAAAACTATAAGTCGGCACAGACAACTGCAGTCTCCTTGTGCTGACTTTATGTTGACATACTGAAGGATCACAAAAGCTCCATAAAATTGGCGTGAAGGTGGAGCAAGCACACATACCCGCAGACGGGTTTGTTGTCATGGTATGACATACTCTGTTCTTAATGCAAACCAGTGTAAACACACAGCTAACGGATGTCACCGCAAACTACAAGCCAAAACACAGAGAGAGAGATGAAGGGGCAGAGGATGTATGTGGGAGCATCATAGAGACAGACAGGCAGAGGCAGGAAAGAAAGACTGGAAAAGAAAAAAAAGAGAAATGAAAGATAATCACAAAGTTTGAGGAAAAGAGAGACAAAGAGTGAAGGAAAAAATTAAAATGACATAGACAGATGGTTCTGTGCTGTTCTCCTGATAACACTTCTATCTTTGTGAAACATAACAAGCCCCTTGTGTAAGTCATGAACACTGCATAAAATCAAACTATCAACATGATGGTAATCATAACAAGTGTAGCCTGTCATGATGCCATTATCGCTGTATCTGAGCAACACTTTAAAGTTTTGTAGGTGACAGTTAGCATAATGAAAATGCAGATAAAAATAGAACAGGAGACAGAGAGAAAAGCACCGAATGAGCAGGAAACAGCGAGTGAGCGATAACAGGAAAAAAAAAGCAGACTGAAAAAAGACAACTGGACAAAGAGTGAGAGACAAGGAGAAAGGATATGAGATGGCCATCTGAGTTTCTGTAGTTTGAAAGGCAGATTTAAAGTCGATGTTGCCCCAGTGTGTGCCTTGAACATGTCATAAAATCACCAACTGTTATCAAGGTAATTATGTTCACAACCAGGAGAGACCATTAAGGAATGGTTCTCACAAGCTTGTAATCGACCTCTGATGAATAGTTACACAATGCAACTGTGTTCCATGCACACACAGGTGCTCAGACACACAGACATTACCACATGCACATACATGCACTAGCTTGCACACAAACATGGAGTATATGTCTACACACACACACACACACACACACACAGTTTTTTGGTCTGTTTATGCATTGCATCATTCACCCTGCTGACACAATCTAGCATAACACAAAACTCATTAATTCAGTATTATTTCAGTATTCAGCAATTCATCATTGCCGATATGATTAACCAAAGTGTCACACTCTCATACAGTCTCATTCATCAAACATTTGCATGGAAATGTTACGTCTCACATCAGCCTGGAGCACACTCTTGATGGGTGGTGTGTTTTACTTTCTATGGATCCTGTTGATAAGTGAATGAAATCATGCAGGCGTGGTTTCCCATTCTGCTGCTATTGTCACTTTTTGTTTGTTGTACATTCATTTGACTTCAATTGGGACATTTGCCTCTATTTAAATGGTGTGTAGCAGTACAGTAACAGTAAAGTCATTTATTATGGTAACATTTTGACTCAGCAAAAGCGATGCAACAGGATCTGTCTCCCTTTTCTTTCAGGCTACCTTCCTCTGATTTCAACCTGAGGAGTCTGTAATATAACAGTGTCAGAAAGAAGAAAACTGGTGTTAGCTCATATTTCTCAAAGCCATAGGAGTGATCAGTCAAGGTTTTTCTTCTGCAGTGTATCAAACTTTGGCATTTTTTTGCACAGTTTTGAAGTTCCCTGCCATGATTGATTTGACCTGCTAGTCAGCTACCAGCTCCAGTATAATTCCTGTTGAAATTTAAAATATTGCCTATTCCTTATACAACCAACAGGCTCAAGTGGAAGGAAGCAGAAAGTGATCAATTATAATGTGAAGAAACGCTGGCCAACAGAAATAATGAAGTGTATCCCTATTTTTTTCTGCAACAATAAGGAAACATCAATTCACTGCTGACAATGAAATGCTTTTTTCCCCCCTCAAACCTGTCATTTAAGGATAGCCAGGCAGCTGTCAGTCGTGGAGCATTACTGCGCTGACAGATGTATTCAAACAGACATACTGAAGGAGAAAGGAGGAGGTTCAGGTGCAGCTTAGATGGAGCAGTTGTCACAGTAAAATTGAGGTATTAGTGGATGTCATCTGTATATACGCTCATGGTGGTTTTATCTCATTTCTAATAGTAGTAAGATAAAATCATTTGTCATTCACCTACCTGTTACAACTATCCATGTAATATCAAGTTTAATATTAACAATTTCCAAGAGAAAACCTTGTGATAATGACCAAATAAGGATTTAACCTTCTGACGACTTTTGTTTATTTTGTTTGTGTAATCCAAAAGAGTTAAACCATGTGTGGAGAAACACTTTTGAATGTGGAGAAATGCTACATTTAACAAAGGTATTTTCAATCCAATTATCCTCATTGGTACTTGTCAGTTACAAGTCTGTCCTATCAACACCATTATTATTATTATGCACAGGCCCAGTAAAACCTTCACCATGAGAATAATAGATCTCAAAGGAGGTCATTGCCAACTCACAGACCACTGTGACAGACCATTAAATTGACACTCAGTTAGCTTTTGTATGATTATTAAAATGCACAGCCATAACAGCAAAATGACCAAATGCCATTTTAACAGCTAATCATTAGAGCTTGTCAGCTGGCAGTGGGTCTCTACTGTAAGGACTGCCATCATGACAATTCAGGTTTTACGTTGCATTTAAAATTTAAATGAACCAGTCATTCAAAAGTTATACCTGACTATTAAAAACTGTCAATTAGCTAAGCCTTCTTGAACTGCAAATATGTTTAAAAGACACACATATTTGGAGCTTCAAAGTATTCCAAAGTGTTAATGTAAATAATTATGAAATGAATAATCACATGAATAAATTGTGGAAAATTTAGCATTTAGATTTAAAAAAATATATATATTATTGGACATACTTAAACTCGACTCATTACTATAAAATGGTATTTTATCCTTCCTATCTTTATCATACCATATTTTACTGGATGGTGTCAGTTTTCAATGACAGTCTGTATGAGTCAAGTTTTATGTTGTTGTATATTGTTCTTGTCTTTTCTTTTGCATATATATGTAATCTACAATTTCTCATTATTAATTCATACATCGTTTTTTGCGATTGCATCACGGTAATTTCTATTCTGCTTTTTCCTCTTCACTCTATACTGCTGCAATGATCCAGTGCCCCCTTTGGGATGATTAAAGATTCATCATGTCTTATTTGAAATAATATTCGGCGGGCAATTGTCTGGCTACTCACTGCCGATGTGGAGGTATATGGTGTCGCGTCTCTCTCCGTGCGGGTTTTGAAAGCAGCTGTAGAGTCCATTGTGGCCAAGGTCCACTTTGGTGAGTATCAGTCTGGGGCCCTCAAGACGGTGCTGGGCCTTCACATCCGTCCCGTTCACCTTCCATGACACTGATGCGTCGTTGTCCAGGGAGCCACACTGCATGGTGACATCACTGCCCATTCGCTCATACTGGTTCCTGGCAACTGGAAACACACAAAGTCAAAGAAGAGAAGCATTAGAGATATCAACATCAAATAACAGCCGAAAATGGATACAGAGAGTCAAAATTAAAGCCCTTACAATTATAGCGTAAGCTGAAAGCAAAATATTCTATGTGGGGATATTCCTGCTTATTCTGTCATTCTGGGTCCTAGCAACAAGAAGCAGGCAAAAGCAAAGGGAAAGTTTATTATTTGATAAGGTTTCAACTGATGTGATTAAACTGAATGTGGAGAAATGGAAATATGATGTGCTTTGTAGTTGAACCTGAATTCAATCTTTTTCTTTTTCTATGCACATTGTACAGCCATTGATCTGTCGCAAAGGGAAGGTAACATTTTACCACTTTTGTACATTTCATTAAGGTTTCAAGGAACTTTATTGTCATACCAGCTCACATTCACATGTTTATGGTACGAAATTAGGACTCAGGTCCCGGGAGCAATAAGTAGAATATAAAAATATAATAAAAAAAGTTGAATAAAACAGAAATATAAGCTAAATAAAAATAGACTATTAAAAGAATATAAAACTAAACATTTAAATAAGCTAAACATTTAAATAAAGAAGCCGTTTTTTTGCATATATCAGCATAAATATGCATGTGCAAGTGTGTGCAAGTATGAGGTAGACCAGAAAGTAGTCCAGCGTAATAACCAAACTATCTCTGATGAGCATAAGTTCGGTTGGGCTGTACTTCACACACGGATTTAGCTTTGAACTAGTGCTTAAAAACGGCCTCTGAGTAGCTAAAACAGGGCTTAGTCCCGGGAGCTCGAGAAGCCGCTGCTCTACTGTGCGCCACCATTCCAGTGTCATTTTTTCCAGAATTTTAACAATCATTCATAGTGAGTGAAGAATGGGAAAACTGACACCAATACTGTCTTTGACCATGGATTCAGAAGAGTTGCAGGGACAATGACCCCAGGGGTTAAGGGGTATATGTGAGCCTAATGGGAGTTTGAGCCAGGACACTGGGGTTACTAACCCACCTCTGTTTACAAGTCCCATGGGCCCTCTCATGACCACATGAACTGAAGACCTCTGATTAACACTTAAACTCTGAGGATCAACAGACCAACAAGAAACAACAATAAAGTTTTGATCCCCATCTTTGGAGAAGCCCCCGTCTATGAATAAAAGAAATAAAAAAACGTGCCCCCACGGCCTGGGATCAAATGCTCTGAAGATCCTTGTCTTGCTTTGATGTCTCTCTCTGTGTCAGTCCCCTCCCTCCTTTCTTCTTCCCTACAATGCCTCTCATTTTTGTGTTTTTCACTTGAGGTTGCTTCCTCAGACGTACCTTTTAACATGGCTGATACAGACATCAACTTTGTGTTTCATTTATATTTCATGTCCTATACCAGGGCCATCTATATTCACAAGGACAAGATCCCTGCCCCCATTAAGTTTGCCCTGACACTATTTGTTCTCTCTCCATCTTCCTTTCTGTCTGCCATTCATGATTTCCCCCCCACACACACACACACACTCCCCACTACCAACCCTTCCAGCACCATACTCTCCACTCTCTGTCTCTCATTCATGCCACATCTCTGTTTTCTTTATCTCTCTGTCTTTTTCCTCTTTCTGTCCATCCCAGTTATCTCCATGCTTGTCCTCCCCATTTCCCTGAGTCCAAATAATGAGCATGCATATGCATGTGAGTGGCAAGAAATGCCAATTTCCTTTGATCTTCCCCACTGTCAAGTTACTTTGAATGGATATGTGACTTCATTTACATAAAAACTTATTTCCGTCTTAGAAAAAAAAAACATAAAGTTTGACTTTGATGTTAGTTTTGATGATGATGATGCTGGCACCCTTGTGCTTTATGTGACAAGTGAGAAGAGAAGAGAAGAGAAGAGAAGAGAAGAGAAGAGAAGAGAAGAGAAGAGAAGAGAAGAGAAAGAAGAGAAGAGAATCTTTCCTGCAGTCAGTCAGTGAACATTCATGCAAAGTATCTGAAAAAGTCATAATTCTACATATACTGCACTGAATGCTATTAAATCTACTAATTTATCAAAGTGAGAGAACATATTAATCAATACTCAGAAAAGGTCCCTGCCTTAAATTCCTTTGACCCCCTTTAATTGGCATCACACTTTTGTCAAATTAGGAGACAATCCACGTCCAGTCGAGGTTACATAGTTATATGCAGGTTTTCAAAAAAAGAATATCTTTGGTGGAGAGCATATCCCTCAGAATATTTCACTGAAACTGTCTTTGGAAACTTTTACCTCTGAATGTCCTTCATAGTCTCAGCACAGCACTGATTCTTTGACCTCACCCCCTTGCACCCCGCATCCTATTCTTCTTATCTTCTCAGGTTACATCATTCTGTCTATACCTTTGTCCTTTCCAATATCTCTTCATCACTCCAGTCTGTGCTCCCTTCTTCCTCTCTGTGCTTCTTCTTGTCTCCCGTCATATCAAAGTTAACTCTGTGGTTCTTCTGTCTCATTGCTTCCCAACCTGCCATCTGCCTCTATGCATATCCTGCTTTGAACTTTAGGGTCTCCTGCTCTTGTCTTTCCCATTCTATTTCTTTCATTTAGTTCAGTCTGTCTCTCTTTTTTTCTTCGAATTTTTGGCCTCTTTGTGATTCTTTTTGTTCCTTCCTCTTTCATTGTCAGTCAGTTTAAACACTGAAAACATATTAATGTGACCTTTTTGAGAAGTGTCTCCTTAAGATGGTATGTAACATAATGGAATAAAAGTGAGGATCAGGTACATTTTTTTACGATATAAATGCAATATTTTCAGCACTTGAAATTAAAGGTCTGAAAGCTTGTGACATCTCCAGCATTGGGATAAAAATGTACATGGTCTTTAATTGTGATCAGTCCAAGGCAACAATGATGTTGTGTAGTCAAGCATCTTGGTATTCCATACCTGTCAGGTGGGTGGATTATCTAGAGGAGAAATATTCACTAACATGGATTTTAGCAATTTTGTGCTCAAAATTTGAGAGGAATAAGCCTTTGCGCAGAAAAAGTCTGCCAGTTCTATAAAATTTTAACTCCTTTTATTCCACGTGAGCTGACCCATAATGTGCAGCTGTGAGCTAAGTGCAGCCAACTCGTGTTGTTTATGATTGGTTTAAATTATTGAGATAATCAGACAACACAGTTCTGTCTCTGGCAACCAGACTGATAAACAACAGGTAGTGTAGTGACTTGTGAGTCCTTCCTACTTGTGCCATAGTGACAGAAAATACTTGTTTATTATTGGCCATACCATATGCATACACCCCAAGGATTCCTGATGTAGGACTTTGCCTCTGTTATTTTCATTTATCTGCATGTTTTATCGCTCACTTATTCTTACTGTCTGTGTTTCCCTTATCTGATCCTCCGTCTGTATATCTCTCTGCTCACCTCTTGCTCTCCCCTCTACATCACTTTCTCTCCCTCTCACCTTGACAATGCTCCCCCTGAATTCCACGTAAACTTCAGCATTCATCAGCGGTACATCACTTACCATGGGTATTCTGCACACACACTGCACATGCATAATACGCCTTATAGCAACAGCGGAAACACAAGTAGATACACTTACAAGTACACTCATGTACTCGCTCACACACGGGCTCCCACACCACTCTGCATAATGTCCTCATGCCTCATCAGCATACAGACAAGCAGGCCTAATAACCATAATGACATTCAGCTCAAGTGCTATTGATCTCTTGGTAATATACAGGGCATTGTAAGCAGTGTTAGAACACTGTTATTCCCAACCAATGAGAGTAAGAGTCATCAATGTCCTTCACAAAGCTTCAACTTTGCTCTTTTTGCTCATTATTCTATTTATTTATGTTGATTCCAACTGACAGGTCCCCTCATGAATAAACAAGCCCATGTTTCTCCTAGAGGCAAAGCAGATCAGATAACTTATTTTCAAATCTGGACAAGTTTTGTGCATTAAGATAAGTCAAGTGAGTTATGCCTATGATAAAACTGCCATTAAATGCAGAGGATAAACAATGACAGAGTAAAGGACACTACAGAGGGCTGCAGATGAAAGTGATTTTTATCAATCTGACAAAGTGTAGTATGAACAATGTTCATTTCTTTTCTCCTGTTTTGAAGGCAAAGTGGTCCAACATTGAACCATAGAGTCATGATACTCAAAAGCAAGATTATATATTTGATTAGCAGGTTTTTAAAAGTGTTTTTTTCAAATGCAGCTCACGTTTAATTTTACTTGATATGTCTTGCATCCTCACAAATGTCCTGAGTAACAACTTAAAATTCAGCATGACAGCTTGCATGCAGTTAGCCTGAGGAAAGCAAGTAAATGCATCATTTAAGATGATGTGTCTGAGCAGTAAGTCCATCATACAAATGTGTGTTGCATTTGTTGTTCATACACACAAAACCTGTGCTCATGTGTATGTGTGTATGACCACATGTAGATGTATTTGCTCACAGTTTCAAAATTTAACAATATCCAAGCATGTTTATAACCCACAGAAATGTAAAGAAATATATGAATAGTTTTGCATTCTTTAGTATCTGTTGGAACAAGCCAGACTCTGAATATGCAGCTGTTTTAATATAACTGGGAACACTGGGGCACAAGGGGTTACCAGGATATTGTTTGCCATTACAGGGAAGTTGAACTTTATATTCATAGTAGGATTCTACAGGTCACAAAGGGTATTGTAGTTCCAATGCAGCACTGTGATGTTTTCCCAAAACAGAACCATAAAGAGCCAACAGTGTGTCATGGTGTGAGGTCAGTGTTTCCAAGACCTGCAGGACATTATATGCACACATCTCTATCCAGAGGCTATTTAAAGAATAATGACCACACACAAACACACACACAAACCCAAAGGCAATAAATCGCATGTATGTGTCCATGAGCTGTTTACCAAACTAACATAAGTGATGTGATACAAACACAAAACCAGACACAAACATCTGCACATACAACTGTGCACATTCACACAAAAATACATACAGACAGATAAATTCACGGGAACATGTGCACATTGTTATACACATAAATACACTGAATCACAAACACTTATCTAATGCATTCACAAACATAATGTCGTTAAGTACACTTGGAAAAAAAATCCTCACATCACTCTTTACATTTGGCATACACACACAGACACGGAGACACACACACACACACACGCGATGCACTGCAGATCAGAAGGAGAAATGTTAGTTTGTTAAATTCAAAGTCCATGTGTTTTTACATACCAGTGAAGGTCAAGATAAGAGCAGTTCAAGACCATTGGAAGTGAAAGAGATAAGGGCGGTAGGTGGTAGCAAAACAGAAAGAGAAACAACAAAGAATCAGAGAGAAGATCAGAAGGGAAAGAATGCTGTTGATGAAGTGAAGACATTAACTGAAGTGAAGGAATGATATGTGCATGTGTGTGTGTGTGTGATGGCAGCATGTCTGGAAAGGGAACTCTGGAATGGGAATCTAGAATCCTTTTTTTTTCTTGAGTCATTCTTGACATTTTTACAGTTTTGTGGGACTTGATGACATCTTTCTGACGACTTTCACACGTCAAAACAGATATATGGGTAATGAATGAACAATGACTCATTATCTTCATTTCACCGCTGTGTCCCTTCTTTTTATACAGCTAGCAAACACTTGTTTCATCAAAGGTAGGCTTTTAATCTTCACATATTTCAACTTTCATAGTGACTTTTTCTCTCTACAAATCAGTTGTTATATGTATAAAATCTTAGGAAGAAGTCTGAATTTCCCCCAGGTGTGATGGAGCAGTAGCAGAATAAAAAAACAGGACCTTTTATATCAGCGACATCAGTGCAAACAGAAGTCAAACACAATCTCCCACAGCTAGGCTGACCTTCATACAGATTCAGACAGGTACAAGAGTATGCTGAGATGTATCAGGCAAACACACAACCCATAAAACATACATGCATACAAACACCTTCTTCACTTGGTTAGAATACTGATCAATTTTGATTATAGAGCACCAGCTGTGTGAGCCTGTGCGTGCATGTATGAGTTTCAATTTACACAATATCTTCCTTCATATGCCACAGTGTGGTTCTATCATTCTGTATCTCTGAACTTACTTGTCTGTGCATGCATACATATGTTTAGAGTGTGTGTGTGTGTGTGTGTGTGTGTGTGTATGGGTGTGTGAATAACCAGCTCTAAGTTATGATCTGACTCCACAAGAGCGGCGTGAAATGAAATTGAAGCTCAGGGCTGGCATCCTGATTTACCATCTCAAAAATGTTATTCCCTATTTGTTCGTGTGTCAGTGACAGTGCATGCTTGCATGTGTGTTTTGCTGTTATTTTGTGCCTGTGTGTGCCTTTGTCGTTACAATGTGTAGTCCTCCATGTGTATAGCCCCCCTTGTGGAGTCACTGGCATGTACATATCAGACCGTGTCACTCTCCACCCGGGCTTTAACTCACTGGCACATTTATCAGTGAATCGCATTTGTATGCCTAAGGGGAGCCATGCCTTTTCAAAGTCCAGCAGTAAAATATTGGATTGGCTGACACACAGAGATAAAGCACAGGGGAATTATCAGTTTAGGTTTAGAAGATCACATTTTTTCACTTGGTGGCTATACATGCTGATGCTGCATGGGCCACTTAGACCGGTACACAGAAATAAAATCGATCTCTTTTTTTTTCTATGTGTGCAATTTAATTGAAAATTGAAAGCCTGAACTTTATTCATTGCACACATCAACATAGTATTTGTAGTAAAATACAAAAGCTCAAAAGCTTAACTTTGTACTTTGCTTGACTTCTTCACTAATCCATTTACATTCTTTAAATACTCTAATTTTATTTTACAAGTGATTCTTTAGGTTTTCAGGTTAACCAATTAACATATAGAAATATAGAACTTCTGGGAAACTTTGGTGCAGTGTTTGTATGTTAATGCGTAAGACACAAAACTTACTATATTTTGTTTCCACTTGTAACTTTTTTCTTTTATTATTGGATGAGAGCAAAGCTCGATAATGAGCTGAGGTGCTTCTGGTGACACTAAACCCGAATCTCCCTGTGCTCCAGGTTCATATTTGCAAACTCTCCATACCATGTAGAGCTCACCTCATGCTTCCTTGGGTCATTCAGCCTCCTTCCATCTCCAGCCTAGCCAGTCTTCCTTGTGTCTCCTCTAATCCCCACCTACCCACATCTCCACCTCTGCCTTCTCTCAGTCACTCACCTGCCACACCAACCCTCCTCCTGCACTCTGGACCCTCAACCCTCTGCCTTCTCTCTAGAAAACCCCACTTCAGTTAAGGGCTCAAAACATTCTTTGAACTATTTCTGTCTCTGAGTTGTGTGTGAGTTCTGCATTGTGGGGTCACAGTTCTGTAGTCCACAGCATAATAATGAACAGGCATTTCACTGAGGGCTTGTCATCTATACCTGTGCATGTATTGGCTGTATTAGGTAAAAGGGGGTAAAAAAAAATTAAGTGGCGATATTTTAATTAGACGTCTGCTCAGGGTGAAGTTGTGCAATGCTATGCTGGGAACAGAACCCTTTCAGGAGAGAAATGTTGACATGTCACAGTAGAGAAAGCTGCTTCAGTTTCAGGGTAATGACCATGCGGGCTAGCTGTCACACCTTCATGGCTTACTGGAGCATTTTGAATAGAATAGTGCCATCGTTAATGTTATTAATAACACAGAGCTTTTTGGGAGAGCTGTTTTTTTATTATTATTATTATCGCTCAGTTTATCAAAGGATTAAAGAAATAAGCATGGCTTGCAGCCCTAGTAATGATTCATATAATATTCAGTTTTGAGTGGAGATTGAGATGTGTGCATGTCCTGCTTCGGTAGATGATAATTGGTGGCATAGCAAGTGAGGCAGGTTCCTCAGATGTTTCTGTGAGGTATGACACTGCAAAAAGCTAAATCCTCACTGACCCCTCCCCACCCCCACCCCCATCCACCCTCCTCCACTTCGTGATTTATAACACAGAGATCCGATTAACTGCTCTATGACATAATAAGCATTGCAATAAACTGCAGCTGACACTTTCACGGTGGTGCACATATTAATACACTGATAGAGATTCTCCCGTCCTCATATATGCTCACACATACACACACATACACGCACACTCATGCAGGCCACACGGGCGGAAAAAAAACAAACTTGGATGAAAGTATGCACGGACATACACACTTCTGCACCAACCCACACACACGCGCATGCTCTCACACATACACTTCCTCTGCAAACATCTTGGAATTAAGTTATCACTTTATCCTCTCCTGTCTCTCTTTCCCACAGAGAGATTAACATTCACTCTCTCTCTCTCTCCCTCTCTCTCTCTTGCATTTTGCCGTTCCTTTCATGTGAGCACTGAGGCAGCTGCAGCTGTGTAAGTGTTTCTGTGTGTGTGTGTGTGCTGCATGTGCATGTGTGTGCATGACTCAGGGCACCAGCGCTCAAATAAATCAACTTCCTGTTTCCTGCCATCTTATCTTAGCTCCATTGCACATGTAGACGTACAGTGTTCGTGTGTGTGTGTGTGTGTGTCAGTCTGATCATTGGCCTCATCATCTGGCTTGCGGAAGCCACTGGAGAAGACAGAAAGACTTGCAGGCAACGGGGTTAATTGACACTTCAAATTTTAGATGTCTGTGTTCTGGGAGGAATATGGAAGCAAGGGAGATAACAAGGAGTGCTAAAGGAGAGGAAGAGAGACAGAGGGGAGAGACGAATAGGAGAGAGTGGTTCGAGGAAAGGGGGACAGCACAGGAGGGAGGAAGAATTGTTGAGAGTGAGTAGGGCAGTTAATATTTTACAAGCCTGGATTAGAGAGGTCATGAAATGAGGAATGGGAGAAGGATTCCTGAGAGCCAGCTCAGGAGAGAAAAGGAGCGGGACAGCTGGATAACACAGCTTTGATCAGAAACATCTGTAGGTTTCGTGGCGGAGGGAGAAAAACAGTGAGTGGTGGGAGAGAAGTGATTGCATCCTGCTTCGTTTGTGTGGACAGGTTTCAGCCTATGTTCGGTTTGTTTTTCTGTCTAAATCCGTTCAGATATAGCAAGCGCTGGTGGAAATAGGAAGTCAAAGAAAAGATGGGAATGAGCTACTAATTATATCTCTTTACGAAACTAAAAATAGATAAACAATGAACAGATAAACATTTATTTTTCTTTAGACAGTATAAAATTTCCTATCTACAGTATGCAGTATGAAGTACAATGCTGTTGACCTCTTCCTAAAATTACACCCTAGCTTTATAAACTGATTTCCCATGCAGGCAGCCACTGGTTTCCATCCCTCCCACCGTGTTGTGAGAGACAACTTGCAGAGTCTCGAGTCTTGCTTGACGTTGGTAATCCATCATGGTGAGCATTTCATCCACATCATTTTTTGTCACATCAGCAAAGGTCCAAATCTAGACATCTAATTTACATTGTGTTGACCTATCGTGACATTAGCGATGTTGTCTCTAACCAGACTGGCTGTCTCAGCTCACAGCAGCCTGTAATTGTTTGGTTTTGGGAGAAGCATAAACAGCCAAAGCATATGAATGAATATTCCGACCCATAATTATGCTGGTGCATTTCCAAAGTGAATAAGAATAAGTATGATTTTTTGAAAAGAGAAAATTACATCAGGAAGAGCAGAATATGAAGTGGCAGCAGTGTAACCCTCAAAACGGGGGAAGAGATTGTTATTATCTGCTTTTATAATGAACCCTGCATCTAATAAATATGTTTTCTGACTCCCCCTTGGCAGGCCTGTATAATAATGATAATCACACGTAAGCCTGCAGAAACCTCCCTTGCAGTGCTAATCTTATTGTTTAATAACATAGCTAACATCACCCTAAGCCTTCCCACAGAGCCAAACTCTGAAGGTCAGTACTAATACCAGGCTGCTCATTCATTAAACCAAAAGGAGGAATACAGAGAGATGAAACAGCGAGAATAAAAAGTAAAAGGGAGGAGGTAAATATAAGGACATAGGGATGATAAAAGGGGGAGTAGTGTGAGACAGAGAGGGAAATAATATGAGAGTAAAAAGGGCAAAAAAGAAAGAGCAAAAGACATATAGGGAGGGTCATGGAGAAAGTTAACAAGTGGATAAGAGAAAGTATGAAGTGATAAGTGGATAAAATGGGGAGACAGAGGGGATGCAAAGGTTTCAGAGGCAGAGATGAGATGAGAGGAAAGGGACGGATAGAGAGATGGCCGCCTTAATTAATGGACTGTAATATATGACAATATTCCCGGGTTCCAAGATAATATCAGCAAAAATTACAGCCCTCATCTCGGGCACACTGTGCAAATATACTGTGACCTTGACGGAGGAACTGCAGTGGCAGAGAAATTTGAAAAACTCTTGACAGCAGCTAAACTTGTCGTAATAAAAAAAGTTTATTATGATTATGGAAATTATGAAAACCTTAAAATCTGCTTCCATCACTATGTTGGAGAATCAAGGTTGGCTAAATGCACTCTTTAAGTGCTATCATTTGGCTTGAGAAGTTCTTGCGGGTGAAACCATTTGGTGACACACCAGAAGTAGTAAAGTAACAACAGTAGTAAAACCTGAACCTGTGCAATTTTGCGTTTTTCTGTGGTGTGAAATTCCATACAGATCACTGTGTAGTAAGATGTGTTAAGTAAGGATAAAGATATAAGTGAGTGTTTGTAAATGAGTGATTTTTTTTTATCTTCCATAACAACTACATATATTCATATTCCACCTTAAAACCTGATCTCATCATTAGTTCCTGTTGCAGATCCATTTCAAAAGCTGATTGGATAAAGGTGTCTTCGCAGAGCTGAGGAAGTAAAATGTGGTTCTGGAAGAATTTTTGCGTATATTGTAAAACAGCACATATTTGCATGTGGAAAGCCTATAAGTTATTTCTGTCCTGCTGCTGATCTCCAGTGAGCAGTTGCTGCCACAGAGCTATCAATCACCCAACACTTGGAGCAGCAGTCTGCCCGGTTTGCCAAGCTGTTGCTGTGGCAGCTAAATGGAACGACAGCGCAACTCCACTGCACAACAGTGGAGCTTCCAGCATTATTTTCATTGTTATTTGAGTCAGCGATCAAAGGACCGCCATTCCATGTGGGACTCGAGGCTATTTCTCCGTTGCCACAGAGCATCAGAGAAATTCAAGAAGGATTTTTGCACGGCCTTGTGCTTCCAGTGTCGGCTGTGCAGTGACTGTTTTCCAACTACTGGTAGGTATTGAGGGACCTTCACATGAGTAGCTCTGAAGCTGCAATCAATCATGGATGACTGTGGATTTGTACCAACCACACACAACAGACAATGCATGCACGCACAGATGTTCACAGAATCAAGGACACATACAAACATGCAACAAGTCCACCTGCCCTCTGCACACCATAAGTGCACAAGAAGTGAGGTGTGATGGGAAAAAAAATTGCTGTCAGGTTCAGCAGCTGCAAAACACATTGTTGCATTTGTAATCTGAGCATCTGAGGATGTGCAGATCACTGCTACTCCTACTCCAAGTCTTCAGCTGGCATGGTATGAAGGACTGAGAAAAAAAAAAAGCAAAAACAAAACAAAACAAAACATGTAAAACAAATAACTTGAGAGGAACCCAGTGGTGCACGCACATTTAGATTTAGATTTAGATTTATTTGAACTGGGGCAGAGCCTGCGGTGTTGTTGCTCTGTCCTTGATGCTTAAGTTAACTTGCAGTTTCACACTTGTCATTTGTCAGCAGAAGACTAATGATGCTGAAGATTACAGTTGCTGCGATGAAAATCATTACCAGCGAAAAATTCTGCTCCGGCAATCCAGCCTCTCTCTCCAGTAGCTCATGAATACTCCTGACTTCAAAGACAGAGTTGACACAGAGTGGTTAGCACTCTTTCTAATGTGGAGTTCAAAGGAATGTAGGTTAATTAATGCAGTAGGCTACAATGTTGATTAGGAATAATGACCATAACTATAGCCATCATAAGATCAAAGTCAGACACCTAAACAATACAAAAAGGGCATTTTGTTCATCTAATCAGATCACTCATGAAAACCAAAATACAATTTGATAGAGATACAATGTGTGAAACATGCATATGTGGGTGAGCATATGTGTGTGTGTGTGTTTTAGCAAGGACCTACAGTTCAGACCTCCCTGTCTCACACACACACCAGAAGAAAAGAAAGCAGCACTAAGCTGTAGGCATACACAGCCCACACGCACAGTATGGAGAAAGAGAGCTACAACAAAAAAAAATGTGTGTTATGCGGCTGCGCGCGTATCTCTGTATAAATGTACGCAGTGTGTCCATGTGTGCATGAATTCATGTAATCACTTTGCAAAGAGACATTTTCTATGCAAATAGATGTGCAGAACTGCACAAAACACCCTTCTGTCTAAACAAAGATGCATGACTACACACGGGCATGAGTAACACGTACGAACTCTGAGATTTTCAGAAAAAAAAGGCAATTTGTCAGCTTTTACCTAAATCCAGGTGGGTTTGAATCAATGACAATAATCTCCTCGCTGGACTAGGGAACGGAAATCCTGTAATCCAAAACTTGAATTTCTCCCCTTTAATACAAAATATTTGCATCTCTTTCTTTTTATCAAGATATATGGAAATTGATTAAATATGTTCCTTGATCCGCTAAATCTAAACTGTATCATACACAGGCAGCACCTTTGGTGAAAGAAAGATGAACAGACGGTCAATAACAAGCTGAAAGAACTGGCCAGAATAGACGCAGCCAGAATCAATAGACTTCTCTCTGAATGTACCAAAAGTCCGTTGCTTTTTCTACCATTTTCTCCAAGGCAAAGGGTCTGATATTGCACTTGGGTCACAGTCAGAGAAGGTCTGTGCTCTTCTCTTTGTTTTTAATGTTTTGACTGCTTAGAACTGAAAGAGCAGCGATACAGACAGAATAACACCATCATCATGATTACTACATCAACACAACAAACATAAATCTCTTAAAGTTAAATTAACCTTCTTTTGTATCCTCATTGTCTCTCTCTCCCTGCAGTACACACACACACAAACACACACACACTAGTAACCACAGACAGGTCAGCCTCTTTGCCACAGACTGAAACCACAAAAATGTCAGAACTGTAACAACAGGACAACCAAATGGGAGAAATTAGGAGGCTTTGTTGGTGCTTAGAAGGAATGTCAAAACACATGTTATGGATGAGTATGTGAAGTGAGGGCTCTTAGAAAAATAATTTCTGTGCGTTTTTTTTACCGGTATGGATGCCCGACGGTGTGTACATTTTCACACATGCACATAATATAAAAACACACATGCAGACACATGTTCGAAGTGTGGATATTTGCACAAATAAAAAACATATGCCCAAACACACGCACACACACACACACACACACAATTTTAGGCCCCTGTGCTCCAGCTATAAGCCTGTCTGAAGTCTAGCTATAATGACATCCAGGTATGTTTGCTCTTCATTTTACACGGCTCATCGCAGCTCTAAACAGGGCATCAGCACAAGGGGGAGTGTGTGAGTGTGTGTGTGCTCAAATTGTGTGTTTTTGTACATACACAGAGATCACTTTGTCCTTGTGCACATCTGTATGGCAGTGTGAACACTGATTTGTCCATTTGTGCATGCTGCTATATTTGTGTGTTTGCCCCCAATGTATGTGAGCTTGTGTAATCAAATAAGCTTGTGTGTGTGTGTGTGTGTGTGTGTGTGTGTGTGTGAGAGAGAGAGAGAGAGAGAGAGAGAGAGAGAGAGAGAGAGAGAGCAGGCTGGACTTTGCTCACATGCACAGACAGACCCCTTCTCCCCGGCTTGTTGACATTCCAGTAGCTTGGCCTTTCCGTCTGCTCCGAGCTCTCCCCTCATTCAAAACAGACCTCCTCTATTTCTCTGTCTCTCACACACACACACTCACTTTCATACCTTATTTTACATGCTACCTTTTTAACCGAAAACTCAGGCAGGCGAGAGTCTTCACGCTTTCCTCCATATAGTAATGCTTGTCGAGTTCATGCTGGAGTTAAGCGGGAGCAGAGGATGTACTGTACTGCTACTGTGTACAGTCAGTGAGGCAGGTGGCAAGATGTTTGCCATTACTGAGACATGAAAACTGGAGTTAACGTTACACGGCTCGCTCGGCTCTCTCACACCTTCCCTCTTCTTACAGAGACACATACAGGCACTCCGTGGTCTGTCTCTTCTTCCCTGTCATACTCTCACCATAGACTTTTCCTCTGTTTCTTTGCATTTTCGGCCATGTTTGCTCTCTCCTGTCATCTGCAGCTGTCCTCAGCTCGCAAACCAGTTTACTTCAATTAACATTACTTTGAAAGTTCTCTCTTTTCTTCTCCTGCAGCTGGTTGAGATGGACTACCAGATTCACGTTAAACATAAAATACAATTTACATAAAATTTGCATGGTTACATCTGAGAATCTGTAATGCATGAATGTTGCTGTCTTTACCTAATTTGTATTTGGTAGTTTTAAAGTACAAACACCAGCATTACTGATCGTAACAGCTGATCTTCTGGAAATATGCACTACACAATTCCTTTTTTTTCATTCGACTATTTCAGGTGCACTGAAGCCTGGGCATGCAGATTCACCCCTTGAAAGGCATTCACACTTTGTATCTCAGCATTAAGGGCATGAGAATACATGTCTTAAACCCATAGTTGAAGACAGGAACATTCTCCTGTGGCTTGTTGAAGGAAGGGGTATTCAACATTTCCATCCTCTTGAGCATCTATGAGCCTGCATGCATTCCCTTATAGGTGGGAGTGCTCTTGATGAAAGTCTGACATTGAGTAATGAGGTTTCTCATTAAGTCCATGATCTCAGAATACATAAGAATCTGTAGAAAGACAGTGATAAAAGATATATATGAACACTCCTTAATAAAATCAAAATATTTCATAACATATCTTTTGAGAATACTTGTGTTATACTTTGGGAGGAAGTCTTGCAGGTTTTTTGTCATGCTGGAAAACTAATAAAATCTCATAAATGAAACCAGCCAAATGCATGTTCAAAAACGGACTTGGGAATCAACATGTTTAAAATATTGCTTCTCATGTCTGATGAGGTGACAGACCTCCTTGAACAAAACACTTCAAACTAAGTCAAGGATGTCAGGTATGACTTGTGTGGAGCAGTATGTGGCAGTGTTTTAGTAGCAGGTTTGGTCCTTTTAACCACAGTGGAGAAAGAGACCTTGTTGTTCTGTTTTTAAGAATCATCACTTCAATTTGGGAATTGCTTTAAAGAATCAAAAACTCCTACGTGTTGTGTAAACTGTATGTGGTCTGTCTCTATACGGCCATTGAAGTTAAGTGGGGCAGTTAGCATAGAGAATGTGACGAGTCAGAGGAGCCCCACAAAGACAATTTTGCTCAGAGCCAAGAAATTATACATCAGAGCTGTTGCTTCAAAATGTCACGATATCCATAAGCAACCTGTGCTCTACTATCACGGTTGCAATTGTTCATCTTTCCATTATTGTATTTCAGGCGGATGTGAGAGCGTGTAAAAGTCAAGGATTAAACCTGGGACCTTTCTACTCAAGGACCTCATGACCTTCTCAGAGAAATGAATTTGAGAATATGAGAAGAAAAGAGAAGGATTAAGAAATCAGGAAAGGTGGAAGCAGACATACTGCACACACACAGACGTGCACAGTCACACAACCCAGTAGTGGAGAAAACACACGGGTGGTCAGACAAAAAGCAGGGCAGACAAACAGCTCCAGACAGTAAGCAGATTGACAAAAAGAGAAAATCAATATGAAAGAGTTAAGGTGGAGCCACTTTAATATTGTACTGTGTCCTCTCTGCATCCAGGTTGCAACTTAACTTTTACTGCCAAAGAGAATCTGTGTTTTGTCCCCTTTCGTACACAGACACACGCGTATACACAGTATAATTACAATATCACACACAAAGTTTGTATATGTTATTGGGAGAAAGAATAAATCAATAAATTTTGGATGCAAAAAAAAGCCTTTTTAGAAAAGCAGGAGTGTGAGCACTGCGTGTTCTTACTCTTGATTAGTCAACTGACCCCCTTAAAAGAGATAGCAAATTTGATCAAGCAAAAATACCACACACTCTCTGGTTCACACTTTTCCAAAAGGAAGATTTGCTGGCATCAAAAGTTTTTCTGCTTTATATCGCTGCATATTGAGTACTTCTAAATTTTGCATAGCTGGTCAAATAAAGCAACTGGAAGACCTCAAGCATGCATCTGGGACATGGAGTTTTCAGCATTTCTTAGGCTAAACAATTCATTTAAAGTGACAATTATCACTAATTATAGCTTTACATCCACCTGCAAAGTTACAAATACCTTGTGGAGTTTTATGCATTTCCACAGAGAGATGTACACATCTTTAAACACAAAGTGTACATACAGATGGACAGGGATATCAGTGTTTGTGTTTACACCAAATTAATATTACACTATATACTCTGGTTACCAAATATGAACATATTAGGTTCTTCTTGGGTTCTTGTGTGTGTGTGTTTGTATGGTTGCAAGGGTACAAGACACGGGAATAGGGTGGATTTCAGCAATGCTGGCCAGCAGTGATAAGAAGCCTAAATCCCCTCAACATTCTCACATGGATAACCAAGCCTATAGACTTCATCTATAGAAAGTGCAGCTTCCATCAAAGGACACAGACAGGGCATGTGGGTGAAGAAGAAGAAAAAGTTATTTTTTTCTTTTTACAGCCTTAAAACTCAGTTGATTTTACTAAATCAATAAGTGATGCAATATTTAAGACAGGTTTATTAAGATACCATTCATTTCTGCTGCCTGCTTTATTCTGTACAAACATAGTAACTATGTTTGACAACAAAAGTTATTTCCTGCCTTGTTTTTGTTTTGTTTTTTTGCCTTTGTTTTTTTATTAGTTTGGAATTAGAGTTAACCTTTGTGCCGGCGCAGTGAGAAACAGGAACAAAAAATAGCAGGGACTGAGAAATGCACTGTAAAACTGTAGCCCTCATACACGGACACAAACACACACTCTTGCAAGATTAAAAAACACCTTTGCAGTGTGTGTGTGTGTGTGTGTGTGAGTGATGGAACAGCCCTGCCTCAATTCATCACTGTTCATGTACCATATGTCTTGACATATGGGCTTTTTTTCTGTGTGTGTGCAAGCAGGAAAGAGGTACAGAGAACTTCGGGCAGGAGGTTAATGCTACTTTTAGATTACCTGAACCGTGTGTGTGTGTGTGTGTAAACTGCAGTGATAAATATGGTGCGTTATCGATTTGACAGATCAGACCTCATGTTATCCTGCGAAAAGAAAATATGCCAGACACACACACTCACGGTGCAGGTAAGATTGTGTCAGTGAGTTTAAAATTTGATGTTACATGACATGTTGCATAGTTCTGGCTTGTATTGTTTTTTTTTACTTTATGTTTTTTAATTTTAATTTTCACAATTTCAGAATTTGTGCCAGAGTGCCAGTACCTCACTTTCAGTATTCAAAACCACTGATGAAAAAAATACAAGTGTGTTCTCTTCCACCAGCAAAACAAGAAGCCAAACTAAATAACATCTTTTAAAGAATCACTAACAGGGGAGTATATGTCACTTCAAGTTATTTACCAAAACTCAGCTCAGTAGAACCTCAGTGGCAGATTGGAAGTGTTTGGAGAGTAAGTGTGTGCATGTGGATATTAACAATTATTCTTTGGGGAATTTGGAAAAAAATCCACAGGGTGAAGGCTGTTTTCAGATCCTTTCTTGTGCAGTCTCAAATCTTGGCTGTGAAGGAGCAACGGAGAGAAAAAAATGATGTAGTTCCCAGCTGGCCAGTACTGGTCCATAGGGGAGAATAGGATTGATTGTTTTTATTTTTCCATTTTTAAACAGTTTTATCATTACTTCTGTCAGTTTAGTACCTGCTAAGCAAAAGGATGATCAGCAGGTAGACCCTGCCCTCACACTGTACGGACCTCTGCACGATTTGCTTTGGTGACAAATTCCTGGCACTTTTTCTACAGAAGGTATTACCCATTTGCTGCTGTCTGAATGAGATACCTCATCATAATCCCATGGCTGGTCACTTATGACTACAACAAGACGTTACACTGCATAATGGCCCGTTAGTCCTGGTGGATTATGCATTGAGTTATCCCAAGGCAGCATCTCAGCTGCATGTCTGACAGTGACGGAGCAGGCTGGGCTTTTGAGTCCTGCTTGAGGGCATGTGCTTGTTGTACAAAGCCAGGCTGCTACCTATTAATAATGGAACAATCTCCCAAACTATTAGGCCACACTATTAGACTTGAAGCAAAAATGCTCACTGAAAACGGTGCCGACTTTCATGATGTAAAGATAAGCAAAAGTCAGTGCAAAACATTGACATTGAGACATATTTAACAGCCGGGATAAGAGTGAGTCTCTTTGAACTTGGGGACAACAACCAGAACTGCTTCTGGTTTACTGTTGAACTGACCGCCAAAGACAACAAATTCACAAACACAGTCTTATACAAGGTGCTGCATCAAGAGGGCTGCTCTGCAATGCAAATGCACCTCATCGAGGGACTCAAAAGGCTCCCCAATGGATTATAGCCAGTGCACTAGCTCATATAGTAATTAATTCTAACAAACAAACTGAGTATGCATCTGTATATGTTTTTTGTGGTTTTGTGTATATGCATATCCTCTCCCATGCAAAGAAAGAGCTTCCTGTCATCACCACAATTCTTTAAGCCTCTGTGGACTTTGAATATATCTGAGCTGTGCTCAGTGTTTTGTCAGCAAGATGGACAAGAAAGCTTTGGGAATTTGAATTTATAAAGAGTGCAGGGAGGCTATTGTCCCCAGACAATACAGTATGGAGGTTTGGGGAGCTAATGGTTTCCTGCATGTGTCCATTGCTGCGCAGGAAATAACACTTCGACAGAGGGAGATAGGACTGTCCTTGCACAATGTCATAGGCAATAAACATACAAACGCACATGCACACACACGGGCTCTTGAAGGCACACAAATATGCACACACTTTTCTTTTGCTTCACTCTCTTTTGTTGCCTTTCCTCTACAAGGACAACCAGCTCTTACAGAAATGTGCCCCCCCCCACTACTTTTAAAAGTTCAGCCAGTGTGGCTTTCTATCGTCGCTGCACAGGTATTGACTTATCATACACCTATAAATTCTCCTTTCGAAAAGTTTTCTAAAGAAATACAAAGCGACAGACTCGAGCACAAAAGTGACAGCACAAGACGAAGGAACTGTCTGATCGCGCAATGAAATAAAATAAAAATCCAGACTATAAAAAGCACAAGGCAGAATCCACTTCAAATAATATTTCTAATATTTGTTTTATATTTACATAAATATTACTACTAATAATTATTTTATTAGTTTAACCAACTGATGCTCCAATTCAAGCTCCTTCCTGTGCAGCAGCAGTCATTCTGTGACCCTAAAGTACTTGAGAGCCGCATAAGCATAAACACACAGCGGTGTGTTATTTCCTTCTGTACACTAACTTGAAGAATATAAAATAATCAAAAAGAAGGCCAATATAAATATAAAGAACAGCCAATATAACAAGCAACGCACAGTAATCATGCAAACTTGCATGATATTAAACGCATAAAAACTTCAAAACTGCGTTTGGCGGATCTGGAATTTCATTGGCTGTTTGAAGCGTCAGTCAACAGGTTGTTGACGAGACACTCAAGCTACCAACAAAGGAGGTGTCAATCAACCGCTCAGCACCAGGTTCGACTTTGATAGGGAGATTTAAAAAAAAAAAAATAAGCCTGGAAGTCACCGGAAAATCGATCAGCTGACTTGACTCCACCTGCGGCACTTTGCATGCGGATGTAATCCTGTGTTTTGGAGTAAATAGTTTACTGAATTGGATCGACTGGACTTTCATGACAAGACCGTTTTTGTTGGAGTTTTACTGAACTCTGAATTATAACAAGTTATTTTTTAGTGAGTTACCTGACTTAGCATATGTTTGTTGACTGCGTGGAATGGGCTAAATATTTCACTGGATTGGACCGACTGGACCCTTGGGAATGTAACAAGTGCGTTTTGGAGATTTATGGGTCAGTGGAGGAGCAGGATGCTTCATCGGTGAGTAGCCAAAACTTCATAACCGCTTGTTTGTTTGCTGCGTTAGATGTTTGTATCAGCTGTTATGGTTATATCTTGAAACGCATAAACTGAATTCTAAGAGCCTCTTAACGGTGGATGGGATGAATGCTCGCTTTAAACAAGGAGTTGTGGAGTTGTGCGAATTGTCGCAGGGCCTGCAGGTGGGCCATTGGATTGTGTCAAATGAGTTTCTTTTGTTCATCTGTCATGCAAGACCGGTTTGTTTTTGTTTTTGCTGAGTGTTGCATGGATTAAATGCAACATTTATGTTCTATAAATTGCCATATCCTTAATAGCTACCACCTGGATGTTTTATCACTGTTGTGATTATTATTAAAATCTTATGCACCAGTTGCTTTCACACTGCTGTTGATCTCAGATTTCGTTGTTTTGTCTCGTTTCCTAGTTTCTGTCTTGGCGATTATTCTGTTTTCAAATTCCACTCTCACTTGCATCGTCTCACTTAGTTTTTTTTTTTTATTATTATTATTGTCTTATTTCTGAGCAAAGTGGAGTGACTTCAGTTGACAGGAGTGACAATAAAGTTGAGCTAAATTGAATTAAACTAAAGCTCCATGTGATAAATGGCAGTCTTTTCCCCCCTGCCATGTTTCTGCTTTTTCCCTTTCAATGCATCACATTAAGGCTTTTGTGTTCACAATAGCTCAAATTAAATGTGTATATTTAGAAGTGTTGCACCATTTAAAGGACCGAGACCCCTTTTACCTCTCTGGTGATTCAGTTCCAGTGTCTTGGAACAAAGTTTTATTGCAAATCAACATTAGCCAAAACCTCTGTTCATACTGGCTGGAATTACATTAGCTTCCTGGCA
This sequence comes from Scatophagus argus, assembly GCF_020382885.2. Lineage (NCBI taxonomy): Eukaryota > Metazoa > Chordata > Actinopteri > Scatophagidae > Scatophagus > Scatophagus argus. The sequence continues at coordinate 13,764,478 of NC_058512.1, read as the reverse complement.
ACATTAACTTATTGAACAGTCTATCAGGAGAAACTGGGGGATCTAGTGGGGGGCTCAGTGATTTTAATGGCACAAGAAAACACAAATTGAGATTTAATGGCTTGGAATCAACAAAATGGCTCTGGAAACAGAAAATCCATCTTGCAAATGGTCCCTCAATTTAGTTGAGGGGACATTCTGTTCATCGACTGATGAAATACCTTTTTTTAATGACTAAAATAAATTGATTTGTTCAGTGGATTTCTTTGAAAGTGCAAGTGGCTCTTTCATTGTTTTGTTTTTGACTCTGCCTTGTGATCAGTTGTTATCCTAAGAAGGAGAAATCCACGTATGATTAAACCTTACCTGCATGTGGAAATGATCCTCTAAGTCTTACCTCTAAGTCTAGACATGATGAAAATGGTTTTCCTGCCAGTTATGTCAGGGTATTGCAATTTGGCTTGCAGTGAACTTTGCATGAGCTTTATTAACAGTGTGATGAGAAATTATTAATTAATTTTAGGTGTAATGAGTGAAATCCCAGACCATCTCTTTTTAATATCAGCCACAGTTCTGTCTTTCTCTCCCATCTCATTCACCACATTGGCGACACAAGCTGAGTTTTTGTTCGTCAGTTCAGCTGTTTAGTCCAGTGAATAATAATACATGTTGCCTAGCTTCAGTCTCATCAACCATCAATGTGAGCTCGTCTTCCATGACTGGATTTCTGACTCTCATTTATGTTATGTCACAATTCAGGTGTTGTCAGTTTGAGTTGATTTGAGTTTTATACCTCACAGGGACATCAGTAACAAATTGGGTTCGCAAAACCTGCTTAAGCTGCCTCTTTTATGAACCGATTGTAAGCACACCATCAGAAATGATCTTAAGACTAAATTTGTGTAGATGTAAGAACATATTTCTAAATGAGGCGCCATGATTTGTCTTTCTACTTTAATAGTAAAAAAAAATAATAAAAATAAATATCAGGCCTTTTTTTAAAAAAATATATATCTATCTGATTGTCTGTCACAGCAGGGACAGTAGAATGAGGAGATATTTCTTTGTTACTGGGACTCGTAAGAAATGTTTTCACATCCAGAGCTATGACATTACACGTGAGCTTAACTGCATAGTGAAGGCTAAAGAACAACATGACAAATAAACTATTCAGAAATGTATCATTATGTATATTCAGGAGGCTTTTCACACAGCGTGTTACGCAGTAATGGAAGCAAAGTGCTTTGCTTTCTATTTCTACAGTGCAGTAATTGGAAATACACTGAAAGCCTTGGAGCCAATCACAGTATGTTAGTACTACTGCCCAACTCCACAGTCAGGTTAATAACTCAAAACTTAAAATTGCTAATCTCCCCAAATATTTACCTCTACTTTCCTTGTGCTGCTATTATGCTCACAAACTGATGCAAACACGTAGACACGCACACACTCACGCACGCCCTTGCACTCATTAGCTGCACAACGGGGTAGTGGAAAGTTAATAAGGGCATTACAACAGTCACATTGAAAAGGTCAGTGGACCACGCGATCACACATGGCAGAGCTTACTCATAGACACATTCTCTGAATCTCTCGTTCACGTTAACACCAGCTTTTACAGAAGATGCAGAAGAAATATAAACATCCTGTATGTCAGAGTCATATATGTGTTGACCTATAAATACAATATGATAAGTCAGGTGGTGGTTGAAAATTCCATGATGGAATTATAATTGAGTTAGCCTCAACAGTTATATTTATGTTTTTATGTTTTTTGTTTGGAGGTGACCTCTAGTGGCCATAGCAGTTATGACGGGGTCAAAAGAGGAAGTCAGGAGTGGTTGTAATATTGAAGTCGTATGTGTCATTTTAGGAGTCTTTGGCAGCTGATCTATTCAGTCATTTAAGTACAAGGACGTGTTGTGTCTTTGCAAACATGCCTCAGGAATTACAGTGGAATTTTATATATATTTTATATGTCTTTTAAATAAGATTTGTCACAGTGAGAATATAAAGCACTGCTGTAGGTTTATGTGTGTTTTCATGACTCAGAGTAAAGCACTCAGTAAGCTATGCTGCCTGACCTGTTCACTATTTATTTGTCATTAAACACTGGCTGGCTGTGACCTGCTGTAAGCCTCATTAGAATACACTTCCACTAATGACTCACATTAGGCAACATGCACACCCTCACACACCCACACCCATCAGCACAATTATTTGGCTCTTTTAATGAATTCCACAACCCATAGTGGCCTTGTATATGCCAACTGAATCAGTACAATCCCTCTGAGCAGCGGTTCCACCTGCGCATCCTGCCTGCCCTTTTATCTTAAGAGTGCGCTTGAATGAGATATGTGAGGGCAAAGAGAAGAGAAAAAGGGAAAAAAAAAAGTTCCATGACCTCCACTTTCAGGTACTGAAAGTCAAAGATCAGGGAAGTTGTTTTTGTCTGTTTAATGTTAGCTGAAGTGATTCAACGAGAGGTAGACGGGGCAGAGAGGTGATGCAGACAGAGACAGAAGTGTGGAAAGATAAAGCAAAGGCAGTAGGATGCAATGATATCATGCTCCTTTTCAATTTTTTGAGGGCCATATCAGAGGATAAAATATGAGTTGGTGGGGGGTGGATTTGTGTGGGATCTAAGTTCTGTTCAGGCAGAGTTTGAGCTTTGTGTTGTGGTGCTTGCTGCAACAGAGGGAAGTCAGCGGTCAGGGTCGGCCGTACACAAATGCTGCTGTCGTTGTCTTGCCCAAGGACACTTGAAAAGTTGAACGATGCTTCCCTTTACACTCAATTTCCCCTCTGGATCATTACTCAGCTTTGAAGCCTTTTAGCGCTGAAGCAATTAGTCAAATCATTGTCTGAAAATCATTTTAAACAAATTGCACCCAATACTGGCCCTGCCTTTTCAAAACCCACGCAGACAATATTTGCCTTGTTGAGGATGATCATCACTCTTTCATTGTAGATGGAAGAGTATGATTTATATACAGTGCTTACAAAACTAATATTCCTGTATTTGAGGGAGCCCTTTGGACCACCTGTCTGCGCTGTGGTATGGGGCAGGTGACCAAACAGAAACCAAATAACTCAAAACATCTTCTTCTAGTTTTGTTTTACTTAACACCTTTTGGATTTCCTTTAGAGTAATTTCAAAATTAAGATTGCCTTTGTCGGCTAGCAATGCATGGTTTTGAAACATGATATAAAGAATCATTCACATTGACATTGACATCACCAGTAAAAAAACAAACAGAAAAAAAAAACCAAACCTGCGCAAGCTGAAATTTTAATTTAAGTATACAGTGTTTTTAACTGCTTCAGACTTTTGGGAAGGAGCCATAAGAGGGACAGAACCTTGATCAAAGCTTTACTGGGAATCCCTTTTAAAAAATTAATGAGTTAAAGGAGCTGGACTGGACACACACACACACACACACACACTGCAAACACTCTGGCTTAGACAGTAAGATTCTGAGATTCCATATCTCAGCATAAAAGACTGTGATTGGTTGGAAATAGTCCATTACCAGACAGATGTTATCAGACAGTCGGGAACTCTGCATCTATACTGGATCAATTACAAACCATTCACTACTAAACAATAATGGATTCCACGGTTATTTGTTTTCTCATATCTCACATTTTGTCTCACACTCAGATTCATGATGCATGACACATTTAGGAGGAAAACACAGGCTGATTGATGTTCCGGTGTGTGAAGTCGGGGCATCCATATTAAGACTGGTTTCTATAGCCATTTCTGGTTTGGATTCAGCTTCTGGTTGATGAAATATCCATATTTGCATAGTGTAGCTCAAAAAAAAAACATACCACAAGTAATTTGATGATGACAATAACTACTAATGCAGTCACAGGTTTTTACAGTTGCTGAAAGCTAAAGCCAAGGGGTTTTTATAAGAAACTCCAAAGGATTTGAATTTCATAAGCGAAAGAAAACCAGATTAGAATTTATAAAATAAATTAAAATCACAACTGGTAATCTGCATATGCTTATATTTACACTTTGGCATGGCTTTGTGTGCTTGAAGGTCTACATTTTCCAGCTTTGATTTTGTTTATGCTATTATGAGCATATAAGAGTGTTTACCAAGCCAATGAAAAGTACAGTATGCTATAAGTGCTCTTACTATGAGTGCTTGTAACATAGCAGGACATTTTATCTCAAAATCTGAAGACGAATTTGTGTTTGTGCATCTGTAAGTGTATATGGTGAATAGCGTAACATTTCACACAGCTTGCTCTGTTACGACTACCTCTCTGTATTTGTTCAAGTTTCAGCTTTCAATAAGACCTTTTCATTACTTTTTCCCTCCTTTTCAAGTTCTAGTTTTCTCGCTCTGACTCACTTTATTATCTAGTATTACAACATCTTCCTCTGATATGAATGATATAAATTATTATCCTTTTTTTCCCCCACAAAATACCTTGCACGGCCAAGGCCAACCGCTCTTCAGCTGAACATCCAGTTCCATAATCTAACAGGCCAATCAGAGGGTAACAACATCACCTCCATATCAGTGTCAATCAACTGCTCTATCAGCTGCTGTATCTTCTCAGTGTCTCTGCAATCAGACGGGCACTCAGTCGGCCAAGTAGTCACTCAGTCTGTAATCTGCCTGCCTTCAGGTCCCCTAGAATGCATGCCATACTGTTACATTGTCGTAACCAAGAGGAATTTACCAGCCAGTTGACTAAACAGTTTATCAGCCATCAAGCCAGCCAGCCATCTAATCGGCGAATCAGCTGATGAATCATCTAGTGGTGTCAGGGTAAGATCAAGTATTTTAGAGTTGCACTGGTTTCCATGATTTGTAAGATCACAGATTCAGTTACAGTTATTAGGACCGAGGTCAAAACTGCAACAGTAGAGCTGAAAACTACATATATTTACACTGTTTCAGAATTGCAAATGATGTTTCAGAAATTGAATTTTTTTTTACTTTCTTTTTGAAAGTATTACTATTTTGGCTGGTTTGTGCTCTCTTGTTCTTTTTGGCAAAAGAAAAGATGCTCTTTCCTTGTTTGTCTTGCATTTCCAAGCAATGACTGAATAGGATTAGTATTATTTTGCGACGTCTCCCTGCCAGTCATCCAGTCAATTTGACTGTAATCCATCTGCCAATCCAGTCAGTCAGTCAATTGGTTGAGCTCCAGTTTGAGTTTAATTCAAACAGCATGCCAAACAGGGCAACACTGATTACACTAAGTGCTACTCAGGAGAATGAGTGTGTTCCAACGCGAACATGGCTTACACATACAAGACATACAAACCGACACCCTTCACACAGCCATCAGTCTTTGTGTTCATTTACTTATTTACAGCAGCTGTCTGTGTCTTCTGATGACACGTCAGAGAGTGGTTAAATCACATGAATAATTGATTATTAAGTTGTCTGGATTTGTCTTTTGTACTTCCAAAAGTGCAGAGTAGCTGAGATTTCAAGTGCTTTCATCATGAGAACTTCTTTTTGGCATATTGTGAGTTCTGTCGGGTGGACTTGATAGTCCAGCGTCTCTCTTTGTCTCTTCATTTTAACTGCATTTGGTTCTCCTGTTCTATAATTATACATGGCCTGGCCCTGTGAATATATATGACTATGTAATTCTTCCTTGCATCTCTTTTATTCATGTCTTCTAAAATGAACAACATACCTAAATGGAAAATTCTCCCAACTGAGCAGGTTGGTGGGTTTTGTTGCAGTTGTTCACTTCACATCACTTATGTGGAAGTGCATAGAAAGAGCAACATAATCATAACAAGAGAATATCTGCAGTTATAGACCCTACATGATACCCCACATTTACATTAAAGCTAAAAGCTTTAAGAGCTGCAAAAAGAGAAAAAGTTACCTAAAGGAAATAACTATTATCTCAAAAATAGATATACTGCTTTACTATTTTATCATATAAATACACCAAGTACTTTTTTTTATCCTGTTCCATGTGGCTTTTGCACTGCTGTAGCTACATCCACATATATGAACATCTGCACATACAATTTAGATTGGACTTGGCTGTCATGCATGATAGGATGGGGTGGAGGGTGTGTGGGTTGAGTATTTGCAAGTATTAATTTAATTTGAGCATTTAGCATGATCCACAAGGTTGTGGATAAATAAGGCTGCAGTATAGCAAAGCATCCGCCCCGGCATGCTGGAAAGTCACAGCAGCACATGTCAAACGCTCAAGAAATAAATACAGCTCTGACAGCTGTGATACCATGGAATTAGTGTGAGAGTTAACCTCCCAATCTTCCGCTGTCTCTTATTCGCTCCCTTTTCCTCTATGGTTCTGTTTCCTGATCTCTGTCTCGCTCTCTTCACATTCATAGTGATTAGATGGAATCGTTGTGAGGTGAGGAAGCTCAGCGAAGGGCAGAGATGGAACACACAAAAACGTTTAGCGGCGGCAGTGTAGCGTCAGCGGCAAAATGATGTCATGGGCGATAAATCTGCCATTGACCACTTGGGTGATGGATTGAGAGATGGGGGAGGAGGAGAGAGAGTCGGGGCTGAAGAGATGGAATAAGATGCAAGTCAAAAATAGTGAGGCAAGAAAAGAAGAGAAGGAAGGCCGATAGAGAAGGAGAAATTAGATGGTGACAAGTGTGAATGGTGTGGACAGTGAAGTGGAGGAAGACGACAAAGTACTGAGTGAGTTAGAGAGGGAGGGAGGGGAAACAGAGAAACATAAAGACATGAGGGAGAGAGAGAGGGAGATGGAGGGAATGATTATGAGTGGAAACATTTGTCTCTCAATCAGGATATGGACTTCCATAAATAACATGTGCGCTTAGTCAACAGCATGATGTCACCACATTAACACACACACACACACACACACACACTTTCTCTGTGTCACACACACACACAGGTGACAGTGGTGGTAGAGGGGTAGGGATTCACTCAAACGCTAAGTAATCAATCTCACCATATTTTCCTCATTCTTTGTTTAATTTTCTTTATTGCTTGTGTTCTCCTCCTGCACAGCTGGATACTCTTGTACTTGTGCTCATTGGTATTCTTGTTGTGTATGCTCTTAGTATTTACTGTGTAAGGCACCCCATTAATGGCATCACATTGCTTTGGTTAGGACTTTGTGCTATATCTCAGGATTAAAATGAGATGGAGAGAAACACACAGAGCGAATGATGGAGAAAGAATTAGGGAAAACAGAGACCATTAAAGATTCACAGAGAAGCAAAACCAGATTAAGACAAATAGTGAAAGAAAATAATGCTCTTTTTGGACATGAATGTCATCAATATTCAGCTTCTCAATACATGAGAGGATTCACTGTGTGTGAGTGATTGTATCACCACTGGAACAGAATAATCTGGAACTAACAGAGACATCCAAAGCAGCCATGAGTAATGTGTCTTGTCTGATATGAAAGTCGGTTTTAATTATGTCTCAAGATGAAAATGTACTTTAAGCAGAGATTTACTTAACATCTACATATTTCTTAGTCTAACTTTCAGACATCAAAACACTAAATAGTGTGATTTACGGTATTTAAATGGGTCCTGAGTGCAAACGTACTTGAGAGAATTGGAAACAATTTAAAACCGACTCGTGGAATACCTGCGTAAAAGGGGCCTGAAGACAGTCAGAACTGGTCAGAAATAGATCCAGATTTAATTAGAGAAGATCCAAATACACCGAAAATGTCAACACTGGCAGCAGTGTTGCGATCTGTCAATGGATGAGTCGCAGCAAACAAAAAGAGGAGCCATAGGAAAAAAAAAATAATCCAGAAACAAGAAGTACAACATGATCAAAGCTGATAACAAGCCCAGCTGGAAAAACTCTGGTATTAGACATTTTGACACAGAGACTCAAGACTTGTGGCAATAGAAAAGGACCCTTTGAGTCAGATGTGGGTGTTGTGAAGTTAGTGCAATGAAACATTGTTGCTGAAGAGTTGACATGATGCTGAAAAACAGTTCATCGCCTTGATTTTGTCCTCTTGACAATACGCAGTCAAATTATGTGATTATTCCAATTATTCTTAAAATGAACAACTAGCAAACAATGATGTAGCTCACCTCCCCACTGAGACTATACTGCCTATGGGCTTACATCAAAACAGTGTTTTCCATGAACATTTGATCTGCTGGCAGTGCATTCTAACACTAATGAATAAAAATGATGCTATTGATCCTTGAGGGGATTTTTCTTTTCTTCTCCTCGAGCGTAGGGAGGTTCAAACGTCAGGGTCAGCAGACCAGCAGAGCAGTTCTCACACTAGCTGTCATTCTGCGTCTTACTGAAGGACAGCAGGTAAATGCCTGACACTTATCGCATGCTTCCAGTAAAGAGTGCCGAACTCTTTGGTGTTGGTCTGTACTGGCGGTGATGTTAGCATTGACGTTTATTCTGAGGATAAAATGATGCTTGACTTTTTCATATGGATTTTAGGGATTATACTGTATTTGTATCAGTGATCTATCATTGAAAAAAACCGTCTGAATTACCGACTCTTATCTGCATCGCCCCCCTGCCTCCCCATCTCCCACGCTCTTGCTCTCTTGTCTCTTCATCTGTCATCTGTTCTGTATTCTCTTGTGTCTCTCTCCCCATATCTGTCTTGTATCTTTTCCACCCACCCGATATCTTTCCCATCCCCCTCTAACCAACCACCTCATCCTCTATTTCTCACTGGCAATCAAAACTCAAATTCACATTCAGGAAAGCTTAATTGGCATGACCTCTGAATTTCACTCCCTGTCTCTCTGCGGGTTTATAGCTTTCAAATATTTTCTTTTTCTTCCATTGTTTAAAGTGATGTTTCATTATGGGACTGTCATTTCTGTTCGGAGGCCTTCCATCTCTGAGTTTTTTTTCCGTTTGAGTCAACATGAATCACATTACAAAAGCTGAATGGAAATGACAATTTCAATGAACTTCCTCAGAATCAAAAAAAAGAGAAAAGTTTCTCCACTTGGAAGGTGGAGTCTTGTTGCTGGAAAAAATGGAGCAATAGTAGTGAAATATGCTTTCAATGACAAATAGTAACATTTTTCTGGCAATTCCCCCCCTCTGTTTCCTGGTTGTAAAAGAAAAACGAGGTAAAAGTGACAAAATACTTAAAGATCAACTTGAAACTTTTTGATTATTGCTGAATTTACAGTCGCAATGTTTGGCTTTTATTTTTATTATAATTTTCTATCTTTAAATTAATATTTGTGCAAAACCATGGACTGTGCCCAGCATTAACTTAACACAAAGGGATGGGAACAGCTTTCCCGATATCGCTCCTCTGTCTCTCCGTCTTATCCCGCCCCACCCAGCCTCACTCTTCGTCTCTTTTTCTATGTCTCTTTAACTTTGAATCTTTCCTCCTCCCAGACAACATTGACTTCTGTACATGTTGGACTTGTATCTATTTGTTTGGATCACTCCGTGGATGTTTTCTACCAATGTTTTTCATTGTCTTTGTTTGGCAATGCACTGCTGTCATTAATTAGGAAATCTCAGATGGATTTCCTATACACTCCATGTCTCTCTCAGACATACACAGTAAGTACAAACAAGGACTGTGTGTGCTTTCCGCTGTATGTGATTTTCTACAAATTGAGTCAGTACAGAGGGGTGGATGTGGGATGAACTCGGTCTGACTGACTCTGTGTGTGTGTGTGTGTGTGTGTGTGTGTGTGTGCGCGTGCGAGCGTCCACATGCGCTCTTCCAAGTGGGGCCTACCCGAGGGATTCCTGTCAATCAAACTGGTTGGCAATTTGTCAGAGAAACAAGGCTCTTTCCAAGACCGACAGATGTATATGTGTGTGTCTCTGCGCGGGTGTGTGTGTGTGTTTGTAAGATTTAGGCTGCAAATGTGACACAATTGCTCTTATTTGCTTATTGCATGTTATGATGTCTTGACATACATGCATTTGTTTGTCATACAGTATTTTTGAGTGTGTATAGAAAGTGACAACTGCACTGCAGTGTCAACACACACAGGTGCACACACACAATTCCTCCCAAAGACAGGACTGACAGATCTGTCTGTTATGCATTCCTACCTCTATCCATATCTGTTAGTCCCTTATGTGTTCCCCTTTCACCCTATTTTTATTCCTGTGCCTTTTCTCTCTAGCATGCTGTCTTTCTGCTTTTCTATAAGACACAAAAAAATAAAAATGTATAAGATTGATCGGTACAGTACAGTTTGATCTTAATCTCAGCTTGATATTCAGTTAATTCTGTTTGTTGTAACATCAAAGATTTGTTATTTTTTTTTTTTCCAATTAAATCAGTTTTTTTTCAGAAACATTTATAACAAATAGTTAATGGCTGCTTCTGAATTTAAGTAGCATAGTTTTCATGGTTATTATAATAGGACACTGTTTATGTGTGGAGGGTGAACGCCTGACTTTTGCAACACTGAATTCTTGGAGGCACACCTCTCATTTTCTCAGTACTTTATCCTGCATGCTCTCCCAACGAACAATCAATCTTTACCCCTCCTGACTTTCGTTCTTGGTCGGTCTATTTCCATTTGCCTTCTCTCATTTCTCTATTCTCCCAGTTTCTTCCTGTGTTCGTCCACTGCTCCTTTTTTTTGTTTTTCTTTCCATCTCCATCTTTCACTTGCCTTCACTTCACCTAATCCCTCAAAACAACATTCCTATTTCCTAAGACATTTCTATTCTGTTCAGGAGTGTTTGTGTGTGTGTGTGTGTGTGTGTGTGTGTGTGTGTGTGTGTGTGTGTGTGTGTGACCCTCGTGACATAGTGATGTGCGTCACTGGGGACTTATTGACTTCCTTAGACTCTTTCTTTGGGTCAGGTGACTTAAACAGACTGACCTCATTGGCTGATAAGCCAAGGCCGCTCTTCACTAAAAGCCGAGTGACATATAGACTACCCTGTTAAACACACACTCCATTTACACACAGTCTAATTTACGGTCATGCATCATGTGTGAACACTCAGAGAAGCAGTCAACGCATTATGTAGGTCTTTTCAGCTTCTTCTTTTCTCCGCAGTACACAAATCATTTGAAAAATGCTCATGATCACCAGTTGACCTGACTAACTTCTTTGTTTGAACTCGTATATGTCATGGACGTAACCATGGTAGAATGAAGAAAATTCACATGAAGAAAAGTGAATTCCAGCAAAGCTTTCTCACTGGTACAATTCCTTCTTCTTCAACTACATCTTTGACCTCGCAGTGAGGGGAGAAAAAAAAAAAAAAACCAAGGACCCAACAGAATCACAATGGAACAAGAAGAACAAAATAATATAATAAAAAAAAAATGTTGCATTTTCCTCAAGCAGCATAAAACCAAGTTATCAAGGAAGACCATGAACTTTGTTAATGCAGTCACACTGACAGCCACTTGTTAGAGGTGAAATCAAATGAAAATGGAGAAGGACAGAGTTGAAAGCGGTTGAAAAGAGCAGAGTAGAATGTAGCAGAACATCAGTAGTGCCACACAGAGAACTGCAGCAAGACAAGAAGACAGGAGGGTAGTAATAATACATTAGAGAAAAGAGCAAAGAAGAGCAGAGTGGAATACAGAAAAAAGTTGAGAGGAAGAGAGTCAAACAGCATTTACTTTTTGAGAATGGAGAAGAACTGCCTGGTGTTTGAGCAGACAGGACAAAACAGGGAGAAACAGAGTAGGCCTCAGCAGAGAAGAGGTACAGGATGATGATGATGAAAAAAGAAGAAGACAAAATGCATACTCACCAAGCTGACTGCGTCTCTGAGCGTAGGCTACCACCACTGCGGCCAGAACTACACAGCACAACGAAGTCACAAGGTTTGCCATCTGTAGACACACACACAGCAAAGTCATCGGTGTGAGCGCATGCGGAAGACAAGAGAGCCGGCGAGTGAATGCGTCCGCCTGTCGTCCTGATTGAGTGACAGACCCATAGACGCCTACAACACCATGTAGGAGATGGAGAGATAGCTGCTTCCTGTCCTCTGTCTGTCTCCTCTCACTCTTATGGTCCCTTTTGGCCTTTTCCTCTCTTCCTTTCCTACTTGTCAAACTCCCTTATTTCATATGACATTCCTGCCTTTACTTCTCTCACTGTTGTTATCCTTTTGACTGTATAACCTCTCTCTCTCTCTCTCTTTCTCTCTCTGTCTCTCTCTCTCTCTCTCTGTTCATCAGCCTAATGGGTACATCCTCTTTGGGATGGGCCATGGCCAGCAGCTCTTAAAGGTGTAGCACACCATAAACAAACACACAGCTTCCATGGAAAATAACAGTAATTGGCATCCCATTGGTGTTGCTGTTCATAAAATATGACCTATGATGGAGAAAACAGTGGAGGTGATAACTGCTCTCATCTCTTGCTTTCTCAAACTTTTGTGCTTTTTGTCTCCCCATGTTGTTGTTCCCCTTTTCTCAAGCTTTCACCAGTTCTCTTTGTTGAACTTTTTAAATGATTTAAAAATTGAAATTTATTGATTTTTTACATCTCAGTTTTACATCTAAATCTCTTTTGGAGAGTGATGATCCAAAGTGATGATTAACTCTATGGCCAACCTTAAAAAAACAGTGAGATGAGGAGATTCATGCTAGTTCAACTGGTAAATATGAAGCAACCACTGGGAGCTAGCTAATGTAGCTTAGCACAGAGACTGGAAACAAGAAGGAACTGCTAGCCTGGCATTGTCTGTAAGCTAATAAAATACACCTATGAGCACATCTAAAGCTCACTAAAATACAAATTACTTTTTAATGGGGACTTATGCGCCAGACAGATTCTTGGTCCAAACCAGTTGCCCGGCAACCAGCACTAAGCTTCATATTCAATGTCGGCCTCCATGCATGAGTAACCATATTGATCTTCTCATTTAACATTTATCAGCAAGAAAGTAAATAAGTACATTTCTCAGTAAAATTTCTAATAATATGAAAGTTTTTCCTTTGACCTGTAAATGGATAGAAACGAACAGAACAAATTAGGATTTTTGGAGTGTTAAAGATTTTTCTTGCCAATACGCTGTCACTCAGTGGTGAAAACAGGCATGGTGGCCAATAAATACTTCATTTATGCAACTTCTCTTAAAGTATTTACATTTCTGTTAATGTACATGAAAGATATGTGTTAATTAGTCAGCTTTATGAATTAGATACTGCCTTTTTTGCTTTCTCATTTCGACTAGAAGGTAAGAGGTCAGAGGTCAGGATTATCTCCAGCATAAGAACACTTCCACTGGAGCTTGTAGGAATTCATCGTCATGACACTTGAGCAGGGCAGATACCTGCCATGAAGGGGGCCTGAACCCGGATCCTCCCATTAAAATGTGACCTCTCTCTTCTGTCTCCCTGCCCTCCCTGTCCTCTCCCTGTCTGGGCTCTCTGGCTGCTCCTCTGTTCAGTGAGGAGACGAAGCTGGCTCTCTTACAGACAAAGGTTTTCTAAGGGTCGGCTTGCTGCTGAGACTTGCAGTGAGTAAGGTGCATGTGTCTGCGTGTGGAGAACATAGCGAGCACTCTAAATAGAGGCAAACAAAGGAAAGTGAATTTCCTTGTTCTTTTGATGCAAGACTCCAGCTGTCACAAACCACCGTCATCGCATCATTACGTCTTGGTTTTTCTTCAGCTTCAACATATTTTTTTCCCTCTGACTTCCTTCTGCTATCTTCCACTTCCTCACTTGTCCTCTTTCAGTGCATCCACTGCATATCTCTCCATTTCTCTCCCACGTTATATGCTTTTCTCCTTCTGTCTCTCTTTGTTAACATTGGCCATGACCACCACTACACCATGTTTAGGCTTCTCAGACAGAAAGAAACACATCTGCAAGTATTGCTGAGCGATGGTCAGGAACATGAAAAAGCTTTTACAGCCTGACTAAAATGTCAGAAAGACAATAAAGCAGCTATAGACATTAAACATAGGAGGAAATGTTTTCGTGACCAACCCAACTAATGCTGTTTAAAAGAAAAAACCATGACGCTCAAACAGCTTATTACAAGAAAGAACAAAGACGGTTTCTTTATCTTTTTTTTCTTTCCTTTAACATCTTATTCATTAAACAATTCTGGGTTTTCTTTTAATTTTTTTAATGTCAAGGAAACATAAAGCAATTAGGAGAAGTTAATCCTCATTACAATGCATTAAGATAGTAGCCGTTATGAAAAAGCAAATGCTGTTTATAATAAATGTGTTTAGGTAAATTGGGAAGTGTACTTTGGCTCATGTGGCTTCCTCACCCAGCTTACATTATATTCTGTTTCCCTGCAAATGCACAGCATATCTAAAACGATACATATAGACATTTATTGATATTAATGCACGCATAACTTTAAGAGTGTTTGTTTGTATTATTACTTTATGATTCATGACTTTAGTCATCTTCTTCTGTTTATTTGTTTTTCTGATGTTATTCTTTCATACATACTATATAATATGAATAGATATTTTTTGTAGAACAATTCATCTTAACAACACACCATCTCTGAGGTAGAAGAAATAAAATACCAGCCAAAAAAATCATTTTAATCCTCTGTTTTTCAGCATCCTCTTTCTGGTTTCAGTGGGTTTGAGTGTGTATGTTGGGAGGGTCTGGCTGTATTTGTACAGCTGATGTGTGATTTTCTACTGTGTGCAAAGGTGGGAAAGCTGTTGTATGCAGCTGCTTTGGCTTGTTGTTTCGAGACATGGCAGCTCTGCTGTTGGGTGTTTTACAGTGATGTTTGAGCTGACCTCTGCACCTATGGAATCTACTTTGCAAAGTTTGCTGATGAGGTTTGATTAGGGCACCTTTGCCTCATCACATTTAGTGTTTTTCAGATGCATGCACAGATTCTTTCTGATATAAAATATGGTGATATTTCTTGTAAAATACAGGGATCTCAGTTCCTGGTTTTGAAGAACAGCTGCCTCCTTAAAAAGGAGTCTGAAGTTTTCAGTCTATTGAAAGATAACCCTTTGTATGTGTGTGTGTGTGTGTGTGTGTGTGTGTGTGTGTGTGCGCGCGTGTGCACCTGTGACTTCAAAAGACAGAAATAGTAAGTGAAAGTTTGCATGTGTGCATATGATTGAGAGATAGATTATGTGTTTGTGTGTGTGTGTGTCTGTTTGTATGTGTGAGTGATTGGCAGCTCATATGTATTTCATCTAAGCAGATATTGAGGAGAGTGACAGGGGGTGAAATTAAAATTGCATCCCTTGTCAGAGCATCACAATCCCCATCTCTGCTCTTCAAGTGCTGGTTTGCCCATCAAAAACCAAACGGTGAGTGTGTGTGTGTGTGTGTGTGTGTGTATTTGCACGCATTTGAGATTGTCTGTGTGCAGACCCTCTGGTGTGTATGTGTGCATGCTGGAAACTGTAGGGGTTTTTAGCCCATCTATCAGCAAACAATACAGTTTTGAAATCTGACAGCTTCAGATCGCTCACATAATGACAACCCACGGGCGGTTAGTGCTGCAATCACACAAACTCTATACAAACCCTCCTCCCTTTATCCATCCATCCATCCATCCATCCCTCCCCTGACCCTCCCATTTATTCTGTTCTTCTTCTTTCCTTCTTCCATATTTATTTATTCATTTGTTATTGGAGGGGAAAGGGCTGAATAGGCATGATTCTTTTGGCTGCTTAATTAAAATATATAATTCATCGCTGCGTCAAATGATTTTGCCTCTGCGTCTTTGTGGAGTCCGATTTGGGAACATTTGCATTTAAATTGGAAAGCCGGGAGGAAAATACACGAGGCGGGTTGGTGTCTGTGTGTGTGTGTGTGTGTGTGTGTGTGTGTGAAGATAGAAGGCATCCTTTTCATAAAGAAATGCACATACATACTCTCTTTCTTTCTTTCTTTCATTCTTTGGTCTTTTTTTTCTCTCACAATGTGAAACATCCAAAATCACACAGGAACATTGGGTGGCCAAATGGCATGAGAGAACATCCTGTAATGGAAAACTTGGGAGGTTTGTCTCCTTGAAATAACAACTTTGTGTCCGCTAACAGTGATTTGTTCGCTCACTAAGCTAAGTTACAGCTGCCTTCTCTTCCTTATTAATTTTAATCCCCACTCAGTAAAACCATCATACAAATGACTGAAGTCCAGACAGAACAAATGCATACTCTATTATCCTCCCTGTGTGTCTTTCTTGCAAAAAACAAAATGGCCAAATTCCCCCTTGTGAGCAAGTTGTCAGAAATAAAATAGTTCATTACAAATGTGTCTGCAGAGAAAATAAAGAGAAGCGTCCTCCTGGGTACTAAATGAGCTCTCTAGTTTACAGCAAGAGAGGAGTTTACAGCCCTCGGAAACATCAATCACACCTATCAAATGCACAGGAGAAGCTAAGATGACTTCTTTTTTTCTTCTTGTTGTGTCCATCAGCAGGAAAGTGTGTATTCTGTTTCCAAGTGAGATGTCCATCATGTACGAAAAATGGCACCTGCTCTGACAAAATGTTTACAACGTGCAATGTTATTTAACTGTTACAGGTGTCTTATTCAGTAATTACTTTAGTCTATGGACTGATTTTGAGATTTGTGGATTGTAAAGGTAATTGAGCTGTATGTGATGCTGAGACAGTGGTGCCTTCACCTGCTGGGACACAAAGGGGAGGTTGCCTATTTTTTAAGATTCTGAAACAAATGTGTCTGGCACCACTGATCATATTCAAAGTCTATAAAATCACACCTTTCTTTGCCCACTTGCTTCATACTGTGACTCACAGCAACACAGCACACCATCTGGAGGAATAGGCTGTGCATGTAAACAGGAAAGAGAGCTTCATATAGCAGCCATGGAGGGCACAAAACAACTTCTCCAGGAGCCAAAACACAGAGTCTCCTGAAGGAGCAGTTTCTTTAAATCCAAAAGTTTTTAAAAGATGCAAGAATCACCTGGAAACCTTGCACTGGACAAGGAGAAAGGGTGAATAACTCCAGATACTTTCAGGGAGAATGTATTAATTTTATCATTATGAAAACCTTGAAACTCTGAGGTATGGCATCCTGTCCAGAGGGTATACTTGTACTTCAAAAGGATCTTCATTGCAGAAATAAGGCCCCTGCTCTGTGCAGCACTCAATGAACTGACTTAACTGACTTACTTTTGACACTTTGTCCTACCTTGGGGCAATGATACACAAGCAACATTGTTTTCCAAGGCAATGTAGACAAGCAATTTTGTCAGCAGATTTTTCAGCAGAGTGTCAGTTCACAGCGAGACCTTAGCCTAAAGAACAACCAAGAAAAAAAAAAAAAAAAGAAAACTACTACCTACTGCCCAAAAGCTTGGAAATTGGTCATTTTGTGGTAATACAGAGTAATGAAGGGACAGCAGTGGAAGCGAAGTAAAACTGAAAACTATACTTCTTAAGACCTTCATGATTAATGCAAGAACTGCACTCCTGGAACACCAAGCTCCATAGTGAATCTCAAGTTACTCCAAAAGTTGGCAAAATTGAAAAGAACAAGAAAACATATCAAAGGAATAGTTATGGTCTCAAGTTTCTTATAGTTTTTCAGTGCCAAAAGTGAGTGACAGTGTGTCTTAATGTTCAAAAAAGACCTCAGGCTTTACTCAGAAAAGGCTGTATTTTCAGAGTAGTCTTTTTCCTAGAATGCTTTAGGACAGAATTAATTTTTGCTTAAGCCTCTACAGTGACTGTAAACAAACTGACAGGTGTTTATCCACATAGGATTTGGGCATTAATTAGCGAAACTGTCAATGAGTTTACTGAACCTGTGACCCCTACAGCTATAATAACCGGAAAAATGGCTTTATGGCATCTCATCCATCAATAACTGTCCTCCAGATGATCTTTTTTGACCAAACGCGCACACACACACAAACACACACACATAATCACACATAACTGTTGCCACTGTAACCTTTAATGTCATGCTTCCTATCCAATAATACAGCTTCCTCATTCCCATAATGCTTTGCTATGCTTGGCAACACTAATTCTCTCATCAATCATTCAGGATTGCAGCAGATTACCCACAAGGGGTGAGGTGCAGGGTGGGGGTGCAGGGTCCACCCTGATATTCTGTCTGCTGGCATTATGGGTAATAGCACACACACACAGACATACACATGCATACACACTTATACACCCACTGATGTGCACAGTTGGCATTTGGCGTGGAGTGTTGATAGCCGGACGGCTGTGACCTTTTTCACAGTCGTTCTGGCTATAATTGCTCGCTAAAGACGGCGTCAGTTGTGACTCAAGAGGTAGCAGGGGTCGGGCCCATAATCGAACACATGCACTCAGACACACATCCTCGTGCATGTGGATGACGGCACTTGGCTCTGAGTGATAAATTCAGCCATCGATCACATGTGACTGCTCTCAGCTGGCTGAGATTTAGGGGACCTGAACACGTCAGCTACTATGTATCCGTCCTAACCTGTGTTAGTTTTACACTGGGAGCAGTACTGTTAAACACTGGCTATCAGCTCATCATCCTTATGTCAGTTAAAAGATCTCTGATGTGCATGAGTCATGTGCTTTTTTGCTTTTTTTTGGCAGTTTAGCCAATATCTATCTATCTATATATCTATCTATCTATCTATCTATCTATCTATCTATCTATCTATATATATATATATATATATATATATGTGTGTGTGTGTGTGTGTGTGTGTGTGTGTGTGTGTGTGTGTGTGTGTGTGTGTGCTTGTGTGTGTTTGTGTGTGAGTAAGACAATGTTTTTGTCCAGCCATCTGGACCTCCTTGTGTGTGTGTAGAAGCAGATTTAGGTGGTTAGAAAGCTCTGGAAAAACACAGTGTTACCTCCAGCCCTCTCACCTTTGAACTCTTTAAGTGTATCAAAGCTAAGAAAACAGAGCACTTTGTGTGTGTGTGTGATTGAGCGTGTGTGTGTGTGTGTGTGTGTCAGCATTCTTATGGCCTATAAGGCTTTGAATGATGGGTGTAGACTCCCCTTTGTGAACAGGGAGCCTCCAGGAGCTGTAAGGCATGTGCGTGTGTGTGTGTGTGTGTGTGTGAGAGAGAGAGAGAGAGAGAGATGGAGAGTGTGATGTACGGGCTGTGATGTTCTGAACAAAGGTGTTTTTACAGGGAGTTAATCAGAACCAGAGCTGAGGCCCTGCCCATGGTGGATGAAACACACACACACACACACACACACTCAGTCTCTGCCCCACCTTTCACTAATTCGCACTGACCTGCAGTGATGGAATAACAAGTACATTTGTTTAGGGCTGCAACTGACCATCATTTTTATTACCAGTTCATCTCTTGACCATCAATTCATTAGTATTTTTTTATATTGAAATATCAGTTTCAAATTTCTTGATTACTTTGTCTAATCAGCAGTCCAAAATCCCACTGTGACATTATTTAACTTTTCAACAAAAGTAAAACAGATTACATTTAAGGCACTTGCTTGTGTATGTTTTACTTCTTTGATTAAATAAATGACCAGTGATTATTTCATCAAAATTGATCAGCTAATTTTCTGTTGATCCATTCATCAGCTTTCAGCCTTACCCACTCCCCAAGACTTACGGAGACTTAAATATGTAAAATAGTTGGACTTTGCCTTTAAATGGGTGCCTGGCTGACAAGTTACACTTAATCTCAGGGAAGAAAGATCATTATAAATTAAATGTCCATGCTGTAGAGAACAACGGCTTTATTATGCAATTAATTCACTGTCAGAATAAAGCTACAGTACATTGCTGTTATTTCCATTTCCACCCTAGGGTGACATACTCTCTGGCAAATGAATCACAATTCATTCACCAGTGCAGAATCACAATTTGACTCAGTGGTGCAATACTGATATTTAACATGCACAAAACTTCAGTGAGAAGCTGAATTAAGAGCCAAGTTCAAGCATTCCTCATGGCCAGTCTGATGAAGGGTTCCTGTCGTCCAAAACCAGTTGATGTTATATTGGGAATAATTGCCTATTCCTCTGACCAGACCAGCATCTTTATGACATGACTGGAAAAAAAATCTTTCTTCAGTAATGTAAAGAAAGAAATACAAAGTGTCCAACAGGTTCCAATGGGTCCAGCAGTTTCCTGGTTTTTGTTCAGGTTCACTCAACCTCTAGAGTTATAAATGCAACAGCAACAAAACTTTACAAATGCTACTTTTTTCAGATCTTGGACATTTTGTGAAGACACCACCAGAGGAAGAGGTTCTAAAGCCACAAAAAGATAACCATGTAACCATGACAACACAGAAGGGGACATCAGTATCTCTTATCACTTATGAAACCACTTAACTACAGAAAGACATAAATAAGGGGATCTGAAAACCACGGCGATGCCTGTGTAACAGACAGTAGGGCCATAAATCAATATACAAATGTGACGTTAAGTATACCTGATTTGAAGTTAATGAGCAACAACTTTGCCAGTGTGGTGTTTGCGTAGACATTACAGCCAAATCCAAATCACTCATGTCCAAAAGTTTTGCAGCACCATGTGTAAAACATTAGTGCCTGCCATGTCTCCTCACAGATGAGAGTATTTTTCAAGACTGAAATATGAAACAACATCAAATAAAAAACGTTTTTTGTTTGATACCCTTTCTTCAGTATTCAAACTCTGGCAATCCATTGCCTTTCTAATTATGCATGCAAGGGTGATGGTGGTTGATTTGAGACAGAATAAAAAGTGAACAGAGACTCTATCCTATTGTTTCTAGTCTGTATATTAGCAAAGCAGCATCTTATCGAAATGGAATATCTGCTTTTGCTTTTTTTTTTTTTCCTTCCAGAGTTGAGGTGATTGATCGCTCAGACGTAAACTGCGATTGTGATCAAGGTCTGAACTTGGTGAGAGAATGTGAGTGACAAACAGAAGGGAAGGAATACTGAGAAGGAAGAAGATGATAGTGGCAGAAGGGACAGATGGAAAGTGAAAAATAGATGGAAAAAGAAAGACGGAGGGAAGAGTGCATGAAGAGCTAGAGACCAAAAGAGACAAACACAAATTTTCCTTCTGTCTCATTGCAGTGATGTGTGTGTGTGCATGTGTATTTGAAAGAGAGAGAGTTTGTGTGTGTGTGTGTGTGAATGCAAGCCTGAGTGTTCCCCTGCATGTGTTGGAAACTAAAAACAGTATGTTTACTCAACCTGTTTGCCAAGCCTCTTTAGTAAATATAGAAGATACAGAAGCAGCATAGACGGAGTTTACACACACACTTGCACACCACACGAATGCTGTGTTTTCAAATGCGCACTGGTCTTTACCACAGGAGGCTATTTGTAGAGCTGATTTCCTATGGGCAAGCAGGCCTGTCTATTAGTTGGGTGGCCTTTCACACACAAGCACACATACACTGTACACACACACGCGCGCACACACATATACAAGGGTACGAGAGTCACACAATAAGAACATATATGCATATAAAATGCTCATAAAATGCAAATCCTCAAACACACTTATATATACACCGTTTCTGCACAAACGCACATACACACGTCTGTGTTCTGCAGGTACACTCAAAACCCACATGCACTGTAAGTTGGGTGGCCTCACAACCTCAGTAACCAGATAAACACTCTAACTGTATTGGAGCATTCACGAAATTACAGTTAACTGTCTGTTGCTTCTTTCTGAGCAAATACATGACTGAAATAGTTAGCGTTGGTGTGTGTTCAAGGACATTTGCATCTCGCCTTAGTAGCTTCATACAAAAGTATTCTTATTTTACTATACCGAAATTGATGTAAATATTCTGGATTTAAATACTGCTAAAATATCATTTCTATTTACTGATCAGTCAGTTGACTAGCGAGAACTTAAGTTCTGTAGGTTTAGAGTAAGGGATGTGAAACATCATAAATAAAATAAAATAAATAAATCAAACAAACATAAAAGGATAATTTAGTGGATGCCATTGATTCTTGCTACACTGTCTTGGCTTGCTTAGGGACATTTTATCAAAGTGGACATCAAGTCTGCCGCTTCTTCTTAAGAAGTGACCAAAAAGCATTGGATATTATTAAAGTTATGATCTTGATTTGCACATTGGAACTTAATAAGTGCACTGCAGGCATCTTAAACCTGCTGAGCACTCAGGACATTATCTTACATTGCCCTCGTGTGCTTAGCAGTCTCAGGAAGAGTCATCTATGCTGAACAGCACTGGTCTGGAGGACCACACTTACTCATCGCTGACTGATGTCATTATCAGCTCACCCCGTGTCTATATGTGTGTGTCATCTAGAGCAAAAGAGTCATTCATTATCTCAGTCACCTCCCTGTTCAACCCAAGCCCTATAGGCGCACATTCTGTCAGCCATTCGCTTGCTTTCTGTCTCTCACGGTGATGCTATAATTCAGCATTTTAAGTCCAGCTGTCTGTCACTTTCTCCCCAGATCCATGTCTCTCATCCCAACTTTCTTTTTTTCACCTGCTGCCTATCTATCTTCCTCCTCTCCACTTTCTCTCTGCCCTTCTCAGTTCACCTTTCTCATATGCTCCCACCTCTGTAATTCACTGTCTTGCTTTCCAGTTTGGTCCTTCTATTCTCTCTCATTCTCTCTCTCTCCCATGTCCTCCAGTAAACGCTGATGACAGCATTTCCTATTTTCACACAGCAGAGAACTTCCCGGAGGAACTGTTATGACGATGATACACCAATGAGTAAGCAGGGACGGTGACAACCTCTGAATGTAAATCTGTTTTGGTTTGTGGTGTATCATAGTTCAGTTGTCTTCATATAGACTGGCTCAGCTTGGCCTACAGCATGTATGAGCTTTAGTATGGAAGTCAATGATTTAAAGTAGGTATTCGGTTATAAGCCTCATGAAGAAACTGATTATTTAGATTTTTACTCTGGGAAATAAAAGCATATAGATACAAAACAGAGCCTTTGGAAATGGAAATTTGACAACTCAAAATGTAGGAGGAAAAGAAATGACTAACGGCTCCCCCTCCTTCAGCAAACTGCTTCTTAGATGCCCTTGAGCAAGGCATTGAACCTCCATCTGCTCCAGCAGAGCTGCCCTGTGGCCAATAATAGAAAGCCACACGAGGCAGTTCACAATATTTAATATGCATAGCAGCGTGGATGTGAACCAGAGCATAATAAGAATAATAATCATCAGAATTCCTGTTTAAATAAGCTCTACCTGCACAATACATCATCAGAGAGTAACACAATTATTTCTTTATTTACCTTGAGTGTAAGGGAAGTGGATGCGTAATTTCGAATAAGTGGCTATTGACTACAAATGCAAGGAGAGGAGATTAGAATTCAGTGAAAAAGTTAGCTATGGAAACAAATACAAAGCAGATGAGTGAGTCTCTAAAGGTAAAAATAAAAACATCTTATATTTCTACCATGAGGCACAGAGCCAATTGAAGCCGAGCATGAATGTGTGTGTGTGTGTGTGTGTGTGTGTGTGTGTGCTGTAAACACTTGACTCATCAAGGTCTTGACAGAACTATTACCATCTTCTTCCCATTTGTACTGACCCACACACACATGCACTCAGTCGCACACTCGTAGCACTTTGCTCCTGCCCTTTCATTGTTTATTAGCGATGCAATCCGTTATAAAGGTTTGGCCAAGAATCAGTGCTGCTAGCATCCACCCCGGCTGCATCTAAATGATCTGCTGTAGGGAAATATCAAATCAACGCCATTTCGAAGGTGGCGGTCACGCTCGTCAGAACATAATAAATGCCATAATATAACAGCAAAAAGAACGGTGGGGAGAAAGACAAGAGATAAAAAAAGGTTCAAAGATAGCAGTGCTAAGGAAAAAATGAAGACAGATGAAGTTGGGACAGAAACAATCAGGAAGAAAACACAATGAGGAATGAGGAGGGTATGAAGAATTGTTAAAACAACAGGAGCTAGAGGAGTAGGAGGGAGAAGAACGAAGTGACTGAAAGGGAAAACAGCACGATAGAAAGTAAAGTGCAAGAGAAAAACATGAAAAAAAAATCCCATCTCCTCACTTCAGACTCTACATGCTGCTGCGAGTGCATTCACACATACACAGTGGACAAATCATATTCGCAAGCCCTGCTGCACGCACAACCACACACACACGCACATACGGATGGCCAAACGCACGCACAAGCACACACAGATGGATGCTTGTGTGCAGTTTATGTAACTCTGTTTGTCTACCGATTATCATGAACTCATTTAAGACTCTTATGCAACAGCACTTAGATATTCAACACTCAAAATCATTTTTCTCACACGGGATTTGGGAACTCTGGTCTCCCGCGTTGCTCTGCCAAATATCTAACCACCCAAGCCGAAAGAAGTCCCTAAACTACACTGACTGAAAGAATAAACTTTAAAAGTAAGAATGTACTTGAACCCTGAACGGTGATCACAACAGTTGTATTTTATCTTTTTAAAGTGCGAGTTTTAACATCTGTGGGTGGATATCATTCACACAAAAATGTCAAAACAAAAAAAAAAAAAGAAAGAAAAATATATATATTGTTGGGATCCTGGGGTATTTTTTCTTCTTTTTTTTTCATATAGTTCATTTCAAAACAACAAGTGATAACTGTCAGCCACCAGCAGAAAAACATTAATGACACTGGAAATGAGCCAACACGATGATATTAAATGAACAGAAAAACGCGGGTGGGACTCAAGAAACCAACCCATGTTCAGATTCTGCCCCTAATCAGCTTGCACGATGGCAGGGAAATTTCAAGGTTCAAGTACAAGTGGAAACTTACAACTACTGGAGCCTACATACATAAAGTGAGAATATTCTGCCTTCAGGAGGATGTGGACCGAAACCCCTTTTTCTTCACCGGAGTCCACATACTAAAATATGGCAGAAAGGGTGCAGCTGTGCATAGAATACTTTAACACAAAGTACTATTTTACACTTCCAGCAGTCTGCATATAGTTAGCTGAAAGTGTGGGCTCAATGGGGCTTATGTTTCCTTTCTAAAAAATCCAACCATTTGCTGCCATTTTTCCTGTAAATGATGGGAAACAAATTTCCCTGTATGGAAAATGAGGCATTCTTGATGATCCATCACAGCAAACAATACACACGTTGAACCTCGTCTCATTTCTTAGTTTCACGTGATTCCCTTGTGACCAGTTTGAGAGATTTTTTTATTTCCTTGAGTACATCCACTTCCACAAGATGATACTAGCTGTCTGATTGGTTGAGCAAAGCCAGACGGCATGCATGTCAAAGATGACAAAATAAAGTTTTTCACTTCAATATGAAATCCTTAATTGCAGTGATTGCCTTCTACTCTCCTTCCTGTCAGTCATCTTCCATTCAGAAGCATTTATTCCAACAAATAATCCATCCAAAACACACAGCTTCACAAATCTGTCTGCTTGTATTAAGGTCTGTGTTAGTTGTGACAGCAGTTAATTACAAGCTGAGTATTGGTTGGGCACTACAAAGGTTGTATTTAATTAAAACAACTATAATGAAAAGATTAATTGAATTATTCTGTAATGAAAAATTCCATGCGCAGCAAAATGACTGAGCAAACGTGATACAGGCATAGGCACAAGTAACTACGTTAAAGCCCTGCATGGCATCAGTGCTGTGAATGACATCCCTCTCAGCTCAGTAGACAACTAACCTGCAAATTGTGCTTTAAAAGTGACATGAAGCAAATACAAACAGGATTCTGGGTGCATAAAAGATTGGTTTCGAGGAAATTCTTCAGAAAGAACAGAAATATAAAGACTTGAATAATGAGTGAACAAAAGTAATCTTTCAGTGTTGTTATCCAAAGTGATGGGATGACAAATGTTCACAGGTGTACAGCAAAGTGCCAGTAATGGTTTTTATTGTTTGGAGATGGCTCAGAAAGAGGTGACGCCGCAATGGATGTTAATAAAATGCTTTTCTAACTCTCGTGCACATGCATTTAAAGGAGTGTAGACACGTGCACGGCCTTTTTGAGCACCATTTTAGATTCTATTTTGCTGCCGCGTGAGATGACTGACAATCCCTGTCAGATTCCACTCCATTACTCGCGCGCACAGTCAGACACACAAATATATATTGATTACTAAAGTCTGCAGCCTGTGGAGTGGAGCCAAAGTGAGGTGGGGGAGTGAAGGAGGATGTATATGCACATGCAAACACACACATCTGGCGAATGGAGGGGCTACGGTTGTATCAAAAAGGCAGGGGAAAAAAATTAAACTAAAATCGATGCAGCCTGCTTGTTGTTGTCTCCCTTTATTTGAGATTTGAGTAGAGCAGCAAGGAGAACTGTTAAAATAAGAGGAGAGGAGAGGACTTTTTCTTTTAAACTTCCCAAGACTCCTCGCTAAGATGATTATTCTAGGGTCAAAGGATTGCTGTAGGAGCACTAACACTCTGCCTTTTGGGTTTCCTATATTTGGAGGTGCCTGTATTGTTGGTGATCTACAGTAAGACTTGCAGCTAAATCTGCTTGCATTTATTGTAAGCTGCAGATGGATCAAGCTGCCAGCTTAATGTCTAAAATGTAGAAAAGAGGGGAGGAGAGGAAAAGAGAGGAGAGGAAGCAAGGCAAAATAGACAAAAGAATGAGGCAAAATGTAACAGAGGCAATTGAGAGCCAGATCAATGTCAGTGTGAGAAAGCGGCTCACAGAGGAGGCTGTTTTGAACTCAAAACACTTGTCTGATCATTCACACTCCAAGTAACAGACACACAACCATTTAGCCAGAAGCCAAAATGCTCCTGTCACCAAGAAGCACAGGTTTCATTTCTTTCACCAGAGACACCTGTATTGCGATTCAGTCCTTCCATTTGTACCCTATTTCTGACACCCCACCCTGCACCTCCCTGTCTCTCTGTCTACCCTTGTTCGTCTGACTGTCTGTTTCAGTTGTCTGTCTGTGTTTTGCTCCTGCTGCAATGGAGAACTTTGGTTGCACAAGGTGTGAAATGAGACCCTATTGATCTGTCTGCCTGTGTGGACATGTGTCTACACATGTGTTTGCGAGAGTGTGTGTGTGTGTGTGTGTGTGTTTGACAGAGAGAGAAAGTGAGCAGGCTGCCCTCTCTCATCTTCAGGATTTTTTGCTTTATGAGTGCATGTGCAATGTGCACACAAAACCAGAATGAGAAAAAACATCGATATCATTGTTAAGTTGGAGACCTCGCATGCAGATGCCATTCTCTGGCAGTGTCATAGCTCATGTGATGCTGTTACAGCAAGAGGTGTGTATATTAATTATTATTCTGGCCATATTTATGTAATGATTCTTGTCCTGCCTACGTGATTCTGTTGATTAATCCTAATCTTTTCAAAAGCGGAAAAGAATTCACTCAACCCTATTAAGATTAATTAACATAATGGCACTGCCTTAGAAATGTGATATAGGGCAAAGCAGATAAAGTCAAAAAGTGACTGTGAGGAATTTCATGAAAGAGGGAGCTGAGAAGGAATTCCTCCTACTTATCTCTCTTGAGGCTATGATACTCAGTTTACCACACATTTTGCTATTGAGCCGCCAGATAATGGCAGTGTCTGCCTCCGAACCGGCCTAAAACATGGCAATAAATTTTGAATGAAGTAAATATTAGCCACCTTCCTGAACAGCTGTGCTTAGTTTAATCTCAGCTCACATTGTTTGTTCGCCCCAAATCATGTTGCAACTTTTGCATTCCTGTCACATCTGCTCATCTGTTCAGTTCATAACCCTGCCACCTCTTAGTGAACTGCTTCAAAAACACACACACACACACACAAATTCCTGTCTGTACAGTATGTGTCTCCACTTGGGTCCCAGCTCTTGTTGCTTTGTTGCTACCATTACTGAACTGTGTCAAATCCCTGTACAGTCTGCTGGCTTGAATGTCACAATTTTACTTTCATATACAGTCACAGTAACACCCATCATCCTGAAAGATGTTATTAAAATTTCAGCTT
Organism: Scatophagus argus; assembly: GCF_020382885.2. NCBI lineage: Eukaryota > Metazoa > Chordata > Actinopteri > Scatophagidae > Scatophagus > Scatophagus argus. The sequence goes on along the minus strand of NC_058512.1, from coordinate 13,736,650 downwards.
TAAGACGATAATAAGAATTTAATAAGAAGATCACTTGCAATCCAACATGAGGTAGATTTTGAAATGTGGAATTGTAGAACTTTAACAATGATTTAGCATGATTATTTGCTTACACAGTTGAGTGCACTTGTGACCAATTTATCCACAGCTCCAGCAGCTTCCTATCTCTTTTTTAAATTGTATTTATACAATCATTAGTAGGTATTTTACTATTAGTTTAACATCCTCACCTTTTCATTTGATTTTTCTTCTTCCCAATTCTCTTTTGACCATCCTTAACAGCTACCTGACTATGTTTTCCTAACTCTTTTCTTTTGTTTCCCTCTACTGTCCTTCATCTCCTCTCTTAGCTTCATTTTTCTAAAATTTCATCATTCCCTTGCTTGATCAATCCAGGCTCTACCTGTGCTCTCACCCCATTTACCTCTTATCCTTCACTTCCTCTGCTTTCTCCACTTCTCCCTTCATCTTTTCTCTTCCACTCTCCAGCACCCTCCCTCTATCATCTTTACCTCCTTCCCTCTGCTTTTACATCCCCCCTTCATCCATTCCTCCCTTCCTTCATCCCTCCTCCTTTCCACTCCCCCTTCCTTTGTAAGATAATACATTTGCAGCCTGAGTGATCTATTGATTCCATGAACCCCAGCACCCTTCAGAAAGGTAATTTTTTAAGGAGGAAAGAAGATTAGACAGAAACACAGCACATTTCAAGGTGAGAAGGGCTCTACCCACTTTACTCATAGATGGAAACATCTTGACTTTTTAAAGATGGTGAAGTGTGATGAGCAAAAGTGCTCCATGCTCCTCCTACTCCTCATGCCATCCTATCTCTTCTTTCTACACGTGGTGTGTTTTTTTTTCTCTTTCCATGGTGTCTGTGAAGTGCTCCAAAGAGGAGTGGAAGCCAAAACAGTACCTGTCAGATAAGATTGCCTCATAAAAAATCAGGTTTGTACACAGTGCCATTTGCATTTGTTGCAGTGCTTTGGTTCATGAAAATGATTTGAAAAGCTACAATTCAAGCTTATGTACGGCATTTACAACATTTATAGGGTATTGTATAGACGGTTAATTAATGTTGCTTATGTATCCTTTTAAAGCATCTACATCAATTGATACATCTGTTCATGCTGCAACAATATGAACTCATCGATTAAGCCAGAGGCTATCTTAACATAGTAAAAACGTATGCTTTACTTTATTTAACTGGTTGGTAGTGAAGCAGGTGATAATATGCTGTCAATGACCTCAAAGTAAGTCCACTGATAGGTTCCTTTTTTACAGTTAATGAAATACAATATAATTCCTGTTAACAGTCATTTTGTTGCCATAGTAATAACCACAGATTTGGTCATGGCGGACATCACAGTTTTCGTTTTATGATCACTATACACAGTTCTGCTACAATTTAGCAGTTTCTTAGTTCCCTAAAAGAAGTGACCGAAGACTAATGCATGTTATCGTCAATGATAATTTACCATTGTGTTGCTTGATTGTAGTGGCTCAGATGGATTATGGGGCATTATTCTGCACCATCAACCAGGGATTCATTTTTTTTTTATCTATGATTTATTTATGGAGAAGCATTTAAATGAATCCAGACCTCTGTTCGGTGAACTTAGTCATTGCATGAAGCAAATAATTGTCATGCTACTGATGTGCATTCACTTCATTCACCTGGTTAAACAAGTCAATAAGTATGATTTTGTCTCAAATAAATCACCTTAATGAGATTAAATAACTTGTTTCTGTATGACGTGGTCATTGCTCAAATGAAGGAATGAATGTATTCTAATCCTGGGTTTAACTTTTGAATTTAAAACTGCCAACAATTGTCTGCACATGTTTGCAGGGTCAGATAAGGTCTGAGGAAATTCAAGTACAAAACTCATCCGTTATGTAAGCAAAGCTACATGTGCTATTACTGAAGGAGCACATTTTTAAGTCTCCACACTCCTTCAGGACTTCCAAAAGTCAACTGGAGAGTTGAAAGATGAGATGTTCCTCCATTTTTCCAAAGAGCTTGATGAGGAGGTCTGACTCTTCAAGATTCAAGGGCAAATGAGTTGAGTGAAGAGTGAGGAATTGAAATTTGGTTGCAGCTTGACTATTAGGCTACATGCAAATATAAACATGTACCATCTGGAGCAGCTTTAGTCTAACTCTGAATGAGACTGGATTCTGTTTGGATCCATGCCGTCTTTCAAAACCATCTCTGCAGTGAACTGTTCATAGTTTTAGATTTTAGAAGAACATGTTTAACAAGAACAACAGGGACAGTAAGCATAGCAAAGAACTTGTTGGTCATCAGTTTGGAGGACTGTCTATGAAGTAGCTGCCTCTTCAGATTCCTGCCCAGAGTCTGATTCAGTCATGAGTTGGAGGAAAACAGTTATGGAAGAAACTGAAAAGGTTTTGGTAGAAAAAAAAAAGAGAATGTCAGAGTCAGAGAGTGAAAGGAGGTAAATAATGCTAAAAAAACAAAAAAAACAAAAACGTAGAGCTTGCAGTTATAACAGAATTGATCAAAACATGACTAAAGATAAAATGTTTGATAGAAGAAGTTGGGAGATAGAAAAATAGACACAGAAGATGGGGAATAATTTAGCATTAGCATCAACAGATCTAACGTGACTGAGGGCACTCCCTCAACCCCTCCACCCCTCCATTTCTGTCTGTCGATTATTTTTCTCTCTCAGCCTCTTTTCACTTCTCTCTTGAGGAGGGGGATAAGTCTTTATCAAAACAAATGGATCTTTGTGAAAATACTGCACTTATCTGTAATCGCAGGCAATCAAAGAAACTCTGATATTTTCTGTCAAGGGCCCAATAGCAACCATCTTGGCTGATGTTAAAAGTCAACTTTTATTATCCCTAGTTTTCTGTATTTCTTCCACAGTTTGACTTTTTTCTTTTATTGATCTTGCTGAACTCTTTTTATAGGCTTTCATTATGTCTCATTTGAAATATCATCAACAAATTAGATGTCACATTCTTCATCTCTGCGTCTCCATGTACGCCTTCTTCTTTATAACTGTTTAGTTTGCTTCCATCTGTTTTCACAATCATTTCACTGCATCATCCTCTTCCTCCAAAACAACCTCTCAGTGGTGGATATAACTGCTTATATACCACTTAAAGTAATAATATAATATAATGGATATCTTAGCTCTCTGATATTGTTGTTGCTACATGTCAATTCAACCGTGTGTTTAAATCCACCCAAAGAATTGGTGCCATTTTAGCATGTATGCAATGTGTCTGTGTATTTATGTGGAAAAGAAATCATCATGCTGGAAACATTTTATGTGCAAGAAAATAAGAAAATGGAGAGGTTTTTCTTGAATAGAGAGAAAACAAAACAGTGTAATTACAGGCAAACATAAGTATCCCCATTGTATTTAACCATACAGATAGTTGCGGATGTGTTGCATGCATAGGTTTTAGAAGATTTCCAAAAATTTTTGAATAGAATTTTGTTTGCCTTACACACAAAATAATGGAACTTTACTTGATAAGCCACAGACCTCATTGTGAACACTTTACACCGAGTGTACCAAGGAAGCAGAAAGCTAGAAATACATCAAGTGAACTGACAGGTAGATTTATTGGAAAAAGAGATGAAGTGAGATATATAAAGCTATAAAAATGCTAAGAAGTAGGGGAAATTGACAAACATCTGGGAGAAAAGGCGCAAATCCTATATTGTAGAATTGACAATGTCAGAACCTAGCAATATGGCTGATGAGGAATGTATGTAGTAGATGGCTGATAATAATTAGTCACAGGATGAGAACTACAGTGCAGTACTGATTTTGGCTAATTCACAATATACTGGTTTCAATGCATATATTCACTTCTGCAAGGTCAATTAACTTCCACATGTCTTGTAGAGCAGAATAGCTTTTACAAGACAGCATGCAAACCAAACTAAAGATGACACAGAAATCTGAAGTAAGAACAGATATAAGTATATCCCCAGATAAAATGTGTTTGTTGGAGTAACTCCCTATAATACTAAGGCATGCAACTTAACAGCCACTACTTCGGCTTCATCCTTTTTACTCAGGGGTGGTTTCTCCTTTTCTGTGTTGACATTACACTGGATCAAGTCACAAGGGTGAGTAGAACTCGCCGCTTAGCTGCAACTTTTAGGCTAAACACCCACCCGCCCTCCCCTGCACCCTTTATCTCCTTTAGATAATATGTAGGGATTGGTTTACACTTACTTTTCTCCTCAACTCCTTTTTTAACCCTCATTTTAAAATTCAGAAGACATATTCTCCCCGGCTCGTGACTGCCCATCTGTTAGCCAATCACTAATCAGTGTGCTCCTTAGTAATCCAATCAGCTGCTTCTGTAACATTCTGCCTCCAGCTCCTTACACTGATGCCAACACCCCACCACAGCCATTTCCAGTGCCAAGACTCTATCCAGAACCAGTGGCAAGATGGCCAAACTGGGGGTTATGTACTGAGCAATTATAGGGTTCATCCCAATAATCCAGCATTGACTCCAGATGGACTCTCACCAAAGCCTGATCTTCCATACGCCTTGTCAACAAAAGTTTTTATCCATGAATTTGTCAGAGATTTTCTCAAATAGTAGCTTGTTTCATCCATTGTTCCACCTATGCAGACCTATGTATCCATTTTCTATAAATTTGTATCCTGTTTGGGGTTGTGGTACTTGGTTCCTTTTACACCTACACCTATAACATAAATTCCAGTATTTCTGTGATTAATACTTTTTTTAATTTTATAATCTTAGTTAATTTACCACACTATCACATTCACACTATCAAATTACTTTGGTAGTTCAATATTTTGGGAAACAAGCATTTTTTTTCCCTGGGTTTGGACAATAAACACTGATAACACTCTAATGTCTTTATGCTATATACAGTATAGTGCTAACTTAGCTTAGCATAAAGACTGGAAAGAACTACTGTTTTTGCTCAAGAAATTGTCCAGCACATAATGTACACCCCCACCCCACCACCCCAGGTGTTTAGCCACTTTCTGGGTTTTATGACACATGAATATAGTCAAGTGGTCTGGGTCAAAAATTCCTATAATCACTTGGCTGACTTATGTCAGGCTGAAGCTTGTTATCTAGGCTGTCCATTGTAGACTATTGAATCAAACAGACGTTACTGAAAATGAAAAATAATAATTTTAATTAGTGCACTGCATTTATTAACATCCAAGCAATAAACCCCTAATCTCACATGAAGCCTGCCCTCATGGATAGGTTGCTAACTGCCATATCTGCATAACTCTTTTTGATGTCTTTCTTTGTGAATTGGCAGCAGTAACGAAGTTCATAGCTTTTCATGGGGATTTAAATTGGCTCACAGTGTGGTTAGAGATAGAGGAGTATTAACAAAGCATGCTGAGAAAGATAGAGACGAATAAATGGGGAGACAGAGGAGTGCCAGAGTTGGGTGAAGAGAGAATGAGCTCGAAACACAGATGGAAAGCGAGTGGGCACCAGAGATAGAGTGTAAATGGAGTAAATGGCCATATTATAACAGTGGGAAGTAGAGTGGACAGAAGCAGTGGCTTGAATGACAGAAGAGAGGTGAGCGATGTGATGCACCAGGAGAACATAGCCATTTCTTTCTCATACTCATTCACCTCCTCCTTCCTCTCCTGCTTCTTGGTGAGTGATAGGAGTTAGTCCCAAATCCCGAAGCTTGCAGGCCGATGGGTGGATTACCTCTCCTGCTCTTCCGTTATTCTCTCTGCTTGATTCTGCAGTGGCTTTACACCCGAGGCAGGAGGCAACGTGCAAGGGAGCTGATTTCATGCCAGCTTCTGTGGGATTAGACAGGAAACTGGAGAGGCGTGCCAAGAGAGGTGGGGACACCTTGTCACCTTTTCACCCTTTCACCCTCTTACTGTCTTTCCAGTGTGTATGCTATCTGTGTTTGTGGGCTTGTGTCCTTTAGCTGTTCTCTTTGTCTCTGACATGCACATGCCTCTCATAGTTTGTTCTGCAGCTTTCTGACTTTCTACCACCAGAAGTTCCATCTTTTGGTAGCTCAAATTCAAACTTTTAAAAACGTCAAGGGAATAAATTTGTTTTTTATGTTATTATTTTTGTTATTGATCAGTTTCTCAAGCTATTTCAGCCATACTTGAAGTTAAATTGAATCTTTCAACACAAAATAAACTCCAACGACTTTCTCATAGTGGCCTTTGAGTGTTGGGAAAACAGATGGATCATTAGGTGCCTTGATGGATAAAACAGTCTGAACCCTTATATTTCTAGTGATCACACACAGTCTCACACAGACAGACATGTACTCGCTCCCTCTACACACTCTTCATGAATCAGAGGAGCCTTGCCTGAGACCTTGTAAGCTAAAAAATCTCCCTTGGAGGAGTTGGATTTCACCTTTGGCTGACTTGTACATGTTTAACTTCGCTGAGAGAATTCGGTTTGAGATATGGGTCCTTAACATTCATTGGGAGAGAAGAGTAATAGGATAGGAAAGACAAGTTTGAAACAAAAGAGCTGGTGTGAAATTCTGATATTTCACATGTATAGTGCATAAATACAGAAGGCCATGTCTAATTACGTGCGGGTATTTATTCTTGTAAAGAAACCATTAGCTAAAGTGGATAATTTAGTGTAGCTAGAGGATCTAGGACAAGGCTGTAAACATTATTGATACTGACAAGTGACTTCAGTTGCCGCTGTTCTTTAAAATGTGCAGTGTATAATTAATTTTCTTTCTGTGCTTTCAAAAGTGAGTAGGTGTCAGCATTTTCATTTCCAAATCAAATACTTTTCAAGAAAAAATAAACTCAACTGTCAAGCACTTGTCTTGTGCCTCCATTTCAGCACCTGGGGACATATATTACAAAATCTGCAGCGTGTGTATGCATTTCAAAACTGTAATTTCTCTAATACAAACTTGATATGTGTCTGCACCATTATCACAAGAAAACAGCCCTGGTACATTTTTGTCATCTGCACATTTCCATACACAATTAACTAAGACCATCTTGTCTCTTCCTAGTTTAGCCCATAATTGCAAATCCTTTATCTGTCTGTAAATGTGTGAGGGTTAATTAACCAGGTCAAATTCTTTGTGTGGCCATTGTACTTCCAGAATTAAATTCTGATTGCCATCTTTACAGTTTCTTAATACAATGTAATACCAAGAAGAATAAGCAACCAATAAGAAAATTAGACCTGGAAGAAACAGATTTATATCACTTTATTCATAATTTTCCATTTTTATAAGATATATGTATCATGTTGTAGTATGCCCTCCCCCATCCTGATCTGCTATCATTTTAATTTGCTGTTGATGATGCTGTTTACAAACTAAATAATGATTTCATGTTTGTTTACCTGTTAATTACAAACTACTACTTTGACATTTTTTGACCACCATTGTCTATTGTCACTGAAAACTTTACATTCCCTGAACAGATGTCTGATATTAAAAACATTTATGTTCCTCAAAGGGCATAATTCCTCTTTTTCTATTGGATATTATGGTGAAACTTTTACAGTAAGTGTTGAGTGTCATTAATGGCATCTTAATGCTGCTCAAACAACAAATGAAATTAACCTGACCTAAATTAGAGAGTTTTTGTTTGTTCATACTGGTAGCTAGGTTTGTGAACCAAACTATGAGGCAACATGTAATCCTCGCTGCTCTATATGAGCTCCCATACTGTAGTGTAATTACTTTCTTCCCTAAAGCATAACCTTAGATATTTTATACCGTATGACCACATGACCGTAGAAAACACTAGAACTCAATCTCAATGTAGTTTCAGCATGACTGAAACAATTTAACCTCACAGCTGAAGATGTGCAGGGCCTCAAACAGCTTTCCCTTGTTGATAAACACACACTTGTGTTTGGTTATGTTCTGTCATGATTTATTGCACAGTCTCTATAAACAGGCAATCTGATGACTGCAAAATATTACAAACACTGTCAGAATTGTGTAAGACCTAACTCTGAGACACACATGAGGACATGCACACACCCACATCCACACGCGAGGAAACGCACACTCCCATGTGCATTTGTTCTTTCACATACACACAATACACTCCTCTGATACGCACACACACACACACACACACACACACATCATGAGCCAAAGTCAATGATGCTGTGCTGCCGGCAGCAAGCACAGGGAGATGGTAAAGAGAAAAAAAAATCAATATATGACACACAATGCAGAATATTCTGTATTTATCTTGTGCATGTATTTCTGACAAGCCACATTACCAAGGTACATTGACTAAAACATTTGTATGCGTGTTATGGGGACAGTATCAGTATGTCAATGTAAGCCATTAACATCAAAGAGGATGACTGGGGTTATATGAGGTCACTGTCTGCCCTATAATGGAGTAGTCATTTGAGGGTCAACCTGTGTGCTGCCTAAATGAAGTTATATCTATGACTGATGATAGTGAGGCTAGATATGATCTTCTTTGGACTTAATGTGGGTGTGAAGGTCAGTTTGCTGCCTAGGTGCAGTGTCTCTACAACAAAGGTGAGTTAAGGTCAGATCAATGCTGACAGCAGCACATGGATGCAGAGATTTACTGCTGAGCCTTGGAGACAAGCTGAAGGTCTAATTTAACCAAACATTTATAGTGGCCCCACGCTGACCCCTTGACATACTGCTTAGTGGGACTTTATGGCTATACGCTCTGGGGTTTTGTTCTTTTTTCTTTTTTTTTTCTTTTTTTTATCAGGTCTTCATTTAAATGGCAAGAGACACAGAACCTGATTTCACTCTTGATGCAGCTTTACAGCTACAATATGCAGCTTTTTAGCCCTTCTCCACAAGCTATAATGCTGCCCTCAGGCACTTGAGGCTCTGTTTGTCACTTCGGCTGTCCTTGAACTTTGATGATGAAAGCATTTGTTAAAAAGCCCTTTTTTTAAAAAAAAAAGATTACTGAATGTATTTTAATTGGTGGTTGTGCTCTCTCTTTCTCTCTATCTTCTTCTCAACAAAGAGTATTCTATAGTTTTAACTTAAGCATTCTTTGGTTTTAGCTTCTTCGCAGTGGTGTGTTGATGCAATTAGGAAAAAGCATTCAAATATAAGTTTTGAGGTATGGACATTCCTAAATGTTGCCAATCTTGATGCAGTGTCTGACCTAAAATGTACAAGGCTAACATAGCAGTCATCCATAAATCTGCTTGTAGAAGCTCACTCCGGACACAAAATGTCTGCAGTAAATCATTAATGCTGCTGTTAGACATGCTTCAAAGTGGGTCTTTTGCTATTGATGTTGTTGGTGGAGGTGATATGACTGTCCTGTGTTCTCCCCACGGCTTCAGCCATTTGCCTGCTTGAAAACAGACAAGCCAAGACTAAGCACCGCCCAGCTCTCAATACATCACCCACCAGTGGGAGCTTTTTACTGACTGAGTGGGTGCAACACAGTGCATTCTGGCTGTTTGTGAATTTTCTACCTTTCGTGCAAAAGAGAACACCTCTTTTTCCTCTGTTTTCTCTGGTTATTTATAATGAGAGACCATCTTCCTAGTGGTGTCTTTAAGGAGGCATTTACAAACCATAGACAGACAATTTCACTTTTCAGCAAAATCATTGTATGTCACGAAGCGTTTGTGGTGTGTATGTGTGTGTCCATGAGGGCTGAGGTAAGAGGCTCCTGTGCTGTGGAGTGAGACGGAGGGCATTAGTCAGATGTGACCAACAAAGAGCCTGTGAGCACACAGCCAGGGGATTAGACCAACACCACAGACTTTCATTAGTCTACAGAGAGGAAGAGGAAAAGAAAGAGCAACAAAAAGGTGGAAGGAGAGGGACACAGGATTACAAAGATAGTGGGCGACTGCCATTAGTCGAGGGTGAGGGAGACATGTAAAAGATGCAGGATGAGTGGAGAGATACAGAGAAATGAAACGAGGGAAACACTGAGAACACTCCACTACTGGATTAGTCCAATACCTGGGGCTTTCATTAAATGGGGGAGAGGGGGATGGATGGATGGAGAGAGAAAATAAGACAGACAGAGGGAGAAGTAGTGGGGAATAAAATAAAATAAATATGCATGGATGGGAGGTAGTAAAACACGCAAGACTTGAAGAGGAAATGACAGCAGTGTGAAGAGATGAGGTGAAAGGGGGATTAAACCAAAAGACAGAGGAGACAGGCAGGCAGAAAGTTTAAGGGGTGGTGTATGGGGGGGTACAACAACAAGTAGCAAGGATTAACCCCTTGACTGTACACCCCCCCAAGCAGAAACACACACACACACACACACATGCTCAGGGCCTGGGAAGCATGCTGCTGTGCCAAACTAATTAGCTACTAACTCAGCTACAGCTCACACAGATGAACTGCGGTGTTCAGAAGGGAGATCCAGGCCAGGTCTCAGAGGTGTGCATGTGTGCGTGTGCTGGTCTGCGTCTGTGCAGATCCATATTATGTTTTTATGGCTGTGTGTGGTTGTGTTTGTGCACATATGTGTGTGCTTACACTTCAGTAAGACCGTGACAAATTAAACGTCTCCACTCCGTGAGGCAAACAATCTACTCCAGCAATTGCTTTTTTTCTTTTATTTTTTTGCCCCCCCCCTCGCCCTCAAAGTCACTCTGATTTGCATATCCCTCTACCCTTTATCTCAAAGCTGATTGAAACCCTCATTACATGCTTCATATTACTTTTTGAGCATAATTTTCAGCTGCTTCAGCTGCAGCTCTCTCATAACCGATATTATTACATTATGAGCATTGTTTTCAATTGATCAATTAATTGCTCAATGAAATATCCAAAAATAGCACAAAAAGACATTGCCCTGGGGCTCAAAACAGAAACCTTCAAATTGCGTTTTTGTCCAACCAGCACCTAGATATTTTCTGATCAAACCAAGACCACTATCTTTCTATAGCCTTAACAAAGTACTGTGAGTGCCTAAATATGACCAGGAAAAGGTGAATAATATTGTAGTAACTGTGACTAGATATTGTATTGCAACATTTTGGCTCAAAACGCATAAAATAAATTGTCGCTAAACATTTTTATGACTTGCCAAAAGATTCATTTCCTCATTATGTTAACAAAATGTGACCTTGAAGGTGTTACTTCAAAACGTATTTGCTGAAGTAACTGTAAATGGCCCTTTGTAGAAGGCGGATCAGTATATCAAACTAGAAGACAAGGTTGGAAATGTAGGAGAGCAACAAATTGACAAGCTAGAACGATTGAATGTTTAGTGTTTCTGGTGGATAAGTGATCTAAGCTTTCAATGATCAATTTATCACTTTTCATAGACAGATTTCGTTGCAACTGCAGAAACCCATTTAATATCTTTACCTTTTTGTTTCTATTTTTTTGTTTTACAGGCCACATCTGCATTGATCTTTCCAAAGCGTGAAGATCCTTTAAGCTGTTAAAATAGTCTTTGTCATCAGTCATGTCCTTCTTTATCTCAGGTAGTAAGTTGGTTTTATGTATGAAGTGGCATTCAAGTCACCACACTTAGAAAACTGATGCACTGTGCATCAGTACAATATTTAATCTCAACTATAAGTCAATTTTGAAGATATTATTTTCCATAGTTCTAGACCATGGGATTCAGTTTGCTCTTCTTCTGCTTTCTGAATCTTGCATCACAGTATAACTAACACCTTTGATTACTAAAGCTAGCTTATTACTTCACCGCAGCGGTCAAAGTTTTGGAATTACAGTCGTCAGGTCACTATGAGAAGGTTCGTCTTCAATGAATTTCTCTCACTGGCTTTGAAATGCATTCTGGGAATGGATTAGAAGCTTTCAAATAACCACATTTTAATTTAACTCTGTGGGGAGTGACAGACGCCCACTGACAAGTCACAATATTTCAAGCTTTAAAGGAAAGAAATGTCACTCCTTACCACTTCCTCTTGTGTGACTTGTGCTGACAGAGTGTCAGTGTATTTCTCAGAATTCTTGGATATATTGTGAATGAAATGCCAGTTTAATAGCGGGGTGGCAAAATGTGTTTCGCTTATTGGGTGACAATTTTTCATGCCCTCAAACTACTTTATTGTGCAACAAATGAGCACTGTTCTTTATACTACTTTTTATATGCAACATCACAGCTGTTTTTCATAGATAGATATGAGTCAATATAAGTTCAGGGAGTTGTTTTTGAGTACCTCAGCAGGGTTCTTGATGGTTATGTGCTACCCATTAACTAGTGAGATCACATATTGTTCTATATACCTATCTTTGTGTATGATCTCTATAGCTTTGTAATTTTCCCCTTCCTTATACATGCTGTTTTTGTCTCTGGGAGTAGTTACAGATCAAAGCTTCAGACAACCTTTGATATTCTCGGTTTGATATTGGCTTCATTACCACCATAGGTGTGAAGTTAAAACAATCAAGATGTAGCGTGAAAGAGGGATGAAAAGCTACACATTTTTACATTCTCACACACAGTATAGACCTTCCTTATGCCTGAACACGTGGCTAATGTGACAAACTCATGATAAAAAGGGTCATCTTTAAAATCATGCAACTATGTAAACATGTAAAAACTTTTCTTAATTAAGCTGCAGTTAAACTCATGATTTGTTCAGCTGTGGTGTCAAGCTGCCAGTGCATAACAAATATGCACTTGCTGCATTACTACCATGTGTCAGTATTGCACACCTCTGACCCCTGCTTTTCTTTACTTTTTTTTTTTTTTGAAGTCCTCATTTATGGTAATTATTTTACTTAATCTTAAATGTCTTAACTATCAAAAGCAACAGCGTTTTTGACAAATGTCACAAACAGCAAATCTATCAGCTTTAGATTATTCATATATCATGAATCCTCTGACTCACAAAAACCACAGAGAAGCTGCAGCATAATAATCTGAATCTGATTAAAATATAAGAGAAAAATGATTGTGTCAGGTCAAGACGTAATGAAGATCAGAGTAACAGTCGTCCACAAAGGATAAATAGTGACAGATAGACATTTCTATTGATAATTTGACCATAAATGAAAACAAATATAATTGGTTGTTGACTTGGCCATGTCATGGCCAATCAGATCTAATACTGTGATCCATCCAGTAAGTTGACTGACCTTGATAAGAAGTCATCTGGTCCAGAGTAAAACTCATTCTGACAATCATCCATGCGTGCTTTGCCAGGATGGTGTCACACTGAGCTAACAGCCTAACAGTATCAATGCCAGAACAGATGTTGGTTTTTTTGCATTGTGCCATCGAAGAAAATTGTCCCCATTTATCATTGTTTATTTCAGTTTTAATTACCTTTTCATGTACCAGGTAGGTGACATAGTCTTTACCTTTGTAACAAAGAAAACCAGCACAAAGACTGTTACATATTTCATGAACTTCAGTGCGAAGAAAATTTTGCCGAGTTCGAAAATAGTCTGCGCTCCAAGGTTTTCAGATAAAGCAAGCCCACGGTTTAGTGTTAACTTTTAGATCAATGGGTGGAATGTAAATCTGAAAGAAGAACAAATACACTGAATTCAAAGGCAATTTTATCAGCAACAGCAGCAGTATCAGCAAAAACCATGAGAATGAAGCTAATTAGTTGGTGATTGTTTTCAGTTTGTTCAAAGCATCATCAAGCGGTGAAAATGTGATTTTAATTCCAAACCTGTTTTGTTTTTCATTTTTCATTGTTTGGAGTTTGGAGTTTTTGCGGCATGCCTTTCGTCTTCTGTGTGCAATCTGCCAGGGTAATGCAGCGCTACACTACTGTTCGGGTGACGCTTCGAATGCACCACCAGATGTTGTCTTTGTCATAATGTGTTTTTAATCACCATTCCTGAAGTCAGATGCCAGCAGGCAGCTTCCAATCCGATTTGCATCACTTGTTTCCCCTCATCTCTCCTTAACAGCTGAGAGGGCTGCGGGCATCAATCACTCTTAACTAGCCATGCTGTCAAACATTTCCTACACCAACTTCAGGGACCCCCTCAGCTACTTATGTGCAACAGGGCCAAGTGGGGCTTCCCGTTTCCAGGATCTGATATTCGTGTTTTATACACCAGTCATTTTTTTTCCCCTTAAAATATCAATGGACATTTGCTCACAGTGTCCTGTTTACTGATATCCTAGTACAACATGTGATCAGTCAGTCAGAAATGTGATCAGTCAGTCAGAAGACAAAATCTGTTGGCACGGGTGAGTTTGGAAACCAATGGCTGGCACATTATTAGAGAATAAGCACTATGGAATATCTAAAGAAATTGTAAGCTTTAATGTTGTTAGGTATGCATGATTTGCTGTAAATGGGTTAACATTAAATGAAAGTGGAAGGGATTCACCTTGTCCGGGCCAGCTTTTTTTCCAAGGAAGCAGATGAGTTCAGTCTCCGGAAATCTGTTCACATCCACACCCTTGTAGTTCTGTCCTTTTCAGATAACATTATATATCATTAGGCTGGCTTTGATCAGTGTTGTGTGCATTAAAGTGTGTTTGCATGCTCTATATTGCAATTTATTGTCTAAAAGTCGATAGACAGCTGGTCTCTTTTTCCTTCTTTCATCTTTCAAACGTGAGTATAGCACTTCAAAGCCATGCAGTGGTGCTTCAGTCACATGGAGCTTCATCAGACCGAGTGCTGGCTGGTTGAAAAAACAATTGCATAAATGATAGAAAGAAAATTATAGCAGTATAGCAGGACAACTTGATCCCTGCAGCAAACAAACAGCTCTGCCTGACGAGTAGAAAAAACAGATTCACTGGATTCAGATTCTAGAGTCAGCTACTTTTACTGTATTTTCATGGCATTTCAGAACTTCCATGCTATACTAGAATTCAAAGTATTAATATAATGCCCTCAGTGTGCCAGGAAATTAACATGCCTCAAACTTTGACGCTCGAATCAACACTTGTTCACATTTGTTTGTCTCTCTCTCATGAGGCCCACAGATTTTGTTAATTCAAATAAGATAATTTTTCCAACTTCATTTATTAAAGATTTTGGTCTTAGATATTATCCTTTAGAACTTATCTGGAATCCTTAGTTCATCCTATCCTTTTATCTGTGCATCACTCTTTTCTTCTTGCAATATTTGTATTTTCTACATTTAAAATAGAACTGTGTGTAATGATTAACTGTACTTATTCTGCTACCAGGATAATAAGCAGCCAGCAACATAACAAGAGCTATAAGGAACTATAGATACAGTCGCTCCCTTTCACTTTTCAATACTCTACGATCCTATACACCTAGCTACTCTCCATTTCTTTTTTCCCCTTTTCTTGTGTTTCTCTTCTCCTCCTCCTCACTCCTCTAATTTTTTTGCCCTCTTCTTCTTCTCCTCCCCTGCCCTGGTCTCTGTTCTCTTCAAAGTTAAGAGGCCAGTGAAGAGAGGGACACAACTTCAGTAGAAGAACCACACTGCAATCAGACATGTCAGCACCTTCATTACACACACACACACACACACACGTCAGTGTCAGCACTTCAAATACACACAAGCACAGATACACATGTCAGCACCTTCACCTTGCACATGCACATAGGGAAACACACACACACACAGGTCCACATGTCATTAGGGAGGTCCACATGGCTCATATAAAAGCCTGTCCTGCAGGAAAGGGAGAGGGGCATGAAGAAGGGGGAGGGAGTGAGAAGAAAGTGTCAAAGCTAAGGAAGAAGAAGAAAGGGAGGAAGGTGAAGAGGGAATTGCAGAAGCAGCGATGGAGGGGAGCAGAAGGAGTTGGTGAGATGAGGAGGGATGTACAAATGAGGAGAGTTCTGAGGAGCCACCAGAGGGTTGCTTCAGCCATCACTGAAGGTGTTTTGTGTGTGTGTGTTCACTAAATCATTTCCTCCTGTTGAGCTATGTGCCTGTTTTACTGGCACAGCTCCAGCATCTTTTAACATACAAACTATGTGTCAGTGCTCTCTGTTCTGGTTTCTGCCATCCTTCCATCATTTGGTCCACTTGTCATCCTCTCATTATTTTCATCTTTGTTTTTCCTCATCTCCTTCTCACTACCTTACTTTGCTCATGTGTTCTTTTTTACTTCAACTTTTATTCCCTTCCCTTGTTCCCCAGTTACCTTTTTTCATCTTCCCTACACTCTCCCTTTCTTCATTGCTATTTTTGTTTCCTCTTGCCCCTGTCTTCCACTTTTAGTTTTCCTATTTTCAAATACATTTCTGTTCCCGCAGTACCATGAATGGTTGAAAATAGAGAAATTTGGGAGGAAAAAAATATAAATCATTTGAGAGGGAAAGCTGAAGTGAAGTAAAGGGAATAGTAAAGAGAAGGAGGAAGAAAGGATGATTTTTGGCAGGCAGAGATAACAACGAGAGATGTGGTACCAGAAACACAGAGGAGGATTGGAAGAAAGCATGGTTACCAGATACAGGCTGGCAGTAAGAGTTAAAAAAAAACAAAAAACAACAAAAACAGAAATGGTCTAGAGAGAGAAAGCGATAACATAGCGAAAGAGGGGGTGGTTGGATCACAGGGAGACAAAAACTATATGTAGGAGAGTGGAGTGCAGATATCACAAAGAGCAGAGAAAGCAAGGGGTTGGGTGTGGGATAGCAGCGAAGAGAGGCTGAGAAGGAGAGGAGTCTATACTCGGATCAATGGATTGCCTGTCCTCTGCTGTGTCTGCATTTCCTCTGGCTCGCACAATAAGGCCCTCTCACTACACTGAGGAGGGGTGTGTGTATATGTGTGTGTGTGTGTGTGTGTGTAAAGGAGAGATTGTCATTCAGAGAAAAAAATGACCCCATTGCACTCTGGTGTTTCCTTAATATTAGAGGTCAATGGTCGGCCTTCCGATGGAAGTAGCCTCTCACAGGGCCCATGGAAGTGCACCTAGTCTGTACAGGGAGGCCTTTATCTCTGTCACTGTGAATGCCCATAGGTTTTTACCTGCTGAATGTGAGTGTGAAAGCTTTGGTCCACATGGTAGCCCTGTGATATTGACTACAGACCTTTGATTCAAATGGTATTCATAAATCTGTCATTTTTCTGATAAATCAACCAATCAGTCTTTTAGTTTTAGGGGAAAAAAATACAACAATTTTCCAAAACCCAAAGGAGATATGCTCATATCCAAAATGCAAAGATCGTGAATCAGAGGTTGTGTTAATTGGCTAACCACTCCAGTGCTAATGGATACACGGTGAAATGGACGGGTGATGGATGCACAGATGGAGATTCAAGTTTCTACTTTCCAGAGACTGGATTTAAGCACAGCTGCAAGTGCGCACTCAAGCAGACTTTGGATGACCTGATGAGTAAGTGCAGCCTCTGCACATTGTGACACCCACTGGAAGGGAGACTGGAGCTGGGTGAATACATCACTACTGGGGGGGAACGCAGCAGCAGCAGCAGCAGGTGTAGGCTTTCGTCCAAATTAACTGGTGATTGACTTGTGAGGCATAATCACCCTTTATTCATCACCCAAGTGGTCAAATGATATATCAAGCAAAATATTATTTTCCAGCTCCAGTTTCTCATATGTGAGGATTTGTTGCTTTTCTCTGTTATGTTTGGGGTTTGGCTTCTTGGGATCTGGGAAATTGTGATGTAGACAAAAGAGAAAAATCCATGAGCTATTTATCAATCATGAAAATACTTGTTAGCATCAGCATTATCATTCTAATTGGAACAGGCAAGCATTAAAGACGTACAGATGGGTTTCTGACACGTTGCAAGATGTATTTTTGCACACAATGTCAGTATAATTGTCTTACAAATGTGTTATGTATTACGAAAACACACAAGACTTAACAACAGTTAAAATTACTCTAATATATATTAAATATTTTGTAATATCATATTCCCAAAATTAGCTTTCCTGCCACCAATCAATTTTGCTGGATATCCCATAACACAGAGCTGAAATTGAAATTTACTGCTCTGCCACTGTTTAACCTCAGCCAGGCCTTTAGCAATTATACGTGGTTTCAGGTTATTTTTGGAGACAAGTGATTTTTCTGTGAGACAGACAGCAGACTGGTTGCAGGTTGTGAGGGCACAATCACACAAAGCAGCAGTGGTGCTTTAGACTCGCACAGGGATATGAGCTCACAAGAATGTGTGCGAGATGGAGTGAGACAGTGGGTGACGAGGCGTGTGTGCGTGTGTGTCCTCCAGCAGCCATGATGCATTAGTGTAACCTGATCCCTCTCCTCCCCTGTGAGACCTAACCTTGAGACGGACAGAGAGATGCAGGTTGCAAAGACACATTCTGTTATCTATGAGGCTGTTGGTCTTCATCGCTGAATCTGTCTAATGTTAGATAACCTAACCTGTAAAAATGATAAATGGTTGGTATTGGTTTGGCTTGTTGCTGTTTACTGTCAGTTGTACAAGTCAGTTTTTTTAAAAAAAATGTGGAAAGTTACAATAATGTTTCATTTAGTGGTGTGTTTCAGAATCCACAACAACACAAGGTAACCGGCCAATCATCTCATTTCATTCTTTTGTATGAATTTGAACATGTAACTTGAATGTGAGTTTCAGCATTGAGACAAAAATAGTGCCGTAGTGATAGTTTACTTGAATAAATATGAACATGTTTCTGTACCGACCTTTTTTACTTACTTTGCAAACGAATCAGAAGTTCTCAAATGTTGTCTGAGCACAAGCAGCTAAACAAGAACTGCCTGATCAAAGAATAAGATGACAATTTCATTCTTAATCCTCTTAAAACAGTTACATTTTCATATCACGTATCACATACCCCGTTGCCATTATCTACATAAACACTAGTATCTTTTGCAGTATGGCTTTACAATTCAGTAACCACACTGCATTCCAAATACACCTATATGAATAATCACAGTTTACTCTTTATCTATATGTTTCCTGTACTGTTATTAACCATTGTGACCTACTGATTAGTATCAGAAAATCATTTAGTGAAATTCTGCATTAAAGCATAAAAATCCTCCTTTTCCTGCCCAGATAAAAACCAGATAAAGCATCAGTGGGGAAGAGACGTTTCATTACATCCTTTTGCTTCATTGTGAAAAACTGTGTTATGCCTCAGAGTCATTTCTTTCATTAAAGAACCTGGGTCATTATTGGCCCAAGTATAACGAAACTCACAATTGAAATTCTTCATCTCGAATACATTTAATAATAATGGGGTATTATTCCCCATCTTATTCCCCCACATTAAATAATACTATTCCCAGAGCCCATTAAGAAACTTAATCATCAGGGGCTGAAATACACTGTGGAGAGATAATTACAGTTGATGATATTCACAGATAAGTCATAGATGATAAGATGATTTTTTTTTTCTTTTCTTTCTTTCTAGTTTTACTTTCTGCACTTTCTTCTGCAGCAGCTATCAGGCTCCCAACTCATTGCTATCTGTCTTGATTTTAAAGTACTGGGAAGCCAGCAACTGAGAGAAGAATAAAAAATGTGTCTGAAGAAGAAAGAGAAGATAAAAAGAGGTGAAATGGGAACAAAAAAAAAGACAAAAGGTATAAAAATAGACATGCAGGAGTCAGAACAGTAAATCATTTACAGACACATGCAGAGTAAGGTCATCAGGGTTTAAATATTCATTACGGGTGTCAAGTCGAAGCTTTCAGATCTTGTGGGATACAGTTTCGCTTCTCCGCTCATTTGATGTTTATGTTCGCTGAATTATGCATCAAAACGAATGTTATAAATACTCTTGTTGGTTTTTCTTTTTTTTTTTTTCTTTCTTTCTTTCCTCTTGCGTGGCACCAACACCGCCAGAGTTCAAAGACTCCCACTGGAGTAACCCAATTGTAAAAAGTGCATGGACTTAGGCCACTGTGAGACACAGTGGGAGAAAAAAAAAACCCATCCACTAAACAGCTCACTCAGTGTATTTTTGCTTTATTAGAATCGACAGAGACAGGAAATACAAACATGACCGGTTGACATTTACTTCTAAGGCATTTAGCTGGTGGAATGAAAAAACAATTGGCTGTGTGACTCTTAAACTGGACTCCTGACATTTTGATGGACACATTGTCCATTTTAGGGATCAAATGTGCGATCTTTCAGGTGTAGGATGATCTCTCTCTTAAATCTAACATTTGCATCTAAGGTGCATAAGCTCTGAGCCACAGAGCTCAGCAAGTTGACATTTATTGTCCTGCTTAAAGACACTTCATGATTGAGACATTTTTAGAATAATGGAAAGGTTAAGTCTCTCAGCTCTGCCATGTCAAAACTTAAAATGCAGTAGAGCTCATTTTAGGAAAGCAAAATAACTGGTTGAGGTTTGGTTCAAATCAGCGATTAACATTTCAGGTTTATGTCACACAGGGGAAGGTTTAAGACTGAACTTTATGTTTGCTTTGCTTACTGTTCTCAACAAATCTCCGCTTTTGTGCTTCACTGTGAGTGAAGTGAGTTCAGTACCATGGAGGGGCTCCTGAGCAATCAGGAATCATAATTTGACATCTAAATTTTGTGTTCAATTTTTTGTTGAACTTGATCATTTTTGAGTCAGTTTTACTTTACTTTTTTCACCTCGTCTCTCTCATTTGCAGTAGTTCTTTTCATCTCTGTACTTTCTGTCCCTTACATCTGTTCATTTTTCACTATCCACATCTACTCCCCCTTCCTATCTCCATCCCCATCTGTCTCTTTTCCCTGTTACTTTTCCTCTGTCTATCCATCTCTTCCCTCTGTTCTCTTTGCTTCTGACTTCTTCTCATCCTCTTGACTCATTTGCGTCTTTGTCTCTTTCCCTTTATTACTTTCTCCTGCTCCACTCTCTGCTGGGTGTCCTGTTCCCTCTCTCTCTGGGAGTAGCAGACCTCCTGACGGCTTAGTATTGATCTCCGCATCTCCCTCTCTTACTATCTCTCTCTCCCTCTCTTTCTTTCTCCTTTATGCGAGCACACACACACACACGCACATATGCACATACACGTGCATTAGGGTGACAAGATAAAAGGGTTTGTACGCCCCAAGGCAAAGCCAGCTAAACATGAGACCAGAGGCTCTCAGCTTATAGTACATGTATAACAAAAACCAAAACGCTGAACAAACCCAAGACCGTGAACACATTTCCATATCTCTGACAGGAACTGTCCCAAAATTACCATTCTGTTTATTTACAAAAAGCTTATTTTTTGTCTGCATTTCAGGCTCTGCGTAAAATAACATGGATCTTGTAGAATCGCTGTGGTCGAAACATTCTTCAGCTGTTGCCTCAGAAAGCTTAAGGCAACCAGAACGCTCTAGTCTCTGTGAAGGAAAATTTCCGGATAATAATGCTATTTATAATCTTTGCCTTGAGGGGGGTTACTTGACTCTAACTGGTTCCTTGTTTTTCTGTAAAAGACTGTTCAGGCAAAGCTGTTGTGGATTTCATTTTGAGGTTACAGTCTGTAATACGTAAATAAACAGAAAATGGGAAAGTTGGCACTCGGCTATCTATTTGATAAGCTGCCTTTAATCCTCATTGTCACTGCGAGTTTAGTTCTTAAGGTGCAAAAAGCCCATCACCTGTAATGACAGTGAAACTGAACAGGGATAGACATGTATGACTGATGTGAAACACCTGACACAAAGCGCTCATCATTCATGTGCAGAGCTTCGTGAGTTACAGAGGTATAGACAAACTCATGTGCACAGACTACAGATGAAGAATGCAGGCAAGAATGTAACAATTGTCTTTTTATATTTTTTCCTCTTTGGTTAGCTTTGCTTCTACATCTCAAACTTATAAAATGTAAGAGTCCACCAGCTCCATGGCACCATCACCATTTTCACTTCAATCATAAATATCAGTGTCTTGTCCTATGCCTTCTGTTTAATCTTTCATATTTTATTATAACACATTTTATAGTGTTGTTTTAGAGAAGTTTTGTACTTCCAAAGTGTCTTTCATCTGCCGGGACTGTCGTACAGGTTAGTTTTGGTGTGTTTTTTTTTTATTATTTTTTTGTTCAAAGGTAGGGGTGAGGAGGGTAGTGGATACAGGGGCCAAAAGAAATGTAGATAGACTACATGTTTTCATTAATATTTAAACTAAAAAAATGTGTATTCAGATGTCATTTAAGCAAATGAACTGTCACTCAAATGTATCCAGCTCAATGTAATGTTGTTCTGTCCAGTGTGCTGACATTTGGAGTTTTATTCACTTGGCTTTGCTTACGATTTTAAGCTAGAAGCCAGACACATAGCAGTAACCTTTTACTTTTCACACTCACTGTTGTTCTTCTTTTATGTAAAGCATCATGGGCCTGTAAGGGTGCGTGCTGTGTATTTCTGGCACTTGAAGACAATAAGAAAAGACACACTGAGCAGCATTAATAAAACCAAAATGAATTCTGCACTCATGTTACAACCCATTTGCCTCTTGAAGTCAGTTTGCAAGCCTGTCTCTTTTTACAGCTGCCACGTTCAGAATTTAGAATATGATGCTTTTGTTCAAAGCAACTCTCAGCAGAGTAACTGCATACATTTCAGATGGGAATACAAGCCCTAACCAGTGCAATGTTAGTGCCATGCCACGTATGCTGCACCCCAAAGCTAACAAGAAGTTGTCAGGAATCAATACCTGGCATGAAAAACGATGTGACTTTCAGCTGCCGCGGCCGCATCAATCACACTATTACCATTAGCTCATCTCTCGACACCAACTTCTGCCCCTCCCAAACTGTCTCCACTCCTGTGTCACAGATTTCCCTCTCCACCTCCTCTCTGTCTCTCTATCCCTCTCTCAGTCTTTCTCTCTTTTTTTTCTCCCTCCTTCCCTCCCTGCCAGCTCAGCGGATGCCCCTTGTCACAGCTCCTATTTCAGCCTTCTGAAGTTTCCTAATTGATCGCAATTAGAGCCGCAAAGGGGCGGGTGGGAGATGGGGGCGGGGGGTCAGACAAACGGAGATGGGGAGAGAAAGTGTGTTTGCGTGTGCATGCGTGTGTGTGTGTCTATGACAGAGAGACAAACAGAGAGAGAGAGAGAGAGATTAAAATCAATGAGGCAGTTTTGAGAGTGGTTATATTAGTAACTGGACTAGATGTGACCTGCAGGGGTAATAACACAGGATACAGCAGGGGGAAGGTGGGGGTGGGTGACAGAGAGACAGACAATGAGAGACACAGAGAGACGGTGTGTCACATAAAGATTGAAAAATAAAACAGGTGGGAGAGATTTAAGTGACACTGAAATAAAGGTATTAAAAGGGGCAGCACTAGACAGAATAAGTCAGGAGGATCTAAAGATTTTTGACTCACTCTAACATATATGACATTAGAAATGTCTTGTTCTGCAGGGAAACCTTGGGTTCTTGCAATCATGTTGATGTTCTTTAACACACACCAGCCACCAAAACAATAATGGACAAATAAGCTGATGCCACCATCCCACCCATCTGTCAGGGGAAGGAACACAGGACCCCTGGGGGTATTTTGTGATCACCAGCATCGGATTGTAGGATCCTTGGGTCCTGTGCATTGAGGGTGGGGCCTCCCTACTCGAGCGGGGTATTTGACACACACTCCTCACCTAACATTGCAAACCAAAGGATGTCCACATGACTGACCAAGGTTTCCTCACAGAACATTGCACTGTAAATATATGATTCATTTTATCCACTTCACCTGTCAGTGGTTTTAATGCTGTGGCTGATCAGTGCATATGATTCTTATGAGAGCATAAATTTAGTGACAGTTTTAGATTTTAGTTGCTCTTGGATTAGATATGGTGGGTGAGCACATGTTTTGGTTTTTGTATCCATAGAGGCACAATGGTACCAAATCTGTCAGCCGATAACGAGTGATGACAAGACTCCAGGATGATGTGTCACCACACCCTTTTGTTGGGTAATAGTTTCCGCATGAGACTCTCTGATATGATACAGACATGAGATTGTAAAACAATAAACAATGCTTGTAAGTATTTTTTTTTATTGTGTCCCATGGGAGAAATGGCATCAGGGGGTGGCTTATTATTATACAAAGTGCTGAACTATCCATTTAATGTACAGTAAGCAGTTTTGGTTGATTGTGAGTCTCATGTTAATACTGACACTGTGGGTTGACAACACAGACAAAGCATGATCTAAATTCATCCCATCCAAAGCTCAACAGTAGAATAATCACTCCATTGTCTCCAAGTTACAACATAAGTGAACTAATAACTACACAGTTTGGGTTAGCCAGTGCAGCTGTATTATGAAGGAAAATATAAGTATCTGATTGATCGTTCTCTAAATTTCTCTATCCGGACTTCCCAACTTGGCATGGTGTTACTCACCTTAGATTCTTGAGAAATAAAAGAAATAACGAAAAGTTGAGTGATTTTTGTGAGAAATGTATTTAAGAGTGACAGAGAGCGACGGATTTGTAATAGAGAGATAGAGAGGCAGAATGACAAAGAGGTAGAATAACAATGGTGCCAAAGCCTCTTCCATCCTCCTTGCAAACGTCCCTGATCCCCTTTTTTTCTCTCATTTAAATTCCTCTCCATTGTCATTGCAATCCAGGCCTAACCCCCCACTGCCTGGCAAATACACACACACACTCGTGGACATTAGAGTGCACATGCATTGACCAGGGCCATCCCAGGGAGTTGGGCTCACGCATCTTTGCTAATCCCTATCAATGGGCACACACATGCACCCATGCTTACAGTGTTTGCTGGAAAGAACAGCTCAAGTTTCCCCAGGCTGCAGATGTCAGTGTGACCCAAGCCATGCTAACATGGGTGTGGAATAGCAAGCAGCTTGTCACCGAGCATCCAGTGTCTTGTCAGTGACACAAGGCCAGGCCGGTTAGTGCTGCCCACGCTTGGGCCTTGTCAACATGTATAGTCAATATAGCTAGACTTGATTGTGTTCCTTGCTTTTACCATTCCCTGGTCGACCATGCTTAAATCCACAGTACACCGGCCTGTTGGCAGTGGTATCTAATGGAACAGACAAACTGCTCTCAGTCGTGTTATCCTGCAATGCCTTCAAAGCTGGCTAACAACAGCAACACAGTTAGAAAATAACATCTTGTCAGCATGGTCAGGACACGGCTGGGTTAAGACAGTTCCTCGGCTCATTCCTTGTCACCAATTCTAGGTCACAGAGATGGCATCCGGCGCAATCTTAATATTGGCTTGTCAGTGTGCATCGGCTATATCTGGACTGTCAACTTAGCCTGGAATCATGCAAAACGATGCCGTGTGTGCATGGTTGGAGCAAGGCTAGTGTTGCATTGTTCCCATGTCAGCGGTGTTAGTTTAGAGATGGTTAGCAGTGATACTGGGGCATTGCCTTTGTCTGGACTGTCACTGGGGAAAACCTGGAACAGTGAATGGTGTTGTCTGTCAAAAACACACACCTGGAATGGTGTAGAAAAAGTAGCCTGCATTGGACAGTTTGATGCATCAAAGCTGTATCTGAGATTGTCCCTCTTTCATAATGACACTATATTTCACAGTGATACTCTCTGTATCTTTCTGTTTTAGTAATTATGATATAATTGTCTTGCAGTATATTCTCTACTACACCAATCCTTACTTTACCTTGTTGTGTTTAAAAAAAAAAAAAAAATCTCAGCAACATCTCCCTGTGCTCACTGATGACTAATAAAGTCTATCAAGAACTACTGTGGGAAGAACTGAAGAATATTAGATTTTGCAAAAACACATCCTGATGTCTGACATAATGAGTGAACACAGAGGAGCTCTCAGGTTATTTTGAATCTATTAGGGCAGAACAGGCTCTTAGGTAACACACAGACAATAATGTGCACGCACAGACACAAATACATAAACACTTGTTGGCAACAGAAACAGGAAGCTAGAATGACTGACGCAAACATGCAATCACATACACAAAAGCAAGAAATAAGTAAATAAAGATAAGACTAAAAAAAAAAAAACAAACTAAAAGTCAATTTCAAAGTCAATTTACGCCAAACTGCATTTGCAAAATAAACCAGGCACTGGTAGAGGACTTATCAACATCAATCTCATCTAAAATAAAAGTGTGTGCATGTGTATGTTCTGTGGGAGACTGACTGTGTGTGTCTGAAGGTGATTCTGGCGACAGGACGACCCCGAGGGATCAAAACACACAGTCTCACATTACTGACGGCCCCACACACAGACGCACTCGCAGGCAGGAGATGCATGTGCTTGTACAAGTGTACATGACACGACTGTCTACAAAGCAGTTTGCCGACCCGTGTGCCAACTGCAGCAATTGCAATCATCAGAGAAAGAAAGGTTGTCATAGTCATGCATCTTTTCATATGTAAGTGTGAATGCTTTGAATGCACCATGGATAAGTATGGGGTTAAATCTGTGTATGTTGACTAGTCATGTCAGTTGACTGACTTAACTGACTTAACTGACTAGTCATGTCAGTTAAGTCAGTCTGACCTCTACTATCCAAGAAAGGTAAAGAGGGCTGAGGTGGGGTTGCAAGTTTTGATTTGTTTCAGTTCAGAGCTGCAAAACCACTCAGCATTGTGGCCAAGTTAAAAATATCAAATGAAAAGCATTCAGTGTAAGAAATGTCAGGAACACATCTCTTTTATGCAGACTTCTTTGGCAGTTTGTTGTCTCCCTGCCACCTTCACACAGAAACTGAGAACAAATTCACCCTTAAGGTTATGTAAAATATGGTTCCAGTGGTGCCAATTATGCTACTCATAGTCTACTGTCCTTTTCACGGTGAGAGAAAATGCAACCAAGAGTAATGCTGATATAAATAGTATGAAATGAAAGAAAAACATCCATCACCATATCTATCCAAGCATAATTTACAATATTTCTTTAAGTGCTATGCATAAATAATAATAATAATAATAAAAATCAGTATAAACACCAGGTCTCTGTATCTTGTTTGATGCCATCAAAAATCAACAAACTAAAAAGTCCTCACATTTAATTTGAAATGCAGTTACAATAATAATGACATAACAGATATCAGAATGAAGCATAATGTATCATGACTGGAGTAATCTAACTTGAGAAATTATTTATCTCCAGTTCCATTAACATTTACACCTGTCGCAGACAAACAAACCTACTCTCCTGAGATGCAGTCCTTTGACTCTTCCTTTATAATTAATTTAACCAGTTCAGTGCTTGTTCAAAACATGCTTATCGCTTGGCCTCCTGTACTGCTGTTTGCAGTAGAGGTGCACCAATTGCAATTTTCTTGGCCTGCCAATGCAGGCTTTTGCAGATTCGGATTTTCTTTCTCTCTAAGAAATATATTTGACAGCATATGCGAACGAAAATCATGTACACCCAACTTTATCTAACATATTTTGCTTAATAAAAGTAGGTGCAACAGATTTAAATAGCAAAACAAATCTCAGTTACTTGTATCTTTTCACAGTAAGCTTATAAATTCACCAGGGCTGAGGTAATTTATCAGACTTCTAAAGCCTCTTGTTAGCCTTTCTCTGCTTAGTTTCCAGACCGTGGTCAGGAAGCAGAGGAGACTTTCCACCTGGGCCGAAGCTAACCTCTGCTTCGAGGCTAACCCCTTCACTTTACAAACAGTGGTGAAACAGCAAATGGGAGCTCTGCTTGGTCTTGAGAAGTTGTAGCATTAGTGGCAGAATCCCAGTGTTATTAATACCGGCATTCTACCTGGTTGTCAGCAGTAGTCCTCATTTCTCAGATTGGCACTGGGGGAAATCTGGATTCGGAGTGTCAGTCTCCTTTCCCTCATCAAATATATTCAAGCTGCCCTTAAGCCAAGCCCTTAACCCCAAGTTTCTCTGGTGCAGCTGCTGAGTGAGCAACAATTTGCATTTGCTAATTTTGCTTGCAAATATCATCTGTCATTCATGCATAGAAATAAATCTGTCAAGACCAGATGCAGACTACTCGTTAGATTTAAACGAGTGGCATTAAACTTTAGCTTCAGGTCTCAGTGAGTTAATAAATGAGTGTACACATACCATTAGTGTTCAAAGCAGTGCTGCAGAACTTCCCTGTATGTAACCTTATAGTCCTGAGCTGTCAGTATAAATGCATGGCAGTGGCCTGCATGGAATCTGGATATCTGTCTACGTGTGTGTCCACTCTGTCTGCGTATTTCCTGTAAGTGTGTGTAGGTGCCAATGTGAAAGTGTGTAATGTCTGCATGCCCATATTTTTCTGACGTTTCTGGATCTGACCATCAGCGTGTTTGTGTGTGTGTGTGTGTGTGTGAGACACTAGCATTTCTGGACAGAGGAACTCTATCCGCCTCATCGGAGTCCTTTCAGCGCCCACCGCCACACACACAGACACAGATACACACACGTCACACGTCCTACTGCTGACATACACGTCGCCACGGCAACCAGATACAGTCAAAGATATGCTACTGACAGAGAAGAAGGGACCACCATACTGGCAGCCCAGAGATTGTCAACATGGGGTTAAGGGCAGCTGCTGGGATCGCATGCTGAATCCTAACATGAAAAATTTCCAGCTATATTCTTGAAAACAAACGCAACATCTAAAAGCAGTGAAGCACTGAATCAAGAGGACTACATCTCATATATAGTCTTTGTTATCTCTATATGCTAAACAAGTTTCACAGTATTTCTGTGACTTTTCACACACGGCTACCATTGTTGAGTTGATCTCATACAGAGAACTCAGTACTTGAAACCATGTTAAATTTCACTCAATGGTAGAACAAATTTACAAGATGAGCAGATTCACTTGCTCATGTGGTTAAGCAGAAAAACTGAGAAAAAGAGCAACATTTTTGCCTGTTTATACTGAAAATGAAATGAGTTTCACAGACCCTTGACTCGTGAAACTTACTCAGCACAAATAAAAAAAGCAGCAAATAAAGTCTAAATTCAACTAGATGGAAACTGAAAAGCAGAAAAACACATTAGCTTTGTTCAAACTGTGTCCAAACGTCTACAGCGCATCCATAGAAAAGAACTAAACTTACCTCGGACTGGAACAAATGTCAGCGTGATCCTCTTCTTCACCCTGTCAAAAAACAATCCAGAGTTAGTCAATACATTCACAGAATAGAAGTATCACCTTGCAGCTGTATGCCTCTGTGTATCAGTCAAGGTGCAGTTTACATCCCCATCTGTCCAGACTCAAATAAAAGGTGCAGTGACAGATAGAGCTTTGTCACATGGTGCAATGGCAATCACTCCCAACTCGGGCTCAATATCATCAAAACCAGTGAGCTTGTGGTGGACGACAGTGCTTCAACTATGGATGTTACTGCAAAGAAGCTGCAAATTCTGAAATGTGGATGCTTCACACACATCCTTTTTGAATATGAAATCTCATCTCTTCATCATTTTATCCTATTAGACATTTGTGTACAATATTTCTCAAAATTAATTTACAAGCTCTTGATTTATGTGAGGTTGCAATGAACCTTGACCTTTGACTACCAAAATCTAATTAGCTCATGCTCGGGTCCAAGTGGTTATTTGTGCTAAATTTGAAGTTCCCTCAAGACGTTCCTGTAATATCGTGTTCATGAGAACGAGAAATGTGCAGCAAAAGTTTGGAGTTTAGAATATAACAATCTCATTTGGGAATAGAATTAGCAGAGGAATTAGGTTTCCCAAAGGGACAATTTCTACTCCTTTCAGACACCTCATATACTAGTGACAAACCCTAAAGAAAAGAGGTGGTGCCTGTCAGGGTCCCTTCATTATTTCAACATAGTGAAACAAAATCATTTGGCAAATGGATTTGAATGTGTGTTGTTGACAGAGATAACCTGTCAAATCTCAGAAACTCCTCAGGGTATTGTAAAATGGAATAAATCTTGTTCAAAATGTTCAGATTTTGTTGGCATCCAAGCACGTACAGTCTAAAGCAAAATGCAGCATAGTGTAGAGATTTTGTACACATTATGTATGGTTTTTGCATTTTGAAGAGACACATACATGTAATACATAATACACTTTCAGGCTTCTCCTGGCTATCCATCCTCTCAGCAACATTTCTTCAATTATTTTCCTATCTCTACTCTTTCCCTCCCACCTATACTTTAAATTCTGTAATAGTGTTTATTTAATCAGGCATATAAACAGTGTGTGAAAAGTCAAAATCTATACACCCCATAGGCACAGTCTTCTGCATTCTTATCTGCTCTGTGCATTCGTTTCTCCCCCTTTCTCCATCACTCTGTCTTTCCATCTGGTTTCCATTCTCTCCACCTGCCCATCAGTCTGCAGCCTGGGACAGGTGAGCCTATTACACGCTTCTCACACTGACTTCTACACACTCTCATACATACTCACACAAAACCACACTAGCTCTACTTCATGGTAACTAAACGTGCCACGCACATTGGCCAGATCTGGTGTGCTGCCCAACTCCTGTTACCACAGTCACGTCATGTTGCTGATGAAGTGGTCTAGTGTTGAATATAAAAGCTGCATAAAAAACTTCGGTACTGGAGAGTAGAAGTGAAAAGAATCGATACAACTGAATAAAATAGGTTGAGTCTTGAAATTGGACCTCTGAGCTTTGAAAGCAAGGATGCAAAATAAATAAAGAAAAATTCAATTCTGAGTCTGACTACTAAAGCAGAATTTAAATAAATTCTGATAATATCAGAAAAACAGGTTAATTATCACTCTTAGTGACTTAAAATGCACAAGGAGAGCAAGCAAGAGTGTTCAAGTAAGTATAAAGGGGTCGCATCTTTCTCCAACTCAAACTGTTACAGCTGTGAGGAAGCTATTAAACCACTGAGTCAAACAGAATTCACAGTGAAATGTGTTTGTTCTGTGCAGCATTACCTCAAAGTGACATTAATATATCTGTGTGGGTTTTAGAAGGTTTTTGATCAATACTAGTGATTCAACAGGCTCTGAGATTTTCTTTTTCACTAAGCACTTTTGAAGCTTGATCTTTTGTGTAAACTGACAAAAAAACATAAGTATACAAGTTGGTGGTATTGCAACGTAATTTTTAAGTCTTTTTTATTGTTATATTACCCAAGGAATTTGTGATTCTGCTTCAAAATCTAAAACTATAATTTTTTAAAATTATTTTTTGTCTAATAATGTTTATTCAGATTTATCTGGCGTAAAGAAAGGAAGATTTACAGGCCTTCTAAAGGTTTTGGTTGAGAGCCAAAAAGAAAACTAATACGTACTCTGGGCTTAAAAGTGATGGTCAGCGCACCAGCAATCAACCCAGGGCATTAAGTAAAGCAAGAGCCTTAAAAGCCAGAAAGGGTAAATGGTTTCCCCCCTGATACAGACACATGTTATGGCTTTATCATGTAAATCTTAGATCACAACAATCAATAGCTTAGTAATCCTGTTTTGGCCAGGATTCACTTGTGCATTTTGCTAAAACACACATTACATCCTGGCTTCATCCTGTGATGTGTCACTTCAGTAAAAATAGTTTTCATAAGTCATTGTCTCAGTTAATTCTTTTTACCACAGATTAAAGATTTTGCGTCTTTTTTTTGTTTGTTTGTTTTTGTTTTTTTGGGGTTTTTTTCAGTTTTATGTAAAATCAAGGCAGCCAATCTTAGTTTCTTTGGATGCACCAATGGCTGAAAGGCTATTTGTTTATTTCCAGAAAGCTTGCCTGTCTGAGAGAAGAGAGAGAGAGAGAAACTAGAATTACCATTTGTGGTTGTAATCTACATCCATGCCTGTCCAGAGTGATAGAGAGCTTCTTCAGATGGTGCAACAATGATCATCTGAAGCTCATTTTCAGCAAAACCAATGAGTTGTGGTGGACTACAGTGCTTCAAACATGTAAATTGCTGCAAAGAAGCAGCATGTGGATGCTTCACACACATCAACACAGTTTCAAGATGGGCACCCGAGATTTGTGTCACCAATTCAGTATCGGAAAAAAATGTGAAATGGAGAAGTGTTTTGCAACAGAGAAATTGACCTTTTGGGTATTAAGTGTCATTGCTTAATCAGTTTATCCTATGAGTTTTAACACATGCTTAATATGAAACAGCACATTGGTTAAGTTTAGGTCAAAACACTAGTTGGGTAGATCTTGGAAAAGGTTGGTGACGTGTGTTTGCTTTCACGCAGGAAGTCAAGTCCAGTCTCCTGGGTGAAATGCTTGTGTGTGACCCACCACTCAGTGCACCAGTAACCACAACTGTGGATAAACAAAAAATTATTACTCTTGCAAACCTGACCTCCACTTATGTCCTCGTTATGTCATGTTGTGCAGTTGCTTTGATTGTCTCATACTGACCCAGATGTGTTTGCATTTTAGATGTGACAAAGCCTCTGTATTTGGTTCCCTAGAAGTGAGAGCGGACATTTGAGTTCCTTCAATGCATTCCAGAGATACTGTGTTCATGAGTAAGGGATGGACCTATGGATGGAAGGAGACAACCCAAATGGCATTACAAAAGTAGAAAGTTGCTGACATTTGCTGATGCTGCCATGCAGCAACATAGCAGAACATGCTGTCATGTGTGAAACATCACCTTTTTTAGCTCTCCTCTTGTTCATTCCTCCTATATCTGCCTCTCCCCTTGTCTCAGTCTCCCTTGCTCTTTTTGTCTCTTTGCCTTACCCTTTCTCTGCCTACACACACACACACACACACACTTTTTTCTCTTTTTCTCCTTCTTCCAGACCTTGACACCAGCTGTACTTTTCCAGTTCAGCAGTTCTTCAACTCTCCAGATGACACAACGAGATTTCATACTAAGAGCAGCTAAGAACACACAAATAATAACAACACGAAAGAAAGAAGGAAAAAGTAAAACACAACAACGAAACCAAGCAAATCAGCAAAAACACATCCTGCAGTACACTACCACATAGGGAACTCAACAGTATTAGCAGGCAAAGCTAAAATTATTTATGTGGCGAGTGAACGCATGATTAAGAAACAAAAGAAATAAAGAAAGAATGAATGAATGAGGGAAAGAGAAAAGGAAAGAGAGCTAAATATACAGTAGCTATTACATAGAGTGGGATTGAAATAGATATAATGTGAATGTGTTCAGTGTGAGAAGACTCTCAAAGATAATTACCCACACAGCACGTGTCTTTCCAATACCCCCATAACCACAGATCACCCCAGGTCCATAGCCACAGACATCCAAACTCCTTCCATATCAAGACTTTCAATGATATTAAAACATAACAAATTATGGCCGTAGTTCCTGATTCATGAGACAGAGATGCCACAGACAAGAGATTCATCGTCATCATTAACAGTCAGGATCACAGATTCCTTACATGAGCCAGATGGTGGTAAAAAGTTAACATTCCTTCTGAGACTGGACTACAGGTAAATGTCAAAATATTTGGTTGGTAACTTTGGTTGAGGTATTTGCTCACATTATACCATATTTCACTTAGAGCCCACCTTTCCAGTCATGCACAAACTAATACTAAACCAAACAGACTAAAGAAAACTATTCATGTGTCCTGCGTCAAACACAGAATTACTTCTATATCCATTTTACAATATTAAAGCTAAATGCTAATCAGGGGATTTCCAACTGTATTCTGTAGTTGTCATCAAGCTTGCTCAGTACCAATGACAGATGTGGCAGTTTAGCATGTCTACTGGCCGTACGTAATGCACTCTACAAACATATGTCTCCACAGCGTTGTGATTTTTTTGCAGGGATAAAGGATTACAGCAAAAGAGGAGATTCACAGCAGTCACCAGCCAAAAGATGGGATTGCATTTACCGGAATTCAATCCCATTTTCTTCAGTTTCTGGCACTTCAGCACCAACAAGCTTTTAGGAATAAGGTCAAATCGTTTTCTTTGCTTTCCTACAACATGAGCCACGTTGCACATCACTTCTCATTAATTTCTTAAAGTTGAGGGACAAAACATAACATAATACTGGTCTCATGTGGCTTCATTTAGCTTGGTTAAAGTCTGACAGAAATGTTCCACACTGAAATACCTGTAATAGGATTTCTTTTTCAAACATTTAGACATTCAGCGACAGTCAGCAAACTTTGGAGTATATAAAAAAACACCACCTTTCACAAACGAGCTAAAAATAAAGACAGAACATTAAAGGTTATCCTAGCAGAGATAAGACTACAAATCGATGGGCTAAAGAAGAGACGTAGGAGCCACTGGACTGTAAATTGCACACTATCAAATGTGAATCCAGCCAAGGGTATCCCTAATTCTCCCCCTCTGCTCCGTTTCTCTGCCTGTTCTGTTAAAGCCAGGGCTATTATTAGCAAGCAAGGGGATCAGGTTAAGAAGATGAAGGCTAAAAGAGCATGGCGAGACAGAGACTTTAGCTATGGCCATAGTGGGGGGTAAACACAGTGACAACAGGTTGAACTGCCAGTTTTTTTGTTTTTTTTCCAGGATGCGTTTGCCAACAAGTGAAGAAGCTAAATTAATTGCATCACAGCACAGCCTGAATCTAATGGCAGTGAGGAAATCTTGTTTTATTTTATTCATTTATTTATGCCTTTTTCTCTGTATGTCTCTTTTCTGTCTTTAACAAGATAAAAGAGAATATTACAGTGTTTTAATGATGCTGACACATAAAAGAGAACAAAGAGAACAATGTAGAAGAGTGTTTAGAGGGAACATGGAGAGGTGAGATAAGAAACGGGTTAACTCAGGTGTTTGGGCTAAAGACAGTGAGTACAGTATATTAGTTGACTCATCTTCACCCCATTTACCATCCAGATGAGAACTGAACCAGCATCTGTAAAATAACAACAGCAACTGAAGAAGCAAAGAGCTGATCTCTGAGCTCTGCTGGTGTACAAAGCAATAGTGGGACATTTCAAGTCATCTTTAGAATTTTAAAAATAGAAAACAAACAACAAATACGTAATAAAATGATGGTGTTTAAAAATAATGAGAGCAAATGTGAAAGTGAAGCCAAGTAACACACAGGGATTGTACAGTTAGGATGTCCGAGGTTAAGAGAGCAATCCGGAGGCAGGGAGTTCAGACGATAAGCCTCATAATCTGCTTCATAACTGTCCTCTGACATCACTGCAGCAGATGTTTTATCTTGTATTCTACTCTCTCTGCCTATTCTGATGTAATGGCTCTCATACTGTAATGTAATGAAAACAGAGAGGACAGAGACAGAAGGGACACAGACAGAGGCAGAGATGGTTTATCAGTCATATTCTACTGTATAAAAGGAGAGAAGAAGGGGGGTTCACAGCTACCAGCAAGAGAAAGGGAAACTGTGGGAGAGAGTATTTTTAAGAAGCCAACAAAACAGTTTAAATACAGCTTTCAAAAGTGACTACATAGTTTCTTGTGTAAATGTACCATAAAATGAATATATCATGTCTTCATTATATGTTTATGGGCATCTGTGCTTTGCATTTGAAGGTTCGCCTTGCTTACAGTTTTACAGCCTGTTGGGACTCTCTAACGCATACATGAAACAGAATGTAATGATATTTTAGCTTTAGCTAAATTCAGTGATTTTTGTAAATGTATTTGATGCCAGCAACACGTTTCAAACAAGTCAGGACAGTGGCAGTAAAAAACTGGGAAAAGTTGTGAAATGCTTGTTTAGGATTTGGAATTCCTGTCTTACAATGTTCCCCCAATCACAGAGCATAAATATGATGCATGTTATGTATAGCTTTGTTTATTTAGTCATCCATGTGGAGTGTGTGGGAGACAAGTGAAAGCTTGATTACTGGCTGTCTGTGGTGCCTTAAAACCATTTCAATTCCAATCTGTTTTGTCACTGAAAGATGCCAGCGTTCACAGTAGTCTTAGACAAGTTACATATCTCACTGACTGTGTCCTGATGTAGCATTCCTCCAGCAAAACAGAGTTCCTCATTGAATTATCAACAGCATTATATACCGGTAGTGTAGATGTTGCAATTGGTCAGAACCAAAGGGAGAGAGTATCTGCAGCTGATGATGACCCTCAGGTTTACACATTTAGAGATAAAAAGAGCTTCATTATTTTGTCCTCATGGTCAGCTGTGGCCATGCTCAAGTGAATGTGGTTTGTTTTTCATAGATTTTTAGCTTTGATAGATAAAACCCTTGGCGTGCTATGTCTATTGCTTTGTTTCTCTCACAGACAGACCAGCCAACTGTAGAGAGGTCAGTGAGAAAGGTTCAACAACTGGTCAAGGCCTAACCCAATCGAATGTCAGTCTCACACAGGAGACACATATGCATGAACATAAACACAGGATTTAATGAGGCTGTCTTGCACACTTTTAAGAAATGTTCATTTAGAGTGATAAGAATGGAGAGACTAAAGATATTGAGCTCCATGACAGGACTGGAATAGACCTCTTACAAGGTAATCATGTAATGAGAACAACCTTTAATTTCACCCTAGCACAGAAAAGATAACCATAGGCTACAGCTCATACTTTATTTACAATTCCCAAAATGCACCTTTGTTTCCATAAGCCACGAGTCACCAGTGTTTGATCGCTGTGAAGAATTCATGGCCAAAAATGACAATAAAATGTGTTTTGAAGAAAAAAATCTGCCTGAATAAAGCAAAACTTAAAATGTGCTCTTCAAAAATCATCCCCAGTTCTGAAAGATTTCATTTAATATTAGCCTTTAACTAATTAGAAGGAAAATACTTGAAAAGTGAGTCGAGAAATGTAAATATCAAGGAAGCTGTTGTCACTTATTACTGGGAAATATTCAAGGTATAATAAATTTTACCTGGTAAGCCTACATTTCTGTCAGGATAATGAACCCTGCTGAGTATAAATCAGATGTAAGACAACATGGACAGTTCAAAATGTTTTTGACATTAAAAATAAATCTTAATATTGGTGAGTATATTTAACTACTGGTTACCATATGTCATGATGTTTTTTTCTTCCCCAGTGTTCTGATACATACTGATGAGGGATTTGAAAATTGAGGGGAAACTGGTAGCAAAATGTCAAAATTTATAAAAGAAAGGCTCCATCTTAAAAGCCAAGAGAGAGAGAAAAATGCAGAATGGCAAAGAGAGAAAAATAATGAACCCTCAAGCCAGTGAAAAGGACAAAGAAAGGAGAGTAAAACCCCAGAGGAATGTTCAGGAGGTACTTCCTCATCATTGCATCTGTCCACCTCTGC
This sequence comes from Scatophagus argus, assembly GCF_020382885.2. Classification (NCBI taxonomy): domain Eukaryota; kingdom Metazoa; phylum Chordata; class Actinopteri; family Scatophagidae; genus Scatophagus; species Scatophagus argus. The sequence goes on along the minus strand of NC_058512.1, from coordinate 13,699,677 downwards.
ACTGCAAAATGTAAATGCAGTCAAAGCAGAACTGATGGGGAAAAAAGAATGAAGAAGGCAAAAACACGGCAGGGAAAAAGAAAATGGAAAAAAAAAACAGAGAGTTTTCCTTTCTCTGGCAGACTGTCTGACTGAGATGGGATTACACGGGCAGAGGGAGGAAAGGGAGGAGTGATATCAAGTAAAATGAATTGAAAGGCTTCATTTAATAGATGAAAGGGGGAGTAGTGTGGCTGACAGCTTGACAAAGGTGGTCATATTTGTTGGGAGATGAAGATAGAGGGGGAAGGGAGTGATGCTGGAAGGGCTCAGAAGGGCTAAATATTGTTATGTCTTGAGTGTGGGAGATGGAGTAAGGTGGGAGAGCTGCCATTTGACCAGGATTTTTTGGTTTGATATGGAAGTTAATGGGAAGGACTGAGAAAGTGAGTGCTGTGACTGCTATGCATTTATAAGATTATTATTTTAGATTCAGCTGGCCATTCATCATCATAATAATAATAAATGGCATACAACTTTATATCTAAAGTTAAAAACTACATGAATGGCAAAAAAGAAAATAGTGAGTAGGCCAGTTTAGCAAAGTCAACCAAAATATTTCACTTTGCTCATTATGGTAAGCAGACATTTGCCTGGGCCACGGTATTGTTAATGTGTATAGACCGACAAAACCGACCTTTTAACAAGCAGCTACATGACTGGACATTGGTCTCCTTTGCTATGACATGAACATGAACCCATCTCACTCCTCATTCTAGAGCGTGCTGCACTGACTGGGCTGATTGTAGGTTTTGTTTTCAACTTAGGGAAAACATAGCAGCTGTTCTTGAAATCTCAAATTTGTTTTAAAACATTTGTTCTTAGGGTAGAACTATTTAAATTTTGCATCTATTTAGTTTTCAGTTTTCTTGTCTAGAATGCATAATTCAAGAATGTGTTCCTGAAAGTTGTCCATTGAGATATGCAAATCAACACCCAGCTGAGATTGTCATCATCTAAACCTCTCCCAACATTTTGCTGACTGCCTGTGTAGATTGGCAGTGAATAATTTCAACCATCTCTTACCATAAACTGAGCTCATATGATTTAAGGTAGTTTTACAAGCTAAAGAGGAGGGCTGGGCCACTTGGCAGGCTCAAAAGTGACTGAAGAGTAACATGCAAAATGGCAGGGCGATTAAAAGGCCATCATGTCTGCTGAGCTGCAAGTAAATAAGTGGATGAAGGTGTGATGAGAAAGAGGTGTTGAGAGAGAGGTCAGTGGGAGAGGAAACCAAGAAATAGAGATGGGAAGAGCAAATGAGAAAAAAAGAGTCAGATTCAGGCGAAGAGGGAATAAGCAGGGTAGTGAATGCTTTCAGAGTTGGCCAAAGATTGGTAGAGACTGATTGCAAGGCCAAGTGGATGGATACCAAGAAAGATCAAAAGGGCAAGAAGGATAGAAAAGGAGAGAAGATGGGGGAACAGAGGAGCAACACAAGACTAAATTGGACTTAAATGCCTATGAAAACGAAGGAGGGAGGGAAATCGAGGGATAGAGACAAAGGGGGAGGGAGGGCAGAGACTGAGAGACAGCAAAAATGGTGTGAAATTGACATGAAAATGAGGGGATGCTTGGGGAAAAGCCAGCATGCTGCGACACCTTGTGAGGTTTTAGGGTAGGTTGGCTCAGACCGATAAGATAACTGCCATCTTATCTGTGGCCGTCAGACTGCAAATGCACACACACACACACACACACACACTCTTTCACAAACTGACATATCGGCACATGTGCTCGCTCAAACACACTTTCCTTTGGCCAGGGGGAAAGCAGACATGGACAAAACACTATTGGAAGATTGACAGAAAGGTGTTTGGGGCTGTGACTGGAACTGAGTCAGATGTCTGTATTTTGGTGGTTTGTGCTTCTATGTGTGGTTTCCTGCTCACAAGTGTGCCCATGTGACAAGGGGCAGGAGTTCTACTTCTTTTGGGTTTGCGTAATGTGATGGTTGAAACTAACTTGTTTGCATGTGCACATGTGTTGGTGAGTAGAAATTCTTGCCTTACATGTGCAGAAGGAGAGATTTCTCTGAGTCTGTCTGTATCTGTATGTATGTGTAAGGTCAATCAGAGTGTTGGTTTTGCACCTTATAGCAAAGTCTTGGTCAATACATGTTTGTTATCCACACACTGGCTATCTCCATGACTTGTATGTAATCAATTTCTCAGTGTGGGGTTGCAGGCAAAGGTTGTATTGGAGGCAGCAGAACTATAGACTTTATAGACCACTGTGGGGTAAAACAGGCTGAGATATTGAGAAATGAAAGGGTGCTAGACAGAAAAAGATCAAATAAAAGAGCGAGAACACTGTGACAGGCTCAAGGAAGTAAAAAAGAGTGGTGATAGAATTAAAATATTTTTGTATTGACAGTATTGAGGCATTATGTACTGTATTTAAAAAGGTGCATTGACATAGGCAAACTGGGAACTAGAAATAAATGCCTACATTTTATTCTAACTGATCAAGGCAAGAGTCAGTGCTGGCTGAAACAAGAAGCTGCTTTGCACTAATCAGGCACTGTCCATGAAAACATTTAAAGCAACCCATGAAAACATGCTGGGATCCTTACGATCAACTCAAGACATCTCTAATTTTTAAGTATTTATTGCAAGATTAAATATTGCAAAGTTGCAAACACAAGTGGCAATTTCAGCATGCATTTCCCCCTGTAAATAGAGTATAATTTTGGTGGACATAAACATGTGCCTCTACTAAACATATAAATAGAGCCATGTGAAATTTCATGTCCTGTTAGCGTATGGGATTTCACACACATGCAAAACATCCATATGGTAATTACAAACATGCCACAGACAAGCACTGTCCAAGAAGAAAAACAAATACTGTACCCCTAAAGTGAATCAGTGCCGTTTAGATTCATATATATTATAAAACAAATCAACATCATGATCAGCATCATTACTTTGGCAGAGAGTCAGGGACAGAGATTGGATTTTTATAACCTGGTTGCTTCGACTTGAAGGCTGTGTGAGCCGGTCTAACGATTCAACGGTCATCTATAGCCATAAATGTTAATTAACAGCCTTAGCTGCTGGACATTCATTTCCTGCTGTAGCCGTGAGGGAGGACTCGTAAAAAGGGTGCATGTGGATATGTCGCACGCGTGCGCGTGTGTGACAGTGTATCTGTGCATAAATCCTTGTGTGTGTGCATGTGTGAGAGCGCATGAGTGTTTTTGGCGTGTTCGTGGCATCATGTGTGACAATGTGTGAATGTCTGCGTGTTTCAAGGACACGCCGTGATGACAACTGTCCCAAAGGCTCTTCTGTCCTTTTCCAATAAAGCAAGAAGCCGTCAGCACACACCATAACTAGCTAGTCACTCCATGACAACACAATAAACCTATACAAGGACAAAGGTAAAAGTCACACAATGGTGTACAGTGTTACACTGGGACAGTACAAAGAACAGTTAAGGATGGACGAAAAGTAAAAATCAAACTACTGAGTCACATTACAGCTCTGTGTGGCCATCGTAAGGCATAGGTCATGCTATGACATCATAATACAGCAGTACACGACCAAAGTGGGATGAAGGTCACACTATGATATCATAATAATGCAATACATGACCAGTGTAAGTCAAGCCATTCCACGATCCCAATTAAGACAGGTGTCACAGTGACATCATTAAAATGTTATATACAACCACTGCATGATAGAAGTCAACATGTCATGTGAGAGGTGGCCAAAGGGAAGTGAAGGTGTCCCTATGACAGCATGAAAAAGGTAATAAATTTAAGTCATTCTGCAGCATCAAAACAAAGCTGCTTGAAGAGAAAATACAACAAATAGTCTTTTTGTGCTTGTTTTTCCATATAATGTCTAACACATTATATGGAAAAACAAGTTATGTTATGGTTTTCCTTTGCTTCAGTCTCTTTCAGTATATGGCCTGTAGTGAGTACTCCTAAATGATGTGGTACATCACGCTCACAGCCACCTGGCTAAATGTGATGAGATAATGGCAGAATGTTCATTTCTCAAGAAGCCAGAGCTGGCCACAACTGGCTCCATGTTGTAACACAGAAACAAAAATTAGAAAACATTATATTTAATGGTTGTACTGTTAATGTTACAGCCAGCTTGTGTAATTTTTATCTCGCTGTATTCTTGCCAGCCCTTTTATTTTGGAATTCAGGTGTTGTTTGGTGAAGCTGGCTAATTAATGAAGATGAAAACCAAACAGTGAACGGCACCAGAGTTAGCCCTGGCTGTGGAAAACAGAGCTAATGGAGACAAGTCATAACTGTGTTTCCATCTCACTGTCGACGCCTCCCATCCTCCTCTCTCTTCTCCCCCATGCCCCATCTATCAATCCATTTATCCATTCTGCCTCATCCTCCCGCTCCCTCTCCCTCTCTCTTTCTCCTTCTCCTCTTATCTATCTAAATGTATTGTAGGACACCACCATTTCAGGCCGGTGTAGTATTCTGACCATGAAGATGTTTTACAGGCTTCCCCCGCCTTTGCAACCTCCTCTTCATATACCCCCCACCCACCCCCCAAAACAGATAGGAGAAAAGCCCCCATGTTGGAGTCACGGTTCAGTGGTTTCTAATTATGTGTTCACTGTAGGAGCCTGGTCAGAATATTTCATATAAACCCATGAGAGAGAGAGATAAGAGAGACTGGAGGGAATGAAGGAGGGGGGGATAGACAGAGAGAGGCAAGCAAAGACAGAGATATAAACAAACAGAAGTGGGAAGAGGATAAGAAGAGGAGACACAAACCTTAAATTGTACATAAATGCAGTTAATTTAAAATTAGTTATTGTGATTTATTTATATTTAAGTCTTGCATTGTTTTACATTTTCTTACATGAAATTGAACAATTTAGTTTACAGTGTCAAAAAAAAAACAAACAAAAAAAAAACATTTACGTTAGCATTATTTATCAGTTGTGTACCAAACACTCTGTATTAAGCCTACCATCTTCCTTTGTGCTGTGGCTAAAGTCTCACATGAGAAGAGTAAGAATGTGTTCAAAGATTTAGTACAAAGTAAATTTTTGCCTCATACGCTGTCTCTAAAATTTGGTTTGTGTTCAGTCTGATCACACCTTTGAAGACCTGATAAGAAACGAATGTGGGACAGTGAAATTTGTTTATTTGTTATTTAACTGTACGGCTTTGTGGTGAAGTGACCAATTGCATTACGTGCTTTGAAAGTAAGTAGCATCTGTCTTTGTTCATGCAACACACGAACTTTGTTCAGTAAGTCGCTCAAAACCGTCTTCATTAAGATGCTTAAAAGTAAAAGAAAAGCTATCCCTTGTCACATTGTCACTGGCCTCCATGTCAAGACAACTTGCGTTATGCCTCACAATTCACAGGTCAGCATGTACCAAAACTGAACTAAAAAAATAAAAAAAATACTGGTCAACTAAATTTATTTCTAAATGTTAACCTTAAAAATAAATTAGTCCTGGCGATTTTGACTCTCTGTAACTGACTCTCATCAAAACAGTATGGACAAATCCAGACTTTATTCTCTTTCCAAAACTGCGTGCCCAAACCAGAGCTTTTTCATCACACTGTGTAAGGTTAAAGTGTCTGCAGACTTTGCCTTTTGGTATTCATACAATAATTACGAAGACTTCTTGACCTTGCAAGTACAGTTAAATGTGCCACACACGTACATCCCCTGGAAGAAGTGCACACATACACACAGTGGCTTTTCTCAGGCCTCTTAAATGACTGGTGTCATTAATGTTGGTGTGCGGTTGCCAGATGTAATATTTCCTGTGGTCATTAGACCATCTGGTGGCCTGACTCCTCTCATATCTGTCTCTCTCGTCGATCTCTGTCTGTCTGCCTTTTTGTGCTGCTCAACCTTCTCTCTCTTTCTCTCCATCTATCTAGATATCATTCTATCTCTCTCTCTCTCTCTCTCTTGCTACAGATTTGTCTGTTTTTCCATCTTTATCTTATATCTTTTTTAGTCTTAGTTTCTCTCTCTCTGAGTCCCACACAGTTTATGTGTGTTTTTTTTTAACTCACTTCCATGCAGTCCCTCACAGCCTGTTTCCCCTGGCCCTCCATCTCTCTGTAATGGAAGCCCATTGATGTATGCAGCGATTGTGGTGCTCCAATATTTTAATTGGAGATATCTGGAGCCTCATTTATGAATGGGTCAACATCCATTTAAATTAAATCTTCATCCTTACTGGAATTACAGTGTTATTGGCGACTTTAACAGAGCACTATGGGGCTTCTTCTAAATATTCGGTATTAGGATTTTGAAATGATGGAGCATAAATCTAATCAATCTGTCTTGTAAATTAATATGGCCAATGCAATCACAAAAGCCATTACTGTTATTCCTATTATTTAATATAAAGTATGTGGTAAGCACATAGAGTAGATATTAATATTGTAAGAACAGAAGAATAATAGTGCAAAATTAGTATTCCCTATACATCTCTACTGACAAGTAGCGATAGCACAGATATATGAGCTAGATAAAGGGACTTCTGATGCATTTGCAAAGGTAAATCAATTGCGTATTCCTTAAAATTGTTAGAACTAAGGCAAGCCATCACGATAACAGTGCATGTAATAATGCCACCAGATTAATTATCCCCATTAGATGTTGTATTAGGAGCAGTCCTTTTTAATGTACACTTATTTAAAGACACAACTGGTCAGATATGTCTTGGCAACTTGGATCTGTGTGCCTGCACAATGCAAAACCACTTACAAATAAAAACATGCGCAATCTAGCAGAAATGGCTTTAGCAGGTAAACACATGCTCTACCTCAATCTCTGAATCTCTCTCTATGCTTGTTATGCTTTTGTTGATCAATAACCTCTCTATGTATTTCACTCTCATCCAGTAACGGACTGGGCATGCAGTTTAAAAGCCCAATTTGCCAAACACCATTTGTACAAGCAGCAATACGGACATAAAACAGCTTTCATAGTCAATGTCATTTTTGTACCGAAATTTTGCTAAATGCAGGGAGAAAAATCTGTAAATCAATACAGTACAATATAACAAACACTGCCAGGCTGAATATATATGTATGTATATATAGGCCTATTTATTGATTTATTTCACAGGATTTTCCTCTAGATTCCATTTGCCTGTCTACCTGTGACCCACCACATGTGAGGCTAAAACCTGACCGCCTCAGTTTCATGTTACTGATGGCTGCTCGCCTTCTTCACTCTTGAAAGTGGACATAAGGCAAAAAACGTTTGCATAACAAAGTTTGCAAACCAGATAGGAAATGTTTCAAACTTGTTTCTACTTAAAGAATTACATTTTTAGAAGGGACAAAACTTTGAAGTTGATATTCTTTGTCACATTTTTTAACAGTATGTTACTTTCAGTGTTGTCACTTTAATAGCAAGACTCCTGACATTGCCTGCAAGTTCGAATTCATACATATTGACTTCCTATATTGTCTGTCTTCTCTTGAACCAACTTACTCAATCCCAAGAGCCCTTGTGACAACTACTGACATTTGCGAATACAATGATCTAAGTCAAAAGAAACAAAGATAGCTGTAATGAAACAGTTTCATTCCAAGGAGATGGCAGGTTCTCAAATATAGTGATGTTGATTTAAAAAAAAAAACAAAAAGAAAAAACATTGCACCATTACCACAGAGAAACCCCAGATGTTTAAGGCTGCAACACTAGCATCAACAGTGAGGACAATTTGTTCAGACTGTGGCCAGGAAAATTGTTCTTCCCTTTTGCTTTTATCGGTAAAATCTATAGCAGACAAAAGTGGGTGTAATCTCCATCCACAGTCCATTGTTACTGAGACAGCAATAAGAATCATGTCTGTCTGCCTCAGTCAGGTCCAAATACAACAGAATGCCTAGACTTTTCAGAAGGAGGGTAAAGGATTAGGCAGTCTTCTAGTCTAATGGAAAGGATGGATATTTGTTAAAAGACAATGAGCTGTTATATTTATCAAAATCCTTGAAAATTAGGCCATATTCTAAAGAAATTATTTAAATTGATTATTTATTTTAAAGCTCACATTTGGGGGTTTTTTTCTCACTGATGGGCAATTTTAGTCAAGAATCAAGCAACTATAAAATGCTAGTTACATCCTAGTACAACTACTAGGTAGATTCTCTGTGTATGAAGGCTCTTTCTGCTCAATAGTCTTCATTAGTGAGTAAGTCAGTATCTTTATTTAATCCGACGTCTACAACTACTGAGTACAAATGTTACTTTTTAGCAGCATTTAGTGGCATTTTACATGTTCATGGGTTTAAAAGCATTGACACAAGGGAAAAGAAATGTTCTACCTTTATCCAAAATCAGTTAATCTGTCTTGCAAATATGTATTTCCTGTGTGATTCCTGTGGAAATGGAAGGGAGGTTTCAAATCAGTATCACAACCAAAATGTTACCTTTTTGTTAGCTAATGAAAACAGCCTATGTTTTTTTCTTTTTAGATTTTAAACGTATTTTATGTTACACTGTGTGTTGTAACTGCACGTCATATAATGATGAGCTTTTACTCAACAGGGGATGTTGTGTAATTGTTCGCTTCTTATGGATTTATGAATAATACATAATAAAATGTTGTTGTTTGAAATGACTTGAGTTGAATGCTACTAGCTTGGTTACCGAACTGAGTCATTTCAACCTAAATTGACATCCACCCTTGACAGCACATTTACGGTGCCATATAGTCATATTTAGGTATTACACATGTGTACCTTGCAACTTTGCACCAGTACGGAACTATCTAGTCCAGGCTGCCCTCTATTCATCTTAGAAGAAGGCGGCCTGGACTCTTCGTAATAAAGCTGTCAGTGCCTCATGGCAGGGAGTGCAGTGCTTTTAAAGCGAATTAGAGGAGCTGATTTGATTGGCCATGATTGATGCCAACCCCTCACACACTCACTGGTATTGTATTCCTCCTAAACACACTCTGTTTCCAGATGTGCCAAAGGTGTGTTCTCTTCCTTAAATATGGAGAGCATGTGACCACATATCCCGGTTGTTTTTTTTTTTGTTTTGTTTTTTTTTTCCTAATGAGATTAGGAGAAGTCAAGGAACATGAAAATATGTCAGAGTGCAGTCTGTTATGTCCTTGAAAACCCATTAAGAAAACATCTTTACATATTGCAGCATGTTACTGGAATTTCCCAAACAGTACAGTCCCAATCCACATTAATTTAGGCAAGCAGGAAGCAAGCTTAAAGTACTGGAATTTGCATTTAAAATGAAACACTCCTAGCTGTTTCCTCGACCACTCAATTACTCCAAGTCAGGTTTTCTACCTTGAGAAGCCGTGACACTAAATCCAGTTTAGAAGTTCATACTACAAGAAGGATTTTGAGTCAGAGCTTCAATTTAAGCACAATTTGCCTATGCTGCTGCAGGCGAGGACGACACAGCTAAGAGTGTGTGTTTCTAATTTAATGCGTTTGCTGTATTGTGGGAATCATATTCCTAATGGGCAGTGTCACAGCCCCGTGAGAATCCCTTATGCCTGTCTTTTGAACATAAAGCCTTTTTAAAAGCCTCTTGCACATGAAAAATATGATTGGTAGAGCTAAGACAAGCACAGCCCCGAGCACTAAGTGGGAATCATTGTCAGATAAAAATGTGTGTTTTTATTCCAATAATATTCATAATCCTCCCCGAATGAGGTTAACTGTATGTGTGTGTACATTATATTGAAACAACATTATTTTGTACTGTACTTCAAAAGAAAATTGCTGGAGTGCATTAGCAGTCTAATATGAACAATGTCAACTAAATGAAAGTAAAGTGTGCTTAGCTTTTTGTTTTTGTTTAACTGTTGATTTTAAAGGTCTTTCCTAGTGCAATTTTCACCCATTTCTCCTGGGGTAACTTCTTTTTCTTTCCTATTCTTGTTGGCATTGCTCATTGCACAGTTTATCTTAAAATAGTAGCGTGATCCAATAGTGGCTTGTCTCATACAAAGCTAAGCTAATCGCGACCTGATGTGACCAACAATGTTGAGTCAGCTGATATTGGTCAGCTCATAACACATTCCAGCCAGAATAGATGGACATGAGAGGAGGAGGGAAGATGATCATTTGAGATTTGGGATCCATGCTTAGTCAATTAAATTCTCCCCCTTAAGCTTCACTTGTAGCCATTTGTCAGTGAAATGAAGTCACAGCAAAAGCCATTCATGAACTCTGACTCAGCAGAGGTCTTACATCTCAGCAATGTGTTCTTTCATTTTGGTATTCAGAATACTCCACTGAAGATCTGGGATTATTTTAAACTAATTACTACCCCTCCAGCCAGTCAAAATGAGGTGCACGCAGAGGCCACGATGCTATTTGGAAATCATCCCTGAGAGGATATTCTTCACTGTGGTAGTGAGATTTTCATATATGAAATTTAAGTTGGATTATTTGATTTGATGCAAAAGTCACTCAAGCACACACATATACACACAGAAACACACAGCATATGCTGTGTAACTGCCATCTTACAGAGGCTCTCAGTCTTAACAACTCTATTTTCTGATTATTATAATATAATTGTGGAAGTTAATAGGCATTCTCATATTTCATTTAGGTTTTTATGAAAAAAAAAAACAAAGATAGTTTGAGGCCACATTACTTCTAAGTAGGCAATTAAAACAAATTGCTTCTAGTAATGGAGAAGTATGGCTGCTTATGATAAGTTCCATATGGACTTTTTTTTCTTTTTTTGGCTATATTTCTGTCTTTTTGAGCTACCACTCAATGAATTTATACAATAGTGGAGGGTCTGAAAACACACACACACACACATTCATTCAAATGGAATATATATGTTCCATAGTATAACACGCACATACAGGGAGCTTGAACACACACACACAGATGTGAAAACACACATTTTCACACACAGACTCACACAACTCTTCAAGTGGAGCATAACCGAAGGGCTTCAGTATGGATTTCACACTTCAGCTAAACCTCCTTAACTTTTTTTTTCAACAATTTGGACGCCTCAAGCCATGTCACTTCCCTCCACTGCCACGACAAACATTCACTTATTCTTCATAGACAACATTCTCCCTCTGGTTTAAAACATCATTTAAGCACTTTTTCTTGTGTTAACATCAGTAATAGGAACATCAAAAACTGTAGTTAAGCAATAAAAAGAATCTAAATTGAGATGTTGTGGCATGAGTTCCCATCACAAACCGTTTCCAGCTTTAAATACAGAGTGAAAGAGCCATGGAATTCAAACAAAGCAAGCCAGAATTTCTTGCTTCTTTGAAAACTCCATTAACAAGACACTGTATCTTCCCAAACTAAAGGATGAAACATTGTTGGCTTACATCCTGCTCTTTTAATCAGTTGTTCTTCCTTTTATTATTTTCTCACATAAACACACATGCAATTCGATACTGCCTAGAGTCTCAGAGAGACAGAAGATGTGGGACCATATAATGTCCATGACCAATAATGCATCAGGAATGTGTTGTGAGGAAATCGAGGAATTTGTCATGGGGAGGGAAAACTGAATGTGTGGCAGGAAATTGACCGACTGTTCAACATGCCATCACAGTGAAATCTAATCCGCTCACAGGCACACACATACACACACTCGTCCTCGCTTTTACGCAAGTACATGTGTATATACAAAATGTGCAACTGCTGTCACACATATACAGCGTCTCGATGCCATATGTTTTTTTAACACAACATTTGCCCTCCTAATGATGGATTTCATATGAATTTTAAATTATCTTGTGCAGCTGTAGTTCAAATGACTGTCTGGCAACCAGGAAGCGAAAATTCTTCCTTTTACATACAGACAGATACATGCTGATTTCTCACGCATGCATACACAGAGGCGTCTCATCAAAAAACAAAGGTAATGTTACTAAAATGAGGGCAGACGAGCCCACTCTGGTCGTGCCTGTCAGCGATGGCACCACTGCAGGTGGCTGTTGCGAGTGATCATAGAGCTACAGATGGAGCATGTACAGGTTGCATCTGGAGGGAGAGATGGCAGAAGGCTAGCATGACTGACGCCTCTGGGCTCTCTACTGACGGGTCCATTGGTTTTCAAATGTGGCTTCTCCTGGAAAAAAACGATCACAGTGAACACAGCAGTGGCAGAAATTACCTGAAAGTTGTTGGAGATAATTTAGCATTTTTTTTTTTTTTTTGTGTGGTGAAGTTTATGAAGAGATGGTTAAAGATTGAAGTTGAAGTGTTTCACTTTGTGTCGCAAATTTGCCAAAAACATGCTTGATTGTTCAAAAGGGTTGAGGGGGCAGAAATGCTAAGTTGAAACAAGCTGAGGAGAAGCAATCATTGCTCTGGAAAGGAGCCATGGAAAAAATAAGGACAAAAAGTTTTATGAAAAGTCTACCCTCAAAATTTAGTAACAACAATGAGATGGCCAATCTGAACTCAATAACGGAAATGAAATGACAATTGTAACAAGATGGCAGGAAATAGTATGATGATAGCGTTGCCCATGAAACGACAAGGGAAATAAAAATAAATTAAAATACGTATCCCTAATGAGTGGGACTGCAGAGAAACAGATGGTGTGTTCAGCTGTTGTTTGGACCAGGGTTTTTATCCACCAGGCATCAATTTGTTGGCGGTAGAACTGTGGTGCTTCAGGCAGCCCGTTTACATGCTCTGTCCGGTTTGGTCTTTGCCAGGGTTGTTGTCCATATGATGTCAGTTTTCTGGAGGACATCAATGTTGCTGCTCTGTCAGCGAGGTGACCTTTAAGGTGTTTTCATTGGATGCTATGAATGTAAAAGCAATCCAGTGTTCTGACAAAAAAGGATTTGATTTTAGTATGTAAAAGTGTCCTATCACACATGTAAAAATCAGTTTAAAAAGACATCGGATACACTAAATACAGACTTTCACTGTGAACAGACATTAGCAACACAAATACACGGCAAATACACAGTATAACCAAACATATGCATGCAATTAAAGATAGAGACATGCACACACACATACACACACTCTGAGGGAAGCTGTGTGAGGCTATTTTACTTTTTATACCTTCCTGATAAGGGACTATTTAGAACTCTGCCTTCGAGTTCAAGATATGTGGGTGGTATCTTTCTCTTCCTCTCTCTCTCACTCTCCCTGACACACACACACACACACACACACACACACACACACACATACATATATTTGCACATAAATATGGTGTGCAGTCACGTTCTACCTGGGGGAAGATTGTGAGAAAAGACAAATGACATCTTAACTCTGACAGACTAGTGAATGTCTGTGTGTACATGACACAAAGTGTATATATGTGTCACTCTGTTTGTATTTGTGATTGCATGTGACACCACCCTGTCTGCACATGTCTACATGCACCATGTGTCACAAAATGTGTGTTTACCCTGATTTTTGCAAAATGAGGGTGTGTGTGGATTTTTAAAATGAAGACGCTGCATTTCGTTTGTGCGAGTGTGTGTGTGTTTGCTTGTGTGTGTGTGACGGTGTGTGTGTGTGACAGCATGACTGTTTACTGTGTGTGTGTTTGATATGTCTCTTTAACCACAGGTGCAGAGAGATGCTGACACTGCTGAGAGAGAGAGACACAGTACAAGGGAATGAGTTTATTTATCTATCGCTGTCTAGATCTCTCTCTCACTCTCTCTCTCACACGCACACACACACACACACGCACACACACAAACAGAGAAACTCAGGCAAACAAAAATGCCACAGAGCTGCGCAGACACATAAACACTCAGATGCACAGTCGTATGGAGGCTGCAAACAGACAAATAAACACGACTGCACAGACACACACACACACACACACATCTGGGAGGAGTTTGCGATCTCAAGCACCATGCCAAGGTAAATAGAGGAAATTGCCAACCTTGACATTTTTTAGTGTAGAGCGAGGCTGCTCACTGTGACAGCTTTCACTAGGTGTTAGTGGGAGACGAGGATCAGTGCTGCTTAACAATCAACACGCTGTCATTTACTGTCTCTGTGTGAGCGTGAGTGGAAACGTCATGTGTGACAGTTCTGTATGTGTTTATATGTGTGTTGGTGGTTGTGCTAGACAGAGTAGGACATATGCTGTTTCATCCATGTTTTCTCCAAAACGGACTAAAACTGAGCTTTGGTTGTTAGTTTTTCATTGAAGTGACTACAGTGAAGCACACAAGTTGGGTAAAGACAAAGACCCAAATGTTTGTTTGTTTAAATAGTAATCATTGCTGAAAGAAGTATCTGGTACATGTAATTTACTTTTTATGAGTGCAAGCAAAATTTGTCATTATCCATACTCATGATGAAGGAAAATCCTCGCTGGGCAGCTGACTGAGGTTCATTCATTCAGGTTTATGGATAACTGAAACTGAAACTCAATTCTGAGTTTCCTAATAAATAATAAATAAAACCCACATTACAACCCATATCAATTTTAAATGCACTAGTCCTGTCCACTTCATTTTAAGCAACACCCATTGCAGTTTCAGCCCTGCTGACTCAGAGCACAGATGCAAATCCAGATGAGTTAGTTGGTCGACCAGATACGGACACATTCCTCACGTGTGTTTTCAGTATGTCTTCATTACAAACTAGTTTTATTAATTTGTTCCTGCTTGTCCCGGCATCTTGTTTTACAGACTAATTATTACTCAGTTCTTCTTTGCACTCAGTTTTTAATAAGCATCCATACAGTGATAATGTGAAATTTTTTTTTTGTAAGTGCATGTGGGTGTGTATGATTTCCTCCCTTTCTACCATACAGGACCAATTTATAGAATATACCTCCATCTCGTTTTGTTTCTCTTGCTGTCTTTCAACAACACAAAGGAACATAAACCGGTTATGTAAATAATCCTCCTCCATTCACTCACTGCCTTTTGTGCACCACAATTGATTCAGCGTGTACATTGTGTGTTTGTGTTAAAGTAAAGCCACAGATCCAGTGTAGATGATGCCTCTCCTTTCATCTTGAATCCCTTTTGTGTGAAGTTGAATATGTTAAAAGTGAATAGAAGAATTTTTCAGCGTGTTTTATGAAACAAAAAACAAAGATATTTTAACAATAATTAACAAAACAGGCCCTCCTATAGAATATTTAACCAATATTGTATCAGCATCCTGATATATGCCCCCTCATAGCTCAACAGTCTGTTATTTACTTCAGTTGACTTGTTGCAGACCTTGATTTTAAAAACAAATGACATTTCCACCTAATGACTGGAATTTTGAAATCATGAATATAGTTTTTAAAAAAAAGAAAGAAAAAAAAAGAAAAATTAATTATTGTGAGTGTGATTTCTACCTTTACAGACCAATCACTTTAAAATAAATAATATCAGCTTACATCAGTGCCATCAAAGGTATTTCCCCAGGTATCTGTTTTTCTTGCCCAGCTGTTAAACATTATTTACACACAACTAATCCCCCAGTGGACCTCCATGATGGAGCCAGGCAGGGGTTGCTAGGCAATATGTGATACGACTGCAAAGTTTCTATTATTGGGGTCACAAGGGGATGAACAGTTCTATAAAATATATTAAGACGGACTGAGGATACACCCTCAAAGCATTGTGTCAGGCTTATGTGTGTATAGATTATGTCTTTCTTATAGTTTTAATCACTTTATTTGCTCTTTAACATTTGTCTATCACACTCTTTCTTATTTTCATTCTGCTTAAATCCTCTGACACAGGAACCCCTGCCTCCCCCGCCATACACTTTCTCTCTGATTCACCCTGAATTTTCTCTCCCCCATTCTCCCACTTCTCTGTAACTCTTCAGCCTTTTTGCTCTTTTCCCCCTCCCTCCTTTCACTTCTCTCCTCTCACTCCCTCTCTCTGCAGTAGCTACCCAATAAAGGATGTTGTTAATATCATTAGGCAGACTTCCTGCGGCCCAGCGCCCAGCCCACTCCCTTTCAGCCATAATCAAGCGTGCACACTAACTATCAAAGGAGACATCGCTAATAAACTACCACAGTGGAGCAGAAAAAACACACACACGCACACATACACTCCGCTCCTGCAAAGAAAGTACTGTTGGCTAAGTGCAGTGAAATAAATGTGTGCGTGTGCATGTTGGAACTGAGGGAATGGGTGGGGGTGGCAAGGGATGGGGGTGGGGGTTTGGTGTGTGTTACCCAGACAGCCCTAATAAAGTATACTCCAAGGCTAGCACAGTCTAATGCAAATCTGCCACTTAAGTACACTAAATTAATTGGGGTTGAGGGACATGTACACAAGCAGACATTGCTAATAAAGTGTGCTCTGAGAAGAGGCAAATACTGTCAGTTTAGTGGGTTTAAATGGGAAAGAGGTGTGGGTGGGGGGCAACTGTAGCTTCCAGCTGAAGTAGAGTCATTTGCTGTAAATCATCCTGCAAACAAGAGCGCATATTGTCGGTCGCATAGCTTGAAAGTGTTTTCTCCTGACAGCTGAATGTTACAGTGCATACATCACCAGTTAAACATGCTCTACAGGGAATACATGATGCAATACCGTGAGCAAGGAGCACTACATTTAAAAGAAGGGTAGTGCCACATAGAAAGCACCAGTTCTCATGCAAGCAGGGGCAATTGTTTGAGTGAATGAAAGGAGGAGGTGTCAAGTGTACACATTCATTATCTTTTTTTAATTGCAGACACAGAGATGAGATGGTTCCAGTTGTAAAAGTCACATTTGATACTTGGCAGTAGTCTTTGAGCTTTAGGGCTGAAAAAAAAGGCAAAACAAAAATAAAAATGGAGGCTCCAACCTTTATGTCTAATCAAGCAAATTCATCATCACCACTGTGTTTCTGAGTGCTAAAATGTAACTCTGGTCTAAATCTGAAGTGTGGTTCTTATTTCATTAGAAATGACCATTGTTTATGTTGGCTGTGGTAATACTGATCACACTTTATGCACAACAATAGTAAACGTTTCATGATAAGTATGGTTGTAAACGGTATATTTCTTTTTCTTGTGCAGTGAGGGATTTTTCTTGATCACTTTGGTGAGTTATTGCAGCCAGCAAATGATGCCCAAAACAATTAAAATAAGAAGCTGTAATAAACCAGAAATACGCTGCAATTTTGAGGATCAAAAAGTCAGCTGACCTAAAGTGACTACTTGCAGTATGAATAAGAAAGGCAAATGAATTTATGGAAACACACATTATGATAGAATGGGGAGTCAGAACAACCATATCATTCATAATAACAAAAATACTTTTAGTCAAGTGTCTACTACTAATGAAGAAAATAGTTCCCAACATCAGAGTAGAACGGAACTCAAATTTGTAGAACTGCAGAAAACTTTGTATCAAAATAATGATAATGATGAAAATGAATGAAATTTTACCACATGAGCACTGCAACCTGTTTGTTGATACAAATAAGTCAAGCCCCTTCTTGTGCATTTGAACAACCGTTGGGATTTTTCAGTGTTATGTGGCCACTACTGAGCTCCACTGTCATGCTTTATTTATCCCTTTCCCTCTGCACTGTAATGGAAATATAAAAGGGTGCATTGATTAGTGTTTAAGGATCAGGCTTTAATAGATTAAAAGCCCCCGGCTCCGAGAGAGGCACTCACTCTCACACAATAACACACACACACACACACTTGTTCATAAAGACAAGTTCATATACACACACCAACAAGAAAATATATGGATGTATATGGGAAGAGATTGACATAAGCAGGAACGTACATGTACAGACAGCAGCTTTGTGCACTTGAGTGAACAAAGACATTGAATGGACACCAGCTCAGCAAACACACACACACCTACAGCAAAGCTTATCAACAGCATATATGTGTAGGTATGTATTTAATAACTGGGATAACTCATTCTGAAATATCCCCAAGAAAGGATGAAGCTACCTGCATGTCATTGTCATAAAATGGGTGACCTAATGTTGATTTTGCAATTGATGGAAAACTCATTCATTTTTAACGTAGTGCATTATTAATAATGTTCCACAATCCCAATTTTTTTTTTTTATGTTTTTTTTTTCTTTTTTCATTTTTTTTGCACACAAGAGTGGTGATGTCAGGTCTCAGTTTGAGTTTAAAAAAAAAGAAAACGTGAAAATAAACGAGGACATACGTGTTTCAGCGTCCCACTGCTTATGTAGTCGCAGACCTGAATATGATATGCAGCAGCTGGAAACGGCAGCTGCGAGGACAGAGGCAAAAGTCCAATTTGTTAATGTTTTCAGGATATTTTGATAAAAATGGGGTCTGAATTGTACAAACGATTGTCTTTTGCACATTTAGGTCCTGAGAGGATGGTGTGTCATTTGCAAATCTGTTGTGACATTGTTTTTGGCCACAAACCTGCAATTTCACTAGTTTGTAAACACCAAATTCCATTTAAGTATTACTGCAGTGAAAAAGACTGATAAGCTCCTCTTGTATTCTTGTCTCTCCTTGGCACCTCAACACATTTCACTTCTCCTCCTTCCACTTGCCGTCTGTGCAATGACCATTGTCACGTCACGACTCCAAGCTTCCCAATGACTCTGTCCAGCGTCTCCTTCCATTTACTCTAATCTTTGCACCTCTTCCTTCACTCTGACCTCAATCACACAAGTGGCCGTAATTGTGTTGAACTCCTGTGTGCTCGCTGTCCTCTTTTGTCTTGCGTATGTCCTTTGCTCTGGTCTTCTCTTACTACACACTGATCACAGTTGTGTCTGTTGATGGTCTCTCCTAACCTCTAATTTCCTCCAGTCACCTCCGCACCCCATTCCATTGTTTTTCATCCTCCTCTTCCATATATGACCACATTCCTGTTTGCTGTTAGACTCTGCCAGGTCTCTCCACAACTCTCACAGACTCCTCTCTTCTGCCACCCTCCATTTAGTCCCAATCATGCCTGGTCTCCTTCAGTAAAACTATCTTCTGCACCATAATTGAATCTCCTGCGTTCTTCTGCCTTTCTTGCTCCTCTAGTCTGACCACAATCACTTTCGTTGTTAGCCTCCTCCTAACCTCTCAAGTCGTCTTCCCAGTCCTCTTGTCTCTTTTAATCCCTCACTCAAGCATCACATATGTTGTTAGCTATTCCTAGCCTCTCCTCCGTCCTGTCAGGTCTTCAGTGTTTCATGTATTTGGCTATTTTGCCTCAGGTGAGAGTGTTCTTGCCTGTTAGACTCAACTTTTCCTGGCATTCCTCCTGACCTCTGTGTCTCTGCTCTCCCTCAAGAAGTGACCACAGTCTTGTCTGCTGTTAGCCACAGCTGACCTCCTCAGTTGCCAGCTTTCCTCTCAAGTTGTCCCCACCTCGTCCTAAGATGCTGAAAACAGGCAGCACTTCACAGCATGTAAATTTAAACAGGTGGTTTGACAATAAGAGCAGCACATTTCAGAATACCATTTCCCTTCTCGTTGTGGTGCTCATGGGAAACAGCACAGCATGTCATACTCTGAACGGCCAAGCTGTGCATACTTAAAAAAAAAAAAAAAAACAAGCACATTGAGGATCAAAGTACATCACGCCACTGACATTAAATGATTAATGGACACATCAAACCATAAATGTCTCCTTTTTGTGGTCATACAGCCATGAATTTCTTCAAAGGAATTGGACATGATTGCAAGAATAATTGATTTCCGTACAGACAGATGGGAGCATAATGCCACATTTATGTCCTGTCATACAGATGAGCTACATAGTGGGAAAATCAAAGAGATATTGGTTGTTTCTGACAGTTATGATAACTGCTACTACTGTCAAAAAGTACTATGTATATGCCAACAAACCTGTGGAAATAAGTTTCAAAAGCCATAAAAGACAGGTATAGAATCCAATATTAGCACTGTTTCTCTTGACCTTCCCCCTTTAAAAGGTGCTATACACTGTATCAGTTATCAACAAACTGTAATAATAATGTAAGGTTTTTCCTTGATTTCGGTTTTCTGGTGTGACCACAAGCTAGTATTAGGGGCAGTCTTCTTGGAATAGAAAATAGTGGGAAGTCTTCTCACTTGTTCCATCCTGCATATGTGGCACGGATGCAACCCGAGGAGGCATGGTGCTAATTTGCTTTTGTCATTGTTGTCAACACATACCGAGCTACTGAGCAAGAAATGCATGTGTCTAATGAAATTTAAAGGCTATACCAAATCACAATATAGACAGAGAAGTATAAGTGGATGGATTGATGGATGGGCCTCACACATCTACTGCCCCAAGAAAAAGCTAGCATTCCTCATGTACTGTACTGCATTAATGTTGTACTATTTTGTGCTGTAGCCTGGAGGCACATTTACCCTGCTCTGCTTATCCTCAAGATGCATCTAAATATATATTGTACAGATGTCTAAGCAAATTATTTCTATATAATGAATCCAAGCACTTTATGTGTCAGGGTGCACAGATAAGTGTGTGCATGTTTCCAGCATATGTGGATTAAAGTGGCTGCTGTCAGGTTGCATGTTTGTGCCATGAGTGTGTACAAGGTCCCTCAGATGTCCATTAGTTGTGGGGGAAACATGCAATAGGTCCCCCTCTCAAGGAAGCCGTTTTGTGTGTGTGTGTGTGTGTGTGTGGGGGGCGATGCATTAATATTAATAAATGGGTTTATCCATTTCGCTGCTTTCATCCTTCATTTGCTTTGATCAGAAAGTTCGAGGAGTCAAACTCTTCTATTGCCAGGGCTGCAAGAATGCTACAGGGGCTGAATGGAGGGCTTTCTAAGGATGGAAATGCAGCCGAGGCAAGCAGATATACATGTGCGCGCGCACACGCACACACACACACACTCTCATGCTGACACACAAGCACATACAGAAGCTGACAGACAAAAGCAGACTGACTGACTGACACAAGCTAGAGAATCAGGCAAACACACAAGTAGATCAAAAATACAGCAAAGGGAGCATAAATATACGTTTAGAAAAATATTTACTAACATACGAGAAGAAACGCTCACAACGACAGACAGCAGCTTTTGTTTTGTTTTTTTTTGTTTGTTTGTTTTTTTAGTAAACATTTTACAACTTTTTACAATTTATTGTCCTGACCCCTGAGCCATAGTTGGAGGGCGTTTTGTGAGTTGTGGCATGAGAGAACAGTTTAATATCTGCACATCGATGCCATATTAAAAATGTACAAAGAAAGTACGAGAGTTCCTTTGGATTACTGAAATAATTACACGCCAAGTCCCCCTCCAAGCCAGATCTTCCAGCTCAGGGTGCAAAGAGGAAACCGTTGTAAAATGCGGATCGCTGAAATGAATGTGAGGCTGCTTAATTGGGGCCAAATCTTAACAAAATCTTGTCATGTTTTCACACCCTTAGGTGAATTTAGATAAAAGCACACAGCAAGTGGCATATCTAACTAAAGAGAGAGAGAGAGAGAGAGGGAAGACGGAGAAAGCGTGGGAGCTGACTGTGCATTGCGAGGAGAGGAGCACTGGCTTTCTCATGTCTTTGCTGCCGTTTGGAGGCTTGTTGCGTACAAAGCTCTCGCCTGCGTTTGTTTCATAGAGGCGTGTAATGCATCTCTGATGCGTGCATGTACACAGAAATACACACAATCTGCTTTTCATTTCTTGCTCTCCTTGTTACTCTGTAGCCTCTCTTCCTGTCATCCTCTCCTCCATTTGGGATTCAAAAGTATTTTGTCAAATCCAAATCCAGTGAATCATCTTTTCAAATCCAAATCCCTCTGAATCCCTTATTATGTCAAATTAAGTTCAGCTTTTAACATTTAAAAATAACAAAAGTAACAATTATCTACAACTCAAACATTCAGTTTTATGATTTCACTGAAGGCTAAGACACAACAATTTTTATTGGCAGCTTTGCTGAATTTTACAAACTGTTGCTACAACCTAAACAACTTGATGAGCAGCAGAAAATATATATAATGCTGCTTAAATATGGCTGTCACACTGAACACAGGTCCAGTCACCTCGGAGCTACTTTCCAGAGATCCGAATCCAGAGCAATAAAGCCAATAAGCATAAACTGTTCACACAGAACTAAAGTTTAAATGTGAGACCAACACGACATGGTCACCAGAGAAGAATAGCTTTTCTCTGCTGACCTGAAAAACGCACCGTCCAGTTGCAAATTCAGCAGACAAC
This sequence comes from Scatophagus argus, assembly GCF_020382885.2. Taxonomy (NCBI): domain Eukaryota; kingdom Metazoa; phylum Chordata; class Actinopteri; family Scatophagidae; genus Scatophagus; species Scatophagus argus. Next base: position 13,677,581 of record NC_058512.1, on the reverse strand, counting down.
AGCTTAAAGTATATGCTTTGCTAAATTAATTTGAAAATTAGGCATCGAAATGTTTGAGTTTCAGAAAGTGATATCAGTGAAGTCAGTACCAGCTTGCTAACTTCACCTGAATGTTTTCTACATTGTTAATCAAAACAGACTCCGAACCATCCAGAAACTGTTTATTTATCAAGAAGAGAAAAGACACTGACTCTCTTTACCTCCGTAGCTCCCGACCCCTCTCTCCCTCCCCGTCTCTCCACAGCGGCTTCCAATTTGTAGCCTTTGTGTACGTTACAGCAGCGAGATTCCCTGCCCTCCTCTGATCAGGCCCACGCTCGGACATCTGTCGGAGGATGTTTACCCAGGCAGTAAGTATGTTAGGGGAAATATTATCCTAGTTTTACCTTACCTTTCTTCTGTCTGAAGCATAAACACCAGCATTGAGAGGTGGGGATGGGAGAGGAGAGGCAAGGATGAGGGGGAAAAAAAAGGAGTGGCATGGTGGTAAGGGGACCTGAGAGAGTAAAAGGATGAGGTGAAACAGGAGGGTGAGGAGTCAGCAACTGAGAAGGAGGTTGAATAAAGAGGGTACAGCAACATAAATGTATGAGATAAAGAGGGAAACCAAAGAAAAAACAAGTTAGAAGGGTGATGACAGGAGACGTGGAAGAGACAAAAAAAATCAGAAAAGGAATTGTGTGTGAGGGGAAAGTACAGGAAAAAGGAGTGGAAAAAGAATGACAGGAGAGAAGAAGAGAAGCAACTTGAAATACTTTAAAATACTCAAAATACTTTTTCTAGCAGTCTTTAAGTGACAGTTAATCAACCCTGACATCACTTCTCAATCAATTTCTACCTCTCAGTTCCTTGATAATCCCTTTAAAATGTCACCACTGTCTTTTCTCTCATTCACCACAGACCTCTCCACAAGATGAAAGTACCATTCTGCAATTTAAAGGCTTAATATTTCTCGGGGTTAGAATAGTACGGTAACTTTTCCTTTCCTCTACTGAGAAATTAAATTCCCTTTCTCTTCCAAAAAATGTCTTAATGAGAAGACATAAAACTTTAAGGTTTCAGGGTCATTGGCCAAGCAGTCTCGACAGCTTTATACAATCCTGTGGAAATCAATATATGGTTTACATGCATGTCTGTCTGGTGCTTGGCATACAGACGTACACCGATTCTTACCATACATGCTCCCACAAACACAAGTCTGTCTTTTCCTTGTTATCTCTCTGTCTCTATCTCTCTCTCTCTCTCTTTCTCTCTCTCTCACACACACGCGCACACACTTGCACATACACTCACATTCATGCACACATAGGCCTCTTCCCGTCTGGTGTTGCTTCCAACCTAAAACCAAACCATGTGTGGGAGGTATCCTGTGCTGGCCCAAACTGTATGCCCTGTTGGTGCTGGGTCCTTCCACTGGAAAAGGGCTGGAAAGACATTTACTGTCCATCTCTCTGTCTTTCTATTTGTCTGTCTCAGGCGTTGTCCCTCTCTGTGTGAGACTGACTGCAAGTGTCTTTGCTCCTGCTTGCCTTATTTTTTTTTTCCCTCTTTTTATTTTTCACTGTTAATCTTCTTACATGTTTTGCTTGTTAATCAGTCATGACTGTCTCATGTCTTTATACCTTCATCCCTTTGTGTCACTCTTATTTACCTTTGCTTGTCTGTCTGTCTCTCTTGCTAGCTGTCTTTCCCTTCCATGAACTCTTTCTGTCAGTTTTTCTATTTGTGCCCCACACCCTCCATCCCTACCACCCCCCCCCAGCCTCCCAACTCTCCCTCCCACTCCACCACCAACTAGGCATGAAAACGGTGCTCCATTAGGAGTGCCTGGGCTAAGCCCAGTCTGACACACACTGCTTTGATCAGCCGTGAGCTGGGCTAAACACCCAGCTAAACTCCCAGTCTGAGGAGGGGGTGTTGAAGGAGAGCAAAAAGTAGGGAGTGTTAGCGAGGAATGGGACTTGGAAGATCAAAACAGAGAAATAAGATGGAGATGGAAACACAATAAAAGGGAAACACACAGACTGAAGAAAGGAGTTCAATTTCCCAAGCTGTCCTACAGTCTACGTTCCCCCACCACTCTTGCCTTTTATCACATTTTCCTTCACATATCTTTATTATCACCTAGTTTTCTCTGGCGTGCTTTCACTTCTTTTTCTCTCCACAACCTCCAGATAGCCTGTGAAATGCATAACTTACAACCTCTGCAGGTGCACAACACACAGCAGCTCAGATGAGCGAAAGAACTAATGTGGAAACACAACCAGATCAGATATCTGATTATTAGAAAGTCCCTCAACAAATCTTTGCAACTTCTTTTTTCAGAAGGCAACTGTCTTGTTACACACACGCGCATGTTGAGAAAGAGACACATCCAGAGAGAAGACATATAGAGACCAGACCTCCATAACTGACAACAGAAAGAAAGAGTCAGAGCCTTCTACATTCAGACAAACAGATACTAAACCAGCAGCAGCAAAAGGACAAAAAGCTCCCGTCTTTTTCTCCCGAGGAGAGAAGAGAAAAGAGATTTCCGCTCGGTGCTAATCAATCAGGCCGTGATAATGGCTCCCATGCCTAGCTGTCGACTGGAGGGGTCAAGGCATCCCGTGACCCAGCGCCCAGGGCCCAGGGGCCAAAGCCCCTCTCAGAATAGCACCCCAGGATGGACTCCCCAGGCTAATTGTCCAAGCCAGTGTCAGCCTTTTCAATGCCCCCCCACAACCCTCCCCTCCTTCCACTTTCTCCTTCATTCCTTTCTCTTTCTTCTCCCTTTCCCTCCCTCCCCTCCCTCCTCACAACTCTGCGATCCTCTCTCTTTCTATGCAACTGTGGAATCTACTACATATACCAGCATGTACCAGCGTGAGGAGAAAATGAGAAAGAGAGCGAGGAGTTGGATGACAAATAACAGAGTGCAAAGCTTCGGAGACACAGAGGAATAGAAGAGGCTGCAGACAGGGTGAAAAGTTAGTGAAAAGACAGAGACAGGAGTGAGAAGGAGAAAGGACAGTGAGAAGTGGGAGAGCGTGTCAGACAAGGAGATCAGTGGCGGCAACAAAAAAGAGCAGGGAGGGAAGTGAGAAAAAGGGATGAAAGAGTCGGGGACAGTAAGTCAGTGGGACAGAGGGGGAGAGACAGAGACAGTTGGACAGATGAGGTAAGGAGGAGAGGCAGCGATTGCCCCTTTTCCACGCTCACATTACTAATATCACTGGAAAAGAGTGCAGCGTTCTATCCCCTATCATCTGCATATCAATGGGTTTCTGTTAATCACAGCCAGAGCAGCGTGTGTCTAAGGGAATCTACTCGACATCAGTACGGCTGACCACCACAATGCAGTTGGAATACAAAACACAAAAGACAGAAGGGACATACGCACACACAGGAAAGCACAAGAGTCCGAAGCAAACCCCACTCCTGCTCCGCGCAATGACATTCCACTCATTCCAAGCGCACCCTGCTAATTAACAGCATTAGATCCCACAGACAGAGGGACAGACTGATGGAGAGGTATCCCGATGTTGCACTAGCATCACATCTCTGATCCCCTTGGTCACCTTTCTTTTTTCCCCCCTCACAGTCCCTTCCATCCAACTCTTTCCCTCAGTCCCTGTCAGGTACCCCCGGTCAGACGGCGCTGAAGAGGAGCAAAGCCCAAAAATCAAAATGAGAAAAAAAATATAAAAATCAATTGACTACTCACTGGGAACCTCCTCTTTTTTTCTGTATTTCTTTTTTTTTTCTGATCTGTCACTCCTTATCCTCTTCTCCACTGTAGCGAGGGGAGTGTGTCTATCCCGGCGTGTGTGTTGTGTCAGTCCGATAGAGGAAAGTTGCCGTCTGCGTGCATGAGCGTGTGTGTGTGCGTGCGTGAGAGAGGGAGAGAGAGAACGTGTGCGTCTGACTCTGTGGCTCGCACTGCTCTGAGTGAGAGAGCCGGGGCTGTTTTAAACAGGCTTCTCTCCCCATGTGACCAGCCCAGCCACAGGCAGGAATACATTACTGAGACACACACACACTCTCTCTCTCTCTCTCTCTCTACCCCTTCTCTCTCTCCTGCCTATACACACACCGTGTCCACAGTGCACCCCCTAGCCACCACTCAGGGTAGTGGAGGGAACAAACCACACACATAATACACACACTCTTTGACAGGCATTCCAGTTCACACTATGCATGTGTGCACATGCAAACAGTGATACATTCTATGGACATAGTGTTGATGTGTTTAGGCAAAGACATCCACCAATAAAGAAAATGCATTGATTATCTTTTCACGTCCAAGGCAGTGGAAGGTCAGGTGAAGTTTCTTAGACCACAAAACGTTTCTGGCTCTTCACAGCAAAACAGGTTTGCGGTTTTCTACAAAACAAATGAAGAACTAAAGAAATCATGGATTTGTTTCAAAATATTAAAAAAAGCCAAGAAATCCAAAATTATTTGGATTTGAATTATTATTTGGACCTGCAGTGTAGCCTTCAAATCAAAAGCATTTGTGTGCCACCCATCTGAAGTGGGTGCACAAGCTGGAGCTTGCACCGCAAACTGAGATCAACTTAAGCAGAACTCTCTCTTTTGTGAGATGCAAACTTCAGGTGAACATGTAAACTCTGTGGTATGCAGAGGTCGCTATCATCGATCTCGTATAGCAGTGCACGTACGCTAACCCACTTCTGCTTTTAGCTTCGCAGCTGCAGTGAAGACTTTGGCATTAAAGGGTGTAAATAATGTCTTTTCGAATCCATTTGTAATTTGTTTTGTTTGTTTAAAAAAGTCATTTGAAAGAATGTTGCAATGCAGTTTTGCCGAGAAGCTCCAGAAAACATTTTGTGGACTGAAATTTAATTTTTGGGTGACTTGTTCCTTTAAAAAGCATCAAAGTCAAAAGAACAGCAAAAAATAAATTAATGCATTTAAGAGATAATTAATATAATTTAATTTCTTTTTAATATTTTTATAATAATATAATATATTTTTTTTCTTCAATATTTATTTATTTATTTATGTTTGGACTTTTTTTAAAAAATCTCTGTTTTGGCGCATTGCTTCACACCTGGAAGCACTGACCTTTTCAGTAATGGAAACCTTTTAAAGTTGACCTTCTGTTGCAAGGCTGATACAGTTGCATTACAGCTAATACACCTCAAGGAACAACAATGAAAAACAACACAGATGAAGCGTTTCAAATGAAGTTTATATCAGTAGTTATGAAGAATAGGAAGACAAAAATTTCTCAAGTATTTAGGACAACTGCACAATATGACGGCACGCCTTGAGAAGATGATACATTGTCTCTTGAGACAGTAGTTTGGAGAGATACATTGATAGATTGCCAAGGCTACAAAACACCACCAATGCATCATTGTTGTTTCTTACAAATGCAGCCAGTGCAACATTCAGACTGCGTGTGCAATGGATTGTTGATCAGCTTCTGACACATTTATCATTTCACATTCAGGAACATTCAGTGCCACATTGCTGCTCTTGAGAACCTTGAACTGAAATAAATGGCTACTGAAAGTCATTTATTATCACAATAATACCCAAGAGGGCAGTCTTTTCTGTGATTACAAGCACCATTCGCAACACCAGTTTAACACAGTACTTTCTAATGTCGACACATCCAGGCCTGAGGCATGCATGTGCCAGAGCCCATATAAAGCTATTTGACTCACTGTTTTAACCTGAACTGGCTATGTGAGCTGCATGGTTAACTGCGTTTTTATCCCCACTGTTGCCTCTTTTTAACCACTACCAGGTCTAGACACAGCATGTAGGTTGCCATTGTTCCTATTGTTAATAGTGATGTGTCTTACAAAGTTAATTGCAGTGATGTTGGTGTATATCTCAGATTCGGCAAGAACCACAAGCACTTCAGATGACTGTACGGATTTTAGACAAAACCAAACGTTAGCCAAACTTTTTGGTCACCTCCAAACAGGAGGTGACCAAAGCTGTCTGTTGTGAACAGTTTCACATCCACATTTAGTGGTTTAAATAATCTGACTAAACTGTTGACATGTTTACAGTGTGCCCACTCATCTAATCACTCTTGTTTCATGTCATGTGCTACTTGGTTTTGGCAATCTCTCCATGTTTCCAGATCTCAGCACATGATTCAGTGTATAATGATATCATCGTGATAGAAATTACGACCAAAATTGAATGAAATAGTCACCTTTAAATGAATACAATACTAACACAGCCTGGCAGACACTGAAATATTTACCCACAGTGAAAACAGTACATAAAAATCTTTACCCGTTTACAAATCTCTTTCATTTCATTGCCATATTCCCCAGCACAGCTATAGCATCACTCTTTATCTCAAGAGTGTACTTGAATGTGTGCCATGTATTGTTTGAACCCTTGTCAGAAGCCTTCTGCCAACTGATGCTCTCCCTAGTTAGTAGTGAAGAGTACTTTCTCTACTTTTCTCTTAATATTATTTTAACACATTTTATGTGGTTTTCTTGTATTTAAAAAATTGCATATGATAAACATTTACAAATATTCCCACCTCAGGGCAATAAACATAGCATGATTCCCTAATGATATGATTAATAAACATAACAGAGTGAGTGTGTTTGTGGGTGTCTGAAAGGCCCCACACAGCTATCCACCACCTACACCAGTGTTTTCACTTGTTGCGCCTAATTAGGTCTCTTGTGGGGACTGTTTAGCTTTGTACAGAATGCGCTTGATTGACATCCCCTCAGTTAAGTTTTTTAACACTTGGTCGGAGAGTTATACCATTATCATTTTGATGGCTTCGTGAAGTTTGATGACCTGATGTGATTCCCAGCACACATTACCCAGCCTCTACCTGAGTAAAGGTCTAATCAGCCAGAATACCTGTGTGGGTTTGTGAGGTCATTACAGGACATTAAAGAAGAAGATTAATTTCATTATGTAACAATCACTATTTTAAAACACCTACTTTAACATGAAAACATTTCACAGCAAAAATGAACAATTCATAGCACTTGTAAAAAGAGAAAAATGATACAACTGTAGATTATCATTAACTTAATAACAATAACTTAACTTAAATAACATATTTTACTTTAGAATGTGTATTTTTTTTAAATTATTATATGCTTCTTCACAAATCAATCCTCATAGACAGAATTGCACAGTGTGCTTTTCACTTTCACTTGAGGAGACATTCCACCAGAGTAATAGCCTATTTTGGCATTAAGTTTTGTATTAAATTTAATGTGCCATGTCTCTCAAATAAATGCACTTTAAAGCACTTGTATTTATTTCGATGTAGTTTTAAACAAGTATTATTTTATCAATTAAACAATGTTAGCATAATATTACAATATTGATTATTGCAATTGAACATGGAGGAATAACCAGACAGCTAGGCGATCAAGGGTGTTGCAACCAAACCAACTAACAGTAAAAACACAACGAACCAAAGAAAGGTCATTTGCATACACCCAATGCATGATTGATTTACTACATGGATTCAACAACACATACAATAATAATGTATACAAAGCACGGAAGCATTCCGATGCAGATATGTACAATGTAGAAGTTAATATGTAGTACAACAAAAGCACACTATTGCCACTAGCTAAAAGACTCACAGGTTTTGTAGCATAGCCCTACTGTTGGTAGAGTTTCAGTCATGTAAAAATGGGCGGTCTAATGGTTTTCAGTTTTTGAAAGCTCGGTTAGGGGCAAAGTGTACAAAGCACTTCCTGCCAAATTAATTACCAGAGTGAACAAATCGTAAAACAATCTTAAGTTCCCTCTACATGTTGCTGCCTCCCCCTGATTCTCTGCTGTAAACATCTTTTAACATATCACTTGAAGTTATTAAAATATGATTACATCAATTTAAATAATGTATACTCAGCTATTTTCAGTTTATTCAGCATTAATTTTATCTTGAAAAATAGCAATAACAACCTATGATCACTACACGTGTAGGGGCCATGAGTGATCAAGAATACAGCAGTTGAAGACAATCACCATCTTCCTGAACTTAAACATATCAGTCAGTCACAGTTATGACCACTATTGCAGCTACGTCTAGCTTGTAAATTCACAAAAACAAAAATCAACAGCTGCCAGCTGCAAAATTTTGAGGTTGAGGCTACAAAAAAAAAATAAACTAAACAATTTAAAGTTGCTGTGGAGAGCAGTCCAGAATCATGTCAGATGAGTGACAGTAAATATAGTGTAGCAGTAAACCAAGGTGAGAGTTTTGCTCCTTTGATCCCAGGCATGAAGCTACAGCTTTGCCCCCAGGCCAAGCTGAAGTGGATTGACTGATTTCAAATACTCTCTTAGGTGAACATCAACAAATTATCATAGTTCCCTCCTGACAAACACCTTCGCTCCATTTCTGAAATATCCACAGCTCAGCATTGCTGTTCAAGGACTTATGGAGGGCAGCAAATAAAAATTATCCTCATCAGGGTCCATTTAGAGCAAGTAGGTCAGAGAATCTAAACACTCTTCTCTGAATACCAGGCAGATATCCATGTGGCATATCTGAAACCATCAAGCAGGTTAAACTCTGTTACCTTCCTTTTGTGAAAACAAAATCCACTACATCATTCATAATTTGTCAAGTCAAGTAAGTCATGCATTTTCCTCTCCAGCATGCAGCCTGCACACAAGATGTACACAGAGTTTTTGAAATGCATATAGAATCAGAAAAACTTTTATTGCCAGGTAGGTTACCACATATGAGGAATCTGTTTTGGCATCTGTATATAGCATGTACAAAATAGCATGTACTTTGCAAAAAAAAAAAAAAAAATGTTGTACACATCCTCAGGGAGTGCATGGAAATGAAATGTTTGAGAGTGAAATTTCATGGGGGAAAGTGAGGGCATCAAGGGCTGAGCTGCATACACTTGCCCACAGCCAGGATCAGGATCTGACTTAATTGAATGGCCAAATAGAAGGGTCATCGGACTTTTGAACTGCAGTTTGAAGTCCCAAACTGGCTTGAAAAACTCAAAATACTATTTTCATTTTCAAGGCAAGATGTATTTGTTAAAGTGACACAGAATACACAAGAATAAACCCTCATATTTACTGTATACTGGAAACACAATGTCTATGGCTTAATTGAAACGCTGAAATGCAGTTAGATAATAGGATACTGTGAGAAAAGGTTAGATGATTGTCATCCTGCAGACTCTGCAAGGCCACAGGGAATGTGTGCAGAATTAGCTACTAAATGTGGGGCAGTGGCTGTTGAGAAATGCTGTAGCGAGATCAGGTTCACTGGGTCTTAAAGGACCAATTCATGATTGCATTAAATGCCTTCTTTCTATTTTGTACACATGGAGATGTGAGCTGATGGCAGTGTTGAGGATATCTGCACAGAAGCTGTCCTCCTGACTGTTTCCTGCACTAAGAATTCCATCTGAAGTATTGATGTATTGATGAAAATTTCAAATTACCAAGAGACACCTCTGCCATTTTGATTTGAGGTTTTATCAGTTTGACTGTTCTGATCTGCTTTAGGTGAATCGGCAGTACATGTTCCTTTAAGAGTCCACACAAAATGTGCAAACATTTGTTCATATTATGCATGCAAATAGAATTCATCTTGTGTAAACCACACAGTAAACAAGGATTGCGATGTAGATATCACGCGCGTTATCACTCAGTAAGGTTTATGTAAAATTACCTTCACTTGAAACTAAACTGATTAGGGTACCATATCCCGTTTAAATCTGTTGTCTGGTCCTTGATCTGTACCTCCTCATAGGTTGCAGAAGTAGCAAAGAAGAGCAAAAAGGAAACTGAGCATCAGGTTAATATGAGTCATGCAAATTTATTTTGAAATGTTTATTGAAATTAGAAGATCACCATTCTTATGTCAACCTGTGCATAACAGAACAGTTAAAAAAAACAAAAACAAAACAGAAACAAGCAAACAAAACTTTGAAAACGGTCAGGTCAGGCTCCCCGCTAATTAACACCACTGACATCATTTAAAAAATGGCAGTCACCTCCCAGCAGTGCACTCTTGGTGTGCAGTCTCTGCCACATTGTCTTGCAACGATAAGAACTAATACATTCTAAACAATGTGAAGCATGCATGTTCCTCTTATAGATGGTGCATGAAAGCTGAATTTCATGCTGAATGCTAATCTTGCCTTTAGTCCCCTAGTCTAGTCCCCCCTCCCCCCCTCAATTTAACAGGTTTGTACTAAAATTAAATGAATAATTCACATTCACAGAGTGTGCTGAACAAAGTCCCCAGGGCTATTGCTCAGAAATCTTGAGTTTGAAATTGACTAATATGAATTACAGGTCAAAACAATAAAATTAATGTTTGAGCAAAACTTATTCAGTCATTTCCTGCAAGGCTTTAATTCTCTGATGCCAAACTCTGCCTCAGGCCTAGTATCTCATTGAATATAATCATCTTAATGAGCATATGTGTTAAAATATATGGAAAATATTGACCAAAAATATCTTTTCTATAGTTGTTTGGGCATTTTTTTGGATTGAAAGAAAATATTTCATATTGCATAGCAGAAAATTTCCACCAAAACAAAAACAAATCTGCTTGGTGTTTCACAATATTTAAAGTTTGAGATTCATTTTACACCTCGCAAAAACATCAAAATTTATCAAATTTTAAGGTTACACATTAAGATCCAAGATTTCTCAGGCTTGACTTACCTGCTTCCTATGTTTGCGCAATGACATTTGGGACCTCTATATTAAAGAGTTTTAACAATCTCTCTTTTCAGAGGCATCTACAGTTGTAAGTCTGGCACTTCTCAGGTTCCTAATTCAAAGCATACAGCAGTTTGAAGAAGCCACAACAATCACCACCAGTTTCCATTGAGCTGAAAGCTTTAACACAATTATTGACCTGGGAACACAGCTCTTTTAACTTAACAACAGCAAAGACCTGCCACAGTAACACTTAATTAATCCACCTCCCTGTAGGGAGACACACTGGACAAGATATGACTACAGATTTGCATAGAAGTCTACATAAACGTGGTATCGATTATTGTGACTGAAAACATTATTCTAAACACTTTATATGCAGCACTAGAAATCATTTTGGAGGTAAGAACAAAAACAGTGAGAAAGGACAGAGGAAAGGGAGGATTTTTTGTCATTATAATACTACTGTGTGATTTTAGTTTAATATTATTCCTGCTGCACTCATATAAAGTGAATAAATGCAACAACAGTTTAGAGTACTAAAGATGAAATGAGCCTATACAATTCTGAAAGGAAACAAAATAATTCATCAAACTATTCATAATAGAATGGCCACCTGTTTCCTGCATGGAATATGGGCTACAGTCTGGAACAGACACAGGAAAGGATAACTGGATACCTTTCACTGCGTTGCCTCTTTACCACCAAACACGATTTTCATAGAAGCATTGCTACACAAGCTATCACTGTACAGTATAATCAGTGAAACATTTAAATCTAAACTAAATCTGTAAATGTATAAATAGCCATTGGCCTGAATCTATGGTTAAAGAGGAGTTTCTTATTATGTTTTTCAAATCCTTCTGAAATGGAGCACAAGTGAGCTCTATCAACCTGTGCAGTTACACTATAGTGCACTGACCTATCATAACTTTTTAAGCTGATACATCAAACTTAACAGACAGTTTCTTATTTACATGTTGTAGTTATGGAGCAGCAGTATTGTTCATTTAGAGTTGTTTTTTGCTAGCCTGGTGAATGTAAGTCCGATGGTTATTGTCGCTTCAGTTTGTTTCAGGTCTCCACCAACCTGTGAGGTAAATATCTTCCTCTTTACCTCCCAAACTCCACTGTATTCACTGACAAAAAAACAAAAATATTAAAAACACTATGTTTTTTGAGGTTTTTTGTCCTGAATACAGCTGCCTTCTGTAGTCAAAAATGAAACTGTGAGAGTTAGCCAGAACAGTACAATTCTGAGCCAGACAGCTGAAAACTGAAACTCACAAACATCATTAAAACCCAAGGGGAGCTGCTAATTTGGTCATAACTCTCAGTAGGTTCATGACCATGATTGTCATAAGTATTGATGATAACTGCACTAAATGAAAGCTTTAAATTTAATAGTAAACTTAAACAAAAACAAAGATTTAAGAACAATAAAATAGCCCTCTTGAGGTTTTACAGTTTCCCCTTAACAAATACAAAGTCTAAAAATCACCATTTGTTTCACTCTAGCAATGTTTTAATATTCCATGTAATCCTTGTGAATGACTGGGACTTGGAACTGCAGGTAGTGTAGCGATCAACAAGAGATGTTTTAAGATGTATTAAGTTGATTAGAAGAGTGTAGTCCTACACACCATCTACCGTTTATCTAGTTTGTGAATTAACGTCTGTGTGAGCATTAGCTGAAATCATCAAACGGGTCTGTATGGTTCCATCAATATGCAACAGTGGACATCTTGAAATATATTGGCTTCGAAACTACCACCACCAAAAAAAACAAAACTAATGTCCATTTTCTGTGGCAGCTCTTGAAGGTTACAACACACTTGCATCATCTTTTTTTGAGTGTAGTGTGGACGGATGTGCACGTGAATGCGTGTGCATTTGTGTTAGGGGAGAGAACATACGCGTTCATGGGTGACACTGTTTATGTGTCCTTCTTTAACAATATGTGAGACAAAGAACGTGTACAAGGCTGAGATTGAAGGCACATGTGTGGATTTTCTTTGTGAGAGATGAGTGCGAGAGGTGTGTGCGTGTGCGTGTTTGAGACGAAGCGGGAGAGTGTATGATAAATATTCAGTGTTTATCAGCATGTCTGGGGGTGTTAGCTGAGGTCAGGGAGATAGATTCCTCCTCATTGGGAGACTGCAAATGGAAAGCAACAACACGCCTTTGGGCCCCTCGGCACTTGATTCCCGGAATCACAAACAGCATCCGGCCCACAAGCCTCCATCAACGCTAAGCCAATATTTATTTGCTCTGATAAGACGAACACAAAATGTCATTGTTCGCCATACGGGGTATGTTTGCCTGTTGGATTGTTTGCCTTCCTAAAATTGGAACTCTTTAGCAATGATATCGCTGCAGGCTGTGCTGGTGTCATTATGTCAAACGTCTGTCCGCATCTTTCTATCTATCTATCTATCGACTTACAAGTTAACCCGCTGAGGCGATGCAGGAGATGGAATGATATGATGATGATTTATTTTTCATTCCAGAAAACAAGTGTTGGTTTTAATTTTCAGAGGCCTATGCTCGTCCTGTTGGATTAAAAACTTGAAATGAAACACATAAGTCAATAAGCTAATTATTCAATCAATGCTGAGTTTAAAGCTTAACACCTCACTTACTATAGATCAACCTTTTTATGTAGTTAGATTACTAAGTAGTTATATTGTAAAATATTATTTGTTATGTAGTTATGAAAGAGTAGTGCACTGGATCACAGTTTGGAATCAGTAATTACATCCAAGTAATGCTCTGTGACTTCAATATATTAGGGTGTTTGCTTGTTTGCTGTCATTCCTAGTTTAAGAGGCTCAAACTCCCAATCTGAAAGCCTGAAGACATATGTATGACATCACAGAGGAAAAGGTCCTTCTCAGAAGGCATTATAACTTGTCTTCATGGGCAAAGTTGGTGGATTGCACTGTTAAATACCAGCACTCTTACATGTGGAAGCTTTAAATTGTTGGAACAAACGTTAATGAACATAAAATATATAGCTTGTTGCACTATAGGATGTGTTGTTTCCTGCCTCTTGCAGTCTCCACATTACTTTTTTCTGAGCTACCTTGTCATCAAAAAAAGACAACTGATTTCTATGTGGTTCTTTACTTATCAAACTTTTGTGCCAGGGAACATGGGGATTTTTATATTTCTCACTCTGTTATCCAAGTGAAACTGTTCCAGGTTACATTTGTCATTCAGGAAGTATAATGAAAACATTAAGTTTCCTTTTACATAGCCAAAAATGATATTCTCACAATATTAATGCGTGAAATTTCCCTTGACTAATAAATATATTGAATGCCCTGAAAATATATTGAATGTAACTCTTGGCTATATTTTGCTTAGTGAGAACTGCTATTTTTGCATTCATTCAGTCTGTGTCTCACTCTTTTTGTCTTGTCCACTTCCTTTCTATTCTTTCTATTTTGCAGTCTCACCATTGCCCCTCTCTGTTTTATTCTTCTCCTCACCTTCTCTCACACTCTCCCTTCATTGCCTTCTCTCTCCCTCATCATCATTATTATCCTCTCTGTTTTCCCTGACTCCCTCTCATATTATGTTCCTCTTGCTGTCTTTTTTGCACTGTAAATCTTTCTGTTGCTCCCTGCTGACAAAAGCATCAGGAAGACTTTCTTGGACACATTTCATATCTTTTTTGAAGAGAATATTGTCAAAACATAAAATGTGAATGAACCCATACAGATGAAAAGTCCATTGGGGGGTAATCTATATGTTAAGCTTATAAAGCAGCCCTGTTTTAATCATGCATAAGTATTCAGTGATGATGAGGTGATGAAACATGTTTTATAGTTGTGGGTTCATCTCAGGGGCTTGTCATTTTGCCGTGATGAGTGCTGACATGATTCTCCTGATGGCCACATGCAGTGGCGTTCCTAATTTGACACTAGTCTAATTAAACAGTAAGTGGATTAAGGATAGTTTTTGATTGCTTGAACCCTGCGCATTCTTTTAAACCATTATTACATCCAACATGATTTGAGGCCTAACCAAATGTCAACACTCAGGTCCATTACCAAGAGGATTTACATGAAATCCTTATGTGAGACAAGAAGAAAATCACATTATACAATGCTGGTACTCTTTGGCAGCATATCAGACACCATACTGAGTGTCTTTTAAATTTGGAAGGCAATGACAGGGCGGACAGCTTTGATTTAAGTACAGATGGGTTTTTGCAAACTTGATTTGAGTGACATAAATGATGAAATTGTGGCTAATTGTGCCTCAAACCAACTACTATTCCTGACAGAACATTTTGTCTAGACTAATCCTTTTGATGACTAAGATGATTACTGCCAATCAAAAAGAAGGCAGAAACATTTGCCCAGTTAGTTTCTCTTAAGAGATCTGTGGTCACAAAACCTAAGAGACATACCACATCTGCAGTAATGCCATTTATTAATGAATAAAATGAGTCAAGTGAGTCATCTAACCGATGGGTTTTTTTTGTTCTTTTTTTTTTTGTTTGTTTGTTTTTTGTTTTTTTCCTCAGGCTACAGGAGTCTTTCTGCAATTTCTGCACTTTCTGCATTAAGTACATTTGAGTATAAACTTATGGTGATAGTGTAGTTTAAGGCTGTTGCTTCAGCTACATACATACATCACAGCGTCCCCCCCCCACACACACACACACTACGTTTTTAACCAATATCAATAACTCAGTCATGATGACCTCAACCACCTGTCCAATAGCATGTCAAGCTCATGAAGATCAGATGATGTAATGTAATTTCTTAACTGGCTAACACGGATGCCAATTGGTTGCAATTTTTTTTGTGAATATGCTTATTCTCTTTGCTTCAAATAGACTTCTTACAGCAGATTATTTCACAGGTGTTTTGACTATCCAGCAATTGCCAAAACGTGGGTTGGCAGAAACCATATTTAACTGTGACTCGATGACATCGTCCCATCAGAGCTTTAAAATACTCAATACAGTGAACATTACAGCATAAATACAGCTTTTTATGGAAAGAACCTTTTAACCATTTATAGAAAATTGATATACAGTTTTATTGGAAAAGTTCTCAGCATCAAAGAGTCTGCAGGGAGAACTATTTCCACCTTAAACACACATATGACCATTAGACCTCTGTAAAGTCAATAGTGCCAAAAGCTGAATACTTAAGGAGTAAGGTGGTGGAAGTACACTGTACAGTATTGCTATGTTACGAGTCAGCTGGTAGCCAAGCAGCAGATGATTGAACCGCTGATGGTCAAGCATGAATGAGACAGCTAATCGGCTAATGCTGGTGCAACTTATCACCTACGCTCCATTACATACTGCATCACAAGCAAATATGCCTTTCATTACGCCATGGAAAGTTTAAATCAAAAGAAGGCACACTGAACAACAGTTTCACTCATTACAGCTGAAAAATGAAATCTGCGATAAAGGAAGATGGAACTTTAAACCATTGCTGGGGGTTATAAAAAGACTTCCTCACAACCAGAAGAGGAAACACTGTAGAATTCTTTTAGAATTATGTGGTGTTACGAGTGTGCATAATGTTGGCTGAGTATTCCTCTAAACACATTTGGTTAAACTATGATCGCTGATATCACTTGATGATGCTGATGTTAAAAAAAAAAAAAAAAAACAGCAATGGGTAGATATTATCCAATAGGACCAGAGGAAAGAGAAAGACAGGCATTTGGTTTTAGTGTGCCATGGAAAATAAAGGGTGACATTTCATCTTTTTCTTTTAAACGAAATCCAGATTTGCAGAAAGCCTAACGATGAGTGCTTGAAACAAATCCTTAATGTTGAACTTGTTACGCTGTTTCATCGATTTGTTATTCATTTCTCCACAGTATTCTCCACACTTCTAATTATTCCTGTGTTTAAGAAAGGAACTGAAAGTACAGTCACATTTTGAATCAGCAATCTAATGAGGAGCCTCTCCACAATCTCTATCCTTTCTGCCACTAAACCACTAAAGATTAAAACCTCTTATTAGCCCTAAATACTGAATATGCCTCCATAAAGGAGACCCACTGAAGTTAAAGCAAAACAGGGAACAAGATTAGTCCAGTGTATGTTGCCTGCCGTGTCCTCTGTTTGTCAGCTTCATTTATCCATAACACTCAGCCTTAATCCTCATTGCAATTAAAATTCCAATTAGAATTGGAAAAACATTTCCAGATGCAAAAAGCTAGAAGAGGACTTGGTAAATATTGGACTACCAGAGTGTCAACTCTCTGCAACGCAGTGGGACATACAGTAAAGTACTCAATAGTGTACTGTACAATAGCTGGGGGAATCATGTCGGAATATAAAATACTCATTGCATATGCAATAGCCATTAGTGGCATAATGTTGGATAAATAAGGGTACATTGATTTCACAAATGAAGTAATTGGATAAGGATGATTGCATTAACATATTTTAGATAGCAAAGCAATCACTTCAAAATTCATTTTCATCTCATTATCTGGCATTGATAACTAATCTGATGAAGAAACAGTGAATCCTTCTGTTTTCTTGTAAGCATTCTTTTTAATGTTTGGCATACTGTATGAAGCTTGTGCTTTTCTGAAACATGAACACTGTTTACATACAGAGTTCATGTACCGAATGCTTCATTGATTTTGGAGTTAATGCCTTCTGTTCTTTATCAGCAGTATTATTAAAGGATTTCTTAACTTATATTACAAAAAGGTCATTACCTCTTGGAGTACCTGGCTATGGAAAAAGTGCAACTTCTGAGAAGCAATGTGTTCATTATTAAACTTAAAATAAATATCTTTAAATATCTTTGTCGTTATGTATTTTTCTGTTGTTCTATTTTTTGACGACAAGGTTTATTACCGAGGAGCCAAGAAAGTTCTGTGTCAAGTGTGAAGTAATTTAGTCTGGCAATTAATTGTCATTTGACAAAGACCAAGAAATAACACTGATGTATATTTTCATTTATAATTTAGGTGTGATTCATATTTTAGAAACTGTTGACATATTGAAATTGTTAGATTAAAAATAAAAGAAAAATGGTACACGTGTACATATAAAAATGGTGGTTCTGGAACTGTAGCAGCTACAAGTGCGGTCGCTTTCCATCTCTGCAGGTTGATGCAAGCAGCAATATTGGAGGCCCAGTAATCAGCAATTCTGAACAGGCATGTTGTACAAATTTGCTTTTTGAGCTGATTCCATGTTTACTATAAAAACAGAGGTTGGAGGTTGTTGTGCCTTCAGCTAGGGATGAGCAGCACCCAGAATACTGGCTGCAGGCCATCTGCTGTGTTTCGAGGTGCCTCAAACCCTGATCATTTGAATATTGTTAGATTATCACATTCATTACAGTCATTACTTCCTTCAACACTTTTTTGTCCTTCTGTGGTGCTATCTTGGACAGTACTTCCACAATGCTGAACAGCTTTGGCTGCTGTCGGCCAGGTGCACATACATAAAGTACCAGCATGGAGCAGAATGCAAAGATTAACGTTCAAAGTTGTTGCGACATTTTAATATAAAAGAGCTGCTTGGATTTAATGCAGTCTATTTTTGATATTGATGGAGCTAAGCTGATATAGTTTAGATTTTGCACTATATGGAAAAAAAAGTATTTTGCATCTTACCATTACACCAGACGGGACATTAATAAGGTATTCTAAATACATACACAGCTTTGCAGTTATAAGATATATACAGGTTTTGTTTTGTTTTGTTTTTTTGTTTTGTTTTTTTGGGGTGGCGGGGGGTTTAAGCATAGCATTGTCCAAAATGTCTTAGTATGCTGAAAGGTTAAGAGTTCCCTGGAAGTAAGAGGCCTAACTTAACCCTGAAAAACAGAGGTGTGTCTGAATACTTTTGTCTTTATAGTGTTCGTTGTGTTATCTTTGACATCCAACAATATGTTAATAATATTATTAACCATCATAACATCAGTTTTCTTCATGCATTTTGTGTGCATGAATGAATAATCTGAAAGCACAAATTATAAGAGCAAATTAGTTTCCTTCTCTTTTATTTTTCTTTTCTTCTTTCTTTTCTTCTTCTTTCTCTTCTTTTTTTCATGATGCTATGTTTGGTTACATAACATACTAGGGGTATGAACTGACCCTTTAAGTCTGACCTTTTACCACAGGAGTTCATTGTCCTCAAGTACCAAAATACTAGGCTGACAAAAAATGTGTGTTCAAAATGGGAACAGAATCTGATTTTCTTACCAAAACTACACCAAACAGGGTGACTTTATTATTTCCAAATAATAAAAAAGCAACCCACTTTATTATTAGGCTTTGAACAAAACACAACAGCACAGTGCTATCAGACATCGAAATCAAAGCCCATCTGCTTCAGAGCTCTCTTGCTTTTATAAACCTTCATAGTTTGTGGCCTAAGAAACTGTCTGTTTTCTGTATTTATCCCAGATGAATATCAGTTTGCCTGCTCTCTAAGCCAGCACCACAGTTCAATATCCTGTTGTGTGTTAAGGGACGAATCACAGAATAGAGAATACAGAAGAACAATGAGAGAGAAATGTTAGACATACATAAAGAGATGCACGCACACACATGCTCACATATAAGCATGCTGTACATAAAGACTCACAATGAGATACACCAGAGACATGCAGATGAAAAGCTTAAAAGAAGGTGTCTTTGATTAGAAAAGATGGTTAAAAAAAAATGTCAAATACAGAAAAAGCCCAAAGTCAACCACAACTTCAGAGCTTCACACATGCCAGGGTGAGAGCTTGGCTGCTGGGGGAATGTGTCAAAGCGAGGCCCCTGTCTGAAGAGATTTAGGCCTCAGCCAGAGATGAAACGAAGCCTAACCTCAGCACAGAGCCTTGCGGTCTTCTGCCTCACTCTGCCTGTATGAATGAGTGTGTGTATGTGTGTGTGTTTGCGTGTTAACACTTTGTCCCTGCATGTCTCCGGGAAACTATCGTAGTGTGTGCATGCATGTGTGAGTCCATGCGGATATAGCAATCCTTTTGTGTGGCTGTATGAGTCCTTAAGCATGTGGGTCTGTCTGTGGATTATTTTGTGTGTGTGTGTGTGTGTGTTTGTGAATTGCCCTGCATGAGCTTTGTGTGTCTCACCACACTTCCCGCCCTCAGATCCCTCAGCCTCGGTTCTGCGGTCCAGATTTCATTAGCAGCCCTCTGGCTTCCCATCCGCCATCTGAATCTAATCCTTTGGCTTCCTTTGACATGCATCTGACTAATGAATGTCAATATTTTGGTTAGTGCGACCAGGATGTAAAGACAGAGAGCTTTGGTTAGGGTGAGAAGAGCAAAAGAATGATGATGTGTGGGTGGGGGTGAGGGGTTGGTGTGTACATTTCTGTATCATTAATGAAAAGGGCTTTGATTATTGTAAAATAAGAGCCTGTCAAGTCTCCCAGGAATTTGGGAATTTTTCGTTTCACTATCACAATAATTAACACAAATTAAACCTGTTTCTCCATTATTTTCTCCCTTATTTGTGAAGACCTTTATTCATATTGCAGCAATAGTTTGTACATCTTCATTTGAACAATTACCACAATTCAGGAGAGGCATTTTGTTTTTTTTCAGATTGACAAATTGGAAATGACTGCCCTGGGCTTTCCCAAAAGGAGAAAGAAATTGAATAAATTAGAAATTAAATGGTCTGCAAGGGGCTCAAAAATGTAAACAAGGTTGTACCTGATATGCTCCACGCATGCTGGCTAAAGAGTCTAACTGCACTCCATGGTTGCACATATGAACCAGCAGCTGATGATTGGGACTCACCCAGCCTAACCCAAGAAAAGGCAGTCTTCATCATGAAGGATCCTCAGAAGGATGCAATTCCATCCAATTACTGGCCAATAACCTGCCTCTACACAACATGGGAGCTCCTGTCGGGCATCATAGCGGCTAAGATAAGTAGGCACATGGATCCATGCATGAGTGGGACCCAGATGAGAATTCATAGCAAGATCAGGGAGCCAAGCACCAGCTACTGGTCAACAGAGCATTCTGTTGACTGCAAGACCAGGCAGACCAATCTGTGCACTGCCTAAATTGACAACAAGAAAGCCTATGACCCTATTCCACACAGAGATGCTGGAACTTCTTGAAAAGTACAACATCAACAGGACCCTAAGAGCCTTCAGAAAGATCTTGATGGGGCTGTGGAAGACGAATCTAGAGGTCAACTCAAAGCCAATTGCACAAGCCAGGTTGGCGAAGCTGCTTGTGATCATAGTGATTCGGAGGGTCACTGGTTTGATTCCCCCACCGGGCGAGCAGGAAAATTTTGGGTGTGGTGGAGTGATTAATGAGATAATGCCCCCACCCCTTAGCCGGCTGATGTGCCCTTGAGCAAGGCACTTAATTTGCTCCCTGGGCGCCTGACAGTGGAAGCCCACTGCTGGGTGTTGCATGTGTGGTCATCTAAGGATGGGTTAAATGTAGAGAAAAAATTCAGTGTGTGTATGTAAAAATACGGTCAGCCAAAATAATGTATACACACATCAGGAAAAGAAAAACATGCTTAAATATTTAATTTGTATAAGTACAGCCACTTCCTCTATATGGATGACATCAAGCTGTACGCCGAGAGTGAGCGAGACATTGACTTGCTGACCCACATTACCAGGATCTACAGCAATGAAATCAGAATGTCATTCAGATTAAATAATTGTGGTAAGATTGTAACAAAGAGAGCAGAGATGATCAAAATGGAGAGGGTGGAATTACCAGAAGGCAACATAACAAGTGTTCGGGACAGTTACAAATAGTTTGGCATCCAGCAGCCAAATTAAAGCCAAAAGAAGGCTGCAAGGAAGTCAGCTGCTGTCAGATACCTTCCCAGAGAGAGGCAGTTTCTGAGAAGTCAGCTGAATAGTAAGAACAAGGTCCGGTCCATCAGCACTGCCAGTCATCGGGTACACGGCTGGCAAGATAAGTTAGTCAAAAATGTAAACAATGGCAATGATGAGGAGGAAGAGAATGAACCATCATGGAAGGACAAACCCCTGCATGGCATGTACCGCCAATAGATAGAGGAAGTGGCTGATATCAAGAAATCCTACCAATGTCTGGGGAAAGCTGGATTGAAGGACAGCACAGAAGCGCTAACCATGGCAGCACCTATCGGCAGCATCTCTAAAACCGCATTAACCTCAATAGAGCCAAATGACTGCAAAGACAGAGACTGGAAAAAAGACAGAGAGAGATTTTCAGTTTGCCACTTTTGAAATATGAGCGTAAATACCTCAAAAACACAACAACACATTATAGACACTTCCAAAAAAATGTGCCTATTAAATGACGGTTAGTATTTTTTTGCTTTTTTGTGGCAAACAATATAACTTGCTTTTATTTTTGTATTATTTTAATTTCTTTGTTTATTATTTAATTGTTGTATTCAGTTTTTCCAACTAGTTTAGTATTGGCTCTTTCACTGCTTCTGCTCTCTCTTTGCATCTGTTTGTTTTTTAAACTAAGCTCTTTAGGATTTGAGGATAAAATGTGGTATACACTAATGAAATTATTAGTATTGTTATTGTTGTAATTATCATTATATCTGCACATTCTGTTGTGGCAATCCTGAGTCACTGGCCAAGATGTGCATTAGAGAGTCTGTTTCTGTCCTGATTCTTGATAGAGTTCATTGAAGAAAACAATGAGTCACATATGTAAGTGGAGGGGAACATTGTGAGTAGGAACATAGCAATAGCTCTAGTGTTTTTGAATTCTGCTTCAGGAACCACATTGATCAAACAGGATGTTGACAGCTAGTTGAGGACCATATACAACTGCAGTACTTAGTGTATTGTGACGCCTACATGTGTGCTATGGTGTATAGATAGATAGATACTTTATTGAACCTGAGGGAAATTCAAGCATCCAGTAGTACATTACAGCAGTGTAGGTTAGTCAAAAAGTAAACAAATGAGGCCTAACTGTTAATAGGAAGGATTTCTAAACTATAATACTATACTACTCATAAACAGACTAAACATACTAAATAAACAAACATACTAAGTAAACTAACATATGCTACATTAAGTATAGTAAAGTGCGAATGAAAGCAGGCTGACCAAACTGACTGTGTGAATTAAAACGAGAGGCTAAAAACTACAGTGTAAACAGATTATTACACAAAACATGAGTTATAAAGTGTAACGTAAGTTATAAAGTGATTAATTGTGCAAAACATTTAAGGTGCAAATGGAATAAATTCAGGTTAGATTTTACACCAGATGTGACTCAGGCACAGACTGTCATTGGGATTGTGACTCCTGAACACCTGAAAAAGAAAAGTGAAAGTGACATATTTTGTCATTGGAGGGAACTCACTTCAACGAAATTCGTGCTCTGCATTTAACCCACCCAAGTGACGTGCACACACACACAGCAAACCCGGGGCAGTGGGCGACCGCGTGCAGCGCCCGGGGAGCAGTGGCGGTTAGGTACCTTGCTCAAGGGTACCTCAGCCATGGACATGATTCCCCGGTACGGGTCCGACACCCTAACCGCTGATCCACGACTGCCCCAACAGATGACCAGGGGTACAAACGAGTTCCTGAATCTGTTTGTGGAGCAGGTCAGAGACAGCAGCCTGGTGCTGAACACACTCCTCTGACTGATCAGAGTCCTGTGCAGGGGGTGAGAGGCATTGTCCAAGATGGACAGGATCTTATCCAGGGTCCTTTTTTCTGCCCCTGACACCACAGAATCCAGTTCTGTGCCCACCACAGATCCTGCCCTCCGCACCAGTCTGTCCAGCCGTGCTGCGTCCCACTTCTTGATACTGCCTCCCCAGCACACCACAGCATAGAAGAAGACACTGGCTACAACAGTCTGGTAGAACATCAGTAGCATTTTTTTGCAGATGTTAAAGGCCCCAAGCCTCTTCAGGAAGTACAGACGACTCTGAGTTTTCCTGTGGATGGTGTCGGTGTTCACTGACCAGTCCAGCCTGTCATCCAACTGCAGACCCAGCTACTTGTCCTCCACCTCTGTGCCCTCGATGGAGAATGGTGTGGGATGGGGTCTGTTCCTTTTGAAGTCAACCACCATCTCCTTGGTTTTGGATGTGTTAAGTTGCAGCTCATTAGCCCTGCACCGTTCGACAAAGTCCTCCACCAGGCTCCTGTACTCCGTATCGTCTGAGTACTTCTGCATGTGGCAGAGCTCCGACTGGTACTGGAAATCAGACGTATAGAGAGTGAACAGGACTGTGAACAGGTGCTCCGGTGCTTCTCAGCTGTCAGATTGAATATCAAATGTACGGTGGCAGTGAGACGAGGCCAAAGCAAAGCAGAGCAGTGTGCATGTTATTATACAATGTTGTGCATTGTTATTCCACATATTATAATAAGCGGGCCAGACATGTGGTTTCTGTGGGCTAATTGGGGTTCATTGGTATACAGGAACATCTGCATTGAGTATCAGCTGTTCCAAGGCTGAAATTCCTTTTGTTTTCTCTCATTAGATTTGTTTGTTGTTTTTTTTTTTTTTTTTTTTTTTGGTTTTGCCACCACTGCCTGTTCGGTTTTGATTTGTCATTTGCTGATGCAACTAAGGAAGAAATTGGGAATGCTTGGTTCCCTGAAACAAATCTATCTTCTAATCCAAATATGTCAGCAACATTGTCATAGAAAAAAAGAGATGAGTTGAAATAGTTCAGCCTCAGGAAATCTAGAGCAGTTGGTGTAGTTGGACTGAAAGAAAGGAAAAAAATGCATGTTTGTGGATATGTGTGTCAGCAAGGAGAGAAGTTAAAGTGAGAAGAGATTCTTGACACTTGTAAGAGGGAAGTGTATATGTATATTTTTTTTTAAAAAAAAACTTTTCGTCGCCCAGAGAAGATGAGCTGAATGCATATCCTTCTTTTCAGAATCACTAAGTTACACATTTTTCACACCTGGGAGCTGCCAAGCACAACCACAGTATTATAGTGTTGGCTCTGAATGGTTCCTATTGGAGCAGTTAGGGATTAAGCACTTCGCTTAAGAGTTGCTCACTGGTGAAATGCAGGTAAAAATGTTCTATCTCTCTCTTTATTCTCAGATTCTCTCACTTATTCTTAGGATTAGGCAGTGACCATCATTTTTTAAGTCTATTTTCCACCATTTTTTTTCTCACCTAAATATACTGTATGTTATCACCACGGTCATGACAGACATTAATGCCTGATCAAATGGATCAAAAATCCAGGCAGGCCAGCCTAGTCTAAATTTTTTGGTTTAAAGTAATTGTGTGCTGATAACTGCTAACAGTTAGCAAGGCAGAGACATTCAAATGAGGGATCCTGCAGTAACATTGTCATTAAATACGTTAACATCTGTTCAAAAACCTAGAACGTTGTAGTTACATGATAAAGAGGGTCTTCATCTTGAACATATTTCTTAGGGGAAAACTATGGTTTTGCATGAGACTTGGGCCTTAACTACAAAAACTGATTAATGTGTGTCTCTCATGCTTAAACGTAAGACTAGGTTTAACACACAACAGGAACATTTTTGAGTGATCTATACACAGCACAGCCTTAACTCTTAATCAGACTTGCTGTTGCCTATACATCAGTTTATATAATAAAGGCTGTGCTGCTGTCAAATGTTTAAAAAAAGATATTGGCTTTGGTTTTTGAACAAGTTAAACCTAAAACAAAAAAGGTTATCAGCTGTTAGATTCCATCCACCTCAGTG
Source organism: Scatophagus argus (assembly GCF_020382885.2). Classification (NCBI taxonomy): domain Eukaryota; kingdom Metazoa; phylum Chordata; class Actinopteri; family Scatophagidae; genus Scatophagus; species Scatophagus argus. The sequence goes on along the minus strand of NC_058512.1, from coordinate 13,652,230 downwards.
CTATACAGTACTTTATTGAATCACATGTGCTTTAGCATCCTGGGCCACACATGTCAGTCTTTTTTTTACCATGACAAAGCCAGGCCACAAATGCTAATTGTGGTCTGGCATGATTCAATAGGCATTCTAGAGACAGTTCTGATTTCAAACAGACTGTAGAATAAATGATAGGCATGTGTTCTCCTTAGCAAGGACATAATACAAACCTTTCCTGCACCTGATTGGATGAACATGCCGTGCACAAGATTGTCGCTAATCTTTGCTTTTAGTCCTGTTCTGGAATAATAACAAAATTATATATCATAAACATAAATACTCTTTTGGGAGTATTTGAGTTGACAAATAACCTAACCAAATGTCCACCTTCTCTCAATCCTGAAGTGACCTGGACAAGATTCACTTTTGCAAACAAGTTGTTTGTGTGACTGAGGTTTACAAGGAGGTCAAGAGATGCATAAACAAGGTTAGCTGAGCAGATGGTAGCATAAAAGAAGATGTGAAATAAAATGACAGACATCAGGAGAAAAAGAGAAAATCTAAGGCTTAAAACAATAAGAGTGGACAGAGAAAGGAAGAACGGACATGAAAAGTGTGTTTGTGTTTAAGTGCATGCATGTGCATGCGTCACATCCCATTCTCAGCAAGCCTTCAATCAAGATGTGATTTACAAGCCTGGGTTTCTGTTACCACATTTTACTTCCTACAGGCCTGTGAGCAGAGGCTTTTATTTGGCAAGGGCTTAAACTCCAAGAGTAACAAGTTGTTTTTTTTTGTTTTGTTTTTTTGGCAGTGGTTTCCAACTGCAGTGGTTTTCTTGAGTTTTCATGACCACAGAGCAGAGGAAGAGAATGGGGGAGGAGGGTTAGAGGAGCACAAATCACAGCATGGAAGAAGGCTGAGGAATGGACAGGAAGAAGGCAATGGTGATGCGCACTTAGAGCTGGTGTTAGGCATAGTGGTTATGGGTAAAATTGGGATAGACTTCCTTGGAATTAATATAAGTCAATTTTCTGCCAAGTGGCAAATAAGTTGCTGTGTTTGTGTGAGAGAAAGAGCAAGTGAGAGTGTATGAACAGGCATCTCGGAGGTGCTGTAGTCTGACAGTAGTTTCAGATACTCTGCATTTCCTACACTGATGTCTCTCTCTTGTATTCGTGTCAGATCCACATCCATACATATGCAGGCCAACAGGTAACTGGCTATGTTATTCTCTGGAATAAGCTGAAAATCACTGCAAATTCCAATCAGTAAGTTGCATTCTGGAGTGTAACTAAATAGTATCAATAGTTTAGCTCAAACTTTTACACTGTAATTTATGGAATTTATGTTGTGGATGGGTGGATCTCATGTATGACACTGCCCAACTCCACCTAACAAGTTTGATTACCCAGCACAAGACAAGACGTGGTGCAGTACAGTCTGCCTTCAAAACGTGTTTGCATACCCTCTCCAAATCAATAAACCAAGGACAGGTAATTTTACACAACCAGTCAACAAAAGAAAGAAATTAATACTATTATTCAAAACAAAATAACACTGGCAAAAAGTAAGAAGTCTGTTTTATTATCTAATCAAAAATAAACAAATTAAACTGCACAAAACAGCAGCACCTCATGGTGTGGCAAATAATAACAAATGGTACAAGGAACAATTTAATCACACAGGAAATACAACAGAAAGAAACAAAATAAAATATTCACAACAGCAAGAGGTAAAGAATAAACAAAAGACACTTTCTTCAGGCCTGTGTTCGTGCATGCACACACACACACACACACACACACACAAAATAAAACAACCCAGGCTGAGCGGACTAACATTCAAACTCCAATTAAAGTAACAGCAAAGCAGCAGTGCTCTTGTGGCTTGTGATGCTCTTAACAGCAGCTGCCTAAATCGCAACGCCAGTTATTACTGGAGCCTGTTCTATTCATAAAGTATGGAGGAAGGGGGGACCTACCAACAGCGATCACAAGTGGCCCGCTTCTGAGAGGCGATCTACAGAAAGAAAAATAAAATCATAAATTGCCAATATAGAAATCACCTACAGGCATAAATTTCAGGAAACCCAAGAACAAGCAACACAGTGTTGCTCTCATACCTGCGGCATTCACAGAAGTTAGACAAACCAGGAAGTGAGGCATGTGCCACCTAAACATAGCAAAACAAACACAAGTGTGCGATAATACTGCCATCTTGAATGTGAACAGTATATAAATGTTCTTCTTTGTGAAGAGTGAAACAAAGCAGAAGGAGGAAGACTGGGAGAAAGCCTCCTTCCCCGGGGGTGTGCGAATGGTTAAATGTGACTGAACAGCACGTGAAGGTCAGTAGATGCTGCTAAACTATGGTTAGGATTAGGCAACTAAAGCACTTGGTTAATGTTGCAACAAAAGATGAATGCCATTGGCAGGTCTGTGACTAGAGATTTAAAGTAAGTGACTATTTTAGATTTTAGAATCTCTCGATTCATCAGCCAGTAACAGCATGTGTACTGAGGATTCATTCAGCACAATACATCACTTAACCAGTCAGTCTGAGCCCGTCTCTGTGAAAGTCGTACCACACAGTTCACTATTTGCATTAGGAAGGTGATTGTTCAACTTATATGATTGATAATGAGGTCGCTACTTCGCAAACTTGATTTCTACATAGAACAGGGCTTTTGAAACTTTTAACAGAAATACCGATGTTGATTTGAAGGCAGTGAGGGTTGCAGGTGTCCTTGTTGTCCATGTAAGGACATTTCCTCAAGAACCCATACCAACCTCGCCTTTCCCTGTACATTCACATCCCAAAAATCTAACTGAAACATAGAACACATCAGCTGTAGGATGTTCACTCTCTTCATGAAGTTACAGAGCGGATGCATGTGGTGCCATTACACCACTGTGAGTGAGGGAGGAGGAGGAGGTTGAGGCAATAGAATGAAGATGTTAAAAGAGGATGGAGAGGGAAGATACAGAGGATGAGCTGACTAAAAAATTGAAGAGTAGGTGACAGAGGAGCAGAGAGAAGTATGAGGGTGAGGAAGAGGGTAAGAGAGAAGATACGCAAGAGGAGGAGGACATGATGCAGTGACCAGGCAGAGGTGGGAGGTGGGCATCTGAATGACAGAAAAAGGCAGGAGCAGAAATAGGTTTGAAGAAGGGAAGGACAAAAGATAACAGACGTGCTCGAAGAGACGTGTAGTGTAGTTCAGAGTTCAGAGATGCTAAACGGGTGCTTTATTTATCAGTTGGCTCTGACGCTGTAAAACGTTTCATTAATGAGTAGCTGTACTTCTCTGTTGCACATTTAAACTCACTGAAACCTCTGCGTACCTCCCAAAAAAAACGTAATGCAAGATAGTTGGCTGCACTGATGCGGGACCTGTCTGAAATGTAAATAAAGAAACTCAACATGGACCACAAGGGGGGTACACACACTTTCCCCTTGTTTCTTTCCTTCCTTTTTCCCTTTCATCTTTGCCTCCTGGTTCTGTATTGCTGGGATTCCCTCTTGACCTTCTCCCCCTCTTCCTTACAAATACACCATGTACCTGTTTAGCAGACACGACAGTACATCCTGTGCAAATCAAGCTTGCGTCTGCATGGATTTGAAGCTTGAGTCATGTTTCTGTGTTGCAGTCTTCATTATTTGTCTTTCTCCTGCTCTGTGCTGTCAGGATAACAGATCAAATACTGAAGGGGATAGTCTGCCGACATTTGCTTTGGAAACAAAATGTTTTCATTGGTGTCTAATAAGCTTCCTTCTCCCGGGGCTACACATTACACCCCCATGATTTTGTTCCAAAAAAAAAAAAAAAAAAAAATCTCTAGACACTGCTTCTTTGAGGCGGGATGAGCTTGTTAAGACACATTTCAGATTGTAATCCACCACTGTTAGGTGAAATATGTTTAGTGATAGCTGAAACCTTCAGGAGCCTTCCAGACAAATAAAAATAAAAATCAATTTCGCTTTTCTAACCAAACCAAATGATACAGTGAATTTGAACTGAAGTATGATTTGTATTAACCTCTGTGTCTGAATGTACATATTACTCCAACCTTTTGAAAATGTCTTCCCACAGGATTCAATTTACTTCTACCTTAAAATTCCTGCAAATCAAATCCGCTGCAGAGGCAGCAAAACTGTCAGTCTGTCTTAACAAAGTGCTCACTTTTTCTTCTTCTTCTTTGCTGGATCCTTTTCAGGGAACACTTTCATCATTTGACAAAAAAGCTGATCCTGTCACGATGAAAAATTTATTTGAATATGCTTGAGTTACACATAATTTATCTTTCCAGACACTATGAAGCCTACAAAATATCAAATTCGGTTAAAAGTGAAATATGATGCACATTTTATTCTCTGTCTCAGTCTCTAATGAAGGCATGAAGACTAGTTGTTTTTAGTTGTTTGTGAGTGTCTGACTCTGACTTCTCTCTGCTGTCCTCTATCTTTTCACAGCAGCTGGCTGCTCAAAAAATAGGCCAGATACAGAGAATTTTTATTTTCTCTCTGATTCATGAGTTTATTTATTTTGAAAAGTGTGACTGAGAAGAGAGACATGGCTTTTTGAAAACCTCCTTAAAGTTCTACCTCCACTGTGACCCAAAAAGAAGAAAGCAAAATTAAATTTCTCTTTTGATCCAGTTAATCAGTGGAGAAACAGGTAATGACTGCTGCTTTGTAAATCAGCTCTTTATGAGAAATAAAAATATATATATTCTTCACTAAGAGCTTTGTATTTGTGGCAGACAATCATATTTTTTTCATAGACTTTTCAGCAGCATAGCCTGCAAAATGGAGTTACCAGTGCACTTTTCTCTCTATTTCTGTTTTCATTTTCAAGTGAATGTTTGTTTGGGTTCTCTTTCAAAGTGCAGGACAAGATGTGTGGTCATGTTCAAAGTTAGATAAGGACATTTTAGCCAGAAAGCTGATGTGGATTGTTGATCAGAGTCTGTGGCTCAAAGTCAGTTTGACTGCTTGTGATAGAATATTGTCTTTCTGGATATAAGGTTGCCATATACATTGACAGATATTATTTTTACTTAATAAATTAATGCAAAATTAGGAGACACCATCATGAAGCTGAAGAATTGTGGTATTTGAACAGTTTCTCAATTTTGGTTTCTAATTTTTCTCCAAGTCAGTCTGGTCTCCTCAAATGACATGTGAGTAACACGTCAAGGTATTCAATTATTTTGTATGTTGCATTTCACATTTAATTGCTTTATGCATGTTATTTAATATTGTGCGCATTAAGCCTTAAGAGTGTCATTTCACGTGTGAACATCAGGAAAAAGAAAAGTTTACAGAGATGAGGTTGGGATGATGGGTGTGAGCACTTCATAAAAGGTGCAGCACTTCACCCAGTGTTCATATCCAATGTGAAAATAAAAAACAGTGGCCTGACAAGTAAAATTATTTTCACACAAACCAATTATGTTTTTCCTAAAGTAGTTTACATGCCTAAACTTAACCAAGTAGATGTACCTATAAAAATTCTGACTGCTTCAGAATGTTACATGTTTATTATTGTTAACATGATGGTGGGTTCCACAGATCGCCAACTCATCACGTGGCTGACATGGATTAATTGCGAGGGTTAATGCTGTTGGGGGTTTATCTTGCACTGAGGCTCGTACATCATGTCTCATGAGGCTGCACGTCAAGGCAGAACAAAAGACAACTCATGCCTGCAGCAGGTATTTCAAGTTTCCCGAAACATCTTTGGCTCCACCATCAAGACTCCCACTGGAAACCTGTTTTGAAACCTGGAAATCGGGACAGAGAGAACATTGACTGGTTAATAATTTCCATATCCATTACAGTGCTTGTATTTTTGGGTGCCCTCTAATGGAATCTACTTTAACAAGGATTGATTATTCATTCATTAAAATTTACATTAATCAATTAAAGGAATTATGTGAAATGTGCTTCCCAGTGTGTCTTTGGTGAGTATTTCAAGCAGCAACAATGAATTCCATTTGGGGAAAGAGGGTCATTTGACAAGGTCTCGCTAAAGAGAGAACAGAGGCTTGCTTTTTACATTTAAAAAATTTCAATTGTTAATAGGAAAGACCCAGCAATGCCTCCAGTGAGAGGAGAATAAAATATAAAGAGAGGTTTTATGAGGGACAGGCACAAAGAGGGTGGCCATAGACAGGCAGACAGACAGACTGGCTAGTTTATACGACAGAAGAGTGAAATAGGGAAGAGAGTTTCTGACACATGTAGACAGAAAGAATGCCAGCCAGAAAGAAAATGAACTTCCTCTTCTGAGGAGGAGGGAGATATGGAGGTGGACTGGCTATTTGAGGACTGGCTTTAGTGTTTTGTCATAGAAAAGAGGAGAAAAAGTATGCTTTACTCACTGCCTACACGGTAGAGTCTAAAGGTAACGGATCACTCACAGGTGTTTATATAATGTGGAAAATAAGGCAAATCAAAAATGAATTAAAGGATATCAATGAGCACATTCGAATACTAGTGTAGTGTTTTACTGGACTTTTAGTCAGCATTACACACATTTTGATCAACATTACAAACCTAGAACATATTTTAGGATTACATGCAGCAGAAATCAATATTTTAGATAGACGGACAATCTTTAGATAGATTGCTAATCAAAATTTGAATTTACCTGGTATATTTTTCCTTCAAGGTACCAGGTAGCAAGAATCTGTTCTGGTTCCTGACTATGTTCAAACTGCACATTCAAGGTAGTGCAGGGTGTGGTTCACCTTAACGTCTTTTATCTGTTGATGACCTTGCAATCCCTACAGAAGACCCAATGCCACAAACAGAAGGACACATACTTATACAGATGTACTGCAAGAAGAATACCTCATAAGATTATCAGATAAGTGATACAATTCATACATTATTAGTTATGCATTTTTCGGATGGATTGTGGTGTTGTTGTTTGTCAAGACACAAGGTCAATTATTGAGTATGTCGACTCTGTTCTCAGACATTTCCAGTTTTTTAATGACATAAGCTTTTCCACATGGCCATATCATTACGTAGACCTGATTTATGGCAGTGGAACTGATGACTCATTTCATCTTGATCAACTTTCTTGTTGGAGGGGGGGATGACTGAATATAGGAGTAAAAATCACATGGACCACAAAGTGCTCATTTGTCTTGGATGTCTAAGAAATAGCTGTGCCTTGAAGGCACATAGGATGAATCTTTTGTTAAATGCACACAAGAAGGGATTCATTAGGGAGAGTGTTAGGCTTTACTTAAAATGTTCCAAGATGTGTTGTGAACGTGTGTGTGTGTTTCTGTGTGAACATTTGTCGGGGGGGGGGGTATGTGTTTGATGTGCTTAATGCGTTTTGGGCAAGGATTTCACTTCCTGTCAACTCAAGATATATATATCCCGATTTGTAAAATGTTCTTCACAGTCAATAGTTGATGATGGTAAAAGCAATAAAGTAATATTGGTTGGAAGTGATGTGAACTATCCTTTAAAGTCAGAACAGTTGGATATTTTTCTTCAGGATCAGTTTGACCAGAGAAGAGCAGGGAAAAGCAAAGAGAAATGAGAGATCCTTGTTGGTATTTATGAGAAGATCTCACCCACTGTGCTAAACTCCCAAAAGTACTCTCAACAATTCTCTTTAGCCTAACATAACTCATACTCTCTGTGATAAACAAAATCTTTGTCACATTCTTCTCATGCCTTCTCCTTATGTTTCTTTCTTGCCTCGTGTCACTTTTTCTGTTTTCTACTCTCCCTTTGTCTCCTTGTCCACATCTCTGTCTTCATTTCTTAATGAATCTTTTTTTTCCTCAGCCCCTGCTGCTGCCAATTTTGCAAGGAATTCTGGGAAAGAAGGAAAGAAGAATGCTTTTGTTCATTTCATATCTAATGAAAGAACAGTATTTTTGTGATACAGTTGAGTCACCCTCTCCCTCTCGTGTTCTTACTCACTCACACACACACACACACACACACATACACACACACACACACACATTCTCTCTCTCTCTCTCTCTCTCTCTCACTCACTCGCTCACTCACACACACACACACACACACACACACACACACACAGTTCAGCTGCACTGTGTCTACATACCTTGTTTCATCTTTGGCCATTTAACTGGTTTATGAGTATATGTCTTGCTTTTAAACTAAACAGATTAGTGCACAACCCCCCCAAAAGATGATTATAGCAAGCAAAATGCCTGACAAGGCCATTGGCTATCCAGTCATGTCAACACTTTGACTTTCATCATCGTCATCATCATAGTGAAATGGGTAAAGCTACTTTAATTAAAAAACTTGTTTGACTAAACTAATACTGTGTGACAAGAGGCAACTGTTCCTTGTGAGCAGATGGCAGAATATCACTTTTCAGTTGCAAATGTGTCATTTGGGAGAAAAAAAAAAGTCACCTGATATTCATTATTCCACAATAATGATTTCATGAAAAGGTTATAAAATAATTGCATAAAATGGCAGGCTCTTATTCCGGCAGCTATTTGGTACAGCGAGAGTGTGAAAATTTGACTATCTGAACTGGTTGGTTTGATTAATAACTGCATATGTAATTAATATCAAATAGACATCTACTCACACCATACACACACACAGTCAGCATACTGACACCAGAGTCCGGGCTTCTTTCCTGAAAGACAAGACAAGATGATGGATTATTATAAACCAGGCAAGTCCAGGCTGTTTTCATAAAGCGCAGTGTGGTTGCAGGTTTTTATTCCAACCAGTTGATTAAATGAGTTGAGCCTTGCAGATGCAAAGCCTATTATGGAATAGTTGACATGCTCACTGAAAACTTGTGACTTGGCACACTGCATGGACACAGCAGAGGCACAAAAACAAGTGAGTCAATTTAAACACTTTATCCAAACCTCAAGAAGTTGAGGGTTGATCGACATTGGGATCAGCTATGACATAACGTGCTGATGTTTACCAGGTAATTCCAACCATTTCCAATATCTTAGTTTATGATGTCAGCATGCTAACATTTGATAGTTACTTTTAAACACAAAGTACAGCTGAGGTCTTTAGTTTTGTTGGTATTGATTATCAACCATCCATCCATCCATCCATTTTCTATACCGCTTATCCGTCAGGGTCGCGGGGGAGCTGGAGCCTATCCCAGCTGACTACGGGCGAGAGGCGGGGTACACCCTGGACTGGTCGCCAGTCAATCGCAGGGCCAACACACGAAGACAGACAACCACACACTCTCACACTCACACCTAGGGGCAATGTAGAGTAGCCAATTAACCTAATGGGCATGTTTTTGGTATTGTGGGAGGAAGCCGGAGTACCCGGAGAAAACCCACGCAGGCACAGGGAGAACATGCAAACTCCACATAGAAGGGCCCAGACCGGGATTCGAACCTGGAACCCTCTTGCTATGAGGCGACAGTGCTAACCACTGCACCACCGTGCCGCCCGATTATCAACCAAATCACTGAAAATATTCAAATTTTTATTGATGGTGGTACTAGATGAAAACAATCATGAAAACTTTTTATATTTTATGCTGAGGGAGCCAGGGGTGTGTGCGCTAAAAGTCACGGCAATCCATCCAAAAGCTGTTAAGATGTTTCAGACAAATGTGAACATCATGGTGACACAAGCATAAACTGTGGAAGATCCTGAAGGTCAGGAGGATTCATCATCTGGCAACCATGAAAGTCTGCACAAAATTTTAGCAATCCATCAACTGAGTGTTGAGATATTTCAGGCTGGACCAAAAGAGGTGGATCAACTGACCAACATTGCCATCCCTAGAGTGGCACTGCTGGCATTGCTTGAAAATGTGTAAGAAAGTATTGACAGCCAGGACTGAGCATTATTGTTGCACATTGTTGCTGAACCCTAACCCTGGATGTCTGTGTGTGTAGGCAGAGTCAAGATGTCTCTGCTGTAGTTTTTAATCGCTGTCATCACTGAACCACATTTCACTTTTTCTCAAGCAACTCGGAGCAAGTAGCAATTTAGATGAGTGGAGTGTTTCATTTTTTTTTTTTTAAATTAAGTTGTATTTTTTTTCTGAGAAAGTTTTAATGCAATAGATAACTTATTCAGTATTATGTTTCAGCTCTTGTTTTGGATGATATCTTTATTATCCACCCAGCTCTTCATCCAATAGCTCACAGTCACTTTTAATAATATGCACATTGAGTCAATTTTATAAATCTGTTCATTCACCAGTCATTCAGTTTCCTTATTTTACATCCACTCAACTCATGCACTTTGTACAATCCATCCATCCATTCATCCATCCTCTCACCTGGCTAGTTCTCTGAGCTATTAATGCCCCCAGCTCATCCACACTACATGGGTCCCCCATTATGTGATCCATCAGCTATAACATATTTTCATGCCATACAAGAATTTAACCATTCATCATAAACACAGGTCTGCTTTCTTGTTCAAAATTTTGGTTTTAAAAGTGAAAATGAAAGTAGAAAAAATTCATAGAGAAAAGTGATCCTGTGACAAGACAGGATTAAATTATTATTTGCTTTTGCTGGTAAGAAAGTATTTGAATACCAGTCACACTACTCTATACTTCTAACAACTCCACCTTGGTGAGGTTCTTCACCCCCAGCAGCCTTAGTAGATTGTTTAATGGCCACCAGAAGAAGACTGGTCACCTCCCAAGTGTCAGTGTGAGTGTTAAGTGGGACTTTGCTGAAAAAGAACATGTGTGTTCAGACAACTTCCTTTGAGTAAATAAAAGATTAAAAAGACTTTTCTCATTGGACAGTTTTTCATTTTAAGAGTGATCTCTGTAAATGACAGGCGGTACAGCGGTTTCCACTCTGAAGCCCTTCATTAGAGGTGGCTCCCTCACACCAGTCTATGGTTTGGTTCAAAGGTCAAGCCACCTAAAGCTTGCTCGTCTAGCTCCCCATGGTTAGATCTGCCCTTTCGCACATGTGCGTCATTACACATTACTTGGTCCCAGAACACATTCCTGGCCACATGTTAGCTGGATTAGATTTAGCACTGTGAAGTGGCCTTTTTCGAAGAAAAAAAGAAAAAAAAAAGTTCTAAAATGTTGGTTGTGTCGTATTTGGAAACCAATGCCATATGTTTATGGCTCTACTTTTAGCTTTTAATACTCAGTTGTGTTGCTAGGAGGAGTTGGGAGGAACCAAAATAAAATCAACAAACAACAACATAGCTGATGTTTTAGAATTTTATTTGATTTAGTGTGAGAATGTTAACACAAAAATGACCACAGAGAGAAGATTAGGAAAAACAGAATCCAGACCAAAAGATCAAATTCATCCATATATTATCAGATCCTTATGGAAATATGGGGATGTTGCTGCATAAAGTACATATGAGGCAGCAATTAAGTGAATACGCAGTGAGGAAAATCCACTGTTTAATTTGTCTCAGATGTGTTTTAACTCAAATGTATGACAGCTAGAAGCAAACAATCCTAATCTCTTAGAGGGAAACTCAGTTTTACAAATCTGTTTACAGGTTTTGGTGAGTACTACTGCATAACCCTTTTGTGGCTCTAGAGGGAGCTGATCCGAGTCTCTCAAAAGTGATGTCACTTGAGTCAGCTTTCAGTTGAGTCTCTGCATGAGGCTGGTGGAGGACTCAACTGCCAACTGAACAAACATGGATTTCTGAACCAACTGTCAGCACTGCAGGTTCCACTGCATCAACTAGTCCATTAAGCATTGCTGCCCTTGCTAGTTGGTTACTAAACTCATTGTTATTGTTCTACAAATGTACATGTAGTAGCCATTTCTAGAGCTAAAGTGTATGTAAGATAGCACTTTGGTAGGTAGGTGTCACCTTAGTGCTTTAGTCGCTAACAATATAGGTTGGAGCTCTCATTCAGGGAACAGGTATTGGTGTATGAAGGAGCACAAACAGTTCTAAGATGCTACATTAGGTGAATGTTGTGTTGTACTGGTGAAGTGTTTGGGTGTATGGCGATTCTTTTATGAAACACACTAAAGAACATTATTGGTGAGTAACAAATATTCCATAAAAGACAAGCTAAGATAAGATAGGCCTTTATTAGTCCCGAACTGGAGAAATTCACAATGCTAAGTGAGCACTGTAATCCCCCAACAAGAAGAAAAGTCTCACTATACACTACTAAACAGTGCCTATCAGTGCAGCCACCACCATTTCAGGACAACATTTAACCTGACAGATTAAATTGTGCTCGGTATTTAAATGCTTTCAGAGTGTTTCTAACTTTTGGACTAGTTGACTAGTCTAAGTTTAACATTCCTGTTTAACCATCAGGGAAATTAGTTCTTAAGGGCATTCCCTGTCATAGGAGCGCAATTGTTGCACTAGAAAAATCCAGTTTGATGACAGAGAATAGAAAATGTATTTTGTGGTAACATGCAACTGTTGTGACTGTGACTGGTACAGTCTGAACGACTGAGCATGCTGTTTCAAGGGTCAAAGTCATCCCATTAGTCCCTAATTATTGGTACAAGGTGTTTTCTGAACTGCTGAGTGGGATGTTTTGAGCCTGCAGGGTCAACTGCCGTAAACAAGCTGTACTTCAGACTGATGTTCAGTTACACAGTTACATTTTACTTTTCCAAGGTCTCAAGCACCACAGGTGTTGGAACCCTGTTGTTTTAGGTATATATAGTTGTATTCTGCGTTACTATTTGCAAATACTTAATAGGCCAAGTGACTAACATTTATGAATTTTGTCCTATAAATTCTTCCTTAACTTGTAGGTAATAAGGTCATATCACATAATGACTTTTATTTACCACACAGTTACCATTTGAATAATATTTTGAATCAAATGCTCTGAGTTTATGTAATCCTTAAAAAATACACTCTACACACAAGGATTCACAAAATCATGACTATTAAGGCAAAATCAAAAATTTTGGATAGAGTGGCCACATATAATAAGTGAATAGTAAATCCAAGAATGTTTAATGTTAAAGTAAGAACATCTCACATACGTTTGTGGCTCAGTCCTTAAGAATTAATTCTAAAAAAATGCTCAACACTTTCACTTAGAAAAATAATTTTCCCCCATGTGCTGAGACCTTGTCAACAGAGGAAATTAGAGGATTTGAAAAGCGAACTTGGACATAGAATAAGTTTGTGATAAGTTGCTTTCTTCAGGGCAAGCCTTGTGTCATGAAGGTTACTAAGATCAAACAAGCAAAATGTAATGATTTAAAATATCATGTAACACCAGCATTAATCATATTGGATAAGACAGTGTGTGAATCACTTGTGACTGCACTGCACTTAGAACTGTCAGTCTGATCATAAGATTGATCCTGATAATCAAAACCTTCATCTGCCAGATAGCACATTCTCTTCTCATCATTTCATCATTTTGAAACCTTTCATGCTCTTTCATTGAGGTTCACTGTATGGCAGCCTTCAGCAAGTTTGTAGACAGACTCAGAGAGAGAAAAAAAAAAATAGCTGAGAGCGTGAGCATGTGTCTCCACTAATAAGTGACTGGTGCTGGCCAAGATTCTGTCATTTCCTTATTTATCGACAAGGAGAAGCTGACCAATGTCAATGTTTTTGCTGATGCTGCATATGTTACTATTTTGCGTTGCTCTACAGTAATCATTATATTTAAATTGGACAACTGGAAAGGACTGCAGCTTTTTTTTCCCATTGACCATAGTAAGACCTATTTTCAACAATTTTTATATGGTCTCCTGTTAAACTGTTTTGGCAGGGCACAGTTTCTAATCAAAGTGCCCCAAAGGTTTTTTGTTTTTTTTTTCCATGTGTAAAACCACTGTAACAGATGAAAGTATAGTCCAGTGAGCCAGTGTGGGCCCAAAAGAACATTTGATGGGTGTTTGCGGCATGAAAGAGCTGATAGGACTTGAAGGAGGCACAGTGTCATTAAGTCTGTAAATTAAAAAGGCTGCAGTGGCTTTGCTTCCCAGCATACCTTTTAGATTGCTGGGAAAGTGAAAAGGAAGGGCAGGCTTCTGCGCTGGAATCAGTATCTCTCTTTATGTTTTTCTTTTGGTGTGTTCCTAAGTTAGATTGAATTAATTAATGAAATTAATGATTAATTTTATTTCTTCCTATTATTTATTATTCACTCTGATCTATATTTTATCTTGGTTGATATGCCATGTAATATACCTTTTACTGATTTATTTAATTTAATTGTATTTGTGTAGCCCCCAACTGAAAACCTAATTATGTTTTTCATGGAAAAACATGGTTTACAGCATTCCTCACTATTAAAAATGTCTGAAGACACTGTAAGAAAGTATACTGGATTTCACTCCTGAAGAGTTTCATTTAGAATTTTATCCAAAAAAAAGGGGGGGGAAAAAAAGCTTTTTCTCCCTGCAAGAACAGGAGATGTTAATGTGTTCCTGCACTAATATCACTAACAAAAAATAGCTGAAAAGTGGATTCAGTGTTACATTAGTTTTCAAGTTTTGCTTAAGGTTTTCTGCTTTCTCACCGTCTCACATGAGTCAACATGTCCCCAAAACAAGATGAAACCTGCGCTGAAATCTAAACACAACATTAGCCAGGGTGCCAAGAGGAAGAGAATGAGGGAGAAGAAGGCTTGTGTCCAAATCAAATAGCCCAGCCCAGCAGACACTAAAAATGCTGCCACTGGTGGACGCTTTGGCCAATTCATATTTAGTATAAAATGAGCACAGATGGGGGGAAGGATTTTTTTTTTCTTTTTCATGCTGGTGTGCTCTGAGTTATCTCATCATAAATATGCCTTGAATTGGGGAAAGAGGGTTTGCATTTGAAAAGGATACACAATGATGAAAATGCTCTTGTGGCTGTTCTCATAAAGTCATGAATATGATTTGAGAAAGATAAGGAGCAGAAGAGATTCTGTTGTGTTTGTGAAAGTGAGAGATGAAGCAGTAATTGTGTTGTTTTGTGTTTGCTGCAAGCATACAGTTATGGTTCTGTGTGTGTGCGAGTCTGCTTATACTCAGTTTCACATCTACAGCGAGTCTGATTCTGGAGCTATGTAATGCATTTCATATGCATTTCATCACTCTACATTTCTTGCCAAATCTTGATCAAAATCACAAATGAAAATACTGTAATTGTCACAGAATATTCTCTCTGCCATATCCAGCATCTGTTTTTAAGATATTATCCTGTCAAAATCATATTTCCATACTGTTTTTTCCTTTGTGATGAATGGCACTGAGGCTAATCACACAACTGAGTCTGACAAATTACTGTCTTCTGTTTAGAGCCATGAGATACCTTTGGAAAAAGTGGATGTTACTTTGGAATGATAATATGAGCCTTTTAAAGCAAACAGAGACATATAATGTTAACCTTCTGTCCTTTTCTTAACACTGAGTACATATGATTTGCCCACAAAGCCAAATATTTTCAAGTAATATATAAAATTAGTCCACCTTTACTAGTTGCAACAATAAAATTACAGTTTACCGTGATATCTGCGCAAGCACTTTTACTGTTGATACTTCTTGATGACTTGATGACTTTGACTTGTAATAGAGTATTTCTACACTGTTATCCCTACATTTACTTCAGAAGAACATCTGAGTACCCCCGCCACTGTACATCAGAACCTTTGTTGGGCTTTTTTGTTGTGCTTCTGTTGTACCCCTGTATCGATGGCAGTTTCTCATTAAAAAGTGAGCAAAACACAGCAACCACACAGAAACTCTTCCCCCCATAATACTTCGTGTACAATGTATTTACTCGTAAACTCCAGTTTGGACTAACACCAAAGCTATGACACAGAGATGAGGCAGGTAAAGTTGAAAGTCCAGGTTCACTTTTTGTCAGAAGCAAGTAAAAATCAATCAATAACAGGTGGACTTGAAAGAGAAAGCATGGTGACTCAGGTAGCAGTCAGGCAGGCAGAGAAAAAGGCTGGAACACTTAGTATCAGCTGCATTCAGTGAGAAGTCAGAGGATGAATGGGTCGGTGTATATACTGCAAGGACTCTGCAGGTGGGGCATGGGGGAGTGATGTGAAACACAGGGGTTACTGCTGGGCAGGAGGGTGTCATGGCATCTGAAATGACAGGACAGTTAATGTATGGTAATGGAAGAGATCAGTTAATAAATTTGACACTAGAATCGGCCTGACATTGTGACAAGCACAGGGCGATTCCAGGATCCATACTTTAGGTGAGCTTGGCTCCTATGCTTGTGAAATTATACTGTGAATTGTGGCATTTATTTTTCTTAGTGAAACAATGCTTGTTTTGCCACTATAACAATGTTGCGTTCACTACCACCACTTTGTCACCTGGTTCTTCCTGTGTTCTCTCACTCCCTCTGTCCTCTTTCTCTCCAGCCACCCCTCTCCCTCTATGCACTGACAATCTCACACACAACTGTATTTTATGCAGCTCAAAAATGGCATATAATATGACAATAAATAAAGCAATCAGGAAATTTATGATGCAAATCAAAGTACAAAGAGAGTGGGGAGAGTACACAGTTTGTTAAAGTGTATTAGTACACTCAAATCCATTGAGTCCACTGAAATGAATGTCGGCACAACAGTAGCTGACTCAGCTGTATAACCTTTTTACCTGCAAAAAGGGCTTTAGCATAGAAAGTGTCTTTACTGCCTCCCAATTCCTGTTACATCTTAAACAGAACAAAATAAAGAAAGAAGTGTAAGATACCACCACTTCGTCACAATCCCTAAGTGTCTCGTCCAGATGCACAAAGTGCCTTTTAACATCTCTGTGTGATGCACAAGGCCTTCCTGCCAAATAGCCTTTCTAGCATGCTTGAGATGAATTAGCACTTTAGTTAAGTTCCGAAAAAACAGCTGCCACTTGATTAGGTTTAGGAGAAATGCAGTGAAGTTTGATTTTACATGGGATGCAAACACCAATTTCCTGGGTGAAAGCTATTTGTGTGACCCAGCACTTAACTCTGACTTGCACCCCTTTTGGGACTTTCTTGCTTATGTTGTGTTTTGGCACTTGCTCTGATTGTCTGATATTGACCTGGATGTGTTTACATTGGAGGTAGTTTAAAGCCTGGTGCATCTCATACAGACAGTGAAGGGTACCTTCTGTCTCTGGATGAGATGCCAAGGGACATGACTGAACAGTGGTATTGGGTGCCCCCAGAATGAGACTGGGTTCTGAGTTCTCGCTTGCTGCTGTGTTGCTGGAATATTGTTCCATTATTAAGTCTTAGTACTTAATGTTGTTGCTGCATCAAACATCACAATGTGAAATAGTTTTTGCATGTATAAGCATGCAGATGCAGGTAGGAATTATTAATTTGTTGTATTTAATTGCATTTACAGTATCTGCGAAGATGCATGGTCAGCTTAACAGATTTCATTTAATGGGCATTAAAATTGTTATTGAAAATTACATTTTCTAAAAATTGAGCATGTGTTTCACAAATTTGTCTTGAAGAGGAGAAATCATATAGAAACTGCCAGAAACAATTTGACATTGAGCATCCTTTCTCTATGAATAATAGTAGCATAATCTTTACAGTGTGTCCGCAAAACCTAATTTGCATTTCAGAGTTGGTGTTCGTTGAAAAAAAATTACAAGATTGTGATGGGAATACGGGTTGCAGTGGTTGCAGTAATAGAACCATATGCAGAAGAAGGCTGCCACTGAGTTCTAACATTCACTGAAATGTGTCTATAGAACTATAAATTATTGAGGTTAATCTAAAGTCTGTCAAAAGCAGAATGAGTGGGAAAATCATGAGAATGGAAAAATGCTGAGATTTTGCCCTGCTTTTAAGCCGACTGACCCACAGTGGCTGTATCCTAAATCTCCTATCAGGCTGGGTGCTCCATTTTCAAGACTGTCTGACTCACAAGGCTTCACCTAATGGACTGCACACTAAATTTAATTTTAATTCAGTCTCTATTCAGCACAGGTACACCCATGAGATAAAATATCTTTTTGTTTTCAATACAACCCAAGGAACCCATTCTTATTCAACAAAAAGTACATATTGTATGTATATACAAAGTTAGTAATGCAAGTGAATTGTGAACATCCTGTCAGGATGGTGGAACACAAATATGCAGGTGAATGATGACAACCACCTTCTAAAGAGAATAAGCTGTGGAAGCTGAATCGTTTAAATAGTGTGTGGCATAACGGTTATCAATGAAAGGATTTAACAGAGACAAAATGATTTTAGGACTGGAAACGATTTTAGTGGAATAATTAGTTTGAATTAAAAAATAATAAAAAGTTAACAGCCTTTTTTTAATCAAGCCTGTCCTATATAGATATATGACTTAATAAAACTTAATGGGATATAACACACTCTCTTAAAACAATATAGAAAAGTACCACCAACTACAAACTCATTTAATGTAACATAATGTTCAATTGAAATTCCAACGTAAGATAAACCAGGTTTTTTGTGTTGGGGGGATATGGAATATGGGAATATGGAGAAGACACAGAAGCACAGTATTTGCAGCTTCAGAGTGAGGAAAAACAATACTAGAATGCAAAATATTCTAGTATTTTCTTAGAAGCCTCCATTTTAACATGAAATTCATTCATGCTGCTGGCATGACTGTGCTTCATTATGTAGCTACCCAGTAATAATAATAGGAAAAATGCTTTGAACATTAACTCTCACTACAGGTTGTGTAATTGGCACATTCTCCATTTGTAAAATTCTAGCAAATAAGGCATACAGAAGGCTTTCAAAGCATATCAGGGTTATAATGGAAAAGGGCAGGGAAGTTAGTTGAAACTGTGGATTACAAAATACTACGTAATTAATGTGTGCTAAACTCTGGTGAATAACTACATAGAATAGACTAGTGAATCTGCTACATGCAGTAAAGATAAGCTTCACTGCATAAGGACAAATATGTAAAAGAGAAAGTTGTATTTAAATGTGCAATGACATATCAGAAATGGAACTTTTTCCAAAAAAATACAATACATGAGAATCATTATATTGTAAAATATGTGTGTGACCCTCACTGAACAATCATGAGCAGTCATTGTTTGATTTTGACTGTAGAAAACCATTACCTGTACCAGGCTGATTGGAAACTCAGGTTTCAGGCCATGAAGTATTTAGGGAAACAATAGCAATGTCAGAGCAAGAGGGGATAACATAAATCACACAACAGTGCTAAATGTGACCCCATTACAAAATGTAAATTAATATGCATAGGTGTGTGTGTGTGTGTGTGTGTGTGAAATAAATGCTGTTTTTCTTTTTATGCTGCTGAACTGAAACTAAATAGCTAATGTGAGCTAAAATGAGCCGGATGTTGTAGACGTGTAACATTCAGTTCGATTACTTGTGTTTGAGCAGCATGTGACTTTCAGTGAGACAAATTCTACTCTGATAATTGCTGGGCAGTTGGAAAATGGACTGAGTTATTGTAGTTAAAAATCAGATTATGTTCCTCAGATCTTAACAAAGTTCCTGGCCTCCAAGAAAACTGCCTGTTGTGTTGTGACCATATCACCTTTCCTGATTGAGACATTTCAGCCTAGTATCTGTAAGATTTATGCATTTATTTCACAAGTTTGCACCTCAGATTTGGGTGCGCACCTGTAGGATGCTGGAGTTTGCATCCTGTCACACATCTGCAGTAAAACTTGTTGTTTTGTTAACTAAAGCCACAAATTTTCCATAACCTCAGCAAAGTGTTTTGGTTGTGTTACCATATGTTTAACCATTGTTCACTGGCCGTAACTGTGAACTTTCCCTAACTTTAGTCAGACAGAATGGAAGGATTTGGCTTGGATGGTTTTTAATGGTAGGGGAGCGAAATCAGTTGTCTGCAACAACTACACACTGTTATCCTATACACCCTCAGTTTACTCATTTAGCCCTCAAAGCTTGAGTCTAAAATTCTTTGGTATTTTCAGGCTTAATAAGGCAGAGAATGGCATTATTTCTGTGAAGGTGTTACTAATTTGCATACACAGTTGCCCACCTGCATATGCACACAGATCCACTGACACATAGCTTCCCTCCTTTTTCTCCCTGTCACACCCCGCATCCCACCACCCTCTATTTCCCTCCCTCCTCTCTCCATCCCACAAACCCAGCAAATGTTTAAATTACACGACCAAGTAAGCAAGATTAATTAAAATGATAATCTACAGGCTGAATATATTTCACAGTTAGCTAGGCGGCTGTTTGAAATAGCTGTGCAGAGTTTTAAAGTCAAAGTGGGGTGTTGACCTATTCATCTGCTTTAGTGAAACAGTCATTACCCCAATTAAGAACATGCAGACAATGAAATCCCCATTATATGCAAAACACTCAGCGCTATTATATACTTCATTAATGTAATGTATGGTAATGAGAAAAATAAAGTCATGTTTGAATTTTTGTCAGCTGTTAACATTAAATAATGTATATATCTTTTTTTCAAACAAAGTAGGCTATTTGGAGAGCTAACATCTGTGCAAATAAAGCTGTTAGAATGTGAATTATTCTCTTAAAGGCTTAAGAAGGCGGGGGGGGCAGTTATCATTTTTTTAATCCTGCAGTCTTTTGAGGCCTGTTACACCATTAGAAACATATCCTGCAGGCATTTGAATTACTAATTTTCTATTGTACTCTTTTCTATATTCTCCCTTTATTATTTCATCTCCCACATTATCCAGAAGTTTTTTTTTTTTTTCCTGTACTCTATAAAAAATTAACTGCAGATACTTCAGGTTTAAGGATGCTGCAGCAATGCCTGGTGTTTCTCATCTACTCTCTCTCCCTGTACCAAGCTTAATCAAAGCACGGGTTAGATTCTGTTCCCTGGATGTAGGATAATCCTCTTAAGAAGTAACTGTAAACTCAAACTTGAGAATGTCTCTCATCAGTCTCCCATTCATTCTTAGACAACATGCACAAGTAGCACACAGCCATCTGTGTTAGATGAGCCTCTTGCACTGACATGGTTGAGATAGAAAAAAAGATTTTAAGAAGGTGGTCCTCAGTCATAGTCAGTTAGCAGCTAAGAGAGTGTGATTTCTGTGTGTGTTTGTGCTTGAGTGTATATATCTGTATGTGCATGCTTTTGCTGGGTGTGCATTCTTGTGTGTGTGTGTGTGTGTGTGTGTGTCTGTGTATAAAGCTCTGCACTCACCTCCTCATATCCATGCTTCATTTATCTGTCATTAGCAGAATTAATGACTGTGGGTTTAGGCCAGGGAGAGAATGGCGCCTTTCCAAAATAGGGGAGAGCAACTATGTGAGCAACTCAGGAGTTGCACAGAGTAGGGGGTTGCTGCAGGGATACTAATGAAGAATGAGGATATGAATGAGGATTAATGCAAGTGTTTATAAAGAGAAGAAGACACAATGAAAGAGAAATGCAGACAGATGAAGAAAGCATTCGGAAAATGTTTTCATCTAGGTGAGAAGAAGTAATTGAAAGGATTTTTTTAAGTGACTAGAGTTGAAAAAACAGAAGCCCAGAAAAATAGAAGTAGTTTTCAAAAGCACAGGTGGATGATTGATAGCCTTCACAGGCACGGTCAAGTGCTTCCTCACATAGCAACACAGTCACAAAGCTGTCGTTTCCAACTTGCTTTGTGGTCTTTAGTTATGTACGTCATTATGGGTGATGAAAGTGTTATCGGTGGCATATCATCAAGACTTTGTTGTTGAGTGGCTGCATCGGTTTGAAATTATCTTGTTCTAATCAGGGGCCTCAGTACAGCATCCCAGGAATTGGTTAGAATACTGTTTAGAAGATAGCAGTTATGAAGGAGAGTATTCAGCCTTGGGTGTTCACATGCTCAGTCCATTTATTCCCACTCCTTACTATAGTGGAACTAGAATTCTGGTGTTTGCCTGGATATCATACCAAAATCTTCTCTCCATTCCTCAGAATGTCTCAACTGTCTGTCAGTTGGTACCTCACTTCAACTCAGGAGTGAATGACTATTTGATAAAACATCTTTAAAATGTCTACAGCCCCCAGAGGTTGAATGCTTTTGACTTTGGGGTTCTGTAGTGCAACCTTTAGGTACACATGATCCTTGGATCTTTCATTGTGTGCCATCAAGTCAAAATTGCAATTGTCCAGTACTTGCTTGCTAATTGCTTGGAAAGTTAATGACATTCCCAGCTGTAATTTGTGTTTAGAATTAATTAACAAATATCCAATTCTCTTAACTCTAAGGTGCTGAACATTTTAATCACTGTCCTTGCTTAACATCAGTATGTTCATAGTCATCGCAAACATTTCATGTCATGCCTATGTGGAGTCATATATAGAGCTGCTGTGGCTGTAGACTCGTAAGCACATGTGTGCCTGTGTGTTTGTATAATGAAGACTATTTTATAAAGAGAAACAAAGAAAAAAATGCTTTGTGCAAACCTGTATAATGCATGTTGGCTCAACCTAGTGTGCTCACCACAATTACAGACACCATTCATCATAACATTCAACATTGCCAATGCAACATTTATTTGTCTTCACACATGAAGCATGGAATAATGTATAAATAGATAAATATATGTAGACATTTACAGATACATTGCACAGAATAGATATCCACCCTGATCAGTGTGTGTGTGTGCATGTGTGCGTGTGGGTTTATTGCTGTGATTATTGCTTGGGGAAAGAGGCTGTTCTTGAGTCGATTTATCCTTGTTTTGAGAGTAACAGGTCAAACAGGTTTAATTTAATTAGAAAACAAGATAAAGGCTATGGTTTAAAGTTGAATGCTTATTAACTGTACTGTATGGCACTGCTGTGCATAATGTAGCCACTGTTACATGCTTAGTAGAAAATGAAATGCTCTGACCTTGAATAGGTTGTTGCTTAGCCATGATTCTTAACGTAAGGGTTATTTTCTACCAAGATGGTGAAGAGAAGTGAAGCACATGCAGGTGGTGAGGATTGAAAATACAGTTTAAAGTGAAATGAGTGAAAAGGGAGATAACTATGGAGGAGATAAGAATAGATAAGAGTTCAATGTGGAATAGATGGAAAGAGTGGGGGCATGGTTTCTATGTTAAGTTTGCCATTATCTGTAGGTATGTTTTAAAATAGCCTCAATTGGTTTGCTAATCACATATAGTAAAGTTTATACTCTGTGACAATAAACAGTAAAATATAATCCCCTTAGACATCAAACTCTTGTGAGAGCTGATATAGAAAATATCCAGCACATAGCCCCCAGATTTTGGGCTGAATCTACAGAAAACAGCAATTTCCGTGCACTGTTCACTAATTCAGCAAGAAACACTTAGTGTCTTCACATCATTGCCTTGTCAAGATTAAAAGCAAAATTTTGACTGATGACTTTGGTTTTGTTCCAAAGCCTGTCAGAAAACAATGGAATAAGATAAAAAGTAGGATGAAGGATTCTGGATAAGGCTGGATAAGGTTTTTTTCTCCATCTCATTGGCTTCAGTGAAGAAAGGATGGCTCTAATAACAACCTCTTTGATGTAGGTATACTCAGGAAAAAAAATCTTTTGTAACTTTAAACACATTCAAGAGCACTGAAAATGCAAACCGAGAGACTTCACTTCAGAAACAGAGCAGAGGCTTTCACAGTAATCTCCATAGTAATGAACTTATGCAACTATACATATACATTCTAGGGCCCCTTTATAAGGTAATATAATATACACCTGTGCAAACCAGTACAATCCAATACATCAGCTCTGTGGTAACATATATTTTTGCAGACTTTGGAATATTCAATTTTTGATGTGATTGTTGAGAATGTGAAAAGTCATGTATGTGTTTACTAATTGAGATCATGGTTATTGGTGGTGTTGTACTACTGAACTATACTGAGTGATGCTAGAAAGTTAAAACTACCTCCCAGTATCCAGTATATCGCCAATATCTATGATCTCAGTGCTGACATATGTTATATATGTTTGATTACACATTTATCTAAAAGTAAATGAAAAAATAAAATGCCAAAAAAAATGTTGGCATCATCAAAATTGATGTTATGCATTGGATTGTATTAGATTGTACAGGTGTACCTAATAAAGTGGCAACTGAATGTATACAGCTGGCTGCTATAGCTTTAAGAAAGAGGAAGTGAATGGGAATATTCCCTTTCAGGCTTAATTTGACTTGAATATCAACACACACAGACACGCAGAGACTCACACACACCAAAGTATGCTATAATAGCTCACAAAACACACACATACTCTACCCATGTTAATATGATCATCGGGCCTTATGAGCTTTTGAAAGGCTCATTAGACGAACAGAAGACCACCGTTTATACTATACTACCCTATTTGTGAAATGTGTGTGCTTTAATGTGTGTCTCTTTGCGTTGTTTGTGTGTATATGTATGCATCTGCTATCCTACATGTGTGTATTGTGGGGGGTCAAGCAGGAAGAGCTGCAGAGGCAGGCTTAATTGAGGCAGCAGTAATTAAAGCTTTTTAATTGGTTTAAATGGTGCCATTAACATATCAAGGATCAGACTGCTGACACACACACAGACATGCACAGCCATTTTGTGCAAACATGCACACCCACACTCACAATTATTTGGGCTTTGGAAAACATTTCAAGATATGGTGAGTGGACAACACTTATCACTGTAGCCTGAGCTCTCTTACAGCCCTGTTGCTACTTAACCACATATTCTCATTGGGTTTAATCACGGATGAATCAGTATTATGTGTTTAAACTGCAACAAAAATGTAAGTGCATTTATAATTGCAGTTTCATTACGGCAAAACTATGGCAACCAAATAAGAGATACCAATTATATTTTGATAATAAGAAAAGGTATCTGTATTTTAGAAATCACTATCATGGTTGTCATTACTGAAATTGAAATGCTTGGGGTTCATAAAGAAATAAAGAAAGAAAACAGGGAATGGACCGTAGGCCTATCTGTCTGCTGCTCTGCTGCTGAAAATGTGAACAGATTGGTGAATCTTTCTCAAAAAAGAAAGGTGCATACAGCTAGCTCATTAGTAGATGTTATCAGTACCCAAATGCAGACAACTGAGTAGGGGTCAAAACCAGGAAGGTACATGAAACAGGCAAACAATTCTGAGAGGGTCCAATAACTGTGTAGCTATTATGAATAAATATAATATCATGAATGATTGGTAAATCAAAATGATAGATTGATCAATTTTTATTTTGAAAACTATTTAAGTTTGCTCTTTAGTTGACTTTCCTCTGAGGTCTTTGATATTTACTTAACTATCTAAAGTGTTTAACATGTCATGACAAGGAGGAGCAGAAGAAATCAAATTTTCTTAATAATGGCTCAGTTACATCAAGTTTGCCAGTAATCTGTGACAGTGAGCCAGAATGCACCATACCAGGAACCTGAAACTCTATCATCTAAATGGAATGCATTATTTTTAATTGTTATCTTTTACACATGTGTTTTTCCTGCTATGACATGTGCAAATATTTGCAGTACAAAACGTGTATTACATTTTACTGTGATGGGCTTGTATAGCTTTATCTGCTATAATCAACCTTGAGTAACATACAGCTTTGTTTACTTATGGTTATATGGGCACATTATACTAATAAATTAGTACTAGTACTAAATTATTCTTAATTAAGCATACAAGGGTTATTGTATTATCAGGCAATTGCCATGTACTATCACACTAGTGAAGCTATCAAAATGAATTTGTTAGTATGTTTGCTTGTTACTACTATTACATTCTTTATACTGAAACGTCCACCAATGTCTTTTGACACAATTAACCCATGAAATAATTATGTTTTTTTTCCCTCTCCTTTTTATCATTCATTAAGCAAGCTCTTTTATTAATCTCCAGCATTTGCTGGCCTATTTTTCTCTCAACTGCTGCTCACTCTAAATTAAATGAACAGGATGTGACCATTCAATTCATCACAGCCCCTGCAATGTGCAATGGCCAGCCAGAGAATACACACACAGCATTTTTAACAGGGTGCACAAAGTGGCATTAGGGATCAGATATTATAGTTAGTAAAAGTAAAAGAAACTCGAACTGCATTGTAGTCGTTTCACATTGGTATCACATAAATATATACATAAATATCACATATTTGAACATGTGCAAGAGTCATCTTGAGAACAGTGCATTCACCAACTTGTATGTGTATTATTATTATTTTTTTTTTCCCTGTCATCTCTGAGATAAAATTCTGCAGCAAATTTGAAGCATATTAGTAGTCTAATTGCAGGATAATAGATAGTTTTTTGATGTCTGCTTCTGGAAAGAGAAAAGACAGGGAAGGAGTTACAGAGGGAGAAAAATGTGGTCCATGTACATTTTCATAATTCATTGCTCATTGACCCATACCCATGCCAGCCAACATTGTTCATCATCCCCTCTCTCTCTTGCCCTGTTTAAACAGCAATTTTCAATTTGGCAACCCCACTAAATCAATGCATGTGAAAATTATGTAAAGAGAGGATTTCTGTTTTGGATATTCTAAGTCTGCTCACCAAAACAAAGTTTGTTGAAAGTGCTGCAGCTACTACATGATGCATCACAAGTACATTTGGAGTCTTTTTTTAAAACATAACATTGTATCTAAGTTATGAACAAGGTCACTGTAATGATGATGATGGATTCTACTATCATCATTGACACAGTACAAATGAAAGTGCATGTTATTGTGGCTTGTATAATAGTTGGATACATATATTTTAAAATGATCACAGGTCTGTGGACCCTATTTTTATTTATTTATTTATTTATTTTTATTTAACCAGTACATCTAACTGGAATCTGGTTTGAGTGAATGTCTCACTCTGCACTCCACAGCTTTTACATTCCCTTTCCAATATGCCACACTCTATTCATCGATTCTCTGTGAAGGACGAGGAGAGGTCATGTTTCGATAATTACAAGCAGTGGATCGCTAAGCAGTAAATAACATCAGCATCATTACTGCGTGTTTGAGCGATTAGAAAGGCATCTGTCTTTAATCAGAGTTTGTACACAGAATTATGCCAGCAGCATCTCATCTCAAGGCAGGAATTTGAAGGGGATTTTTTCCCATCATATCTCTTTTGTGGCATGTATTCTTAATGTCGTGTTTTGAAATTTAGGTGGTTTACATAATTTAACTCTGATCTCTCAACAAAATTTAAAAAAAAAATCCATGTATCCATGTACAACATACGAACAGCCCCAGTGGTGAACAGACACCTCTCAAAAAACCAGGGTGAATGTTATGAACAAATATGGAATTTATAGCAGAGCTCTTGTAGTAGAATACATTAAATTTTACAGGTGCAATAAGTGGCAACTGAGGGTATATGAACTTTTGTAATGTTACAGGAAGGAAATATGCCTGACACATTGCACCACCACTCCAAGTCCTCTGCCCATTTCTCTCCGTTTCACATGCTCAGGTACTCTTACACCCTGTATATAGCTCCACTACAACATCTCTAAAGTTATTTTAAGGTGACCCACAGTAACAGTACATCTATGCTGAGAGTGAGTGAGTGAGTCAGAAAAGTTCTCTTCAGGCAGTGGATGTTGTTTTCTGTCTATCAGAGTTCCACTAAGGTACCATGAACTGAGAGAGCAGAGCTTTATGTACTGTAGATATACAGTCTTCTGCTGGACATGACCATGAACATGTATAGTGACAGATTAAGAATTTTTCCGTGGACATAAGAATTGTGAGTTCAGTGTCTGCCTTTACATCCACTTTAATTAGAGTGCTGTATAGTCTGGGTGTGCATGCTGGTCAGGAATCAGATTTCATCTGTCTTTTGACAATGGTTTCCTTACATTAAGTATAATTATATTGATGTAAGACACTGTCGTAATGATCGCTCTGTCTGTTTGTCATGTACATGTACACTTGTGAACACCCTGTTGGAGACTCTAGCAGATATGTATTTATATCTCAAATCCATTACTCCAGTAACAGAAACTGGATTTCTTGTTGCTGTGACTTTTTACAACCAGGTTATTGTTGACCTTCAACAGTAAACTGACTATGTAGGTATATGTGAATGCATTGACTGAAGACATCATAAAAAAGTGATACTGACTGGCACAATATTGGAAAGAAGTAGGAGAGAAAGGAGCCTTCCTGGAGTCACAGCTCCTGAAAATCCAGCATATCTCTGACAGATCGCAGGTTGGGTGGTGGGCAGATGGTTGGAGGTAATGTGTGAAGTGGTTGGTTGAGAGGTAGGCTGAGCCAGGACAGAGCGACAGCTCAGTCAGGTTGTTCTTCACTTGACAATCTGGTCCTCTAATTGTTGGTCTTTTGAGTGGATTGTGGGGGGGGCGGGGGGTGTTTTCCTCTAGTCATGGGTGATATCTTTCAGGATGATCCACGTGGGACCACATGACACCTGGTGACCCACAATATGCCTATGTCAGGCACTGCAGCAAGCTAATGACTATTCTGTTCTCAGTTTTTTTTGTTTGTTTGGTTTTTTTTTTTACCCCACTAAGTTCACTTCCTTACATGCATGATTTTGACCCTGCTCTTTAGGTTAGCTGGTTATGATTGTTGGTAGCTGTAAATTATATGATGATGCAAAATATGAAACACCCAGTAATTAACAGTAACTGTCACTACAGAAAATATTTTGCTGTAGTTCAAATCTGGTAAATGCTGGTAGCACTTAGTTAAATCCCCACATTTGCATTTTTGTTTCCTGGTAGGATCACCTTGACATGACTCGATGAACAGTGAGCCTCTGGCAGCACCTGCTCGAGTAATGTGTACTTTCTGTTTCAGGGACTCTTTATATCCACGTAGTCAGATCAGGGAACACTGACAGCTGGCTGTTCGTGACAGCACATGGAAAGAGACTTACTCAAAACCACAAAAGCTGTGGCAGAGGGGAGAAGAAGAGTTGCTTAAAGGGTTTTAATTTCCCAAAGTGAGAATGATGTGCTGAATTATGACATTTGAACGAGAAGAGACAGATAAACAGGAAAAAAAGAAAAGACAGAATTATTGTATGAGTAGGGGGCTAATTACCAACCACTGAGACGTTCCTGTGTCATTATGGAATAATGAAAATATCACTCAAAACACTATTACAAAAAATATTAAATTTTCATTAGACCCCCATAGAGCTAGTCCTCTCCACTCTTTTATCACTTTTTATGGCTCGGGACACACTCATTCTGTTAATATTTAATGACTGATGGAATTATTAGTTGAACCACTAAGCATTCCGCTATTGGGACCTGAGTGAATCCAAATGTGAACTGCGACAAAGTGAATATATGTAATGAAAGGCAGAACTGAGCAAGGGTAAGTGGGAAGGAGTAACAAAGAGGTGGGGGGGGGGGGGGGGGGAAGTCAATTGAACTAGAAAAGCAGAGAATGGATTTGAAAAGTCAAACATTAGGTGTGAAGCCACACACGAGAGACACAAAGAACAGCCTGAAAAATAAAAAGATAAAATAAAATGACGGTATCCAGCAGAGAAATGTGGAGCTGAAAAAGCCCCATTGTGAAGTATATTTTACGTGCTATAATATTTTGAAAACTAAAAGATATTTGATTGAAAGGGAAGTTTGTTCCTTGCTGTTTTCTGTTCTGATTTTTATGTTTAAAATCTCAAAAGACACAGAAGTTGTTTTTTTCTCTAGTTTTTGACATTTGTCCCAAATCTGATCCTACAATTAATCAACTTCCACAGTTTTATGTAATATTTTCTTGTGCAAATGCAATGTAACTGAGTCAGTATCAGAAAGATATAAAATATCAATCAATTCTGAATAAGGAACATGATCATGTTGCTATGTTCAGAGTATACATTGTCTCATTGCAAGGCTTGGATAGATAGGAAAACTGTCAGACAGTTAAAGGTTTTATAAAATGAACAGCAGTTACAAAGTGACATCAGGAGACTGAATTAATCTGGGAGCCATGTAAAAGGCGTACAATACATGCAGGTGAATACAGGCAGGTAGGTGTGCCACCTGTCTGGAAAGCTGGCATTGTAATATATTCATTAAACATCTGTCTATATGGTGGGATATTGTAAAACACATATGCTGGCGTGACTGGAGATGCTCCATACTGTGCTACTGAGAAATGTTAATTACCCTTGCAGATTGCACCTGTCCTGGTTGACAATGTCAGTACATTCTATTTAAATGAGGAACTAGCGCAGCAGAAGTGAGAGGTTTCCCACGTTTGTAATTTCATGTGTTAATATCAATAAGTATTTCAAGTTTTTACAATGGCCTATTCAAATGACAGCATGCTGCCATTGAACAAGTTTACCTTTGTCTCTGTTATCCAGGCATCATTGTAACCTGTGGAAAGATTAAGAGTTTGATAATCAGCTTAGGTTGACAGTGTCTGATTCTGCGGATGCCTCAACAGTGGTGCCAGACAACATAAAGTCCTTGTGATTTTCTGTGACTTTACATATGTGGACTCTCAGTTAGTATTGACAGGTGACATAAGGACAATTATGGTGCTGTTTTTGTTTTTGTATATGGCGGAATACATTTTGTTGGAGCATTTTTATTAATTTTAGTATTAATATGGTACAAAATCTGCACAACTTTTACTGCAATAATAAAAGAAGTTACTGAGAAGAAGAAGAAGAGTACAAGAAGAGGTCTTCAAAAACTAAGTGTGTGGTTTTCATTTTATGTTCATTGACTTACTATGTAGACTGTCTTTTCTAGCACCTCTCAGAGAATAATCTTTATCCATTGTATACTGAATCAGCACAGTTTAAATTCTGAACTGTGTGCTGAACCTTTGTTCCAATTTTCATTTAAGTGACGTTGGGTGAATGAGGAATAGCCTTTTTCTTTTAAATAACTGCACTCACTTTTGAAAAATTAACAATGAGATAGATTTGAAATACTTGAGAAAGATTGGGTCATTGGATTGTGTGTGTGTGTGTGTGTGTGTGTGTGTGTGTGTTGGGCTGAGACAGGTGATGAGAGTAAAAGAGGTCGTTTCTTCTGCTCCTGGCAGGCTTCCAGGCACATTTCAATGATTAAACCTCTGCAGGTGTGGGCATGTGTGCATGCTTCACAATGTTTGAGTTTCTTTACATTCAGGACTAATTAAGAGCTGAGGAGGAAGCAGAATCAGACTGCGCTCTTCATTTCTCTGTTACACACATGCACACACAGACGCACACTCACACTAACTCTCTTTCACAGAATGCTTGGTGAATGGAGGATAATTGGTCTAGGCATTCAGAAGACATTGCATCTTGATAGATACTTAAGCCCATGTAGTGTGAGAACATTACCAGTCTACTGACATCTTTAAACCTGACAGGCAGCTCAGTAGTCTTCTAACTGACTCTGGATTTTAATACTTACCCTAAATGACTTTTCACACAGACACTTTTTTTTCCACACACCTGTTATTTGATCGTGATGATATTAAAACTGCGCTGATTAATTTTTGTGGGTGGATTAAACTACCACGTGTAATGTGAAAGGGTTACATGTAACACATGTGACCTAAGTTAATTAACCTTAACCTTATGAGTTAGCTTACATCATGTATATAATGTGATGTTTTTAAAAAAACAAAACAATGATCTTTTCCTAACCTTATCAAGTAGTTTTAGTGCTTAACCCCAACCAAATTGCAGCTGTTTCAAGATGAATATTTAATGTACTAAACTTGCATCATATACAGTGTGCAACATTGTGTATGTATATAACTTACATCATGTAATTTTGTTAAAGCTGATATACTGTATGTCCTATTGGGAGTCCAATGATCCAGTAGCCTATTCCGTAAGTTAGTTATGAGGAAGTGTTGGTAAAGGGACAGTTTCTAATTTTGGGGTTAGGGTCAAGTTTTGACATAGCTGTAAATCTCTGTTCTTTGTTTGACTGGATGAATTGATTGTACTGTAATTTCGACTTTTACTACATCCACACTGAAACAAATATAGATTTTTATTTTTTTTGAAACATTTTTTCTTGAATGGTTAAACACAACAAGAAGATGTTATACCCACATGACTTGGTAAAATTTGGTGTTCCACTTGACATTCATTAACAATTTAACATCTCTAACAACTGTTCCGTAAAATTAAAATGAACTCTTTCAAAGAGTGCCTTAAAGCCTTATTCACCCTAACCTCAGCAAACACACAGCAACGCTAGTAGACCGAGGAAATTAACTTTTCACTGGCCATCAAGCTAATTGGCTGGTTGATGTGACAGCTTGCGACACAAGGGTGTAAGGCTGCAAAAAGACTTCAGTCTCTGTTTCGCATTCTTTTTCTCTCTCACTCTCTCTCTCTCACACTCAGTCACACACACGAAGGTCTACACACACAACTGCACAAACTCACACCTACCTCATCCCTGTGACAGCTAAATTGGGATTAACGAGCTTTTAGGGAAAAGCCGCAACAGCAGCTCCCTTTCTCTTTGTTTTTCTTCCATCAACACCCCCGTGCATGGCTGGCAGGCTGACTGTCTGACTGGCTTGTGCTTGATCTTGCATCAAATAGAAAGGTTTCCTTTTCTAAACTTGGTATCCACCTGTTCAATATGTACAGCTTGCAGTTCTTTTTCCCAGCACCACACTGGTCAACAAACTGAGCTCTGAGATCATGGTGGATTTAGGGGAAAAAAACTGACTAGATGATCTGAAAGATATGCAGATATATATATATATATACAGGTTTTAGGATAAACTAAAGTCATATGGTGAGTGGTGAAAAAAATAAAAACCTAAACCAGCTCATACACACATATAAATAGGTTAGAAACAAGGGAACTAACGTTAATAGGCTTGGATATTAATGTGACAGCACATGGCAGATGGTGGAGCTTTGAGTTGGCGAAGTGAGACTAAGTTGTACTCAGCGTGATCTGCTAGTGCCAGTTTCACACCATGCCATATTTTATGGTGAACCGAAGCTGCACAGCATGCGCAAATATTGTGGGAAATAGGCCTATTGGTCTTCAGTAATTTCACAGTTAATCCTTACAGATACAATTTCACCGAGAATGGTGAATGATTGACTGTCCTTTTGGGTTCCTGTACTTTAATATGTAAAGACCTGCATAGGGAGGAGGTGTGCCTGCAATTTTGCCGCCATTACCAAAATTTGATATTTTTCTCTTGCAAACCCTGTCCAAAGAACAGGTATTGTAAATTCTGTACCAGTTTGGTGGATTAACTGATTTAACTTCACATGAGCACAACTGATACAAAAGTCTTGCAAGGCTATTCATGGAGAATATGTTTGCCAATTTGACTTGGATGAAAATCTCTGTACAGTCTGATGCCTAATGAGTGACATCCACATGTCCCATTGCCTTCCCCTTTGTCATGTACTGCTAGTCTGAGCTAGTGCTAATTAGCTATCAAGTGCTCATTTAGTAGCTGTCTGATGATTTTTATGGTTCAGTGAGTGTGTCATACACTGTGAATATGGAGTCATTATGTGCTTCAGGTCCATTCCTAGTATTTGAGCATTTGAATCATGAGAGAAAGTTAGTAGCAGCAAGGAAAAAGCAAGAGTAAAGGAGAAAAATGAGACAGTGCCAGTAAAAAATAACAAAAAGGATGGTAATTTAATGGCAAATTAGAATAGTTTACTCTTTTTCAAACAGGTCCCTCTGGCATGAATTCTTTCCAAAATCTGGCTTGCTGTCAGTCTCAGTAATCTCTTATTGCCACTGCCTCTTACTTAAAACTACTCAGCAAAGGAGGGAGAATTTAAGGCCATGGGCTGTATGGCACGAGTACCTCTGTAGCTGGCACACCATTCTCCTCATGGACCACATGGAGCCTCTGAACATGGGCCCCTCCATCTGTAAAGATGAGGAGGGATGCCTCAGTCAGAAAAACCTTCAAGCTCAAGTTCACCCCAGGGAGGCCCTGAGCTCATTCAGGTGCTCTTGACAATCTCACCAGGACACATGTACCATCAACCCCCTGCACCTGCTGCATGTCTGCAAGGGGTCAGCTAAGGATGCCAGTGGAGTTTCTCCTGCCTGATTGTGAACCATGACAGCTCTCCTGCAAAAGTGGTATGTTTTGCCCAAGAACATGAGCCCACTTTACAAAAACAAAAAAGCCTAGAAAAAGTCATGTGAGCTGCTGTGAGTATGTCTTTTTCTGTTTATTCATTGTTTGTCAGGAAATATACCCACTTTTCTAAAACAAAAAAGGCTTGAAGTGATGTTTGATCTGAAGTAGTGCCCATTTAATCCAGGAAGTGGCCAAGCCAGTAGATTGTTGAAGTTCACATGGACTTCCTTGCCAGTCATTTGACCCACTTAGTGCTCTGTCTGATCCATCAGAGACTCAAATTCAGCCTTGAGTCTGTACTCCTTCTACTTTGTGTTTTTACCTGGGAACAGGAAAGAGAAAAAGAAGTATCTTATTAGTGTTCTCTCATTAAATTTTGGAGAAAAGAAGTTTACAGCTAGTTGCAGTTCTTGTGTAATATATTCATTGCTGAAACACAAAGAGAAGCTTATAATTGCAGGTTAAAATTCAGGTAAGTTGAGCACATTAAGTGTGAATTAGAACTGAAAATTAAGTGAAAAGTGCTACTGGTGGGCTTCAAGGACATTAAGAGGAAATTATTATTGGGTGAGGTGATTAATTGGTGTTAAATGAAGGTTAAGCCTGGTTTATGTACAGTATGTGCAGCATGTGTTTTCAGAGTTTCCTTTCAATCACTGCCAGATAGATAAATCACAATTTATCCCATCTGTTGGCCAGGCTCAGAATAAAGAAGGACAAAAAAAATTGAGAGAAACGGGAGGACAAAAGAAAAGATGAAGAGGGCGATAAAAGAGAAAAAAAGAGGCATTTGTGCATGGATAAAAAAACAAAAATCTTTTTCTGACTAATGATATATTTTCAGTAAGAACCCCAAAATACAACTCATTTAAAACTTTACACAAGGTACTGTTTCAGTTTCAATCCCAATTTTTTTTTTCTTTTTTTTCCTTTTACTCAAAATACAGCTCATTCCAGAAAAAGGGACAAGTAAACATTCAAAAGGTCAGAATTCATTAGCTGGGAAAATAGCTTGCGAAAACCAAATTGCCTCTTTTCTTACTCTTCCCTCTCATATTATTCTTTCCCTCTTTCTTCAAAGCTCAGCTGAAATAATGAGCTGATAACAGTGTCTGCTTGACACCTGCTGAAAAGCCAAAGAAAAACAGTCTGTGTCACTGATTCTTTTCAAAGTTTTCTAGAGGAAAATACTTAATGCTTAATTTAAGGTATTTTTTACAATGTCAGTAGTCAACAGCAGTCAGTGCAGCTCGTGGATGTAAAGTATTCAGTTGTTTAGAGTTTAAGTCAATGCAGTTGTCATTTTGCCACTTGTTATATATATATATATATATATATATATATAATATTATATATAGGGTAAGTGTAAGAATAGTTAGCACAACATACACAGCAAAGCATCAACACAAACACACATACCACATGATCTTGTGTGGTCCACATTTTTTTTTTTTAAACAAGCAATCAGTGACAGTCGACTCCAGTATGGGATACAAAGCAAGAGAACCACAGGTCAGACACACACATGCATGTGACCGTCAAGGACCACCATAGTCATTATTGAGCAGCATTTGTGTGTACATAAGCCACTTCTTCTCCATAACTCTGCATGTGTCATGATTTTCACTTCATGCTTCTTTCATAAACCTGCACCTAAAATAAGATATGAGAGAGAGCATGGAAACCTCTATTTGTGTGCCAAAACCATGAATGGCACAAATAGTTTTATTCATTGACTACATTTTAATATCACTTACATAAAGATCTTTATTGGAAGAGGCCATCTTCATTTTCTGTAATCAAAGAACTGCAGCAGACAATCTGTGAATGTAGTTCTTTCATGAAATGCAAAGCTAAGTTCATCCTGACTGATATGAGAGGCCAGAGTTCACATCCCATATGAAAACAATCACCTATCAGTCATCTTTTCCTAAACCTAACCACATAGTTTGTGTGGCTAAACTTGACCAAAGTGCTGTTTGATATGACGCATCTGTTAGAAAGGTTTTGTCATGTCCTTGTGCATCTGGACGGGATATGACAAAGCAAATTTTTATATTTTGTTTTAGCTAAGTTTTGCTATGTGACTACTCTGTAAGTACTCAGAGTATTTCTTGGCCAGGTGGAGTAACTTCCTGGAGTCTTAATCCTTACTGTGCCAGGCAACCTGTGGAGACACCAAAATGTCAAACTATTGCTTTAACCTCATCTTTACATGATGCAGCTGTCTATTTGCTGTCTAGTTTTTCTTTTTTCTTTTTTTCATCAGTTTTTGAAAATGTTGATAGTTTTGCTACCATATGAAATGCACAACTCTTTTTGTGGAATACAATTCTGAACAGATCATGGCCTTGATGGTAATTCCTGTATTGCTTATTCTCTATTCAATATCAGTAAACCTTAATCTACTACAATATTGTAAAGTATATTTAATTATGTAGCTGTTGCACACTATACAATGCAATATTGTTTGCATATATAATGTACCCTGTGCATACAATACAATAATACAATAATACAATGTACAGTGTATTTCCCTGTGCTGCAATTCCTTAGTTTCAGTGTATGTGCTTGCTGTTGAGCGAGTATTGAGAGAATCCTCTGTGATTACCCATATCACTGTGATGGTAATCCCTCTTTTTGGCAGCACTCTGTATCATGCTGCTGGCCATATGTCCAAGTGATGACTGTGTCCAGGCCCTTCTGTCTAGGTGATAGACTCAGCCCAATTACCACTAACGAGATTCAGCCTGGGTAAAGCTGTATAGCTACATATCAGCAGAGTATCGTACCTCTTTTGTTATTCTTTTTGTAAGTTCTTTCCCTCTCTAGCTTCCATTCTTGTACTTACAATTGGCCCTTTTTTCCCTTTTAATTCCTAATGTCTTATTCTCAGTGTCCTCTTTCATTCTCCTTTTCTTTTTTCCTACTTACATTCGCATCCCTTTTCTTCCTACACCTGATTAAACTGCCCTCATTCCTGCTTTCCATTTTCCATGTATTTTTTGTTTGTTTGTTTGCTCCTGTTTTCTTTTACCTACCTTTCTCCCTCAACTGCATTATTTAAACATTTTTTTTTCATTTATTGTCCCCTTGTTTTTTACTCACTTTGTGCCTTAATGTTGGCATCTCTTATACAAATAATAAGATAACTAGGTAAATGGAAAGGATTAGTGGAAAAAGCGATGAGAACAGGAGGTGACTGGAGACAAAAAATATAAATGCAAAAAGCACACATCCACACACAAAATTGACTGACACCCCCCTAATGCTCTGTAGCACTCTTTTGTGCGTGAATATTGTCTGCACCAGCCACCATGTCAAAGTCTTGGTACTTGCAATTGCAGATGATGAATAAATTTGAATACATCTAGTTCCTATTCACCTGTATTCATTTGTTAATTGATTGATGCCCTTTTGGGTTGATTGCAGTCTTTAGTTTTACATTTAATCTGCTCCCTTTTCATTCTTGACAGTAGGCTGCATCACTCATTTTCTTTTCCTCACATCCATCCCATCACTGGAAAATAACACAAAATAATCAACAAGGAAACCATATCATTAGCATGTGCTATTTGAAAGGCACCCTCACATCTTCAGCTGTAGCAACAGCCAAAATGTTTGACAGCTAAATGTGTCAAAAAGTGACATCAAATCAAGCCAAACACCCATGGTTAGTCAAGTCAAGACACATAAGGTAGTTGAAAATGTTAAAATAAACAATTGGGGTGATTTTATCAATAATACAAAAAAGGTGTAGCTATGAATTTTTCAGTAAGAGCTGTAAAAGAAGGATCATGGAGTCTGTTAGTGTTTATATTGTCAGATGTTATTTAGATATGACAAACTCACAGTTTGCTATCTGTCAAAGAAATTCCAACAAGACAGACAGAAGCTGAATGAGTAATAGGAGCTGTGGGATGCTAAGAGTAAGCTGCAAATGAACTTATGTAGAATTGGTAATGAAATATAAAGGACCCCTGCAAAACACTTGCATGCTGTTGTTGAGGAATGTAACCGAGGTGAAATACCTGCTGTAAAGCTATGTTGCCAGCTACCAAGTGGCCTCGGAAGGGGCTATTTTCTCTTGGTTTCAATATTGTACATCACTTAGCCGAGCCTGTCTTTTAAGCTGTAGCCCTAAGCAGTGCTCTCATCATTCACTGAGACTAATGAGCTGTCTTTGCTGATGTAATTTACCTCATTTTGTGCCAGCTCATATGAAAAATTTAACCATTGCCATGAAAAATAGCTATGTTTTAGCCCTTAATTGTGTGCATATCTTTGCCAGTCAGGCACTGTTGATACCGAGTCTGTTTGAACCTTGGCTTTCATTTAGGTTTGTTTGTGACTTGTGAATGTAGAGGAGATGTATGTGAAGATTACCCAGCAGCTCAATGATATGAATATAGTCTATGTACACAGGGGGAATATTTAGTGACACATTTAAATGCAGTGGAATAAGCATCTGAGTCAAATAGGCTTTCAGTGATGCTAAAAAGGGACAACCTATCTCTTGTTAAATCACGATATTCAGCTTGTTAATGTAGAATTTAAGCAAGAAAAAAATAACAACAGATCATTTTCTTGCATTTAGTCGTCCTACAATGTTCATCTTATTTCTTGTTCCTCACTTACAAGCAAAGACAATGTTCAAATAAAATACTTTAAAACAAAAGGCATAACAGAAAGAAATATAGTGGGAGTGAGTTAACTTGGTTGCTCTCAGTTGGACACATTTGTTATACTTATTTTATTATATACTTTTCAGTACATTTTCATCTTCCTAACAACTTACAAACATTTTTGCTTTTGTACTTGTGAGGACCTTCATTGATATAAAATCTTTAACCACTACATGCTTAACCCCAATCCATATCCTATCCTATCCTAATCATATTCTTCACCTTAAAACCTAAACATCTTAAATCTTTCAAAGTCTAATATTCAAGGTAAAGACTAATGTCACACTCTGTGGGGGGGCTTTCAAGGCTAATTTGATTTATGCAGATTCTTAATAAGCTGCAGGAGTTGTTTTTGGTTATATTATTCATTGTGGAGTAGGAAAGAGTTGTACAATATAGAGGAGAAGGCTGCTAATCAACTATTTCAACCCAAGAATTATGCCTACCGGTCAACTATATTTAAATTTGTTATTCTTTACTTTCTTAGGTGCCCCCTCTCATTTAGTAAGGAAACACCTTATGCAGAGCTTTAAGCATTTGAAATCATTGGAGTCATATGTCCAGTGCTGCCAATACTATTAATAACACTTGCTGCTGATGGGCAGTAGATGCACATTTAACCAGGAAGCAGTGCAAATATATTTCAAGAGAACTTTAAGTCATAGGTGAACTGAAAAGGTTATTGACCCAGTTGTTCATTGTTTGGATTCTACCTGGCTTTTGATACTGTATGTTGAAGGCAGACATTTCTCATGATAACACCCCAACCGAGTGAGACACACACAGAGTGAGAGAGAGAGAGAGCATTAGGAATGACCTTCAAATTTGCTACTTCTCATTTTGACTGCATAAACCAGCTGCAAAGGGCAACTTAATCAAGGATAGCTAAAATGCAACTCCTAAACTTATTACAATCTTCATGAAATGTCAGTTGTTGTAGTGACACACACACAAAAAAATAAACTGTCATGGTGACAATGTTGTAAAGGTTTGAAAACAATGCAACAGAGTGAATGCACTAGCCTTAACAGATAACATACACAGTAACTGATGGATACCAATGGAGGCTAATGCTGGATTTGCAATTTCATTCTAGGGACAGGCTCTTTTTGACTATAGCGTCCTATTTTTTGTGACACAGAGGGCATTTGCATGGGTGAAAAAAAACGCTGTGTAATGCATGATGGTGAAGAATTCATTAACAGGCAGCTAGTTTCAAAAGCTCAGTACCTAAGAGTAAAACAAGCCTGCAGCTTGAAGTCTCAGTTTTGTTTGCTTTACTCTTTGAGGAGGCACATATTCTTTTGTGGACATAAATTTACCTTTATGGCATTCATAAATGGAAGACTTCTACTTTTATCCTCAAAGGACTAAGCAAAACTGTTTGGTCAGTAGAGGCGTTAAGATGACCCTTTGGAGATTTGAGTTTAAAGACACTTTACTGGCACAAGCCAAAAAAAGTAACCATGTTGGCATATTTTGGAAAAAGTTTAATTCTTTCATATTTTCAGGGGTTTTAACATTTCAGTTATGGCAAAGGACTCACCAGTAAGTACTCAAAAGGACTTAATAATTGTGTTAATAAAAGGATGCCCTACATGATAGTATAAAATTCCCTTATTAAGTTTATTAAGTACAGATATTGATTATATTTGTAATAAGAAATGGTAGAAATAAAGGGGAAGAAAGAGTAGTTCTTATGAAAGTAGTTGTGTGGTCCTCTTGTAACAATAATCACTGAAAGAAATACATTTTACAGTTATCTCGCTCTGACATATGCAAGCATCTGCTAACCAAAGTACCCAGAAATAAGTGACACTGGACAAAATCCTCCCTAATCCCCTGACTGATAACAGGCCTGCAGTCTCTGTGGGCATCCCATCAGACTCATGATCAGATTACTTGCATCCAAAATGATAAAGCATGCTGTTTTATATTATCCTTTCTATGACAGTTGACTGCTGTCATTCCCAAAATGTGTTGTTTTAAATAGCTTGAGGAAGTGTTAAAAGGGATTTAACAGCATGAAATCATGATAAAATCTTGAAGCAGTTTAAAACAATTCACACTCATTTGCCAGCTGATTAGGTCCATCTACTGTAGCTAAAACAAATGCAGTCTCATACATAGCAACATCCCACCAATGAATCCTACCTTCATGAAAGTTTTAATGTTCAGTTTTTGTTGAAATTTTATAGGGAGAAGTTGATTCAACTTCATAGACATTTTGAGGCTATATGTTTTGTTGTTCACTTGTGTGAAACACAGCAATAAAACACCTGATCAGTCAGACTGGGGTGACTGAATTGGCTATCTGTGCATTTTTTTCTTTAGAAGCACTGTGTTGTTGTATTACCCTACAGTTTTTGTCCCAAATGTTTTACTTCTGATTTGTTTTGTTATAGACATATGCAGAAAAGGACAAAGTCAGGTGGTTTTGCCACAAGACCTTTGTTGTCGTGGTAACAATAATAAAAAATATTACTGTATTTATTTGTGTTAAGCTTAAATACAGTTACAGAAATTAACTTTTATGTAACTGAAACCCAGCTAAACTGATCGTGATTAATGTACTAGGTACTATGTACTAGATAGCCTAACATTATAAATAAAGTATATGAAAATAAATAAATGAAATTTTAATTTCAACAGTAAGTGTACTCATTAAGTGTCTAATCCTCACATCATCTTGAGTTATGCAATAATTAAGGATTACTTAAGTATATGCTGCGCACACTTAATAAGTGTTACTGACATCAGTTTAAAAATTGTGTTAAAAGGACACTTAAAATAAAATAAAGTAAAAATGTGTCATTGACAAAAGAAACCTGCTATACACAACCCTAAGCATTATTATTCTAGTATCAGCTGGATAATATTGTAGCTACAATTTAATTAATAAACACATCTACATTCTTTTTAACTGTGTGCCAAGGGTAACATTGTTTAATTACAAGCAAAAATGCTATTAGCTTGCGAAAAGAGTTGCAGAATGGCCACAGAGGATCCCAGTGACATTAGTTAGAGAGGGTGACATGTTATCTTTAAAGGCTGCTGGACCAGATTAACATGCACAGCCATATTCCAATCTCAGTACAGTCAGACACACAGCTATTCAACATCCCCATTGTGACACACCCATGAATATTTACGGCTCGTACAAGTTCAGCAAAAAGAGGAGATTTTATTCAGTGGTTGGATCTGGTGGCTTTGTTACCCTGTGAAGTGCGAGGGCTCAAATACTGAATAGCATCCTGGCTTGCTTAATGACTGAAGACACACCACCAGACAAAAAGTAGTCAAAGGCATTTTCATTAAAAATAACTGTTTTTTTGTCTTTCTACCACATATTCTCCTTACTTTATAAAAAGTCAGCCTCATTTTTCACCCCTGTTTGTTGAAAGAATATACAGGAATTTTCCATCATTATTTTATTTATTATTAGATTATTTGGTTATTTGATTTTTTTTTTTTTTCTGGACTTCTTATTTATTTGCAAATGTAGATTCTATGAGAGAAATGTCTACTACAAGACATACTGTAGCATGAATTTTGTGCAAATGACCCTTTGTCCTTAGTGTCAATGCAGAGTGTATCTTCATCAAAATAATATAAATTTACAAAATTCACAAATGACAGTGACAGATGTAATCCTTCTCATAGAGCTGAATAATTATGCATGTCGTAGAAAATTGTTACATTTACCAAAAGCGAAGGACCTGAAATAAGCACACTCAAAGGACAAAGGTCAAAGAACGTACTAAGAAAGAATGTTTTTACTTACAAAAACAAACTA
Organism: Scatophagus argus; assembly: GCF_020382885.2. Taxonomy (NCBI): domain Eukaryota; kingdom Metazoa; phylum Chordata; class Actinopteri; family Scatophagidae; genus Scatophagus; species Scatophagus argus. The sequence goes on along the minus strand of NC_058512.1, from coordinate 13,609,828 downwards.
TTTACAGTATATACAATAAAGGCAAGAAAGGCAAAAATAATTTTACAGTCTCTAATCTAAAGAAGAAGCCGAGCAACCGGTGAAAAGTGGCCATTTAAATCCAACAAAGAACAAAGATTCAACAGGTGACAACAGAGAAACTTCCAGAGCCACTGGGAAAGTGAGGCAAAAGCAGGGCAATGAACCTGAAGCCAAAAACATGAGAAGCGAACAGAGCCAAACAAGGAAAACAAAACAAACTAGCCAATCCTAACAGAAAATATTGTAAATATATAGTGTGAATATGTGTGTTTATGCGCATGCGTGCGTGGTCGTGCGGCACCAATACAGCCCCACAGCGTGCATTCTCCCAACTGTAGCATGTTCAAGTCTCACTTTTCCATTATTTCATTCACACTCTTCCCTCCTGTAGAAAAGAGTAGAAGAGAATAGAATGCTTTTATTGTCATTATACAACAAAAATCAAATGCACCTCCATTTGGTGCAAATATAAATGCAAGACAAAAAAACAAACAAAAGAAAACTACTCCCCTTCTCTATCATATTGTCTGTCTTGCTTTTAATTCTCATATTTCCTCTCTAAAAATAAGGTTTATGTAGTTAACATTTATTCTTTCTTCTTTTGTACAAGACCATCTGTTCTTGATTAAACATTTTGTTTATATGCCATACAACCAAATTGTAACTGCTTCTCTAGACGTGTGTGTGTATTGTATGTGGTCAGCTCCACAGCCACATCTCACCTGCCAAGGACCATCTCCTGTTGTGGTTCACCTGTTTTCTGTTCTCCTTGAGTAAGCCTTTGTCTTGCTGGTAATTCATCATCATAACAAAATAAATGAACAATTAATTAATTGAATACCTTGGCCAAAATAAGATTCTGGAGCTAAACTGAATCATTTTGCTTGTTTTTCATTGATCAGTAAATATGAAACACATAAGGACGCAGGTGGTCCTGTTGGCAGGTCACTGATATCATATACAAATCAGTTAGCCAAGAAGCTGCTGTTAAGCCCAGGTGGTACTCTGGTTTGGATTTCTGTTGTATGGGAGGTTTTTTTCTGTATTATGTTGGAACAAAAGAAGAGACGGTGAGTTTCTGATTCCCTCAGTGCAATAAATTACAGACTTATCTTCTGTATGATAACATGTGAAATGACTTGGCGATCATTAAATAGAATTTAATCATATTCTACCTTTTCTACAAGGTCCTGTAATATGAACTCAGGATGTGAAAACAAATTAAATAAAAATATAAAACTAATAGACTTAGTTGTTATTTAATAATTCCAAGACAGTATATCTGCATTGTGTGATGCATTAGAGAGTCTAGTTAACCAGCATATGTGTGCCTACCATACCAAAAGGCAGCACTGCTTTCTTTCACTGTCTTCACTTTTGTTTTTTCTGGCTTTGCTGCTATTCTGCTCATGATAATGTGGTATTTCCAAACACAAAGACTGATATGCAGACATTTCAAGGGAGCCAAAATAACCAGCCAGGCAGCAAGGGATTTATTCTGATGCCTGATATTCTGGGTGTCACTCACAAAATCCCTTGCATCCCTTCACACTTTGTATTTCTATATAGAAGGTGTGTACACATATGATTTTAGGTCCCCTCTTTATATGTGACTCATACATCTTTTGTCACGCACATATTTGTTATCTATCTGTCCAAAAGCTCCCTCTTCTTTCACATACCTGTCACTTTGTACATGACCAATAAAGGCTGTTCACATATTTTGAAGGATTCATTAACCTGAATGTAATCAACAGGGGCTTTGGTCATTAGCAAACTTGATAAAGATGCTGATTAACCTTACTGTAATTTTGGCTTAAATAATAAAATGTACCAATGTTCTTGTCTTAATTACAAAATGTGACAGAGAAGCCAATATGTCCTCATATGTTGGTAAGAATGTTAGTGAATGTAAGTCAGTCACCTAGCATCCTGCTGCCAAGTATGTGACAGAAAAGTGCAAAAGCCTGCCACCATGTGCCAAATTAATTTCTTGGTCTGAGCTTTTTTTTAGATTTGGGGTATTATGCACACTCACAGGAACTGATTGCTTGTCTCATGCAGTCAGAATATAAAAAAAAAAAAATGAGACAACTGGCAGAGGTTTGTTGACTTGAACAGAAAGGGAGACAAGGGAGAGGGCGAAAAGCAAACAGAAAAATAGGAGGAGTCAAGGGAAAAAGGAGTGCAAGTAAGAAGAATAATTGCAAACTTTTGCAAAATTGCAAAATTTGTTTAGTGTAATTCACATGACATATAAGCATAACTCTGCTCATATTTGCTTGAGGGGTCTTTGATGAAAAAACATGTAGCGAGACAGGCAGGTAAATGTAAATTATTGAACCAAAGAGTCAGGCTAATTATTGGCCATTAGCCCCTGACAGTGTTGGGAGACTAACTTACAGGCACAATGACAATGAATTCCTGGGAGAGTGCCAGAATCAGCACAAAGGGAAAGGAATATGCTATAAATAAATAAATACATCTAAAATCATAATCATTATAATTACAATAATAATAATGATATGGGAAAGAAGAAAAGTTGAGCAGGTTGTTTGCCTTCCGGTACAAAACTGATTCATATGGATTTTCTCATCAATCTCCACATTTTGGTTAAAGTTTGTTTCAGTGTAGGCAACTAAAACAACTTTATTAAGGTTAGGAAAAATCATGACCGCAGTTAAAAGAAATCAAACTTTAATTGTTAGAAGGGGAATTGAAGAGACAGAAGGACAGATTAAGAAAGAGGGTGGCAGGATATGAACTAAAAAGGAAACCTGTTAGTTTGATCATGTTAATCAGTTAAAAATCTTCTTTTAATCACTGTCTGAACACGATAACATAACCATCTCATTAACAAACTTTAAAACCTTACCTCACCTTAGACAAGGGAAACAAGACATACACAAACACATGTCCCAAAGGCTGATTAAGGGAGTGTGCAAACCCCCTGGATAATGATCTAACAGACTTTGACTGTGGATATATTAAGAAATTATTAATCACAGTAAGTCCATTACTGCTAAATTATACATGGGGTGAAACAATTTTCTTACCGTCAGAGGAGCCTGTATGTGTCAAGTGACCTAAATTAACTGTGTGACGTGACGCTCAGTTTTCATTGTGGCCCTGCAATTGCAGTCCCTGCTGGATGGTGACCTTGTAAAACTGAAATAATCAAAATCTTTCCATAATATTGTGGAACACTTTGTCATCAGAGTTAGTTTAATTCAAATCACTAGCAATACTAAAAGTTTTTACACAATTGTGAAGCTATCCATTAATCCCACAACAGTTTTTGTTCTGAGTTTTTGTTCCATACCAGGAAAGGGAAATCATCTGGGTGCTGTGCTGCTAACAAAAGCTGAACTGATTTGAAATGCCCATATTGTCTGTGAACCCAACAGTCTTTCATGATAAACAACAAAAGCTACACTGAATTGATTCTGACCCCTTGAAATTCCGTGAGCACTACTGTCAGTGGTGAAAAGGAGAAAGGTGCATCCTTTTTTTCTGACCCGATCTTTAGTTCAAGGGTTCTGTTGTATTGTTATGTTATTTTTGCAAAGATAAAGTGGAAAACAATAGCGTAGCCTATTTCACTACTCATTCGTCTTTTACTCTGCAACACTGGACTAACTTGAACTCTTCTCCTTTGCATTCCTGTATGAGTATACCTTCTGACTGTTTACTTAAGCTTGTTTCCTCTAACCATCTCAGATACATTCTTTTAATCTTATATTGGAATCTTAAGAATTCCTTTTATCACATGACAATTCAAGTTAACCTTATTTTTCTCTCTACTCTCCAGCATGTATGTAAACCCCTAATCATACATGTTTTTTTGTTTGTATGTTATTTTCATTCCCTCTCATATATTTAATTCCATCTCTGCTTCAGCCCCCTCTTCCTCATCACTCTTCCCCATGTCTTCTCATCAGAACAATTACTGTTTCACTGTTTATTTTTCCTCCTCTCTGAGCCTCTCCTCTCTACAACTGCATTGTCAAACACTGTAAAAGCCCTTCACAAAAGCTGCGTTCATATTTAGGTAGTAGATAGCAGAACGTAGTCTTGGACAATGTTCATCTTCAGTGAATGATGATGATTAAATCTGACACTGCTGACTTTGGGCTGAATCCCTTCAGTTCTTGTGTTGCCCCGGTGCTTTAATTTGAAAGTGATGTGTCAGTGAGATCATACATGGTCCAAATCGTTGAACAGAAGTAATGAAGCATCTGCCTTAAGGCGTGTGAAGACCTCTCAACCATAAGGTTACCAGCTGAAAACCAACAGAGAAAAATCTGTTCAGGGGAAGGAAAGGTCCTGATTTTTCTTCCCTGAATGACTACAGTGAAGCTCCACTTTAACAACAAATTTAACCCCCAAATGCTCCAATAGAGCACTTCCAACACCATCTGTGCAAGAATGTGCCTGCCTAATCTAACTGTGAGGGGTAGAAGGTCTATCTATCCATCTATCTACCTATAAAATCGTTTTCATCTTGAAAACATCTTGAAAAATATTTAAATCGTCCATAAAAAGCCAATAAATCAAACCTATTTCGGTGAAAGATTTTCTGTGTCCTCAGTGGCAGCTACGTCTCTGATCTCAAGTAAAATCAGGAAAAGCTCAAATGAGGTAAAAAGGGAAGGGAAGGAAAACAGGAAAAAATAAAAGTGTGTGCTGGTTTTACATGTTCCAAGCAGGGGGACTGTACCTGTCAACCCAAATGTAATAGACATAGACAGAAGGGTGATGAAAAACATGAAGAAAACAGTGTAACTCATAAGCAGAACACAGCCAGACGCCTCCTGAGCTGCAGCAGTCAACAGAGATGATTCTGCTCCGGCGCTGACCACTGTGATTGCCACCTCCCCTAACAGTGCTGTCAAGGGCATCACAACTGAAGCCAGAGACAGTTCTCTGCAGTGTGTCTGCATGTCACCTCTGAACAAGGATTAAAATACAAAACTTTATTTTCTTTGATAGAGTGCAAACCCTTTAGATTTTCGTTTCAAGGCAGTACCACACTGGCAAAGACATTAAAATTTTACTCTCAGGAGTGAGAGGAGTGTGAGACATGATAGGGATGTAGAGTGACTGGGAATATAAAGACACATACTCATGTTAGCCATGCTGATTCAGCAGTGGATGAGGCTTGGGGCTGTTGAGAGTCTATTTAGTATTCACTAGCCTCACAGATTTCTCAATAGATACAGTATTTTTGGATAGTTGCATCTTATGATCTGCTATGTTTCTATTCCTTTTTGAATGTTAGTGGTGAAGAAATCTGTTTTTTGATTGTGTGCAACTACTATTATTCCTTTTGACTTGTAGAGCACCGGCTTCAAAACTGCTGAAAACTGCTGATAGCTGCTTCTGTGAACATTTAAAACAAACTGGGACGTTGTGTCTAGAATAGAGCATACTGGCGGTCAGTTTTTCAAAAAGTCATTTTGTAGATTTCATTCGACTTTAATTCCTTCGGTGGAAGCATAATTCTCAGTGGTGCATAACTTAAACCCTAAGCAAATAAAAACAATAAAGTCCATGTGTTAAGATACAGCTTGGATGATTTGCACGAATTCTCGATACAAAATCATCAAAAAAAACCAAAACAAAACAGTTTTTATCGTTAATTTTTTGCACTGACTGACAATCGCATTACCAACACTGTTTTATCATGAGAGTATTATATTGTGAAGCATGTGTTTGGATATGCATTACATCCTATTGTGATCTGTGTTTTGTTTTGTTTAGTAGGCGGTGTGGCATCACTGTCAATTCAAAATGATAGTGTATAGCTCCATATGTGGTGATTTTTAACCTTTCATTTAAACAGAAGGGGTAATTGATTTGAGAAAATTTTCTGACACAATTCAAGCATTAAACTAAAAAAAAAAAACAACTAAAATTTCTAAAAATGCTTTGAACCATTTTTAATTTAAAACAAGGCCGTTGTATGTCAAGAAAATGTGACATTGTGGAGATATTTCAATTAACCTTGAAATACCTTCTCTCTCTAGCCCCCCTTTCTCTCTTTCTCTTTTGGGAGGGGGCAGAAAGAAAATTCTACATTTATAGTATTTCATCCTAATTTCCCTGCTTTGTTACATTATTAAAGCCCGAGGACATGGTGGGTTTGTTTTGTCCGCATGAGACAGAGAGAGGACGAGTGCTAAAGAGAGATAAATATTAGTGTGTCTGTGCTCATTAAGTGATGAGCTTCGTATTTAGCAGTTTTTCCATTTAATTGTCAAGACCCCATCTTGACAAAAATCTGTAGGAATATTTAATTAGCAACCCTACTATTTGTTGAGTTTGTTTTTCATTTCATGATTTATGTAGTAATGGTTGTGAATGGGGGTAATTTAGTTGTTTTTGTTGGTTCTACATTTCCCCAGGATTGTTTGGTACCAGTCCCAAATTTGGTTTATAATGAGGTCCTTTATGTCACGTATTTTGAAGCAGTGGTGGCATTCAAATTACTGTGGTGGCTCATAACTGTTGAAGAGATGCAGAGTGAAAAGTGGTGACCATCAACTGACCATCTGACGCCACAGTGAAATCTCTGTGGGAGGTCTCTGGCAAGGTCTCAGCTCTAATTTTTTACTAGTTTGGTTTCTTTCATCTTTTTACAGATAGGCTCACTAAACCAGATCCTGTCATTTGTTCCCATGTGAACTGAGGCTCTTTTCAGCCTTTGACCACACCACACACAGACACGTTCAGACACACACACACAGACGGAAAGAGAGCTGCTTTCCGTCTGCAACCACACCACACACACAGAACTCCCAGAACACAGGGGCCCCACACACATTTTTAAAATGAGGGGCTTCCATCCTGTGACCATACAACACATGTTGAAATAAGCACATTGAATGACAGGCAACACACACACACAAGCACACTTGAAAATTAATTAAAATTGCATGCACAAAATAGATCCAAAACAGGTCCAGAATAGGTCATCAGAACTGTTCATCCAGAACAGGTCACATAGACATATTAAGGCACACATAAATGTCTGAACACTGCAGGGACACACATCCATCACACAACTGAAGCACACAAACTCCTCAGCCATTTTTGACAACATAAAGAGAGCACATGCAAATAGCAAGAGCTTCCAGTTTCACCCAAACTGGGAGAGAGACATCTCTTGAGAACTGCTTAAACAGCTACAGTTACAGCCATTACCAGTGAGAGGAGAGTGTTCTTCGTTGGATACTATTCACTCCATAGAGTATGGTATGTGGTGCGCAATATTTTCAGTTTATTTATTAAGTGTCTGGAAGTATCCATTGCATTCCAGTTAGGTCATTAAATAATAAAAGTTAATTAAGTTAATAAGTGAAAACATCAAAAATCAGAAAATACAATTTAGCCCACTTTATATTTCAGCCACTCATTGCATATTTTTCACATTCCATTCACAATGGTGCAATTTCAATAGTTTATTTGCATTTTCTTTTAACTTTTTTTTTGATTGATTATTGTCTTTTCTTCAGCAGTAAACAGGACAATAATATGTGTAAAAATCTATTGTATCCTGTTCACTGATATTAAAAATATTTAAATACATTTGCATGATTTAGGTCATAAATAGTTAAAAATGAATGTGATAAGCCTTTTTTTTTTTTTTTTGGCATTTCACATGGCACGCTAACCTGTATGGTCTACTGAGACAATGGCAGTTTCATTTGTACTTTCATTTTCAGTATATCCATTTGATGACTGATGTAATTTATTCAGATGAATTAATATAGGAAGTCGTGGTTTCCATGTTTTAACAGAATACTAAAGTAAGGTAAGGAACACTAAAGGTTCTTTCTTCATAGTTGGATTCAGTTATAAGCAATTGAATGTCTTTTTGTCCAAGAGAAGCATAAAAAGGTGTGTTAATAAACCAGCAGAGCTGTCAGAGCTTTCTGGGCTACATCATCCCTCACATAGGAAACATTAGATAAGGAGTTAATTTCAGAGCATGAGCAGTATCATCAAGTTCATCACATTCATGATGATAAATCATGAAGTCCGTACTCACTCTGTATTACCTACATTACTTGATGGGCACATGGGCATTTTTCAAAGCTGTCTGTACAGGATTCGCTCAATAACTGAGGTCAAGTCAAATATAAACAGCAAGTCAAATTTAAACAAATATAGTGCCATTTTAACAACAGAGCCTTGGTGTACCATTTTTTGTGCAACTTGTGGAACAAAGCTGCATATCACTGCATTTCTGTAAATTTTGAACCACACTTTTTGTAATTACTGCACTTTCATTTTTGCTGAGATGGTTTGTTAACAAGGTGTACTTGAATGTACCTTGAAGTTCCTGCTAGCGCCCATGTGCTTTGCCATTTAAAGCAATGTAGATTTAAGAGTTTGCGTGGTATAACTGACTACAGCATGAAGTCCTTTACCACCTGTGTCTATCAAGCTCCAACACAGACAGACAGCAGAGGACAAAAGCAGGGCACCCATAAAGTTTATTTATTTATTTTTTTTCTGTCATTATTTTGGTGCAAACAGGAAATGAAGGAAATAACTGATTTGATAACAGACTTTTTAATCCTTAGGTTTGAGTAATAGTATCAAGTATTTTCAAGTGAAAAGGTTCAAGTACAAATAAAGTCACAAGTCATTAGTGTTAAAGTCAAAGTCAGATCTTTTTCAATTTTGTCAAGTCTCATCTAACATTCAAGTTTGTGACTCAAGTACAGGTGATGTGACTTAAGTCCACACATCAGCGCTGCACTGAAACAAGGAACAAAATTTTGAGAGTTACAAAACAGATGTTTTCAATGTTTAAGCCCCTTACCGAGCCGAGGGCAACTGAATATTTTAGTTTGTTTGTTTTTTCTCCTCACATGTCATCAAGTCGAACAAGCCATTGCCAAGTACCTGTCAAAATTCTAAATGGTTTTGAATTGTCAGAGAATTATATTGCTATCTTTTGTGGTGATTGTGCCGTGCTACAGTTCAACAATTTAGGCTCCACAATGGGGCTAATAATGAGCTCTATGTTTCATCTCGGCATTGCCCCTGCTTGTGGAAGTCGGCACTTCCAGGACTGAGGCCATGTTAAATGTAAAACAATGGATTACAGCCTTCCTCAAGTGAAGAAGGATCTTGGTATCTTGTTCACAAGTGAGAGTAAAATGGAGCATGAGTAGGACAAGTGAACTGGTGGAACAACAGTCAGCAGTCATGCGGGTGTTATACCAGACCAGTGCTGTAAAGAGCAAGCTCTGCTGGAAGGCAAAGCTTTAGATTTACCAGGTGATCTACGATCCAACCCTCACATATGGTCATGAGTTTTGTGTCGTGACCAAAAGAATGAGATTGCAGATAGAAGCGACCAAAATGATTTAGCTCTGCATGGTGGCTGGACTCAGCCTCAGAGATAGAAAGGGAATGGAGCTCAGACATCCAGAGAGAATTCGGAATAGAATCACTGCTTCTTCACATCAAAAGGAGCCGCTTGAAGTGTCGCAGGCATCTGATCAGAATGCCTCCTGAGCAGCTACCTGTGGATGTTATTCTGACATGTTGGAGTGGTAGGAGACTCTTAAGAGATTATATTATCTCATCTAGCTGGGGGATACTTTTGGATCCCCCAGGACAAGTTGGAAAACATTGCGGTGGAGACTCTAAACTATTAGGTGCCACCATGAGCCAGCCCTGTGAGCAGCAGAGCATGGATAGATGGATTAATTTCTCAAGCTCTCTCATTTACTGAGAATAATCAGGATAATATCAGTTTACACCTTTACAGGGTTTCCTGTTCCAATCTTGGTTGTCAGCACAGCCTATGCAGTTTTTGGACCTTTTGTCCTGCTTGGTCTGTTACTATAAGAAGCTATTGGTTGCACAGTAATTGTGGTAGCAGGACAGCAAATATTCTCTAAATTGTGGCCTTAAAAAATGTATTACCAACAGTCACTACTATTTAACTACACGTGTCATGTTCAAAGTTATTTATACTGTATGTATGATGGTTTCCATCACATTCTATATGCAATTTCCATATTAAGTCATAAGAAAAAAATGTCTGAATTAATCCACATTATCTGTGACATACAGTATATTAATCGAAGCTCGGCTGAAAATGTGGTTTATGTCCTCTGATAAAAGTCTCTGCTATAACACCAATCTAAGTCTTCTCTTCCTCTTGTGGGATGCTGCCCTGTAAATGACCCAAACACATTAAAAACACATTTTTGGAAAATAGGCTGCTTCTAATTATCACATTGATCAAAACGAATGACTAATAAGGGGGTAATTGCGGCACTATTTTATGCAATAATATGGAGTCAAAGGATTGTTTTGGCTTCAAGTCAATGCCTGTTCATAATACCACCTTGCATTACAGAGCAGTTTGTGATGCAGTAATCTCGTCGGGAGGAAAGTGATAGTTTCAAACACTGATCAAGCAAGGGTTTTGTTTTGTTTTGTTTTGTTGTTATTGCTGTTTTCACACCAACAACCAGATACTGAATTTGAAAGCCAGAAGCCTCAACACCTTTGGGCTGTCTTACACAGGTAGCGAGGCAATGTAATTAGGACTTGAGGACTTCAGTAACCCAATGTAGTCATTGATGTAAATAGTATGATCAAAAAAATACAAGCCTGTGTTTGAACACACATGACAGCCTGAGCTAGAATGGTGACCCTGTAGTCACCAAGTTTAAACATTTTATTCAGTCACAATAAATGAGACCATGTCATTTTAATTACAGCTGCGCATAATATTCTTTCTCTTCAAAATTGTCCTGCTATGTATTTCAGCTAAGTTATTGCAGATCACAAATTATGTCTTTGACTTAACTGTTATTTAACATAGCCAGGGGTTAAGCACCATTTGAAGAAAAAAAATATGGAGTCTAATTTATGGGTTCTTTCTTTCTCGAGGCCTGTTCAAGAAAGGATAACTTGCATTCCATGTGCACCCATGGTTTTAACCCCAAATAAAGGGGATTTAGCTAAACATTTGGCTTGTTTGCAACCTACCTGATCATCTGAGTACTTTGCTCTATCAGACTTTGCTGTGGTAATCATTCTCCCCAATCTCAGCAATTACACTAGAGGGTACAATGTTATTGTAAATGAAAGACATGATAGCCAGAATAACAAAAACAAGACACAATCTGTAACGATTTAACTCTTTATTGTAGGGAAAACCAAATCACCAAATTTCGTTTGCACTGGCAACCCCAAAAGTTTCCAATTACAAAAGCCCAGGGGGCATGCAGCACAATTCATTATTTTGGAAGAAACATCTAAAATGCAGAACCAGCAGAGCAGCACTGAGAATTCAAATAACTTCCCTGTCATATCTATTCTTTAATCAGAATATTTTTTTCCTTCTTTTTCAGTTTCTACTCTCTTTGTTTATAGGCAAATTATTCATGCGTGGTTTCACATTCCATGTACAAAAGAACAAAAAGCCTTATTGTTATTTTAGTTTTACTCTTCAGTTTGTTGATTGTTCGTGCATTCTCTATTTCTCTTTGTCTGCTTTTGTCTCACACCTAAACACTCACACACATGCATCAGCAAGCCTTGTTGTAGCACTGACATTTAACAAATCAAATGCCCTTCTAGGGACAACAGACTCACTTTACTTCCAACCTCCTCTTTTCAGAAGTTGGGTTGCCTGTAATTTTTTTTTTTTTTTCCCAGTTTTTTCTGTCTTTGTGCTACATCAAAACAGAGACTGAGCCAAGCTCGTGTTGAGAAACAAGTGCAGAGAGGAGCAGCAGTGAGTGCTGCTTTCTGTGGGGACAGCAGGCTGTTGACCTTCACTGAAGAGTGAAGAAGAATCCCACTCCTCGTATCTGGTTCTGTCTCGGGCTCTTATCGTTTGGCTGCTTCCCCACGCTGTCTCTTTCACCTTCTGTTCCTCTTCTAGTCTCTCTTCCCTATTTTCTTTTATCCTTTTTTAAACATTTTTTTAAATCATGTCACCTTTACCTGTTCCACTTTTCCTGCTAGATGTTGTCTGCACCATTTTCTCTGAAGAAGTGTGATGTTTTTTTTACAGTTAATGAGGATGGAAATTACCTTGAAGTATAGACACAAAGACATGAAGAAGTTTTAAACCCAGTTGTTTGGGATAATGGCTTCCATGATTTGTGTTTTTTTTTTTTATTCCTTGTTAATGGGGCTGCAACTGGTGACAGTTCCCATTATGGACGAATCTCACAATTAAGGTTTTGAGGAAAAACACTAATGATAACCCAATATATTAAATTTACAAAAACAAATCTGAAAATTCAGTACTGTTACTGAGGACTCTCAGCCCTGTATGTATAGTTCACATCTAGCAGTGCCTGGTAGAGGAGTTCACGGTGGTTTCTACAGTGAATGAATGGCTTCTGCAGTTTGTGGTAATGGCAGGGAGAAGGAGAACATAGACAGAGAGGAACAAAAGGAGAATCTCTCAACTGATGCAAGACCGACAGAGAAGAAGAGAGAAGCTGCTCTGCTTGTTAGCAAAATCAAACACAAAAGCGGCAGCAGCAACACGACTCGTGAACAGATTAGCATCAGAGAATGTTCCTCATTGTCTCTTCATATACTGTAGTGCTGTTCACTGGCAGGGTGTTGTTGCATAGGCAGGAAATAATACAAAGAAACATCCGTATGCACAGACTTGGCTTCAAGTGTAGCCGAGAAAGGTATTACTTCAACGTGTAAAAGACACAAGGTACTGCATGTTTCGGGATAAGTCTTGACATATTACTCAGACATCGAATAGTATCACAAAATCATCAAATCAAAACTTTGCCATAATACACATTCATTCTTAATGTGGTAACAACCGAGTCAAGTTTAATTTAGATACTACAAGAGAGTGCAAGTCATTCACTTGTTTTCGTATTCATGAGGGTGAGGAAACCAGCTGTGGGTGCGAGCAGGTGATAGAGATGCTCTAATAGAATCTAATTTCATCAGTACAGCCAGTAAAGGCCATGTGAAAAATAATTATTATGCTCTGTTGTTTACAATCCTGTTGGTACACATGGTATTTTGTTTACTAATAAAATAAATGTTTAGATGTAGTCCACACTGATTTTGAATACTTACATAAATGAAAATATTGAGGCTAATTAATTAAATTAATTAATTAGTTAAAAAGAGACAACCTTTCCAATCAGAAAAAAAAATGTAATCATTAAGTAAGTTAATTTTTGCGTATGGACCCTTTATTATCTGTCAACAGAAACATTCTGATAAATGACTAAAGGGAACTGCTGGCTCAATCTCCGACTTACTGTGTCAAACAAGGACATGTGAGTTATTCATCCATCCATTTTCTATGCCGCTTATCCGTCAGGGTCCTTGCGAGTTATTCTCTTACGTTTTTTTGTGCTAGGTTTTTCAAAAGTTATGATGTTTGAAGAGTAAAAGATAAACAACTGCTTCAATATTGAACTAATTAACATCAGTGCAGCTTTTAAAAACTTTCTGCTGCAATGACGTTAGAGTGTGATGTGTTGGAGGACAAAATCAAGAGGCTTTAGAACTACCAAAGACTCAGCTCCCTATAGAAGAAGTAACAATATGTGTCCTTGGCTTTGCAGACTTGGATAGGGAGTCTGGGAGCTCTAATAGTTTGTTTTGTGAATCTGATGTACAGATTTGTTGTTTTAAATAAGAGCGGGTAAAACATCAACCCCCGTAGTCCAGAGGTAGAAATAGAATGTTTTGACGATATTGGCTGCTGTCAAAACATCTAAACATCTGTTGTTTCCCACTATTCCTGTGTAACAAGAGGTCAGTTCAGCCATTAGCCTTCGTGCTGGTATCATTCAGCTTCCCTGTTTGATAAGTGCTTATGGCTGTAGGTGTACACGTGCTGCCAGTCCCCTCTGTGTCGCTTTTTAAGTGTCTGCATTACTCGGTATTGTTTTCTCTGTGTAAGGTTAAACTCATGCAACACAGACGATGAAATACTCAAAACAATGCCATTGTAGCTGTGAAACACAAACAAAAGAATCTGTTGCAGATGTTGAGGATGAAGACATGAAGACACACACACTGGTGCCGTACGGAATCATTTTACTCGCTGTTGTGTTTTCTTAGTGCGTCAGGTTTCATTTTTCTATGATCCACTTGTTTCAGAACATGAAGTACGCCTTTTAACTTGTGAATGTTGTGAACTTGTGAACATAACACATATTTGCAATAAAGAAACATGCAAAGACAGGCTGGTTACTTTTTAAGTAAATCACAATACTGAGCTATTGAACTAGAAACGTTGCTGATTTCTCCTCAGAGCTGCAACTGTGTAAACCGCTCAAGTTCAGTGAGTGTGTTTGACTATTAAATCCCGAATGGGTTAGCCAATGTACTGATTCTGCACACGTTCCATGGGTGATTCGGTCTGATAGCCACTGATTAGTGGCAGTCTAACTAATTGTTTTAAAATAATGTCCAACCTGTCAATGTGGTTTTAGATTTTCGTCCTTTTTGACGATCAATGAGGTGATTTTCAAAGATTGTACTCACAGAGTACTGTTGTTGTAGTAGTCTGTAGTCAGGCTGTATTCATCCTGCATATGATATGGAGTGTGTCATTTTTTAATGGTCAACATTTAAAACCACTGCTGCATCATGACCCCTTCTCTCTAGTGTCCATCCCCTTTGTCAAGTCCAAAGAGTCATATTTAGCCACATCAAACTGCAACTCCCAACCTCACGATGGCTCCAGAGGAAAAGTCAGGCGATTAACAAAGTCAGTATTATTTACCATCTAATAACCATGAATGTGCTTGAGATTTTTAAGCAAATACTTTAGAATAAAATGAAAAGTCGTAGGCTCGAACTAGAATAAATCGAAAGCGTGTATCATCTGTTTAGAATGCGGATGCAGTCACTGTCTAGTTTAAAAGAATGCACGACGAAATTAGGCTAGAAGACCAGGAAAACAAGGTAGGGTAGGAAGAACTGAAAATCCCTGCCTGATTTGATTGTCTCATAGACTGTTTCTGTTGAGACAAGCGTATGAATTGACAGCACAGTGTGTCGCTCACTCTCTCTCGTTAAAAGTCACCCACCAGTTGATTTTTCTCTTCCTGCAATCAACTTAACTGATAATCGAGTCAGATCATGCAAACAAGATGGTATTTCCTTCAGTAGAATTAAAATGTCAGTATTCTAAATGAATTGATGTATTGGTTTATAAAATCCACAGCAAAAAATAAATAAACACGATAGATAGAATACTATGTTTCATTTTGCATGACTTGAGCAATATGCCTGTGTGTGCTGCTTGTAATGAATATAAACTGTTGTGAGTAAGTAATATGCTATCTGAGGTTTTAAAATGTTTCAGAAAAAAAGATTTAAAAATTGTTCCAATCAACCAGATGTGCTTGTCGCCTTCCACAGCATGATATCGGCCATTTCTATTTTAGCAAGACTAGTTGGAAGCTGTCAAAGGAATACATACGGGCATACAGTAATTCTGCAATTAGAAGGCCCAGCCAAAATTACTTTGTCCAATCCAAAACTCAAATTCTGGCAGTGCACCCTGTTCTGTGAATGTTACATAACATGTTTGGTCCCCTGTTTCTGTTTGTTCGCTTGGGTTTTGCTTTACATTGTTGCTGGTGACAGATTATCCCCTTTCAAAATGGCTTTTCTCTTTATCTTAAGAGCCTGAAAATAGGTCCTTGGCCGGAAGAAAGACCTGGTGTTCAGTACAGGGACACAGTGGCAAGTTAAAAAAGATAGGACGACTGTCCTTTCAGTTTCAAGAGGGACACAGTTTCTATTATTTTGGCTCATCAAAGACCTGTTGCTAGGATCTCCAGTCGTATTAATCTCAACCTGGCTTCTCCTTAAAGACCTTTCATTTGATGGCAGTGCAGAGTCACCTCAGCATGAGGCTTTTGATGATTGTGTAAACAAATTATACTAATAACTGTTTATGTTATGCTTTGGAAAGCAGTGCAAGTGTGGGATTAATAGACCAATGAAAGGGATTAGGTTTATGCATGGAATAATATACTCGGTATCTAATTTGGTGTTGTTTGACATGTTGTGTGTGTGTGTGTGTGTATTATTATTGTGAAAAAAGGTTGAAATACAACATAGGACATATCAAGCAGAAATCTAATAGGGATGTTGACTAAATTTTATTTTTTTGCTGCAGCACAGCTGTTTAACAATGAAAGGAAAAGTAGTTTCACTGTGTATATGGATGTGAATTACTGACAAACACCAAGTCTTTGAAAAGCTCTCATAGCACAGTAGTAATAAGAATAATGAACTTTATTTAGAATCTTTCCAAAACAATGATATTGATGTGATATGCATGTGATATTCAATAAGAACAAATTAAACAATAAATAAAATGAAACAATAAAACATAAAACACACAATAAGTGCAGTCTGGTGGCCCTGATGGCAAATGCTCTGCCCTCTTTGTTTTTTTAGCCTGCATTTAGGAACCACCAGGAGAGCAGAATGTGAGGACCTCAGGGCCCATGATGGCACATGGGCATTTAAAAGGTCAGAAATAAAGCTTGGAGCCAAAGTGTTTCAGACTTTAGAAGTGATAAGTAAAATTTTAAAATCAACTCTAAAACAAAGGCAGCCGGCGCTAAGTTGAGAGGATGGGTGTAATGTGCTCTCGTTTCCTAGTAGCCTACCTATTAAAATCCTGCCGGCTGCATTTTGGATTAATTGCAGAGAGCAGAGAAGCTTTTTGCTGCAGGCTGGGAAAAGGGAGTTACAATATTCGAGCAGCGATGGAATAAAAACATGAATGACTGTTTCAAGGTTCTTGGTAGCCAGGAAAGGGGAATAAAAAAGCATGACTGCATGGGGGATTTGATGTGCTTGTTCAAAGTGAGGTTGCTGTCAATTAAAACACCAAGATTTCTGAGCTCCATAATATGGGAGTATGAACCTAATATTTTTGTAATTTGAGTGCTGGAAGAATCAATACCATATAGAAGTATCACTCTTTCAGCTGAGTTGAAGGAAATTTGAAGCCTTTCATTTAAAATGTCCTCCAGTCTTTAAGAAGACAGTAATGATGAAAATTATTTTTTGCAGTAAGTGTGCAGTAAAGCAGGATTTGCTGCTCCGCGGTGATTCACAACTTATTCTTACTCTTCCGATTCCCTTGATTTGATTCTATAATTGCTATGTTCTGTACTCCATAAATGTACAAATAGTTCACTTTATAGGGTCATTATCTAAACAGTAAATGACCCTTGATTTGGGTTTTGGAATGATCGTGGTGTTTGACTGAACATTGAATGTTACAAAAACTATGCTTAAGCGATTCGTAACTAATGCATGAATTTAATGTCAGATGCATCATGAATTCCTGTTGCTCATTCTTAAATAAAATAACTATGAGTTTGTGTAATTGTTTAAACTTAATTGATCATCATTTTACCATTTTTTGCATTCCATACATGATTTTGTATGCACACAATGTCGGTAGAATCCATTGCGAAAGCCTCTTTCACGGGAACATAAAATGAGACAGAATGAGAAGTGACAGAAAGTGTTTGCTGTCGCAGACAAAGAAGAGAAAATCCATTGCTAAATGGATCCTCTACATCAAAAGTAAAAGAAAAAAAAATGAGAGACTTATCAAACAAAACTGATCCTCTGCCTCTTTCATTTTGGCAGTATCAAAGTGTTATATTTTCCCCTTAGCATTACCATGGCATTTTAGCACTGTGGACTGTAAGCAGTGTTTTTGAATCACTTTAGAGTCAGTGTCAAAGTTATTTTTCTCTGACTTTTCTGGACATTGTTTGTTTTGCTGGAATTCCACTAAGGTGGATGAGTATTTTTATTTGGGCAGAATTATGTGTTGTGCGACTTAGTAGGAGCAATTTGGTTATTGGCAAAGAGTCAATGATTATGGGAAATAATCATTAAAGTAAAATCAGTGTATGCTTAATACACATAAATATCGGGGCACCACCCTGTTACCAGGGACCAATAGCCAAATTAATTAATGGGAAAACAGTCTCTTAAAATTGTGAAGGATGAATCCGAGCACTGGCTGTCATGAATTCAGCTGTTATTACAAGTACATACACAATAACCACAGACAACGACAGGTTAAACTATAACAGGATTTATTAAACAGCAACAACCATCCATAGATAAGTATCACTTTATAATAAACACTATTATAATCTAAGTTTTATCAACACACATTAACTATTAACTAAGATAACACAGGTACAGCAACAAGAGTATATCTATACATAGGTGTGCCTATATACAGGAGTGTGTGTGTGTGTGTGAGAGAGAGAGATGATGACAACAGTATGGGGCTAACAAGCTAGCCAGGTAGCGGCTAACAAGCTAGTGGCTAAAAACAAACAAGATGGCGGTTAGCATGCTAGCCAGAGGGTGGCTAACAAGCTACAGGCTAAAAACAAACAAAATGGCGGTTAGCAAGATAGCAGCTAACAAGATAGCAGCTAACAACAAGCTAGTGGCTGACTACAATTAAGATGGCGGATGGCCACATGAGGGGAGGAGCTACAACCAGAATGGCGAGTGGGGAAACTACAACCAAAATGGTGGAGGACTACATGAGGAGGGGTCAGCACACCGGGATGAACAACCACATGAAGGATGGCTCAGCAAACAAACAGCTAGTCACACGCATGTGATGACTCAGCAAAACTCCAAATGACTACCGAAGAATACGCCGGCCGTATTATTCGAAGCCAAGATGGTGATAACCAACGTGATGTTGCTTATGTGGTCACAGAAGAGAACGATGGGCGGAAGCCTTTGAGCGCCACGTACCCCTTGGTTACGGTTCGTGATCGCGTGCTCGGACTTTCGCCTCACCGTTCAGAAAGAAGAGTGTGAGGAAAGATAGAAATGAAAATACAAGAAAACACAACCCAATAAAATAATCCACTCTAATTCTTTAGAAACTCGCGTGTCACCACACAATAGCGGAGTCAGTAAACCGGAGCTTATCTGCTCAGCTATTGGTCCTTTAACTGGTGACGCGCGGTCTCGCTGAAACGGCGGAAATGACCGACCGGAAAACAAAATCAATGAATGCAGCACTTAAAAGTTACAGAAAACATGTGTAAACAACCCTACGTTACACTATCTCTGCCCAGACATAAGCCTCTTACGTTGCGTTGCTCCGATCATTCGGAGTTTGAAATAATGATCCGCTTAAACGTTCGCAGCGTTGTCCTCGGCAGGATGCTGGCGGTCCGTTATTCTGATGATGCGGAGTGTTGATCTCTCGGCGGCAGCGGAGAAAATCACCGGTGGAAAAGTTAACAAACTTTGTTTCGTCCTTAACAAAGTCGGCGCGCGGCTCGTTAACGTGCGATCAGCTGATTGTTCAGCGATCCACGTCGGATGAAGAAAAAAAGGAAAAGTTACCGAAAATTACAGCAGTCTGTTTCTCGGCCTGCGAGTTGCAGAACTGTGACCCGGGATCTAAAATGATGTTAATCAAAACGTTTGATTGTTGCTCCCTTTTGGCGGTTTGGACATTTGGAGAGCCTGGAGAAGCTCTCACTGTCACAGCACGCACGGGGAAAAAGCGCATGCTGATGGTCGCAGTGACCTTTTATTACCTGAGTGACGTCACCTCGGACCCCCGTGGAGATGGCTGGCACGCAGCCAATGTCCGTGCCGGTTCTGAGTTTAAACTCAGGAATTTATGACTAGTTGCACATCATGAGTGGGGTCTCTAACAGTTGGTCACTCTAACTCAGGCTTTATGGGTTACATGTAGGCCGCTCTATTGTTCTCCAGAGCGCATGGCCAGAGATCCCAACATCCCCCCTTTGGTCTGAAGAATGGGGTAGGGGCCACAGTCTTTAGAGCAACATTCTCTAAGGTCGAATGGTCCATGTGCGCTGAAGGTGGTCATCCTTCTGGCTTCCTTCCTGTTGGCTGATGAGCAGACACAGTGATAAACAGTTCAAAGTTCACAGTTCATTGAGGCTTTAGCTCAGAGTTCATTGAGGCTTTAATTCAGAGTTCATTGAGGCTTTAATGTCTGGACAGAGTTGAGGCACAGTCTGGGCAGATATGAATAATGAGCTAACTAACTCTACTATGATTATTTGGCATTTCAACAACACATTTAACACAATTTCAAAAGAGCATAGCTCAATGTAGGTACCCAAGGAAAGAAAGAGAGGAGAAAGAAGAGGAGGAGTATCAGTGAATTGGCTATGTATTCTAATGTAGCCAGCAGCTTAGTGGCTGTATCATGCCGGTCGTAGGCTAATGAGCTTTGTGGTGACTGTATTCACCAACCATAGGTGGCCAATTCACTCTGCGAGGATCTCACTTTCCTCTGTTCTTGCAGACACGGTACCCTGGCATGTTTGCTAGGGTGAGTCAACTCTCAAACCACAGAGATCCTTCACATCTCTAACAAATGGCTGCTGGGGCAGACCCAGTGGATATTCCTGGTTCAGGTACATGTGTTAAGGTTCAAAATACAATGAGGAGTCTCCCTCATGATACACCAGTGTAGATGACATACGTGTGTATTGTTTTGCCAAAACCAACATTCAAAACAGACTTCAGTTGCTCATTCTGCCAGTCTATGATAATTATGATTCCAACAGAGCCTAGCTCTAATTTCTAGATGTCTATGATAATTATAAGGAGGGATTTATTACCTTCAGTATATTTAGGGACTGGTTCAATCTAACTGACTTGAAGATTAGAACATGAAAAGGTGACCCCCGTTTCCCTGAATTTGTGCTTGATTCAGAGGATGGTTGGTTAAAAATGACAGCAGGTAAGGCACCCTTGAATTTAACCTCTGGTGTCGTTGTTCATGGATGTCCAATATGCAACCTGCTGAAGTGTCTGGAGAGTGGCTTTGTAACCATGGTGACCACCACAGGTGAGTCAGGGCGTGGGTGAGCATCAACCCCCCCCCTCCCCGTGGCTGGTCGGGTTAATCTATCCTATACAGCTGGTGATGCTATAAGAAAATCAAAAGGGGAAATATATATATATATATAAGGAAAAACAAAAGCAGTTAAAGGAACAGGGTTTCTGGTGTTAGGAGTATGTTTGGGTGACTAGGCGGCCTGAGTGGTCGATCTGAACGTCTCCGCCACACACTTCCTTATAAGCTCTTTTAAACTTTCCTTTTGGAAGTCTTCCCCTTTAAATGGAAGTGGGGCTTTGCCACCATACCTCCTACCCTGTTTGGAGTTGGATTTAAACCTGCCCTTTCTGTCTGGCTGGGGAGTGTCTTTTGCCGGTGGGCTCAGGTTTCGTGACCAGTTAGGGCTGTTGGTCCTCTGACTGGGGTGTCCACCCTGTGGGCGGAGTGATTGGTATGCCGGGGGACCGGGTCCCGCTTGCATCTGGGCACGAGGCATCTTGCCGCCTTCCAGTGCCACCTCTGCAGTGGCGGACGGCTGGATCTCCAGTACCCTGGCACTGCTGTCAGCTGTCCTACTTGGGCGTACTCGTGTTTCCCATGCCAGCTGCGCGTACCGCCTCATCTCCTGCATGTTGAGGCTGTTAGTGCGGCAGTGCATGGTCACGTCGTAGCGTACGCTCTCGTGCAGGTTATGGAGGAACAGAGATTTGAATGCATGTTCTTCCTCTAATCCAGGCGCATTACGCCCTTGGAAATATGCTGCTCTGAGACGCCTGTAATACTCCCAGGGAGGCTCAAGTTTCTTCTGCGTGACAGCAAAAGCATCAAGAGTGGCGGAAGCATGGTCTGTATAGTGGGAGTATTCTTCCCGCAGGGCTTGGCAGAGCGCTGAGTAATGGTCTCTGGTTCTTGGTGGGAGAGTCTCCATGAAGACACGGACGCTCCTGGAGGTGGTTTTCCAGATCAAGCGAAGTTTCTCCCGCGCAGATGCATGGGGAAGATCAAGGAGACAGCGATCCACCTCCCTCAAGTAGTCATCGATGGATGACTCCTGGTTCCTGGGGTCAAAGCTCTCTATGTCTCTTGCAAGAGATTCAAGCTGACGTATGCGCAGACCCTGTTGGTAGTAGGTGCTGGCGTCGTCAGAGTCATCTGAGGATTCTGGATTCCTCGAGTCCTGGTGGGAAAGACCATGACTACTCCTTCGTTGCAGAGAAGGGGTTTGGTCAAAGTGAGGGCGTGAGCGGCGCCCTAGATATGGCATGTCGGCCGGTGTGGGGCCAAAGTCCCTGTCGTCTCTCAAGGAGTATGGCTGATGTCCACCTTTCTCCAGGGAGGTTCTTCCTTTGGCAAAGTCAGGTATGGAGCACTGGAGAGCTGATGAAGTTGCACTTCTTGTGCCTGAGGCATTCCCATGCCTATGGTGGACCAGTGGAGGAGTGTACTGGTCAAGAATGATCATGTCGGGCATCTCAGTAGGGGCTACTACCTCTCCACTAACTGTCCTCAGATCAGCGGGTGTGGCTCGAACTGTCTGTCGAGCACCCTCAAGCTCCTGACATGTGGTGGCTATCCGTGCTCGGGATGCCTGTCGTTCAGCCCGCAGCTTGTCCTCCATGGTATCCGCCGTTCGCGTTTTCACCATCTCTTCTGGGACAGGGGCTGCATCTGGGTCAGAACCAATATCAGACGGATCAGGGATCAAGGCTGCTTTCACCTGATCCTCCGTCGTTTGGAGCTGCAAATTTAAATAAGGACAATCCTGCTGGATGGTCTCATTTTCCTCCTTAACTTCACTCAGCTGATCCCTAAGGTCCTTAACCTCTTGCTGTAGGATCAAGTTTTTGTGTTGCTCAGCATGATAGCCGGTCTGCAACACTGTAATCTGCTCCATATACTCTGCAGCTTGTAACTGGGCTTTACGGTGATAAAGCATTGTTACCTGACTGAGCATCTGAGAAATGAGGGACAAGTGACAAGTGACCACTTCCTGTATTTTCTTATCACAGGTGCTAGCGTTGTAGCTGTTCAGGTCACTCATGCCATTAACTGCCAATTTCACGAGGCCAGTGACTGTGGCCTGCATGTCCAGGTCATCTGCCTCTTGGGAGCCTCTAGCTCCTGGGGTGTGGGAATCCCTACTGCTCATTTTGTCTTTCCACTGAACAGACAAAACAAAAACACAAAACTGCTACACTGAGCAAGTTTAAGTTGCACAGGTGGGCTTCAACCTGTGGCTTACAAACCTACAAGAATCAACAATGTGCTGGGCTAACTATGGCTGCTAAGTAGTCGTAACTGAAGTTACACAAGAGCACTATACCTTATGCTAAAGGAGTTAGTGCACGTCAAAACAGGACTCACAGATCCAGGAAAGCAAGAGAACACGGTCTGTGTTCTGCTACTTAACCTATGTAATCCACTATCCAATCTATGGCACCTCTTAGTGCAATCACAACACAACACAACCAATACTCTTAGTACCTGTAATTAATAGTTAACAATTAAAAATGCAGGGGACGGCTTCTTCACTCTAATTCTGAGAAAAGAGGAGAATAAGGAGAATAATAAACAACACAAAGAAAAGAAATTCTCTAAACCGTCAGTAGCAGGTTACTGTAGTGACACTGTAACACAGCTGGAATTAGACAAACTCACCTGGGACCCCAATTATGTTGGTGGACCCATGGAAAAGTTTGGTTTTGCCTTTTTTGTTATTGTGTTTATACTGTAACACAGCTAGAATAAGACAGCCTCACACGGGGCACCAATGATGTTGTGCGACTTAGTAGGAGCAATTTGGTTATTGGCAAAGAGTCAATGATTATGGGAAATAATCATTAAAGTAAAATCAGTGTATGCTTAATACACATAAATATCGGGGCACCACCCTGTTACCAGGGACCAATAGCCAAATTAATTAATGGGAAAACAGTCTCTTAAAATTGTGAAGGATGAATCCGAGCACTGGCTGTCATGAATTCAGCTGTTATTACAAGTACATACACAATAACCACAGACAACGACAGGTTAAACTATAACAGGATTTATTAAACAGCAACAACCATCCATAGATAAGTATCACTTTATAATAAACACTATTATAATCTAAGTTTTATCAACACACATTAACTATTAACTAAGATAACACAGGTACAGCAACAAGAGTATATCTATACATAGGTGTGCCTATATACAGGAGTGTGTGTGTGTGTGTGAGAGAGAGAGATGATGACAACAGTATGGGGCTAACAAGCTAGCCAGGTAGCGGCTAACAAGCTAGTGGCTAAAAACAAACAAGATGGCGGTTAGCATGCTAGCCAGAGGGTGGCTAACAAGCTACAGGCTAAAAACAAACAAAATGGCGGTTAGCAAGATAGCAGCTAACAAGATAGCAGCTAACAACAAGCTAGTGGCTGACTACAATTAAGATGGCGGATGGCCACATGAGGGGAGGAGCTACAACCAGAATGGCGAGTGGGGAAACTACAACCAAAATGGTGGAGGACTACATGAGGAGGGGTCAGCACACCGGGATGAACAACCACATGAAGGATGGCTCAGCAAACAAACAGCTAGTCACACGCATGTGATGACTCAGCAAAACTCCAAATGACTACCGAAGAATACGCCGGCCGTATTATTCGAAGCCAAGATGGTGATAACCAACGTGATGTTGCTTATGTGGTCACAGAAGAGAACGATGGGCGGAAGCCTTTGAGCGCCACGTACCCCTTGGTTACGGTTCGTGATCGCGTGCTCGGACTTTCGCCTCACCGTTCAGAAAGAAGAGTGTGAGGAAAGATAGAAATGAAAATACAAGAAAACACAACCCAATAAAATAATCCACTCTAATTCTTTAGAAACTCGCGTGTCACCACACAATAGCGGAGTCAGTAAACCGGAGCTTATCTGCTCAGCTATTGGTCCTTTAACTGGTGACGCGCGGTCTCGCTGAAACGGCGGAAATGACCGACCGGAAAACAAAATCAATGAATGCAGCACTTAAAAGTTACAGAAAACATGTGTAAACAACCCTACGTTACACTATCTCTGCCCAGACATAAGCCTCTTACGTTGCGTTGCTCCGATCATTCGGAGTTTGAAATAATGATCCGCTTAAACGTTCGCAGCGTTGTCCTCGGCAGGATGCTGGCGGTCCGTTATTCTGATGATGCGGAGTGTTGATCTCTCGGCGGCAGCGGAGAAAATCACCGGTGGAAAAGTTAACAAACTTTGTTTCGTCCTTAACAAAGTCGGCGCGCGGCTCGTTAACGTGCGATCAGCTGATTGTTCAGCGATCCACGTCGGATGAAGAAAAAAAGGAAAAGTTACCGAAAATTACAGCAGTCTGTTTCTCGGCCTGCGAGTTGCAGAACTGTGACCCGGGATCTAAAATGATGTTAATCAAAACGTTTGATTGTTGCTCCCTTTTGGCGGTTTGGACATTTGGAGAGCCTGGAGAAGCTCTCACTGTCACAGCACGCACGGGGAAAAAGCGCATGCTGATGGTCGCAGTGACCTTTTATTACCTGAGTGACGTCACCTCGGACCCCCGTGGAGATGGCTGGCACGCAGCCAATGTCCGTGCCGGTTCTGAGTTTAAACTCAGGAATTTATGACTAGTTGCACATCATGAGTGGGGTCTCTAACAGTTGGTCACTCTAACTCAGGCTTTATGGGTTACATGTAGGCCGCTCTATTGTTCTCCAGAGCGCATGGCCAGAGATCCCAACATATGCATACTACATTAGATTGCTACTTAGTCATATTGTAAAAAGTGCTGGTGGTCATTATGTCTGTAGTTTTCAAGTGCTTTATTTGAAGGGGTTTTTTTTCTATAATAATTTGAGTTTTAATAGGAGTTACATAAGGAGGAGAAGCAGATTAATGGCCAAGGATAAGGTTTGATTTCCACACAGCCACAGCCAGAGTCGGTACTGTCAGTGAGTTTAAATGAGGCACTGGGTGTCTTTCTGTGCAAACTGCCTTTTGACTAAACCTAACAACACACAGGACTTGAACCCCAGTCTTTCATGTCAAAGTTTTGTAATACACTATCCTACCACCTCCCTACAACTTGTATGTCATACAAAAACACTGCACTGCCTTCACCTGAAAAATGTTGCCATCAATCAATATACCGGCAGCAATTACACATCCCACAAATGTGATTTCTCGGCTTGCACAAGAAAAATCAGCTTTAAAACTGTGTAGTGAAAAGGTTTTATTTCAGACAACATTCTCGAGTTGGAGACACATAGAAGATTATTCAGCTGGTTAGGATCAGATTTGACCATCTTGACAACTGCAGACCAAATCCTGATTGTTGGCAAACCTTAGGATTGCAGGCTGAAGGATTTGCAGGCTTAATCTGAACCACTCTTGAGTGGCCTGGGGACTAACATGAGCTTAAACCCGATAACATCAGATGTATTTGTAACTCTTGATGAGTCTGCAAGTTCACCAAAGTGGAGATTACCAATATTCAAAGAAAGACAAGTCTACAATAATGTAGGAGCCAAATCTCATTCTTTCCAAAATCGAATGTAATGCGAGTCAAAAGGTCAGCAAAGTCTGGACTTCAGTGACCCACTGAGAAACACTACATGTTCAAAACTTTTTCACAGGTTATGGGCATGCAAACCATGTAGTTATCCATGATATAGTTTTATGTTATATTAATGGTTTCTTTATAGAAATTTTATTTTTATACTTTGAACTTTCATCTCCCTGTTTATAACATGATGCACTTTGTGACATCTGCTCTACTTCATTTACTTACTTGCCTGACAGTGTTTGTAATTAAAGAATTAAAAATGGACAGGGCTGAGGAGGTGGGGTGTGGGGAAAAAGTCTGAGTAATAAATAAGTGCATAATGTTTGCCTTCGCAACTTTAATCATCATCTCTACAACACCAGTTCTAAAATAAGTCAGGAGGCTGTGTAAAATGTGAAATAAAAATAAAATGAAATTATTTGCAAATGAACTGTGTTGACAGTTAACATGTTAACATCAGTTTAACAAGGTGTTTCTGATCCATTATGTGTAATAATATCCATTGGGGCCAAACAAAAAAGCCAGATATAGTAGCTCATCATCACTGCCCATACATCTTAAAGTAGTCTGTGTCATATTACATCTGCCTGAAATAAAAAAGTATCATTTACACCTACTGCAATGGATATGAAATAGCCAACAACACTGGAATACTAATGGAGGCACAAAGGTAGAGATGCTAATTAAAAGTCAGAACAGTGCAGTCGGCATGGTGAAGGCATATCAGGACTGGGGAGGAAAAAAAAACATGTGAAGCTGCTATAGTTTTGTTTTGGTTCCTGATGCCTCCTACCAGTCAGAAAGTCATACATAATGATGTGATATGCATTCATGACAAAGAAATGAACAGCACTCTGAGATGAATAAGAAGATGGTGTTTAAATTTTCATCTGACAAAACTATGAGGGAGAAGTTCTTCAGATGTATTTCTGCTGTATAGACTGTACACATATACAGACACACACAATGAACTGCTCATCACTCTCCTGCACAGCATGACTTATTTTTTAAGATATGTAAGATTTGAAATTTGAAAATATCCATCTGTTCTTTCTCTGACCATCTAAAGTAATATCGTGTGTAAGAAAGAAATATCTCATTGCAATGTTATGTGCATACAGTGTTTCAGACAATAGTCCAGACAACACTGAGCGACTAAACATCTGATTTTACCTGTTTTTTTGTGGACCTTTTAAAGTATTTAACAAACATGGACATAAACACATAAAGTGTAGAGCAAGAAGGCTGATATTGGATGATTTTGCAAGATCACAAATTCAATGCAAAAATGTAAATAAAAAAAAAAAACACACACACACATGAATTCCTGGTCTGTGACATGATGCACACTATGGTTTCTCACACGAAAGCCTGATGCACCACATGACTATTCATTACCCAACCTCCGCGCCCTCACTTTCCATCTCTCTACATTAAGTGAAAACGTGTTTCTTGTGCTGGCACCTTTGGCACTGAAGATAAATTGTGAGATGGAGGATAGTCCAAAATGAAAGTCTTGAACTGAGAAGCCAACAGTGACTCCCACACCTTGGACTATTATGCAGAAATGACTGACTTGACTGTCTATACATTAGCTTGAGATGTGCATCATGTCAGATGCACAGTATATGATTAACAATTTTTGGTTTGTAATGTTCTTAATGACAGCTTTCTTCAAATTATTATGAGTTAACAGACTAATAGACATGCTATTTTATACCCTGGTAGAAGCATGAGTGCTCTGTATCTAAAAGTCATTATCTTAAAGTCATTAGCCTGAGATTAAGACACTCACCTTGTTACTACATTTAACATATATTATGTGATAACTTTGAGAGTTGGATTGGACACACTCACACTATACAGTTCATATTTATCCTAATACATGTACATAATATTGTCCATGAAAGGTGGCATTAAAATTCATGTACATTCAAAAACACACACTTAAAAACACTCACAAAACAGAAGCAGACACACTCGGAGGCAGAGAGGCAAACAGTTCCACAGCCCAGCTGTCAGTGTGAAGGATGACTGGTGAGAGGTGGGTACACTCACTAAAGGGTCTAATCAGTCTTCCACAGCTACCTCCACAAACTGGAATGAATGGTGCATACACACAAATTCACCCTCACTCATTTTCTCAGTCTTTCACCCACAAGTCACATACTCTTACCCACATGCAGACTCTTGCTCATTTGTGCGCAATAAACATCAGCACACGGAGACCTCCATGCTATCACAAACAGTGAGTTCTTGCTGTTAGCAACACGCTATCGCAGAAGTACTACAATCAGTAAAATCACTGACAGGGAGAGGTAGATGGGAGAGGACAGGAAGGGAGGGTAGCTGGGAGAGAAACAGAGAGGGAAATTATAGAGATGGAGCATGTAATGCCACAAAGTAGGGCTGAGATGAGATGAAAAAAACAAAACAAAAGAGAGACTGGTGGTCAAGTGAGCGACACAGTGAGTGAAGAGAGAGCGCGTGGTCAGTGCAAAGATCAGTGAATGAGATAAATCAGTTTTTTTGATTGTTTTACAGTGGTTGAATGCTAAAACATAAATAAGCACGACCACACTTTTGCA
This sequence comes from Scatophagus argus, assembly GCF_020382885.2. Taxonomy (NCBI): domain Eukaryota; kingdom Metazoa; phylum Chordata; class Actinopteri; family Scatophagidae; genus Scatophagus; species Scatophagus argus. The sequence continues at coordinate 13,580,760 of NC_058512.1, read as the reverse complement.
TAACCCTTTGGATTTAGTGTGAATCCAGCCGAAATGCCTGCTCCATCCTGTCTCTCTGCTCCTGCCTGTCTGTCTCAGAGAGCTGAGGACAGAGAGATCATGGAGAAACGGAGACAGCCGTAACCTGGTTGCTACGTTTTCACTGCATCCTGACCTTGTGCTGTTACTGGGTGGGAGCTACACACCACTCACACAAAGGCTGACATCCTGACACATCAGAGTACTAGAAAATAAGGAAAGGTAGAGGGCAGCGTCCCTGTAGATAGAGACACCACCACACACTTCGAGTGGATCTTAAATGATTATTGAGAGAAATAACTTTTGCATGAGTTTACATACATTTTACATCAAGAAAATGTTGCATCTTATAACTTCAAGGCACTGGTTTTCATTGGCTTGTACTACATACAACCACTCACCTTATGATTATGAGCTCTAAGCATTTCAGCTGATGTTTCGTTCTTGTCAGAATGATCTTAAATGACTTTGGGGTCTTGACGATGGTAAAAGGCTTCAGTATTTCAGAATAAAATGTATCTATTCATTAAATATTAATCAAAGTACTGGACAGCTTAAAAATGTGAACAGATGATGTTGCTTTATTAAAAGTCAGGGATTGCTAAAATGATTACAATTAATCCTGATGGGAACATGAGTGTGTGTGCCATATTTCACAAAATCCATCCAGTAGTTATCAGGACAGCAGTAAAAGTCAAGAATGTCAAGCTGCTGGTGAAACAAAAATCAGAGGATCACAAAAGTCATTAGGATTCATCCTTGGGGGCAACAAATGTCTGCACAACATTTCATGGCAAATCCATCCAGCTGTTGTTGTCAGTCTGTACTCATCAAGCCATGCCATGCTAAAAATAAACCTAATTTTGTGTTGTGCCTTCCTGTATTACTATGACTTAAACTAAATTAAAACTTGACTTTAAGACCCTGTTCTTCTCAAATATTTTGAGATGTTGCAAACATAACATACTAAATAGAGTTGGCTAATGCAATGCTAATTATGCAATGGCTAATTATTCATTTATTGTATGAATTTCTAATTGGATTTGTGATAAATATTGTATTTAGGCTTTGTGTAAAATGAAATAAAACCACAGAAAAATACACTGTTTGGGTGCAAGAGGCAGAGACACAAAGACTACATGTGCTGGCAGAACCAGAAGGCCAAAAAGCTTCAACCAAAAGATGTGTTCAAAAGAGCACTTAAATTTAAATGCAAATCTCAGAGTCTAAGTGCTGTTGTTGAACCTGTGTAACCTGTCTTGTAAACTTAGAAGTGTCGAGCATTCCCATTTAAAGTTTTGTTCATCAGATGCCCTTCTTCAGTTAACCTTATAATGAAGTTGAGAGGGACGATTACACAGTCTTTCTCCTTCAAACAGTGCTCTGGGCGACAAAGGTTTCTTTTAAATACTATTTTTTTGCAATTTTGAAAAGCCTCACAGATAAGGACAAACAGCTTTATCTGTATTATAGAACAACAAGTGGGACATATTTATATCTCTTGCTCCCTTAAACAAACTAGTCGAGCCTCTTGCAAAGCTTATCTGGATGTATACTGGATAACAAGTTAAAATTGGCAGACCATTTTCTTAAAACAGCAACCTTGGTTTGCCAGTACCATCAAAAGGTATTTCAATTCATTTTAAATCTGCAGTAGCCTGTGGCATTTTGCCAAGTCAATTCAAAATGTCACTGCTTACTTTGCAGTAAAGATTTATGTGCTCGTGTTCACAGCAAAAGCTTCTCTCCAACAAACACAAAAGACTTATCTTGACTTAAGATCAACATAATATCCAACAACTGAATCCAGAAATCAATCAATAGTTTAGCTCACAAAAGCAGTCACTCTGGAATGAACTCTGCCTACATGAGATTTTAGATTATTAATTCGTAAAAATTTTGGTATAGTGATATTTGAAGCAGTAAGGGTATGTGATAAACTGAACTGAGAATCTGTGATTCTGATTGGGTCAATTTTAAGTTATTGAAAAAGGATAACCTACTTTAACTTAACAAATAAAGTAAACACACAACTATAGTACTGCCTTTTGCCTTTTATTCCATTTGACAGTGCCTAAACTGTGGTTGGGCTTAGTATCAACTGATATCATTTTGGTTATAACTATTAAAAACAGTTGTCATGATTGGAAGTTTAGGGACAGACTTTTCTCTGACAGTCAGGTGAGTTATATTTTGTTCATGAAGCAGCATATTGTACTTTGGAGTGGGCTAGAACGCTTGTCCCAAAAGAACTGCCAGGGCTTGCGAGGCTGTGGTTTTCACTGTAGTGGTGTTCACAGAAGTGTGTGTTTTAAAAATGTGCTGTCTGTTTGCTGACAATAGGCTTTTGTAAAATCAACCAAGTGCTGATTGCATGCTGCGTCATACTTTCCCCTCCATATTGAAACAGTTTTATTTGTTTGCATATTTTGTGCATAGCCTACTGTGACATCTGCATCATTCAACCCAAATAAAAACACTATGAATAGAAGTTGCATTCATAAATGTAAATGGTTTTAGATGGTGGGGTTCTACCTAAAATATGTTTGAACGCCGACTTCACAAAATGTAATTCTTTCTTATCCTCGGATATGACTTAAAAAGGTGAAAAGGGAAAGTTGAAATGTGTCGCCCAGCAACATGTGTATTTTAAAGCAGCACTTTAGCTGAATATCTAAGGTGAAGGTGTTAAAACTTTAGGAAAAAGACAATAACCAGATTCTCTAATGTTTAAGGGCTTAATGACACCCTGTCAAAAATGCCTCATCATATTTACCATATGCATTTCATATTTGTCTGGTTTTGACTTTGCCTGTTTTTAACCTGGAATAAATGTAAACTTTTTTATTCTACTGACCTGAGTTCAGAGTTGCTCTTATGGGTTAACTTTTTTAGTCTTTACAATCAAGGAAATATCTCAAGTACACTACTTACATTGCAACTCAAATATCATATCATAAACTGTCCTGTTTTAATTGCAAGCTGTTTTGTTTTGCATTCCTTTCCTGCTCTACCTGCCTACTCCTGTTGGCACACTCCATGCCTGTCCTCCTTCCTGCTGCCTCATCAGTTCTGAAGCTGCAGTTCTTAGGATCCTGTCAACAGTGCTTTGGTGCTAGAACTGATGGGAGCACCACGCTCTCTGCCGTTCTTAGCATCAGTCATCTGAACACTTCGCCTCAGGAAGAAAATCGATTTCCTGCCAAGTTCAGGAGAGAGCAAGAGGAGCAAGCGAGATAGGGAGAAAGAGAGGGAAATGCGTCCCCACACCTGCAGCTTTTCCCAGGTAGAAAACTGTGATAGATCTTCTGTCAAAGCTAAGAGACTGTCAGTTAAACATTATAACAGATGGGGCTTCTAAAAGCTGAAAACACAGTGTTACATGAAACCTAAGAAAAAACATGCATGTAATACCCATTCAAGTTGGGGGGTGCAGTGCCTCACCAGATTTTTGATATGTGGATTTTTATTTTATTAATATATTTTTTATGCAATCATTATCATTTCATAGAATGAGTGTTCCTCTGAACATGTCACATGCACCCCCTTTCCCCAAGGTATTGATTTCCTCCAAAACTTTCAATTACTCTGCAGTACTGCACCTCAAGGCTGGAGGGGATATAGGATATGACTTAAAGATGTCTTGCTGAAGTGGTTAGTAGACCATCAATACCTTTTCCAAATCTGTAAAAATGAAAAGCAATTAGTTTTACATACTTGATTGCATTTTAAAAATACAGAAAAAGTTTGTTTTGCCAGATAGTTTGCTTGCTGGATCTAGGAAGTAAACTTGGAAGAGTTTGGGTTTCTCCTTTTTTAATGTCTTGCAGACTTTCATTATATCAGTATGTGTACATGTAGCTGCAAGTTATATGTACTTAGGTGATGGTGATGGATCTTTAAAGGAGGCTGAGCAGAAAAATAAGTTACCAATGTGAGGTCTGAGCTTTTATTGGCAATGGAACAGATGCTGTTTTGAGATGTGAACACGGTCTCACATGTACTCATGCTGCTTCCTGTGCACTGCGTTCGAAGATATATACAGCTATTACCATGTTGCCACGTTCTTTTCATCTGTGGCTTTATTACCTCTGCCAAGGAGATTATGTTTTTGATTTTGTTTGTTTGTCAGCAGGGTTACAGAAAAACCACTGGCCCCTTTTTCAAGAAACTTAGTTGAAGATTGTAGTGTGAGCCAAGGAAGAAACCATCAAATGTTGGGAATAAGAAATGTCAATCTCCTAAAGCCTTTAAATAAATATGTCAAATTGCAGAAAATTGCATCATTTCTGGGGAAGGACCTCCATGCCTCCCATTCTAATTGTGCCTCTCCTAGAATCTTGGCTCGCATGACACCCTTGAGAGGAAATAACTGACTATGCACAACTGTTTACAATTCCAGCCTTAATAGAAGCTGCATTTTTATTGCACTTTTGCTCTATGAGGACTGGCCAGTGTTCTATTATAACATGGGACTGATGAAGATAAAGTAATTGGAGAAGCTGACTTATTAGATTTTGAAGTTAACTTTTTTTACATGAAAGGAATAAAATGTTATTACTAGTTTTACTTACTTTTTTGGCTTTTTATTTATTTACAGTCCATGTCACAGGTTACGCAGTATAATCCTTACCACTTCCCTTGCCCAATTTAAATAAGAATATGGTACGTTCAGTAATGGACCCAGAACGGCGAACAGACTGGAAGACAATGCCCTGGAACAGTGGTGCACTTGTTCAGGGCAGCTGTTCATAGCAGGGCAGCGTGGGTCTCTACCCACGCCTTACAGCAGCATCAAAGGTGGTGCTGGACTGGTGGCAGAGCATTCTCCCCCTGTTGAGCTGGGAACACTCGTAGTTCATAACCTAGAGCTTTCAAAAGGAGATGTGCCAGTAGCTGTTGGAGAAAGACCTCCCATTTTATACCCTGATGGATAAAGTGGGCATAAAATAGATGGATGGATGAATGGACTTGTTCAGCCTAAGGAATTCAGGATAATAGTGTGGCAGAAGAGGTGATAATGGTGTGGCAGAAGAGGTGAGCCTGGTGTGTGGAACTGCCCAGCTGTAGTCCCAGATAAAGACAAAGCAGAAGTAAGTGAAGCCAAGAAATTATTGTTATTGTTTTCTGGAGGCGGGGTTGCACCATTCAGCTACTGCTCAGATTTTCTCTGGATCCATTGTCACTTGCCTGCTCTCAAAAAGTAGCCCAGAAGTAGCACCACTGAGCCCCCATAAAATTTACATTTCTCATCTTTCAGACAGTTGTCTTGCATATTGGGCAAGGAATTGAGAGCATCAAGTGAGAAAGATTCACCATCAGGGGCAAGGTCATCCTTTATCTATTCACACAAACTATACAAAAAAAAAACATTCTCTTAAGGCCTCATCATTCCAGACTCAACAGCAATAACCCTCAACTCCACAGAATAAGTTGCAACACTTAACTGTCCCTAATTAAGGTATATCAGCTGCATCTACAACACAAACAGGATGATTAAACATTTTGTTTGAATCATCCACCAAACCTTGCAAATGGAACAGAATTACCTGTGGTGTTAATCAGCTCAATCCAAAGCATTTTCCCTCAACAAACCATCTGTGGTGTAGGTTGAGTGGCTGTGGGTCTAATACAAATGAGCACTGGAGGAGCCTTTACATTTTCCCAGGTTTCTGGTGTAAGGCTTACGTGGTGGAACAGGGTACTCATGAGCCTGAGGTTCTGGAAATGGGCTGACAGCTTTAGGTAGAATTAACTGGTTAGTGTCAGATTTGGCAATCCCGCCATTGTGGGTTATCTGATTGTCCACAGACTGTTGTGTCTCCATCAGACCATGGAGAAAGCAATGATGTTATCCTTGTAGAGTGTCATGGCTGGAGATTGCTTTATGAAGCGAGTCTAAGGCTGCCGGAACCGTTTTGACCCGATCATTTTGTTATGTCAACTAACAGATGGATCCAGAGGGCTGCACCTGAATGTTTTTAGTTCAAAGTGCAAAGGTTATCTCTCAAATGGTGAATGATGACAGCAGGAGAGTAATCCCAGGATAGTTGGAGAAGGTGGCAATGAACCAATGGCTGACTGACAGAAAAAGATAAGAATGACCGTGGACAGTGAGCAGGTAGGCAGGTGGCAGATGAAGTGAGTTGGGCTGGCTGACATGGATGATTACTACTGTGAGCGATAGAACGATCCAGTGGAGACTCAAAAGGATGCCAGGAATGATCTACTGCAGCAGTTGATGAGGTGATTACAATCAGGTGTGCCAGCCGGAGAAATTCTAGTGTGGGACAAAATAGCCATGCCAACAGATATGAAGAAATGCAGAGAAATACACAACAAATCCACAGTAGACAAGTGGGCAGGAAAAACTGGAGTTGAGGTTGATACCTGAACAGAACACTTTTTGAGAAGTGATGTTCTGCTGTTACACAACGTTAAGACCTGACAGATGCAAAGATCATGGCCATTTACCATGGGCTTCACTGCACAAAGATCGTCAGGAGACACAGTCCCAATCTCTACTGATTTCACAGTTGATTGCCATTTTACAAGTAACATTGATTATAAAGATGTCAAAATATAACTTTTTGTCTTACCTAATGTAACTTAAGTTGTCATCTTGATCAGAGTTGTCATCTTCTCTGTGCCAAATAATTTGATAAACTACATCTAGGTTTTCTGTTATGCTACTCTTGCTGATGGAAACAGCATAACTAATCCAGTCTTCATGTCACTTTAAAAGTCCACTTGGTGTCATTGTGTTGGATGACAAACTCATTTAGGATGAGCTAACTTGCGGCTGTTTGTCCTTATGAACTATAACAACAATTAGTCATTATTTGCCATGACTGCTAACATTACCATTGCTAATCTGCCTTCTCTGAGTCTGACCTCTGCTCTCTGACCCTTAACCTTCTGAGCAGGGGCAGTTGCTCACGTAGGCAATTTGATACCACCATGTGGCCACAGAGGCACTTTGCAGATGCGCTTTGCAGTTTGCTTGCAATTGCTGTGTGATCACAGCCAGATGTTCCCCACTTAGATCCACTCCAATATTGCACTTAATGTTAAACAGAGCCGGGACCCCCAGTGTATGAGACATGGGTCTGAAACTATATAGGTTGCTGGTCGGGTCTTTGGTCCTGTGGTTCAGATGGATCCAAAAAGATCTCTACAAGGAAGATTTACAAATTTTCTAATGTGGATTAACAGTGGAATTAATGTATTTTTCACTGTACCACTATTTCAGTATATCTTCAAGCTAGTCCAAGGGTATCAATCCAAAGTACTGTGTATATTACGCTACATAACCCCTTTGATGTTAAATCCTTCTGAGAATATGACACAAGCTAAAGCCAAGTCTTCCACTACTTTAACTGGGACGCCTATCTGGCCACCAACAAAATCCTTTATCCTATGGTTCAAACTAAGGCAATATTTGGCCTACTTTCCTACTTTTTTTCCATCCTTTGCACCAAATCCTGTGAAAGTCTTTTTTTCTTTCTTTCTTTCTTTTACAGAACTGCACTTGAAAATTTGGATGTGCATGTTTTTCAGACTCAAAGCTGTCTGTGTGTGTGTGTGTGTGTGTGTGTGTGCGTGCGCATGAACAGGTTTGTGGTAAGCTGGAATTCTGAAAGTTGAAATGAAATAATAAATATGTAAATGCGTTGCCATCCCTTGCTGGGTTTCCACAGCGATATACTGGCTGCCATCCAGCCGTGCCTCCCTTCCAAAATTCATACAACACAGCGTGTGTTTGTGAGTGTTTGTACTATATGCCTATGCATGTGCATACATGCAATATTAAGTGTGAATTCTTTGTATATTTTAGTGTAAATGTGTATGTGTATTGGTTTTTTGGGAGTGAGTGTGATTACTAATGAGGGAGTGGGAGAGAGAGAGCATGAAGGGAGATGAGCAGTGTGTGCTGTAACCTCCATTGTCAATTGTGGAGCCTAAGATCCGCATGTTAAGTGGAGCAGAAAAAGCATCTCTGTTTCTGACACTAATAGTGCCTCTCTGCCTTTTATTACTCAGCTGGAAACACACACGCACACACCCAGTTCGACAAAGAACTACAGCCTGCCGTCCAGCTAAAGGTAGCAAGAGAAATATAAACATCTTGAGACACTTCTCGATATGCTACTCCTTGCCTCAGTAGGAGGCTCAGCAGAGACTGAAAGGAAATATGAACTTTCAGACATGCTCCTTAAAGAGACAGAATATGACAAGTGCAACAGTTAATCTTACATCTCACAAAATGCCCAACATTTGTCTGTCAGTAACAACAGAAATGCTTTGTCACTTATTATATAATGACCATGAAAAATAACTTGTGTTCTTAAACTTTATATCACATGTATCACTAATGTCTTTGTAGTAGTAGTTGTAGTAGTAGTAGTAGTAGTTTGTAGTAGTTGAAGTATTTTTTTATTTCTTAATTTATTTTGGTATAAACCAGCATAATTCCATGACAACAAAAATAGTGACCCTTGCATGGATTCTACTACTTTACAGTATTTGTCACAGGAGCCACAGATCAGAAATAGTAGCTCTGTCCTCTGTGCAACTGGGCCTTTCAGCCAGATGAACTGAATACTGCACGTAATTGTTTCTAAACACTCTTTCTAGCCTTCGCACATCCGCCCTTTTTTTGCCTCAAATGCATCAATTAAATTATATTACGGTAGAAAACTGTACAATACGCATCACAAATAAAAATCATCTTGCCTGAAGTAAGAAAATAAAAAAATTGGCCAAGAAGCTGGGTGACTTGACGGCGCTGGGCGTGTTAACAAACCCATTTTTTCCTCTGTGTTTGAGTCTTGAAGCAGCTCTCGTCCTTCAGTTCCAACTGTTTGTTTCTTTCTTGTGGACTTGTTCTGTAGGCCAGAAAAAAAAAAAAAAAATAAATAAAAAATTGGTTCTTTTGATATCATGGAATGACCAAACCCCAATGATCTGAACATTTTTCATCCTCCTGTGACTTAAAAACTTCGGATATTTCTGACAGGGTGTGTGTGTCTGAACTTACTGAAAGGTAAGTTTTTATTTAGCCCAACTACATCAATAGTAATGTTCAACTCTGCTTTGAAAGCTTATGACCAGCCATCTATGCCATATTTTGCTGCACATACTGTTTTAGTTGAATAATTGAACTGAACAAAACACTTCACTTACAGTTAATACACCATGTCCATCCACTATTTGAGTATGTTTAACTTGGGCTAAAACCTCTAAACTAGTTAAGATGTAAGAGTCATTCACCTTGACTGTCAAATTCACTATTCTGCAGGTCATGGTATTTACTGCCATTTACTGAGGTGCAGTTAGTTTGTGGGATGTCTCAAAATCAGTGAAAGAAAATGATATTGGGAAACGTGATTGCATGCTGCAGGTCTGATAAAAGGGGTCCCAGCTGTATTCGGACATGGTCAGGTTAGGCTTTTACAAATGAAATATTCATTATTGGCAGGATGAGACACAATTTCACAAAACACTCATGCCCTCAAAATTGTTCCAGGAACATTGAGCTGACTTTTATTTTCTGCATGTTGTCCAGATCTCACACTAGTCAAGCACCTTTAATCAAGTGGAACAGAGTATCAAAACATGAAAGCAATGCTGAATAATCTGTGGGATCTGTGTAATGGCAATGAGGATCTCCTTGAATTCTTGGCCTTACCAAGTTGTAAGCAGCCATAGCTAATGAAGTAGGCAAAGAGCACACATCTCAGTGCAAAAACTGCATTGCCATCTAACAAAACTGTAACAATAGCTGATAACCTATTTGAAATACCCAATTTTCTTTGTACACAGTTTTAAATTTTGGACTATCCTGGAATCCAAAGTTTAAATGTAAGTATTTGAAAACGTTACCTCTCTGCAACATTCAAATGAAAAACAAATACATAAAAAAATTGGTTCATTTCAGCTTATATGAACTCATAGTCTCTGGGTCTACTAATGTGGAAACTCTAACTGTGGTGCTGTAGAATTTTATAAGTCTTTTATGAGTCTAATTGCTTTTCCAAGTGGTCTGTTCTCAATCTGGTTATTTTAGAGCTGTTTTTCCATTTTATTCTAAAAATATTGTCGTTACGTTTGCAGCAGCCACAGCTGAGTTTAAGTCAGATATTTCCTGTAGACTTAACAATGAAGTCACTGACAGAGGTCTTTTTAACTGCCAGAAAATCACACAATTTCATGTAAATATGTATTAACCATACTTTCTTTCTGAAATTATGATATAACCTTTATTATGTGAGTGAAGGGCACTGCATTTGTCATGTCAGCAATGCAACAATTGCGTCCATTCTTTTTTTTTTTTTTTTTATTTTCTCCAAAAATTTCAACATACTATTTGGTTGATAAACAGACATGTAGCCTAGGAGGGCAGCTGTACCTATTTGGCAAGAGAGTTTATCAGTAGCCTCTATGACTGGCTGATTCTCCACTGCGTTAAATGTTTGTGCATTATAGAGTATGTGATTCAGACTTTCTTGAAATTGTGGCAATGGACTGCACTTTGTCAGCATTTAACTTCTGGCCATCTATTTTATTTATTTATTTATTTATTTTTTATTCCCGTGCCATTTGTGCTATTAGGGGTATTTGGCACTCTGAGGCTGCACATCATACAGATCAAGGCTAAAAGTTTCAAACCTGGAGCACATGATGTGGTGGCCTTTAGACTGTTGTGATTTTATAAGCTCCTTCATCAGACAAGAATGTTGATATTGGAAGCTTTTGCACAGCTCTGTATTATATTCACTGATGGCTAGAGATTGACTAGTTCCAATACTTCAGCTCTGTAAGGCATCAGGCAGGGAGTGCTGTCACATAAAAACAGAGTCAGCTGCCCATTTGGATGGTAACGCTGAATTCTATAATGACATTGAAGGATACATTGTGATTACAGCTAAGTGAATCACATATGGCCAATACTCTGTTCACGTTATAAGGTCAGACATGTTGCATTAAGGTATGATAAGGTTTGACACTTAAGGAAAAAACATGGTTATGGTTAAAAATAACTCTGGTGTCTTTTATAAAAATTCTGACCTGCTTTATGCCCATGCACTCAAATATGAACAAGATTCATAGGTTAATGAGCTGAATTTAAGTCAGCACGCATCCAGCAGTGTTACTGCAGTGGCCCGACCAGGATCACAAATGATATCTGTAAGGTGTGGACTAGCAGTATTTTTATTTTTTTTTTCACTAAATTTATTTACACTTGTCAGAAGAATGAAGGCTTTAATGGTCCCATTGCACCCAGTTAAACACACCATGTCAGATTGTAATTCTTACAATTCCCAATCCCGTTTTGGCTAATATTCAATTTCCCATCACAGTGGATTATAAACTAGAGACTCATTTCATTCTTGTACTCCCTAACTGTCTACCCCTCTGTAATTATTTTCTCATATTACATTTCAATTATTCCTACCTCCATGTGCTTTGTTTCTCACTTTACTTTGTGTTCTTGCTGTTTACCCTCTCCTCTTCTTGTGCTCTTGGAGCCAGGTAGGTATTGTTAATAAACATCTCCAGAGCTCTAGGGCTCTCCTGTGCCTGACAGATTGACCCAGCGAGGGACATTACAGTGATTTACATTCTACATAATGGCGACATAATATCAGTGGGAATGTAATGCTGCTCGTTTAGGGAAAATGACTTGGACATAACTGGATTGTAATAATGATTAAAAGTGGAAAAAAAAGCTAAAGGATTAGAGACTGGCTTGAGTCCAAGTTTTAAGAAAATGCTGTCATTCCAAAAGTCATTTTTTTTTTTTTGATTGACCTTTCACATTAGGTTGAATATAACTGATTGATTGTGGTGGTCGTAGTTTACATTTTGCCTATATAGTTGTAGGTTAACAGGCTCATTTTAGAGATTAAACTTTAATTGTAGTCAAATAACACTGGGTTAGAAAACGTGGGAGAAGCAGAAGCTTACAGGCATTGCTGATATGTCGCAGTGACACAGACATACAGAAAATATACACGTGTTCGGTCTAATCACCATCTGGTCCCTCACTGGTGTTAATCTAGTGTGGACATCCTCACAGATGTACCCACCAAATTCACCAGCAGGGATGAGTCCATGCAGCTTTTATGGTTACTCCAGCTTGAAAACCTGGCATTATGCAAGATTTTCTGTAAAATTATCCCTTCAATCACAATTTCTGAGGGGTCATTCACAACAAAGTGTTTTCTGTCTTCTGCTGAGTATAAAATGTTCTTAAGCAAATGTTCTATCTGGAAAAAAGCTAAAAAATATATTTTTTTGTTAACTCCTCTTGTCTGCTAAGTGAGTGAGCCAAATTGTCAGGGTGGCCAAACTGTTAAAAATCAGTTTGCTGTGTGTCCTATGATATGATTTCTGGGTTTTGAGCATCCAAGCTTTCAACCACTTACTCCTCACTGCTGTTTTGAGCTACACAAACATGAGGTTACTTCATGCCAAAGATATTGGTTTTCTTCCTCTAAAGGAGCTTAATACAGTAGTGTCACTGTGGGAAGGTTTGAAGCAGCACACATATTAAAGTGATGGAAAGGAGACATATCAGGTAGGCACGTTTAAATTCATTCTGGCAAGCAAGTTCAGTGACTGACATCCTGAGCAGATAACTAAAACTGGAGGATAACAGTTGTCATCCTGAGGCTAGACGCATAAATGTGCAGATTTACACTGTGCTATCTCAAATCCTTGCCCTAGATTCATAGAAATTCTGTGGATACATTGTATGGGCTAAAAATTCTCAACTTGGTCATTGTGAAAATGTACTCAATGCCACAATGCCAAAGCACCCATCGGGGTCATTAGCAAATGCATTAACATAAACATACATAATAACAACCTACTGAATCATCCATTTTTTTACAGTTTGTGTTCACTCCTACAAGCATGCAATTATGTTTGTAAAACGAAGAATGTTACATTAATTTTACACATTTCTATTTCACAACCATGAACAGTGGCCGCATCTCATGTCTGTGTGCTGTTGCATAAAGCAAGTGCAAAAACATTACACTGTCACTGCTGATCAATTTTGGGGTGAGATCTTAATTTTAGTCTGCGAGGTTACAAATGACAATGCACAAAACAAATTCTTATTAATATATAAAAGACAGAAACTTTGACATTGACAGTCTTTCAGGAATTATTCACTGGGATAAAACCCAAAAATAAATAAAGATCTGCTGATTCTCCTGAAAGAATGGGGAAATGATCATTTTCCTGCAATCAAATATCAGTTAAGAAACAAGAGGAGGTTTGACATTAATCTTGTAACAATCTTAAAGAATTGTCATTCGTTTTTTTTTTAAAAAAAGCAAAGTTAAAAGATGCATGAGTTTTTGATGAGTTTATATTGCATGATCAACATTTTTGTTTGACTTGCACTTGGTCTTTTATGTACGGGCTGTGATGTAATTTGGTCGATTGACAGAGATATGGCATGATGGGACTAGCACACATTATGTTACATCCTATACTGGCCAGCGTAAAAAATATATATTTTTGTTGTTCTAACTATGCTGCACTGAATAAACCCTCAAATGTTGGTAAAGTGCTTGAATACATGTGAATCTGATAGAATGTTGTGGTTATCTGTGCCAAATGTGGACCAGACACTTTTTAAGCACTGAGATCGACTCTAAAAGGATATTTTAGTGGCGGCTGTCTTTGTAGTATTGTTGCCTAGACAGGAACAGACAGGTAGTGATTGCTAAATGATAGACCACATAGTGTGAAAAAAGGAAAACAGAGAAGGAGTCAGATATATTAACAAAGGATATAGTTAAAAGGGACAGGCAGGTGGAGTAAAAAGACAAAGAGGAAAGATTTTAATGATTCGGATAAGCAATAAAAGCAAGCTATAGTGTCCTGTCTGACATAATATGATGCACATAGACAAGGCTGCCTGGAATGAGAGAGACAGATTTATTGAATCACTAGAGAGAAGGAAATTATTCCTGACAAAAGGTATATATTCTATTTAAATCTTGGTCTGCTTGAAGCTGACAAACACATTGCAGACACTATGCCTCCATTTTTCTGCGTTTTCCACTTCATCCTCACAAAGCTTTAAAAAGTCACCTAACAAAGTCTGACACACATACACCTGTTCCAGAGCAGATGACAATCGAGAACCAACCCCACTGGCAGGATGCCGAGATAATCAGTGAATACTGAAAAGACAGCTAATTAACAGCCACTGCAAGCTGATAGTTTGAGCAGATTAGCAGCTTTCTGGAGAGTTGAAAGGACAAAGATATGCCTGTCAGGATCTATCCGTTTGAGTTATAAGGTGTGTGTGTGTTTGTGTGTGTGTGTGTGTGTGTGTGTGTGTTTGTTCCTGTGTTGGGTGCATTTCTTTCTCCATCTCAGGGAAGGTAAAACAAAAGTTTCATAAAGAAAACAAGCTGCTGTGACCATTAAAAGTCTACACTAAAGTTGGTGCTGCATGTGGCGCCTTCATAATCCTGCCATACTGCTGCGGCCTGTGCTGTTTGACTCGTTCAAGTATTTTCCAGTGGAGGAGGAAGAGGAGGTAATAAATAATATGCAAGCTGATTAAGAACATGAACCAAAAGCGACTTTGTTTCTGCTTTCCTAAATTGCCTCAATTCAAATGTTTATTCTTATTGCTAAACAAAATACTAGTTTCTGTAGATACAGATAGCAGTTGGAACAGAATAATGTTAAAATATAGAATGCAAAAAAGCAAGAGAAAAGAGAGATCAAACTAATGAATGAAATTGAAGACAAGATTAATAAAAATGCAGAGTAAGACAGAAACATATTTTTCCCCCCCTTACAAATATGTTACTTCCTCAGCAGCAGGAGAAAGCAAGCAAATGGATGTCAGATGAATTAAAAGAGACAGTGACAGATTTTCAGAAACATCCTAGCAGACTGAAAAGAGTGAGAGAAACAAACAGAGTGAAAATGACAGGACTGAATAGAGGAAGCTGCAACAACACAACAGTGCCAGACAGCTACAGAGCCAAAGACAGATAGAACAATGACACCCTGGGCGATGTTTTTAGCAATTTATTTGACACAGAAAAATGTATTTATGATCTCAGCAGGGACACTGAAAAAAGGCCTTTTGCTAATTTTAGACAAACGTGTGATTTACAAACGTTACCCAGAAGTAAAGTTACACAGCATTTTCTAAAATTACTCATCATTTTGGAGGATTGCTACAGTGGAAGTACTCTTTGACTTTAGATTAAATTGTCTGTTATGTTGAAGGTTTTTTTAAGCTACACTGAAAAGCAGACAATAATATCATCAATAATATTAGAAATTAGGGTACAAACCTGACTGATTCCATTCATGTATTTACAAAGATTGTGCATGTACTCAGGAGCTGAGTCACATATATTCTGAGGAACCAAATAAACCATACTGTCACCCAATAAGCCTAAAACACAGACACCAATCAGCCACAACATTTCCACCACTGACAGGTGAAGTGAAACGTTCTTCCAATCATGTGGATGTTCTTTGACACACACCATCCAGCTAAACATTGCAGGCCATAGTCCCACCCACGCAACCCCCCCACCTCCAAACCAGCAGCTGGTTAGCATAGGCTTGTACTAGAGCAGGGGGAGACAACTAACTGCTAATGCATTATATGCAGTTCGTGTAATTTATACTAAAACTGATGTAAAAATGGCGCTCTGTCATATAAGAGAGGGTTATGTGATTGTTTCTTGGCTGGATGCATTATTTTCCTGGAGTCTCCACTGTAGCTCACACTGGGATAGAGCACTCTGCTCCAGAGCTTTACACATGGATTTTCGCTCTTTACTAGTCACAGTTTCCACACTGCAGGCTTACACTTCAACAGACTGTGTCACTTTCATTCTTTCATTTTTGAAGACAAAAATAACCACTGTATTAAGCTCTTTTAGAGGAAGAAGCAGGATCTCTGTCTGCTACAATCACTTATATGTATACCATCTTTTATATGGTTAGCTTTGTTGATTTCAGTTAAAATCAGAACGAATGCATGGGTGTGTGTGTGTGTTACTGTATTTATGTACTGGCTGCAGAAGTAAAACCATATACCAAAAGAGAGAGCGCGTAGATTCAGGTTACAGGCCCATGTTTGGCCAGGACAGCAGTCAGACTAAACTTGAGACAATGGACAGGTGAAGGACTCATACCCAGAGCACTCCAGATTCACAGTTTTTGTTCATTTGGAATGTGCAGATGATATAAAATTGACTCAGTAATGACCAAGAGTGTGAATTTGTGAGGAAAGGCTGAGAATCATGACTTTACAATAGATGTGTTTTTGTAACAATATATGATGCTTGAATATCACATTCAAGCATCATTTCAGGGAAGGTCAATCTGTTTAAGAAACTAATTTTTATGAAGGCAGAAAAAGTGTTGGAAATCTTTTATGGGTCTGTTCTCTCTGTAGAAATATTGCCCACGCTCCAGTAAACAATTCTGAGCAGTACAGATCATTTTTCTTTTTGGATTTTCAGACAAGAGACTCAGGTTCTGTATTCCGTTCATGAGTGGGTGTATTGATGATTTTGACACAACATAAAACCAGTACATAGACCAGTATAATAGTATAAAGTACATAATCTAGATTGATTGCTGATATGCACTGATCAAAACTGAAATCATACCATCTTGTAATATGACTGTTAGTTGAGATGAAGGCTAATACCCCCGAAAGCAAAATATCAGGTGATCTGATTAGCAGTTGGAGCCAAAACTGCATCAAATCAGTACAGTATGTATATTCAGTGTAGACTGATTGCACTGAGTACAGTCAGCAAATGTAGGCAACCCTTCATCAAAGCAAATTAGTCATTAGTCAGGCCCTTTTTTTATTTATATGTTTTTGCATTTCAGAGAACATTTTCTTTAAAACCCAGAATGTAATATGGGACTTACATGCACTTGTAAATATCTGTCACACAAAAGTATTTCTTGTGTGATTACTTAATTAATCGGTAGAGTGTTTAATTACTGAAATAATGAATAGCTTTAGATTTAAGACAATGCTGACAATGCAATTTAAACATGTGGCACATATGGCGTTCAGGTGTTTTCAACTGCACTTTTACCCAACAGTAATTTTCAGTGAATTAATAAATACATAAAAAAAGCCCTACAAAATAAAAACCTGTGGCATCTTGGCAGGTTGAAATAACAATTTCATCAAACTCTAAAACAATATGGAATGCTTTGGAAAATGGTCAGTCATAATGGAAAGTAAGGGTGACTTATAATAAATGGGCTGAAACATGAAAAACAAGGTCCTTTTGAAGTCTGGTGCTAGAGCTCAGTGGGCTGGGCCTTCTCTGCTTCCCGCAGTCTGACCTCAAGTACTATCCTGAGTGAGTTGGGGTGAGTGCACATGCCCATGCGTGTTTGTATGTGTGCGAGAGAGGGAGAGAGATTACATCTCCCTTTTGTACATTTTTTATGTTCTGGTGCTGGATGCCAGATGCCAACACCTCACTCACACACACACACACACACACTGTGCAGAGCTGGAGCCAGTCAGTGTGTTTATTACCTCCTGTCTTTGGACAGTAAAGAACAGGAAATGTTTTTCCTCCTCTTCTCACCTTAATGCACAAACGCACACTCATATACACAAATGCACACACATATTCAGTCACTCAGTCACTCTTTTCCCCTTTCTGTTCATAGCCGCCCACATCCTCTCTGGGCACCAAAAAAAGTCTTCAGGAATTTATAAGAGTTTATTTTATTTTGGTTCTTAATATGTTTTCTGGACCACTGCATTATTGCTTTTGTGTAAAAGTTAAGGAATCAAAGCATGAGAAATCCCACAGTCCTTTTTTTCATTAGACTACAGCGGATTCAATTGTGTTTCTTTAATTTAATATTCAATGCATAACCTTTGGCTTTATTGCTCTGGGTTTGAGGCCGGGGGGCCTGTCAGTGTTGCATGTCCTGTTGCAGCTCTGCCAGTTACTTGGCTCTTGCAAACTATTTTCATATAAAACTATACTGCATTAATGATTTACACTCAGTGGCTTCATCTCAAGCTTGATAATGCATGAAATACTGCTGATACTGTCGACAATAAGGTAGAAAGTCTCAGTTTTGTTCCTCTTTTAACAAACTTCTGGCAGAGTCATCTTATAACACCGCAACTGAGTGAGAGCATTCTCGTATTCAGTAATGACACAAGGCCAGGTAACCCAGGTTATAAAATTATGTGAGAAGCCCACTGCCGCACTATGTTACAAGCTGAGTGAAAGAATGTAAAGTTACGGTGGGTAATATAATTAGTGCATGATACAGCCTGATCAGGTGCAAGCTGTTTTGGTTGGAGATTATATTCTTTTATCAGGAGAAAATTTAAAGAGGAAACAAATGTATTGATGTTTTATGGATTTTGCATTCAAGGGTTGATGATCTACACAAAGAAAAAAACATGTCTCCAGTTACATTGATTCTCGATAGCTAGGCTGTAATCACTGTTAGACTTATGTGTAGATGTCTAAATTGAAGTCTAAATCAGTTTGTATTACCCATCAAAATCAGATCTTGGTAAATGTGTATTTGGATGATCCTTTGGATTTCACAGGGTGTAGGCCTACTAACTGAGTCCCCTTCTTCTCAGCAAAATATTTATAATTTCTGCCATTATCACCTCTTCTGATGTTCATCTCCTACTGAATTATCCATCTTATTTTTCGTGGCTTGGGAAAGCGTTTTTGTTTTAATTGGTTGCCATGTTCAAGCTTATGGCAACAGCTTGTCAACAGTAATCACAATGCCATTTATGCCAAAAAACACATTCTATTTTTCACCTTGCTTCTGTGTTAATTTACATTTCCATTTTTGCTATGAAGAAGTGTTGCTGACTGTTATCACAGAATCTGGAGGGCCTCCTTGATGTGTCTGATGTTTCAGTAAGTGGTGAGGAGATTTGCAGCACTGATCAAGGCATGCTGATTTTCAAGGCTGTACGAAGGAGGTTATTTCTTGACATAGTTCAACTGCGGCCACTTCCTCCCATCTGAGTGCTAAATGGATTGAACATCAGATATCACCATTTGCATTCAAATTGTACATTGCCCTTGCAAGAGACCGCACCACAGCAAAGTACAACCCTCTTGTGAGAAAGTCACCGTAGATATACAGTTTTTGAACTGTTTTGTGCTCCAGACTCAGACTGCTGTTACACAAGAGGAGACAGGGTATGTTTACAGTATGTTTATGTTTATCCATAGTAATGTGGTGATAAGAAGAGAAATAAATCCATGGTTATTTGAGGAGTAGGGGTGGAGGGGTTCATACGACTGGCCATACCACTGCCAGACTGGAGAATTCATTGCAATGGTTGCAAAAGTCAAAACACATTTTATTGCTTTCTGTTGAGGTGAAATAGCCATCATCAAACAATTTAATATTACAGCTTTTACAACAGCTTAACATCTTGTAATACTTAGCAATTTTTGAATGCTTTGAACTTGCACTAAATGATACGGTCTGTTGAACTATTTTTGATCCAACTTTTCTCACATCAACAAGTAACCTAGTCTGCTTGCAATTTCTAACACTCCATCATACTGCACAGTGCATATAATTACATTTTCCAGTGAATATTTGTGTCATCACTTGCACTCTCTTACCTACCTCTAATTTAACGATTTAACGTAGCTGCAAAGATTTTTCCAAAATGTGAAAAACAAACGCAAACATTCAGGATTCACATTCAGGATAGACCTGAATTGTCTGAGGACTATTTCTTCAGTAGAAAACAGTTTGATTCTAAATTTTTGACAGTCCTGACTGCTGATTTTCATGAGTCCTCTGGACATCTGTAAAGTCACTGTCATTTTTTTTAAATCATTATTATTATTATTATTATTATTATTATTATTATTATTTTTGGACGCAATTAGCTACAACATTTCAGAATCAGAATTGTCTTTATTGCCATGTAAGTGAAGAGGTTTCACATTACTAGGAATTTGCTTTACAAGGAACACTTGGTGATTGGTGCATACATAGAACGTAAGAACGAGTAACATATAATAGTAGAATAAGATAAAATAGAATAAGGTAAAACAAAATAAAATATGATAAGTAAAATAAATATAGATTTCTCTTTTAATGTGTCACAGAAGTGATAATTAGGAGCTTGAGACAGTGAAAGGGAGAGGAAAGATGGGAATTGAGTGGAAATGCTGAAAAAGTCTACAAGAAAAAGCAAGAACATAAAAAAGAAACCAAGGCAACCAGGCTTACTAGCTTAATGCAGGTGTTGCTCTGAATTGACCAAGAGTCAAATGACTGAATGACAAGTGTCTGACAACTGCATGTTAACTAGTCACATCAGTCATAAATTTAACACAATTAGCACAATGATGAAATATCTCATGTGAGTACACAGGCTGTAGTTGAAGATTTTCCCACTTGTTTTTCTGTGTTAAAGTGGCCCGGGGCTTATGTAATATTTCTTGACATAATCGCCATTTGAAATGAAGATTCTGTCCCTTCTGTGTGCTTTTGATTGCTTAAACCAGTGCACTGTATCTTATAGCAAAGGACTTTGTACAATCGTTGCTAGGTTGCAGAGACACTTAATAGCCTGAGGTGGAGAAGCAAGAGCTGGCTGCTATCTGGAAAGCATGATCTGTAGGAAAGCATCAAAAAGACTGACAGCTAACCCTAACCTGATCCAACCAGTTGGAAGCCAGGCCAAACCCCAGCATGGTATTTCACAAAAAAAGTCCCAGAGAAGTATTTAATTAATTTAAGAAAGAATAATAAATAAACTTTAAAATTCAGCTATGAAATTTATTTTACATGTCTCTACTGCTATCTGACATTTGAAATATTGTCTCTGGCATTTCTCACTAAAAATAAATAAAATAAAATAAAATAAATTGTTGTGGTTACATAGTCAGGCATTGGGAAATAATCTGAAAATGTCAAAAATTTGTGGTCAGAATTTAGAAGCAGCCCTCATTCTATGGACAAATGATGATGTCAAAAAAAAAGAAAGAGAAAAAGTAACTATGTACAAAGCCAACCACAAAGCCAATTCATCTGTTTCATTCATTATGCCCAAAGACACTTAGGCTTAAGATGTTTGCAGAATGCAACATGAATGGAGGCATTACTGTTTTACAGTGGCATCCCTAATCACTTTTGCATTCTTCTCCTTAACTACCTTTGCAATATTTCATCTTCTATATACTCTCCAATGTATGCTGAAGCAATACTGTCAAAAATAATTCTCTACAACAATGCTGTTGGAAGGAGCAGTCCAAGAGAATGTCCGCCAAACTGACAAATGCTCAACACAGTGACAACAAGAATTTTTATGGGCAGAATGTGATTAAGACAATCTCTCACAAACCAACCAGTTCAATATTCATCTCCATCAAATGGCACCAGACCATCAGCCTGCTGTCATTTCCTCCTCTCGCAGCCCATATGCAGATGGCGGCTTTACAAGGAGCATGCAAACTTGGTCTTTGTCTCCATGTTGTTCCTCATTTATCTCTATGACACAATCCAATAAAATAGAAATTGAATTTAAAGAGCTGGAGCAAGATAAATCTGCATTTGAAGAACATAATATATTATGCCTTGGCAATTTTCTACATACAACTACTACAGCCAAATGGCTTTAAACTGAGAATTTGTCCTTCTGTATGTCAGAAGTTGCTTTTTTTATGCCTCTGTGTTGGCAAGAACCATAGCCTGAGACATTATGTACATGCCTGTCCATCCTTTTCTTTTGAATGCAATAACTCAGAAATGCCTCGAAGGAATTTCTTCAAATTTGGCACAATCATCCATTTTGACGCACAGAATAAATAATTGGGTTAGTTTTGTCAAAGGTCACTGTGACTTCACGCTTATTCTCATCTCATTCTCTTGAATGCAATATCTCAGGAAAGCCAAGGGAAATTCACTTCATATGACACAAATGTCCACATGGACTCAAGAATGAACTCATTAGAATTCAATCGTCAAGGTTCAAGGTCAGTGTGTCAAGAACTATCCTTTTTACCTTTTTTTGAGGTATATATCTGTCAGACTATATTATATGAGTCTGACAGATGGGTGTTAACTGTAGCTGCAACTGTTGTGAGGCGGCATAATAGTAATTATGATTTTCTCTCTGTTGTGCAACTGAACTGACGCAGAAATATTTAAATACTGTGTTATTAACAGCCTATTGTCAAAAATTAAAATTCAGCTTGCCAAATTGACAAATGTTCATCTTTTCGATATCCAAGGCAAAGACTTGAGGACCAGAACATAATATTAGAAGAAGATTTTCTAACAAACCTACTGTGTACTCATTTGCATCAGGTGGTGGAGCTTTTTTCTCTGCCAGCTCATCAACTTGTCATTTTCTCCCATGGCAAAATCATGCAGTTAGTCTGAAAGTTCAATTTGTCAAAGTTAACATCTTGCCATGCTAGCAGCATGGCTCTATGGTTGGCAGTGTTGGTCTATCAGTGCACTGCTTTGGTCCAGACTGAAACATGTCAACAAGGACTTGATGAATTGCTGTAAAATTTGGTATACATATTCACATTCTCCACAGGATAAGTTATAATAATAATACTGGTGATCCCATAGCACTAGGTCTAGTACCATCATTATTCTGATGTGAATTTGTGGGTCTGTTCTCTGCACATGACACCTATTGGCATGTTTGTCCTTCCTGGGAGGGACGGGGCAAGGCCTAAAGAGTTTTTGTTTGTTTTCTTTCCTTGGTGCAGGTTTTCCTCATGCTGTACATATTATAAAGGTCCTTGAGGCAAATTGTGCTTTGTAATATTGGGCTAAATAAACAAAAGATATTTGACTCAACTTGAAATAAATGGTTGCCATTTGGAGGATGGCTTGGTGACTATCTGTTAATTAAGCAGATGAGCCTGTCACACTTCATTTTCCCAGGAGATTTCAAACTGGGTGTCAGAAAAAAATTTAATATATCTCTTTCCACTAGAGATTTAAAAAAGTGAAAGTGAGAATTATTCTGAACTTTCTTTAGTTTTTTTTTTTTTAAAAAAAGCAAATCCTTTATCCAGAAACCATAATTATTACAAAGGTCATATAATCATGCATCTGCAACCGTGACAGATAAAATAACACAGATCTCCATCTCATCAACCAAATGTCCATTTCTCCTTTGAGGGGGAACCTGTGCAAATGCCTGCAGAGCACATGAAATAACAAAGGAAAACAAGGACGTTTTTATTTTACAAAAAAAAACTGCACTTTCTCTTAATCTCCTGTGAACTGGGAATTTAAATTAGTAAAAAAAATTGCCTTTTGCAGTGCATCGTCAGAGGAAAATGGAGTTATTCATTTAACTGATCTGATGGTATCCCACCATTCGTTGCTCCAGCCATTTATCCATCAGTCAGTCGGCCAGCACACTCATCAGCTCGTACATTTGACACCTTTACATGTTTTTACATTCTACCACTCATTCACAGTCCTCCCTGTCCACACTTAAACTTTTATCCATCTTTCCCTATAACCTCAAGTCTTGAATCTCTTGGCTGATCTCCAACTATATGCCCTATCCATTCATGCACATTTTCTTCCCCTATCCATTCATGTCCTTCCACTCTTAAGGACCCTTCAGCCCCTCAGGATCTGTGACCATTCTCTATAAGCAGTGCTGATTTCTTCTTCCCTCCTGCTTTGAGAGTGACTTTGCAGCAAGTGAATGGAACCCAATCAAAGTGCACCGTCCGGGCCACTTGTGCATCAGCACTCCAAAAGCAACGCTTTCCATCATCAGGCTGATTCATAGCCAGGAAATGTGTTCTGGTTGCTCTCTCTATCAGTCTCTTCTTTCGTGATTTAAAAAATGTGCGTGTGTGTGTGCGTTTGCGTGTACATGTTTCTGGACATCTGGGTGGAACAGAAAGTGCAAGAAACAGAGACTAAGAGAGAGTCATAGCTAATCTAGTTGTTTTGCACTGTGAACTCCTTTAACAGACAGAGACTCTTGCTCCACTTTAACAGGATATCATGTGCTTCCATATGCGTGCACACTCACAGACACACACACTTAAGGGATATTGCTCACAGGTGCAGGATCCCTCTGAGAGAGGGGCCATCGTAAATCAGGCACGATTGAGATGTAAAACCGGTGTTCTCCCTTTTTTACAACCCAGAGTAATTGAAATGCAACACAGCTGAGTTTGTATGTTTTTCTAAAAGACTCAGGAAGTGTAAAAGAAGCGTCATGCCGAGATTCAGTAAATCATTCTTTGAATTTTAGATTTTCATGATCATCTATGCGCTGAGGAAGTTTCATTTCAGTTTCAATCATGTACAACTATGAGAGATGTTAAACATGTTATGCTTGTTTGATTTTACACAAAGGAAAAGCTCATTTAAAATGTGCTGGGTGTGAGTTCATTACATTGTAAAACCTAAGGTCATGCTGCTTGCATATACACTTCAATCACCTATTACAGTTTTAGTGAGTGGAAAGTTTTTTATCATTATTATCCTAAAGATTTGTATTAAGTAACTTTCAGTACCTCTTTAAAATAAATTGCCGTTAGTCTTCAGGGGTTACACATGTGAGTTGCCCACGTGCAGTCTGTTGGAGCACTTGACTTGACGTAATGATGTTGAGGCAATGATATACTGCAAAATTATCTGTAGAGAATTTGTTCTCAAATCAATGAAGTGATCAATCTATTTTTGGTATACAGTGCTCAAAGCAGTAGAAGGTAGTAGTATTGGATATGTATATCATATATATTTTTATGTCAGGTGTTTGTTAAGTTGGCTGTATAAAAGCATGCCATTCTAGTAGAATCATCCAACTTCAATGTGATAACATTGACTGTGTGTGTGTTTTTAAAATGAATGAATGAAGTGCATTTATTTTATTTATTGCTTTATATGTACAAATGTGTACTTCATCTGCAGTTGCTGACAAACTTCACAGTGTTTACTAAAATCACTTGTGTGTGTGATAATGTGTTTGCATGTGCATATGACCACACATATATATATATATATATATATATATATATATATATATATATATAACCCATCTTGGTGAGAGAATACCATGCTGAAGAAACATTCTTACATTAGCTCTAAGAGATGAGACGATAGAGCAGCATGACTGCACACGTTTGTGGTTGTTCACATGTATGTGTGCATGTGACAAAACACGTGCTAATCTGCAGGTGTGTTTGTGTGACCATAAATCACTGCAGTGCAGGAGATATGGATGGCTGCCTTCCGTCTTGACAGTTTTGGACTCCAACCCTGTTTCGCGGTAAAAATTTCTCCTCTCTAACCAAGCATCACAGTCACCCTTTGAGTTTTAGGGTCCTTCCTCCTTTAAACACATATGACTTTTATGATGTGACTTATGTTTCTCCTATTTGATAGGAGTGGACATACTATACTATAAATGGGGAGCAAGTTTGTTGGTTTAACATAACAGAGGTAATATACATTTCATTGAATTACTGTTGTGTGCGACAATGTGCTATCTCTGGCTTGAGGTTAGCAATTTTAACTATCTCTAAATTCATATTGTAACTTGAGGGAGCTACCCTCTCCTGTCTTGTGCAAAAGAACGCTGTCTGAATCCAATCTGGCTACCAGCTAGGAGAGAGCTGCGTACAAAGATGTGTTTCTCAATTATGTTAAGTTATGGTGCTTTAAAAAAACAACAAAACTTTCCTCTGTCCCTTCAATGTCCTCTTCTCTCTCCCTTACCCTCCATGCCCCTCTTATATCATCCCATTCCATGTTCTCCTCTCCTCACTCTTCTTCCATTTCCCCTCTGTTTTGTCCTTCTGTGTGATCGGTTGCTCCTCAGGGTGAAGTTTGGGGCAGATTGATGGAGTTCAAACCTGACTCTGGTCAGTGAGGCTTTGTTACTTCCCACATTTCTTCCATTCTCCCTCTTTTCCTCTGTGCATTAATTCCTACTCCATTCCTTCATCATTCTTCCACAGTGTCCTGCACCCCATCAGTTGCCCCTACCTAATTCTCCTCAATGGAGGAAACCACCATCTCTTCTTTTCCTTGTTGCTGCATTCTTTTTCTCCCTTCCTCCCTCTGTTCAGCCAGTTCTCCTCCCTCACTTCCTCTTCCTAGACAGATTAATAGTCTTCCTGTCTCACAGAAAAAACCTACAAAGACCTGTCTGTCCCTTGACAACACTAAAATAGCTTCTCTCACTCTCTTTTTCACTTTCCTTTTGGAATCTGTGTTTCCTTTGGGTATAGAAAGGCACGAGCAGGCTTGGTGTAGGTAACTTGTCTTAATGTCTTCATGTCAAGAACTTTAAATGGCTTTGCTGAGAGTTGTGTCATTTCTGTCCAAATGTGTGATACATTCTTCTTCTTCCTGTTCTTCTTCTTGTCAGTACTCTCCATGTTATGTGGACCGTTTGAGGAGGTCTTCTGGACTGCGTTGATCTTTTCTAAGATCCACTTGGTGAACTTTTTGCTATTTGCTATTCCCTTCATCATAAGTCCTGGGGCGCCAATGACTGGTGGTGTTACATAGGTTTTCGCACCCCACGTCTTGTTGATTTTGATCTCCGGGTCTTTGTACTTGAACAGCTTCACCTCGCTTTCATTGAGGTCTTTCATTGAGGTGTTTCTTTGGATGGTATTGCTATTTTGATGAGGATGCACCTCTTTTCCTTCATGTGCTCATTAAAAATGTTAGACTTGTTAACTTTTATCTGTCTCTCAGTATAGATGGGCATGACTTAGAGGACACTTCTCAGTCATCTTGATCTTGTAACTCCTGCAGAGTTCTGCTTGTGTTTGCACTTGGTCTTCATCATTTTCAGGTTGCCTTAGGCAATCTGATCGACATTTTCTTTGTGCTTTCAACATATTCTGCATATGTGGCCATCTTTTTGGTGACGCAACTATAAGGTATAGAGACTCCATCTCTACTTTCCGTTCACTGCTCCTCTCCCTCTGGTATGTGTTCCGTTGATCCACTTCCACACCTGTTAAGTCCACGAGTCTGAACATTTGGATTCAGATTGCGTGTTTGCACCTTGCCCACATTTAATCAGATCAAAATTTGTTCACACCTCGCTGTGTCATTACCATAATTGTCATTTCCCTGACCCTTTTTTAGTCCGTGAAAAAGGACAAATATCTTACAAAATAGAGAATGAAAAGTAGCCAGTGAACAAAGAGAAGGAGATAGCCCTAGAGAGTGCAAAGTGAGGGGGAGGCCGACACTAACACCACATGTCAAGAGGAGACAAACTAATAAAGAAAAATAAGAATGGACAGATGGAGGAAGAGAGGAGGAAGAGGAAGGTTGTGGCTGGGTCAAGTCTGTTTCTTGTCCCCACAGGCTTACGTGACTTACCAGCAGTGCAAGTTCAGCAAGTTCAAGGTTGGATTGAACTCTATTCAGAGAAGAAAGTCAGACTGAGCCTACTTAGTGAAATAGTGATCTTTGGTAGTACATGGGTTTATTCAAAGGCCATGACACCAATAAATAGACTACTGTATAATCGTTGTTATGAAAAATAATCCATAACAAACATTTATACAACATTCTTGTACCCCACTGCATGATGGTGAATGCAAAACCTAAAATCTGGCACACTCACAGAATTTGACAGTAAATGATAATGGTAAGATGAAATGAGTTTGACAACATGGTTCACCATGTGTGCTGAATTTTAAGAGCAAGAACATTTTGAAAGACAAGAATTTTATCTTCAAACATTGAAAAAAAAAAACTTTCTTGAAGAATAAATTATCACTTTTTTCCATTTGTTAAGTCTGCTTTATAAATACAGACAGACGCTTGCACTGAAAATGGGTCGAGTTTAGTAAATATAGCTAATTGGTCTAGAAAACTGTTGGCAAACATGTAAAGGTCAGGATTCTTGCTCTTTCTGTCTGCAGTGACAATCTGTGCGTCCTTACTTTCGTTTGCTTTAGGGTATTGTTTATTCAGATTCCCTGAGATGAATCTCCTGTAAATATGTATGGGTGTATTCACCTGTGGAAATTTATGCAGAGGATCAATATTAATAGCTGCTGAAGGCTAGATCTGCATTGTTCTTCTGTTACTTTGCTTGCAAATAATTAATTTGTATGTTTTTATTTGTTACATTGTGTGTGGGAATATATCTATCTTAACAGCTTAATAATATAGCAGTATAGTTCATTACTAATAAATACATGTCAACAATTTTTAAACGGGGCCAAGAAGAGAATAATGGTTATCATAATAAATAGACGGAAGTTATGTGTTATTCATGAATCAAATCTATGTTTATGTGTCCAGCTTTGAACTGGTCATACTTTTGACACAAAATACCAGAATCCAAAATGAAAGAGAAAATTATGTTAGCATAATTTTGCATTCAGATTCACATTTTTATAATTAGTAGACTGCCTGTGAAAACAAAGATTAACAATAGCAGTTAATTTATTTGGCAGGCACTGTGAACTGGAGCAGCCTAATTGCATTCAAGTGTTGGATATGGTCACTGTGATGGTTAGACAACAAAAACAGTTTACGTCGCACCACGGTGAAGAATGCAGCTGATTGGTTTGTGAGGTACATTTCTTAGTTTGACTAAACAAAATGAAACTCTGAAAGTGTTGTTTGTCAGTGCTTTTCATGTACCAAAATGCTCTACTTGATTACAGCTTACACAAAAAATATCTGGACAGAGTGTTTAACCTGCAGCCTCTGCTGACTGAATGAATATTTGACAGAGCTCCTGGATTTTAAAAATGAAGCCAATGTAGATGTGTTAAACCTACACTTCTTTTAATGGGCAGTGGGGGAGGACTCCACAGGTCATTTTGCTTAATTAGCTTAAATCATAAGCTTAGTTGTATATAAGCTTATGAGAAAATGACCATACTTTCTTCTTTGATTTATTACATCAGTAAACAGTTTCCTATTGAGTTAGCAATCTCAATTGCTAGTTTCAAACCTTTTACAGCACAGCAAGATGTTAATTTTGTAAATTATGGACCTATTTCGAGTAAAAAAGACAATAAAGCAAGGAATGCTTTAGGGCGCGGTTACCTTGTGGTTGACAAGTTACCACCATAGTGTTTCCTTGAGTTCCTAGTCAGATCCAATAAG
Organism: Scatophagus argus; assembly: GCF_020382885.2. Lineage (NCBI taxonomy): Eukaryota > Metazoa > Chordata > Actinopteri > Scatophagidae > Scatophagus > Scatophagus argus. Next base: position 13,551,585 of record NC_058512.1, on the reverse strand, counting down.
GTAGAGGTATAGCAATGTGTAACCTCCACAGCTTCACCTTCTGATTCAAATATGAGAAAAATAAATAAATAAATGGAAAAAAAAATCAGTGATGCCACTTGGTTTCAGAGGCCTGATGTAGAGATAAGATGTTTACAAACTTGGGCTGCAACAGCCTCCAGCAACAAGGTAAGGCACACTGTATATAGTCACACTGAGAGAAACCTCAGGCAAAAATAGCCCCCACAGCAGTCTGCTGCACCATTGGCTGCTGCTCAGTAAGCCTATTGAGCGCATATTAATAACTGAAGGCAACTCAGATGAGTGTTTCATCATGTTTGTCAACTCATCTAGGCAGCTGTATTGTAGGACTATGTCTGGGTAGATCACAGTAAAGAAATCAGCCAACAATGGTGTAGCAACCAGTTCAGCAGAGAAACACCAGTTCCTTTTTAGGAAGTTCTCCTCAGTTCTAAGATCAATTCATTCTGAACCTAACAGCTTGGAGTGATTAACTGCAGTAGTCATGCAGAATCAATGTAGGGTTGATGGATATTAAGATACCTCAACAATGTTTACAAGTCATACCACAAAGTGTGTGAGGGCCTCTGTGGAACAGTTTTGAATTTTGTGCATTTAGTATGGATTTATTGTTGGGTATCCATTCATGAAATAGCCTTGGCAGTACAGCTGATATACCCATCTGCTTCACTGAGCCTTGCTCACACACATGCGCACACACACACACACACACACATATACACACAAACACAATGATATTCAATAAATGTAGAGCGCATGAATTCACTTTATTGCTCTCAATGTCATAGACACTATTGGACATTTATTGAGCACAAATTAATCTTGCATGTTTCATATCTTCCTGCTGCTGTTGCAGACAGACACACAAATACAGTGAGTGAGAGGGAGAGAGAGAAGAAAAGAATCTGTGACCCTGAATCAGACCTCTTACAGACATATGAGAGCCCCAAGGACCTGAAAATGTGTGCGTGTGTTAGTCAACAGGCACATGTCAGCCAGTTTATGTGTGAATTTTGTGGTCAGAGGGGTGACGCCAGGTACAGAATTGACGCAGAAGATCAAAGCCTGCTTATGCAGTAACACACAGGCAAAAAATCCTGTTTTCTAACATGCACACATCTGTAACCATACACACCAACACCTACAGACCTTCAGATCTATAAACTCACACTTCAGTCAAATTATGTAAATGTGAGCTTCAAGGCCTTACACACAATCACACTCATGCACAGTAAACATGTACCCAAACCCTAAACTTCAAGCTCCATTCAGCCTGATGGATTTTGGGTGCCTCTCCTCTTCTTATCATTATTTTGAGTTACTTTTCTTAGTGCATTCATAAACAAAATAATTTAATACCACATTAGTAGATTATAAGCAGAAAGAGTGTGTCACTTCAGCTATAGCAAATGCAGAAAGACAGATTTCCTTCCAGATTCTTCTTTTTCGGCTTTTCCCTCTATTACTCCCTGAACGCTTGCTTCTCCATCTCATCATTTTCAATTTTTTCTCACCTCCGACCTCCCCCTTTTACCCTCTGTTTTTGTCATATGTATTGATCCATCCTGCGCCCCCTTTCTCTCAATCTTGCGCTCTCCTGATCCAATCTCTGTCACTGCCAGTGTGATGATAGTTCTGTTTACAACATGACTGCAGGGCAATCAGGAGGGACACAATGTCTGTATGTGTGTGTGTGTAGCTGTGAGAAGGGACTTGATATGTATTCTGGTATAATTAGACAAGCCCCAGAGCCTTTTCTTTTTAAAATGACAAATGCCCTGTTACACCTGCCTCTTGTTATTTACTCTCTTTCTGCTGTCCCTTTGTTTTTGCACATATTTCTAAGTGTCTCCTCTTTTATCTTATTTAAACTGTTCTCAACTTCTCTTTCACAGTGTATGTCCGTATATATGTCTCCATTTATTTCTCTATTAAGAGCTTTTGTATTTCTCTGTTTGTCTTTCCTGTTGTTTCAGTTTCACTTGGCTCTGTTTGGCACAAATAATAAGTCATCTTTGCCAAAGCAGTACAATGAATGTCTCTTGCTATTTCTCTCTGTGTCTCTACCTCCCCCTCTTCCTCAACAGCTCAATTTTAAATTTAATTTTTCATTATGTATTACATGAATTGCTGGTAGCCATTGTTGAAAAAACAATTAGATGATGAACAATAACAAGAGCATTATGTTTAACCTTGAACCACGACTCTGACCACGACAAGCGACTGGATGAATGTACTAACAGACAAGTATGCTGTGTCCCACTTTCCATTTTCTTAGATCGTTTATATTCTTTAACATACAACATAACATAATAACAATATAATTTTGGGGGGCAGTCAAATTGGGTCTTATTTTCTGCTTTGCATGGCATTGTGGAAATTGAATAAAAAACAAAAAAAGCATTCAAGTGAACAATATATACAAACACACATCAGAAATGTACTCTTCCTCAATTTATTGAATTTCCCTCAGGATCAATAAAGTGTCTATCTATCTATCTATGTAAAATGCAGTATAGATACTGCATCTAAGGTCTCTCTGAAAAGACAGTTCCACTACATTGCATCAGATTATGATGAAAGATGACATCATACTAATAACAATAATTAAACAAGACATATCAGATGTGATGCTGTAAGACAAATAAATTCACGATTCCCTCCTTCTCTCTTCTTCCCTCAACCATGTGGCTGTGTTATGAATTTAAATACCTTTCACATGACTAGCCACTGTTTTAATTCCTTAATTTAAATTTTTAATTTCAACATCTCAGCTCACACAAACAAACAGACAGACCAAAACAACAAAATGCTTCATGACTTGCTGTCTGTCTGTCTCAACCATAAAAAGAGACACACATATGCATACTCAAACATGAATTTGCATAATCACTAATGTACTGTATGTATACAACTCAAAGCAAAGCCCATCACACAATAACAAAAACCAGATTATTTATTCCAGGTCTTCGGCCAAGTTATTAAGTTATTAAATACTGTGCATGTACACACGTTTCCTCATCAATGTATACTGAAGTTACCTTGCACTTCAGCGGGAGAGATAGTTAATACTTGAGGCTGTGTCTGGTGATGTTTGTCTGTGGGACAGACTCCCCCAATTTGCCATCTTGCAGCCCCAGGTTACGTTTCCATCGTGTCACATTTGTTGTATTTGGCTGCCTTCCCCTTCTGAAGCTTCTGAGCCCTTTTTCAGGCAGTGCTGCCAGTGAGTGTAACAGTCAACAGTTGTATCTTAAAAGTCCTCAGATGTGATTCTGCATTTTCTTTCCTTCAGCTGGCCTTTGAAATGTTTCCTCTGCACTCACACTGACCGCTGACATTATGTAAATCCATAGATGGGTTCCAAGAGGGAGCTGATCCTGGGGCATGCTGATGGCATGCTCGAGTAAGCGCAGCTGGTGTTGGGTGATTGGCTCCAGCAGTCACTGTATTTGTATGACTCCTTACTCCATGTAGTTGTCTTTTTTTAAGTATGAGAGACAAACTTTAAGCGAGGTGACTCCAAGGAGACAATGTAGCAGAGAATCAAGTATTTTATTTTAGATGCTACATAAGACTCTGGCTTCAGCTGGCTACAGGTTACTCTGGTCTACACCACATTTATAGGACATGTCAAATTACAAGTCAATGCCATTGACCCTTAAGTTGCTCCCAATGGGCAGGCCAGTGCCTTGCATGGCGGCTCCATTGGTGTGTTGCTGTGTGGGTGAAGGACTTTGCATTTTGTCAAGGTAGAAAAGCAGACTATCTATGTGTGTAGTCCATTTACTTTGACTACTTCACTTTTGTTAAAATACAGATGAGAAACATGCTTGAAAGTATTTATTACATTATACATATTGTTGGGATTGATTCGATTATCAAACGTGAATCCAATTCTTCAGGATCCAAAGTCTTTGGCTGTGCATTGAAACACAAAAATTTATTAATCCAACCCACCAATATAATCCTACAAAATAATTTTTGAAATGCCATCTCCAGACAGTCCCATGATGGAGGGACAGACTGGGTGGGTGGGGTTGGGGTTGGTGTTAGTGTCGGTGTTTGGGGGGGGGTTAATGTACAGCATACTAAGTAGTCCATCCCTCAACTGAAGAACAAATGCGAATGCCCATATTGACAAATATCCACCCTGTTGAAGTCTGCTTGAGCAAGACACTATACTTATCCCTCCTTACCACTGCTATGGGTGCTGTCCCTGTCCCTGCTGTAACATTTTATTCAGTCTGAAGTCCCTTGTAATGATGGTGCACTTCTCAGTATCCTTGGCTGCTAATTGTAAATCATAGAAACTGTGCTCTCTTGCCATCTCAACCTGCCTCCGTTTTTCTGACCCTGAGTGTATTACCTGCCCTGCACACCTGCAGCTTTTACACTAATCAGCCCTTTGGACCTGTTGCTTGTCTCCACAGCTGCACCATATAACTTAATTAGTGTTTGTGGCCATATAGAGCAAGTTTTCTCTGTCACTGGATTTTCTAAGCTGCCCTTATGTTCTTGAATCTTAGTTTGCCCACCAGTGTGTGGCACATTCCTTGTTTATCTTTGTGAGGAAAGTCTTCATCATTGTTTGCCTCTGTATATATAAGTGATGTCTTTTTAACTGTTCCACTCCTCTGTGTCTGCATTTACATCCAAGTACCTTCACTGTGAAAGGGCCAGGCTATAGCTGTAGGCTGTGTCAGGTTGATACCTTGTGTTTAGTCATAAAATGTTCAAGGTTTTACAGGCTCCTGAGGGCCTTTGCTGACACTTTTCTAGCACTATGTTCAAAATTCTCTTCTTTCTTTGTGGGATTCATAGATGCCATGATATGAGTATAATCAAACACTGATGATTCTACTCACAATATCAAACTATGGTTTTGAAACACTAGTGTGATGTCTAAAATAAGTCATAGAACAGGGACCATACTTAAAGAATGACTTTGCTTAATTAAAAGGGAAGGTTCATTTCTTTACATAAAAAAAGACAAACTCATTAGAATTTTGTAGTCACTGTTGTTCTTTTGAGTGTTGTTGCTTTGCTAAAGAAGAGCGATCTGAAGTCTGGGTTTTTCATGTTAAAGTTCCAACTGCAATCGGAGGGGATGTAGCTTTCACAGTAAAAGACATTGACCATCTTTACAGATTTTATAGCTATTGATTTAATTCTCACTTCACTTCTCTGTCTTCTTCTAACTCACTGCCCTGCTGTCGTTGTCTTAATCTTTATCCATCTGCCCCCATTTTTCCTTCCCTCTGTTTCCCACCGTTTCACTTTACCACAGAAGTGTTTCATTCTCTCCGCCCTGCTGTTTTTGATGTTTTCTGTTTATAACTGGGTTTTTTTTTGTTGTTGTTGTTGGTCTCTTTCCGTTGGTCTCGCCCTGACACCTCAAGGCTGTCTCGCTGTTGTATCTCTTGCTGTTAAACAAAGTTTGATAACACAAAGAATCACATGCCTTCTCCCTTTTTGAAAGAAGTCCAGCAGATGGCTTCCAGGCCTCCTTCAGCGCAGCAGAATGAAAAACACTGAAATCTTTTATCTGACAGTTAAAAAAGTTAAAGAAAAAGAAGACTGCACACTTGAGGCTTTCTCTGGTGTAAAATGTATACAGTATTCTGTATACAAATCTAAGTTAAGCTTGCTTACTTTCACTCCTCGCATCCATTTATCCATTCTTCCATGTGAATTGGCTCATCAAAATCCATATCTCAGTGGCTAGGTTTCCAACCAAATGTGCTTCAATTATGCTAGATCAAATTTCATGTATATAAATGTGTATATATAGGGCTGTCAAATGATTAAAAAAATTAACTCGATTAATCGCAAGATTACTCTGTGATTAATCTTGATTAATCAGCATTAAAATGCTAATATTATTTGTATTTTGTTGGGGAGATAAAACAAGTATGTGGTGTTGGAAATAAAGAAATGACAAACTAGTTTGAGAAATCAATTTCTCTTACTTAGTTATTACACAGTTAGTCCTTCAACTAACATATTATTGTGCCTTACATTAGAGACAAAATGAACATTTGTTAGTCTAGTTGAAGTTACTTTCCTGATGGGTTTACCCTGGTTGCACTCTGTTATTTTAACTTGACGGACATGACTTCCAGCAAGCTCTGTGCTACTGCTCCTGCTAGCACTAGCATACATGAAGTGCTTGGCCTCGAGGTGATATTTAAGGCTCGTTGTGCTTCGGTGATATGACAAAACGTCACGACAGTATTTACAGACAACTCTGGTCTTGTCTAAATCCACACCTGGAGTTTTTACGAACAGGAACTGATTGTGTATAACGCCTATGTCCGACGCCTCCTCCTCAGCCATCCTTCTCTGTCGCTGCCAGGCTGCATGTGTGGGTGGCGACACAGAACGTAGACTGACAAATAATTAATCATGCGTTAATTTTTCATTAACGCGTTATCGTTTCCAGATTAATCGCATGCGTTAATGCGTTAATTTTGACAGCTCTAATATATATATGTGTGTGTGTGTGCATAAATTGAATTCCTGTGTGTTACTATCCACTACTGTTATGCCATTATGAGGAGTTGGTTTGCTGAGAATCAGGTGGCCATTCCCAAAGAAGAGGGAAGAACAAGATGAGGCATTTTAGTGCCAGTTAACCCTTAAATGGGGGGAAACAGTAACAAAAATTAACATAACAGTTCTCTTTTTGTTTAAAAACTGCTCGCACATCATTATGCATATATTTACCTGATTTTCTGCCTGATCATCCCTCCCTTTTTAATAATCACTTCTGACATCTGGGTTTCAAAGTTCTCACAAACATCACAAAAGTGAATTACTTTGACTATAAAAACTTCCATCAACAAACCACATCTGTCTTGAATATGTTAATTCATCCTTGACTTTACAAGGCTGAAATGTGGACTGAATTATTATAAGACAACTGGCTCTCATCTGCTAGTAATGTGTTTTTTTTTCAGCGTGTTGCGTCTCTGTATGTTTCTTTATGTGCTTGTTAGTGTATTGCATGTGTCCATTGCTGCTGATTTCATCAGCTCTGATCTTATGTTTTATTGCAGCAGAAGTATGTCTGCCGCTGCTCTGAGGACACATATTTTGGCAAGCTCGGGTTGCCAGGTCAGTCCAACCATGTTAATGAGATCAAAGTTCAACTGCTTTAGCCCCCCTCACAACCCCTCAGAAATATACACACCTCCTTGTGCATGGGGAATCCTTTGCTACAGGAAATAGCTAAGACTGAGATACGTTACTATGATCTCAACACTATATCACTTCGTCCTCCCACCTCTCCATCCATCACACAGGTCCATCTGTCTCTCATCACCCCTGTAATTTCTATTCATCTCTCCCTTCCTTGTTCCATCTCTTCATTTTCTCTTCCTCCATCTGTCTCTCATTATCTGCTACTTTTGTCGCTCTTGTACATTCAGTCCAACACCTCCCCTTGTTCTCGTGAACTTTCCTTGCCCCTGGTGTTTTCTCTTTTTTTCCTCCTCTTCTTTCTGTCCTTCTTTGGTGTCCTTATTCCATTCTTCACCTCCACACCTCCTCTCTCTTCCCAACATCTGTCACTGTCTTCATCGCTCACTTCCATTTACTCTACTTTCTGTCCAATCTTTTCTTCTTTTATCGCCCACCTTTGTCCTTCAGTCCTTCCATACTCTCCTGTCTTGTCCTTCATTTTTTTCACCCTTACCTTCTTGTTCATGACTCAACTCTCTTTCAGTCTTTCATCCCGTCTGCTTTCTTGATATCCTTGGCCTTCTTGTCAATGCATTTGACCTTTCTGACATCCACCCATTTCCTTTGTTCTTTCAGGGGGCAAAAAATGTGTTTTCTCTCATTTTGAAAGTTATTCTTTACTTAACATTATCACTTCAAAAGTTTCACTGTGAGGAATACACTCATTTGCAGGAAAGCCCTGATTGTATTAACTCAGTTACACACATCCCATATGCTGCTCAATAAGGCTACAGTCTGCCAGAGCGGTTGGGGTTAAGGGGCACCTCAGAGGCAGTAATGAAAGAAGGGCAAATGCAGCTTTTTTTCTCTTTCCCCACCCACATTTGTCCAGGTCGAGGGAACTGAACTGATGGACTATAATACATTAATGTGTTACTCCAGTAGACATCCACAGTAACATTTCACTGTCTCACCTGTACCTGAAACAACTGAATCCTTGCTGTAGTTGGACTGATGGCACCTTGATATGTTCTCTTTGATATATAAAGTCTCTTGTTTTCAGCACTTGTGCAAGACCAGTATTACATATGATACATTAAGTCAGCCAGCCCATTTCTTGCATTAAATAAAGCCATAAAACAAGCAATAAACAAAATGATATTACAGCTGTGGGGGGAAAAGGTTTTGAATCAAAGTGGCCATGAAATGTCAGGAGGCAAATATGACATAATTAAGGCATTTCAAGAGAGTGTAAATCAGAACAATAGACAAAGTATGACACGGAATGGGAGAAATTGTGTTCTTACACACAAAAACAGGAAAAACAAAGGCATGATTGACAGAGGGGAAACAAATAGTGTGAAGTAGGTAAGAAGAGGGGATAAAAGAGGCAGACAGACCCATACAGACATATGCATATAATGCAGTTTTTCTCCTCATTGTATTACTCCCCTAGATCTCTTAAAATAAATCAGAGTGCTTTATCTTGCCAACAATGCACTTACTGCTCTGTTCATAAACAATGCTTTTATGGCTTCTCACCGGATTAACTTACTGAGAGGGAGAACCTGATGGAGTGAAATGCATACTTATAAGTACGTTTAGCTTGAGTATGGTTGGAGAGAGGGAGAAAAAGATGAAGACAGGAGACGAAAGCACTGTTGAAGTGGGATTGAGGGAGAAAGATGTCAAGGAGGGAGGAGGAAGTACATTACTTGAAAGAGATGACATTTATACTGTTGGTCAGAAGAGAGTGAAGTAGAAAGTGATGCTAAAATGAGGACAAGGTACAAAAAGGAAAGAAAGCAAATGTTGTCAATTTGAGACTGATTGTCACCTGATTCTTATTGCTTGTAAACCATTGCTGGATATTCATGTCCATATTGTGATATGGAATGCATGTTTGATTTGAAAACCAGGCATGCTTCCAGCATGAGTTCACAGATTTAGGTAGGCCCATACACAACTGCTTCATTGCCTTTCAGAAAAAAGAGGGGCGGTGATGGAGAAGAGAAAATGTCTTTTAACCAGAAACAGATTTTCCATAAAATCTTGTTTTCACCATGGCCTGACAGCCCCAACCATGTCTCTGACTCCTACAGTGAAATTGAGTCTCTCTCTATAGTCCAAATGCGCACCCCTCACTGTAAAAGTTAAGGGCTGTGCCGATGCAGTGCACAGGGATGGTGGGAAACATGCGACATTTGACCCCCCGGACAGGGTCACAGTCAGGCCAGTAGAGACCTCAGAGAGAAGGAACATCACAAAAACGATCATATCTGACAGCCCACTTCCTCTCCAGACAGGAAGTCAGGTGGATAACTGCTCCAAACTGCCAACAACTGTTAGACAGACATTATCACCTGCCTTAAAACACACAGTAGGAGCTGGACAAGATTAGAGGGCTTCACAGGAGCTATTAAGGGATCAGATTTCACATGAAAAGAAAAGAACTAACTGTCTGGTTTTGTTTAGATGGCTTGATTTTTTTGTTAAAAGGCATTATGAGGCCATTCCATTCCTTTATACATCTTTATTGCCTTTGGAGATGGGATTAAATTAAGAAAGAAAAAGAGGACTTTTCTCTGTTGAATGGTTAAGCTTTAAAAGCCGTTTTTTTGGGGGGGAAGGGTGCTGTATTTTAAGACACATCAAAGCATGTGAGCTATGCTCTTTTTTTATTATTTTATTTTCAATGAATGTGACAATTGTTCAGAATCTTATTAAGTCTAGTAATGAATGCCACTATGAGACTGGATTTAGAGATACATTTTAGTTAGTGTCACTGAAACGGTGATAGAGTTTGGATGTAGCAGCTCCCTAGTATATAAACACCTAAATCTGCTTTACTCCTTTCACTTTTCAGACTACATTTGCTTCGCATGAAGCAGTGAGAAAGTCTGCAACCTCTAAGTCCATTAAGCTCTACAGTAGCAATGCCACTGATAATGGATGTATATCTGGCCTTAGGCTAAATCGACTTCACCAATATACTCCTATCTGCTGTAGCAGACTGTGTAGAAAGTCTGCAGTACATATTAGTGATTTACTAGGCTATTTACAATGCTCCCATAGCCCCACCATCCCTCACATTGTAACTCAAAACTACATTACAGGTTCAGCCACTTGCTTATCTGAAGTCATAATGAAAGTTTGGGTTCGCTCCTTTTTAGATCGACTATCATTTCTCTCCAGGAAAAAAATACCATAGTTTGCTCTAAGGGATGTTTTTAAATGAACAGTGGTAGATATGGTTCTAAGCAGCGTGATGAATGAGACAACCTGCTGCCAACTGAACGCAGACATGCACATCAGAGACCACAAATGTGTTCACGCTTGTGCCATATAAAATCATTATGTTAGATATGTGGTGTGTTATCAGTGTGCAATAACTCAAATTAAATTCTTAATCTATAGCCCTGCCCTTGAAATCACATTTTGTGATCCAAATGTGAACTCATTACTCTTTAACTACACATTCAAGACAGAATTGTATATTTCATGGTCCAACTTGCATCTTAGTTACTTCGAAATGTATTTGATTTGATGTATTGTGTGTTGATCAAACAGTTCAAAAGAGGACAAATGCAGCAAATCAGCAGAGTAGTGGAATAACAAGGGGAAAAGCTTTTAGGGGTTATTCAAACACATAAAATTGTTGTTATGGCATGTGACTGAAATCCTGCACGATTATCTATATTTTAGATTTCAGATTCAAACACACATGCACAAACCAACACGCATATGTCTTCTTCTTCTTCTTGTACAGACCTACGGACATAATCTGTTCTGTAGCTTTATTCATTTTAAACACATGCCTAGCCCCAGCCACATGCCCCATCAAGATCACACAGGCCAGCTAACCAGTTCCTTTCGGTTTTCCCAAGATCAAGGTTGAACAGAGGAGACTGCACCTATTCAGTTGTATCACATTCCTTATAGGTCAATCTCACTACTCAGCAGCCATTTTGGCAACACCCCCAGGAAGTTATTTAGAGCTAACATGATTAGGTCCCTCACTAAATGAACTTCACTTTTAGTAGTCCCCAAGATAAAAACAACTGCATCACCAGTCAAATATAATAGTTTGTTGACTTTGCCACAAAATGAGGTTTATTTTTCAAGTACAAAAACACACACACAAAGTGCAGGCTGGGAGCCGCTCATCCTTCTGTGTGTTTATCTCATCTCAGACACCATTCACGGTTTATGAGCCTCAGGGGAGTTGATTTGGAAGTAGAACACATTATCGTACCCTCTTCCGCCAATATATATGCATGCAGGCACATATGTGTGCACACCTGCAAAATATCACCCAGGCAAATACACAAATTTACAAACAATGCACACAGAAACAAAATGGCACACAGTATTCCCACAGACATGAAACATGTGAACATGCATACATGTGTGCATCCACTCACACACACACACACACAGAGAGAGATAGAAACACAAACTCTGTCAGCAACAGTCAAAACAATCTTAAGAGAGAAACTCACACTACTCCCATGCGCATGGATATGCAGTACACCATGGCAAATGTCTTCTTTGATATGGTTTGACAGTGTGGAATAAAATGGGACATCCACTCAATTTAACGTTTCACCAGCTTGAAGAAGTTCAAAACCAAATATTTCAAACAATACCTAGACAGATCAAATGGGCCCTTGTGTCACCTGTTTGATACTTTTAAAGGTCAAATACCAAGAACACTCTCTTAATACAGAGGTGCTGCAGTCACTTGTTCAGTTCATGTTTGTTGTCTCAGTTTCCTGTTTAATAATGTTGTTGTGGCGCCTTGTTGGCTCACCTTAACGCAACCAGTACTGCTGAGCTTGGCTACATGGCATCTGAAAAGTGGTAGAGTTTCATGGATTTTTTTTTCCTTCTCAATAAACAGGTGAAATGGATTTGATAATTTTGCACTGACTCAGTTGCTTATATAATAGATCGATGTATACACAACATGGTACAAGCGAGGGGCAGGGGTAAAAACTAACAGTTTTTAAAAGTGGGAGGGACTTCAGGTAGTGGCTGCAACGTGCATGTGCACGTGCACAGGCACATGCATGCATTTAAGGCAGCATGCACCCATCCATCCATTTTCTATACCTCGTATCTGTCAGGGTAACTGGAGCCTATCCCAGCTGACTACAGGCGAGAGGTGGGGTACACCCTGGACTGGTTGCCAGTCAATCTCAGGACTGACACACACAAAGACAGACAACCACACATGCGCACACTCACACCTAGGGGCAATGTAGAGTAGCCAATTAACCTAACGTGCATGTCTTTGGAATTGTGGGAGGAAACCGAAGTACCTGGAGAAAACCCACGCAGGCACAGCCCAAATATACAAATGCGAACAACCACACGTAGTACACTACATACAAATGTGATGCATACACACAAATACAGACACACACACACACAAGACTCACTAAGATGCATTCACTGGGAGAAACGCTCGGCCACTCACACTTGCACACGCAGCGTTTCCACTGCAGACATGCATGCCAAAACGACAGCTCATTGCCATGTGCTTCTAAGAGAGTCCAAGGGAGTAAAAACGAGTCTGAGATCTGTATCGGGGCATTTAAACCAGAAACAGGTGCCTCTCTCTCTGAGACACAGGCACACACACAAATATACATCTTAATTTTCAGTGCGACATTATCTTGTGAATCTGTTAATTGTATTTAAGGAGAATTAGATTATCTCTGAACTCTGACCTCTACGTAGATGTCCTTGTTCACCAGACAGGAAATTGCTTTATAACCAGTACATGGCCTTCAAGTCAGACCAAGGCTAAGTGAGATACAGCGTTTCAAATTAGTCTCACTTATCTTTTTTTCTTTCTGCCTTTTTTCAACCTTGTAATGTACTATACTTAAAATATTCCATATCTTTTCAGCAATGTAAAACGTCTTGGAATGGTCATGAATATAGAGATAATAAGCTTCTTACCAAACATGTCAGTCAGCTGCAGAGGAGAGCCGGGGAGACATTAAAGAAAGATGGATGAAGAGACAAAGTGAAAAATTAAAGGAAAAAAAAGAAGGAAAAGAGTTATTACATGTGTTATGGGAAGCACCCCGTCATGAAGTCAGGATGAGGCCGTAACTGTGAGCAGACATGAGCAAGAGATGAGTTACTGCATGGGGCTAAGCCCCGTCCCATAGGGAGATGCTCACATCTGAAACAAACATACCCGAGGACCTGAGAGAGCAATGAAGCTGACTGAAAGAAATTACTTATTTTCTTTCTTTCCATTACTTCTTAGTCCCTTTTCCCAAACCCTGTGTCTCTGTGAACAGGGAAACATAACTTGCAAACTATTTAATTCACTCAGACGACTCATGTTATATCTAATTCATTAGAATACCGTTAAGTTAGCATCAAGAAACAGAAACAGATGCTAAAGTTTCCTTATTAAGTTTATTTGATTCATCAACAAGGTAAACATTACTTTATATACAACAATGAGCACTGTGGCTGCTTTTTTGTCTGTCAGAATCTTTGTTAATAAAGTACTGACACACAGACTGTCCACTGACCTGGGGAGTTAAAGGAGAGTCTTCCATAGACTCTCTAACTACCTATGCAACCATATCATGATTAACCTGCAAGAGGGAACTTATGAAAAAATGTTGTTGGGCCTTGATCATAGTATATGACAGCTTTATTATTTCTGTAGATGCCCCCAAACCAGTAAACCACGCATGCAAGCATTAGTTGATGAATCTGATCAACAGCAAATTAATCTGCAACATTTTGACAATTAATTAATCCTATAAGTCTGTTTCACCAACTGCTCAACTGTGAATATTTGTTAGTTTTCTATGACAATGAAATCAGTGCTTGAAATTGGCCTTTTAATGGACAATTCTCTCTAGATTCTGACATATGCACTGATATCGGGCTCCAGACATTAATCTACACAGGATCATGGAGCCACAGAACACCAAATCTTTAGCTTTCCTAATCTCCATCACTTGAATTTTTTCCCTCCATCTCTCTCCCTCAACTAATTTCAAAATAAGAGGATGAGTGTCCTAAGTCTCCTCCCCGTATGCCTATCACAATTTCCTTTCCACTCATCCATACACACCTCGTTGCCTCTCTCCTTGAATCCTACTCTCTCATCCAGCCACACTCATTTTTGAATCGCTTTATGCCTCTCTCACACTCCCTATTCGAATTTGCTCGAAAAACAAGTTTTGCCACAGCTTTATCGTCCTCTCTCTTGCCATCTCTCTGCACTGCTCTCGTCCATCCTCCTTCCCTCCACCGCTCGAAAATCTTTCCAACTCGTACCTGAACCTCATACCCGTTCAAATCTAAATGCTAATGACAGTTTAAGTCCTTGACCCTTTCCTGCTGTGATCTTCCTCACTGCTGAATTTTGTATGATGGAAGAAAAAGGAAGTAAGAGAGAAGAAAAGAGTTTATTGTGGTGGGGTTAAAGGCTACTGGCTCTCATTATTAAGATCTGACAGAGAGAGAAACTGAGAATGAGACAGAGTGACAGACAAATGGAAAAAAGCCAATCTTTGAGATTAAAAATGTATATATAGTGCTTTTAAATCTGAGGCCTGGAGTCATGCTGGCATAAGTGAAGGTGTGTGCACTTGAATGTATGGCCCTTCATATGTTTGCGGACTCTTTTCATATCATATACCAAGTCCTAACCTCATGCATGATTGGACAGTCAGTTAGATGAACTTCCATCATATTTAAATCTGCAGATATTAGAATCATATTAAGCACTAAATATGGATAGGCTTGAAGGTGACTGACAGCAGACATTTAGGGTTATTGAAGTGTGTTTGTGTATGTGTGTATATCTAGAAGTGTGCACATATGCTCAAATGGGTGCTAAAGTGCATTGGTGTGCATTAATGTGTGTGTGTGTGTGAGAGAGTATATTGGTGTCAGGTATTGAGCTGAATACTCTTTAAGCTGCTGACCTTCAAAAGCAGCTAAATGACAGGTGGGATCACAGCCCTTTGGTTTAATAATGAACCAGCTGACATTTGAAGATCAGATCAGCAGCAGCATTACCATGAGGACTGAAGAGTAACAGATTACATTCACATTTATGACTTAGATCCAAGACTCTGATTTTTATCCACAGCTGTCTACAACGAGTGCAAGGGTCGATGGCGAGTGGGAACTTGACAGCCAAATGACAGAAAGGAGTGTCTTTCTCGGCTGCAGTGTCTTGCTAATGGATGCTACAATTTGCTTCAGTATTGATTTGTAGATTTGACATTTTTTTCATTAATTATCCTACAAATGACCATTAGGTTTTTGCATAGCGTGTAGAGTATGGCAAGGAAGATGTCAAGTTTAGAGATTTGCTTTTTATTGGAGCCATTTGGATTTGATGAAATGTCATTCAGTTTAATCAAGACATTAGTTACCTCAGTAAATCAATTACAGATACTTATGTTTTTGAAAATTGTCTTATGATCAAATTTCATCTTCAGTGATGGCATGATCAGAAAGACAGACCTTTCATGTTGCACCAAGGCACCTGCAACTAATTCAGCTGAACTTATTTAAACTGGGGAGATAGGATTCAGTGAGATTTCCGGACCCCCATCTCCATCATGCTGAGTGCAGAGGGAGGGCACAAGTCGCTCATATAAGAAAACAACTTTGTGAACAACTTCATTGTCACAGTACATTACCACTTACAGGCAAAAGGGATTAACAGTCAAACCCAATGTGTTTCTTGTTAAAAACAATATGAGATCTGCAGTTAATAATCTTCTAGAAAGGGTTTTGTTGGAATCATGGACCTAATTTTCCCAGTGAAGGTCTGCTCCTTCACACTGTTGCTATAGCTATATTAGTCAAAGCCTACCTTATCCGGTATTATCAGAAATTTGAGATTTAAAAGCAGCAGGTGCTGACGATATTAGTTAGTAGTGTTAATGCAAGAGCAATCTATAAATGAACCAGAATATAGAACCTCACCATTTTTTATCTCATATAGTTTGTTTATTTGCTTGGCAAATATTCAAATAGACTGTGAAACCTTGCCTGACATTTTATTGAGACTGAGGTTGTTTGACAATTTCTGTAACTTCCTGAAACAGTCACACCTCACCTTTGACATAGTCAGAAAATGTGTGATATGAACTAGTTCTGTTGCAGCACAAGTGTATGTGTATGCATACTTGAAATGCATTGCTTACCATATACCAGAGCATAATGTGCTGCTGAATTCTGCAAATCAAATGTTGTCTCTTTTGAGGAACTGAAACTGTGCATAAATCAGTAATTATAAGGAAAAAATATAAATATATTATACATCTGATCATAATTCACTGTTTAAAAGAACACAGTGATAAATTGCTGAAATTTGTATGTACTTAAAAAGCTTGTTTTGTTTTCAAGTAGGTCTCTACCTTGTCACCAAGATGAATTCCCATCATTAAACCATGTGAATTACAATTTATTTCAGTCCATTAGCTGTGTCTCTGAATCAGCCAGAATGCTTTTACATTTTGTGCCAATTAAGCAATTTGTTCGTCAATAAATTACATACTTGAGCATTCATTTACTCTACACACAATAGCTCATATTCATTTTATTTTGATGGTTTCCCAAAACAAGAAAATGCAGTTGATATAATATTATACTTTCATGTGCAGGCTTTAATTGTCTGTAAGATGAAATTACTCTTTTTTTTTTTTTTTTAACTGACCACATTTTCAATCAGTAAGATTGATTTACTACCAGAGGACGCCAGGCTCTTGTCAGCAATAATTAAGAACAATTACAGTTTGCAGAGCATGAAATGGTTCCATAATAACATGTAAATTTTAAGAAGTTGGTTACCTCATCTTACATTGATGGTCTTTCTATCATGTAATGAATTGTACTGAGGAAACCAACAGTATCAGTGCTACTACAATAAGAGCCTGCTGCATGATATCCTACACTCCAGACAGAGGTATGATTGTATATTATGATTCCATCCCATCTGCCTGCAATATAAACAAATAGTTTTATTAAATGTTCTGAGTTTATGATGTTAAATGAATGTCACTGATTGATATTGTAATCCATCTGACTAATCGCTTCTTGGCAGTTTTAGTATGCCGCCAGCCACAGCTTCCATCTCCATGTTATGTAATCAAAGACAAATTATGCAAATTGTTATGGTAATCAGAGAGCCAGAGGGTTGTGATAGCAAAGTCTTGAAGATGCTAACCTAATTATGTGGCTGTTGTTCTATCAACAAAGTGTTTGCTAATGGATGAGCAGCACTATGATAAATAAACAACTGAGAAAAATCAAGCCTGTGGAGGCTAATATATTTATTTTGTAATATGTGTGTGTTGGTGTCAGTATCTGGAAGTTACTATAGTTATGGACTGGTTCACAAACACACTCTTGTGTGTAGGACTTAGAAATGCAAATCTTTTGGTGTATTTTTCTTTTGTGTCGATTTGATGTGTCTCTGCATGCTGTGTGAACGTGTTTTGGCCCTTAGGGGAGATGTATATTTTCGGCAATTAGTGTGATTGCGGTGCAGGTATGAAATTGGAGAGAAATCTCGTAAGACAACAAAATGATGAGAGTAGTTGTAAGTAATAGTAAAGTAGTAAATTGATCTTGATTTTTCTTGGTGGTCTTAACTAGAGTTAATTTTCAATGATTGCATTCACCAGCCACCACTTGCCAAACATAATGTTGAATTCTGCCAAACCCAAGAATTTATTCAGTGACAGTTCTGAATATTCAATCCCAAACATCTTAATTGAGTATGCCTACAGTCTAGCTTTGACATAATATAGATGTCTGAAATTACATAATTAAGAAAAGTCCAACATTTCATTTGCCTATTTATCAGTCTGACCAAGCAATATTTATTTTCCAGAATGATGAAAGCGTGACCTGCCCTACTCCTTTATTTGGCTTACCCTGATATTCTTACCATAACCCTAACCAGCCCAATTGCCAATCAGAGGAAGAATAGGGTGAGGTTCAACTTCTTTGAGTAACATATTTGATAATGTAACATATCTGAGTAACATATCTAAGTAATGCACCCTTTAAATAGCAAGAATAACACTGCATCACTGACTTTAGATCAGATTGTAGTTGGTCACTGGAGCATTCTGCTTCAAGAAAGCTATGCACCAGCACCCGGTTAAGACCACCATGCCAATGGGAATGCAGATAGGTGCAAGTACTTTTGGTATATACACACTTGGGCAATGGGCATGAAAATACCAATGCATCAGTCAGAGACCAGCAATTGCAATTGCACTGTGCATTGTTTTGTACTGGGCATAACATAAGGTTCAGGTTAGGGTGATAACTGGGGGGACAGGGAAATGTTAGTCTTGGAGTCCCTTGAGGGACGCCGTTCAGGTTACAGAGATGAGGGTCACAATACAGGATTGAGTGTCAACAAGAGGGATCAGATCACGGCTGGCTTGAAATGTCAATCCAACCTCTGCCTTAATTTCCCTCTGGAATCATCTGGAGAAACCTGTCTCTGGTCAGTCTTACGAGAAGGTACATAAATATAACCATAATACATATTCCACTTGCTTTCGTGACGTATTCCCATGGAACAAGGTCCTAAATAGGGGCATTTATGACTCTTCGTAGCTATCATGTCTTCTGCAAAACTCCAGTAAGAACTTGTTTCCCACAAGCATTTCTTGATAAACCGAGTTCTTCTTATCTTTACAGACTTGACAGCCTGAACTTCCTCTGAAGTCAAAGGTCTTAATGTTGTTCAAAAGATGCTTTAACAACAAGTCACACATACACTACCTACCACACACACATACTCTCATAATGCACTGTTAATTGCTAGGTTTGAGGTTCTCAAGCTTATTTTCAGATGATGTAAAACCTTAAGTATATTTTTACATGACTAACATTAAACCTTACCCTTTTTCTGTTTTTTGTTTAAAATATCTATCTTTTCATGTTTTTTGATTTGAAAACCAATACTTTTCCTGTGATGTGTGTGCTGACATGAACAGATATCTGTCTGTACCACATGGCAGGCAGGGTGATAACCAAAGCCGACTTCCATGTGTTCCTTGTGCATAGAAACATATGGATGTCATAAACCCTCCATTGCATCGGTTTTAATGCACCATTAATTTACACTGAGATCTACAGTGGCTGCAGATGTTTTTTACTGTGTTTTGGTTGGTGATAAACATTTTGCTAGAGAAAAATATGTGCCATGCCCTTTGGTTCCATCATTTTCTTTGCTTTTTGAACTCATTCTCAGCATGTTTGCATGGACCAGTTGTAAATTACTCAGATAATTATCCCCTATCAGGAAACTCCCTCACAGAGTTAGACCATGGTGTTTGTGAGTGTATCCATCTGGTTTTGTGTGGTTACTTAAGTGTGTGTGATGCTCTGTCAGGGGGAACTCCCTGGGATAATCCTCTCTGTCAGATTAAAGATCGACTGAGGTAAACCAGAGATAGTCTGGTATTACACCATTATGACATCATAGGGGTTTCTTAAATGCCAAGGGGGGGAGACAAGAGGTGAAGTTAAAATGAATTGATAATGGAGGTGGGAGAAAATAAGCACCTGTCCTTTGTTGCTGAGGTGTGACCGCTGTTTTATTCCCAGAATGGGCTATCACACAAATTGAGTATTCAGGGTTGATTACTCAGTTTAAGGGTATGCTTAACTTGGGCTGAAAGAGTGATGGATCCATGTGTTTTATTGGTATGTGACTCATTACCAGAAACGAGGTTTGTGGTTGCATCCAGGCACTATGACTTGCTTTCGCAATTTTTCTAGATTATCTAATCAGCTTTCTAAAAGACTGGTGTGATAAAGTATAGTTTAGTGTTTGGAGAGAACTGCCATGTAGCTGCCAGACTGCAGCCGAAATATTGCACATCTAACACAGCAGTCTGTTCTAACTCCCAACACATGGTCAGTGGCACTACTACTTGTTGTACTTATTTGATGCTTTTCTAAACCTAAGGAAATTGTTTCGTGTCTAAGAACAGCCCAAAAGTCAAAATATGTCCTCAGTGCTTATAAGCTTTTTGTTTAAAGTCTGACCAGGCATTGTAAATTATTTATTGTTAACTTTACTGCAATGCCCTGCAAATTCATAACTGGCACTGGAGGATAAGTAGAGTGTCATAGTTTAAAGTTTTGGGCCGCTCATTCAAGGTGTTGAATGAGACTTCTTCTTATCTCTTGTTTTTTTTTTTTTTATTTATTTATTTAGGTTCATGCTTCACTATGAATATTGTTGAAAAACAGGGTTGAAGTGGTGTGCAACAATTTAAGGGCAGAATCCAATATCATAGGAAGAAGCTCTATGGGGACTAACAAGGGAGTATTTAGTGTAAAAATTATCTCATCATAACTGTGTTTGCTTTTTTATTCTTTTTTTGTTTTCTCGCACACAAGGAAACACACAAACCAGATGCATTTCATCTTAATGGTCAAATGCATCCACTCAGACACATCTTTCTCTTGTCTATAGTCCCCATCATCTCTTTGTTCATCACAATATTCACTTGCAAAATGGATTACAGAAACATCACAAAATATTATCATTCTGCTGACGAATATATTAAAGGTAATATCTAAACTATTCTTTAGATGTGTAAGAAACATGGATGCTTACACACATGAAAAGTGTGTTGACTGAATAGTTTGAATATATGAATTATATGAATTAAGCCTTCACTCTCACCAGTTCTCAACCCAGTGCGAGGTGTTTGACAGTGATCTCACTACCGTCATCAAAACACCAAATCAGTTGTTCTCAGCCTCAGCAGTAACTTTAAGGTGATGAGGTGCTGTGCTGACCACTACTGTCAAATTAGGCAAGATACTTATTGCCATGGCAACAATAATTTAGGTTGCACAGCTGCTTGACTGGCGATTGTTGCCATGGATTTCAGAGAGACACAACAACAGAGGGAAAGTGGGACAGCTGGCTGGATTGGTATTTGGATCAGTCAAACTCAAAAGATGTACCTCAGATGTGTTGGAGACAAGTGGGAGATATTTTTTTTTGGGGGGGGGGGCGCTTGTTCATGATCTCTCTGCATTCAAGCCTTTTTGACATTGCTGTCATTTCATATTGATATCGGATATGGTTGACAAGCTGGAAGTATAAGCAGTCATCCAAAGAAATCAGTTTTCAGGGCAATTTGGATACTCAGCATGAAGGCCTGTGGTGCAGTTGTACCCGGAGGTAGAGAGAGCAAGAAGGACTGAGGCAGTGGTGAATAAATTATGGGAGTGAGGAGACAGAGGTTGTCTGACACAGGCAGCCACACTTAAATGAGGGACTGTGGGTGCGCATGGGGGAGATCAATTGACCAGCAGAAATAAAAAAGGAGGAGAGTGAGAGTACACCAAACTCAATTAACAGTCCTAGCTATATATCACTGCCACCTTAATGACCTCTGAAGAAAAAATAAAAAAGAAATGATCAAGACAACAACTGCACAGTCATTACCCGAAAATGACTGATTTCACAACATCTCAACAGTTGATAGGAAAGAAAGACAAAGTGGCTCAATAGGGCAGAAATGACAGGAATGTCTAGAGAAAAGAAGGCTGTGTGCACAAGCTTTCCATTGCGAGATTTAAAATTGAAAAGCAAGATGTGATAATGATGCTAATGAAAAGTGATCATAAGGGGACAGTGAAAGCATGTGCCACATTTTGTGCCATTCCAGCCACTAGGTGTTGAAATATGAAAAACTCTGACCTGCAAAACAGTCAGGAGTTCACCAAAGTGACCTTCATTCTCTGGACATCATGTGCATCTGAAGCATAAATGATGGCATGTAATCAAATACTTTTTCAGACTAAAAGTCAAAAATGTGAAAATGGTGCTAAATGAAATGTCAGAGAATCACCCGAGTTACTGGGTTTCTTCATATGGGCACCATCATATGAATATGTCTTTATGGAAATCTGTAACCATTTGGGATATTCCATTGTGGACCAAGATGGTGGATCCACTGACTGCCTTGTGGCAAATAAATACTTTCAGCCACAGTATAAATATGCCTGTGACACAATCATCCATCCAAGTAAAGCATTTTTGGGAAAAGATAGGACAGTGTGGCAGTGGACTGAATAAAATATGATAATGGATTCATGCTGGACAACCACCACATGTATGTGCACACACACACAAACACACATACATTAAGTGACACAAAGTTGAAGAAGAAGAGGGGAAGAGTAACAAAAAAGGGATGCTGGGAATAGGCTGCCCCGCTAAATGTCATTTTGTGTCTGAATGGACTGAGACATTGAACACGATTGATGTCACTCATCACACTTGACATTTCGTGTCTGATCTGAGACAGCTGCACTGAGGATCGTGTTTGCAAATTGGATCAGTTACAAAATAGCCCTGGGAATGAAACTAAGACAGATATTTTGGATCAGATGTGAATTTGTTGCACTGAGGGACGTGCTTTCTAAGTAGGCTGCAATGAAACTGTCGATTAGAGAGAAGAAGAAGAAAAAATCACCATTTTGGGTCTATGGGGACCTCTACACTATAAAAGGCATGCTTTGCAATAGAATAGCTAGGAAATAGGTATTAAGACATGAGACCAAGTGCTTTTGGGTCTTGTAGATGCTAGTTCCATTAAGTGACATGTGTTTTTCTGATGAAACTGTCAACCAAGGTGATTTGGGATAAAAGAAATCTTGGTCCTCAATGGGACCTGCTGAGAAACCAATTTAAGGAATGGGACAAAGATAGGAATTGAGGGTATTATGTTAGCCCGTTTCACTTTGGGACACATTTTTCAAATGGGCTACTGGTGAAATGTCTCAATGTGGAGAACAGATAAAATTGAAAAAGATTCCAGTAAGCACAATGAAGAATGCTTTTCAGAAGTGTAGAAACAATTTTTTGTCTTGTCTTTCTTTGTTTTTTTGTGGTGAGTTTGTATATGTCACAAATTTCACCAGTTGTTAATGGACATCGATATTTTACAGAACATATTTTGGCTATCGATGCATCAATAGACAGCATGAAGTCAAAATATTAAAAATGGAAAAAAAAAACTCAGGCATCAACCCAGTTTCTTGATCTGAGAAAAGTATTGGCTAAGAAGATTAAAATAAACACAAAATGTTGGTCAGACTGTATTTCTCTGGTTTTCATCTGACTAGTGTCTGGCTGGAACCACCAGTGGCCGAGTCTGTCTGATTGCAAAGACCAGCAATTATGTATGAAAGGAACTAATTGCACTCAGTCATGTATCTAAGAAGAATTCTCAATCAACATGTATTTGAATAATCTTGTGATGAGTGAAAAGACTATGGACATTAGCTAGTTACAACACCCCAGAATATGAGCTGGCATCCGTGTGCCACTGATAACCATTTTTTTGCTACATTTTTTATTTACTGTTTATTGAATGTTATTCTTATTTGATTTGTAATCTCTATCACTTGTCAAATATTCCTGCTTCCAGTAAAATAAATAAATAAACTTAAAAACTTTATAGGCTGTCCGCTGTCTTCAACTTTTAGCTCCCTGTAGCTACACACACATAATTATTATTTTATTCTGAATGAGAATGCACAAACAATTATGCTGGGAGTACTGAAAGAAAATGTGATGAAAAGCAGTGACTTTAAACAAATAACTTTTTTTGTTAGTGTTTGTTGGCTGTCTGAAAGTGAGCTCATCAACTACATTTGACCGAATTTTTCTAAGCAGGCAGTGTGGGGGCTGGACTCAGGCTGATAATTAGCTACTTAACAAGCAAATGTTCTCATTTGGTAATGGTAAGTCGTAGTCCGACCAGTACTCTGCTGTCATCTCCGGGGAAGAGTCAGCCTAGTAGCTGGGAAATTTGATGGTAGGTCCACAGAGTGAGGGGGATGGGCTCAGGAATCTGCTTCTGTAGAACAAGTCAACTATGAATTACAGACTTTTTGGCTCATTGCCAAGTGTTGGCAAGCTAATTGATTATCAGTCTAAAGACGAAGTGGGACCTTTCCACTGGAGAGATGTGCTCATTTTCTGAATTCATTAATATTTCCAGGCCAAATGGGAAGGTTTCGTGGGCTGGATGTGGCTGTTATGAATCCAATCTAATTCTAAATTTGATCTTAAATAATTGTGATAGAAACCAGTATTAGTAAATAAAGGTGCAGTGAGTCTGCTTGAAGCCACTCTGATAGCAATGTTTTGAATAGATCTGATGTGATGGAGTTTGGCATAGACAGACATTTGTCAGAGAAATTTACCTGTCACACTGCAGACACCCAAACAGTCTGTGGTTTTGTAAATGGAGTGAACACAACAACAAATTATCAAGACTGGTGCAGCACCTCTGACATAAAGTTAAGTGAGACAAGGTACGGGAAAGTGGAGAAATAGCGAGATACTGTTATTTTAGTTTTACTTTTTTCTCAAAGTAAAAGTACTGATGATGGTGAGCATCTGCTTTTTCTCTGTTCCTCATTAGGTCTGACATTAAACATTTATTTTTACTTTTCTAAGCTCAGCAGTAAAATGGATTCTCAACAAAATTGTAGAGATTTGCTGGAAATGTGGACTTAACACTTGACACTAACAATTACCCCTGAAATTCTAAAGCTGGAAAGAGTTTTGTGGAAAAAAGTGTGGCCCTATTTAAAATCATAGCTTCATAATCAAATAAATTCCATTGGATGATTGACAGTACAAATCCTACCTCAAATCTGTGTACAATTTATGATTTGTTTGGACACCTTTCTAAGCTGTGCCACAGTAGTTGACTCTGACTGTTTAGTACTCATCACTGTTTGAATCCTGATCTCGTATTTTTCTCCACTCCACTCTCCATTTAATTGCTGACAAGAAGAAGGTACGGGCCATATTGTTAAGATGTAGAGGGTATATTGAAGGACAGCAGTGGAGGCATGAGGCAAGAAAATAAGAAAAAAATCTCATCACCTGAGCAACTGGGTATGAAAGACATCACTTTCAAGACATCACAAATTTTACCAGCATTTTCAAACAAGCCATTTTTCTGTGCTTTACTGGCAGTATTTTAATCTGTACCACACCTCAAAGTTAATGTTATCCTCTTTGGGAGGGCTAATTTGTTGCAAAACTAAGTAGTAGCGAGGGAGAGTGATTAAATTCTGCTTTTCCCAGTATGTGATCAGAACATATCTGTGATCTGTCAGGTACAAACCAATAGAGCGCATACAAAGAGATCTACACGTCATCAAGAGCGAGGAACAATGGATGAGGAAGGATGAGATGAGCTGGAGAATCGCACAAGAAAGGATTCGAGCAGGCTGCATCTGGGACAAGCGGAGAGTCTGACAATAAGTCAGTGCCAGTGGAATTAGAGGACAGAAAGTAGAGACAGAGAGTAAATTGGGGGGAAGTGAAAAGGTGGCTAGGGGAAAAAGCTTTGGATGTTGTTAGGTTTTTTTTTTGTTTTTTTTTCACAAAATACATGCCAAATTGTTCAGGTGTGAAGAATAGGCTGGTTTAGGGGCAGAGGATTGGATTTTCAGACAATGGGAGTGGTGAAATGTTGACTGCAGAGGTAAATTTCACCATAGCATCAACCGTGATGTCTTAAGCGGCAGAGACAGGATGCAGAGAAGGACAAGGGAGATTGAAAGTGGAGGAGGTTATCTGTCAAACCATCTTCTCTCCACTGCCTGCAGCCCTGTAGATGTAACAACATTTCAGTCAGCCAGAGTGGAGGTGGCAACAAGGCAAGACATGGAGGAGAGGGAAAGAAAATGCGAACAACAAGGGAGACAGGAATGTGAAGGTACAAGTGTCTAGAGAGTGAAAGTTAGCTGAACAACCTCGTGTCTGCCAGCCACACAACTGAGTGAGAAAATATGAAAGTATTTAACACTTGTAGTTTCAAAGCAGTTTACATTGTAAGATCAAAATCTATTCATCAGTACTATATTTATTTCATTAAGATCATGCAAGAGTATTTGCCTTATAAAATTAGTTCTAGTTCTAGTTGAAACAAAAATACTACCTTTTGTAGAAATGCAGTTACTTGTGACATTACCACAGCTAAAATAGTAAGTGAAAGTGTGAGTGGTGGAGAGGGCCTCAGGTGTTGCTGTGCATTCTGGGTGATCAGATTTAATACAGGAAGGAAGTGCAGTAACAACAGGGAGGCACAAAGTGAGAGAAGCCAGGTGCAGCTTTGTGGACAGCTGACTGACAATTTATCAAGCAAAATTGGAGGGCATTTTGATTTTTTTCTTCCCTTTCCATTCATTAAAGTCACCTTTCAACCAAATAACCCGAAGTATGGAACTCCTGACATAATAAGCCTATTGTGGACACTGCTGTTTTACCTGCAGTGTATCTGAACGGACATGATTAGGAAAACACACCAAATATCAGGTGAATGAGCAAGCTTTATCTATTTTTCCCCAAAACAACACAGGGTTGCCAGGTAATTCTTTGCACTTAACTGTTGCTGATGTTTGAATAGATGTTGCAGAGGAGACATTCAGATATCAAAATGGGTACTAAAAACCTGGCTCTCAAATCAGCAATAATGTGTAGTGATTATTTCTGAGTTAAATACATAACTACATGCAAACAATCAGGAATTAAAGCCTTCACTTTAATTTTCCCCTTAACACAATCATGCTGTTTCTACCCTGCTTACTTCATTCAGCAGGTCTAACTAGTGAGTGCTAATTAGGTAGCATTTAATAAAGAATACAGGAAAAATATGACCATTCATTGTAATGGGGAAAAAAAACAAAACAATTATACTTCTTCTTATAATTCTTTTGAGGTGATTATTCATGTCATTCATAAAAGTTATGCAGAACTCTAAAGTTATGATTGACTTTATTCAACTTCTTGTCCACTGTGGACTTCATCATTGCTTTATGAAACAAAGTCACAACAGTTGGTAAACATGGCAGTGTGGAAATCTGATTTGCTGTCGCTGCTGTGACCATGAAAGACTCAGCTGTGCCCAACTGTCCTTGGCCAACAGTTTTACTGACTTGCCAGTTAGGCCACCAACTGTCTTTTTCTAACTATTCATATTCCCTTTACTGAAAGGAATTATGCAAACTTCTTAGTTGTTTCATTCCCTGTTAGAATGAATGGTTCCTGATAGGTCATCTTTACTAAAGACCTACCAGACCAGAAAAGTTCTGGAATGAGAGCTCATCAAAAGTGAAGAGAAGCAAAATGTAGCTGATTGGTTTGTGTTTCTCGTGTTTATGATATGCAAGCTGAAATTGTCTTAAACTTTATTTGATTTTCTGTTATCCTTCAAGAGCCTGTTGTATTAAGAAGAACATTATGTTTAAGACAAGACAAAACAAGATATAACTTCAATAATCAACAAATGAATGTTGTTGAAATTTTAATTTCTTAACAGTGAGAAAGTAGACTCAAATAAAGCCGTTTGACAATTCCAACAATAAAGCAAAAAGTAGAAAGCCAGTAGATTAATTTAAAGTAAATCGATTTATTTGCAGTAATATTGGTGGCATACAAAGTGAACTTCATATGAAACTGCAAGTGTAAAGCAGCATAGTTACACTTCCGCTATGGAGAGGTAACAGAAGGAAGACATCTGTAGCAGGTTTATTGTATCGCCCACATATCCGACAGAAGTTCTTCTCCCACGTCTTTCCCACACCTATAAAGGTTATACTGTAGGTTCTTACATGTTTGCCATCACTAAACTCACACCTCCTCCTTTTTCATGAGCCACACAGCACTACTTACAAATCCGAGTTAATAATTGATATTTGCTTCTGCTGTTCTTATAGCATGAGCTACTGCATCCCATCACTGCACAATGTTTGTTTCTAATTTTAACGAAGAGCTATATTTGCTTGCTTTTATTTCATTTCTACATTTTTATTACTTGTCAGTTCCTTTTTGTCAGGACTAGACTTATGGAAGGAGGAAATTAAAATCTTATTCAAAAATGATTACAAATATAATTATACTGTTAACTGCATCATGTGTTTCTTGATTAAAACTTGATGAAGGCCTGCCATCCTACTGTACGTGTCTTTTTAAACAACAGGCTTTTCTTGCACCCTGCTGCTTTGATTCACTTTCCAGTAACAAGTAACACATTCTTGCTTTGTGTTTATGCCTTGTACTGATTGTGTGCCAGTATCTTATCAAACAAAGTCAGCGTCAGTGTGTTCTTGCGTCAGTCAAACCAAGATAGTGTATCTGCAGGCACCAGCAAATTCAGTTTTATGCTTTTTAATGATACTTTTCATGTCGTAAAATGCCACTTATGAGCCCTGACTGGTTACACAGAAACCATTAATGAACACTACATCTTTGTTGAGTTAAACTTGAAATCATGAGTGATTTTGCAGGTTTAGCTCTTTTAAATGTAATCTCATTTTTTAAATTTTAAGTCATTCTAAAACAATAAAATGTGATGAATAAGATATTTTCTATAAATGTATTAACTTGTCAATATCTTTGATAATATAAACCTGAATCTTTATTTACATGACAATGATTTCCAGTAAATCACTGAATTGAGCATGGAAGACATATTAACTTTTAAATTATACTTAGAAAACAACTTAGCAACAAAGGAAATTTCTTTAGAACCATCATTATGACATCTGTGTCATAAATATTGCATTCAGTATTTAATCTGAGTCTTGATGTGTCTGACAAGTTGAACTTTCTCTTGAACTCCATCACTGGCGTGAGTCACTGAGGTCTGTGGAGCTATTAAGAAGGGACGGAAGGATTTTGGATGATTTTAACACCACCCTTGTCTTTATGAATGATGGCCTCTTTTTTCCCCAGCACACATTTTTTTCTCATTTGGTCACTTACACGCATGCATGCACACATGCACAAAAGCGCTTTCACACCCCTTCACACTGTCTCTCTTTCTGTCACACGCTTCTCACCGCCTGCTTCCCTCTTTTCCCATACTTGAATTTAACTAGCATGAGAAATGTTGTGGTAAAAGTGGAGGACTTGGTCCAACTGACTGTATTAAACCACAAGCTGCACTGATTAGAAGCAGATGATAGGCGTGGCTCTTAAATATCTCTTCATAAAACCCATGAAATTAAATGTAAACCCAGTGTACTAAATTGGTTGTATGCTACTACCAGTCATCTGTCTTTATGTGGGAGGAAGTTAAACATCGCCACTGATCTTGTGTTGAACTCCAATATAATCCTCTGTAATAAATTGCATTCCCAGATTGAATGTGACTGGAGTCACTTGTGTGCAGTTGGTTTGGCCTTCATAAAACAGCAAGTTCAAATCAAGCACTGATCTCTCATTGATGAGAGTTGTAATCTGTGTTGATAAATCACCTCTCTTTTATCTTGTTCATAAAGCAGCCCATTCCCATGAATATTGGCAGAATGCTTGAGTAGTCTCTTTGCTCTATAAATTCAGGGTTGGCTTTTGGATTGAAGGAACAGGTTTGCTGTCTGTATAGTTTTGATTGTGCTTTTCATTAGTTTTGCCTTGACAAGATTACCTTAGAAATTTTAATGCCACACTGGACAGTAGAAACTAGTAATATTTCACCAGCTGTATTAAAGTCATTAAAACCTAGATTGTGGTTTCCTCATGACGTGCAAGCATTGTTTTAATGAGACTGACATGAACAACAACAATGGGTCTCCATTAATTATTAGAGTCCAGTGCAACACTTCTGCAGTTAAACCTTGCTGTGTCAAGCAGTTTTCGTTTTATTTCCTTTTCATGACTGTGGTGTGACTGTAATTCACCTCTGAATTAGTTCATTTGTACCGAGTAGTTATCATCACATCACAACTCCTGCCTCCCATTAAATACTGTCACTTGTAGAAGCAATATTTTCTTCCATTGCTACCTTGTATTTTCGATAGGAACTGAATGACAAGAATGACCTTGTGACTGTCAAGAGTGTCTCAGTGATTCCAGAACATATTCTCCCACTAAATGAGAACGAATGAAATGAAATCTTTTCTTTGCTTACCCTTTTACCAAACATATCACTTCAAATTCTCCCAGGTGTTAAACAGAATTGCAACCTTGCAACTGTGAAGGTCATGGAATATGATTCATTTACGAGTATCTTTGGAGACCTCCTCCCAAGAAAGAGGACAGCATCAATAGATTCAGCACATTGCTAAAGACATATCTTTATGTTCAACGTCCAAAGCCCTTTGACTGCAATAGGGAATCATTTCATGAGGAGCAGAGGTAGGAGTGTGACAAAGTGTGACCACAAAATGAGAAGATGGAAGTTAAAAGACCACCACCTGTTTCCAGTTTTCTATCATCAGTCAACATGGATTTCTTTGGACGCTGACTGTGGCCAGATTGTGGCATCAGTTCAAAAAACGCTTTATAGAACATGGAGAAACAAAATATTGTTTTAGTTTGGTGGACTCCAAGTGGATTTGACATTCTAATTATTTTTATAGCCCGGATATCTTATGGAAACATTTCCATAAGTTATTTTTCTCCATCTTAAGTAAAACTGTTTTCATTAAGGGAGATTATTTGCTGTCACTTTAACTCTAACCCAAAGTGGCATCCATAAAATTGTGGCGATGTGTGAAAATATTCATTTGTTTGTAGAAATTAACCAGATATATTTGTTTATTTATTTGTTATTTTGTTATAGACCTATTAATACCAAGAGGCTCACACTGCCCTCTTCTGCTACAGGCATATAACTGCTAAGTTTTATTGTACTGTAAATGTGCAGTTTGTGAAGAATATTATCTCACTGTGGTTTATATAACATTTTATAATGACTGTCAACATACATTCAACCATCAGCAAGTATACAGTGGCAAAGCACTCACTCAGTTTGAGAACAACTGACCAGACTAACACAAAGTCTATTCCCTCAAGTGCCTCCTACCATTTCTGTTTGAGACTATTTGAATGAAGCCAGGAATACCTGAGGGATTTGGCTGTCTATGGAGGGAGGACACGAGTCTGAGATCACATAGAAATCCCTGACTTGCATACATTCTGCCAACCTCTGTACACATGCCTCTCTTTACTGCTTCTCTTTTCATTTGCAAAGGCATTTTCTGTATTTGTTGACTGCCTCAAACGTTTCCGTACAGCCTGTACGGAACAGAAGCAGGTGTCCATTTATAAAAACTCTGACTTGTCACTGTGAAATTTGTGTGAATGAACTGAATGATTTATTTGAAGCAAATGTCTTTCAAATGGTTGGACCTGTTCAATAGAACCGCTTCCGTTCTGTGGTCAATGCAGTAGTGAGTGAAGGGATGAAGGGCAGTTTGATATTCACAGTGGGGCACTGACCCTGATTCCATTGAATATGAATGTGACCATTTTGTTTGCAGCAATTATTTACTTAATTAATCTGCACTTTCCAAATATTGTCATCTACACTAAGATTTTCAAATTTGACTAGTGCAGGATCTTGGTGTCCATCTTTTGCTGTTGTCCACATACAATGCAGACTATGCCTGTTGACCATTTTCAACAAGAGTTTGAGCTTTTCAATGCACTTTGGACATCTGGTGGGTTCTACTTTTATTTTGAGACTATTTCTGTGTTGACATCTGATGACTGGTCTGAATTAGATGGCAACAGACGTCTTCTGTCAGTATTCAGTAGGATTTGTTAATCTGCCAAAAGTATAAATAAAATGGAACACATTTGACTGAATGCATCAATTTAATATGGCTTTATATTTTAGTATTCATAATCCAATAAAGAGCTGGAGCCGAGTTAGGGCCTGATGAATTCTGAAAATGTTTTAATCCAACACAACAATATTAAAAATATCACTGGAAAAACAATGTATTAATCCTTATGCCAAAACAGGAATGACTACTATTGGGGGATAGTAGATTGCTCAGAAAGAGCATGTGAAATCAGGATTCATTCTGTTTTCTCTGATTTTGCTGAAGAATAACCTTTTGAAATTATACATATCCTACAGGACACTGTTGATATCAACTGACTTTGTTGGTCAGCTGATATCAACAGCTTTGTCTCTGTTTTATTGTCCAGAAACAAATTACACAGCTTAAAACTTTTAATGTCTCCACTGCATTTTAATTATACATTTTAATTTTCTTTCTCATTAATAAAGCTTTGTAATGAATTGAGTCAGGTCTGCACTGTAGATTGCCACATTAATCACTCTAGTCATAATCAACTAGAGTGAATGATAATGGCGCCCAAAAAATGTCTTTCCACTTAATTACAAATCACCTCTGACACAATCTACATCCATCACGAAAAGAGGTATAACACTAATTAAAACACAAACCAAATGTGATGCATAACATGTAATACATTGTTGATGTCCAGTGCAAACTAGTTGTTGGAGTACTGTCACTTGTTCACAGAGATAACATGACCTCCTCGGTTTAACTGCCATGACATGTATCAACTTCTTTTCTTTAAGCTGGAGAAATTTTTATACCAGTGGGATCTTGGCAGCAGGAGTCCATGCTGCTTGCATCCCTGCGGAGGTGATCCTCCCAGCAAGAAAGCGCAGAAACACTTTCAGTACCCACAGAGCAATTGTTAGAAATGGCAAATTAAATGAAACTGCCCTACAAGACATCAATGAACATAAATCCTGGGTTGGCGCGTGGGCTCGATACAAAGAAAACTGTGGTTTGGACTTAAAGCAGAACAAGCAGACAGAGAAAGGAAAGGAAAAGGGAGAAGTTAAATATCACGTATGTTCTGTCAGATATTAATCACATTACACTGTGCAAAACATTCCAAATTGTCAGAATATTACTGGCAGATCATCATGGTATTTGATTAGAACTTTAATGCTCTAAAACTCATTTCATTGTAATGACATCATGTTCATTGTCTGAATCTGGTGCCGCCTTAATCTTTATCATCAAATTATTATTTATTTAATGACTGCACGGTGATAGAGGTCAAACCTTGTGGAGACCATGAATGTCTATATCATGTTTCATAAAAATTTCAGGCACAAGATGTTTTTTACTTAATTTACCTGTGTACTTATTCATTTGGTCATCATTTAACCCATTCCCATAAAATTCATCCCATAGATGAGATGATGACTCAGTTTGTCTTTGTCTTTTTGGCTCTTTCAGGGTGAAGGACAGAACAGCACAT
Source organism: Scatophagus argus (assembly GCF_020382885.2). Taxonomy (NCBI): domain Eukaryota; kingdom Metazoa; phylum Chordata; class Actinopteri; family Scatophagidae; genus Scatophagus; species Scatophagus argus. The sequence goes on along the minus strand of NC_058512.1, from coordinate 13,518,254 downwards.
GGGAATCAGGTAAGGGTTCGGGGTAAAATCCCCTTTCCTTTGTGCCGCCTTATGGCTTTAGAATCAGAATCAGTTTTATTGCCACACATGTTAAGTATACAAATAAGGTGTAAATACAGAATTAGATTTGGAATTAAAATATTTCCAATAAGAAAAGAAAGTTAAAGTCTTACAAAAAAAATAGAAAAAAAAATGTGTGTACAGTGAAAATGACTGGAATTTTAAATAAGAGTGTTGTGCAGTTAGTATAAATATGACCCTGCTGTGTTCACAGTATTAGAAGAAAAACAGGAAGACCAGGAACGAATGTTAATGTAACACATAAACAGATTATAGAAAACACATTAATGTGATGTAATGTCTGTATAGGAGGGTTAGAGTCTGTATATGGGGACTATGTGTTGTTATGCATGGCTTTAATGTAAAATGGCATATTGTATGACAGCAGTAAAGTGTGTTCTGAGTATTTCCCACATTTTAGGAAACAGTACGATTGATTAATACTCCTTGAGCATGTGTGAATAGTAACTGTGTGTTCCTGTTTGTGTGTGCTTTCATTGATGGATTCAGCTCTGTTGTTGGTTATGACGCCTCGGCAGCATGTGAATGATAGTTTGAGATGTGACCTCAGGACACACACTATCCATCACTGGACAGCACATCTATTTAACTATGAAAGGAATAGTCTCTCTGTGCGCACACATGCACACACACAAACACATTTGCTATGCACATGGCCTCTTAAAATAAACTTATCATGTGTGTCTCAGAACACCAGTACGGTTAAGAATTTGAAAAAAAAAATGAAACATTTACTAGAGTAAGCATAAACAGGAAGCTCCTTTCTTACAAAAAGTGAAATTAGGGTGGGTGAATCATGAGTGGCTTTTCCTTGTAAAGCAGGTGCAGAGTGTATGTGAATAATTGTGATCAGCTGGTTATTAGTTGTAATCTTTGAGGTGTTTTCAAGTATAATTTTAACAGAAGACATGATACAGTGTGAGATGGTGTGATAATCAGTGTTCTTTGAAAATAGCACACATGTGTATCAACTTAAGACCTACAAGATGGCAACTGAAACCACAGCCTGACCTGTTAGAATCAGAGCTGCTTTAGTGTAGCAGCCGTAGTAATAACTGTAGTTGTTTTCATAGTACAGTTTAAATGATCTTAAACAAGCCATCTAAATCATTTTATCTGGAAATAAAACTGAAAGTTAAAACAGTTGAAATGTCAGTAGTAACCTATGATTGCACAGAAAAACTGTGCGCACACAACTACAGCAAGTATGATAGGTCAGAATCAGGAGATGAATCTGTCACTGGTTAGTCTAGTTAATATTTATTTTTTGTTATTCTCCATTTTCTTTTCCCAAATAAGTCTGCATCACAATTATAAAAGTGAAGAACTGCATGTCTGCACAGATTCCTCTTGTTCACGCTGATTAGAAAGGATTTGGCACGATGGATATACTTGTGAAAACGCTTTCGCCAAAGTGTGAACTCACCCAGTAACGTGTAAGATATATGCACATCTAGGACATGCTTTCTCCCATCTTAGTCCCCTGAAGCCCTGTCACATAACCTGCACACATGCTTTGATTCTGCCTGTCACTGCCTGTCGCGTCCCCCACTGCACACATACAGATGCTAAAGACAGACCCATCCTTCTGTCCATGTCTGTGCTGTCTGCCTCCATGCAAGAGTTATTGGATTTCATATCTGCATGCTTTGACCACAAGAGGAAGGTTTCAATTACCCTGAGTATGTGCACATGAGTGAGAGTGTGAACAATCGTAAGATCATGAACATGAGATCATTAGTTCTGTCTTTCAAATAAGCACACAGATTATTCTTTGATGCAAGACCAATAAGTAATGATTTGAGTATGTGGAAAAAATAGTTGAAGGATATTTATCTGTTTTCAGCCAATATATATAAAGCTTTGGTGTTGAATGTGCAAATGTTGAACACATTAGTGCATATAGGAATTCATACTGTAGATTTTCAGACATTCAGAGAACATTTAATGAAATATAGAAGAATCTCTGTTTAAGCTTTCATAAATGATAGGTACTATGAGATGTTTCAGTATTGCAGAGAGCAGATTAATCAACTGACTGCATGTGTTATTCATCACCTAGATCCATCACCTTGTACCTTCTCATCATGAGCCAAATTAGCCTGCTGTTGTGAGTTGTGAGTTTTAACAGAGCATTTCACAGGCAAATTGCCATGAAGGTGGATGCTACAAGGTTTAGAAGGGCCATAAAGAAGATTAAAAACCAACTGGAAGGCTGATTCAAAAATGGCAGCAAGAGGGAACAATTTGCACTTGAAAATATTCAGAATCCCAGGTGAAATCACTAAACAGATAACCCTAGATAAGAGACCATATAAACATTAAACTTTAACTTAGGCTTTGGTGCTACTTATGCGTATTCTTGTGGACTATGGATAAAGCAGGTTTATTATAGAGACGCTGCTTAATTTTAACAACTTTCCTTTTTACACTCTGTATTGATTTGCAGTGACCCTTCCCATTAAGGGGACACAGTCTGATCACATCCTGTACTGACATCTGATGAAGAGTTGCGCTTTTGTTTTTCCTTACAAAATGTAGCAGTATCACGCTCATCAAATTTGCTCTGTCGACCGCCATTTCCAACATTATTTACCAATAACCTGCCTCATAGATCCCTTGTATACTCAGTCCCCAGTCCGACGCCCCTGGTCATTGAACCAGTCAGCTAAGCGGTTTTTGTGACTGAAGCTCCTGCCATTGTTGCCCCATCAGTGAACCCTCTTTTAAAGTTACTTGGATCTATTCCTCTTGCCATCTGGATTTAAATCAGAATCAACTGCGCCTGCTCAGCATGCCACAGAGCGTGACTGGAGGTTAACTGTTTAATTGTACTATGCAGTGCACCTGTGAGGAAGCATCTGCATTTGTTATGTTTCTTCAGTCGTTTTTTTTTTTTCTTTTTATTTGTCACCTGTCTGTAAATCAGCCAGTCAGGTTGGAAAAATATTGGGAATTTATAGTGTTAGTTCTGTTAGATTGTTAATGAGCAGATGGTCAATGAGCACACTGAGAGGTTGGACTGTTGTTGTTAATCCATACTGTGGCTGCACATAATGTTCCGTCTGTGTGCATACTCTTCACTAGTTTGAAATAGTAGTTATCATAACAACATGGGACCTGATGCATTTATTCATTTTAGTTTTTCATGCCTTTTGATGACATCAAATAAAAAAAAAATAAATGTCTTGCAGAGTTCCCCAACTCTCATGGACATATAATTTATTCTGTAATACAATTTTAATTAATTTTCTTTTTTAATTAAGTATATTATGTTTACAGCAGCAGGCAGTAAAAGAGAACACTGTCTATATCTTTCATTAATTACCAAATGACTTCACATAAGCATTAAATAGCTTGCATGTTTTTTTCTGGATTAAAAGAGTATAGTGTGTAACAGGTTAACACAAAAACTTCTCAAACCTTTAGCTAGAAAATGTATGCCACTACATTTGATGCATAAAAACAATAATTTGTAGAACAGAATGCAAGTTTAAGTTAATTTAATAATATTGGCCTACAGTCAGAATTATGTCAACACAGTCAAGGTGCTTTTTAAGAGGAAGCATTATTGCCACCTCTGGTCAGTGACAGCTCCCTTACTACAACACCTAGCATGTTTACAGACATAGAAACAAAGACTTCCTGATTGTGTCTCTTTCAAGTATACAGTTTCTGCTTTAGATCAAATATAACCAAACTCTTAATCATAGTTTACGGTCTCTTTTTGCGCTGACAGCTGTTACAGTGCTCCATGTATCTTCTCAATACACAAACAAACCTGCAAAGGCATCGGCAGACATCAAGCACAATAACAAAGAGCATTACTGAGTAAATTCACAGACCTACACACCACACTTAGCATTCACACACAACAGAATAGTTCAAGGAAAACTGCACTTCTTCCATGCAGACACAAACTGTGTATGGCCGCTCACAGTGCTAAAAGCCGTGCTAGTGCCGCAGCTCTGTCGTTGTCTGACAGATTGCTACTACTTTTTCTTGATTGTATGGATTGTCATTTTCAACTCAGTGGCTTCATTCACATAAAAGACATTGTGCTGACACTCTCATCCGAGTGACAGTGCGAGGGAGCTGGCAGGGGGTCGGTGAGGAACAAAGTCGATAGACGGATGGATGGGATGATGGAGAAAAACGAGGGACGACAGTAAAAGTGCTGTCTCTCAGCTTATCTGCTGAGAGTTTTGAGGAAGGTCAGTTACATAACAATCAAGTTCATTTATTTTTGGAAGTAATTACTCAGCTGTAAGAACAACCCAGTTTTAAACTGCTTATATGGAGGTATTTTACCAAACGATATTAGTCAAATCGTCATCATCTCTCTCTCTCTCTCTCAATACAACAAATGCCGACCTTTACAGACCTCTCTTTTTTCCAGACTTGTGGTTGCTCTTTATTAAAAAAGCTGGCTTGAGTTAAAAAGACTGTTCTGTGACTTTTATGGAAGCCAAATGTGAAGCATTCTGTTCCAGGGTGAGGATATTAAATATAAAGGCCTCTGTCTAAGTATGGATTTATTGGCAGGGCAGAAATGAGCTGAATAGAGAACGGCAGGCTAACACACACACACACACACACACACACACACAATGACTGTGATTGTGGGTCCAATCTTGGCATCTCTCTGCTTCTTAATGAAGTAGCAAGTCCCCCTGCTCTTTCTCGAAGGCCAGCCAATTAGGATACAGGCTGTAGGGTATTGACCAATCAAGTTGCCGGCTTTGGGCATTTAGTGCACGGCATTGACGTTAATATAGCTAATCAGTTGGTAGAGGCAAATTCTGCAGTGTGTGTGTGTTAAGTGTTCTGAAGCTGCTGTCGGGTGAAACTATGTTAACAAGTATCGATTCACGGTTACTAAATTGGCAGGGGTTAGAGGAGCAGACAAGGACAGAAATCCAAAGGTGAAAAAGATGAGGAGAAAGGGACAAGAAAAAAGTTGGAGAGGTTCTGAAGTGATGAACACATAAGAAGTACGGCCTTAGATGAAATGAGTGATGTGGAAACGAATGATAGAGTTAAGCAACAAATAGACCCAAGATTCCCCAACCTAATCACCAGTGAGCAGATTGGGAAGCAACTTTGCTTTTGAGATATTTAATCGACTCTTTATAGATGAGGATATTTGGCTGCGGTGCATGAGCGGTGCCCTCTTTTCTCCCCCGAGACTGATTATAATTTTCTTTTCAGGGCCTGTTATCTGCACACAGATGGATCCTTGTCCTTGTGCTGCAAAACATAACAAGCTCTGATGTGAAAAGTTTTCCCCGACTAATCCATTTGCTTGTCCAACTAGTTTGGTGCTGCCTGAACATGTAATGACAAAATCTTAATAATAGCTTGATTGGTCTGAACAGAGAACATCTGCTACAATTTATTATTTGTTACATGTGCATGGGTCTGTTCCTGAAACATTTCCATGCAAACCTGACTATGATGTATAGTGTTTTGTTGCTTAGCCTACATTTTTAATTTTTGGAATGTATGTGGTTTTTCAAATCATTCAGTTAGACAATTCTATAGAATCACTATTTTTTCTTGCAGTAAACCAGTTAACCCACATGAATCATCAGCTCTTTATAATCTCTTGGATTAAAGTCAAGTATGGCTAACTGGTTACCATCTCACCCATCCCTCATTTAAAGTGTACAAATGATTGACAGTTTTGATTTTCATCATTTGAAAATGACATGGGGGTAAAATAAAATGATGTAGTCTGGGCTGAGCACTGACACCATTCACTCATCTGTCAACCGATTGCTAAAGGCAAACTCAATTTACAGTCACATCAAAAAGGTCTGTGAGGTCTTTCCTGCATGAAAGGTAAAGCTCACGTGCTCTGATGTTCTCCGCAACATACAGCAGTTGTTAACAGCTATTCCAACTGAGTGAACACTTGCTACGTATTCCTCCTGATCTAAGTGTCTCTGACTGAACTGCGGTCGAGACAGTGTGAATCCTGTTATATTTTGAACGTCCTACTTCTCTTCTATGCTATACATCTTTAATGCAGTGCGCTCAAATGTAAGAGACACATCCATGGTAACCTCGATGAAACTTTAAGATTCCCCAGAAAATAGGATATGCTGTCGTCGTCCCCCCCAGTGTGGGATTTGTCATTGGAATTAGTGTCACAAAGTTCAGCCTGTTTACCCACCTGATGCGTATTACTAGCCGTGCCTTAGAATGTCAGCCTGAACAGAGATGACAGTTTTGCTGTCACACACTCATTTTAATTCCAGGTAATGCTGTTGTGTGTGTGTGTGTGTGCATGTGTGTGTGTGTGCGTGTGTGTGTGTGATTCACTGGTATTTAACAAGAAATGACATGATGCTGATACCCCCCCCACATGCATGCACATGTTTCTAGGTATTGTGTATGGATAATAGTTATATATAGGATTGCATGGAGCTACATTACGTTGTGTTTTTTCTTTTTTTTTTTGCACTTACCACCTGTGTGATATTTGTGTCCAAACATCCATCCAGAGCGTGATGGATTACAGAGTAAATTTAACTGTGGTCTGATTGCAATTCTGGTATGGTGCAGCCATATGATAGTGGTTTAGATATTGTGCAGATCATTAGAGAAACACTTGTTTGATCACAGTTTCCAGAGTTAATGATAGGAGTGAGCATGACTCAATAATGGGTCTGTGGTATTTGTGAGTGTGTGTATTCTTATACTCCCGTCTTTATGAGAACCATATTTAGACTTTGAGAGAGAGGACATTTTTGGAAATTGAGGACATATTGGCTGGTAATTATGTCTTGAAAGGGCCATTCATGGGTTGAAACTTGGTTTTAGGGTTAAGGTTAAGATTTGGTTAATGTTAATGTAAGGATATGGGCTGGAGTTGAGATGGTTAAAAGAAAAGAAAACTGAAATAACTCAAAAGTCCAATGGAGCATGCAGTTAGACAATCACACGGGTTTAAAACAAACCCTCGGGTTAGCCAAAAATATTTTGAAGGGAAAATAAATGGAAAAGAAGAATCACAGTTTACAGGCAAATATCCTGGTTCTTCTCTGATCAGCTATACTTACTGTTGTGCACAAATAAAGTTTTCCCGTCCAATAAGGGATAATTTCACTTGCTTTTGCTTGTGCGTCACACTAAGTGGTTTGCAAATCCTGGCTTAACTGTTGTCTTGTCTTGCTTATGTTTGTTGTACCACGAGACATTGTTGCAGCAATTTTGTTGCAGTGTTCCAAAATCTCAGCAAGTATTTCGATAAGTATCCTGTCTGAGCAGGATCAAAAATATGTGTATGGGAGTGTATTTTTAGAGATCAGCAGGGATGCAAAATCGTTGTTTATAGTGAGGAAAGATGGATGCAGAGTGATGGCGCGGGGAGGATTGTATGGATGAAGGCAGAGTGCAAAAAGGAGAGTAAATTAACTGAGCTAGTTATCAAGAGAAGGTGCCAGTTATTGACTAATTCTGGGCAACAGATGAAAGGCTCTTTACAGACCTGGCACACATAGCAGACCGCAAAGTTACACGCTCACACACATGAAATCACTCCAACACACTTATTCTCACAAACCACAGTGACATGTATAAAGGCCCACACACATATATATAAGCCCTCCAACACACATGTTCAACACCCACACCTCCACATGCACACACACATTCCTCCCTTGTAATTAAACAGCCCTTTTTCCTTTCTCCCCTCCCTCTGCAATAGAATAACTGCCAGCTCTGTCTTCACAGAGCTGTTTTATTAGCATACCGCTATGATCACAGTTCAGCGCTTTATAGTGTGTATAAATGGCATTGCAGCATCGTTGTACGGACATATGGTTAGTGTCTTGCTGACGCCACAGTTTTATTTGAATGTCACCAGAACAGTCCTTTTTTCCACTGGAGAAGAAATGCTGGGAGGCCAGAGCAGAAAAACGAAAAGGTAGCTGAGATGTGAATAGCAAAGGGAAACAGCAGAACTGAGGGATGACGGTGAAAGAGTCCACACAGACACCTAAGATATAATCTTGATAAACAGATTCCTGCATATGAATGCAGAATCTGAGGGCAAAGGGACCAGATTTTGATTTCGGAAGTATGCTGGTGCTCGTTTATATTCAGAGTAGTATCCAGTCATGTTTGAGTACCCTTTGGTTGCATGCAGGTAAATAGTCTGTGTGAACAGCCAAAGAAGTGCTTTGAAAGGGACGAAATGCAATGATGGAAACCAATGTGTAAAGCTTGGCTAACAATCTAGCCTTTTTTTTTTCCAATTTACCTGCATTTATATGCATTTATATGGAGATAAATTGTGCCAATTATTTTGTAATCAATGGCCGCCACACAGAAGAGAAAGTCTTGGCCTGGATCTGTTATCTGGATATCCGCTGGCAGCACCAGAGCCAGTGGATGACCAACTGGTTATGAGAATACATATTATAAAGATAATGACATTTCTGGTATCTAAAACTTTACTACCTTCACTTTATGGTTCAGGAAATTTAATTTATGGAGTGTGTTTTTGAGTGTGTGGGGTGCCCAGGTGGCCCAGGACTGCAGTGTGAGAATAAATACATGCCTCAGCTTCTTCTCTTTCTTTCCTGTTTGTTTGTTCACTGGATTCTACTTCATCGTCGCTACTCCTGCTCTCTTTTCCTCCCTGTGGATATGTCGTGTCTGTACTTAATGGTTTCAAACACTTTCTCTCAGTATCCTCCTTTCTTCTCAAAGTATCGTGATTTGATCTGTTTGTCCTTAAGAGATTTCTTTCTCTATCTCAGTGTTTCTCTTTCTCAATTCTTACTGTTCGCTCTACTCCTTTTTTGTTCTGTCACCATCTCAGTCTTTATCAGAACATTATCTTGCTATGTGTGTCTTGTGTGAGTCTATGTTCTTGTGTGTCAGCTCGATAAAATATGTGTGATGTAACAGAGGAGGACACAATCCATAGAAAAGATAAGGAAAGATAGTGATGGATGAAATGGATAGAGATACAAAATGGTGATCTCTTTATGTGATCCATCTAATCCTGTGTCTCACAAAATACATACCTATACTACTAATTTGTTTTGCTGAATATGTGTAAAAAATATATATATATAGATTGTGTTCCCTTGTGATGCTATGTTGTTGCTCGCATGTTACAACGAGCAATGTCTAAAGCAGAACACGCTCCCAAGCTGTGGTATGTCAAGCTGAAAAGGGTTTTTTATGTATTAAAAACACAAAACCAAAGGCTTTGATTTCTTTTTAATGTAGGATTCAACTGACAATATCATAACAGCGAATTTATTCATAAAACAGTTCCAGAAATTTATGCATACACTAGCTGACACATCGGAATAAAATTTTGCATTTTGCACCTTTTTATTTCACAGATGAAATCAAACTCCATTCAGACACAACTCCTACATCAACATATTGAGGTCCTTTCATGTTGTTGAACAACTTACAAGATAAACAGCCTGGATACTCAAGCAGCACTACATTATATTGAGACAGAGGTACCTCCACAGATAAAAAAAGCTACAGAGCTGAAGAAGCAGGCCATGAAAGGCTGCAGGTATGTGGACTGACAACATGATGGATATACTCAAGTGTAGGTGGCAGTGGCAGCAGTAGTGCCAAGCAGCCTCACTCTGTCCTGTCTGGTTTCATCAAAAGGTGACATTTTTGACATTTTGAGCAAATAACTTCAGCCTGGTTTTCAGACTTGACAGCAAGAACTGTGTGTATGGTTTTTTAGGGACAGATTTTATTTTCCCTGTTTTTTGTTTGTTTGTTTTGTTTTCCAGCAGTGGCCCGGGCTCAGGTTAGTGTGACTTTACCTGTTGGAATGGTTTCAGGTCACTCTGAGGCCTACTGATTTAAATATTATGTTCAGATATTCATTTTTGTTCTGATATCCCATTGTTGTGCTTAAAGCTGCACTGATTAATATTTTCATATTAACAATAGGTAAGTTGCCTGCATAATAGTGGCAAAGTCCAGTCCAGTGTATAGGATTTAAGGGCAAAACTGGAATGTAATATTGAGAATATAAATATTACATTCAGTATTATATTACAGGAGAAGCCCGTCTCCTTCCACAGAGTCCACTATGTTGCACCACCATGTGTTACTGCAGTAGTCCAGATCAGACAAACCAAATACTTGCTCTAGAGAGGGTCTTTTGTGCTTTTTGTTTTTCAGTGGCTGCCGTAGGAGAGGATGAAATGAAACCCCACAGTTAGATGGCACTAAATCCTACACACTTAAGTGGCTAAAACGTGAACTGATACTATTTTTAGCCAGATATATATATATATGTATGTGTGTGTGTGTGTGTGTGTGTGTGTGTTTCATGTTCAGCTTCATCAATTGAATTTCATCAACATGATCCCTTGCTCCCCTTTTATGCTCAACAGTATAAAGTAAAAAATAAAAATACAATGATAAACTGCTTTTTAAATATTACTTCTCAGCAGAACAAATATGGGAGAAAAGCCTCTCAAGTCAGTGTTAAATTGAGCAAAAATGGATATTTAATGTGTGGGACCATTCAGGGATGGTATTACAGTTGGTGTTTGGGTGATGCTTGTCATTATTCCATTTCCCCTTTTAGTACTTGGATTCTTTACAGAGTAGAAATACAAAAAGGTGATGCAGAAAGCAGCAACTGGCTACATCATCAGTCTGTTAACCAGCCTCTCGTGCCATTAAGCAGAGTGTTGGAAAGCCATATAATAAAGGAAAATTAGTTTGGCTTAGACAGCCACCTGAAGCTGTCATTCAGTCAAACAAGGAAACATCTTGCCAAAAAGATAGTGTTCAGTTGCTGTGTTATTCAGCTGCTAGCCAGCAAATCGGCCCACCATCCTGTAACTCAGTCAGTCAGCCTGTACAGTAAGTTAGTCAACCAGTCAGTTATTCAGTCCATTAAATCAGATTGGATCCGTCTAGTTAAATAGCTCTCTTCACACCTCATTTCTCCCCTCACTCGCTTTTCTCTCTTTTAGACCCAGTGGGGAGAAAGTGGAACATGGTCAGAAAATTGAAAATAAAGTGGATAAAAAGAAATTAGAGGTATATTTTTTATGTTTGACAACATTTTTTGAGGGTCTTGCCATTGTTCTTCTTTTTCTGTATTTCCTAAAAGCTTATACTGCCCCATTCTTTCTCTCTTTTTTCCTTTCCTGTGTGATAAATTATTTTGTGCTTAATCCACAAATCAACTTTCATTTGCACAGAGTTTTCTATCTCTTGTTACTCCACCTCAATTTGCAGGCCCCTAAGTGAGTAATAAACAGATAAATAAGTAGCATGCAGCCAAAACACACAGAATAATAAACTTCACAATATTGTTTTTGTCAATTTGGATTTTGAAAACCAGGTCTGAGAAGCTGCTCTTGATATTTTGTGTCTCCCTTTAGGGGGATTCTTGCCTCACCGCTCACAGCTTAATTTCTTGTATATTTCCAGTTTCATTCATTTAACTAATAAACTGTTCAATAAAGTTTGGATGAGACAATGTTTTAAACAAAGAATAAAAATAAGCCACTGTGCAACACAGTCCTGCTGACAGCAATTTCACCAAACAGCTCCCAGCACAGAGAGATGAGACAATACCTCACATAAGCGTGTCCTGTTAAAATGTTTTTTTAAGAGGATACTTTGATATCACCTACAATGATGGAAGCTGACATTATCATGAGCTGCAATTTCAACCCAATAAAAGAAGCTCTCAAGCCACTACAAGATATAAGAATTCTACTGCGAGCACATAAAAGTACATTGTACTGGTTGTAATCAGGCCATAAAATATGCTATAATTACATAGCTTGCAAAATCTCAAGTGCCTGAATACGATAAAGGCTTTATTGAAAAGCTTTTGATGAAAACACAATCTTTGCTGTAATAATTCTGAAAATGAAGGCACTACTCACCAGATCTCTTCTCCGCTGCATGCAGCTAGTCTTTTCAGTTACCATTTTCCTGACTTTGTTTTTTATGTTTTCGCCCTTTGCGTTCAGGTACTTTTCCCCACTGTGGGACTAATGAATGCCTGTCTGATCTTTCTCACCCTCATAATGTTGTATGTTGCCGTACAATTTTCCCTGGTGTTATGGATTCATACGGTACGCTGCATAGACAGAAGTGTTCTTATGAGACTTTCAGTGAAGGGAAATCTTAATATTTCAGCATACCAAGACATTTTGGACAATGCTATGCTTCCAACTTTGTGAAAACAGTTTGGGGAAGGCCCTTTTCTATTCCAGCATGACTGTGCCCCAGTGCACAAAGCAAAGTCCATAAAGACATGGTTGGATGAGTTTGGTGTGGAAGAACTTGACTGGCCCTCACAGAGCCCTGACCTAAACCCCATGAAACACCTTTGCGAAGAACCGGAATGGAGCTTGCAAGCCAGGCCTTTTAGTCCAACAACAGTGCCTGACCTCACTTTTGGTCTACTGCATGAATGGGCAACAATTCCAAAAGATACACTACAAAATCATATGGAATGTCTTCCCAGTCGAGTGGAAGATGTTATAGTTGCAAAGCTGTCTGTGTGTTTAGAATGAGATGTCATTGAAGTCCCTGTAGGTGTAATGGTCAGGAGTCCCAATAGTTTTCTCCATACCCATAGGGGTCATCAACAACATTTGTCCAAGGAAGCAGGAAGCAAGCAAAAGTAGCTGGCCAGTGAAAACACAACTGATGCTTTCTGCATCTGAAATAAGCTCCGTGAGCTCCACAGCCACCTCCTGTATTCTGACCAGGGTGTTGCTTTCAGCTCCAGGGAGTACTAAGCCTTGGTGGTGGCAGTTTGATGGTGGGTCCACAGAGTAAAGAGGATAGTGTTGGAGAATAATATGATCCTGTAGAACATGTGAACTATGAACTGTGGATTTTCTGTCTTATTGTCAGGGGTCAACCTCAGGACTGGACCTCTTCCACTGGTCACATTAGGTGTGTGCATTTTCTGAATGTAATAATATTCTGCACGATGGATGTGGCCTATGAGCTACCAGTTCACAATCACCGCCACATGTATATGGTAAAACCCCCCTAACCTAACTAGGCCTAAGCATAAAGGAAAGACAATAATATTACAAATTATTTCTTAACTGTGTGCTATCACCTTGTATCTGTGCTGTAAAATGTATGGTTATTAATCATATATTTGATGTTGACATTGCCATTACTGTAGCTATGCATTGTCCAGCTAATAAATATTTATAGTAATATGCATACTATTTATAGTAGATTAAAACAGAATACACAGCAAATAATCCCAAAGAATCTAGTCTCTTCTATTCAGTGTGATGGCATCATATAAATTTAGGATTTTTGTGATTTTCTCTGCTTCGTCTCCTCTCTTCCTCCTATTTTTTTTTCCGTTGCTCCTCCTTACACCTCAAATCTCCCCTCCTCTCCTCAATTCTCCAGTCCTCTCCGTCCTTTTTGAATCCTCCCCTCTTCCCTTCATCTTTCCTTTCTGGTATCCTCTGTCGTCTTCCCCATATGGTTTCCTATTTTTCCATAGGGAACATACCAGTACACACTAATGCCTTCTTGTAAAAGCATGAACTGTATGTGCATTCATTTCAGTGTGTTTTCTGTATAAATGTGTGTATATGACAGAATATTTTAGTGGCTAAATGGCATAGACTTGCAGAAATACAGGAAGAAAATATAAATCTTAATCATTATTCCCTTTGCACCTGTAGTATACAGACACTCATGCACATGCATACATGTAATAAATCCTCCATTTATGCATGCAGCACACACCTGCAACCAGAGGGCGTTTTACCCTTCTTCTCAGTATAACTATGATTATCCCTCCATCAATCGACTCCATCTCTACCTCTCCTGTTTTCTTCAAATTGGCTTACTGAATTAATGATTTTCTTAAAAAAAAAAAAAAAAAAAAAGAACAGGAAGAAAAAACATTGCATAGCCTACTCTACAGACATCCCATGATGCCTTTGCCCATCCACTTTGTTTTCTCTTTTTTGTTATCTGCTTTGTTACCTTTCGTATTCATTGGCTTCCCTCCGCAGAGAATATCGCACACATAAATACCTTAACCTTGTCACAGCGTTGTATGTATGATTGTCTCCTTGAGAATGTATGGTAAAGTTTGTGTATGTGTGCCTGTGTGCATTTGTGGTTTTAAGGGGCTGTGTGTGTGTGTGTGTGTGTGTGTGCATGCCTTAATTTTTTTTCTCATTTTCTCTCTCTCTTAACAGTCTGTCCAGACTTCCATACTCCATTTGTCCTCCAGTCACTCCTCTCCTGCCTTCTTTTCTGAAGTTTCGTCTCCACTTCCACAATGAGAAAATTACAGAAAATTGTAGCCTAGGTTGAAAATACTTATCCTGTAAACTGCACCAACCAGCTGTGCACCTTTGCAGCTCTTAATGATAGCAAAGAGGTTAACAGTTTGAAAGGTTTCAATTTGAAAGCTTTGTACTTGAGCTTCAGTAGCTGGATTCCACAAGCTAAGAAAATTACTTTTTTACTGAAGGATATAAAAAGAAATACCTTTAACAGATTTAATTTAGACAAAGTGGAGTTTTTGCCTAAAGTTCTACTTTGGTGAACACCCATAACCAATAATAAACTGTCTTGACAGCACTGACCTTTGAGGAAAAGAGGAAGTCATCCTTTGATCTGTGCTGCACCGTCCAATTCTGCACAGCCCTGTTCCGCCAGAGTGTAAATAATGTCAAAAAGAGATGCAGCATAGTCTGAAGTCAAGACAGCAGTAGATGGCACAAATATGTTCCAATGAATTAACAGTTTAACTTATTTTCTGCTTTGCAACCCACCTAGCTTAATTACTACTAGTTTGTCAAACAATGACCTCCAGATACAGTCTACATTTAATATATATCATATAAACTAATGTCAGTTTGTCATGTGCCCTTCTGTTTCTCTTCCATCCAGGCTCTATACTTCTTTAAAATTGTTCCCCACAGACGTACCTCCATAACTATAACAACATATCTCTCTGTCCCTTCCCTCGCTATTGTATGTCCCTACTGGTCCTTCTTTAACACTTCACTGCCCTTCTGTCCCTTACTCAACCCAGTCTGTCTCTTTATCTCACTTTAATATCCTGGAGGCCACCATCTATCTTCAATGGTGGAGAGAAAGTGGAAAAAGTGGGTGGGTGGGTGACTGACGTGGCAGAGGTGGAGAGCATGACTGGGGGCACCATTAGAAAGTATTTACTGGAATCTTCCTCTCATAATTTCAGGAGTAACAGTATAGTAAATTTCTTCTTTCCCTCATCTCATAACATATAGCCATCCCTCACAGGTGATTCAATGCACATTCAGATACATGGTCTTTAACCTGATTAAAAAAAAACAACAGAATACAGTTGATACATGTGTAATGATTAAATATAATGCAGTTCAAAGTTGATTTGGTCCAGTTCAGCTGAAATTCAATTTGAAAACACAGTTAAAAAATGTGGAAGGTTTCACTTACTGTCACAAGCCTGCCGAGAAATGTGATTCAACTACATATTTGCCCTCAGCTCTGCTCAGCTCTTTAGCTTCTTTTCCTCATCAGTTTGACTGTACAGCCCACAGGTTATGCTCTCATCAGTGTAGTTTCCAGCCATGGCAGAGAGTTGTTTTCAGCTCAACAGTTCTCATAAACTCAGGGCATGCTACCAGACACCAGACAAACAATGTTAGCAAGTAACAAGTGAACATAGTAGAGCCCCTCGCAGCTTAAGCCCTAGATATCTTTATCTGGAGTTGGCCGAGACAAAAGATGATCAAAAGCAGCTACAAACATACATGTTTCTCAGTATTTAGTGGATGCATAAATAAGCAATTGTTTGTTAATACAATAGTTGGATACAGAGTCACTGTTTATACCCCATCCACATACATTTGTCTTGGGCTGTGTTTCATGGTTCGATTAGGCCCTGTAGAAAAATCATAATACAGGAAACAAGTTCAGTGTATTAAAAGCAGAAAAAGGCGTGAGCCAAAACAAATAATCAAACCTATAAAACCGTGCCCACCCACAATTGCAGGCAATGTTAACTTCAAAAACAAAATACAGTCCACCTGGAAGTGTGTGAACGTGAATCCGCCTCATATCGTACATTCAAAAATAAATGGTAAATGCAAAGCTCCTCATGAATGTTTATGCAGTGAAATGAGCCTGCTGATCAGTGTTTCTGTACAGTGAGTCATGACAATCACTGAGAGGAAGATGAAGAAAAGGAATTTGTTTGTGCAGTAGTATGTGAAGTTTAAGGCAATACTCTCTCTTAAGCTTGTAGCCTTTTGCCCTTAAGTGGCCAAGAAATCTTTAAGCTGTTTGGAGTACAGTAGGTCACAGCTGTCAGGTCATTCAATTTTTAATCCCGAAACAAAGAACTGTCCCCAAATCATCTGATCAGTACCCAGGTAACTTTACAGAATTTCTCCAAGCTGGAGACTGCTTCGGAGCTTGGTGGGAGCTCTCTGACTTTTCAGTCTTAAATGGCACAGCTCCGCAGTCAGAGAAGAGACACTTGAACTATTGCTGTTAGAGATGCTGACCTGAAAACCACTGAGACTCTATCAGCTCAAGGGCTTCGGTTAAAATCCTGACTGTTGTGGAGGCTACAGCAGAATAAAATTTGCCTCTGACAGGGAGCAACAACACATCAAAATAAAGAATGTGTTTTTTATCATGCAATTTTTTTCATTGCTGTTTGGAGTTTCTTCTTGTTATCTCCTCACTCTCTTTTTCCACTTTATCCTCTTCCTCTATCACAGCCTGTTTCTTATCTTTTATTACTCCCTATGCGTATTATATCCACCTATAATGTCCAATAAAGCAAAAATGCAATAAAAATAATATTAAAAAATGGTCATGGAAGAGGAGGTGGAGGAATCCAGGGAATGAACACAAGGAAAGAGAAAGGAAGAAGTATTTTGTCTTTGTGCTCTGGGGAGACACACACACACACACACACACACACACACACACACACACACATAATCTCTGCACTCTTCATGTCCACCGGAAGCACTCAAGTCATTTATGAAAACAAAAATATTTTTCAACATGGGGAATGAGATGATATGAGATGATGTCTTTTTCTCCCTCATCTTCTTTCTGTGTCTGTCTGCTGCTTTATCTTCCCTCCCAGAAACACTCCATAGAGCTGTATTTTATTATAATTGTTTGTGTTCCTCTTCTTCCTCCCTTTTCTTTCCTTATAGCTGTTTCTTTGCCATGCACCTTTTAAGTCCTTTTTACCTCACATACACATGCTCTTTTGTGCTGACATTG
This sequence comes from Scatophagus argus, assembly GCF_020382885.2. Classification (NCBI taxonomy): domain Eukaryota; kingdom Metazoa; phylum Chordata; class Actinopteri; family Scatophagidae; genus Scatophagus; species Scatophagus argus. The sequence goes on along the minus strand of NC_058512.1, from coordinate 13,500,887 downwards.
TTTTAATTATCTCCCTTTGATTCCCCTCCCTTATTTGCTCTCTGCTTTCTCTCTCTCTGTCATTTTACACTGTTAGTTTGTCCCTGGTTCTCTGGGGTCAGAACACACACACAGAGACTCATACAAAGGCCTCCAGTTATCCAAGGATGATTCCTAGATCTGACTAAGAATGTTGGACCCCCCATTGCACTGTGAGACAGAGGACCCCACAGCAACACGCACACACATTTACAGAAACCTTTTTGCACACAGTCTTATGCGCACAAACAAAATTAAATATGCCCCAAATGTAGCAGTACACAAAGTACTTTAAAATGGGGAGCTCTATCAGAAGAGAGCATTTTGCAAAAAACTGTTGCACAGAATGTCTCTAGCCGTATGAATTCTCGTGCGAATCCGAGGTAATTTTTTCTTTAAGATACTTCCTGGTTTGTGTGCAAATCGATTAATTAAAACGAGTGGAAGAAAATGTTTGCATGCTGCAGCTTCAAGATAAGCACTAAATGCCTAAAAGGTGAGAGAATACAAGAGGATAGGTACTTAAGAAAAACAATAACAAATGCATGTAAATTCACTTCATGTACGTGTGTGCAGTGTAAGCATTGAGCATAACTGTGCAGGGACATCATTTGATTTTACACTCCATTTGACCTGTAATAGCATTGAAATAATGGACATCATAAAAGCTATAGAACCTTTAAAAAGGCATTAAAGGCTAAATGTGAGATATACTCATGTCACATATTTCATGTCATGCATGAATGTGTTGACCTTTGACGGCATCAAGAGCTGAAATATTCTTCATTGAAACAGAAAAGTGGAAACATAAGCACAGGAAACACAAAGTGAAATTAGAATAAAAAATTAAACTATCTAACTGTTCAATATGTTAAGAGTTGTTGTTTTTTTCATTATGTTGATTAAAAAATGCAGTCTGGGTGGCAGTGTTTCCAACAAAACACATTTGCTAATGGAAATTAGTTATTGTAATTATGTGATTTTCAAGAGAAATGATTGCAACGCTCATACCGTAAAATATTTCTGTATTGGGTTTGCCTTTGGGCAATAAGCACTCATAGACTGAATGGAAAAAGAAAAACAAAAGAGAAATCCCAACATTAGAAGCAATATAGAAATACAAATACAAAGAGGCCAGACAGAGGACGATGAAATGAATCACACATGCACAACTTTAATGAGAATTTTAATTTACTGACTGTTGATCTGTTGTTATTCTTTGGCCAATGTTCTGTATTCATTACTGGTAAAGCACGGTGTATATAAAATGAGATGGAGTCAGAATAAATATGTGAGCTTGCGTACAGTACAGTCTGTTAATTTATAGTCCTTATTATTAAGTCCCAAATGTCACATTATTACCCTAGAGTTTTGGCTTTCCCACTTCTTTGATTTATGATGAAAATAAAGAGCAAAGTGCCTATGGACCAATTGTCAATCTTCTGCTGGAGGCGTGCATAGTTTCCAGTGGAAATAGAAAGGGCATAAAGAGAATATATGGTGGGAATGATGCTGAGGGAGAGAGAGATGAAAAGACACAGGATACACAGCAAGACAGATCATATTAAACTACTTATCTATTACACATAGGCTACAGTAGCTGAATCATCCTTTTTATTATTATTATATGTTTTTTTTATTTTATTTTGCACCATTTAGACCTGGTTTCATTCACTATCATTCAATTAATTTTATGCTCAGTTTGATCTCCGTTCACATCTTTCAGAATCATACTTCCGGAAATGAATCTGTGCATGTGTTCAACCGTACCTGCTGTTCTTGAAAATAAACTGATCATTCACAGCTCCATTATACATCAACCTTTCAATTACACCACCTTATTCTCCTGTCACGTCCTCCTTAAAACCACTTTGTCCAACATGTGTTGTTTTTCTCTCCTCTGGCAATGGCAGATCTTTTTTGCTTTAGCCATGATAGCCAGTTTACCCATTTTAAGGACCAGCAGCTGCCTCTGTCATAGCCAATAAACAGAAATAGAGCTCATCTGAATAACCACCTGATTTTCTTTTCTTTCCACCTGTCCTCCAGACATCCTCTCTCCAACAACCCTTCCACCGTAGTTTACAAGATGTATGGAACTGCTTTAATACACATCACGGTCTGCTTTTTTCTTCTCTTTACACTTTAACTCTGGAAGCTTCTTCACCTTTGCCTGTTCAATATTAATGTGTCTACCGCCAAGTTCTACAAAATGTGGGTTCAGTTTTCTATGGAGCAAGTTGCTGCTCTGTCTCATATAACTCAGCAAACCTTTGACCCCGACTTGAGAATCATATGTTGTAATCAAATCTATTGCACAGATCAAACAAAAACCATTGTGCACAGCTGTTTTGTTGTGTCTGTAACACAGACATGCATATGCATTGTATGGAAATGTTCCCCTCTGATATATAACCATAATGTCAGATTTCATTGGATCTATTTGTGGGCTGCACAGTGATAAACACCTCTGAGGTGGAAGCACACACTTCCCCACTGTGTTCACTTTGCTTTGAAACATACCCACACACATATGCAGCAACAGGAGCTGCACAGCACCAACTAGGGAGTCGCTAGGTAATATTCCATATATCAAAGTCTCCCCTTTAGCGACTTTATAGATAATTGATGCAACAAAGGATCACACTGCCTGAACCATGGGAATCACTGGGAGTGACTTCTAAATCACAAGAAGCCAACATGACACATAAAGATTCACTTTGGATCACTGTGTGACATTTTAAATCATTGAGGAGACAGCCTGAATTACTAACTTTGCCAGAAAAGTGTTATCTCTGAAAACTGTTTGTTCACAGCACCTTCTGCCAGGCGTACAACATGCATGTGTGTGTTGCATCATAATGCAACACATAGAATAAGTGCATAACAGTAAGTGTTCAGAATCACATTAACTGAAAAGGAGCCATACTGTATGGCATGGAAGAAAAGCATTGGCCTGAAAGGTTCAAGTCTGTTAAAAAAATGACTTAATAGTGACTTGGCAGCTACACTTTGCATGGTGAAGCGGATAAAATAACCCTATAATGAGGAATTTACAAGTTAATGTTTGATCACCGGCACAATGAATAATACATTAAAATGACACAGTGACCATTGGTAAAAACGTTATACTTAACTAGCTCAGAGTCTCTTGAGATTGAAGTTGCATGTTTTCTGTTGTTGTGTTTCTTTCTGTGTTTGTGTTTTTTCTTTACAGTTTTGATTTTTGCAGCTAGTCCAACTTGAAGTGTTATTTTTCAGACGGAAGAAATGCTGAAAGGGCGAGAGTTGATCTGATAAGATTAGAGTTGCGTTTCACAAATTACTGAAATGATTTTGACAAACACACTAGCTATTTGCACAGAATAATTTTTACAACATCATAGATGCATGAAATATTGAGTTTTTACAAGCAGAGAATTTTTTTTTTTTTTTTTTTTTTTTTTTAAGAAGCAAAAGACATCTCTTTTCCTGAAACTGATGGATGGATGAGAGCAAGAGAGTTTACTGATGTGACCCGAGGTCAGGGATCAATGTGCTCCTGATCTCTGATCTGTGGAATTATACATTTTATTTTACAAACAGTATTCAGTAAAATAAGACTGGCATGAAAAATATATTGTATTACTATTGGTTATTATTTTGTTTATGGTCAGTTACAGTGTATGAGGGTCAAAAGATCTGTTTATCTGAAACATTCTTAACATATTCTAGTGTGCCCGGGCTTAATTTTTCTCTCTCTCAAACAAGTTCTTGGGTCATGCAAAGTGGTGCAGTCCGTAGGTGAGATATGAGGTGATACACCATTCTGTCCACACTTAAAACCAATAAATTATTGAGAAATTTGACATAATGATAGTGTTCCTATTTTAACCCCCAAAGCATTTATAGCATTTACACCATAGCAGCCCAGCATGTGATATAAGTTCTCTCACGTTATGCTACTCACCCAGTCAAATCTGTGCCATCCAATAAGCATTGCAACTCAAGTCAATCAAATAGATGCATACATTCAAAGGGGGAGAGACAAGATGAGAAACAGCACTAAAGAAAATACCAAAGTATGCAACATATGCTTAAATGCTGTTATGAAAAAGAGGAAATTCTGATAAAGAACATATTTTATAACATTACTAAAGGTACTGTATAAATGCCACTGCCATGTCCTGTATTTGTGTCACATCCTGACCTTTTCGTCTGGGCTGATTCACACCATCTGCTCCAAACTGGATGTTTGACAACTATCAGCTGAACTGCTTGGCTGAAAACACATCATTCCGAACAAACTGCTGACCAAACAGTATTGAGCGTGCTCTCTGTCTCACTCTGCCACCTCCCTCCTTTCTTTCCCTCCCTCTCTCCTTCACACATCGCCTATCTTCTCTCCACGAATCACCAGTTAACACAGCCTGCCCCAAGCAGAACAGAAAAGCTGGGCTCTGCTACGGTACAGAAAGGTTTAATAAATCCAAATGATGCAGGAATAAGAGACAGTTGAATGAAACATTCAGATGACTGAATAATGTTCAGGGGAATGCTCTGGCTCAGTTTAATTATTTATGGATAAAAAGGAAATAATATCCAGGCGAAGAACGTGGACATCAGCTTTGGTGTGAATTTTGTGAAATTTCCTGTGTCAATCCTTTGTGGCCAAGTCACAGCGGAGATGAATGTATTAAATTGATGTTTTTTGAGCAAATTGGTGTATTTTTTGTGTTGTGGCTTTTTTATTTGTAGTGGTAGCAGTGATGGTATTTAGAATAGGATTTTGTATTTTAAATAGTTACCATGTCAATAAAGTATGCATAGGTCTGTTAAATCATAACAAATAAGGCAACAGTATCCAAATTATGCTGTTATATTGGAGACTAATCAAAAACAAGTAGGCAAATGTTGTGAACTTGGCAAGAAATGAAACATTTCAAGACTTAAGAAAATAGAGCAAGCCTTTTTTTTATTTTTGTTTTTTTGTAAAAGATGCCTTAATTTCTATTGAATATCGACATATTGCTACATATGCTGTTGTTTCCACTTATTTAAAGCTTCATCAGAATAAAACAACAACATATATAATTTATGCAAACATTTACCTGTAACACTAGGTTTATGTTTTACTGACAAAATGACTGTTGTCTGTCAGGCGTAAATAGCATCAGTTGGGGTTTAGTTAGGCACACAAAAATGAGGATTGCATTGAAAAAGTCAGTGCTCAGTTGTTTAAACAGTAGTTTGGAAGATGGCACGCCATCTTTATGGCCCCGTATTAATAACGATGGAGTCTCTGTTTAGATTTCAAATATTGGCACCATATTTTCTATGAATGTGACATGTTTTCCTTTTATTTTGGTCTGTAACTTCTTTATGTGTTACTCTTTTTATTAATTTAATTTAACTTTCTATTTTCTACACAATGTATTGTACAGCAATAATGTCAACTCCTATACTAAAGGAAAAATAACGTGGTTTCTGTTGACTTTGAACCAGCTTTTTTAACCCCATCTTTTAAACATGTAGTTGTCTTTGCTTCATATAGCCAGTCCTTGCCTTATTTTGGAAGGCACTGACAAACAAGCTATTTTATACAGAGCAAAGGTTACTACTGATTAGATTTTTTTTTTCATGTTCTTTAAATATTGCAGTACTTCCAACAGATGGACTCAAAGTGATATATATTATCAATTTCCTCCATTTCACTGTGGCTGTAAAATGTGGTAACATGAGCCATGTAAGGTGTACCTTAACACTAGAACTACCGAGGCAGTCATTTTGACTGCTTTCAAAATTTGCAACGTCATAACTTGGTTTAAAAAAAACCTATGTACCAATAGGACCCTGACTTTTCCTAAATATGTGTATATTTTATTCTAACATTGTTTTATCATTAAAATTTCAAAACACAAAAGAGATCTGAGTATTACTACCTCGAATGACCATAGCAGTCAAATTGACTGCATGCTTTCTACAGGGGGTGTCATATTTCACTATTTGCTACATTTGCCTCCAAGTAATTTACAAAACAGCATGATTTTCTGATAGACAGTTTTTTGGTCTATCAAGTGTGCCATAAATTGGAAAAGGCCTGATAAGATGAATATTCCATGAAATAAAACTAATTAGGCTATAATGTTTTGGTGACAGTGGAACATCCTGAAACTTCAGCGGTACCTACTGTGTCAACCACAAGAGCACTCAGCCTGCCATTGGATGAAGAAGCTGTCCCACAACCTTCAGCACAGAGGCATGAAACAGCGAAAGATGGCACAGTGTGGACTGTAATACAGTCAGGTGAAAACAGTGGAAGGCGTCAGAGTCATAATGTTTTTACAGAAGCTTCAGGCCCCACAGCACATGCCAAACGCAACATTGAGGATGCCCTCACCTCTTTTCTGTGTTTGGTTGATGATGCCATGCTGAAACACATCAGGGCCTGCACTGTTGCTGAGGCACACAGAGTCAGAGAGGAAAGTTCATGGGATATGACTGTCGATGAGCTAAAGGCCTTCATTTCTCTAATCTACATTCGTGGTGCACAAGGTGGAAAAGGCCTGGACTTGGCGAGCTTTTGGTCAGCTGACTGGGGCTGTGCATTTTTCAAGGATACCATGTCCCGAAACAGATTCCAGGAAATCTTACGATTCCTGCGTTTTGACAAAAAGGAGACGAGACGCACACGTCTGCAGGAGAACAAGTTTTCCCTGGTATCTGAAGTTTGGGAGAGATTTGTCCAGAACTGCATCACTTGCTACAAACCAGGTGCTGATATAACTGTTGATGAGCAGCTCTTCCCAACAAAAGCAAGGTGCAGCTTCATCCAGTATATAGCTAGCAAACCTGATAAATTTGGTATCAAGTTCTGGCTTGCTGCTGATGTTGATACCAAATACATGCTAAATGCTGCACCATATCTGGGCAAAGATGAGACACGGAGGCCAGGACAGCGACTGGGAGACAGTGTGGTGTTGAAACTGGCTGAGCCTTTCCTGGGGAAGGGGAGAAACATCACCACTGATAATTTCTTTACTTCCCTTGAACTTGCCAAGGCACTAAAGGCCCAGAAAACCAGCCTGGTTGGTACAGTAAATAAGAGCAGACGAGAGCTTCCTCCATCTGTAAAGGAGCAAAGGGCCCTGCACACCACAGAGGTGCTGAAATGTGACAGTGCAACCCTAACAGTGTATCAATGCAAACCAAGGAAAAATGTCTCCATTCTAAGCACTGTCCACACAACTGTCCACATCACAAGTGGCCGTAAGGCTAAACTGTTGCATACGAGACTGTTACATACTACAACAGAACCAAGGTTGGAGTAGATGTGCTTGATCAAATGGCGAGGAAATACTCAGTGAAAGCACCTACACGAAGATGGCCACCGGCGGTGTAATTGCAGAGAAGTTGTGTTATGTGTCAATTAAATAAATAAAACACTCAATCATTATAGTTTTCATGTGTGTTTTTACCTATTTCACCAATTTATTCTTGTTGTTTTTAATGTTTTTAATGATAATCCAAATTATATACAAATAATGTCCAAGCAGTCAAAATGACTGCCACGGTCGTTCTAGTAGTTGCAGAATTCTGGTAGACCGAGTGTTAATCCTATAGCAAAATATTTGTGTTTTAAGACCTGCTGAATCCCATTGATGCTGCCACTGCAATAGACTAAAGTTAATGAGTACATGGCCGCTTTGACCCCTGAAGTGTTATACGTGCACACATAAATAGAAACATACTAGCGCACACAAATGCACACTCAACACACGTAAAAGGTTTTTTTTTTGGTTTTTTGGTTTTTTTTTTCTCCATTGATGATAAGTGTTCTCCGTGTGCCCAGGGTATTTTACAGCAGCAGACATATTAATCAGTGTAAATATAAAAACATAGACCCACATGCACGTAAAGACTCACACACAGCAGAATCTGACCAAAAAAAGCAGTCGGCTGTGTTATGCCCTGGAGTATATTACAGTAGGAGGCATATTAATCAATATATAAACATAGTCGACTGCCAGCGGAAGGGGACAGCAGCAGGGGTTGAATCAGGGCGTGTGTGTGCACGCACATATAGCAGGCATATATTTGATGCATTGGCTTTATATAGACACTGCAGTATAATACTTTAATGTGAAATAATAATAATGATTTATATTTGATGGTTTTACACATTTGCAAGCTGTGCCATTTTTTTTTACAGTACACAGCTTTATGGTTCAACTCCCTTTAACTTGTGGCAGTGTTACAGCCTGTATTTGAAGTGGATTGACTTTGGTGGATTTTATAACTTATCTGCACACGTTAGCTCATAATGGTAGTATCATTTTTTTCCTTTAACAGTGAAATTAAACATTAAAAAAAATTGACCATGTAAGTACAGAACCCATGTAAGATAACACTTTAAATTAAGCTAAACATCCACTGAATGACCTTGAAATGTGACACTTGACAATAGTTTATCTGTAGCCAGTTTGATGAAGTGCATGTCTTTAATGAGTCCATGCTGGAGATAACCATATCTGAAGATATTATTTTCAGTACATCTGTATGTTCGTCCATCCCATTCTGATGAATGTAATACCTCAGGAATGCTGTTATTGAATTTCTTTAAAATATCTAATTGAATTGGAGGATGGACTATATGGGATGGATGGAGGATGGATTATAGTCTGGTAGTTAATGGCCACTGTGACTTCACAAAACATGTTTTTGGTCATAACTAAATTCATGTGACTATTAATGACAACATTTCACATGAATGTCTAATATGATAAAATAATGAGGGAGTGACATTTACATCTAATCTGACATCTAATAGGTCAAAAGTGACATCATAATGTACACCATGTGACAAAGCTCTGTCAGTCCTCTGTACTCCTCTGTAAAACAGTCTTTACTGTAAGTGAAAACAGTATGTTTCTCACTGGAAATTATTCACTGGAATCATACACGCTGGTATAGTGATAACAAACATTAAGTCAAGAACTACACTGATTACTTTTTACATTTCTCTTTTATTACTTTTTTCAGTGCACATAAGACACACAACAAAAATTTTAAGTCAATACTTTAGTGTGTCTTTCACTACATTTGTTACAGTGGGAAATTATTGTACTTTTAGAAATTTGCAAAAAGAGTTAGAATTAAACTGATACAGAGTGGTTAATGCCCCAGGTTTATTTTTAAGTTTATCTGAGTCTTGTAGTCCACACAAGCAAACAATGAAGTTGAATTTGAACGCATTAAAAAGCCTTGTACAGACCCCATTTTTCAGGCAAAACAGTAATGCTGTCAGATCAAATTGGATGAAAGCATTTTATAGTTGACTGCATTATATTAGAGGCCAAATAACCCAACACTTAGAGGCATGTCATCCTCTCTTAACGCTGCAGAGCTATAAATTGTAGGTTATTCCCTCAAATAGAGTCTGTAGGATTTTGAACCTATAGATAGTGTCCACAGAAGACCCAAAATGTCCATGAGGGAGCCCTGGAACACTTTCCAATTTAGCAGAGGTACATCCTAGGGTTTGTATCAAAGGGGGTGTATGAGCGCAGACCTGGGGATTGGACGTTATTATATGCCAACAGTTTTGCTGTGAGATGTACATTTCCCAGACCAAACCGGACTTCACGCTTCTAAACAACTTTAAACTGTCTAAGAAGTCTTTCACAAAAGAAAGTCAATTATATTGTGTTTACCATATTTTTGTTGTTGTGTATAGTCTCCTCAAAAACACTGTCCAACCCTGTACAGAGGACTCAAATGGTCCCACAGTGCAGTGGTCAAGGATATTATACAGCTATTTTCTGTGTAGGACTCAGTGTGATGATAGATTGATTGATTGATTGGGGGGGTATAAAACATAATACAGCCTTTGCACCTTTGTGTGTGTCTGTGTGTGTGTTCTGACATGCATGGTTTTCATGCTTTCCCTGCTGTTTCCCTCTTGTTCCCCTGCACTTCTTTACATCCCATCACTGTCTCCTGTCTTCCCTCTGCTGAATTTGTGCACATTAAGAAACATGAAGCATATTTGAGGATTTGATGTTTATCTCTCAAGTGAGTTTCATGTTCAAGGCAATTTCTCTGAGATAAGTTTGCAAAATGGCCAGTAATATATTGGTATGCATTAGCATGTTATCCCACAGCTTTGTCTAAGGGAATTACTGATACTGAGCCCTCTTTGATTTCCTGTCTGCATTGCTTTAAAGGTCAGGAAACAACTCCCAACCATAATATTTTTTTTATTTCATTTTTTTTTTTCTTGTCCAGTGATCTTAGATTGTTGAGCTACTGTATGCATGGCCATAGAATTCTATAAGGTCAGGGGCTTTATTAATGCATAATCCATTTTTCTGTTTAAAGTAAAACAGGAGTGCTTCTTCACATGATTGTAATTAGTGTGAATATGTAAAAAAGATGGTGAAAAAGATTAAAAAACATACTGTTTCCCCTTTGAGTTAAGACTAGATCCTTGTAAATATTAAGCTATTCACAAAGCATCTTAGCCCTTGAGAAATCTCCTAAGGTGACAAACTGTTAGGGGTAAGGAGGAGGACTTTCAAAAGGCTAAGAGTTTCTTAAGAACTGAAGAAAATGGCAGAAAGACAAAGAGGTAAAAGAAATATTCTCCCAAACACTACACATTAGATTGTGCAGGTATAATGTTTGTTGTGCTCTATCTCATTAGCGATGCACTCCCATCTCCCATCACACAATAACGCTTTAACTGCAGAAATGAATGTGATCACAGCGCTGTCGCAACCTTCAGCATCAGCTTGTGTGTTCCATGGAGTGATCACACAGGCTTCACAGTCCTCCTCTTTCCTCTCACTTTAGACTGCAATACATACCACAGCTTTTCACACTCCTCACTGGTGCACACAGCCAAAGGGAATGAGACGTATCTGCTGCGCCATATTTGTCCATGCCTGCATCTTGGCCTCCTCTGTAACACTTGGGCTGAATTAAAACGGTTTTACACTTGTTAATATCAAATGCCAAATTCGTCATAGTAACTGGGTTATCCACACCTCCTCACTAAGATTGAAGTTTCTGTCCCTTTCTAGCTCTCAGCTGGGAAGTTAGCCAAATTACTCTCAAGCAAGGACTCCTTAGTAGAAATTTTTAATCTAAATTAGGAGCTCGCTGGGAATATTCTCAGAATGTTTGTGAAAAGAGCCCAAGTTGAATAGGCTTATGGAGCTGCGTAGGCATCTGGGGTTGTTTTTACAAAACATTGTAGTTTATATTATATTATAAGTAGTAGTTACAAGAAACTCCTAAACTTAATGAGTGCTATCTTAAGGATTCTTAAGTTTTTGGTCGAAGAATTATTGGCAAACCATTTTAGTGCTTAATGTAACTACCAGCTCTGACCGAAGATAGATTACTCTAGGCGTCTGACTAAGTCACTATCACTTGCTCACAGTCAGTGATGTGCTGTAGATAATTTGCATATCACTGAATCAATGTTTTGTAAAAACAAAATGATGCTGAACTTTTAATCTATATTTTGATGGCAGGTGTTTAATAAGGATTCATTCAGCATACCAGCAAATCGAAGCAATCCAATAACCCTGTAGATGACAGCTTCAATAACCATCATTAACCACTATGGACACCGGTAAAATACAATCTGCAGTGCTGATAAACTCAGCCTCAGACATCTGACATTCATCCCAGCAAAAATGTGTTTGTCAAATCCCAATTTGTTCATTTAGTCCCCACCCACTGCAATAAATACATAAACAGAAATGACTACATGGCCATTGATGGGTTAGCCAGGAAAATTGGTGTAATATGTAGAATTACCATCTATATAAATATTATTTCACACTGTCTGACACAAAACAACCTCTGTAACATCAATTACCGTATACACAGCAAGTTAAATTCACTCTTGAAAAGTGTTGTCATCTGCAGCAATGGCTCTTCTCATAGCTCAGGAGTTGCTGAAAAACAAGAAAGAAAAAAAGAGAATTCTTTTGGTTAGGAGCTTCAAATGGCAGTTATTGGAGGACTCCTTGTGATACTCCAAGATCCTCTGTGAATAAAGCCGCTAGGTGCCACTTGTGAAAGTGCAGCAGGACTGGATACATTATGTGTCAACATTCTGTGATGAAAACAGGGGCTTGAGTGATGACTGGACATTTGAAACGCCTGACTCAACCACAGGGAATTAAAGAGAGGATCTATCACATTTGTCCTTTTAGCACAATTTATTCACTGCTCTTATGCTCGATCACAGCAGTAGCTTTTAGGATAAAAGCACTGGACATATTAATTGTGAATATACTGACTACTTGCCAGCACCAGAAACAGTGAACATTATAAAGGCTGTGTGCTCTGGCAATTTAAATCTTCTTTTTAACGCTTGTGCAAAACATAAAAAGACATAACTGAACTTAACAAACTGCTGTTATTGTTGCAGCTGGTTCTAACATTATGGTGTGCTGCAGTTCTGCACGTTGTTTGTCCAAGTGGAGTTGGCATATCCTAGCAGAAGCTGTTGCTCCACTGCTGTTGGGAAGGTACAACTTATTCAGTGACTCAATCAATTCATTGATTTTACCTACCTGAAATTTCAAACATTCCACTGTTTCTCTGTGTTAGTACATTCAAGTGTAATGTAATGTAAAACTAGAATGTAATAGGAAGTTACATAGACTATGTCTCATGAAGTGAGCTTTCTTTTCCTTCTTTCTTTTTTTTTTATAGGTCCTTCTCAGTGTTGACCCCACTCATACAAGTTACATATGCAACACAAAATTTAACAATTGTGAACTGAATAGCTGAATGTAGCTGCACGGGAAAAGGATGCATACACTAGGCTGAACATTTTGACACAAACTTCCAAACTACCAAGGGCAAGGGGTACTGACAGGAGTGTGGCTTGATGTATTTGAGTCCATCTGTCTGATCCTGAAATCATAAAAAATTGAAACATTCCCCAGAGACATAACAACTTCTGATCACAGAATGAATGCCATGTGGCTGTTTTTTGTTGCTGTTGTTGTTATTTTTAAAGTATTCTTACCCACAAATGTTTTGCTTGGTGTTGTGTGTTTTTTTTGTGAGAGCAAGAAAAAAAAGGTATTTCTTTCTTGTTTTATATTGTATGATGCACAAACAGCTTCAAATTCCAACCTGGATTCTTGCTTTGTGGATTGTAACAACACTTTTAGATGTTATGTTGAACTTTTCCTCTAGCCCAGATTTCTTGTCTAAGGAGTCCAAAATAAGACATGAATCATATAACACATACGGGATTTAATGTTAATGTCAGTTAGTGTTAATGTCAGTCTCTTAATATGAGTGTATGTGTCAAGTTCGTGCCTTTCAAAACTAACAACAACAGAATACTCTTATTGGTCCACCCCTAGGAAACATCTTACAGTGATAGTCAGTCCAGCTGTTTTCATTTCCTTTGGCCCAGCTGGAGTTTTAGAGAAAGATATCACTTTTTAGACAAACAGGAGACTTGTTTTGCCCCAGGCCTTGATTGGGTGAGGGATTTGACAGAATCCTGGATATGTAATGGGACGTGACAACATTAAAGAAATAAAATATTCATTAATTTTGAACAGGGGTTTTCGCAGTTTTACAATGTGGACCCTCCCTCGGACAAAATTGAGAATCCACTTGAAATGCAATTCCTTGATGCATCCTTGGCACACATTGGCACACATTGACAACTTTGCATTGTTTCATGTTGTTTGTTCACTTTATATGGGCTACCAAAATCAAAGTCTTTTCAACTGATAAGATCCAGTGGGAATGAGCCGTCACGAACAGGATTGCCAAGATATAATTTTCTTCCGAAAGTTGGCTATTAAGGGAAGTAAGCCACCATTCCACCTAAAGTTAAACATATGGCCTCTTTACTGTGCTCTCACATTACATTTCTCATCCATATTTTTAAGTATAGTTGTTTCTTTGTTTTTGTCCGGTGTTATGCAGATTTAGTTGGGCTGGAACCTGGAACTACACATTAAAAAACACACACTGGCAACCACACTGAGTTAAAAAAGAAAAGTAAAGTTTTAGCATTGTGTGCTTTTGGGTTTGTGTGTGGGTAGGTGGTGTCTGGTGCTGCCAAGTCTCCCTTGTTGTCCAAACTCTCTTGGCAAGTAGCTTGTAGAGCAGAAGCTACACAGAACAGAACACACACACACACAGAAGCTATAGATATCTCTGCTGTACTTGTCATTTTGGGTTACAGGTGCAAAATAAATAGATTTATTGTAAGGTGTACTTATGAAAAGCCAAGAGCCTACTGTAACATTGCTGCTCAACCGGTGTCTTGTAGTGTTCTGGCATTAGTGCTGAACTGTTTTTGCACTCACTCCTACATACTGATGCAGATACCCCTGAGTGCACAGCATAAAGGTGACAAGCAATGGAGTAGTTTATTAAAGTAAAGTTCTATAACACAGTTATTACTCACGTGTCTGCCAAGATGTCCTCATCTATGAAAAGATTCCCAGTTTCACCTGAAGGGGTGCATTAAATGGAATGGAATGAGACCTCACCTTTTAATACAGAGAAAGAACATGGAAAAAACACAATTTCGTGGTTTGATTGAGCCCATATTCTCTAGTTCTACGTCCAGTGAAAGTTCTTCCCGTCACCCAATTTTTTTTTTAACCTTGCAGTTTATTTTGTTGAGACAGCCAACATGGCAAAATTATGACTTAATAGAAATGTGGCTTGTTCGGCAAACTCTGTTATAAAACCAATCACACAGCCATTTACAGTAATTTTGTTTTTTGCACACACACACTAGGTTGTATTTATCCATGTTTGTCTGACTTGGGGTAAGTATCGGGCTGGGCCAATTAAGCAGGTTGGTTCTTGCAATTGTTTTTAATCAATTTCCTGTCTTGTTTGTGAGACTGTTTAACTAACCAGAGGCCTGAGCTATGAGGCAATTTCAACATACCCATCTTTTGTTATCTGGCTTCACTAATCCTAACAAGCACAATCTCGTTAAGTGGTCACACAAGGGCGGTTATCAGCTTGATAAGTCAACCCAGGATTTCCCAGTGTGCCAGTGTGGCCATGAGTGCACTCACATGCAAGATGTTTGTAATATATGGAATCACTGTAAACATAGAAAATTCTACTGCCAGCAGAGTGGTATATTTAGCAAAGGAAAAGGAAACTATAACATTGAAGAAATAGTACATGACTCAAAGCCAAGACAAGTGAAGTATTTAGTCAGGTTAGTATTTAGTGAAGTGTTTATTGAATGTCCAACAAATATTAAAAAAAAAACCTGAAAAACTTGGCAGTGAATTTGTTGACTAAAATGTCACTGTGCTGGTGTGCTGGCAGTAATGATGCTCCAAACTATGGAAATACCAGTGAAGCACAGATGTTCCTTTGAGGCAGCAAACTGATGGTCTTCTCCAGTTCAATAGAAATGAAGCACAAAGGACAAAGAAAAAAGCTGTGGAGAAAGGCTTGGGGGAATAGTTAGTGTAATAATGAAAATGAAAAAAAAAAAAGTTAGGTCTAAAGGGGACATAAACTGGGAAAAAAATAATCAAGAACAGGGATGAAAGATAAAAGAGGAAAAAGGGTGTGTTGGGAGAATAAGGGACTGGGAAAACAGGAGGAAGTGAGGGTAAATAAGAATGGTCACATAGGGTGGCCTGGGAAAACTGAAGTGCATGTAGCAAGTGAAGTAGATTGACGGAGAAGGTGGGAGATAAGAGGGCAAAGAAACACCTAAGGAGAGAGATGAGTGGCAGAGCATGTAAGGTTGAGAAGTGAGAAAATTGAGGGGATAAGGATATTTAAAGTGGAGGAGGAGACGACAGGGGGAATTGAACAGTGCAGAAGAAAGAGGTAGTTAAGTAGTCTGAGGGAGTTGAGAAGGGAATTGGGGAATTGAGGGAAATTGAGCCATTTTTACTCTGGTATGTGGTGTATTGCTCGTGTATGTGTGTGTTAAACAGTTTGAAAGCAACTAAGCTTGTAATAGCAGGCACTCTCCATCTTTTTCTTTCTGTCCCAACTCCAAACCCAAACCAACCACTGTTCCGGCTTCCCTCCTTTCCCTCCACTCCTCTGCTGCAGTGACCAGTGAACAACCCTGGTGAGGAGCGTTTCAGTGTCAGTAATAATGTGGGAGGGTAAGGGATAGTGTAAGCAAGCTCTCCCTCCATTAGCTTAGGGGAGAACAGCACATTGTTTGGTACTTCAGTGGTTGCATGTGCACAGACATACATACATGAATAAAAAAAAAAAAAAAAAAGGATTTAAGCCTATTTTAAATGCGTGTCAGATACACTTCATTAGCACAAATATCTGCTGGGAAGAGTCTATCTACTAAATGCAAAAGAGAATTCCTTTTGAAATGAAGAAAATTGCTCCATAAAATAACAATACAAGAGCACAAAAACGAGTAGGAAAATAGGAAAAAAAATAGCTAGGGGTTTTGTAGCCAGGGCAGCTCAAAGTGATGACATGATAATGAATGTGAGATACAAGTTCATTATGGACACTATTTTGTGTTAGCTTGTCTTTCACCCAAGAACAAAGAATATATAAATTAATAAATAAAAATGAGATGCATTGTGGGGATTTATACAATTGGATCCCATCTTTTATAAAGACTCTTTTGGGGCGAGGCACGGTTTCTTTCCATTTAGATGGAAAGCTCCTAATTGATCTAGGAGAGTGACTCACAAACATATTTATTAGCTAACTCTCTGATACAATTCCATGCTAAGCCCTCAACCTCAGTATAATGGCATATTTGTCTGGGGCAGATTAGTCAGTGAGAGGTCACAGGTATAAGCTGGTCCACTAACATCACTCAGTAAATTACACATTGCTCTTAGACATAGAATCGGAATAAATGTGCTTCATTTTAAAGTTTGCTTTTTTGTCTAAATTTACAAAGCATTGTTAGCTTTGTTGTTGTTAACAAACCCTTTGCAAGACCCAAACTAACCATGAACTGATCCTTCAACTATTGTCTGTGTAGCCAAGGACTGATGAGTGCTTATTCTTATTTGCCATAGAACTACATGGTTTTCAAAAAATATTATATTAATATTTAAAGAAATATAAATATTTAAACACGTCAAGTGAGATGCATTGTCAGACTGTGCAACCTGTTTCTTAATTAGGATGAACAAGGGAACCATATCAAAAACATTTTATGACAAATATCAGTTTTGAAGGAGTATTGCATAGAGGGAAGTTAGAACCAGAAGAACATCTTATGGAAGTACTTGCACCCCAAACAACATCGGACTTTACAGCATGTGCCTTAAGTCCAGAGATTTTTTTTTTTTTTCAAGCCACGTAACAGTTTTTAATAGTGTCTATACTGCATATTGACTATCAATTTATATTGCATCATAGTCCATTAAATGACATTCTCTTTGTTTCCCTAGTGTAAATAATATCAGCAAGTTCAGCAAACCATATTATGAACAATTTCACAGAGTCAAAGTAAATTAATTCTCTTTCAATTAGAGTAAAACCACATGCACCGCCTCATAATACTTTGTGACAACCGTCAGCATCATAGCAAAATTGAAATTTGTATAACTCGGATGTATCCAATGAACAAGTTCATTAGAATTGCTCCATCTTGCCTTTTCAACTGCACGTATATTTTTATAACTACAAATTAATTGTATGGCCGAATGGAGGAACTGTGTGATGGCAAAGCGCTCAATTGAGACTAAATGTTTAATGTGCTGTGTGTACATGTGTTAGGGGATGTATGTGTGGCGAATAATTCTGTGTGTGTGTGTGTATTTGTGTGTAGACTAAATGTTTAATGTGCAGCCACCGCTCTCCATTTTCTACATTATTAATCAGCCAATAAGTGACTCTCTTCCTAATCTCACTAGGAATTATTTTGCTTTGCCCATTACACCATATACACACAAAAATGTACATGGGAACATACTGTGCAATGACAAGCACTGTGCAAAAATACATATGACAACTTGCAGCAGCAAATGTGTAAGTGCATGTATGCTCCAAATGAAATGTGTTGAATGGTGTGTTGAATATCCCAGATGACTATGGACGAGCAGCGGATACACCCTGGACTGGTCACCAGTCAATCATAGGGCTGACACATAAAGACAGACAACTCGACACTCACACATAGGGACAATGTAGCCAGTTAACTTATTGTGCATGTTTTTGGGACTGTGGCAGGAAGCTGGAGTAGCAAGAGAAAACACATGCAGGCATAGGGAGAACGTGCAAACTCCACACAGAAGGGCCCAGACCGGGATTTGAAACTGGAACTCTCTTGCTTGAGGTAGACGCAGCTAACCACTGTGCCACCCCTACTAGGTAAAGGTTCAGTTTAAAATCCAGATTGACTGCTAAATAACATTGAGTTAGTGATTTTACCTTGTGGTGTGATTTGGTGTAATGAGAGATTAACAAGATATACTAAAGTTAGCAACAAAGAAGGATTTTGGTGATTAGACTCTGTAGGCCTAAAGAATGAAGCAAATAGGATAGGATTACCTGAAGTCTCGCCACTGGTGGTGGAGTAAAGTCAGCAGGTGACTGATGCAAATTGCTTTTACTTGACAGAAACATGTGTATATGTATGAAACATGTGGGGAAAGCAGGGAGTGACATGAAACCAAGTATCATAGTGTTAACAAATTAGTTACAGGGAAAAATGTTAAATACACTGAATAATAAGCCAGTGGAACAAAATCTAACTTATGCTTTAGTCAAGACTTAAACTTTGTACTCATTGTACTAGCAAGATGAACTCTTGAATCATGCCCTCTTATTCTCAACCTTTCACTCAGTGTGGGGGTTTCTTCCAGCTTGTGTCAAAGATCTTTTCCATCTTGTTCATGACAGGGTGCTAACTTGCTAAATATATGTGCAGAGCTTTCGTGATCAGTTTTACTCTCTCTTTTTTAAAAAAAAGGAGAGAAAAAGCATATCAATAATCCTTAAAGGTATCAATTGGTTAATATTTTCCAAGGTATTGATCTCAGGAGAAATTCTACTACTTAAACAGTGCGGCATTGGTTGTGTCCATCAAAGATTTGCCTCTAGGTCACATCATTGCCTGAATATAAACCTCATTCTGGAATGCTCCCTCTACCTTATCTTTAGTTAGACATTGATTAGTTTCATTACAGCTTCAACAGCAGCCTGAATTTTTTACCTCTGGTTGTAAGACAGAGTAAAGGGAGACATGAGAAAGATACATAATGAACAGTAAACTAAAAACGGTCAAAGAAAATGATTTCTTGCAAATAAAATCAAGCACAACTATATCTTAGTAAATCAGTCTGCAATTCACTAATTATTGTTATGTTTCCAAAACAAGTAATAGTTAAATAAAAAGCTGATTTGGTATGGGTACGTACAGTATGTGCTCACATGGATCCTGACATTTAGTAATTAGCACTGAAAAAATATAGCTGAGGCTGATGGAAATGTCATTAGTTTTGTAGGTATTTAATCATCAAGTACTGGACAAATTAAAGGCTAAACACGAAAGGGAATCACTAGAGTTATTATAAATCATGCTGAGGGGGATATGCATATGCTTATCAAGTTTCGTGACAATCTGTGCAATACTTGCCGAGACATTTGACCTGAAATTTGACAGAAACCAAAGAGCTAGGCTGCGAATATGGCTAAACATCCTCAACATTTGTTAATCTGTGGTTGAATATAAATTTTAAAGATGTTAACTTGTTGAGCATATGTAAAATGTGTGTGTATGTTAAGTGATAATGATGTCTTGATTTAATGAGTTTTCATGGTAGTGAGGTCGGTTTATGTAAAAACTGTACATCTGTATGGCAGTTTGTTATGCTTTATGGCCGTTTTATGCATTGCGCTGAAGTTAGGGTGCAACACATGTACTAAGAATAAAGCACTTGTGTTATTACTTGATGTCATCAAGACAATTTCCAGCACATTTCTTGCACAGTCTTCATTAAAGAGGCACAGCTGATTGTGAAGTGGCACTTGAATTAATATTTCATCTTAATGGACATAATATATCTAACATAATTAGCCACTCTAAAAAAGTTGAGTAATCCACACACTGCCTGACAAATATTTCTATCAATACACTTTAACCAACATATGGACGCCTATAACTCTCCAACATCTAATCAGACTGATGCCTTATATTGTAACCATAATATCACTGTACTTTTCTTGCATTTCTTGCAAGATTAAGGCAATAACATTTTCCCATTTTTAATTTTCTGTCATATAGTAGATGTCCTTATAACTAATCAATAGTATTAATAACTCACAGGAAGCCCATTATGGAACAATGATAATGTATTGATCTTGTGCTATGGTGTTGATAATAATAACATACATTAATTCTTATGAACTAGATCAATATATTGTTATATATCATCTGTGGAAAAAAAAAGATTAGAATAAGAAGAGGTAATGAAGGGAAGAAAGTACCATACATTCATCATCATAATTTTGCAGCAAGATAATTAAGAGTCAAGTCATGGCTTGAAATAATACCATATGAAAAAAAAAATCAAATTCAATCAAGAAATGCACAGTAAGGATACTGTGCATAAACAAGCCCAGACCAGCCAGATGTATACATGTTGAGATTGCTTGTCAATCATGTTTGTGTAATGTAACACACACACACACACGGCAAGTACTCAGCAAGTACTATATCAAAGAACATATCAATCAACTAACCTTTATTCATGATTTCCACCAGGCCATTACTTGGCTCTTTGGCTCTGAACCTTCCATACCTAACTACATCTCTTTGTATTTAAATTTTGAAAGAATCACACCACTGAGGCAGTAAGCCTAAAAGTTGCATTTGCCCCTTCTAGTGCAGTCTGGAGCCAATCACTAATCAGCAGGCTTCTTACTGCCAATTGGCTACACCAGCAGCGCACTGCCTGTATATGCTGTTTTGGTTGTTCAGTGCTTGACATGGTGATTGTTATCATATGGTTACAATTGCTCTGACTTTTTTAGCTTGGACATACAGTATATAGATTTGCCTATACACTGTGCAAGTTCATTGTGTGAGATAGGTCCAATAAAGTCTTGGTCACAAATAACATATTAGCATGTGAAGCATGTTAGAGCACTGTCAGAGAAAATGTAAGAGAAGAACGGATGAAGCTGCTGGGATGAACAGCGAAAAGTCTTCAAGCCTATCTTCACAAGTCCAGACGCCTTGTTTTAACTCTTTTGAGTAAATATGACCTGGATGACTGAGAACCTCCACAGATAAGAGAAGAAAAATTATTTTGTACTACCATACAGACAAGATACACCTGTCATATCAGTCTCCCAGTGCAGGTGAGACTGTCAATTCAGGTACTACTGAATTTGTGCCTGGCTCAATTTAATTTGTTGAACTAAGTGCAGCCACATATATATCCTTTAAGACATGTGCATCAATTCAAATCAATGAATGACCACACCTCTGGCTCTTGAGGCTTATATAAAATCCCCCAGAACCTCTGAAGGTTGGGGTTGTTTTGAATTTGGGACATTGCTTTGGCCATTGCTCATCCAGGGGTGAAGTAGAAAATGGTACACAGAGATGTTTGTCCCTGGCCCTGTGGCCTTGACAACACAAAATAATCCCCTTCAGCATTCATTACATAGAAAATCAGCTTCTTTTTCTTACTCCCCACCTGATGCACTCCACTGAATCACAAGGAAGGCTTAGAATTCAGAGACATAGCATTTCATGCAGGAGTAAGGAAAATGACTTGCATTTTATTTTGTGTACCTGCACACAAACCCATAGTTGTTGGTGTTCAGTGAAGGGTAGCAGATGTCTTCTGCAGTGTTTTCAGACAAAGTACACATTCCACTTGCATTCTCTCAGTGTATTTGAGACAATTATGTTTTTATGTCTCTGCTATGGCAATCTTCTCCATCTTTTCCCTGAACACGATATCTCAGGAACACTTTGAGGGAGAATGTTCTAATTTGGCACAATCGTCCACTGGGACCCAAGGATAAACTGATTAGAATTTATTGGTCAAAGGTCACAATGATCTCTTAAAGCATGTTTTAGCTGTAAGTCAATAATTCATATACTAATATTGACAAAATTTCACTCAAATTTCTAATACCATAAAATGTGATAACTTTTTATTTCCAAAAGGTCACAGGTCAATAAGAAAAGAAGCACAGATACAGATAGTATTTCAACATTTGGTCAGATACTGAACTCTCTCTGATTAAAAACACATAACAATGACTGAAATTCAATCTAGTTCTGTAGTAGCTGTGTAGCAGGAACATTTGGAAGTGAAATTATACAGAACAGTGTAGATTTGTCTGTGCATATTTGAAAAAGATCAGCATCATATGTACATCAGCCTGTTGTATCACACTTGCTGTACTTTGTTTTAGATCAGTGACACAATTTTGGACAGAATACCAACCCCGTCTCCAAGAAAACTAATGTGCAACAGCAAATCCGTTTATGAGGAAAAACATAAGGACTTGCCTGGATTAGATGCTGTACGAGATTTGACTGAACGAAACACTACATTCATGTGCGTCATCAGACTCACAGGGAGGTGCTTGTGGTGGGGATGGCAGGTGTACACAGTGCAGGACTGTGACTAAAGAGAAATCTTGACTTGGCTTGATTTGGGCAACAAAAGTTATTTGGGTATAAATTAAAAATTACAAATTTATTTATTTATTCATTCATCCATCCATTTATTTATTTATCATGTTGTCAGCGAATATTTTACTGCTATGATCTCAGGATGGTAGTGAAGGACTCCAGTGGCTGACATAAGTGGATGCTGGTCTTGAGTCTGTCCTTCAATAAATGATGGATGTGTTTTTGTTTTTTTTAAAACTTGTGCTGCAGTGGGTGTACACTCACTCCTCGGGGCCAAGAGAGTCCTTCACAGGACTCCTGGTCAGGTGGGTCATTGCACATTGGTTACCAGTAGCTGCAGCAAATATACATGAGCCAATTCATTTTTTCTGTATGGATTCAGTCAAGCTGATTTTATCTTCTGAATCAAAAACTTTTTGTAAGATATAAAAATGTGACATGAGAATGAGTTGAAAGCACACTTTGGATTTTATTGCTGTAAACTATGTTGCTTTGTGCAGTTGCTTTAATTGTGTGCTATGGAGATGGATATGTTTGTATTAAAGGTTTAAAGGTGAGGGGCGTGTCACAAATGTCACAAATGCCCTGGGAATGAGGATAGTCAGGATAGATAGGTTTTTGTGATGTTGATACACACACACGATCAGTTTTCATTTATGCTGTCAGTCATCAGAGGACAAATAACAAGAAAAAAATCAAAACAGTGTTGTATTGTGATGGGAATAAAGGGAAAATGCTTGAAGCAAACTTTTATTTGGTAAAAACAAAGTTTTCTAAAGCAAAGAGGTCCATGACCAATATGAGAGAGATAATAGTCACAAAGATATTGATGAGAGAATATTATAGCCTACAGTAGGTAATGTTTCACTGTCTGGTGTTATAATACCAATAACGACCTGCATAAAGACCCTGTGGCAGTTGTCGGAATGAGTTGCTGTGCCAACATATGGCAATAAAGATCATTCACCTCAGAGAAAATTGAAAAAACTTGTGAATGCCATACATTCTGTTAAAGATGCAGAATGTTGATTGTTGAGTCTCACTCCTGTGTTATCAAAGTTGTAAATCATTTAAAAGATTAAACAATGAGTTTCAAGCAAGAACCATGTCTACAAAAAAAAAAACAACCAAAGCCTGAATATTTGATAAAATGCATGTAGTTCAAATAGTAGAACCACAAATTTAACATTATGTTCTGTTTATTTCAAAGTATCAGTAGCACCATTGAAGGGGAGGGGCCAGTGCTAGATCCCATGTTTAGCTTTCACCCCATCCTCTGATAGTCTGGTCTGCCTGACTTATTGATCCTTTATCCCACTGAGGTGTGTGCAAGTCAGGTTCTAACTTGGCCCTGATTGTGGCTTGAGGATGCAGAAGCCTAACTGTGTTATCTACTGATAAATCCATGGTGCTGAAGTAGACTAGTGCCACCTTTGTGAAGTGACAAGTAGCAAACTGTTGTCACAAAAGCGCAAGACTATGTTGTTATTATTGTTATTATTAACTTTGTAACCAAATGTTCCACAAATACACATACAGTTCAATTCAATTCAATGAAAAGGCTTTACTGGTCATGATGACTTTGGCAAATTACAGATATTATATTAGTATAAATAAAGAAAAAATCTAAGAATGTTAAGATTAAAAGTTTGTGTGAGCATAATAATAATAATAAAAGTATAAGAAGCTCACATGTGAATACCATTCCATGCAGATGTTTGTACTAAAGCAGACCTTTGCAACACTTTTCTGCTACATATAAACAATTGGACACTTTTGGATGCTTTACTTGCAATTGTAATGAGGATTCTGTGACTGTAAAGAACAGAGAAAGACTAATTAACGTCAAAGTAAAATGTGCTGATTGACCTGCGCTGAGCATATATACAGAGAGCATGGCGTCTGAAATAGTTTCTTGGACTGATTCATTTGTTCAATAGCAGAGAACTTGCACTTCCTTTTGTGCTCCACTACTGATGTGTCTCAAATGGCCCAGCATCAGGCAGCAGTGCATTTAAATTCACTTAACTGTGTCTGTGCTCATTACAACATCAGTGTTAGTAAATACTCCACTAAAGTGAAAACATTTGGCTTAGTAAATAAATCCCACAGAGTCAGGTTTAGAAAACACTCTTTAACCTCTAGGATTCATCATTATGAGCTCAGAGATTGAACACTCAGCGTCAGAGTCAGAACTTGGTCTGCTTTTATAGGCATTAAAAGTCTATAATGTGTAAATGCAGTATCGCTCATTATGCTCAGTGTTTTCCAAAAGAGCTTTCTCAAATGCAATATAAATCATGAAGCCTATTTTGCAGACTTGAAATGTTTGCTCTAAAGTATGATTGAAAATGGGAAAATGCTGTTAGTGGAGGTGAGTAAAAATGAGTGAAAATAATCATAAAAAGACTGAGCATCAAAAGCTCTCTGGAAGTCTTTTCTTTTTTTTTTTTTTCAATGACATTGTAGCACCAACTCCCGATGAAGACTGGATTTGATCTTACAGAATGTGAGTCGTTAGATGAGCAGAGTTGTGTACGTCAGGCATCAAAAATGCAGCTTTAAACTTAAAGCTTTTTATCAGGGATGATTTTACTTAGAGTTTACTGTAAGTATAGTAAAATTCTTTATCCCTGAGATGATGAAACTAGTGCAAAGAGTCATGCCGCATATGAGATTTGATTAGAACTGATGGAAG
This sequence comes from Scatophagus argus, assembly GCF_020382885.2. NCBI lineage: Eukaryota > Metazoa > Chordata > Actinopteri > Scatophagidae > Scatophagus > Scatophagus argus. The sequence continues at coordinate 13,475,553 of NC_058512.1, read as the reverse complement.
AAAGATGAAAGTTTTCTATGATGCACATAGATATTTCAAGATGTGGAAGCTGCCGTTGTTTCACTTCATCTAATGATGTTTCTCAGTTTGATACATGAGGCTTACATAAGTATAGTTCACTTTAGGTGCACAGCAGAATTAAACTTACATATTGTTCATAAAGAGATATTTGCTGTATGAGGAGTGTCAGTTTTTTATTTGTTTTTTGTTTTGTTTTTTTCTTGGGGAAGGAGAAAAAGTCTTGTATCTATGCCACAGTCTGAAGTGTTTTGTGCATCTGCAAATAGCCAAGACAAGAAAAGAAAAAACGCTAAGAGATTTTTATCTTCACACACCACCTCTCACAATCTGTTTCACAATATTTAGCCTCATAAATATAAACACAAGCTGACTCATCTCACGTATTGGAATGTTCTAGCAGTTTCCAGGAATAAACTGACTTTCATCTTGGAGGAACTTATGCAGGCTAATCTATATCCAAGGACACGCACACACATTGACAAGTCTGACTCCCCTCCAGATGTGCTGATGTATTGCTGCGAAGAAACATATTTGCTTCTTCCAGCTTGTTGTTCCATGCTTTTGGCTTCACCAAATGTTCTTTTTATTTGTGATGAGAACGAGTCCACTGGAGTGTAGACTTTTGTGAGTTGAATTGAACTGCATGGTAAAGACAGTGAAAGAATGTAAATATCTCAGCCAGGATGCTTCTTTTACTTCTTCTCCATGTGGTTAGTTTTCCTCATTTGTTGGCTGAGAGCTGTTTAAATTATTTTAGCTTTGTGTGTGTGTATCTGTATATTTATTTGTGTTTTTGAGAGAAAGAGAGGCTTATTTATAGTGTAAACATGATATTCAGTGTTGTCATTGTTCTGCTATTTACAGAATGATTGTATAAAACAGGCTCAAGCAGACCTCTGATAGGCCTCTGATAAAAACCATGTGCCTTAACTTAAAACATGACAATTAACAACTCAATCAAAAGGCTTCAAAAACTTACTGTCTAAACATATATTGTAAAATTTGTATTATTTACTTTACTAACTGATATATTAGTAACTCACATGAAGGATTTTCATACTGAATGTGGATGAGTCTTGTGTGTAGATGGTGCTTCTGCTGTGTGAGCGTTCCACTGGCACTTTTCTAAGAGAATTCTTTTTTTCTCTACTCTCTTTCTGTCTACTTTGTTTTATGTTTAAATTCTTATTTTTTCCTTCTTCAATCCATCTCTCAGATCTGTTGTTTTTTTCTAGCCATATGGCATTGAAGCTTTGAATTATAATTTCAGAAAACTAACTGGTATGAGTTCAATTTCAAAAAGTATTTACTCTGTGTATGTGTCTGCTTGTATCAGCACACTCTTTCCAGCAAATCAGCTTGTAAAAACGACATGTTTACCCTCCCAGACACTTTTGCTTGTGTGAGTTAACTTAAAGACCATGATGTAAATAACTTTTGTTATGAAGAAAAAAACTAGAGATAAAAGAACTCATAGATCTGAAAATGATAGATGGTGATTTTCAGAAAGCAGTGAGCCATAGAAAGAAAAGGGCAAGCAACAAGAAAACTATAAATACATTATACAGACAAAAGTACTGGGACAGCTGTTATTGAATTCAGGTGTGGGATGAGGCCGTTTTTCAAGGGTTGGGCTCGCTTCCAACGTTGTGGCAACAGTTTGGGGAAGGCCTTTTTCTATTCCAGCATGACTGTGCCCCAGTGCACAAAGCAAAGTCCATAAAGACATGGATGGGGGAGTTTGGTGTGGAAGAACTTGACTGGCCCACACAGAGTCCTGACCTAAACCCTATCCAACACCTTTGGGATGAACTGGAATGGAGATTGTGAGCCAGGCCCTTTAGTCCAACATAAGTGCCTGACCTCACAAATGCTTTACTGTATGAATGGGCCAAAATTCCCCAAAAAACACAAACAAAATCTTTTGCAAAGCCTTCCCAGAAGCGTGTAAACTGTATTTAGAATGCAATGTTATTTAAGTCCTTATCTACTATGCTGTAACTTTTGTTTGATCAAGCTTGCCCTTCTTTGATTTTATTTGTCTGAGATGTTCCATAAGCATTTAAAGCCATTGACTGCAACAACTCTGAGGTGGCTTTGGATGCTTTAGTCCAACAAGTTGGGAGGCCAACTTCTCTTTTGTGCCTCCCCTGCTTCCAACCTTAGGCTTCACTTGGCAGTACTCTTCAAATCCAAAATATGAGTCACTCTGTACATCTGACTTACACTGATGCACACTGTGTGCATCCATCAGCCTCACAGCAGGGCAGATATTTGTGAACGCAGGGGTTTGATGTGAGTTATCAGCTTGAAGGATGGTCTTTCTGACTACAACAGTAGGCCACCCTGGTATCCCAGAAGCAGTTATTCTGAAGCTGAAAACTGCTTCTGAAGAAAGTATTGTGGTACCATATAACGGTAATATAATGGTACAACATAACACAGTAGTCACTGCTAAAGCCAAAATGCTGATATTTTCTGTGAAAACTCTGGAAAACTCTGGGAAACTCTTTCTCTTTATGCTACATACTTTAAACCAAGCTTCATATGTTCATGACAATATCAGCACATCATGAGTATTGGCTGATAAAGATTTTAATTTTAAAAATCTCATCAATTTAAAATAAAGATGTATGCTGATGTGACAGGCTGCTATGATGAAGCTTTAATTATGTGAACAGTTAACTAAAGTCCAGTGAGTGTGTACATTTTAAAAAGCTTTGCATGTCATATTTCGGTCGATCGTGACACTAACCATAGGCATGATAATATGTTGGGAGAGATTTGGTCTCTACAGTTATAAGCAGAAGACATATGTGAATCTGCAATCATCTAAAATGAGTTAGAAAATAAAAGCTGATAACAGTAGAAATACAATATCATGTAGCCCTAATACTGAAATAACATGAAACAACCAGCATGTCATATCCAAAACAACTTCCTTGGAAAGGCTTAGGGTTGCTTGTTTCCTATGTATTTATTCTTTTTGAATGCGCATCATTCCCTTATCCTTGCATGCTTTGCACCATCTGTATCCTGTTTGCTGCTGTAACACTGTAATTTCCCAGTTATGGGACTAATAAAGAATTATCTTGTCTTATCTGTTCTTATTCTACTGCTATTTCGATAAAGATGTATCAACTTGGGAAGATCAACAAAAAGAAGGGGGCAATATGTGAAGAAGACATATGAGAATAGATGTAGCCTAATCAGAGAAAGATTTCCCTTTCTTATTTGAGCATAAAACTCCAAGCAAATAGTTATTTCTGGTACAACTTTGTTGAAGATTAGTAATTCTTATCTGTATTGATGGACTGGGCAAGCTCCAAGAATGTGCTCTGTTTTCTTCATGCTTCCAAGGATCAGAAAAAAAGAAGAGGAGAGGATAGAGGAGAAATTAGGCAGCAAAAATGAGAACAGAGTACAGTACTCTGTGTGTCCTCCGGTCCTTTTTGCCTGTACAGTGGACCATCCATCACTGGTCAGGGTGAGTGCTGCACAAATACTGAAATACAACCATGCAGGGCAGAATGGGGTCAGTCAAGCAAGTTAAAAAATGTTAAAATGGAGGTTGTAGGTTAAAACATCCCAGTGATGTTGGAGCAAGTTGAGTCAATTACCCCTTTCAGTTTACCCCCAAAAGTTTAAATAGGCTGTACATGTACAGAGTAACTTGTGTATAAAGGTATAGAGGTTACAGAGGCTCAGCAGCTCTATTCTCAAGTTTTGCAGGGGGAAGTCCATTCAGTCTGAGACCACAGCGTAGACAGACTGACACTGAAGAGGCTTATCAACAAACCAGTATGGGAGAAGTGCACAGACCAGGTTAAGCCAGATGAAAGCTCACCACATTTCTGATGGTAACATTGAATATGCATGTGTAAGCCACATGAAGAACTTTGCAGACCAGTTTCACAAAGTAACTCCCTTAAAATGTAGACATTTTGAATTTGAGTTAGCAAGCAAGAATATAATATGCATTCCCGAATTAAACAAAACAAAGCATGTTTATTATTTTTTTATAGTTACTTTTGCATAATTAGAAGCCCATGTTATTTTTCTGGAAAAGTGACTACCTCAATGGGTTTTTACCAAGGTTGAGATTGGTTTGAGCTCTTCACCACCATAAATCATGGCATAAGAGGCATCATCCCAGCATCAGAGCATGGTCTCCCAGCTGTGAAAAACTCAAATCAGTGTTTTGAATGTGTACATATTTATTGCTTATTTATTGCTCGGTTTGGGCAGTGCATGATAAATATCAAATGATTTGATAAAATTCACAATTTAGTTATTAAGGTATCAGATTTTCTTCCCAATAACAATTTAAAATTAATAAGTACTGTTTTGCAGTGTGGCACTGTCTAAATACATGCACCAGCACCTTGAGTACATGATGTGGTGTTGTATTGCTAATTTTCACATTGCTAGATTAGCAATCAAGCAGATGAATTGCTAGATGACCATCTGATGAATTTTCTTTGTGTGTGCCTGCCCGTCTATGTCATTGCCCTCCTAACTGAGTCACATAACTGTTCCAGGATTAGGATTAGTAACTTGTTTTCTTTATGTTTTCCAATTTGCTGATGTTGGTCTCATTTATGAGAAAAAAATATTCTTGGATTTATATTTGAACTTGCCAGCACATATGAGGAATCAGTTAGGAAGAGCCATGGACCAAAAGAAAAAATGAACCATCTTGGAAGACGAGATCACAGCGATGGTACAGGAGGTACAGGAGACTAAACAGTGGGTTGGCAAGCAAAGCCGGAGATAACTAGACTTATTGATTACGATTCTGGGAAGTACTAACACTGATTATTGGTTGGGAGTGGAAAGCAGACTGTTGTCTCTTTTTTTTTCAGATTTACACTCAACCATCTGCCCTGACTTCATCCCCAACATTTTATTCTCTCATAAAAACATCTTTTACTTGCTCCTAGAGAAGTCATTACTTTCCCAACTGCGAGAGGATGTTTCCTTATTAGGTAAAGTACACAAAAGAAATTTTAAACATTTGACCTTACAGCCCTAATATGGTAATGTTTGAGGACTGAAAGGATTGCACAAAGTTGCCTAACATCTCCATACATCTGTGATTAATATCCTTTGAATTTAAAATTGTTACACAGGTGATGAACAATGTACTAATTTCTTGTCAGTCCTTGATTGTTTGTGTTTCACCAGGGTATGATCTGCCTTTCTGTACTCTCATGACAGTGATTTATGGTATTTCTTTGGTATATCTGCCACTGTCAGCTTGTACTCTGTGTGAGGTCCTGTTGTCCCTGAATGATGTGTCTGTATGTTTGACAAATTGATTGTTGATACGTCCTTGCACAGATGTGACAAAGATTTACAATTCTTGGCAGATTACCTGATTCTGATTTTTACTATTCTGCTTTCGCTGTGATATCCTTCAGGTTAATTGCACTTGTCATTTACATAAGTCATTCTCTCTCTCTTTACAGAGTAAAAATTGTCCATTAACATGCAGATCATAGGGGAAAATTTGACATTTTTAATGACTTACTGAGAATCCTTAAAAAAGGAAACTTTACAAGGCATTTCTGCAGCACATTGAAATGAGAAAATGAGAGGATTTTAAATGCTTATACAAAACTGTTTCCATCTGTAACCCTGCATTTCTCTTCCCTTCATCTGTTTGAGTCAACTCTCTTTCCCTCTCCAGTTTAGGTCTCTCTCTCTTTTGGTGTCTGTCTCTATGCCCTTTCAGGCAGTGAAGCATGCGATTGGACAGCAGTGATGTTCATTAGCATAATGCTGTGGCATCCATCTTCAACACGTGTCTGTGTGTGTGTGTGTGTGTGTGTGTGTGGTGTGTCAGCAGCAAAAAACACTGAAAAGACAGTCAAACCCAACTGAACAAATGTCTCATTAGCAGACAGACACTTGATGGAAACTGAATGTGCACTCACTTAAACACTTCCTGGTTGTCAAGTTGTTGCTGTTTATCATAGTGATAGATAATGGATTTGTTGGACTCATCATCCAAACTCATGTTGTGTTAACAGCAGAGTGTATGGGACAACCTCACATGCACATGTGCTTGCAGGTTTCAAATAATATCCCCTATAACCACATTATTTGAATCCTTTTAGAAAAGACAAAGTGGGTGTTTAATTGACCCACAAATTTTTAGAGCTGTTTTCTACCACAGTTGTGTGAAAGCAGTTTTACAGTGCAGTTATTGTAATAATTAAAATGAATTTGTGTTATGTTTCATAGCAGTAGCAATGTGATTTTTTTTAGGGGACACCAGAAGAGTAAATGTTAAGGTTTTGGGTTTTTTTTTCAGTTTAAAGTCACATTTAAAGTAATATATGGCACTTTTTTTCTATATTTTCAAGAAAAAAAAAAAAAAAGCTTGTCTTGTCTCGTCTTTTACTGGAGGAGGCCTGGGGGCAGACCCAGGACATGATAGAGGGACTACATCTGTTGTCTGGCCTGGAAACACCTCAGCCTCCCCCCGGACGAGCTGGTGAAAGGGGCCAGGGACAAGACAGTCTGCTGAGACTGTTGCCCCTGCGACCCAGACTCGAATTGGAGAAGACTAAATATGACTAGTGCCTTGGTGTTCAAATGAAGAAAACTCAGCCATTTTCCAATTTTGCGTGTCAGATTAGGAGAGGTACTGATATTTTTCATAATGAATCCTAGCTGAATTCCATTCAGCTGTTAATTTCTGAGACACCTGAACAGAAAGATCCACCATTCATGTTATTGGTAAGTTTTTCCTTCCATATGACAAATCAAAACATATACCTATGCTATAGCTGCATAAATGGAATACAGTCACAATTAATCTTCCTGATAACATCTGTGCTTTACAGCTGCTAAAAGCATACATAAATTATATTTCTTCACATCAGCACTGAGCCAAGCTCTCAACATTTACTCTTTGCCCAACACTAAGTGCTGCACAGACTGTTTATCATATGCAGGCATCGTGTTTTCTGTGATTTACATTCAACATTCGCCCAAGCTCAAAGGTCCCATTTTAAACATCTCTCTCTTTCACCTGAACAACAGGGAAGTAAATGAGCAATCTGTTCACACTTCTCAGTGTCTCCAGAGTACCTGAATGGATGGCAACAACAGACTTAAGGGGTGGGGTGACTCATCATAGTCAGGACTTAGTGTGCATTTTTCTGCACTTCAGGAAAAGTCCACTCATGGGTGTCCTCACACCATTTTTGGGGAGGTTGTAGATGCTGTGGTTCACTGAATTCTGTTTGTACATTATATGCATTTTAAAATGTCTATACTTTCACTGACTCCAAAACGCTGATTCCCTCTATTCTTGTTCACTGCAGCTGAACAATAACTTCTACATATTTTACCCACTGCAGAGATGCTTTTCATCATGCAGAAGTTATTTTGGCCTTTGTCTTTCAACTTAATACCCTCAGCACTCTCTTCATGATAATGTTTTTATTTCACTTTAAGAGAGAAAAGCTCAAGCGTTATGAGAGACAAACTTTAAGAAAAAAACTATTTAAAGATGACTTGAGATCTTCGGGTTGCTTAGGGGTACTATAAAACTTTCAAAGCTTGTCATAAAATAGCTTGAGATTTTTTTTTGAATTTCACTTTTGAAAAGTTGTTCAAACCCTTGTAGACAAGTAAGCTGGCAATAACTGCAAAAGGAGTGACAGTCCACAACACTAGTGAAGAAACTGACAGAAACACAAACACATGGAGGAGAAAACAGGTGGGTGGGTTGCCAGATAGACAGAGAAAAGAAAAGAACGGACAGAAATTCAAGAAGCAGTTAATAGAAAAGATCTCAAGATAGATGCTGCAGGCAGAGAAAAGGGCAAAAGGTATAACCAGATACAAACAGGATGCGAAACAAGGTGGGAAATTCATCCTAATATAATAGTGCTGATGGTAAACATGCAGGCAGACTGTCAATTTTTTGGCATTGTGGCCCACATCCAACAGTCCCACAGATATTATTGAAATGAAAGAAGCTCATCACATCATTCTCGCTGTATTGAAAACTGAATCTCTGGCATAGCTGTTTGGTAGCATGGCCACGATGGCTGGGTGTAATTTTCTACAACATCACAGAGAGCAATTGGAATAATAGTCTCTGCCTGGCAGAGCAATGCAGCACTAACCACAAAATATGACACAGAATCTGTGATGCTGCCTAAGATCCTGCAGAACAGCATGTACTGGAGGAAATGACTGCAAATCCTAATTCTGTTGCAGTTTCAGAAGAAAAATAACATTGAAACTACAATCATTCATCAAAATCTGAGTTACAGCAAAAGTACATTTAACTGTCAGCAGAGCAGAGATGCAGGACATTTTCATGACAGTAATTAAGTAACAGTAAACAAAATTGTTTTCTAGATTAAAATTATGTCTGTAGGTCACATGGATAAGACAACTAAATAAAATGCAGAGGGCATTAAATGATACTTGAAAGCTAAGAATGCATGAATTTACACATGAAATGTCTTTACAGGTGGTATCCTATTCATATGTCCATAATATCATGTTACTCAAGTTCAGACTCTGCTCTGCGGTTCATTCCAGAAATGTTTGCATTACAATTTTTGCCACTTATGTTGTATTATGTTAACAGAAAATGTACTTGATCGACATTACCTTCCCTTATAAACGTATTTGCTGTTCCATATTAGCTGTATATTGGCATAATTTTGGGAAGAATGGACTAAATAATATTAAAATAAGTGATCAGTACTGGAATCAGGGAGTGGTATGGACAAATCAGAGGGAAAACAATTAGATTAAAGCTATGTTTTGTTGTAATTAAGTGGTATTTGTCCTAGTGCATGAAGATAAAAACCTAACACACTGCCACAATGATTATTTGTAACTTTCTTCTGAAGTACTAGACCTTTTCTCAACTTCCCAATTTTGTTTGTGATGGCACGCCAAATATTGTAGTTGCCTTTCAATTTACACTGGTTCCAGAGTCTGAGCTGAATGCACGATACAGACTGCAACAGTGACGGCGATGATGAGGTGTCATAAGGCTTTTAAATGCTTATCCATTAAGACATCCCAAAGGAAAGCCATTTCTCAGATGATGATTATCAAGTCACTATATTAAGCACAATTTGTGTCCAGATATCAGATTTTCAAAAGAGGTCTCGAGTAGATTAGACTGATGATGCACATGTATCTCTAAAAAACAGATAACTGAAAAGACGAGCAACAAGAGAGACAGAGGGCAGAAAGGCCTGGAGACAGCCACTGAGAACCATTATTTAAAGATTGCTTTTTTTTTCTCAGTGTCAGGACAGGTAAATTATAAAATTCCACCTTTTTTTAGGTTTATGTGAGATTATGTCAGAATCAGAGTGAACTCTGGCATTAGTTTTCTAGCTGTATATAGAGAAGCTGAATGAGCTCTCTGTGGGATACAAATATTTACCTTAGAATCAGATGTTAAACAACTCAGCACATGTGCACTTCTTTTCTTGTTGCATAATGCACTGAGTACAAAACATTACCTGAAAATAACCCCTGCTTTAACCTTAGCTGCAATTTCTCAGGCTAAGCCAAAACATTCTCACCTTCCAGAAATGACTTTTTTAAGGTCTAAAATCAGTCTTCTAAAGTTGAAGTGCACTCTTTCTCTCTCTCTCTCTCTCTCGCGCACACACACACACACACACACACACACACACACACAAACTCACTCATCTTCTTTCACTAACTTTTCCTGATCCTTGTCAGCTCTGCCAATTACTGCCAGAATATCCTCCTTAAGGGCCTGTCAGGAGCTCCTAGCACATTCTAGAAATGCCACCTGTCAGTTTGGCGGTGCTCTCAATTTGAAAGAATTTATTTATTATTTTATTTTTGTTGCATGGCTTCAGTTGCTGGCTAATCTCATACCTGATGTAGTCAAAATGTTGCCCCATGTGGTGTTCTGGTAGTTAGATAAACAAACTGTATACTGTAATCCCAATGTCTTCTTAAACCCTGTTGGTGATCTTTGTTGTATTTCATCAGTCCCTGAGCTGATTTCACGTTGGGAAATATATGCATATTAAAGAGCAACAGAGGTCTGAGTCAGTTCAAATCCCGGCCTGGGCCCTTCTGTGTGGAGTTTGCATGTTCTCCCTGTGTCTGCGTGGGTTTTCTCCGGGTTATCTGGCTTCCTCCCACAATCCCAAAAACATGCACATTAGATTAACTGGCTACTCTATATTGCCCCTAGATGTGATTGTGCACGTGTGTGGTTGTCTGTCTTTGTGTGTTAGCCCTACGATTGACTGGTCACCAGTCCAGGGTGTATCCACTGCTCGCTCATAGTGAACTGGGATAGGCCCCAGGGACCCCGCGGATAAGCGGTATAGAAAATGGATAGATATTTTATATTCGTGCCCCATTGATTAGCTGCAAACATGCTGTGAAATATTTGAATCTGCCTCTTAATTTTATTATTAATTATTTCCCATATTTGCCATGCTGCATGAAACCACTACATAATGTTTCTTAGTTTAGGGTTGCATTACCACTGATTATGAATTAATCTAATTAAAATTTCTTGCAAAATGTGTAATAAACGTTATGGTACTTGTGACTGATTTTTGTTTACCTCCCTTGTTTTTGTTCATTTTTTTATTTATTTCTTTGAAATGAATCAGTAACTTTTAAATCATGCACTTGCGGGTCATGTTCATTTATATTGCCAGGTTGCATGTCTACTTCTGATTAATATACTGGTTTTGTACTGCTTCTGTTTATATTCGCATTATTTATGAGCCGGTTAGTAATAAAGCTCAAGCTTGGGGCAAAAATGATTGGATGACGTGATTGATAGCATTTCTCCACATATGGCTTGACTGTGAAGGAGCTCTGATTTACAGACATTTCAGACATAAAATTTACTGCTTTTTAAGTGTTTAAGGATTGTTACCATAGCTCATATCCAAGTTTTCCATTCCAAGAAACACTCAAACGTTTGGCAATGTGAAAAAAAAGTTTGTTTTAACTAGAAAACTGGTAAAAAGAAAAAAAAAGGAATTTCAAGGATGTCATTAAAAACTTTTATGACCGCTCAATTTAAATTAGTGCAAACGTCAGAGTGCTGTGCTGTTTGAAGATGGAGGTTTAAAACATTTGTTGACTCCAACTCTCAAATTATGGAAAGCAAACAAAGACTAAAAGGAGAAGAACTGAAGGTGAAGAGAAAAATGGCAAATCAAAGCAGGTATTCAATGAACAGTAGAAGAAATGGTTGGTAAACACATAGGACATGCAAGAAAGATGAACAAAAATAGGCAATACACTTCCCATAAAGACAAATTCAGAAAAAGATATTTGAGTAAATATTGTACTGTGTATGTGATACAGGATTTGAGTAAGAAAAAAAAAACAGGGAAAGAATGTGTTTAACTTATGTTTTTGTTGTATTCAAGTGCTCTTAGAAATCCCATTAGCTTCTCAAGTTATGGCACTTTAAACAGGCAACCTTTATGGTCCAAAGCAGGTAGTAGAATAATATGCTCCTATGACAGCTAATAGAGCTTAGAGTGTTCAGACCAAAATCAGTTTACGTTAACAATATGCAGGAGGTTAGACATTGAAATAAAATCCTAGTCCAGTTGCCTTTTTTGCGATCGTACCCTGACAATTAAAATAAAGAGGGAGATGTGTTTTGTTTGTTTGTTTGTTTTGTGCATGCCTAAAATCAGCTTAGTGTGAACGCGGCCTTAATCATTGAACTGTTTTGTTCCAAAGCAGGAAGTAGTGCTACTTGCTCATATCTAAGCTAATAAAGCTAAAAGGAGAGGATGGTTGGGTGGATGGGTATTAGAGATTTCCAGAAAGTGTAAGAGTCTTTTCTTGAACACATATGACCTTGTACACCTCTGCTTAAAATGTCTAGTAATTGAACACTTGGTGATGAAGGTGATGAAAACACCCACACTGGGCATGAATGAGTAGGCTTTCACCTGGCAGTGATTTGATGTGTGTCTTTCTCTGCATAAGCCCCAGTCAATAAAAATGTTTTGTGGGTGTGAAAATGTGTCTGATATCACTATTCTTCCTGCCTGAGACTCTGTGTGCATGTCTGTTCCATCAAAGTAATGCTCCAAAGCACAACAGGTGTATTTTGAATCTGAGTCATATCTGGAGCAGGAAGAGGCAGCTTATTAATGAACTCCCATTTCAGTGAAATTTTCTCCTGCTCAGCAGGGAGGACTTGTCAGAGTGCAGTTAAAAATCTTTTATTTCCTTCTTTTACGGGCTTGGATTCACAGAATGCTAAACCCCGCAGAGAATTGTGAAAAGCAGTGACATTTTAACAGGGAGTGGATCTTTAATGAGAGAAACCCATTTCAAATGTTATCCCTTTTATTAAGCGCAGTTCACATAAGACTGTTTTTACCTTTTACCTTTATGAAAGAGAATTTACCTATAATGCGATGTATTGTCAGTTTGTGTCTATATATAATGTTTTATTAAATAGAAAGTTAAAAGAACATTGCAGAAAAAGCACAGTCCTCAGATAATTCACACCTGTCTTGTAGTTTCAGCTCTGAGGCTACAACAATAAATTTTAAAGTCGTTGTATGCTGTAGCACATATGAACCCAAAAGTGAATTTAATTGGATAAACATTGCAACAACACATTGCATAATCACCATCCATTTGCATATACAGAGGATGATGAGAGATTAAATTCACAGATGAGGTTTGAAGATTTGTAGTTGCTATACTTGACAACACAGCTCATGTGTTAACTGTGCGATGCTCAGAAAAGAACTGATTTAATTTCGACTGTGCAGAATAATTTGTACTGCACCGTGACGCTGTTCATCCACCGAGGCACAGACGAGTGAAATGTCTCATTTAAATTTGTAATTCTGATATTTCCAACAGGCACCTGAAGGCAGCATAGATTTATTTTAAGTATGAGTTTTGAATTCATCATGACTGAGCCAATCAGTTTGTAATCGTAAGCTCAGCTAATAAAATGTGAGATGGTCCAACATTAATTTGGGAAGAAATGCAAGTTGAACTTAAAATATGCATTAAGTTAGGTTTGTTTAGCTCACAAACACAAGAAATCAGGCAGTCAGGTAAGGCTAACGCAGGTATGGTGTTTTGTCTATATCATGATATCAGTGTTCTCATACTGACCACTCGCTCACAAGTCAGGCAGCCCAACTTTCAGATGACTCCTCTCTGACTGGTAACACCATACTTGGACTCAAAGTGCAGGAAAAGGTTTTAACCTTTTAAGTATATTGCTGCTAATACGTTTTTGGACATTTTGGGGCAGTCCAATGAGCGCAGCAACGCAGCACTGATTTATTATCATCTCCTACAAATGATATGAAGTTGTGATCATGTGGAGTCACGTTTCTGGACATTCAATAAATTTGAATCCAGAATTAACTCTCCTTTTAGCTCTCCTGGGTGAAATCAGTGACACAAAATTCACCAAAATGGCCCCCAGTAGCCCTTACAACTTGTCAACAACCAGACCTTCTGATCAGAATTTAACAATTTAAGTTTTTAATATTTTCTTTTTAAGACTACCATTACATGCAGTGCGCACCGTGGTATTGTCTGTCTTTTCAGAACCAATATTGGGATAAAAATAAAAAATAAAAAGCTTTTCAGGTCCATATTTTTCTTTGTTATCACTCCTTCATTTCCATGGAAACACTCTAGGCAGTCTGCCCTTAAGGAAATCGAGTATGCCTAGGCTCAAGATTTGGTGCACGCTCCACTCAAAAAACACCACTCCATTTCAATCAGGAGATACTAAAAGAGAAAAGTGAATGAGATAACTAAGCAAAATAGACTTTGGAGCTTAGATTCCCGGCAGGAAGTGAATAACTACAGAAAACCGTCTGACGATCGAGATGCTTCCATACGAAGGAGACCGAAGCCTAGACACTGGTGGTGGTAATGAGGAGTGATGCTGACTACGAGAGAGGGAAACTTGAAAATGGAGGATTTGACTGAAGGTGGCGAGACATGTCGGTAGCGGTGGTGAAGGGGTGGAGGTGGGATGCAAATCTTTGTGGGGCTGAGCAGACAGCTGAATGACAGCGGAGAGAGAGAGAGAACACTTTTAAAATTTTACAGCTTGCTAGCAATTGGCTGTAGGAGAAACGTGACAGACTGTGATTGGAAGAGAGATGAATGACATAGTGGAACTAAAGTATCGCAGGAAAATGCTTGTGACTTAAAGGGCATGTGCAAAGAGAACTTTCGCTAAGCTTCATCTTAGCAAGTGTCCCTGATGCAGCCTTGGCTAACTGTTGAACTGTTGCCAACATTGAAATATTCTGCTCAAAACTGAAACTAATGAAAACTCCTCTGAGGAACACCAAGGCACAGGAGAGACTGTCAGGTCTGGCCATCTGGATATCTTTTATAAATATACACATTGGCAATGTTTATATCATTTAGTGTCCAGCATTAAAAACTCCAACAGTTTAAGATTTACACATTGTAAACTGTTATAAACTGAATAGCCACCATCTTCTAAAATGGTCTGTTAAATTTGCAACAATAACATCACGTGATGTTATAGTTGCTTTGTCTGCCTGCCTTTTGGTGTTTGGTAGGTTGTGTCCAATTAGTTTATCAGAATTTTATTAAATGGAAACATCTGCCTGCTGCATGTGGAAGCTACACTGATGAGAACAGTAAGACTGAAACAAAACAGTGAAGAAGAGTCAGCTCATATTCTCTGCGGACTTGTTACTACGTGTGGCACTACACATTATATACATTGTCATTTCATTGACTGGAATAGCAAGTCAAACATCTGAGTACCACTCATACCACTGGCTGCAGCATTAAACCGGGCCACAGAATCAAAAAGTCAAAAACTGTCAGAGTCATAAGCAGAACAGCAAAGAGTTTTGTGTTTTAGAGCACTTGTTTTGACATCGAGGATATTATGGGATTCCACATTGTGTCAGCAGTAAGTGCCTAACAGAGCCGCACTTCATGTCTGTCTCTTACCAGATAGGATATTGTTATGAAAGTGAAGTTGTTTTGGTTCAGATAAAAAAGAAATACCACCCATCACACCCACACCCACTCCTCTTTCTGTACTATAAAGATAAAAAGAATAAAACCGACAAACTACCTCAATGATTTTATTTAATCAATAACATGCCATTTAAAAAAAAAACTCAGGAAAACTCAGGGGATACAACTCTAAAACTCACAGGATAATCTCTACTGATTGTGCCTTTATTTTATTCTGTGCTAACATAAAGAATGAAATGTTCTGTTCTAACATAAAGACAGAAGTGCTCTTCAAATGCTTTTCAAAAGAATGAAATGCTCTAACACAAACACGAGAAGCATTATGGTGAATGGGACAAATATAAATATTCCTTCGATTGTCCAAAATCACAGAGAATAAAAGAACACAGAAGTGGTAGAATAAATAAAAGAAACAGAACTACAGACAGCCGATACTGATATAAGGAGGACAGAGTCAGTGGCAGACATGAGATGTGAGGTGGAGGGAGCAGAAGAGGGCAGAGAGACACACATGCAAGCAGAGTAACCGATA
The DNA here is from genome assembly GCF_020382885.2 of Scatophagus argus. Taxonomy (NCBI): domain Eukaryota; kingdom Metazoa; phylum Chordata; class Actinopteri; family Scatophagidae; genus Scatophagus; species Scatophagus argus. Next base: position 13,459,964 of record NC_058512.1, on the reverse strand, counting down.
CGAAGACGGGGAGAGGAGAAGCCTGGCAGGTCAGAGATGTTTTAAAGGAATGGGCTTATAACTTCTCTACAGGGAGTGTGCGTGTGAGAGACAGAGAGAAAGGATATAGCGGCGAGGTTTCAAGAAGAGTAGAGCAGACAGTCAGATCTCCTGAGATCACTGCTCATGGGAACTGACCTTTACAGGATCAGAGTTGAGGCAACAGTGTGTGTGTGTGTGTGTGTGTGTGTGTGTGTGTTTCCACATGTCATGTTTATAGGAACATCACTGGTAAAGATATTTCTCCATCTAAATGTGTACATGGGATCTTCTTGCATGTGCGTGAACAAGTTGAAATAGACACTACGTGCTGTCACATTTAAAACAAGAGGTGTGTTTGCAGAGAAACAGAGAAAAGTGGTTTATGCGCCATGCGTGCATGTTAGTACATGTGAGTGTACATGCTAGTGCATGAGTCCATCTCTGTCCTCATTGGACCTCTTTTCAACATGGTGAGGATAACAGTTTGATTTTACAGTTCTTCTAATTCAGTCTGAGTTTTGTGAGCAGTTTTTTTTTTTTTTTTAAACTTTCTCACTTCATTTAGTGTATGACATGCATTTGTGTTGGTCTCAGATGCTTGTGCTCTAGTGTGACAATTAGTGGCAGAGAATGTCCTATATTTAACCGTTATTGCTACCTTCTGTATTCTATAGATCATTGGGATGACCAACTTGAGCACTGTTAGAAACAAAAAACAACAACAAACAAAAAATGATCATACTTTCCAACATCCAGAAAAGTGAATTCAACTATATGCTGGGAGTTCTAGACAAAGTGTTTCCTCTGAGTGAAACGCTTCACAGGATTCTCAAACAAACCTTTAGTGCATCATAGCAGGGGCATCCCTGCTCAAGCTGCTGCCCCCTTGACCCGGTTCTGGATAAAGAGGAAGAAAATGGATGGATGGAAGGATAGTAGGAAGTAGTTAATATGACTGGCCGTGAATGTCCCGGCATGTAACATACAAATATATCATACATGTTAAGCCATGCCTCCCGCTCTGGATCCAAGTGTGCCACAAATGATGAAAGATGCTGATTCTGAGGAGAGTCAGGATGGATGTTTATAGTATCGGAAACAAGACGCTGTGCAGCGGAACTTTCAGAGGTGAATACCTCCAAAACTGTACTGTGAATAGTTAGCCTATTATTATTATCTTTTTGCTATCTGTTTGTCTTAAATAAGGGCAACACGTGATGCAGTGGTTAGCACTGTTGCCTCAGAGCAAGAGGGTTCCAGGTTCGAATCCTGGTCTGGACCCTTCTGTGCAGAGTTTGCATGTTCTCCCTGTGGTTGTGTGGGTTTTCTCCGGGTACTCCGGCTTCCTCTCACAATCCCAAAAGCATGCACATTAGGTTAATGACTACTTTACATTGCCCCTAGGTGTGAGTATGTGCACTTGTCTAATGGTCTGTCTTGGTTGTCAGCCCTGCGATTGACTGGCTAAAATGGATGGATGGATGGATGTCTTAAATAAATAATCATGTATTGAAAACTTGTCTCATAAAAACAAATCATCCAGCTGTAAATACCATTGGAAACAAGCTGCACCTTGCATTCAATAGAGCTGTCATGTTTTGAAACAATTTTTGTGGTCTGTTTCTGTGTGTGACATGCTTCCCATTTGTCTGTTTGCACACTTCAACAAGTCCTTATAAGTCCTCAACCTTTCTGTATGTGTGTGTGTGTGTGTGTGTGTGTGTGTTCAAGAACAAGGGCATGTAATAGCACCTCTCATGTGCATGCCATAGTGTGTCTTTTCATTCCATGTTGGCTCCCTTTGACCTGAGGCGAGGACAGTAAATTGGCATGGTGCAGTGTTTGGAGGAGTTCGAATTGAGGTGAGGCCCCTCTGAGAGACTCTTGACTTTCAAACTAAAACTTTCTAAGTTAATTGAATAAAAACTCAATCCAAATATCAAGGGATTTGCTGTCTGATATTTACAGAGCAAAAAAACAAAAACAAAACAACAAACTACTTCTTAAAAGATTTCAGGATAGTCTTATGCTCACATAACACTTCTCTGTGGTCATGTATTGAAAGTGGTTATTCAGTGGCAGAAATTTGCACGTACTGATAGAAAAATGAAAACCAAGATGATAAGATTGCTGCCTGTATCTCTGGAGATTGCATATCCTCCCAGTACTAATTAACTCCAGGTTCTCTGGTTTACTAATAGTCCACACACTACTGAGAAGTGAATCTCCAGTCTCCTCTGACTTGTACGGTTTTGTACGGCAGTTTGGAAGTTCACTCGAGTACCGCAGGTGTCTGATCATCACTTGTGGTGAAGCATGTTGTACATCTCTGCACTGTGCCCTATATATCCTAAAAAAGCCTCCAGCACCCCCCTCAGGCAAATCATTCCAGAGCCTAGAGGCACTTACAGCAAAGACAATACCTGTGGGAACAAAATATCAGAACAATCCAGACCAAGAGAACTTAACAGATGTGGAATTTGGCCCTTCCACTTCAAACAATGTACAGAAAGGCCTTATACCACCACAGGTCACTTCTAAATAACTCATACATTTTGACTTAAACAATTTAGAATCTACAGACAGTCACTGTGCAATTGAACATAGTCTAAGTACAGAATGCAAACTAACCAAGGAAGGTAGGAGCAGATGAGCTGGAGGAAAGAAGATAAAACTTGTGAGGCCAACAGTATTCCAACCAGAGGACAAGAAAAACACAAGAACTGAGCTAATTACACAAACTGCAAGCTGTCATTGAGTCAGTCCTTCACATATATTTCCTTGGCTTTGTAATATATATATGTATCATGATATATATTATGATATTTATATATCTGCAATATAAACTCATCAGCTAATTTGGAAGATAGTGCATCATTTTATAGAATTCTTGGTATTCCTTTGGATTAGTCTTTATGCGCATTTTCTGCAGGATTTGGGAATAACTTCAGTGTTCCTTGTAGATCTATTAAGCACCAATTTGCTTCACAGGAAGCATTTTTACAGCCTATGTAGAAAATGTAAGGAAACTAAGAAAGTGACAGTTTTCACCCTAACAAGGAAAACAGTTTGTGCAGTTTTTTGCCTTATTTTTCGCTGCAATTTTTTGTCAAATAATTGGCACTAGTGTGTTGAAACTACCCCAAACTGTTCTAGGAAGGTAAACTTCATTTTTTGTTGTTATATTTTGACAATTTTTGTTGTTTCCCATAATCTAACATGACACAAAATAACTCGTCATACACTGATGCAGTTTCTTCATCCTTCCTGGCTGGGTTATATCAGCTTCAATTAGGTCTGCTTTGGCCTTTACAGGCTTTAAAGTTTGAAATTTAATTATAGCTTACCTATCACACAGTACCGTGAGGTAAGAAGTGACATTTTCCACACAGTCAATTGTCATGATGGCAAAAAGCTGTAAAAAGTAACTGTTCAGGATGGTGTTGGAAATATTGATCGCTGCATTCATTATGAACTGTGATTACACTGCATTCTCATCAGAAAATTAAAATAAAAAGGATTTGGCCTTAAATAAATAAGAAAAAATAAAAGGCATGAACAGTGTGAATTTTCCAATATCAATGCAAAAGCAAACACACACATGCACCAAACTCATCTATTTCTGATGGATTGTAATATTGAGGTCAGGTCATGTCTGTGCTTCCTCATCATCTTGTTAAATCTCTCTCTGAAACTCATGCAGCATTTAAAGACTTTATGGTAATTAGGCTTCCGGATGAAAACAACCAGTTCTGACTGACCCGCCCATTTTGAATTCACTTAGTTATAAACAGAGAGCACACATCAGACTCTAAATGTGTTCATTGACAGGTTATTTTGAAATAACAGTAATGCAAACGCAGCTTGGTTCAAATACAAATGCATTTTTGGTGGGGTGGGGGGGTAAACAGTGAACTTATAACCAAACAAGGTTCTTACTAGGTTTTTCGAGTTGTTAAACATACTATTGCACCTGTTTTTGTGTCTACTCTTCTGTTTCTGACCATTAGTTGTTGGAGGAAGATTTCCAAGGGAGGCTGGATGCTGTATGATTTCTTTCTTGCAGATAATGTTTTACTTGTTTGTGTTTATTTCTGTCTGTCTATCTTTTGCATATCGGGATACCAATATATTGTTGTGAATAGAACTTGTTTTTGTATGTGTTGCACCAGTCGTACAGATACTTCAAAATTAATGAACCAGAAATTCCCCGTCGCTCAGCATGCATATTTATTAGGGAACAGAGAGCACAGAGAGTATGTAATCACCTTGTTATGGCCAAAGAATGACATGCCTTACACGTTCTGACAAAGAAAGTCGTCTCCAGTCAGCTCTGCTCAACCTGGCTAGTGCAAGACCTGGTATTGGTCTGCTTTGTTTTGATATTTTTCTCTACTGATCAACCAACAGGATAACAGCAGTATTTGATAATTCATCACAAGTCCTGGCAGTCAGTGTTTCATTCTTTCAAGCAGAGAGAGAAAACTGCCTAGAAAAATATATAATTAAGCTTAATTTTTTCACCTCGGTTGTAGCTAATTATATCTATATATGATATGGGATAATTAACAGTAAAAATTCTTGCATTCTTACAGATTTAGATTTTCCATACATGCTCTTTATTGGTCATAGTGCATTGGTCCATTCTATTAATTTATGTGATAATGTACCAACCCCAGTGAAACACATTTAGTTGCATGAGTAGATACAGTACTGGGCGTTAATGATGAATGCTTATACCGTCAAATGGATGAGTTCACCCCCACCCCAAGTTTGTGTTGCACTTAAACTTTGTCTTGGTTTCATCATTCTTGCTCTTGTCCATCATGTTCTGTAAACCACTGCAGTGCAGGCCTGGTAAAACTTAACAAAAGCTGCATACTGCAAGCTTTAGTTATGATTGAAATCCAGTCTGCCGAGGCCCAGTGTGACTCACTGCTTCATGAACCTATATAGTGTCCTTGCCAGCTGTATCTAGCAAAACATCTGAGAAGCAAGGTCATCTCTTATTACAATCACATTTAACTTTTATTGCAAATATATGTAGTACATTAGTGCAGCAGGCTGCTAGTAAATAGTGTATTTCCTCCAGAGAAACATTGCAAAATTGATAGCTGAAGGTATTTTATAAATATAAACAAACTGTTGACGCACCTGCACAGTGAAATCCGATCCATTTTCTCTGTTATTGATGATTCAAACAAGGCCTGCAGCTGTATGACAGAATGATCATTTCACCACATTTGTATGTTGCTAATTGAGAACAGCATTTTGCTTCACTGTGATGTTTGCACTCAGCTCTGAGGTTTTTGGATGTGCATATACCTATGTCATTATCTTATAACAAGATTAGGAATCTAGAGCCATGCTAGCTGCTCTGTGAAACTTAACTTTGGTGCTTTGAGATAAATGCTAATGTCAGTGTGCAATAGGCTCAATACTAACCTGTTAGTGTGACTCTCAGGAAATAGGATGCTGGAATAAACCTGTCACTGGCCGACTATTTCAGTCTCCTCCCCTTCCGCTAACTTTTTGCAATATCAGCTTGGCTGCATGCTGGGTTTAGCATCACTCAGGTTGAATTTGTATGCTTTTATATGGCCATACATATGGCCATTTTATATGGCCATTTTACAGATTGTTAATGTGTTCAGCAAACCATTTTCCAGCACTTGCACAGCACTAAAGCAAAGTGCATAGATGGGTCTGGCTATGCGAGGTTACTGACATGCCAACGTACAACAAGTATAATATTTATTGTGTTTTCCATCTTAGACCATTTTATCATGCTAGAATTTGTTAATTATTGCTAGACACAAAGCACAGCTGAGGCTGATGGGAATGTCATGAGTTTTGAAGGTATCTGATTGGAAGTACTGGACTAATTATAATTCTGATCTGTTGATGACATTAGATAAAAGTGTAGGAATCACCATTGTTTTGCGATTAATTCGGTCTAACTTAATCATGATTGTGATTCTGCCCAAAAACAAAGTTTTAATCTGAAAAAGTGGTAGTTTATCTTGTGGGGACATGACTTTGTCTCAAGATGGGAGGTGAGTCCCCACAATGTCACTTTATGAACAATAACACTTAGATGCACACTTCAGTAGACAAAACAGACACAAACAAGTAGATTGTTTCTCTGTGAGCACCTCTAGCCTTCATGCTGACACCTTCATTCCACCTATAAATATGTCAGATGGATTATGTCAGTCACTGTCAACTATGATGTATGTGTATGGTTATTAGTATGCCACCAAGTATGAGTGAGTGAGTGTATCTCTCTTTGTGTGTGTGTATGTGGGTTTGTTGGAAGACTTGGGCGCCCATGTGTGTCTTTCCGTGATGTTTTGAATGCGATAAGTACATTTCAATTTGTTCACAGTAATTGTTAGCATTCAGGTTAATTATTTTATCTCCAATGTGTATTATGTGACAAACAATAAATGTCACCTATCAGCAGGAAGTTGGATTTTTTTCAGAGTGTAACTTACAAAAAATATTTCATAGAAACGTAAATAAATGTCAAGTTCAATCTCAGGTCACATCAGTTCAAACCTATGATCTCCAGAATCTATTTCACTTCATAGAAGTGTGTGTTAAAGCACAATTGAGCCACAGCTGTTGGTAAGAGCATGTTATTTTTCTGAGTAAACATTCCTTGTGTGTGTGTGTGTGTGTGTGTGTGTGTGTGTGTGTGTGTGTGTGTGTGTGTGTGTGTGTGTGTTTGTGTGTGTGTGTTTGTGTACATTGATGACTGGGAATGTTCATCCCCCTCACTCCCAGCATTATGGTGTTTTAACGATTCTGGCAGATGTTGTTGTTTTTGTTAGAGAATGAACTCACTTAAATGTGAGATGGTGATCTGGTTAAATTACCTACCTTTCCCCTTCAAGGGCAAATTTTAATGGTGCTTTAAATCGGCAAAGGGATCACTTGTAAGAATTATACCGCCATCTCTCTGCTGATGGAGAAAGAGGTAACAGGTTGAATACAAAATCATTCAAACACCTGCTGTTCACCATTACTGCTGCAGAGAACCATTCCAATTTGGGATCTTAAAGTTGAAATTTTAGCAGAACTACCAAAAAGGAAAAAAAAATATTACTGTGCAATGTAAACACACTGAACTAGCCTCCAAGATAAAATCTCACATTAAATTTATTATGACTGGCAGGGTGAAATAATGGAATTACAGTTGATAAGACAGAAACAGGCTGAAAAAGAATGGCACAGATTATTGTGGAGAGAACCAGGGGGAAGAGGTTGTGACCTGACACAAAAAGCTGAGAGACACAGATACATGTGGATATGAGGATAAAACAGGATGGGCTGACGAATTGTATGATAGGGCCCTAACTATGACCACCTGGTGCAGGTTTTACTGAATGAGTTGGCCTAGTGAGGCAAATATAATATACATTTCAATTCCACTTTTTTTTAACAGGACCCATTAAGTTCAATTTAAACAAAATTCTCCAAAATGTTTTTTTTTAAATTGCATTTTAAATAATTCAGTGGATTACAATTGAATTGATTACAAATGAAACGTCCATCAAAAGGGCGAGCAGGCTCAAGCTAGCATTATATTTTATGTAAATAAAAACAATATGGAATATCAATGACTTAAGATTTATGGCCTTCATCAACTTTAAGATTATCTATGTTATTTGCTGAAAGCTATTTTGATAGAAGCTGAGTTGTTCGATTTGTTCTGAACTGTTGGTTTTGGCTGCTGTTGTCTTTGCTCACTCCCGATGCTGGATGTGCTTCTCAAGCAGCTGTAATGTCCCTGACCATTCAGTCAGTTGTTAACTCCTTATTCTGATTAGTCCAGACTAGTCCAAAAACTCACAGTTCTTAGATTGATCCTGAAATTTCAGAAGCTGTTTTTGTGGGGTTTTTTGTGCCAAACTTTCATTGATGATATTCTGTAACTACACTCCACCTACTTTTTGAACCTGTAATACAGTAAAGATTTTACATTAGCATTGAATCAAACCGATGAATGATTTAACCAGGGTAGTTTCCTTATTTGACCTTGACCCTTACCCTATCTCGTCGCTCCAAAGATCTGCAGTGAATGTTTGGCTTTTTTTTTAAATGGAACCACAATGTTTCCCTAACCTCAGCCATACTGTAGTTTCACAGATATTGTTCAAAGTGATGATATAAAAATGTAGGCACTGTAACCCTTGTCACCAAAAGTAATCAAGAATTTTGCTGAAGCAGCTGCAACAGATGAGTTGGTGGTTTAAAGCCTTATTCGAGAGCCTTCAACGTTCATTCTTAGGAAAGACTAAGCGGTGCATTCACTTTGCCCACTGAGATTTATTCTAGACCTCACAAGTCACTGCTATCCCTAATCCAATAGACACAGACCTAGACACTCCACCAAGGATCTCTTTCTGATGACCTGCAAAAATTGGATTTGACATCTGATTGGGTCTGTCACCTCATGAGAAAAGCATAAAGGTTCTATTGCCTTGCTAAGTAATTTTAATTCTTCAGCAATCACTCAATTGTACCTGTTCTTTTTTTTCCTTTCCTGGATGTGTGTGAGTGTGTGTACTTCTCCTATGAGAGCAGCTGCTCATTGCTTTATTTTAACAGCCATTGATTTGGGAATCTTTTTTCCACCTATTGTTCAAAGAACTGATTAAAGCACCCACCAGCACCTCCCATCTCTGCACCGTGACAGGGGAATAAACCTCTTGTTTACACCAACAAGCTTTCACACATCTGGCATACTTTATTTTAGCTGGCAGGGGATTCTGGTGAAGCCCTGCATTACCACATTTGGACCTTTTTTCTGTCTGTCTCACTCTGTCTAACCATACAGTGGTCTCACTGCTTATTCCCAGTAACATAAAGTATATTTGCATATCTTTTCCAGTGCTTTTTCAGTTGCCCTTTTTCAACATCAGTCCATTATTCTTCAAATTAAGTATAATATGCTTTTAAAGTTGAGAAACTTTCAACTTTGAAATACTTTCAAAAGGGTCGTCCACTGGAGGTAAAACATTGCGTAACTCCCAGAATAATAGTCTTACTTTAGTCTTATCAAGGAAGGGGATTAAGGGTCCAGAACCTGCTGAGATTTTCAATGAGAGATTATAATGGATGTACGTTAGAGCACGAACACTTCATAGTCTCTATCTCTAACACAATACACTCTGATCACCTAATTTGGCAACACACATACACATACACACAGATCTGGTAGATACAATAGGTTGCAATACCTCCCCATCTGCATATGCTTTATTTTGTTCATTCTGAAGCAGCCAGCTCCTATGTAGGGCTTGGATTATTAGTGGAGGAGAGGAGATTGAAATGGCTGGATGTTGGGATGAATTCATTAAGGACAGGCATGTCAGGAGTCACTTGGGAAATCAGTGATTAGATAAAGCTACTTGCTTATTTGTCCTAGAGGAAAGTAACACAATACAGACAGTATTAACTGGCTGGATGAAGGACTTGGATACAGAGAGACATACAGTGTGTCAGACAGACTACAAGACAAAGCATGAGTAAAGTTAGGGTCAGGTTATTCCTATGGGATGAAAATACTACACACATTACAGGCAGCAATAACAAGCTGGGAGACAAGAAGAAAAACAGAAAGTCAAATTATGGAATAGATGACTGTGATTGCCCAACTTTATTATTTTCATGTGTTCAGGTCACAGTTGCAGTCATTAGTTTTTCTGAAACCAAATTTACTGAGAAACCTTGAAAAACCTGGAAGACCATGTGATCACATTTCACATCTGGTCTGGTAACATCTCACCAGAGGTCCAGTGGATGTTGCTGGGAAAAGGGATAAGAAAATGTTGTTGGCTTTAGGGGCTACTGAATGCCTTTCAAAATCTTTTATGTAGCAAAAGACAATGAGGATTTCGGTGTCTGGGTCAGTTTACTGAACTGGCTTGTCTCACCATACTCATATCCTTCTCCTGAAGCATTTTGACTTGAGCAGTATTTTAGGAACAGGACATAAACTACCAAAATGGCAAAAGTGTGGGATATGTTGTGTCAGTCAGGTCCCAACTACATCCCGGAAAAAGGAAAAAAAAAGAAAAAGAAAGGGACCCTATGTAAAACATACATAAAAGAGAATGCTAATCTTGTTTTAATGCTCAACTGAAAACAGTACAAAGACAATATATTTAATGTTTTACCTCTTCAACTTCATTGATTTTTGTAAATATGGGCTCATTCTGAATTTGATGCCAGCAGCTTATGTCAAACAAATTTGGACAGAGCAACAAAAGACTAAGCAAACTGTGGACAGCTCATAAAATACCTGTGTAGGCCATTCCACAGGTGGATTGGCTCATTGGTAACAGGTGATAGTATCAAGATGAGGTATGAAAGGAATGAGGTTCCCCACAAACACATGACTGGAAGGGTATTTCTGGCATCACTGGAACACTCTGTAAAGCCAGAATCAGTAAATACATTTGATTTGCAAATTATTGTGTTATTATATATATATTTTTTTTAATTTATTTGTGTTTTACACAGCATCTCAACTTTTTTGGAATCAGGGTTGTGTTTGGCAATGCAATGACTGAATAAAAACTGTTAAAAAAGGGGAACAAATATGGACAGTACTTTCGTATACACATCCGCTCATTGGTTAAGGGTGGAGAGAGAAATTTCCCAGGTTGAAGCTGATTTGTCTTCACCCTCAGCTGGGAGATTTCCTCCCTTGGCAAATGGTCGATTCTTTTCTCCGAAAGGCTCTGAGGTCTGCAGATGGGGCAGGATGCAGCTGGAGTCTCACAGCCAGGTGGGGTGATGATGAAAGGATCAGACTCCAGATGGCAGACATCATCCTGAGATTCTTCAGTTAGACAGCGTGGTGGGGGCAGACAGGGGACAATGTTGATGATAATGACAGCTCTATCAGGACAAGATCCCAAACACACTGCAACTCCGGCAAAGCATGACCTGTATTGTCTTAAATATATAAGGAAATAGATAAATGACAAGGCTAAATCGAAATTCAGCCCAAATGTAGGTGAGGAGTTAATCCTGAATGCCAGTCAGAGGGACAGCAGACAGAAGAAGACAGACATGTCATGGAGAATGGCAGGACCCTAGATGGATAGAATTCACATGGTGCTTAATATATAATCATTTTATGGACACAAATAGGAAAAGAAGACAACATTTGGCAAATCTCTTGGTGCTAACTTGGTGCTAGCAGTTTTTTATTGCACATTCAATCCCACATGAGCTAAGGATGCATCTCTCACCAGTGAGCAACATAAAGACTGATACCAGTCTTTCTTCATGCACTTCCCTGTGTTTGCATATGGACTGATGCCAGATCAGTTGTCAGTCTCTATAAAGCTCCCATCTGTAGTGGGATTATTGCGCCTGGTGTAAAGTGAGGTTATGGCCAGAAAATGTATCCTAATATGGAGTTTGCACATTGGCAGTACTTTATTTTTTTCCAGCATATGATCAGTTAAATCAAGCTTACAATTACAGTTTCATGATATCCTGACTCTGTTTTTTTTCTCATTTTCCATTTATTTCTGTGCTTTTCCGCTTTATATCCCCACAGGTTCTCGTGTCCCCAAAAAATGACATTCTTCTCTGTGTGAATGATAGTGATATTGATTAAACAAATTGGAATGCGCACTCAGTCATGGCAGGAAAACCATGACATACTTGCAATGAGTTGAATGTCAAAATCAACATCTCTCCTGAAAGACATTCTCACAGATTTGACACAGGGAAGCAGATTTCTCTGATTTTCGCCACCTGATTTTTCCCCCCAAGTTTCCTTGCAATTTTATGCCCTTACTTGCAATAAAAATGCAGGGACTGTAAAATTCCAAGCTGAGGAAGAGCTTTTTCTGGCATATGTTTTGTGGCATCATCAGTTTTACGCATGTGTTTGCTGAGTCTGTTGGCAGGTAAAACAACAGTTTGGCTTTACTCTTCCTAGTAGTGTAAACCTGTATAATGAGATGCATGTATGTATTGGCTGAATATCTGTAATATGAAAGTATGCTTGACAGGAGGAGCTAGGAATTAAACAGCCAACCATACAGTATAATTAACCCACTCCACCCCATGTGCCATAGTACTCCACTAAAAAAATGAGTAAATACCTCTGGTAGAGCTTTGAAGAAGTGAGGAGGCAACAGTGTGACAGTGTGACAAAGACATCATGTATTTAGACTGTGACACTTTGTTCTCCCCTGAATCCGAGCAAATGCTGTCTTGGAAGGGGGACCTTTTAAGCCTACTGGGATTGAGTATCAGATATTCTCCTGTCAGACCCAAGCTGCTCCTGAACTTGGATTTAACCTGAGCTGGTGCTAAATTTGGTGGTGGTGGTAAATTTTAGCTGGTTTGTGTGTTTATTTTCATGTGTGTTCATGTTTTCCGCTAACATCAACATTAACATCTTTAACGCGTGCTGTTAAAGAAACTTTATGTAAATTGTCATTGTACAATATATGTTTAGTGTAAGTTTACCTGGTGTAATAACAGGAAGACCAAAAGATGAACTCATTATTGCAATTTTCAAAAATGTAAACAGAAAAATGAGAATGTGTAGCTATCAATTTTGCTTGTTTCCCAAATGCATTCACATTCAGTTTTCTTATATAAATTGCCCAGGGCTAAAGAACACCATTTTATGGAAAAAATGCTTTTTCTCTGCAGAGAGGGTTTAAAGTAGCTTGTGTGTAAAGAAGAGAAAATGAATGCTCATTCATTTTCCTTCTTTAAAATTACATTAATTGCCCATTGGATTTGACAGTTCTTTTTCACAGACTCCAAATCTTCTTATTGTACTAAATGGCTTCTGTGCCAAATGGTTTCATCCCTTAAATGAGAAACCTCAGTGCCCAAATATGACTCATTCAATCCCTGACTGAAGCCTAAAAAAGAAAAAAAAAGATGAGTCAGGCTGGGATGGGAAATAATGAAAGAGAAAAAAATGAAGTTCTGTAGCTCAAGCCAAACAATCTGATCAGATAGCATTGTATGTTATGAAAAATGCACTCTGTAGATATGCTGATCTTTTGATAACCAGCAGACATTTTTCTTGCCTGCTCCCTTTTTTTCTTTTATAAGGCAGATTGCAATGGAGGAAACTATCCACACATTAAAAGTTTAAAGCAAATTTTAGACAGTACAATAACGTCCTTATGTGTGATTATATGATGGGTAACATTAACGTGATTCCCATAATCACAGCAAAGAGCAGCCTCGTGGACATTATCGCTAAAATGAGACATTGTTCTCTCACACTTTTCTCTCTTCATCTCCCTCTTTCCCCTCAGCTAAGCCCTCCTGGTGTAATAAATGATCATTCCTGATAATTACATCTGAAAGGACAAAACCATTATTTTGTGCTCTCTGTCTCACTCCCTCGTTCTCCCTGTCCCTGTATTTGTCTTTGACTTTTCACTCTCTCCTTCTTCTGAACCTACCCTATAGGGAGCAAATAACCTCTTAAGCTGCACTAATCGATACTGTATATTAACAACAAATCAAATAACAGATGAAATGTGAAAGAGGTCTTTCTCAGTGACATAATCAAGGAGAATAATCTCCCAACTCTGCCACTCCTCTCCGCATTGCTTACTAAGCATTGCTTTGGTATGATCCACAAATTTACTATTTTGAATCTACTCTGCCACCAGCAGGCAGCTGTTTTCAGAGAAAAATAATAATAATAATAATAAGAAGAAGAATAATAATAAACCCACTACACTGATCAGCCACAACAGTACCACCCACTTAATTAATAATCTGCAGACCATTTTGTGGTTCTTGAGATGTTCCTTAGATATTTCCAACTGTTTATGAAATGTGACGGGGTACATGGTCCAGCTGGGGGTAGGCTGCTGCTGTTGGGGGGTGTATTTGATCTGCGACATTTAGGTGGGTGGTGTGTGTTAAAGAACATACACATGATTGCCAGAACCTAAATTTTCCTCACAGAACATTGCATTGTAAAATTAACTTCACTTGTCATTGGTTTTAATGTTGTGGCTGATATGCTTCTGGTTTGGGAACAAAACTAGTCGTGAAGGAGAATATTCAACTTTACCATTTTACCATAACTATGACTTAAAATGATACTGTAGGTCTGTGTCTAATTCATCTATAAATAGGCAACTGTTTGCCACAGCAGCTCAATAAGGTGATTTTGTGTGAATACTGTGTTTGCAACATGAAAACACGCAAAAAAAAATGAATTAATGCTGCTTTAAAGATGCACCATGTTTAGTTTTCTGTAACTTGCTTCAAAATAGTACACTTATTTATTAATAAAGAACTCTTGTACACTATGTTTTACTTAGTACAGAAGCCACCAGCATTTTGAGCATAAAATTACCACTGTTTATACAGTTCAGTCATCCAACTCACATGGAATAGATTATTATGTGAATGTAGAGTATGTACAACATTGATATTTGGAATGTGGGCTCTGATCTCATTCCTCCCCACAAGAAAACACCATCTATTGCAACTGACTTCCTGAACTGGTTCACACGTTTCGCCTCGGTTTGTTTATTTTTTATTTGATTATTTGGACTGGAAGGATTATAACAGCATAATACTTTCATTCATCCTTTAGTGAGTAGCAAAAACCCTAAACCAAGGAGGGAGAAATGGGCAAACAGGCTGGTAGCGTGGGGAAAAGGAAAAATAAAAAGAGATACTGTGTCAAGAGAGATTTTGCAGATCAAGCTGGAGTCTTGAATATGTAATAGGCACATGATGGATGGCTGGCCTGCAACAACGTCAGCTGTGTGTTACTTTTGCATGTCATTAACTCACTGCGTTGAGAGGAGTCAAACTGTGGAGCAAAGCTTAAGCACTCTTGATGAATGATAGATGGACAGTCTGGCAGGTAAATAAGCAGGAAGGGAGACAGACACATAAATATGCCGGTGAAAAAATATATAAATAAATAAATAAACCGTCAAATAAATAATGAGGCGAAAATCAAGTCAGTCTGAACAGAGGCAAAAAAAAAGCCAGACTCTTAACACCATACATTAAAGGCAAACAAACTGGGTAACAGCCAGGAAGAAAATCATAGTTTACATTGACCTTGATGCATTACAGGGGATGATTAAGGCATTATTTCAGTTGAACTTATATAAAGTGAAGTAATGTTCTGCAAAACCAGAGGGATTAAAGCAATTATTGCCCATCTTTCCGTTGCATGTGGACTATACTTCTTTGACTTGCCACACCAGAGTTACTGAAACTGATTCCTTTCAGGTAACATTAAAATTGTACCTTTTCCCCCTACAACTAATACAACAGGAAAAGATAATTACAGAAAAAATACAAATACTGTACTAAGAATGAATTACATTCTTAGAGTTATGAATGGTGTTAAAAAGCAGAGTGACAGACAAAATCAAAACAACAGAGAAATACATGAAGCAGATATTCTGGATCATTATTTGACTGAAAGTCTGAATTTTGCATATATATATATACATATATATATATATATATATACATATATATGTATATATATATATATGCTGTATACTGGACCTAATAATACAGTTCTGTTGAATTTATTTACACGGTGCTAAATCACAACAAAAGTCATGACACTTTTGGATCGAGTGTAGTCCAAACTCTTTTTGGTCTAACCTACATGAAGTAGGATATTTGGTCAGACAGACTGACACTGAAACATTTGGTACTCAGATGAACTTATAAACTTAATAATAAAGTAAAATGATTCATCCAGAATGCTAACATGCTTATTTTAGGTGTGATGTTTATCACGATCACCATCGTAGTTTGGCATGTTAGCACTCTAACGTTTGCTTATTAGCGCCGGTACAAAGTACAGCTGATGTTAATGAAAAGTATTTGAAAGAAAAATCAAGAGATCATCAAGGTTATTACAGTTGAGGGAGAAAACAAGACAAGACAAGACAAGACAACTTTATTTGTATAGCCCATTTTACAAGCAGTTTGTCTCAAAGAGCTTAACATAACATCATAGCAACATCCTCAGCCCTTTGACTCTCACATCGACTAAGAAAAAACTCCCAAAAAAAAAACAGGAAAAAATGGGAGAAACCTCAGGGAATCCAGTAATTTAGATATTTCACTCAAAACTGCAAATTACAACCTGATGGAGATGATAGATAGATAGATAGATAGATAGATAGATAGATAGATAGATAGATAGATAGATAGATCGATAACTCTAATTGACCTCTACAAAGCCAGACAAATGCTAAAAATAAAAAGAAACACTCATGTCTTTTCGACATCACTAAGCTGACAGCTGTTTCAGCATTTTGAGCGCCTCTGTGTGTGTGTATGTGTGAGGAGAGTATAAGTGTGGCATAGAGGTCTAAACTGACATGCTTCATGGCACAAAGTCTGTTTTCACCTCCTTCCTCCTCCTACAGACACTGAACAGATTTGAGATACAAGCCCTTTTTTGCTTCCCTGTCATATCATCACCATGAGGCAAACTGAGGTTATTACCTCAGAGGCATTAAAGACAGTTTACCAAGGTTGAAAAGTCAAAACAGCACTGGGCAAGTCTCTACACAACTCTTGGGCTACATCTATTAATGGGAATTGAGTCATTTTCATGCTGTGAACACCAATTTCAATATAAGCAGTTTCCATTTTTTCCTGTTTTTGGGACATTAGGGCATTGCTTTAACATTCTTGCACTTCACTTCCTACAAATCAACCCTACTGTGATGCTTTATCAGGGGTGGCAGAAATCACAATAATTAAAGTACTGAGAACTTGGTGGTGTTAAAAAGCAGAGTGACAGACAAAATCAAAACAACAGAGAAATACATGAAGCAGATATTCTGGATCATTATTTGACTGAAAGTCTGAATTTTGCATGCCACAGATTTTATGCCAGCACTCATGGACACTCACATGTTGGTTTTTGATGTATTATAACAAAAATAAGTCTCATATTTGTGAGAGATTCAGCAAGAGGAAAGAAACCATGCATGCCTTGAATAGTCAACACCTAATCCATAATGGATGGCTCCCCCCATGCAGTTTTTTGTTACATGCTTCCTTTTTGGATGCATGGTAACATTTTTAATCTTTTACACTGGTAAAGTTGATGTTTCAAACTTGTTGGGGAGCTGTGAAAACACAAACGACTGCAGCATGATGAATGTGCTAATGAGTATTTCTGCATAACTAGGAAATAACCTACAACAACCTACAACACAGAGTGTACATCGTTAGTGCAGCAACCATGGGGTTCATCTCTGTTGTTTGCTGTCTTTTTGAGCTGTTCACTAAGATGACCGTTTTTGGAACGCCTGTAAAATGCAGCAATCAACACAGCAAAATCAACGTGTTTGGAAGCTCTGAGAAAAAACAGCCGGTAAATTTTGCTTTTATGTAAAGGTGTGCGTCTGTGTGTGTGTGGATGTTTATTTTTGCAGTTGTGGGGACACAAATTTGTTTACACTGTCTCATTGTGAGGACCCACCCTACTGATGGGGACCCAATGCAAATCCCCACAACGTAACGTAAATCATGAAATATTAGGGTGAAGACTTGCTTTAAGGTCAGGTTGAGGTTAGGGTTTGGTTATGGTAAGGGTTAGGATTAGGCAAGTGAGGTTTATTGTTATGGTTAGGTGCTGGTTAAGCCCCCAGGAAATTAATGTAAGTCTATGTAATGTCCCCAGAGGTAATGGAAACAGGACTATGTGTGTGTGTGTGTGTGTTTATGTGTGTGTATGTGGTTTTGTCATATCTTCTCATCCATTTTCAAGGCAGTTTGGATTCCATTTTTTCTTCAAACAAAGCACACACAGGAACACTGACATTTATTTGAACTTAACTTTTAAGTTTTCTGAGTAAAGCTTGTGGAAGCACTTCAGACCTATAAATCATTTTATTCAAAAGGATATTTGGCTTTGTACATTGGCTCTCAGTCAAATTGATTTGCTGGTGTGATTCACTTGATAGGTGAATAATTTTAGGAGAACAAACAACATGTTCAGATGAGTTTTCAGAAAATTGAAACCAGAGCTATCTTAGTAACAACAAGCACCACCAGTGCTTCAGCCAAATATCTGTTTTGTGCCACTAGCTTATAAGAAAAAGAAGCACAGTTGACAGACAGATTGAGACAAAGGTTGGCCACGGTGCCATACACATAATCGGTAACTCGATAGGAAAGATGCATTATGGAAAGAAGCAGCTGGACAAAAATCCATATCACGATAAATAATTACATTGTCCTGGTTAATGATTAATGAAAGTTTTTTTTTTAAACAAACACATTAATACATAAAACTCTAATAACAGCACAACCAGTTAAAGCTCATTGTTAACTATTAGTTTGATGTCATTGGTTGTTGAACAGAAGGACAGTCTACTGACAGAGAAATTTCCTCCCACATCTTGGGTCTATTTATCCTATTTTTGTATTCATATCTAGTATTCATCCTCTCTGCACATCTGGTTTAGGGGAGTTTTTCACTGGATAAGATCTCAACTGTAGAGTATTAACTACCATTTATCATCTGCTGATGTGACAACTGTTGCTGGCAGCTGTAGCTGGCTTCCATAGCCTTGTCTCACTGGTAGTTGGAGAGAAAAATTGGTGTAATCATCCTACATCTCCTAATGCGTGCGATCAAGCTATTTATTGACAACCTCAGCAGGAATATACTGATCAATCGAATCTATAGACTATTCCACTAATTAACAACAAGCTAACAATCTAACAGTGATTAGCTCCCTGTGAGATTTGCTTATCACTGTAGTATATGGCAGGATAATAGATGGATATACTTTATTGATCCCAGGCTGGGAAATTACAGTGCAGCAGCAGCATTACACACAATAAGCTATACAAAATATGTTATAAATAGCAACATACAAAGCAATATAAAAAGGTGTATATACAATAAATAAGCAGTGTAATGTTGTGCAAAATAAATATAAAAAAATAAGGCACAAGTCTTCATCCAAGGGCAAAAAAAAAACAGTTCATGCAGCGACAGAATCCTCACTAAACTAGAATGCAGCACAGCTGTGATATTTTGTAATTGGGACAAACAAAGTCTTGTTAGTTCTGATGCCAGTCAGCTGTTTTGTTTGGGACTGTATTTAGCATGGTTGCTTTAATTTTGCAGCATTGACTCAGTGATGTAGCAGCTATTCATCACCAGTAGAGTGCATTGACATAAGCAGCTAATAAGGGCTTTTGCTGAAGCTGAACAATGGAGACTTTTAATAAGGAAAACCAATTGATATGGATGAAGAGATGCAGTACATGAATGCTGAGGGAGCAGAAGATCACCCAGCCATCCACTGCTTTAAAATAATACAAAACTTGAGAGAAAATTGTCTCCCTTGCTGATTTTGCCCTGCTGTCTGATCATGTTCCAAGCTGTTTTTGACAGCATTCGGCAGATGAAGTAGTGATTTACACAGAGACAGTATTGCATCTTAGTTTATTATTTTTTTGTCTCTTTTTGTTGGAATTAAAATGTCAAAAAAAGTATGAAATACTATAAAAGTTTGATTTTGATCTAGCTACTTTGTTGTTATTTTGGTCATGCACACAAGCCTTTTGTATTCAAATGATTTAGTCACAGCTATGAATCTGACTTTGTGCAAAGTACATGTTGAAATGTATGCAAGTATGGACTACTAAAAGTGCACTATATAGACAAAAGTATTGGGGCACCTGACTGTTACACCAACAAGAACTTGTTACACCAACAAGAACTTGTTGGTGTAACTCACAGCCTTGTGCATCTCATTCAGACCCTCACATCATGCGTACGTTCCGTGTTGTTGACCGTGTAATTGTGATGGCTGCTTTGACATAGTATGATTGTGTTCGAGTTTGATGTTGTTATGTTAAATGTTTTCAAAATAGGATGATTTGGCAAAATAATTATCACTTTAATGCAAGATAGGCATAAGGTGTTACTACAAATCTTCTACTGTACACATTATCATTCTTAAGTTTCAACCATGCCGATTTAAAAACAACATTGTCATAAAAATGTCTCATGGTGCCATTTCTTTCTGATAAAGACTGATGATCATATCATAGAAACAAATGTCTGTAATTTCAACCCTTCGCTAATGTCTTGTAAATTTACTATTTAATAAACAAAAATCTAAAGATAACACTTTCTAAACACTCAAGATACTAACACTTTTCCAGTGTAGTTATCTTACTGAGAACTGCTTCTGTTCTGAGCACCATATGGTGAACTTTTTTATTTGTATTGCTGAGTGGTAATCTGCTTATGAAATTGAGACAAAAACTGTTCTGTTTTTCTCAGTAATACTGAAAATTAAGGGCATGAAACATAAATTTTGAAAAATGCTGATAAACAAAACTCCATGTCCCTGTAAATTTATACAGCATGAAACCGTGAATTAAGCACCACCGCCATTAACAAGCTCAGAGTTGTTTACTGGCTGATGAACAACACTATTGTGTAACACAAAGATTACATGTATTGCAGACAAAAGCCGCACACAATCACAAAGCTTTTTAAATGTATTTAAATCATGATGGAATCTCATAAGAACATGTGTATAATGCAGTTAATCCCCTACACAGCCATGGTCCACCCCCACAGGTGTTTTCACTTACTGCCTGATTAGACCTCCTCAGCACTTTGTGACTGGGTACAAACATACAAATATTTCACTTGCTTGTTGGGTTTGTTGCAGTTCCTAAGAGAGGGAAACTTGTACCTTCTTATTAGTCTGGTGTCTGCAGTCCATGAGGCACAGACGTGGTTCATCACGCCTGCTGCAGCATGCTAACTGCAGCCTTGATAAACCAAAACTGTTTATACTCACTATGGAAGTCACATGCACTTGTGAGGGACATTGCAATGCTTATCTCTATTTTACTGGGAGTGAGAGGTCCTCACTGCAGTTTTCAGATTGAGAAAAGGTCACAGACACACACACAGAGACACGGTCTTATTTTAAAATGCTTTAACTTAACAGTTTCCTTCTTAAACCTTTACCTGCTTTATCCTATTCTTTAAATTCTTCAGAAACCCTGCTCTGCCATGCCTACTTCATGTGTTGTGTCCCACGTGTATTTTGACCATTAAACTCCGGTGTTTGGTGACCGACATGGTTCCAACCAGCTTCAGGTTGGGCGCAGGTTTAATCAACCAGAGGAAACACCTGTGTCAGTATGCAGGTCTGCTATACATTGACTAGCTCATTAATCATTTTGGTCAGTTGTGTGTGTTGCACAGCCAGCTGTCAATTCTACTTTTCTCATTGTGAGCTAACAAAGACTTTAAGCAACTGACACAATAAGCCCTTTTTAAACAGAAAATATTTGACAGGTCACATTAGGAAAAGCACAAATGGAAATAAAATAACAGCTGAATTCCATTGAGCTGCTTTGGTTTCATGGTTCTGGTGTTGTGCATGCTGGCTCATTGCCACATGAACAGAACACAACCTGGTTGAAATAGTGAAATTTCCATGTTATTAACAGGTGTGCCTTTCTTACTAGAACCAGACAAAGTGTCTACTGTGTAAAATGCCTTTTGGAAAATACTCTCCTTTCCTGAAACATCAACAAGAATCCCAGTGATAAAAAGTTGTTCTGGAAACTTTTGGGTAACATTGACAGGAATCTTGTTTTCATACATACTCAGTGCAGTTACCGAATGTGTAGCTTTTCTATGTTAAAAGTTAAGTCTTAATTAACAAAACCTAGCCTCAAACACAAACCCCGTCTCTGTAACTGTCTCTTCTGTGCACGCATTAATAAAACATACATTGCGCTTTTGCTCGAGACACACAGACACCACTTTCTATTTCATATACTAACCCTGATGTTATCAAAGGCTGGTAGCAGGGATTCTTGACAGCCTCAGAAGACAAACACATAGTGTTATATTAGAGTGGAGGGGAGAGGCTTGCACAAAGCTTCACTGTTGACAGGACCTCTTATTTTGATATTGAAGGGACAGCAGTCTGGGGGGGGTTGGGGTTGGCTGGTGTAGAGGATGACAAACACAGGCACAGCTTCATAGGAAAACACAACCTCCTCAGGGAAAGACTGGAGAGGGAAGACAGGAGATGGAAAAAGAAAAGCAGAGAAGCAGGAACAAAAAAGGAGAGCTTAGAGGAGGACAAACACATAGCTCCATAGTTGACAAGACCCCCTACTGAGGCCCATGGAGGAGAGGAGATGTTTTTGGGGAAAGAGGAGAAGAGGGGAAACTGTGAGAAAAATGTACCTGCTGTTCAAGTTTGGAGAGAGGAAAGACAAACAAGAAAAATGAGAAGAAAAGGAGGTTGGGGTCTGCTCACAGCTGGTAGCTACCAATATATGGCTCTATTTTTGTTCCAGCAGACTTTTGCACTGTTGCCAGTTTTTGTTCAGTCAAACATGGGTAGAGTAAGAGTAAATCAATGGCAAAAAAGTAAATGTCACTACCAGTGTCAATAAATGTAGTCAAACCCATCAACTAAAAGAGTGTGACCCATTTTTCAAAAGCTCCCTCCATGTGTTTGCAAGAGGAAATGTTCATGAGTCCGTCCTTTATCCTCATCCTCACTCCTTCCTGTCTCTATCCTATATGCCTCTCCTCAGGAAAAACAAGCGCAGTGCTTAAGCGGGGTGACTGAGGGTTTACAGGCTGTAAATCTGTCCCAAAGCCTGTTTTTACCCTCTTAGTGTGGGTGTGTTATTGAGAGGTCAGTTATAGCCAGATTGAGTGAGTGAAGTAGAGTATTAACTAAATTTACTGAGCAAGCACCTTGGTAAACAAATCAAAATCACACAAAGTGAGCTACAAATGGATTACGGTAATGCATGTGCACACACATGGACAAACATACTGTGAACTGGGTTATTTGAGCACTCTCTCTCTCTTACACACACACACACACACACACACACACACACACACACACACACTAAAGCACATGTAAGCCTTGTATGCTTTATTCACATTCCAACTGCTGAAAGAGAGAGGCAGGTCATATATTTAGTGAGTTTAATTTAAAGATGCCAGCAGACTGTTCAGTGTTTATGTTGTTGATCACTCCTCTCTTTAAAATGAATTAAAACAAAGATGTGGCTTATGGCACTGAATTGCTTCGATGTTCAAACAATGACAGAGCTCAGTGTCCTCATCTGTATGCTAATGAGTGTGTTTGATATTTCATCCTTATTCTTGGTCCTTGCTGCCTTTGCTGCTCTCTAATGCCAACAGGGCTGTGAACAGGAAAAGCAGACTTTAGGAATGGAAGTTAAAAATCAAATATATGTCTGTAAAATGTGCAACACTGAACAAAAACTCAGTTACATCCCTATCTAAACTTTTTCTGTACACCCAAAAGGTATCTTTTTTCCTCTTAAATTCTGAGTAAAAAATGGTTGTGTTAATAGGTGTGGCATTGATTTGATTGATTAAACAGCTTTATAATTGCACAGGTGTGCCAGCGAAATAAAAATATAAATTCAACAAAAGTCTTACATTAATGTTTTTTTTTTCAACATTGTGAGTACATGTTTAAAATTGTAGAGGAACCAAAGATGCACACTAATGTCTACTCCCCTGCTTAGTGTGTGCAGATTTGCAGATATTTACATGATGGGCATGGAAATGCAATAGTTTGTTTATTGGTTCTATTTGCTGAACCACTTTTACCAGCTGAAATCCAGCGAATCTCTTGCAGCAGCAACAATACTGAAAGGATGACATGTAATGAAATAAAGCTTGGACTTTTTCCAATTGTATGATTTGATTTTTAGTGATGGGACAACTATTTTGTTCCTTTTTTCAAAATCAAAATGTGTGATTTTTACAGACTTAAGATGAAAAGAAGAGCAAGATGTAAGAAATTGGCATTGATGTGTGCTATGTGAGTGTGTAGACGTGTATATTTTTTTAATTGTATGTCAAATCAAATATTGACTTCAGTACATCACCTCAGTTGTATTCACATAGTGACCGTCGCAGGTTTAAATATTAAAGTATCAGAAAAAGAGACATGAGCGGATGATGTCCTGCCCATTGAAGCATGTAATTTTTGCTATGTCATCATGCAAAGGCTTATCTGTTCAAAAGCAGCTGTGAATGACCTTAATCACATGTCAGAAATTATACCAATGCTGTGCTACAACTTTGAGCCAAAAGTATTGGACAAATCCGCACTAGGTGGGATTTTCTACAGTGACTGTGTCCAATTATGTTACACGGAGTGCCAAAATTTTGCAGAATTTCATTTGAACCAAATACTACAGCAGCTGATTACACTGATTAGCACCTTCAACTGGAGGAGAGGATGTAATCACTGAAATCACCTGCTGCTGTGTTTGGTTGGATGGAATGAAATCCTGCCTGCTTGTGGGCCTCCCTGGCATATGGCAGGAAACCACTGGGTTTCGGAATGAGGGTACACTCAGCTTTCCAGATTTCAAACTAACTTTCCAGCTCCGAAGTGTACATTTTACAGAGCAGAAGGTTTGTATTCAGAAGGTGAAGTAAGTTAAGAATGGTAATCAGGAAGGAGTCACTTTCAATAAAGAATCTAGGGTGTAAAGAAACTATCCTCCTGAGAAGAACAACAGCATCAGTCACTTCAGCAAGTTCCTCAGAATGACACATAGTTAAGATAATAACAAAACTTCCTCAACCTCAGTGAAATGCTCGGTTTAACCCAAATCACAATGTCTCTCTAAGCCTCACCAAGCCTCATCACATTATTTTTTTTATCTTAAACCTGATCCAAACTTAATAAACAGCCATAGTGTCGCACCATAAAAGGGATTTTTCAGCACAGATTTGGTTTTGGTTTCGGAAGGCACCGGCAAACTTTTATCCTGCCAATAGGGACTCTGGATCAGAAAATTCTTCTGTGTCTTTCTGGAGGGCATAGACAAACAGTGTATTTTTTATTTGATCTAGAAAACTTGTTTGGGTGTAAGACTTCACACCAAATTGCAGATATAGGGTATACATCATCAAAATATTTGCTAATATAAGCATAGGCCTACAGTGGATTTCACATTAGCATTACAGACACCAAATATAACCTGCCAAAATGCAGCTGTGAATAATGACACAGTCTCATTAAGTGAGAGAAAATGAGTCACTTGTTGTTTTGGAGGGGTTTGGTATTAGATAGGAAATGTAGTGTGACACAATAGCTGGGTGAGAAGGTGTCCATCACTGTCCTTGTTGACAGATGTTTCTGCTCATTGTGGAGGTCGATGAGCATGTCCTACAGTCAGCCTGTTTATTTATTCCCTCCACCTTAATACAGAGAGCTCTCCTCAGCATGAGTGTGACACTTAAGAGTGTCACTCTGCACTCACGCAGAGTGCACAGTGACATTCCTTTAGTGAAGTGCTAGCGGGGAGGGACCACTTTGGCAGAGCTCCATATTGTATTCAGATGGAGCGGTGATAAGTTTGTGCCCTTGTGCAGGGACGACCAGGGATAATAATTCATGACAGAAATCTAAAATCAGCCCTGGCCAGTCTCTGCACATTCAGAACAGAGTATATACACCTCTCAACATTAAAACCACTGACCGGTGAAGTGAATAACATTGATCATCTTGTTACAAAGCAGTGTCCTGAAGGGAAACCTTGGGTACAGGTATTGGATGTGCAGTGCCTCACCGTAAAAAAAAAAAAACAGAAACGTGACAGGTCAAGGTGCCGACCTGGCCGTCAAAGTCCCCAGATCCCAATCCAATCGAGTCCAATCCAAAGCACTGTAGCCCCACCTTGCAAGCTACAGGTCCCAAAGGATCTGCCTCTCATGTCCTGGTTCCAGATACCACAGGACACCCTGCCTATGCCCATGCCTCGATTGGTCAGAGCTGCCTTAGAGCACGGAGGGGGGCCTAAACGTAATACGCTCTTGATAGTGTAGCTGATGGGTTTTGCTCAAATTGTTTTATTCTATAGAATTTCTGTGCACTTTTGCAATGTTTGTAAAAGGATTTTTCTGACATAAAATAGTAAACAGGTCTTTATTTTGATTATTTTAATTACTACTTCTATGTAAACGAATTCTATGCATAAATAATGCAATGCTCAGACTACAGGTGTTTGAGGCTAATTTAAGCCTGGTTTGCCCCTCCTGATAATCTTAGGATAGATCTGCTCTCTGGCCTTGATTGCTACCAATGTTCAACAAAGTTTATCTGATAATGTGAGAGGATTACAGATCCAGTCTTAAACCTTCCAAACTGCTCACAGACTCAGGGGTCACCTCTACTGAAATCAAACATGTTTGATGTTTACAATTTTAAAATCTGTATTATTAGGTCCAGACATTACAAGCGGGACCATACTCACCAATGTGAGATCCTGAGATATCCCGCAGCAGCAGATGGTGCTGCCAAGCAACAGTAAAGATTCCAGGTCTTGAGGCTAACATTCGCTACTATACCACTACTGACTGAAAATATGTTAAAATCTCACCTTCAGTTTCAAATGAAGAGTAGACAATTCGTGTTGACCACGTTTATCATTTTCTTATCCAGACTCATTTAGCCTTCTGCTTTTTTTTTATACCTGCAAAGCACTACTACAGGAAGTTGTTGCACCATGTCAATTTTTATTTTATTTTATTTTCATCTGCTTCATCATGAACATTGTTCTCTCTGACAGAATAATCCTGTTCCAAACTTGTAGTGTGTGCATATTTTAGATTTGAGAGAAGTGAAGTATGTACTCATGTGCATGATGCCACTTGATTTTAAAATTCCTGTAGCATGAGTCCAGCTTAAGTGTTGATGCCATTTATTATTATTATTATCGTTATTAAAACACTGAATCAACCTGGTCAAGGCAGGTGTGATATTTTGATGTGCTGACGGTGAGCCTACAAGCATGTTAGTTTTTAACACAAACCAAACACGTTTATAATTTTGGTGCATTTAGCTACACTTTCCCCCAGGGTTTTAATACACTTCCTCTCAGTTTCACCTGCTTTGATTCTTTCTCCTGAGCTGTCCATTTTTTTGACACCAGGGAATTCTCTAGGCGTTCCTGAAGGCTAGTCCAAGCTTGCCTTGTGGTTTGTGGCTTAAAGAAAAAGAACAGCATAGTGGATTTAATGAGGCCGGGGGACTGTGTGTGAAATAAGTACCATGCCCAGGAAGGTGGTGCAGCAAGTAAACTGACATTTTCACGTGCCACCACCGTATGCAGTACTTCTTGTATAGTTGGCCCATATAGCTTCTGAGACAGCTTAAACTGGGACAAAAGAATACCGTGAGGCATTACAGTCTTATTATCCAAAGATAAATGTTTTGAGTAAAGCCATTTATAGTCCGTATGACTTTCTCAATGCCCTTGGTGTTAAACTTGACCTTCACCTCTCAAGGTGTGGCCCCAACTATGGGGAGTTGGCACAAGTGATGACTTATTTTTGATTGAAAAAAAAATATTTCCAGCTACCAAAAACCACAAATTTTGTTCAAGCTGAATCTTGGAAGCTGCTATGTGTTCTGTCTGCTATGTGTGGAGTTGGTTATTTTAAGGCACAAGTATTCCTGTCACATTTTTCTCTCTCACCCTCTCTCTTTCTCTTTCTCTTGCTTTAAGTAATTTCACAGACAAATGACAAATTCCTCGGTCCATGGTGGTCCCAGTCTGAGCACAGTTAAAGTCATTATTGCAAAGTCCATCCAGTTAATTTAACTCCAGCCTGTTCAGAGAGGATGTTCTAATTGTTGTTTTGCAGCACAACAGGCTCTCGGCAGGAAGAGAAGGGCCAAAATTTCCCCACAGAGAGCCCACCAGTGTCATCAGCTGAGACAAAGCAACAATTAGTATCTGCTACTACAGTGAAACTAACAGCTCAGGCTACGGTACTTGGATCAGTGTAGGTTTTCACTCTCTGTAGGAGTGTTGCAAGAAGACACAGCAATTGGTTCTTGCCCTTGTTCCTGTCTCTGGAGTGAACAAAAGTCACAGTGTGACTCAACCATTTATCTTTGTTCCACAACTGAATTCTGTAGTGCAAAATGCAATGCATGCAATACCCAGGAAAATCAGTTGACTTTCCCAACAACCTGCAGTACCGAGTTTAAAATCAGTGGTCAGTGCAAGCAGGGACTTTCCCAAAATCATTCTCTCTCTTTTTTCTATTTATTCACGTATTGTGTTTACTTTACCTTAGTTTGATTTATGATGTTAAATTTGAAATAAAGTATCTAGACATTGCTGTTTTTGTCTGTACTTTGCTGACAATGTCTGATGATGAGAAAAATTGGATGAAAACTACCTGCAAAGCAATGCATAATCAGAAATGGGACCCAAGAAGTCTCCCCTGTGCCTACAATTTAACACTGGAGCAGAAGCTTGGATCAGTAGAATGTTAATTTCTGCTGCTGAATACTACATAAGGGTTGCCAAGCATCCCTCTCACAGGTGCATTTGCAAAGTAGCTTCTGGGTGTAAAAAGTGGTTCCATGAAGGAATAATGCAGCACCCACAAATCTCTGAGATTTCAGAACTCTGTGCGCCCATTTGAAAAACATGAGAAAACATTGTGCTTTCATGCTTCCCACTTAAAACCTTTAGTCGGTGTCTGGTTTTTACTGAGTTTATCCAACTGTGACTACTGAAACAGCCATTCGTGTGAGAATAGATTTCAACCCAATGCTAGCTAGTTAATAGTGAAGGAATTAAGAGGACCTGTCTCTGACTAATGAGGTGTATAGTGTGGACAAACACAATTAAACATCTATCTGTGAATGTCAGTGATGCACTTTCTTTGTTGGCCATGAGGCCTGATGTTCAGAATCATTTTTTGCATCACAATTTTAGTGTTCACCATTAAAATCATGGTGATCTGGACCAAAAATACACGTTTTCTTACATGTGAAGGACAATATTTGTATGCCGGCAATGCAGTTTTTCATTATAATACTGTTTTGTCATACTTTACAGCCACATCTTCCCCTCTTCCTCCTTGCAATGTTCATCCGCCCCATTTTCCTGTCACCAACCTCCTCACCTCCTACTCTCCTTTCATCCTTCTGTGCCTCCCTCTGGACCCCCTCAGCCTCCGTCTTCTCTCTGTTTGTCCCTCCCTTTCTCCCCTGCACTGTTTTCAGAGCTCACATTGTCTTGTGTGGTTGACGACTCCTCAGAGCGGGAGTGTTATAATTGGATAGAGGAAGACGTTCGCTCTGTGAGAGTCCCAAAAAACCTTGGGCTGTAAGTGCTGAAAGTCATGATCAATAAAGAAAGTCTTTTCCCTCTCTAGCTGTCTTTAACTTTTCTTCTTCATCTTGTCAATTTCTCTCACTCACCACTTACCTCTCACTACTTCCAATTAGGCTGCTCCTGACACTTTTGTGTGGTGTGAGTGTTTGTATTGTATTCACAAGCTTGTACTTTCTCCATGCGTTCATGTGCAAGTGTGCACAGCCATTTATGTGTCTGTTTAGTTAACAGAGAGCCCAGGCTGTAGTGTTGACAAGCCATCTAATTAGCTGCTCAGCTAACGAATGTGTCGCTGTACTTGTGGCAGCATCGTGCTTTGAAAGCTTCTGTTCGCATTCAGAACATTGGGAGAGATGAAAAAGAAGCTTGACAGTGCAAGCAATTCGAAAGCAAATCAAAGCTGAGTATATGTAATGAAGGGCTGCACAGCAGAGTTTTTTTTCACAACTCTGTCACTGTCTATAACCTATAGCACAAAGGTTGTTTTCTGAAATGCAACATTATAGAACAGAATCAGAATCAGAATCAGAATTCTTTTATTTATCCCCGAAGGGAAATTCTTTTTCATGCAGACATTGCACTTGCAGTATTCCCGACCAAGAAAGAAAAGTGAAAGGTATAAAAATAGGATAAACAAAACAAGATAAGTATAAATCTAAAATTTAAAGTTTTTAAGAAAAAAAATTTAAAAAATTAAAAATACAGGTATGTACATGTGTAAAAACAATATATACATTGTGTATTGTATAACATGCAATAACATGACCCAAATCATCTGTTTTGTCGTAGCATTTCATGCGAGCTTTAAGTCATAATACATGATACTGTAATAGAATTATTACATTTTAAACATATTACCACATTTTCAATTTAGCATTTACAACAGCTCAAAGTTATTTTTATATTACACTGTAAATACTGTATTTCGGTCTGTTATGGGCAGTGTTGTGATGAAACAGAACTGAACATTTTGTCAAATAATCCTTTAATTCCAGTTTAATTAAAAAAAAACATGTAAATTACAGTACAATTTATCATTGGCGCACTCACACACAGAGATACACGCACATCAGTGTAATGATGAATGCAGAGCAAATGACAGCAGGATGCATTAACTGAGCCCAAGTGATTATACAGTATTTATTGTGACCTGGTTAGTTTGAGCTAAACTAATGTTGATCGATGTAAAAATTATCCTTTCATTTATCACCAGCTCATGTTTTGGAGCTGATTTTCAAACCATGCAGGTGAGTGAGGGGTAGACAGAAAAGATTAGTTTGGTGAGCCCATATCAGTGAGAGGACATGGCGTGCTCAGCAGCCAGCTGAGCCATGGGGCAACCCAGGAGCTGCCACGGAAAGAAGAGGAGCCGTGATGTGCACTCACAAACACGCCCAAAGACTAACAGAGGAGTAGATGTGCACATACACATTATCACACACACACACACACAGTGGTTGCATCCTACACTTCCATCATAGGAGCTGTCCTGTTTTGACCGGAGCTCATTTACAACAGCCTGAGGCTATTAACACCACCATCACTGCCACCCGACACACAGCACTCCTTATCAGCTCTCCCTCCACACTTTCTTCTTCTTCTACTTCTTCTTCTCCATCTTCTCCCAACTCACCAAGCTTCTCTCTGTTTACCCCTGTGTGTATGTCTTGTTGCCTCTGTCTCTGACTCAAACAGCCCTTTCCCTCATGCAGACAAGAGAAATCTTTACAAGAGAAATCTTGCCATGCTCTTCAGCAGTAATGGAATTATTTATTAATTGATTTTTATGTATTTTCTGCCTCTATGCCCTCACATAATGTTGTGTGCCGAAACAGTTTATGAATACATTACTGCCAAGACAGGATGAAAGAGGAAATAGACAAGCAAGGCAACCTTTAGCATTTTGAACATACATTCACTCTCCCTGACAATAGAGATGACTTTGACTGTAGCTGAACTACCAGCAAGCTACTACTAAATGTTGCTGAACAAGTAGTGTAGGTAAAATATATTTACTTCTCTACTCCCTAACACATTGATTACAGAACTGTATTGTACAGATTATGCAAATAGGCATTTTTCATATGTATTTGACATCTTTGAGCCTACTTACACCATGTACAAAATTATATTTTGTACAATATAATTGTATTCTATTTCATTGTATTATTCCATAGTATATTGATCATGTGATTATAATCTTTCTAATTATTCTGATAAGGGTTTTTTTGCGGAGTAATTAATCATCCCTGGTTAATTATGGTGTAGTCTGTGTTGCAACTCATTCTTAAGGTCAAGGTGTATTTGAAATTAACTAGTTCATACAGCATGTCATCCAACCTTGTCTACAGGCAAAAGGGCTTACAGGTGCCTCCCCCACAGAAAAGGGTAAGATGCAATCATTATTCAAATAGGGATAACAGCACACACATTCTTTTCTCAAAGGAAATCATAGGACTGTACTTTTTTCTTACTTCAGTCAGCAAGCTCAACACATTTTATTAAATATTTGGAATGAGCAAATTAGTTTTCACTTATTAAGCATTTTAATATTACTTCAAATGGAGTGACAGCATGCAAAATTAAATGCGGAATAATCTCTAGTTTATATTTTCTTTTCTCATGGGCACTGTCCCAGCCATGCAATATACACTAATTTAGCACTGACTTCCTTCTGATCCTGCCTCTAGAGGATCCTTCTGCTTGGTGAGAAAAGATGGACAGATTAAGTAGCCAAGTTGAGCTCTTGTATGGAGTGTGTTTGCTTTTCTGATTGAGTCTTCTTTCAATGTAGTCAAATCGTAGTGCACCAAGCTAGACATTGCTAGTAAGCACTTTATCCCCACCCAGATAAATAGATTCTGTTGCTCATTTGTATGCACAAGAAGTGAGAAGTAATGGTACTAAGAATGGGTGGGGGAATAAGCTTGGGAGAAAAGTTGAAATCCCTTTTACTTTCTCACCTTTGCACATCCAATCAATCACCATACATCTTGTGAAGTAGGCGTGAAGGTCACATTGATCAGACCCACCCCACCCCCCTTTTTCCAACACTGAAAAGATGTGGGAGGGGGTTTCAACCAAATGAAGTTTGTTTGAGGGTTATTGAACTCTTCAGGGTCCCTGCATTAGATCTATGGGCCGAGTGGTACTAGCAGACCACGCTACCTGCTAGAGTATTTCTGCAGTTTAAAGTACCACTGGATTGTGACAGAATCAGAAATTTTACACAAAGATGCTTTAATTTAGATATCTTTCCATAATGAACACCCCATATATTTAAACAATTAGAAGTTTTGTGTACTATTGAATGTGTAGACAACTTTTGTTTTCTAGATACAACATAAGACACCTTCAAAGTTTGAGCTTTTGAGGGGACTTAGGGCAAGCAACTTTAAGGCATTAATACACTATCCTTCAACAGTAGGAAGCCCTGTTTGAACGCATGCTGTCAAGTGCTTGAAGTATCCTTGAGCATAACAGTGTTTTGCTGCCATGTGCACCATGTGCTCCTCCCCTTTTTCTC
Source organism: Scatophagus argus (assembly GCF_020382885.2). Lineage (NCBI taxonomy): Eukaryota > Metazoa > Chordata > Actinopteri > Scatophagidae > Scatophagus > Scatophagus argus. The sequence goes on along the minus strand of NC_058512.1, from coordinate 13,427,179 downwards.
GCAGAGGACTTGAACTCAGGAATGTTGATTGCAGGGCATTCTCCCTACACAATACACCACCTTGTTGCCCCATTTACTCTGTCCTAAATCCTACACCTCCACGCTTTGCTGCTGTAATGACTCAGTTTCCCCTCTGGCATGCCTGGCCTTCAGGGATCAATAAAGTTAATCTTATGTTGCCTTACCTTATCTTGTCTTGGATCCCAGCCTCATTAAGACGTGCTGGAATTTTTGCCATATGGGGGGAGGTTGAGTAAAAATAGGCCCATAGCCAAAAACATGCATGAGGCTTAGTTCTGGTTGCAGCAGTGGCAATATGTTTTAATAAATCTCAATCTCAGACTCATGGGGTGTACATTTCTCATTTTTGTCTCTGACTGAAGGAGCTTTAATATCTCTGGGATTATGGGTTTGTGGAAGCCACAGGGCTTCCAGTCCATCTGTCAGACAACTGTTCATATTACAAATTTTAGCTTTTTTTTTTCTCTGTTTGAGTTGCTGGTAGCAACAGAACATAAGACCAAGGGATTCACCCTGAAAAAATTCAAGGTCTGCCTGAGAATAATCTGCATCTTTAGTCGTTACCCCTACTCCCTTTTACCTCTCTTCCAACAAGTAGTGGAAATTTCTAGTACTGCTGCCGTGTTTCAATCCAAGAAAATCTAGTCAGACCACTAGCTGAAAAGACATCTAACTACACCATCACAATAGTGTTCTTTACAGTAACAGATAACTTTCAAATTCTCTGCAGGCCTTTGAAAACAGTCAGTGTTGGGTATCGACGTCTGGATCAACAGATTCACTAAAGGATAAAAGAGATAACAGTAGCCATGTGTTTCAAAATTTCACCTGGGACTAACTCTTAATTTGCTTGCCAGTCTTTGTATGACCCTCATACACTATATTATGTTGTGTTTAACAGAAAGAATAAAATCACAGATAAAAGGAGTTTGGAGGATGTTTTCACTCAGTGTCTGGCTTTTGTCCTGATGACAGAATGAGGAGCTCAGCAATCAGGGAGGGAGTCCAGCTCCCAGAGGGGAGCAGGCACTTTGGGAACCCGTAAAGGCCTCCTTGGAAGTGTGTGTCATAGATTTAACTCAAAAATAAAGATGTCACAATTTTGCCATTCTTGTCCTGGCTTTAAACTTAGAACTAGTCATCTTGGTGCAAAGGTCTAAGACTTTGAGGTCAATCTTCGGTCGTTCAATAGACAAGCTAGGGATATTATAATCCATAATTTATGAAGGCAGTATGACTTGACATGAAATGTGGCTCCTCGTCTTTAATAATTTATTTTAGATCATTGCTTGTAAGGTTTTCTACAGCTTGTGCTTGTGTTTTCACTTCTTTCCAGTGTGAGTACTGTCTTTTCACAGCTACAATTATAGTGTTTGACCTTGTTTCTTTTTGGCTGATCCTTGCCCATCACAGAAATAAGTCAAGCAGTCTAATTAACCCTCACACACACAAATACACACACATACACTCACACGTATGTATGAGTCATCCCTTCGGCATGATTGCTGTCTTTGGGGTGCTAATGCTGGACAGCGCTTCTCACGGGTCAGCCCATCCTTGCCCTGCTGTCTTGGTGCAGAGTCAAACAGGCTAATCTCCCACCTCCAGCTTCATTTACCTTGTTAGCTAACTGACAGGCCTGTCTGGCCTGCAGCTTAAAGGCCTTAATGAGCAGAGGGCCTTGTTAGCGCTGTGTGGATGGCGAGAGACAAATGAGCTTGTTATGTCCAGGCTATGCACATTCTTAATTAGCCTTTTGTAGTGAGTTTGATAGCACAATCATTCTCTGTGTGAGAGAGAGAGGGTGAGAGAAAGGAGAAGAAAGAGTGTGTATGTGTGCAAGTATTAAAAACTCATGAATAATACACATCAGGTTGGTGTGTTTCTAGTTATCATAGGTAGTCCTCAAGGCAGACACTTATTACCTGTAACAGTTTTATGTATGCTGCATCTTTGTGTATGTGTGTGTGTGTGCATCGTTGACATAAACTGAATGTTTATAAAACCGGTTGAGTTGAGAGAGAGAGAGAGAGAGAGGAAGAGGGAAAGGGGGTGAGGGGGTGAGAGAAAGAGCACACAAACGGATTCCTAGAAATAGCAATAATACCAGGAGTACTGAAACTATAGATAATGATAATGATTATTAAGATTAGCTGGATTAGCTTGAGAGTCTTTAGAGATTATATTATGATATGATATTGTGATTATGATAACAATAGTAGTAACAACAATAATAATGGTAGTAGCTGTATAGAGTAGTAATAGAATTAAAATAGATTATGACTAAACAGTAGTAGGTTTCAAGCAGGACCGCAGCAGGAGGTCCAACCACGATCTTCTTCTTCTTCTTCTTTTTTCTAAAAAAAAAAAAAAAAAAAAAAAAAAAAAAAAAAATACGAGCACAAGAAGTTGAGTTAGTAACATGCCTTAATGGAACATAAATGTGTGCAGAAGAGGGAGAGAAAGAGAGGGTTGAGTGCATCCTGGGAGATCCCCTGGCAGTCTAAGCCTATAGCAGCATAACTAGGGGCTATCCTAGGCCAATCCTCACTATAAGCTTTATGAAAAAGGAAGGTTTTAAGTCTACTCTTAAACATAGAGAAGGTGTCCGCTTCCCGGACCAAAACCAGAAGATGGTTCCAAGTAGAGGAGCTTGATAACTAAAGGTTCTTGTTCCCGATCTACTTTTGAGGACTCCAGGAACCACAAATAACCCTACATCTTAAGAACATAAAGCTCTGGTGGGATAAAGGGGTATTATCAACTCTTTAAGATATGATGGTGCCTGGCCGTTCAGGGCTTTATGTGAGGAGAAGAATTTTAAACTCTATCCTGGATTTTACAGGCAGGCAATGTAGTGCCAGTACGGGATAAATATGATCTCTAGTTATGGTTCTTGTGAGTAATTGTCCAGCAGTGTTCTGGATTAGCTGGAGAGTCTTTAGAGACTTATTGGGGCAACCTGATAAAAGGGAGATACAATAGTCCAGCCTGGAAGTAATAAATGCATGGACTCATTTTTCTCTCACTCAGAATGTGTCTAATTTTTGCAATATTGCAAAGTTGAAAGAATGCAGTCTTTGAAATGTGTGTTATGTTTAAATTAAATGACATGTCCTGATCAAAAATAACTCCTAGATTCCTTACAGTGGAGCTTGAGGCCAAGGCTAAGCCATCTATATCATTGGACAATTTGTTTCTAAGGTGTTTAGGGCCCAGAATAATAACTAGAAAATTGCAAGTCATCAGGGTTTTTATGTCTTTAATATGACATGCCCGAAATTTGGCTAGCTGATTTGTTTCATTTGGTTTCATTGACAAGTACAATTGTGTGTCAACTGCGTAACGGTGCAAATGTATGGAGTGTTTTCTAATAATATCACTGATGGGGAGCATATAAAGGGTGAATAGTATTGGCTCACACACAGAACCCTGTGGAACTCCATAACTAACTTTTAACAGAAACTTTTGTGAGATTAGATATTGGTCTATAGTTGCTTTAAACTTCTGGGTCAAGTGTGTGCTTTAAGGAGAGGTTTGACTACAGCTACTTTAAAGGACTGGGGTACATAGCCTGTTTTTAGGGACAAACTGATCATATCTAAAAGAGAGGTGCTAAGTAAGGGTAAAACTTCTTTGAGCAGCTTAGTCAGGATGGGGTCTGAGAGGCATGTTGTTGATTTAGGTGAAAATATGAATGAATTTAGCTGATGAAGGTCAATGGGAGAAAAGCAGTCAAGATAATTATCTGGTTCTACTGCTGTTTCTAAGGCTCCAGTGTTTGAAGGTAGATCAGTACCAGCTGAGGTCAGTAGTTGCTGAATTTTGTCTCTAGTGCTTAAAATCTTGTCATTAAAAAAGGTCATAAAGTCATTGCTGCTGAGGGTCACAGGGATACAAGACTCGATAGCTCTACGGCTCTCTGTCAAACTGGCTACAGTGCTGAACAGATACTTGGGGTTAGGGTTGTTATCCTCAATTAATTTTGAGTAATAGGCTGCTCTGGCAGTCCGTAGGGCCTTCCTTTACGATCTAAGGCTGTCTTACCAGATTGAGCGAGATTCTGTGAGATTCTTTTAAGTTTTTGCGCATTTCATTTTAATATGTGAACCTCAGTATTATACCATGGTGCTAGTCAGTTTTGCTTTATGTGTTTCTTTTTTAGCAGGACAACAGAGTCAATCGTTGTCCTTAATGAGCTTGCAGCACTGTCCGTAAAATGGTTGATTTGAGATGGACTGCAATTAGCATAAGACTTTTCTTTAGTATTGTAATGTTCTGTGGTACCAGGACATGATACTGAAATAAATGACAATAGAATTGCTTCCTTAAATTTAGCCACAGCACTATCAGACAGGTATCTAGTGAATGTTTTTCTTGGTGGTATGTAGGCAAGTACTACAAACTCAAAAGTTATGAAACAATGATCAGATAAAAGAGGATTTTGTTCAAAGAATATTAAATGTTCTATTTCAATGCCATATGTCAAAACAAGGTCAAGAGTGTGATTAAAACAGTGAGTGGGTTTATGTACACACTGACAGAAACTGATTGAATCTAAGAGAGAGATAAATGCTGTGCAAAGGCTGTCATTATCATTGTCCACATGGATATTGAAATCGCCCATAATAATTACTTTATTTGTTTTAAGGACTAGACTCGACAGAAACTCTGAAAATTCCAGTAGAAATTCAAAGTATGGGCCAGGAGTGTGATACACTGCAACAATAAAAATTGATTGAACTGTTTTCCAGGTTGAGCGTGAAAGACTAAGAATAAGGCTTTCGAATGAATGGTAGTTCACTTTAGGCTTTAATTTGAATGATAGGCTTGGGTCAAAAATGGCTGCGACTCCACCTGTGGAGCCATGAGTATTGCGGGGGAGTGGATTAATTTAAGTTGACATATTCTTCTGGCCGAAGCCAGGTTTCGGTTAGACAAAATAAATCTTTATTATAGTCTAATATTAATTCATTTACTAGAGCAGCTTTAGATGATAGACATCTAACGTTTAACAGTCACATTTTATTTTCTCCTATTTGTTGTAGCTGTGGAGGTGTTGGTGTTAAACTTTAGCAGATTTTTATGTATAACTCCTCTTTTTGTATCTAATTTAATTGATTTAGATGTGTGAAGCTCAGTGTGGTGACTCTGACTGTTGCCATCTTGGCAGTGTCTTACTTAAAAATGGGCCAAGATGTGAAATACTGACTTTGTGGATGGTATGTTAGTACAATTAACTGCACAGCGAGCCATGTTAATTGTGTGATACTGGCATAAAAAATTTCCACAGAAGGCACCAGTGCCAGCCAACACAGCCAAAAGGTCAAGTTCAGTGAGTCAAATTAGCTGAGGTGACACCAAGCAGACATGTCCTTAATTATACCTACCTTTAAGACTTAATATAATTTAAAGTTAGTTAATTACATAAATATCATGTTCATTTTATTTCTGCTTTAAATTTTGACTTTTTAACATGGGTCTCTGAGGGTACTGACTCACTTTTGGAGCCATTCTCAAGTGGCCATATGAGAAAATGTTTTTGCCATTTCATGCTGGCTTCATTTGTCAGCCCTGGAGGTTGCTAGCAGGAGTTAACTCAAACAGTGGCAATCCGCCTGGTCCATAACATAAAAAAATTAGGCTGTGGCTGTGGTAGAACAGGGAGAACATGGACATTTGGAGGTGTGGGTGAAGCTAAAGTATGATCTGCTGCATAGACCTGACACTGTGAGAGAAAATTTCTAAGAATATGATATATCCAGAGAGCAAAGAGGCAGGGACCAAACGAGATCGAAGCATGACATGTAACATCAGTAACAGCATAAGGTTGTGAGGAAAACCACAAAACATGACTTCAAGGATTCAAGGAGCTTTATTGTCATTTCACACATGTAGAACATGAGTGGAACGAAATTAGTTTCTTCAATGTTTACTAAGCAAATAGCCTTCTTGAAATTCCTTGTGCTTTTATACTTATTCAGATCAAGTGAAAGTTAGCTATCATTAAACAACAGAACTAAGAATACCTACATACAAATTCCTGATGGGATAAAGCAGATTGTACTTCAGTGGAACAGAGTTTGGCTGAACTTTGGTAGAAACATTAGCCTTAACTACATGAAGAGGCTCTTTTAAATTAGCTCCATTGATAGTACAGTTGCCTCTTCTGCTGGCAGCTGTAGAACTCATGGGACTGAGACCTTTAGCAGGCTCACTGTAATTGGATGATTAATTCCTTGGACTCCTTACTGGCCCAAAAGACTAACACAGTCATCATTGTTTGGCAAATAATGCGTGCACCATACACATAATGTCTCAAACTGGCCTCTGAATGTGTAAACTGCATATACACTCATATAATCACTGAACTTTGTTCAGTGTAGGTTTTGATGTTAGATGTTTTTCTTCCAGCTATTGGCACCTCTCTCCCTCCTTCCCTACTTAGGCTATGATCCGCTACAAGCAACATGATCAGTAAATCACCAACAGTCCATTTATTTCTTTAAGAAGCTGGCAGCTGGGGAAAATCGTCAGATCTTTGGATGATTGACTTGCATGTTGGCAGAGGATATTGTGCCAAGGCTTAACTCTCTGCAACCAACGGTAAATCAGACTCCAAAATTTCCATGCTTTGTTGTCTAACATCTTGACAATAGCTGTCTAGCAAGTGCTAATGGATGAATAGATGATTTCAGGCTTTCTATGCTTTCTATCTCTGTATAAGTTTTATTTGAAAGGCTGCAAACAATGTCTGGGTTTGACAGAAGTAAATTGAGTTTTTGTTTATTTTTAACAATTTCCTCCAGCTGTCTGTGTTCACTAATCGAAAAACAATAATAACGCCAGAGGCAATATCAGTCCATCCAAATATGCATTCATGACTGTCGACAGCATGTTTTATCTGACCAACCTTTTAATTCATTTTTGAGTACAGTCCTATTTTTGTTTTGATGACAGTTAAAACTGTCTCCTGCTGTGCTCATTTTGTTCATTATTTTACTGTTATCCCAAGGACACAGATAAACGTGTGTAAATTCTAGGGCTTGCGATAGTGAGGGACTTCATCACCCTCATTAACATGTTCAGCATCATTTCGGGGGGGGTGATAAATCACAGTGTAAGCAAAGTCAGTAATGGGCTCCCTGTGGTAATTATGGAGTGGAACTTTGAAGCAAATAATCATATAAATCCCTCATATTTTGGTGAGATAATGCTCAAAAACAATCTTTTTCCTTTATGTGAGCAAATTGACTGTTTATTTTACTTTGCTGAACAAACACCAAGCTTTTCCTCAGCAACCCAAGGTTATTTGAGATTCACATCTTTGTCTTCATTTCTTTTCAATGTTTTCAGATAGAAGATGGGTCTGAGATTAGTTTGTTCCATTTGACAGCTTACAGCTTCAAGTGCAGACAAATGTTGCGGCTGTTGCTCCCCTTTTACCGAAGACTGAAGTCAGACTGAAACCTGAAATCTGAAACCAAACTGAATCCTCTGTGCTGAAGTATCTACCACACCCATTGTTTATGTCACGGAAAACAAGCCCTAAAAGGAGTTTATTTGTTTGAATTTAAGAAATTGCTTAATCAAAAGCAGTTATCCAAATAAAGAGGATAATGAAGGATGTAGCCTGCTCAATCAGTAACATCTTCCATACTTGTAAACTTGCCAGATGAAATGCTTTTTGAAAAATGCCAGATAAAAAATATTTTTTATATATATTTTACTTAGGCCCAAGCATATTTTTAGTATTCCCAGTGGAAAAATTACAAAAAATAAGTATGTTCATGAAACTCAGCATATATTCCATAAGATCTTTAATTGCGGAATGTGCTGTTCATGCACAAGGGGACGAGGGAAAATTTGCTGAAAAAATAAAATAAAATGTGAATAGTAGAAATAGAAATGATGTTGAGAAATTCGTGAAGATTAACTGACAGAGGAATAGTTTGATGATGCAGTATTTCATCATTTCCTGTTTACTTGTATACTGATTGCAAAAAACATTTTAATATTACTGTAAAGATGGATCTTTACTGCGTTAAATTAGTGTGTACACACAGCTACGGTTGTTCAGTGCATCTTAAGATCTCTCTCCATGGTGCTGAAAAAGTCAAAATATGTTGCTGAACTCCCAATCAGTCTACAAGATTGTGATTAGAGTACAGTACAATGTGAGTATTAAGTATGAGTTACATAGGGATTGAGTGGAGCAAGCGATAACTGGTTCATGGAGCTTTTCGAACTTACTATATTACTAGAAATGATGAATCCTAGAAATAGTAAATCATCTCATGGTCAGTGCTGTGACCGCTTTTGTTTCAGTTTTCACAGACATGTGATGGTCAGATGATGACAGTCTTTTTTCAAGGTTCTTAATGGTTTGTGACAATGATGCAGTGCAGCAGCAGCCCAGGTGTCCAGTAGTACCAGCAGGGATCTGAAGGTGTTGAATGGGTTGTGAGTTTTGACTCCCTGTGATTTAAAAACTTTGTGAATAGTTGTTAGAATCCTAATGAGATGAGATGCTCCTTATGGTCCCTGTTGATTCAGCAGTGAGTGTCAGGGTGGGATTCACATGTTCCACTCCTTGTGCTCATTTACCTTGACTGATGCTCAGCTCTGTATCACCGACCTTGCATTATAACTGGTGTTAAAAGTTAGAATAGAGGAGATAAAAGATATATTTTTTCTAAGTGAGTGGGCTTCATACACGCTGTTATTATGCTTCCATCAGCTTTCATATGAAAGCAGATATGGAACAGCAGCTTACAATCCTCACTACTTAATCTGGTGTGTGGGTTGATGAGTGGGTTGATATTGTTAATGTGCTGGTGTTTACAGTGGTGCCAAGTTATGATCAAGATAAGATCAAGTTGCACTTAAAGGGCAAGGTCAGTAGTAAACAAAATAATTAAGAGCGATTAAGAGTAATCAAACAGTGGTAGAAGTTGATCAAATAGTAATTAAATAGTTTGACTTGACAATTAAACAACATCATTACAGACAAAAACAATGAGCTCTGTGAAAAGGTGTTTTTTTTTTACTTTTTGAGGAATTTGGAAGAAAGGATATAAAACAATTATAACTGACTGAACCTGAGGTACATTAAGTAAGCCATTGTTCTGAATTTAACAAAGAGCCTATATTGAAGGGATTAATGAATAAATGCCAGTAGATTGGTTTAGTTGGATTACTGCTACTTACCCAATCAGTAAACACAGTAGACTACTTACACACTTCACATTTCTACACTGCTCTTGCCCTCATCTCAGTGGTAATTTACACTCTGTTTGATTAATAAGTTATATATCAAATTAAATAATTGATAATGAGACTCCATTAACATTTTCATGGTTAATTGATAAAGCAATTAGCCATCTGTTGATGAAGCGGATGTCTGAACACATGCTGACTGGTGTAATCCATACGCACACACTGACAAAGATCAGAGGATACACACATGCGGCTGTCACTGCAAGGTTTATTTTATATTGAGATAGCGTGCGTGTGTATGTGTACACATTTACACCTCAAAATGAGGCTTCGCCATGTGTTTCATCGTTAACCCAGCAAGTCATGAGTTTGTGAAAGTGTGTGTATGTGTGTCAGGTTGTGCCATCTGTTCTCCCAGTTTTGGGGCATGGCGTGTTTTAACAAAGATGGTCTTGAACCAACAGAGCGGTTCACTCACCTGTGACCAAGCCATCTGACTACAGTATTTAACACTGACAACAGTCAGCAGTTAATGTCTGTTAAGTTTAAACACAAAAAAAACCCAAAACTGACTTGAACCCAACAGAGCTGAAACCACACACAGACATCACATCAGAGTTCAAAGTCTTTAATACAAAAAAACTCAAAATTGATTCACTACTAGATCAAAGATATCCAAAAGTCTGAGAGGAACAATAACCAAAAAATACCCTGGTGTATATATGCAGTGGGTGAGGCTGGAGTGGTCAAAAGGCAGGAAGAAAACAGGAGAGCAAAATATGGCAAAAGCCAGGAAAATCCCAAGAGGTTGCAGGGTGGACCTGTGTGCAGTGAACAGGCAAGGGAGGCAAAAATGGACCTGGACAGAGAGGCGAAAAGTCAGAAATCACAGAAATTCAAAAAAAAAAATCACAAATCTGATTCACAAAAGATCCTAGGCCTGAATTTTACCACTGAGAACAACAGTACAATTTAGTGGAGATGTGCAGGTGGGGAGGCAACAAGAGAAGGTAGATAACCGTGCCCAGTTCCAGACGCACACAGACTGACGAGATACTAGGGAGGGAAGACAGAGGAGAACAAAAGGGGAAAAATCGGAAGAATGCCAGCAAATCCTGACAATGTCATCGAATGGCTCCCACCTGCACTATCACATGTTGCCATGTTTCTAAACAGGATGTCATTAAAGATCTGTATATTTTTCCTGGTGATTAAAGAGTCTGGTGGGGAGCATAAGAGGCACAATATACACAAGCAGCTGCATTTAACATTGTCAACAGTAAATGTGATATGGATGTTTTTCTTGTGAAATATCAAGATTAGTGAGTATGAGGTGCAATAAGTCACATTTGAACCGACAATCAGTTCAAATCTGAGATGCAATTTTAAGTGTGCCCACTTTGAAGATGCTTATTCTGTCTAAGTGATCATCCAGAAGGCAATAGAGCGTGAATTCAGGAAACAGAAGATGGTTTTAAGTATTGTTCACACTTCAGCTGAGGAATTTAGAGGTCATTCAGTTTGCCTGCCAAGATTTTCCCCACCAGCTAGTCCACTGATGCAAAGGTGCTACCTGAACATCCAAGCTACTACTGACCCAGGGCTTATTCTTTGCATTATCTGCATTCGAACATTTTTTTTTTTTAAAAATGGACATGTTATGAAATAAAATAAATCTATTTGAATCAAGTTTAAATGCAAATATTGCAATGCCGTAGATGCAATGTAATCACCACCAAAAAGTCATAGTTTTCCTGGGAATCCTAAATGAGTAAAGAACCACAATAATCCAAATTCAATATTGCATGTGAGAACTAGAACTACTAAACTACTTCCAATATGCTTAGCAAGGCTGTAACCATGGAGGCAACATGTGGGGCAATCAAATCTGCTCAGGAAGGTCTTTACAAAAGCTACCACAACTGACAGTGAGCTGACGTAACACTCAATACACTGTACAGCAACACCACTTGAACCAGTAATAAGAATAATGCCAATTTGTGAAATTAGGAGGGGGATTTTGAGGCTATATGAATATCAAGGGGATTTGTCCACTCGAATATAGATTATAATGACTGCCTTGATGCTTAGTGTAAAGCCCTTTGAACTTGTACTGTTCATTTTCACTACCTGCAAATACAAAATGCAAGAAGTGGATCTGTCAGACAATTCATTTTTCTTCAGCAAAATTCAAAAGCACTTCAGAACTTAGAATTGCATCCTGCCATGTGACAAACTAGCCACTCAACAAGATACAAATGCTCTGCAATCCTCAGTGTTTTAATTAAAACTGCCATCCGCAGGCCTCCTCTCAGCCACCACTGCACCCCTCAACATGAGCAGCAAGGATACTTGTTACGGAAAAAGTGTTTTCCCCTATATCTTGGAGGAATATCAGTCCTATTCACATGGCACTTCCATGAATTTAGAAAAGTGTAATGCAATCAATAAAAGACCTTCAACCTCTATTTCTTTTTGGAGCTATTTATAATGTCTCTACTGATGGGATTGTCTCTGAGGAAACTTTTGAGTTACTTATAATGACTTTTTTAGTACATGCCACTTTTGGCTGCAAGTAGCAGGCTGATGAAACCTTAGCAAGCTGATGAATGGCTGGCTAGTGAACAATAAAGATTCTCTAATCCATCTTTAATGATAATTTGGACATTTTGTTATTAATTTTCCATCAGGTTTCCTTGGAGTGACCCTGAATCTAAAGCCCTGCCATGCATTTGCTCCCACTTACAACTTTTATCCTTTTGCTCTAGTCGACTCCTCCTTCATCCTTTCTTTGTCTTCTCTCAAACTTTTGTCTGTCTTTTTTTCAATTCTCTCCCTAAGCCTTTTACTTTTGTTTTACGGTGTAATTTTTCTCCATGCCTCCACTTCCCTTTTCTTTCTCACCTGCTTTCCTTCATTCCTCCTCTTGTCCCCTCTCATCCTGCACATCCACTGCTCTTCTCTGCTCTCCTCTCCAGGCACCCAATTAATCTTGCCTAGTGCTAATTCCTCATGAGTGCCATTTAGTGGCAGCTCAGTGGGAGGATCCATAAGGATTTAATGTGTTTATTAAAAGTTTGACTGCTGGTCGATGGAGACTTCTCTTCCCCCAGCAGCCTACTCTCTGTCTCTGTCAGCAGGACAATGCACAGCATGTGTGTTTGTCTGTGTGTGCTAATACCTTGGGGCTGCTGCTTACTAATTGATTTTCAATATCTGTGACATGTTTGGTGGCTGAAATGAAGCAGATGCTGATGAAGCATTTGAGCAGTTGCTGCTTGATGAGTGGATGCCAAACTATGGATTTTTTTTTTTTTTTTTAAGGTTTAATGTTCTGCTATTTTGCCTTGGTATTGTCATTTTAAAAGTCATTTGTGTGCTAAATACTTTAACGTGATTGTATCTGTTTTGAAAACATTTGCAACAGTTGAAAGGCTGAAAAGATTGGAGTCATTGTATGAAAATCTAAGAGGTCTATTAAGGGTCTGGTCCATTAATCCAGTAAAGAAAGAGCTACGGTATTTCAGAGTTTATTTCTGCAGTTGTTTAACATAGTTGTTTAACTATTGCCTCATCTGTCCCCAAAACTCTGCTTATTGTTACTATATTTGCGTTAAGGCAATTACAGTAAGCACACACCTTCACACACACGATTTGATAAAGCATCTACTTATTAGCTTGTTGTTAAAAAGCAACAACAGGCTGGCTTACATATTGTACAAAACAATATGCTTTATAAATTTGAGTACACGGTACCTTAAATCCTTTTGATGTTAAGGGTAAACCAGATTAAGTGAGCTCCTCTGACTTATACTTATTGCATAGCATAAAGAGATGAGAGAAGGATGAATTATTTAAAACTCTGAAATGCGTACAATGTACAGCTTATGCATTGTACAACTTTTATTTCAGACTAGAACAAAGTTTTGATAATTTATCCCAAGCAAATTTTAATTTAATTAGTTTTATGGCTATAACCTAGTTTGACAGTCTCACATAATTGTGTGTGTGTGTGTGTGTGTGTGTGTGTGTGGGTTCTACATACCCATGTGTAATGTTGGAATGAATAGTTTTTAAAACCAAATTGAGCTACTGATGGCTGTTGCTAATATTGTTTCCCCTTCAAGCATGTGAGGGGCAAGGGTATGGACACAAAAGCAGCACCTCAATATATTGTAATTCACAACAACACTGTGGCTAAACTCCACTATCAAACTTGACATATCTCTGTCACAGTGTTAACAGATACTGAACATGATAAAATTCATAGCAAGAGGACATTACAGAGATACTATATCACCTTGCATGGTGTTGCTCATGTTTGTCCACCTACTGAATATCTTTACTTGCATCAACATTCATAAGATGAACTTGTTTATACCATTTGGGAAAGAAAAAAATGTTTTGCATTGGCATGCAAAGAGTATTTTGACTGTTGGCCCTGGTCCAGGAAAGGTCTTATGTGAGTTAAGCTGTTAACATTCACCTCTGATACCCTGCAACGGAACATTGTTGTTGCCAAGAACAAATCAATTAACCGGATATTACTTTGTCAGCAGTGTGTTTGGTATGGTAATGTTTAAATTAAATATATATGTTAGTTTTGTATTGTTTTTGCATATTTGTAACATGATGATGGCCTATCATGGCCTGACAGCTCACTGCAGTCATTTTTTTCACAGGTTGTGTAAGGTTTGTAGCTCCTGATTGTAACATACACTTTAAACATATTTAAATTTCTTTTTGTTTTTTTTTTTTTAATTATTATTATTATTTTTGAACTTTAATTCATTTTAGAATTTGTTTTCTTCAATTCCAAATTTTAATTAGCAGTTCTTTCTTTGATCTATAATTTTCTATAATTTTGCTTTCCCACTGTTTCACAAAATTTCTTCCATCTTTTATAACTGTGGAAGTAAACAACTGCTTGGCGAACAGTGATGTCCTTTGGTCCTGAGCCATTAATCCCTTGCTGTGCATTGGAGGTTGTGGTCTCACATCTCTCCTAACTTATTTTCAGCCCTGAACCGATGCCAAACAAAAGCTGGCAGGAGAGAGGAATAACAGTAGGAAAAAGTCTTTGAGTGTTCATATTTCTTTACCAGTGAACAAGAATTCAGGCTTGTTTTCAGCAACAGTACATCTTCTTGTTGTCTTCATTAGGGAATAGATAACTAGATCACCAAAGTAAATAATGAAGATTCATGAATAAATAAAATGATCAGTTCTTGCGGTTCTTTCAGGTGTGGATGAGCATTTTCCTTCCAAGCTTAGCTTCAAGACATTGTTCAATTTATGCATGACTAAAACATGTAAAACTGCTTGAGCTTCCTGATTTTGGCAACTTTTGTTATAACATTTACCAGAGTTGCTCGACTTGCCTCAAGTGATACTTTATTAGAGCTTAATTTTGCACATTATTGAAATTTAAATGTGTATTTGTAGATGTTGAACTGGGCTGAATTATGTGACTGTGTGGAACATGACCTGAATTATATCATTTTCTTATTCGCCAAGCCATTCAGGGATTCACTTAGTGCTACGTACAAGATTTGCAATGATTATGTCTCTCACTTCACTTATTCACGGTTTGTTTGTCACCTGTCTGTTTATTTAGGAGGTAGAAACAGACAATGATTTGCAGATTTATTAGTTACACCTACACGATTTAATACAACACCAGTTGTCTTGGGATAATGTTTTAATGTATAGCAGTTTTTGTTGACAAGGCTAATTCAGGTCAGTGGTGATTTAAATACTGTGGGGAGTTGAGATAAAATCTTTGTAACACTCTGCGAATCTCTCCTTCTGAATAGCTCGCAGCTGAGCACCATGGATAGCTCCACAATGGGCAGTTAGCCTGAGAAATGTGGTGCTGGATTGTGTTGCAGATATATTTTCATCATATGACTGCCCGGAAGATGACCTTGAAACAATTTAGTGTTTACATTAAGTTTCACAAATTTCTCTGTGTGCTTTCTCATGCTTTTTTTTCTGTCTCTGTTTCTTTCTTTGAAACTGAAATTTGGCAATTCTTGTCTCATCTTGTTACAGAAGCACACACACACACACACAAGCTCAGATTTCTTCCTGACAAGGCCTAGTTGAACAATATCGTCTGCCACGGTACAATCTGTCAAAACCAGAGCAGGAAGTTGGCAGAGAAGAACCACAGGACAATCCCAGATACCAGAGAGGCACGTTGCCAAGATGAAGAGATGGAAGGCAGGGCAGACAGGCTGAGAATCATGCCAGAGAGAAGGCGAAAGAAAAGGTGATGTTGGGTGGGGGATTTATGACAGGAAGAGACAGGGGGAGAGTCCTGAAGTGAGAGGTCAAAGTAGATAAAGAAAAGAGGGATTAGTTCTGTCGCATCCCAGAGCACAATCAACAGCCATGTCACTTTGCACTGAATACACCATTATTGGAGCTATTTGACTGCTTAATAGCACTGCATTTCCAAAATGTAAGCTGTATCATATATTTCTTTAAAGAGAAACACCTAGCTGGAACACGCCCCTTTACAAAGTAAAAAAAAAAAATTGCATTCAAAATCTGTAACCTCTTACAGCCTTAAAAAAGGTTGAAATGGGATAATGATGACGAATGATCAATAGATTGTGATAATGCAAGAAAGTGTAATTTGCTCTTAACTACTTTCTATGATTATTCATATTGTATGGTATTTTTAATCAAATCCATGACAAGAAAGTGTACCCTGCCCTTTTGGTTTGTACATTTTATAATCTGAAGAAGAAAGAAATCAAACATTTTCAAGCAGACCTCCTGTGTTTTTCACTGGCTTCATTGATTTATGCTTACTTTAAAAACTAAACTGTGGTAGAACCAAGCCTGGAGTCAGCTATTTATTCAAAGATGTTGCCTGCATTACATTACAATTACAAATTGTGACTGTGATTGTGCCCTCTGCAGTTGCTCAGAAAGTTTTGAGTTTGACATTTTTGCTTTTTTCTTCTTTGCCACAGAAAATCAGGCGGCTAGCTTTTATTTTTTCACTTAACACTGAAGGTCATTAACAGTTGGTATCACCTGAAAACCCATTTTGCAAAGTTAACGGTTTTTATAAGAGCCACCCCGGTTTGGTACAGCTGGAACATAAAAATTAAGTGTAGTCCTTTCGTAAAGTACAGCCTGACAAAACTGTTGTAGACTGTTTCTGCCCTGATGGAGGCAAACTGAGTATGGCTGCCAACATCCGACAGTAACCTCTGAATCCTGTCATGAATCAATCAGTTGCTGTAAATATTGTATCAGTATGTACAGGTCAGATTCAAGTACAGGGGAAATGAAAAGTAAAGTCTGAAAAAAAATAATGAGACACTTGAGCACTTGTACAGATGCTATTTATTTATTTACTTTTGGCTGATTTTGAACAGCTGCTACTCGGGCTGTACATGACACAGGTGTATTTTCCTGGTGAACTTAAATTTATTCACATTGCGTCTGAGGATGAAAAGATCTAGAACACCTATTCCATAGTGTCTGGTCCAGTGCTGAAGTTTTTCGTTGAGTTATCAAGTTCACCCTTGATTTGCCTTTGAGTCCAACCATATGCAATTAAGGCTCTTAGGGGGAAGGCGCCCACAACAAGCTACCACACACACACACTGCTAAATAATAGCCAACCTGATCACACCTGTGGTAAATGAGCCAGCAAATGGAATAGTGTTCAACACCCGTGTGCACACACACACACACACGTGCATAAAGCTGCTCTTACAGATGCATATAAAAATGTGAAATCACTTTGTGACAGGAATGAGTCCCAAAGATGCAATGTTACACACTGAAATATACAAAAAGTATTTCACAAACACGCACATGCACACAGTCTTGTTTCCATCACTTTTGGGGACATAAACTTACATTAATTTCCTAACCACCACCTAACCACAACAATAAACCTTACTTGCCTAATCCTAACCTTTACATAACCCAACCATAACCTCAACCTAACCTTTAAGCAAGTCTTCACCTTTTCATGATTTACATTGTGGGAACTTGCATTTTGTCCCCATAAGTAAGGCAGGTCCTCACAGTGTGACTGTGTAAACAGATTTTTGTCCCCACAATTATTGGAATATGTACACACATACACACATAAACACATACAACATTCAACATTCATTCGACACTATAGTCTTTTAATTCAAAAAATACATTTACTCACCATTGCTCTTTTGCACATATACACTTAACATACCCATGGGAATACATAGAGAAACAGGTGAGAGAAAATTAAAAAGATAAGCCAGTGAAAATCCAATGCTTTTTAGGTATATTCACTTATCATGGGGCTGCAGGGGTCAAGTTATCACCAAATGTATTAGGATCAATCTCTGGGAACCTATAGTCTCTAAAGTAAGTACTGTAGCAATCCATCCAATAGTTATTGAGATAGTTTATTGTAGACCAAAGCAACAGATCAGCCATCAGCCAGCCCCAGAGCCACATGACTATTATGGTTAAATGGCTGAGATTTAAACAAGATATGCTCTGTTATGTGTCACTAGATAAAATGCAATTGTTGAGTGTATCCCGTAAACCCATTTGAGGTAGAAATTAAACATACAGTAAACATGCTATGGCCATTCGGGGGCAGCAAACAAGCTGTAAACACAGTACTGACACCATCTTATAAAGTCGATATGGTAATGTGCAAGCTAACAGTTGTCGATTTATGCAGCCAGCAGATACAAAACAACATTACCATTAATTTCAAGTAGTAAATCCAATAACCACTCTCTTTTTATGTCTGGGCTGATCTCCACAAGCCTGTGAAGGACAGGAATCTTTAGCAGCAAAGTAAATGCTCCTCTTTGAACACCATTCACTATCTTTGTCCGCTGTGTGATGGTGGAAAGGTGGCCCAAAGTACATTTATCACAGCTTTTTTTTATTAAATAGAATGTTTGAAAGCAAGGCTGAGCAGTGAAACCCCTTTCATTAAATGTAGTCAATTCATCCATTATTAATATATATAAAAATACGTCTTTTTAATATTTATTCTTTATTTTGTGTGATGTAACAGCTTGTAGATCTACATATCATCTAATTTTATGAACACTTATTTTAATGTGAGGAAGTGGCTAATATCATCAGAACTGGTCAAAAAGTGTTGAAAACACTGGTCTTCGCAGAGGTAGGAGTACAGGTACATGTACATGCACAATCTCACGCATGCATGCACACACACACACACACACGCCATAACTAGGTTTAAACCTGTACAGATCAGCCACATACAACTTTGGAAAGAGGCCTGAGAATGAGTGGAAGTCATCACAACTTTTTAACAGAAACTGACGCACTGAATGTTTATAAAATGTGTGTGTATTTATGTGTGCTTGTGTGTACAGAGTGAACAGTCAGCAGACCCACTCCATTATCCCCGGTCAGTCTTTAACAAGCTCTGAGACCCTGTGCAACCCAGCAGCTGTCATTTACTGTCATTTACCAAACGAGCACTCAGACACACAAAATACACAAAGTACACACCCCCACACTGTCACTCTAAACACACACACACACTTTCTGCTGACACTCTGCATACACAGTCTCTTCCTTTGTCTCACACGCGCACAATAAACACACACACACACACACACTCTTTCATAGTCATCTAAGTTGATGGGCTCATCAATTTTTTAATCTGCATTGTTCTTAGGACAGCAATTACCGTCCTTCCCCCTTGTCACATCGCCCAATAAAAATTGGTCACACAGGGTGAATAGCTTGTTATTGCAGTAATTACATACAGTGGTTATAATTCTCCTCTCACCACTCTACTGCTCTCTGTCAGTTTTCCTCTGTCCTTTGCTATTTCCCCCTCTATTCCTCTCCATCACAATTTTTTACTTACTGTTCCTGTTTTAGTTTTCTTTTTTTGTTGTTGTTTTTCTGCAGTCCTTAAATTTCCCATGCCTGCTTATTATAAGCAACACTAGGCTTGTTTTCCAGGGAGCCAGTAGATGGATAGTAGCTTGCACACAGAAGCACCACAGATCTAAAATGAACTATAAACCTTCCTGTCTAAGAGTGTATGCAAATTAAAAGTGGATGAGGGGAGAACAGAAAAGGGAGAGGATTGCGTTTTTTGATCATTTGTGGAAAGGCTAGTCTAGGTATTTCTTTGGGAGATCGGAGAAGGGAATCTATGATTTAGTAATTTAAAAAAGAATCAAATAGTCACACTGAGGGTTCAGGGATTGTATTTGCTTCCCCTGTCATTGCCAGTGATTTTATGATGGGGTAGGGTAAGTCAACCTTTTCCAGCCCCTGAAGGAAGCCATGCCAGAAAAAAAATTGAGATCCCCTAGATTCATGTGTGTGTTGTAATCTACTTAAAATGTACAAAACATAGTTTATAAATTGCTATGAATGTAAATATACACCATATAGACAAAAGTATTTGACACCCGACCATTACACCAACAGGGACTTTAATGACATTGCATTCTAAATACATAGAAAGTTTTGCAGCTGTGACAGTTTCCAATCTGGGAAGGCTTTCGCCAAGATTTGGAGTGTTTCTCTGGGAATTTTTGCCCATTAATGCAGTAGAGCATTTGTGAGATCAGGCACTGATGTTGGCCTGGTTCACAATTTCCATTCTAATTCATCCCAAAGGTGTTTACATGTATGAATGCCACTAAAAATAAGTTATGTTTCACCATTGTCATAAGCCATTCATTAATCTTACATCTCCGCAAATAAATTCAATATCTCACTGATATGCTTCCTGAAAATATATGCTTCCTGTGTTTAGAAAAAATGCAGTAAACCTGTTGCTTGCGTCTTTCAAGATAGCCCAAGGAAACACTTGAGTTTGAATGAATAAGAGTTAATGAATGCCATGATGTTATGTGACTATCCACAAATTCTACATTAGGTTACACCTTTCAACTCATGTCTAGTGATTAGTGAATCAGTGAAGAGCTCAGTCAGTTGTTAATGTCAGTGCTCTCTCACTGAGTACAACAGTGGAGCAAACTGACTCTCTGAATTTGTAGCTTGCTTCCGTGTGTCATTCTCTATCTGTACCCAGTGCCCCTTACAGCACTGTGACAGAGTTTGTGGTTTGCAACAGTTAGTGGTTGATTAACCTGGACAGCAAGGTGGTAGCTCTTCGGCTCTGAGCAGCGTTAACAGCTGCTGTGGAGAGTTAGTGGTTTGTGGCTGTCAGATTAATGTCTGGAATCTACACCAGTGACAGGGAGGAGACTAACTCAGCTACTTCTGTCATGGGGACAAATTTGCAGTTTTAATGCACAAGTAGTGTTGAGCCAAGTCTGTGTGTGGACAGCCTTTTGCTCTTGTTTCCACTGAAGTTAGTGTCTCCAGCCACCCTGAGGAAGTGTGTCATGGGGAAAGGCATCACAGAACATCTGCTGTGTCCCATGCATGCAGGTTACACAACAAGTACTTACTTCCTTGTAAAGTAGACTAGGATGATCTATGATTTTGTGGTAAAGTAAAATAATGCAAGGAGCTTAATGGATACTGTGAAGGCTAACTTTCAACAGTTACAGCGGAAATCAGCTGGGAGTTTACAGCTCTCACCCTTGTACACAATGTGGAGAAAAAAAGGCTTTGTTTGAACTCAGCCCAGCCTGCTTGGGCATTTCTGTGTGGTTTGATGTTTTGTTTTTTTTCCCTTTGTTTGGGGGAATTATTTTCACTTGCATTCTGTTCCTCCTGTAGTCCAAATACATGCAAGTTAGGTGACACTCTAAAATATTTGCTGGTTTGAATCCCTGTAGTCACCAGGCAGCCAAGTCTGATCTATGAACACAAACCAACATACATACCTAATAATGAGCCAGTACTGGTATGTTTCTGTATGTTTCACTGGACTCTGTTGCCCTGTTTAATACTTTTCTTTGGAATAGTATTCAAAACAAAATTGCATTTTTTTGATGAAGTAATTAAAATAGTAACATTACCTTTTAGCCTCATCAGTTGATAATCTATGCACTTACTGAATGTGATGTGATGAAATTCTTTCTGAATTAAATATGCCAAAATATGAATACAGTGCGGTTATTTCTCAGATCCTTCACATAGTTGCTCGGTCCACTTCATGGCACCTGTTTTCTTGAGGCAAATTAACCTCTCCTCTTACCATTGCTGAGAAATTAAACTTTGTTAAGTGCCCACTTTATCAGAGGTGCCTGGTTTGTGATTGGATTGGATTGTCATAGAAAAATCATATCCTTGGATGAAGCACATGAAGAGACATTTAGAGAGCTACACTTCTGTGCTGTGGGCAGGCTAAAATTCCCCATTTTACTCTCTGTCATATATCAGTTATTACCAACAAGATTGAAGTGTGTGTCTCCAATCTGTGGACATCCTCTACTATGGAGCTGTCTTGTTGTTGTACCTGCACAATAAAACATGGGAAGTGATGGTTAGAGCCCAAAGTACCACCAACATGGCAGCAAGATCAAGATGCAAACACTGTTGTACAGCTGTCTGAAAAACATGAAAAAATGCTGTATGACTGTGTTCTATACAGCTCACAAGGTTGCAACATGAATTTAGATTTGAAGATTTCCACACAACCAAAAGTCACTGTATTTCTCCTTTTGCAACAAAATAACTACCAGTGCTACAACTACAGTAAACAAGGTGCTTTTCCAATATTAACAACTCAGAAATGGCCTGGGTAATAGAAAGCGAGGAGAAAATTGGGAAGACAAGTCATTATTATGGGTCAGAGTCAAGAGTCTGCAGCCATGTAAGCAACTCGAAAGCAGTTATGGTGAAGTAAATCTAATACCTGGTTGGGAAGCATTGTCAGAATACAGATTTTTGGTAACCTTTTGCATTTGTTTAGCATATTGTGAGCATGACATCATGTAAAGTTACTTATTAAAATTAGCAAAAGTCAGGATGTGAAACTTGAACTAAGAAATTGTTTACACATGAACTAATATGTGCAATGCTGCTTCTGTCATTTCTGTGCAGATAATTTCCATCATCAATATTTCCCACTGTTATCGTCTTAGTTTAGGGTGTTAACATGCTAAACTGGCAGCAAGTGTTGTCAGGTCAACCTCAAGGAAGCACTAAAGGTAAAGTCAGGGGCTTGTCATAGTCAGTTGTATCCATCCTCCGGGGACCATGCATGTCTGTACAGAAATGAATGAGAACCAATGCATGTTGAGATAGTTCAGTCTAGACCAAAGTAGAGAAGTGGAAAATGAAAACCCAGAAAATTAGACCACAATGATTTATTATGTTTGTGAAAAAATAAAACAGAAAATAAATTAACATGGCTACATAATTTAAACCAAGGACCAAGGGATATCTATTTAAACAGTCTAACAATGAGATGTCCTTCATGCACGTCTGTATGTATGTTTGTCTGAGACACAGAAAGTTTTACTACACATGACGCACTCAGTGTAATAATACAAGGAAATAGTATATGATTGCATGTATTAAAACTCAGTGCATAAGGGTGCTCTGAAGCCTACATTCAAGCAATCTTGAATGGAGGGATTTAATTACCATGCTTTCACATTTTCTTTTTATCATTTGCAAGATTTTTGTGTTGAACTAATGCATCCAGTACAGATATGGTCCTTATTAAAATAATTTCCTCCAACAAGCCCCCCTAGAGGAATGTATTAAGCTCAAGTTCTGTTTGTTTAAGTTTTTTGTTGGTTTTGCACATTAAAAAGTCATCATGGCACAATATTATGTACCACATTAGCCAGTCAGGAAAGTCAGGTGCCACAGAAATATATATATAAAAAAATAATAACACAAAATAAAGTACTGCTTTGTGAAATCAAAGGTATAATTTGCTTAATAGACCAGCTGTTAAATGCGTCTGTCTTACTGATTCTGACTGTCAGTATTTGTTTATTGTATTATTTAATGAAGAAAATTTCACATTGATTTTCATATTTGTTAAATATTTTTCTTTTTTTTTTTAGCATTTTCTCTTTAAGAAAATGTACTCATAATCCTTAATTGTCTGTCTGATTCCAAAAAAGTTGTGATGCTGTGTCAGAACATAAATAAAACAGAATGACATTTTCATAGAAATCATATTTTGGTATACTTGATATAACTGATGTATTATTAGTAATATCATACAATTTCAAATCTGTCCACGAGTAAAACTGACTTCATGTTATCCTTAACTGCGACACATATGTTTATTTTTGCTTGACTTGCTTGCCTGGATAAACATGACTCAAAGCACCTGATTGCAGTAATGACGTGCTCTTCGTCATCTCAGTCTTCATCAGGTCGTCCTTGTGACCCTTCTGCGGTACACCTGGATCCCTGTAGGCTTCCTGGCTGACATACTGGTGGCTGTCTGGTGATGTCTGGCTGGTTTGGGGGTTGGTCACCAGCTGCTGGCTGGCCAGGTGGCTGCTAACTGGCTGCTGGCTAGCTGTCTCAGTAGCTATCAGCTGCTGTCTGGCTGTGTGGCTGGTTAGCTGCCGCTGCCAGGCTGTGGGATGGAGACTGGCAGCTGGTACACTAGCTGGCTTGCTCGCACCTTGAGGGACTGAATGGCTGGGTAAAATGAAATCAGAGCCCGTGACCCTGAAAAACAACTAGGAATTTTCATGGCTGCATGTGTGAGGCCTCTTATGATCACCTCTTTTAGGAGGAGACCTCAAATTAAAACACAAATATATGAATACACGGGTGTTCTGTGTATTCACATTTACAGGTTAAAGGTCTCTTTTTAAGCTCTCTTTTTATTGTCAGCATCTGTGCTGATGTTGTGTACCCTAAGGGAGTCAAAGGAAGCATTTGGAGGTACGGCACATGATGTGGAAGACAAAACCTATGTGGGACAACGTTGTTGACTCCCAAACAACACAGAGTAATTAGTCCTCTCAGTCCACAGTTTGATCATCTTGAGATAGAAAACAAAGTAACATTTGAGATCAATTATTAGTCCAGATCTTAGTAAACAACAAGGGATGGTGTCAAACTCAAAAGAAAGGAAAAGAATGGCAGCGCAATTGACAGAGCAATGTGATGAGGCAAACAGATGGGACCAGCATCAGCATCCACAGCAGCTAGAACAGTGCATGGATGAAGCTTCAGTCTGTCAGGCTACTAACCTTGCTTTCTGGTAGGCAAAATCATTGTGACTTAGAATCCAGAGTTCAGTCAAATGATAGTAACGCAGACAGACATTCAGTCAGGCACACAGGACAGCCAGCAGTCAATGATATGAAACATGCAGGCTAAGAAACATCAGGGTTCTCAATAGCATTTTGTCACAAATTTTGTAAGGGGACTCTTTGTCAATACCAAACAGATGACGCTAAATTTAGTCATTTGGTAGTGGGAATAGAGAATCATGCGCCTTCTCTGAAAAATGGTATTACTGTACTGGCTGATTCGGCACACACACACACACACACACACACACACACACACAGACAGACATACACGCTGAATGTCTGAGTCCAGTAAAGTCCAGTTCTCTTAGTTACACTGCAGTTCATTTTCTCTCCCTCTTCTGTCCCTTTGTCACGCTGAGTATCTTTCTCTCTGAAGCAAAACAAAAATATAGCTGTATAAAACAGTTGTTGTCTTCGCTGTCATTCGCTTCCTTGTTGTTTCTTTGTAATTTTGCAGTTTTACTTATTTATATTTAATTTATTTGGTCATTGTGTAATGTAGATCAGTAGAAACATGATTTCATTTCCCAAGCTTCTGTCATTATCTAATTCCCCTCATGATTATAGTCTGTTATGGGTTTTTTTTTCAAACCCATCAACCATGTCAGTAGACACTGTTTTATGGTTGCATGTTTGCATTGGCTGATTCTGATATCTTTATTGGTGTATTTCTTTGGTTGTCTTGTCTGCACACTTGTCAGAAATATGCAATGACAAAGGCATGAAATATCTCTAATAAAGATGGTAGATCGAATGAGTAGTGCTGTAACATTGTCAGGTCTTCGCATAACTGTCTGGTCAAACAATTCGGAAAGGTTTTGTATCATGTATCATCCCTCCTCGCCTTATACTGTATTTCCTCATGCTCTCTACTGCCAACTATATAAAAAATCAAAATGCCGTAAAAATAATCTTTTGAGATAATAGTATCTGTGCCTCATCTCTGATCCATTTCTCCCTGTATTGTTGTGGGATGTTTGTGCAAAACGGTCTGCCTAGGAAGAAGCAGGTCTTATTTGATTGTGAGGGACTTAAACCAAAAGCTGACATTTACAGTAGCTGTTGCATGAGGAAGAAATCTGCCCTTAGATAAAAAAAAAAAAAAAAAATCAATGGCAGCTTCACTGAAGATATAATATCACGCAGTCTGTATATGCCTCTTACCCACAGGAATATAAAAATACCTCTAATAAACAAGAGTGTTAACATGTTCTTAGTTGAATCTTCTTCCCTGAAGACCTTTCAGCTCCCTCCTCACTCTGTGGAGGAAAGAGATCTAAATCTTTTGCATATCTATGAGATATTAGAATACTACAGCTCAAAACAGAAATTTGGTCAGCTGATGCGTACGTGTGTTTGTCTCTGTAGCACCTCGGACATCTGTGGCTGTGTGAGCGATACAGAGAGTGAAAAGTCAATTATGTGCCTGGCATGCTGTTACTGCAGGCTGGTTTTTTCTTTGTTTCTGCATTAAGATTGACAGACAGTTGGTATTGGTACAGCTCATATTTTACCTCTGCACATTTATCACTTTGTTAATTATAAAAGAAACACCAGGAGCATTCTCTATTGATTTTTGTTTAAAAGGATTTTGACAGATTTATATAACACTTCAACTGAAACAAAAAAAACTTTTGTTCAGCTCCATTAATATGAACAGTTACATATTTCTTTCACTGCAAAAGAATTCAAATGAAACAGATTTAGCATTTACATGAAGGGAACAATTCATCCACAGTACTGACTTGTTATTTTGTTTGTCTGTTTGTTTTGGCCCTTCAGGGTGTTAGGGGAAAAAAAGAGGGGGGATAAACACATTCAAAGATAGATTTAAAAATATTAAGTGAAGAGAAATGTTTGCTCAGTGTGCCCTGAGTGTGATTTTGTTCATCACACATGGCGAAGACCACATGATGGAGGCCTGAAACCTGCGCAACACCACGCTTCATAAATAAATCTGTTAGCTGCTCACAGTGGGTGGATCTCCCCTCTTCATAGGAAACAAACCTGAAAGTCTTTCATAACCAGATCGTGAAGATAGATTTACACTTGGGAATTAAAGCTGCAATCAGATTGTCCCCATGGGGTAAAATTGGGTTTCATCTGCTCGCTGTAGAGAACAAATTTTACAAGACAATAAATGGTAAAATAAACAACACAGAGTGGTCAGAGAGATAACAAGCACATAACAGCATTGGGCAGCACAGGTTAACAAGTGTTTGTTTAACACAGCTATAGTGGACAGGATAAAAGAGTGTTTGTTGTTTTTCTTGTATCCCAGAGACCTGGAGGCTTATTCCAGAAGTCCTGTGGCGCTCAGTCTTTCTTATCTTGATTTGACCAGCATTGAGGTTATCACTTTTAGTCTCTCAGTGTGTTTGTGTGTGTTTCATTATCTACTAAAGTAACATTTGTGTCATTTTATTATTTTTTTTTTTTAAATATCTGATCTTGGAAGAAGACATACCTGCCTCCTTTCCATATCTAATCATTTTGCTCCCTCTCCAGTGAGAGTATGGAGATCTGGGGAAAAGCTACATGTTTATCCTGTTTATCTTGCAGACACTAATAAATATTACAATCCAGCAGCCGTCTCTACTGTTTTATGAAGTGGAGTTAAGGGAGGCTGAGCATGTGCTGAGCTACAGCAGCTAATATTCAGCCTCTGAAATCCATCTGCTTGCTAATTCTCTTGGTAGCTATGAAACTCATACTTCGCCCTTTGGGGCTATCGATTGTATCTGTTTCTCTTGTCAATGTGAAAAAAAAACATAACACCAACAGCTGCTTACTCAGCTCTTATACTGATAAATTATCCTGGGTATAGAGGAAGAGGAGAGGATAAGGAAGTGGAGATAGAAAAGGGAGATGGTGGGGGACAAAGAAGAAAAAAGAAGATTAGGATAAAGGGATGGAGATAAGAGAAAGTAAGAAGTGGAGGATGCAATCAGGGATGAAGTGAGAGACAGAAGTGGAGAATGAAGATGGAGAAAGATTCTGTGCACATCATTCTATAGAACATCTGCATTGTGACATTTACAGTTTCTAGTCTGTAAAAGTGCTGCCATTTTTTCACGAGGACGCAAAAGTGCACTTCAATAACTTACCATCACGCTTCCATAAAGCTGGGGACATTTAACATCAGTATCCTGACTTTAACCCTCTGTGTGTCAAGCTTTAAAAATGCTGAATTCTGCACTTCCCATAATGCAATTCATTGGTGATTCCTTACCCTGCATTCATGCAATATCACCAAAATGTAAAGAAAAGGAAAATCTGTGTTATACAAACATGAGAACATTCGCACTACTTGTAAAGATGGTTACCCCCAATGTTAGCTTTGAAGTCTCACCAGATATTCTAAATATGGTGTTTTTACCAGATTACATATTTGTAATGCCACTCATGACATATCCCCAATATGGTGATCTCCCTCCCAAATGGTAATTCCTCTAAAATATGACTTTATTCCCTTGATGAACATTCACGCAGTCATAACTTCTAATTCATCATATCACATTTGAAGATGCCATCAAGTGTCTGATTTCTCTGATGTGTATTTCTGTTGCCTATTGAAAAAGATTGACATTGCCTCTGTTGAGTATAATGAAAAAGGAAACAGCACATTACCAATGTAAACATACAACACGTCATTTTCAATAATCAGCTATTCTGAGTGCCAGCTCACTGCCAGTGTGATAACAGAAGCAGTTCACATACCAGCAGGTTAGCTCAGTCACATTATTGCTACCTCTCAACACCGCTGTCGGTCATGTGACTCGTGATGATATGACCTAGGTCATTTTCTAAGCATTTAGAAAGCTCCCTCCATACCAACACATGACTAAATTGCTCCTTGAATGCTATTCAATTTGCATCCTTTCTTAACTATCACATTTATTTATTTTTTCCTCAAATAGAAGATTTTGTCATGTATGAAATATATCAAAAACCATTGGCAACCCCTGGCAGTCTTAAAGTTAAATGTTTATGTCATGAATATTAACAAACTACATAGAATACAAAGATTAAAATAGGATCATGATATTCACTCTCTCCTCCAAAGACATGTGGTTCAAATATTTTTGCACCGAATTTATCTAGAGAAGGTGTAATACACTAACACCATTTCTGTTTTTCACTCATCATCATTTTAAAAGATGATCAGTTGCTAACAGAGGAATGCATTTAACACGAGTAATGCACACATTCCTTGTTATTAATGTTACCTGTAATATGTGTTGTGCACTGTGATTGCTTAAAGTCTCTTGCTGCCCTCTGTTGTTCATTTACATATCTGTACTCCACACTATGCAGACATCAACATATAGAATAAAGCAGGCTCACAATGTGGGTTTTCTTTTGCTTTTGATCAGTTTAAGTAATAACACTACACAGTGGCCTGTGTCTTGTTTTGATTTTTTGTCACACTAGAGAGTCTCTGTATGCCGTGAAAATGGTCGCTCTTTGTTTGCTGTCACAGCACCAGTGACTCAGGGATCCAACTGTGAAAGTTTTCAGGCTGGTTTGAAGTCTGCTGTTCGTCTAAGTTAAGATGGAGCTCCAAGGCAGAATGAAGTCATGGTTGGCCTGAAAAATTTTGACAGAAAAGAATGATGCATGCAAGAAAATTTGATTTTACAAAGCTAATTTAGATAGATAGATAACACACTGACTCTGTGCTCATTGACTTTTTAGAAACTTCATGAAAGCGGCAGTGGCGTGGTGGTGTTTTAATTATGGTTTGGTTGCATTTTAATCACAATTGTTGCTTCCTAGAGAGCCTTTCCCATGTTAAGAAAAACAGTTTTCTGTTTACTTTGATTATACCAGCAGTGTGTGGTTGCAGGGGTCAACTGTGAAAGTTTTCAGCTTCATTTGAGCTCCGCTGCTGATCTGATTTGAAATAGTGCTCCAAGGCAGAGATAGCATGTGGTTTGTTTGAGAATCAAAAAATGCACAAGTGACACAGAAAAGGGAAAGTTTGATTTCAAGTTTACGGCTGTTAAGATGCCTTTTCCAACAGAAAGATGAATCCCTTTGTGCCTTCTCTTCAGATTTAAGCACTGTAAAGTGATCTGTCTGGATATATGGTGTAAAGGCCTCATAGCTGGTGAGCACATCCTTACTTGGCCTTATTGTACTTGTCTTACAGACTTAACTCTGCAGAGTCTCAGGGCCATGTTTCAATCACCAGAATAAATGCTGGAATTGTACACTTCTGCATGTTTTTATTTTTTATTTACTTACATTTAAATCTTCGGTGTCATGTTGCAATACTGTGCTTAATGCAGTGCTTAATTACAAAACCCATTTGTTTTGGTTTAGGAAAAGACTGTTATTTCTTAAAAGCCAGTTTTGTTGCCATAAAGACAGCTACAACATATTTTGGTATTTTAGTTTAGGGCAATAGCTGGCTGGCTGGCTGGCCGGCTGGCTGGCTGGATGGCTGGATGGGTGGATGGATGGATAGATAGATAGATTTCAGTGCCTTCTACATCAGAAATCAGAAATCTACTTCCTGTGTGACATCTTTGGTCTGAACTGATTGCCAGAGACAGACTGACTGACTAACAAAAAAAACCATCCCACCATGACATAACGACCAGACATAAAGAAACATGACTCAAATTGTGACTGGAATTGTATCAAAGAGTCCATGATATGACTATGATAATAACTGAGGCTGCAAATCACAGACGATCAATATTTTAGAGTATTTTCTGTTAAATTCATATTAAGTCACTTTGTGGTGTCCTCACATCCCCCCACAAAACTCCTCTGTGTTCTGCTCATCCCTGCATCCCCTGCTCTCTTGCCTCGATTTCTATCTCTCAGCTCCCTCTTTCTCATCTTAGGATCTCTAGCACCCAGAGAGGTGACAGATTAGTCTGAGAGAGGCTTGCTCACGCCTCCTTCTAATTGGAGTCTACTGAGCTGTTAGTTCTGCCTGCATCTATCTCAGAGGTGAGGAGAGGAGAGGAGAGGAGGGGAGGGTGAGAGAGGAAAAGAGAAGTAAAGTTCTGGTTAAAAATTCTTCAATAAATGAATGTCATCTTAACTGTCACAACCGCAGTGAACCAAAAAGGTCAGCATAACAAATATGTGACTTACAGTAATGTCTGTGTGATAGACAGCACTGCATCACTGGTTATTTTCTGACATGGTCGAGAAGCACACGAGCTGATTTGAATCTCTCTTTTTAACCACTTCTTTAACAATGCTGTAATGCTTTTAAGCTTATTGCGTTTATATTAAGTTTCCTACCTAAACTCTGAGGAATACAATGTTTCCTAAGCATCAGCTCATAGATTAGTCTGTCCTAAATATATGGCATTGTAAAGTGTTCCCACACTTTTGCAAGTTGTTATTATTTTCTCACAAAAACGCTGACATAAAGAATCACAATTATATATATATATATATATATGATCACAACTGATCATAATTTCTTGAGCAGTAAAACAAACAAACAAACTGACAAACAAAAAACTACTGGACTGATTTGATAGAGGTATTTATGCCCACCTCAGGATGAATTTCAAATTCTAAATATCACCACCTTTAGTGATCTTTAACCGTGAAAACAAGTGAAACACATGTTATGGTTTAGGATAATTGTAAAATGGTTTCATAAACAAATGTCAATCGTGTGTGTGTTTAAACAACCCACCAGAAGGATCAAAATGAACTACATATTTCATGTAAATCCTCTTCAAATTATAATATTAGTCTCCTGTGTTTTGTCTTTCAGTCAAGTCATAATTATCAGTATACAGTCCACACTGTAATATACTTCACAATTTGTTGCACTGATATTGTGTCCACCCTCTGTGATCATTTCTTGAATGTTAAAATAACTTTCCTTCTGTTGCTTTTTTTTTTTTTTTTTAAAAAAAACAAACTTCAAACGTCATTACAATGAGGACATGCAAATTTTACTAATCAAATTTCATAAAGCACATTTGGCATCATTTAATATGCTGGGAGAATTATTCCCTACCAGAACTGTGCTGGAAAAGGCAAGCAAGATTTTAGCAAAGGAGCCAAACTATTTGTCTTCCTCTGCCAGTGAGGAGACACACATGGCTTATACACAAGCACAGACACACATTCATGCGCACACATACACATTCCTCGCTATCTGTGTGGATATATCTTGAACACACACACGCAGACACACATGCACTCAAGGAGAGTCTCAAAGGAGTGATGAAATAGATGAGAAGAGGATCCACGGTGAGCCTGGAGGACTGGATAAATATTGACCTGAATGAATGAGGTTTGTCACAGTACATAAAAAGGGCTATACACTCACTCACACACTACCTCACCAACATCCATGCCCTGGAAGGACCTCTCGGTCTGTAAACTATAGTTGCGCTCTTTTACTGTTCAGTTGTATTTTTTAACAAAACCTGCAATCAATATTAATATTTATGGAGAAACTGAGATTGAGCCTCACTTGAAGTGGTATAAATAATGAAACTGGTGAGTGCGTGTGGCTGATTTGTGTCATTGCCCATGTGCCACTTCTTTTTTCTTTTTCAGCACCCCCATAAAAAGAAATACTGCAAAAACGTTTTTATGCTTGCTTGAGGGGGAGTAGCTGGTGTATCAATAAGAAATAGATGTAATACCGGCTTATGGAAATAGATCTTATCTAATGAACTGTGACATTGCCACATCTTTTTGTGCTTGACCTTCCGTAAATACAACAGTGATATACTGCTAATCTTGAAGTACCTTTTTAAGGATATTCAAGTATAAGTGTCCAAATCGAAACCCCCACCCCCCAAAAAAATGCTTAATCCTATGTGTCCGCTGGGCAGGGCTCCTCAGGTCTAACACAGTGTTTTGTGTGTGATAAAAGTGAAATACACCTGCATTAAAGCCAGAAAAAAGTCAAAGGTTACTCTTGATCTGATCTTGATCTAAAAAGGAGATGCCAGAGAGAATGATGCAACTCTAAGAAACAATAAGTCAAATTTTCTTTACAGCAACACAACCTGGTATTTATAGGAAAATGACAGCAGCAGAAAAGTGGTCAGTCTGAGACTAGTACTACAAAGCAGGATTTGCAGCTAGAAAGGTAACTTCAAAGTTAACCCCGGGTTTGTCGGATTACGACGTTGGTTCACTTCTTACCAAGGTACATCACCATGGTAACTTGTGCTGCACACCTGCTCTTGAGCAGGTTATGTTTGAAATAAGAGATCGGTGTATATAAAATCACTGCCTACTGACCCATCAGTTCTGTTGGAAAATGGCACCATTCATAAAAGATCCAGAGGGTTTCTAATGGTGTATTCAAAAATTTTTTGCATGGCAAGATTACATGCAGACTGTGGGGAAGAGAGCCAGGGACACCGCCAGACCTTCTTGAGTAATAAACAACCAGAGTCACTTCAGATTCTTTTCTGATCTGGAGCAGCTCACTATGATGAGGAGAGCTCAGAGTATACTTTTGAAACTTTTGGGATTAAAAAGTGGATTTATCTTCTCAACCTGCTTCAGCAGTGAGTCAAGGCATAAAATCACCTCCACTGTCAGATGTTCATGTACTGTAATGCTGACTAGAGGGAAATTTGCTTGGATGTATTGAGGGGGATAAGAAAAGACAGAACTGGATTCTCTGGTGAGTGTTGAGTTCAGTCAAAGGCTGAACTGAATCAAACACCCAGACACACACAGCCTCAGCGTCTGATGTTGCCCCATAGCTAACATCTTAAGTACAGTAAGATATTCTGTCAGTTTCGTGTGAATAAGTGAGTACCGCAAATAAACACCAAAGGAGAAATGCCATAGGACAAGAGTGTTCCAACAAAGTACTTTGGTTTTTTCCAATGATATTTTATATGAGAGGCATAGATTATTGTTGGCGGTAATCTGTGTCATCCTCTTAAGCCCTAATACTTATTGTATTTATGAGACATGAAAGCCTTCTTACCACGTTGACACATGTTTTTATATTTATTTTTTTATTTGCTCCCATGTCTAAGGTTTTGATGTAAGCAGTAGCTGAAAAGACTGTTACTGTGTTCTGTCTATTACTTGTAAGTTTTATAGAAATTTACACCCCTTCTGCAACAGCCTGAATAGATTAAAGTAGTAGAGGATGATGACTGATTCCTCACTTGATGAGCTTTAGTTGTGTGGTCTAGCCCAAAGTAGGAGGGGGCAACAGCAGCCTGCAGTCACATTTTGATGAACAGTAAACTCTGTGACTGTCCTTACATTTATCACAGGCCAAACAACATAAAGTCTTATCTGCTGCTTGTATTATGTTGTCCTGTTTGTCCATTGTTTTATATGAACGACTGGTAGGGATGGACAGTTCTGAGATATGGGAAGTTGTTATGGTTCTTCAGTGATTTAACGGGACTGTGGGTCCGTGGAAGACACATTCATTGTTAGTAAAAAGATCGCAATGAGCTGTTGGATTTCCATCACACACTCTCTGCCACACCTGCGCTGCCTGCTGTGGAGAACAGCGAGTCATCAAGATACCAAAAATGCACAGTCGAGGAAATAACCTCAGTACTCCCAAGAAAAATACCCGTTTGCTGTAACACTATGTTCTGCACCTTGAGCCAATTCGAAAATGGAGCCCCGAGTATCTGCAAGTTGATTTTCATATCATACTGAGAGGAAGTAAAGCCAGTGATTTACTGGGAGGCAGGGAATAAAACTGAAGATGCAGTTCTGGGAGAAATGGCCATATGGTCCTTAGTCATGCTTACCACCTGACTTATTTGACAGGTAGTTGGAGCTCAGATTGGTATAATTAAAACAGGAAAATGACACACACACACAGATATGAAGCCCATCTCTACAATCCAGGACACATTCATGTCTCTCATAATGGTACACAGCTGTCTCCTTCAGCGGAATGCCTTTAAATGTATTGATATAGGCTAAGCAACACTACCATCTGCTGTTGCCATAGTGAGAGCACACTTCATTTTGCATGTCAAAAAAAACTTAGCATTTTTATATGTATGGTTTACATAAGTGCAGGTTCATCTTGATTTCAGCTGTCACCTGTTGTGGTTAATGCAGTATGGCAGGAGGATGCAAGTACTGCATTTTAATCTACATGAATCCTCACGACCTCTCCAGCAACATTAATCATTAATCTGTCAGGACAAGGGCTTTCAGTCATCCCATTTAGCTTTTTTATTGGTTGTAGCAGTGTATTTATTTTCATGCAGGGGTTCTAAATTTAGTAATGAGCATATCCAAAGGGAATAACTCCAAAATCTACGTATCATGTGAATTCCATATTGCTCTGTTTTAATACTCTGAAGCATGGTCTCAAGCACTCGAACACTGGTATTGGAAGGGTACGTCTCGACCAGATATCTTCATCACTGTTCACTTTGTCAGCTCTCAGCTATAAAACAGTAACACATAATAATAACACATAACACATCCTACCAGTGGAAACTAATTCTGCAGCTGGTTTACAGTCTTGTCAGCCTTCCTAAATATGAACAATAGTTCATCGGTAATGTGACATAAAGTAGTCAAAGTCCACATAATATCAGTAGTAGTATAAGTTCACATAATTTTAATCTAATTAAGATAGGCATTTATTAGTCCCGCAGTGATGAAATTCTCAATTAATCAATTCTCTATTTGCACATTGAGATCATTTTTTGTTCATTGTAATTAGAGCTTCTGTTCATACTGGCCACAAAGACATCCCATCATAATGCAATGCTGATGTAAGAGATGTGGACAAAAGAACAGCATACACTTATGAACATTGTGAATTTTTTCTCCACATCACTTACACTGACATCACTTAAGGATCTTCTTGAGGCTATTATGGACAAAAATGGAAAATAATGGACTGGAAAACACTTACTGCAGTCAATAACCCTGCCCAGGCACATAGGGGAAGCTATAACTATATTAAGATACAACTGGAACGTGTGAACCCATCTCTTTATGGCCATACAGTCTCTGTCCATGGTGCTGAAACAGACAAACTCGGTCGCTCTGTGTCTCTCTCCTTGGTGCTGAAATACTCTAACCCACAGTTTATCCTAAATCACTGCCTCATTCATTTAATGGCCTTCCCCTGCCTCTTATCTGGAACACTTTTGTTCCAACATTGGCAGGTCTGCTGTCAAATAAGTGTAATTAACACATCAGACAGAGCAGTATTGTACGTAGCATCCAAGTACACCAATAATTTGAAAATTCTTTATTTAACTCAAATCTCATTATGGTATTGCTCATATTCAAAAATTCTGCTGGAGCTGCCTAATAAGAAAGCCCTGAAGTAAACTTTATCTTGAGGATAATACTGTTAACATAATACTACAAGACATGTTAATTCATTCATTTTCTATATAAAATTAAACATTATGCCACCACACATTTGAGACTGAAAGCTACTTTTTATGTAAAACCATTTCCAAGAAACAAAGGAATTCATTTGAATCACAAATAACCCATTCTGTTGTTGGACACAGTTGAAAGGCTTCTAATATGACCAAACAACAACATAAAAGTTTGTTTAAATTCAGCAGAAGGGACGGCAGGGAAGAAGAGAAAAATGTTCTCTCATTATCGCTCAAAAACATGGAGGATGGGTTCTATAGCATATTTAGTTTGAAGTCCATTTTATAATTGTAGTAAGGAGTCCAGTGCCAGATTTATGTACACAAAAAATGCATTAAAAATATATACATATACTGTACCTCAAAGCCCTGTGTTTGGAAAGGCACTTTAGCATGTTGCACCAGTTTAAATGTTATTTTTACAATACTTCCAGAACAAAAATAATACATCAGCTGTATATTTCCAAAAGCATATTCTGGTTTAAATAAGTGCATATTTGTCCCTGCTATTTTAACTATCGCACAGATTGTCAAACTTTGACTTTTAATTTCCTCCACCTTCTTGCTCTTTGCTCAGTTGGTCTCTGGTCCTATAGTGTTCTTCTGGTAGGTTCCTCAGCTTCTCAGCAGCCTAAAATGACAAGAAGACAACAGTGCCAAATGCAAAATGCAGGATCAATTCACTGCAAAGGGTCAGCTTTTGATGATGGGCCTTTGATGACCTGGGTTGAACATCACGTCTCAAATTTAAATCAGGGGAAGTAAGAGATGACTAACAAAAAATGTTTGAAGACATCCCCATGCTAAAGGTTCCACATGTGTATGTTCCACTACTCACCTGTTCAGGGGTGAGGTCCCTTTGCTCCTGGGCGAGCATCTCATAACCCACCATAAACTTCTTCACAGTAGCTGAACGCAGCAGAGGAGGGTAGTAGTGAGCATGCAGCTGCCAGTGAGAGTTGTCTTCCTTTAAATGGGGACCGGTAGGGGCTCCTGAATAAAAAAAAACAAAAAAACAAAAAAAACAGGAAGACATTAAACTGAAGGCACAGAATAAAAAATAATCAAGATGGGCTGATGGTCTGTAACCACACCTCTCAGTCTGTGTGTGATCTGAGCAGCTTGCACATCACATCATGTTTGATATTACCATGTTATTGTTGATAGGACTCTAATAATGTTAATCCTGTTAGATTTCCTGTATTTTAACCCATTAATGATTTTTCATGACCCTTGACATGTTGGCCCTTAACCTGCCCTGTGGTGTTACTTAAGATTTCATATGGAGGACCTAACAGAAGGGGTAAGAGAGGCTATATGAATACACTAGTAAGAGCAGGGCAAAAGTGAGTTGAAATTTGCCAAAATCTTCCAGAGGTCTTCAGCTAAGCTGAGGTCTGGTAACTGTGAAGGCCATAGCAAGTGATTACCATTACTTTCGTACTCATCAAACCATCCACTCTTTTCTCCCTGTTTGATTTACCAGAGATAAATTTGCAGTGGTTATGTGTTTAACATTTAAATACCTTCTTTGTTATACCTCTGTTGCATTGTCATCATAGCAGACGTTAATGAGGTAATCAGAAGTGTAGGTGAAAATGTATCTCTCCAAAACAAACAATCAAACAAACAACAAAGGCACTGGATACATTGTATTTGCAATAAGCTTTCCTTTAGAGTCAGTTTCCAGACAATGGGGAACGATCAGATGCAGACAGAGACAATAGGAGGTCGACATAAACAAATCTAACGGATGCTAAAAGAAAAAGGAAGAACAAAGAAACGGCTGAAAAATCCAGATAAGAAATGAATAGAGACAGATACTCCCATTAACATCAATTAGGCTAATGTGTTTGTTCTGCTGCATGTGTGTGACATACTATTAGAGAGTGTATATTACATATAATAAATATAACATGAACCACCAATCATATCTGTGTCATATTGAGAGACAAATCTGACACATTGTCTACAGTATATAGGCAGAAGAATTTGGACAGGGGCTGTTTTTCAGGGGTTGGGCTGGACCCCTTACTTCCAGTGAAGGGAAATCATTTTGGACAATGCTATGCTTCCAACTTTGTGAAAACAGTTTGGGGAAGGCCCTTTTCTGTTCCAGCGTGACTGTGCCCCGGTGCACAAAGCAAAGTCCATAAAGTACCTGACCTCACTACTGCATGAATCTGCAAAAATTTCTGCAGAAATACTCCAAAATCTCGTGCAAATGGGGTACCAGCACCATATTACTGTCTGTATATTTAGAATGCAATGTCATGGTCAATTGTCCCAGTACTTTTGTCTATAGAGAGTATTACTTCCATATATCCAGGATGCTGCAGTATTATTCAGGCTTCAGTGTGATTAATTGTCTGTGTCCCTACATGTTGTTCTCCCTCTGTGTCCTAGTTCTTCATTCAACCAGCTAATATGGTCTCTAATGTGTTGTGTGTTTTCTTCCTGAAGGAATAAGCAGGTAGTTTTTATCCTTAATTTCCCAGGTAACACATAGACACCATCCAACCGCTAATAAGCCCAGCGCTGAATAAAAACTGCCTGCTTCCAAATGAGCTAAAACAAAGCACACTGCAGCACCTCTATTATACTCTCAGCAGTCTCTTTTCCCTTAATCCCCCTTGATAAAGTGAAAATAGCACCATTATTTTTGGGATTACCAATTATAAAAAAATCAGCTGGAAGTATTCTATCAACTTCATGAGAAGAAATGGAAAACACTAGGACAGCAGTCACACTCTGTTAGGATGGGTGATGTGTTACATGTTACAAGAAAAAAAAATCTTTTCCCCAATTTGTCAGGGGATCATCTAGCTGTTATTCACACTAAAGATAGAATAGGAAACTGACTGAGCCATTGGAGGAGCAGTGTATTTTACTGCTTTGATGCTAAAGTGAATATTAACTTTGCTGTTTCACCTTTTACTTCATCTTGGTCTCTCTTTTTTGTGGCATCCTCACCTGCGCCAGGAGCTCATGACACTTTGCTCTAACTCTTTTCATGTTTTGAAAATTGAGAAATAGGATGCTGTTAGTTAACCAAACTGTGATATTTCACACATAATTTGACAAATAGGTGGAGTCAAACTGAGGAAAAAAAAAGAAAAGAAAAAGGGAGGCAGTGTGAAACTGGCATGTGTGCAATATTACCCTGTTTTCTGGTGTACGGTCTTTTAATGAGGATGGAATAAAAGTCTATTTTATTGTATGGTTAGCTGCTTCAGAAGAATTTTCACTTGAACGTCTTCAAAATATAATTACCGCTTTGATTTTTTTTTTTTCTACAAGACTGGGGGAAAATATCCGCCATTCTGTTCCAGAAAATAACATGAACCGAACACCTGCCTGCCGGTAACCTTTAATACACTGCTGCAAGATGACCTGTGAGTTTTAGTCACTGTCAAAAAAAAATAAAACAGACTAGAAGATTAACGCCAAAACTCAACACAGGATCTGTAGGAGCCTTCATCACAGGCAACTTTTAGACTGAGATTTTACTTCGAAGATCTGATATCAGCTAAAATAAAAAGAAGAAAGTGAGTCGATGACTGTTTCCTCTCATGCACTCTGTCCTTTTCTTCACACTACAGTTCGAGTGTATAACCTTTCTCTTTTTATGAACTGTCTTTCATGCAGGCTGCTCTTCTTTGAAATAAATAGATTTAAAAAAAAAAATAAAAAGCAAACTGGCAGGTGATAAGTGTTCACAAAGCTACTGCACTTCATTCTCTGAAATGGATCTGAGACAATAATTCTGCCTCTTCAACTCTTAATTTGAGTAGTTACTTCCTGACTATGGAGTTGCAGACTAAATTAAACAAGATTTGTTTCGACCTTTATGTTAGTTCTCAATATTTAGACTACATGTGCACCTCATTGGCCTGAAGCTGTTTACAAAAGATGATCACAAAAAGCATATCATTTGGAATTGAAGGAGAAAAAAAAATACAAAACCTTAGAAGGGAAAAAAAGTCTTGTACATAAAAGATCTCAAAATGATCTGCACTTTGGGCAGAATGGTGTATACAGACTAATGAAAACTATCATATAGGTTGCTCCTGTTAATGAGATTTTCTCTCACAAGCAGTGATCTTTGGTCTGTTTTGAAATAGTGCAGACAGACACCACTTACAGGTATAATTTCTTTGATTTAATTCAAAAGTAGGCAAACTCTGAGACCATTCCATTATGGACTAACTTTATTAGTTTTGTAGGTATTTGGTCATGAACAAAAATTCTAATTTTAACCTGATGGCAATCCAAGCAATAGTGGTCAAGATAGGAAATGTCAATGGCTCAATGACATTAGAGAAAAACTCAGGGGGATCACCATTGTTGCTTGATAGGACACATCAAAAATACTTGTTTTCTTACCTGATATTTATCACATCTAGATTGTTTTGGTATTCGATTCAGGGGTGATTTTAATGTTTGTCAGAGAAAACTGGCCTGCATGTGGAAACTACGAGCTGTCTTGGTCTTGGTTGTGCATAAGTTTATATTTCCTGATTTAGGCATTCTTATTGAAAATAATGTACAATCAGTGGGCAGTGAGGTTTCATCTCTCTAAAACAACTGAAGAGGACACAACTGCTGAAGGGATTGAACCTGCAACCTTTAGCTGATACAAAACCACTCAGACGTGATGACACCGCTCTTCTCCCTGTCACACATCACTCATTGCATCACTGCACTCTGCTCACCTTTGTTCCAGTTTCACCCCACCTGCAAGATGTTTCCCTGACATCACCCGCAAAAGTTATTTCCCTCACTGTCTCAGTGAAGGTAAATATCAGCCGATGCCTGCGCTGAGCTGCAGCTGTCTTGACGGCTGTTCCTCACCTTTCTGTATAAGTCTTACAGTTTTTTGTGTATTTGTGCAAGCTGCTTCATAACACCAATCCAATTATTTTGGAGTTTAGTTGTAGAGATATGTGTCTTTCACTCTGCATTTTCTGTCAATAGGAAAAGTTAATTTGGCCCTTCTTGAAAAGCTAACATCTCCCAGCATTTTCTCTACGTTTGTTTACTCATTCAATTCCTTGCTGTTTTGTAACTGGATCTTCCCTTCCTGTGGTGTTTTGGTGTGAAAGTAACAGGAACTACAGTGCAGGATCCAGACACATAATGCTGAAAAATAAGTTAAGCTGCTTTGTTCATGATGAGAAACTGCAACACTGAAAACACTGAAAACCTAAACTTCAGAATGTAGTGCATTGTAATATGATTTTATATTTCACTGTCAGGAAAACGGTCTGAAATTAATCTCCAACTCACATCAGTTAAACGTTCTCAGTCACTTTATACAAGAGTGTTTACATCCATGAGAAAAATACACAGTGGAATAAATAATACGAAAGTACAGATGTGTATATATGACTGTTTAGGCAGAAGAAAAAAAATCACCTGGAATGGATTAACATTGTCACAATTTTAGTTATTAAGATTAATATAAAGCGAGACATATGCAAAATGCACATATCTCATGCTTTGGTTATATCTCAAATTTAAACAACAAGATTTTTCTCAGCACCAGGGGCTCAGCAAAGTTCAGCAAACAAAAGCAAAAAAATTCTCACTTTCTGTCTGATATGATTATTCAATATTTCTCCAGGGATATGAATTTGTCAGTCGTCCCCTAGAAAAAAAATCCAAACAACTCGGAATAATTCTTACTTCCATTCCTTGCATACTGCAAAAGTCAAAAAGTTTTACTTTGAATATATCTGTATATCTGGCAAAAAAAGATTAAAACTTTTAAATTCGGCTTGATAAAATCACATTACCGCTGCTCTCACGTATATTTTTATTTTATCAATAGATCGCAGACAAAGTTGTCACAAACAGTGACCAATCCACAGAACTCTGCACCTCCCCTCAGCTCTATGCAGCGTTTTAGCATCTTTCAGCTAGTTGTTTTGGCTTTTTAACAACCCAGAAAGTCACTGTTTTGGATTACTTTTGGCTCTCTCGCCATCATCTATTCTTGCAGCAGGGAGGTGTTCTCATCAACACAAGCTCTACAAATCCAGAGTACAGCTCCTTTCGAGCAGTTAGCACATAACAACTTAAGAGCCAGATATTTTGTAAATTATTTTAAATAAATAGTGCTTGTGAAGAAAAACACATGACACAAGATGAATGCCAATGTTTCTATGTATCTGTTGAATGTGTAGAGAAGTCATTACTAATCTTAACTTGTTAACCAGAAAAGCTTGTGTTCAATGTTGTGTTTGTTTCACTGACAAAATCAGTGAATGCAGAAGACTCCCACTCTGTTCTAAACATGGAAGGTCCTTTCATCATGCTGCACAACATGACAATAAAGTTTTTCTGTCTCCCCACAGTACTTTAACAGATGGCAAAAGCCTTGGAGAACTATAGTTTCCTTGATGGCAATGTAAGAGACAAAATCTTAAAAATACTGATGTGTGCATACTGATGTGTGCATAGAAATGGTATTAGGTGGGTGACATCAAGGCTGTCTGTCAGTTCATTACAGCAGAGATGACTGGAATGCAAAAAGAGCCATGTAACCTGTAGAGAGCACACACTGCAGCATCACTTGCATACATCTTCCCCATGGCATTGGACAAGCTAATCAATATTCACATGTGATATTATGAGCTCCAGAGGACATGAGCTACTGTGAAATTGTATGTGAGAGAAAAAAGACTGGAGCACACTGACTGATTTGCAACCTCTTGCTGCAGAGAGCTCACTTCATGAAACACTGAGTGAAAACTGTCTACACAGAGCAAGAAAAGAGAGACTAAAGAATGGAAAGTGTAGAAAGAGAGAGAGGACTTTGAAGGGTGTAAAGAAAAGCTTGAAGTGAGGTGTGAAAGCATTTTAATGCATCTCTTTCCTCTTTAGTGCTTGTCATTTCGGTTTAATTTGGTACAACACTTGAAGTCTTGCAAAATCCTGACTGTGAAAAGACGCAGCTTCACATATTTAATGACTGACTTTTGCAGATTATGACACAGACGAGCATGCTACCTTCCAACTACTGTGACTGGAGTGACTGTGTCTGACTCATTCATATATCAAACCAGCTATGTGAATTATTTATTATAGGTGGCCTGATGTGTGAAAAGCCTCCAAATTGTCACAGTGTTTGTGTTACACTCATCCATAAATTTTAATGTATCAGAATCAATATTTCCTACCATTTGTCGCTCTCCTCTGTAACCCAACAAAAGGGAGTTTGAACAGGTTATCACATTTAAGCGCAAACATACTGTATTTTCTTCTAAAATTTTTCTTACCATGCCAGCCCATGGAGTATGGGAAGGAGATTTCAAACAGATTGTCATACTTGGTCAGCAGGCGCTTCATAATGTCAGCCAGACCTGATAAACAGACACACAGAAGAGAATACAGCGAGAAAACAGGGAGGAAGGTGAGCAGGGGGAGACAGAAGGCATTTCTTAGTGAGCATTTTTAATAATGAATGACATGAGGAAGGGAGTGGAAGTAAGGGCATGTAAGAGTAAAAACAAAAAAAAAATAAAACAGTAACCCAAATCGAGAGGGGAATGTACAACTGCAAAAATCTTCAAATTGAAAAGTAGATGAAACCTTTATGATTCTTGAGGGGAAATGAAATACCAAAGAGCATGCGAGGAGTAACTCACACAGACCAAAGACAGAAAAGTGCATGTGCAAGCAAACAAATGTGAAATTACATAAACACACACACACACAAACCCTGGATGGATCGCATGGCAATGGCAAATGGAGCAATAACAGTAAAGAGGTTTGAGTTAAAGCTGCATTTAAACTTCCCATGAGACACCAATCACTGTGTAGTT
Source organism: Scatophagus argus (assembly GCF_020382885.2). Lineage (NCBI taxonomy): Eukaryota > Metazoa > Chordata > Actinopteri > Scatophagidae > Scatophagus > Scatophagus argus. The sequence continues at coordinate 13,383,568 of NC_058512.1, read as the reverse complement.
TCTGTAATGTAAAAAAGACAAGCTGAAAACCATCATCCCAGTTTCATAGGTCCAAACCTTGCAAATAATTAGTTAATATGCTTTTAAATGATCTAATCATTTATGGTAATTAACTGACTAATGAATAATCATCAACACCAGCCTCAACAAACCCACCTCTTACTATGACTGCAGGCAAGCTACAGGCAAAAACTGAACTGAGACAGGTTGTTATGACTGGAAGCACTGAATCAGAAGAAACATCACCCTTCCTGACAACTACTGCAGGACACATTTTTGATTTGTTATTTTGTGTTGACTTGTCTCCGATGTTTAATGTAAGACAGTGGCAGTGTCTTACCAAAACACCTCTCCCACTGATCCTTCTTATGTATGTGCCTTGGGTTTCACACAAGCTCAATTGTCTGAACAGTCTCTTGATTGTCAGCAGACGTCTCTCAAATAGGCCCTTACTTAGTTTTTGAATGAGGTGATGTTTGTCCTTGAGAGGGAGTGGTGAATAAGCTCACCATGACACCACCTCGATCTTAAGAGAATTCTGTCTCTGAAAAACCAACAACTGACCATTATACCACATTCTGGATACATAGACATTAACATGGAGTCCCGCCCCCTCTCCGCAGCTATAACAGCTTCCACTCTTCTGGGGAAGCTTTCCACAAGATTCTGAAGTGTTTTTGCACATTCATGCAGTAGAGCATTTGTGAGGTCAAGCACTGATGTTGGACAAAAAGCCCTGGCTCACAATCTCCATCCCGGTTCATCCCAAAGGTGTTGGATGGGGTTGAGGTCAGGGTCAGGTATGTGTGGGCCAGTCAAGTTCTTCCACAGCAAACTCATCCAAACATGTCTTTATGTACTTTGCTTTGTGCACTGGGGCACAGTCATGTTGAAACAGAAAAGGACCTTCCTTAAACTGTTGCCACAAAGTTGAAAGCATAGCATTGTCCAAAATGTCTTGGTATGATGAAGCATTAAGATTTTCCTTCACTTGAAGTAAGGGGCCCAACTTAACCCTGAAACACAGTCCCATATAAAGATGTGTCTGGATACTTTTGTCTATACAGTGTAATATAATATTGTGAGGGTTGACCAAGCAGCAAAATATTAGCTACGAAGACAAGCTCGACAGCAAGAAATCATCCACTTCTAACTCCAAGGAGGTGACAGAAAACAGAAGGATTAGAGGAGCAAGTCTCCACAATGAAATAAGTGTGATTTATTTTGGATTAATTTGAGCTGCTTTCACAGGATGCACCTCTGGCATCAAAGCTCCAAATTCCCTGCTGATCCGCTGAGTCACCTCAAACTAGTCTTAATTGTCTTATCGCTCTCTCAGTCTCTCACTCTGTCAGTATCATCACACACACACGCACACACTTACCCTCCCTCTCCTCTCTTGTCAGGTCATTGATTCTGAGCACATGTCGTCGTGGTAACAACAATGTCTGGTAGGGCCACGTTGCCCAATATGGAACCACCGCCAGCCAATCAGAACTCTCCACCACTAAACGCTCCTAGAGAAGAATCAAAATGCTTTAGAATGTGCAGAGATATTTTATAATATTTTCTTGAGATATTTTACAGACTTTTGGTTAACAATATTTTTGTGCAACAAAGTCAAAAAGTAATAGCAGGCTGAGAAATTTGAGTTTCATTCCAGAAATAGGAGACCACAATTCAAAATTACAACATCATGACATTATTGGAAATTACTACAAATCCAACCATATAGCTTATCTTGGTACAGCAAGCTTTGACAGTGGACGAGGAGGGTTGAACGTCACAGATGTTATTTTCTAGCGATAGCAGAGTCATTCTGTCCAGACACAGCAACTACTTGGGGGATTACCATAAAATCTTCACACACATTCAGGCTTCCCAGAAGATGAATCCTACTGACGTTGGTGACCCTCTGACTCTCCTTTAGCATCACATGGAAGCTGATATCCATGTCCCCCTCAGGATGGATTATTAAACCTCTCTTAAAATATTATTATATTATCCAGTGCCATAATCAAGTCAAAATTTTAACATAATTTTTACCAAAAACCTGCTTATGGCTTTCCCATCACACTCAGCTGTACTCTTAATGCTAATTAGTCAAACTTAGTGTGCTAACATGCTAAATAAGATGATGAGCGTTAAACACCAACTAATGCAAAACAGTCAGCCGAGGTATGGCATCAGGGCTTTGTCTCTCTATGCAGGACTACACACCTGCTAATTTCACATTCTTTTCTAAGAGGTGTGGCAGACCATTATTTATCATTTCCCCAGCCTGTGCTGCATTAGAAAGTAGATTAGGTGAGTCAGCGTTTGGGTCTGAGCATACTGAACATCATTCAGCTGGGTGAGTTCCTTGAACACATCTCTTCAATGAATTTAAGTTTTTCAGAAGCTATTAGAGCCATCATAACAGTCAATTTATCTTCTAGAAACCCCATATTCCTCATTAGAGATGATCCAACTACTCAACTTGTCATCTCGCCTTTTCTCATTTAAAGTTTTTTTTTTTTTGTCTAATCCTTCTGTCTTTTTATATGCGTTTTTTTCCCGCAGTGTTTCTCCTCTCCCAGTTCTTATGTGCATGTGTCAGTGACCAATATCCATAACACAGACAATGCAGCTCATATAGGCTGTTTGTAGGTGATTACTTATATGATACTGTAAGCTGTTTGAGCGTTCATTTAACATGCTTCACAGACATTTAACCCCATTTATTATAATGAACACACGTATAAAGACCACATAATAAATGCATGAACTTGATCAGATTGCTGAAGCTTATGAAGTTCCCCCTCCCAATCCATTCAGACTAGAAAGACATGACTTTATATCAAATTGAGCTCAAAATGGTGATCAAGCAAGTCATTCAGGATTGGCTGTTTGCTGCGGGAAGCCTAATTATCATAAACTGTTTAAACACAGAAGGTGTCAGAAGCTAACATTTAACAAGCTGATGTGTGGCCACAAACATGACCTGACCTAGGTTTTACAATTTATCAGAAACAGATTGGGTCTGTGTGTGTGTGTGTGTGTGTGTGTGTGTGTGTGTGTGTGTGTGCGTGTGTCTGTGCTAAACAGTAGCAGTAGGAATACTAATCCCAAAACAACATGGACAATCTCTTTTTCTGTTGTTTTTCTTGGCACTGGACTAACAGAAACTGCATGTTAACAGATATTTCCTAACAGAACTCAGTCTGATCACGAACTGACATGGAAACGCTGAAAATTCCTCAGAGCTTTAATAGTTAATTGGAGCAGGATCAGCAATCAGAGAAGTGAAGACGGGGGCCACTTGGGGGCTGGAGAACTCCACAACAAACTGAAAAGCACTCAGCCTTGACATATTACCACCTTATTAAGTTGTTGTGGTCAAGGTGTTATCACACAACAGCTTGTCTACACACACAACAGGAAAAGCAATATTGTCTGCCGTTTGGTGCTGAGCCGGTAGTAAACAGTGGATTTATGATAGCTAGTTTCCTGAATCTACACATGAACCACAACAAAAAACAAAGCCAAAACAATGAGCTAAAAGAGGCTGAAGAGTTCCATAGAGCTGTATCATATTTCTCTGTTTGTCATTGCTAGCAGGTACATCTGTGTCTTTGTTTAACTCTCTGAACATGTAACGACATATCCAGAAGTGTAGCTTTGGTGGCTCATGGGTGTCAGTAGATAAACGTATCGATAGCCGTGTCACATTGCCAGTTCATAAGAGATGAAGGTTGTTTAGCTTAGCACTCCTCTTAAATGCAGCAAATTTATATCATTATATCTCCTGTATGATGACTGTATACATGTGACTTATATATATATATATATATATAATGTGTTTTACAGTGCTGAACAGAGCACTTGGCAAACAAGCTAATTGCAGTGCTAAAATAACTTGCTCTTCCTTCATAGTGTGCGTTTGAGCTGATTGTGGCAAACCAACTGTACTTATGACTGACCAGTTTATCGATTTGTTTCTATCCAGGTAGATGATTTTTCAAATGCTTCATGTCCCAGTGTTGTATTTTTTTTTGTGTCAAAAAACCATACGTTATTCAGGTTGAAAGACGACTTGCTCTTCAATCTGTCAAGATATCAAAAGAAAACTGCAGCCAAGAAAATTCTTATTGTAAGATAGACACTGGCACATATAGTATATTACAGTGTACATATTTAACAGTGGATGTCAAAAACAGTGTTTTGGTTGCAAAAATATTGTTTATGTCGTGTACTGTATAGTTGAATGAACTGTATGTTTTTCTTTTACTTATTATTTATTTTCCTCTTTCTTTATCTTATTCAACTATTTTCTCATCGTGCATTTATACAGGACATATATGACATTTACATTAAGCTGAATAGCATAAAAAATAACTTAAAAAAAAATAAACAAAAAAATAATTAGCGTTTAACAGACACCAAAGCAAAGAGAGGCTGTAAATCTCCCAGAGGTTTAAACAAACTTGTCCAGGCATTAGTGCATAATTAGGGGATCTGCAGGGAATGCTTTGGTGTTTAATAACTGTGGAGGAAAACACAGACTAATCTCACAGAATCCCAAAGTGTTCAGCTCTCTTAATGAACTGTACTTGCAGTATAGGATTTTACTTAATGCCTGGTGCAATAACACTTTGACTATAGCTTCCCTTTCAAAGGCTAATTTAAAAGGAAGAAAATGAGTCAGGGATAAAAAGGAAGACATTTTAGTAATATTTTCTGTATTTCCAAGGTTACCCTTCATTGATATGATCATTTTTAACTGACTCTAAATATTACACCACTATTTTAGTACTTCCTAGCTGGCTGTTTTTTTGTTTTGTTTTGTTTATTTCTGGTCAAGATTTCATATCTCTCCTCCTTTTCCATCTTCCATATCCACCCTAAACCCATATTTTCCCCACTGCATTCATCCTCTGCTGCCTTCAACAGGATTATAAAGAAGCACAATGAAGATAGAAAAAGAAGTGAGAACCAGGATGAAGAGGGAAGATTGAGGTAGAGCAGTGAAGAGAGCGAGAAAGAGAGAGAGAGAGAGAGAGAGAGAGAGAGGAAGGAAGTGGAGGTTGTCCCAAAACCGACACCTCACAGACTGCAAATCCCAAAGAGCATTATTCAATTAGCTTAGAAAGTTTTTGTTTCAAAGTCAAGAGTGTCACCAAGGAGCCGATCCCCAATTCAAACTTCTCCAGACAGTGCACTGTGCCAATTTAGGGCCCTAACCCCAGCTTATAGAGACAGAAACAAAAAGAGAGAGATGCACATACACACACACACATACTTCTGCTTCCACTCTGATTTTATAAAGGTCAGTCCCCATGAGTAGCTGTCTAGTGTCTGCTCTTCTTGAAATGCTACCCCCCCCCCCCCACACACACACAAAGACTCTCTCTCTCTCTCTCTCCCAGTAGAACAGGTATCAGCTCATTCCCTGAATGAATCAGTGGTTGTCTGATTTCTTTTTTCCTTCCTACCTGCACACCTCTCTCTTTGTGACTGCGTGTCTCTGTTTCTGTCCTTTCTCACCTCCGTCCACTCTTTTCTCCTCTCTGTGCAACTCCTTTCACTTCCCTGCCTCTGTCCTACTTTGTGCTCTGAATCCTTTGGTTAATGTTATACTCACTCACGCATTATGCCGATTGTCCCTCTCCCACTGTTCTTGAAGATGAATTAAATACTTTTCCTTTTGTCACTCACAAAGAATCAGCTTTGATTCAAGAGTAGAAAAACCTTCCTCTCAATCCCCAAGTGGATTTCATCTTTGTGTGTGAAGTGGCTAATCAGCTAAAATAATGGCTGTGATTTATCACAGAAATGACACCCACTGAAATGAAAATAACAGAAAAAAAGTTGCTGTTCCTACTTTGCCCCAGCTTCTGAGATAAAATGTGGTGATTTTTGGTGTTACAATAATTATACTGTCTAATGAAATGGATGCTCATCTCCAGAAGGGCTGCACAGGTAGTGTGACATGATCCAATATCTAAGGAGAAATTTTCTGGAGTCTAAACTGGTTGTTGAGCAACCATTCCTGGCCAAAAAATAGTGTGGCCACTCCAAAACCACGTGTTAATTTCTTCCTGTTTATGCTAAGCTATCAGCTCCTGGCTCCAGCTACACATTATGTGAGAGTGGCATTAATGTTCTCATCTGTTGGCAGGAAAGCTAATAATTTTCAAAAATGTCAAACTGTTGACTATTAACTATTGTATATATTTGTATATTATTATTATTAATATTATGTATATATTCTGTGGCCCAACATTAATAATTCTCAGGCTTTTCATTAATGAGGTTTTCAAAAGCTAGGCAAATTGACTTGTTTGAAATAATCTTCATAATTAACAAAAACCTACAATCTGTTCATCACTACTTAACCTGAAAGGATAATGTATAGGTAAGTCAGTAAGGGAAAGTAAGATAAGGTGATAAAGTGCTCCCATATAATCTCATTATAGGACAAGCTAAACTGAAAGCACATTTGCTGAGCTTATCACTGGATAAACACAACAGAAGGCAATTTCAAGAAGGGTTTTAGCTGCGAATATAACCTGAGATTAAGTATATTAAATAATAAAGTAGCATAAGTGAGCCATCTTCTTCCAGCTCATGGGAGCCCAACGAAGAAGTCATGGCTCTGTCAAGTTTAATTCTCCTGTAGAGAGTTCGTTCACGGTTTCCACCAAATGTCTGCTTAATAATAAGACATTTGCTAACATGCTTAATGATCTCAGTGCTCTGTTAGACCCTGTCTTTGATGGTTACTGCTGCTGATGCGCAAACGCACACACACACAGAGTTGGTTTTCCTAATCTTCACGTAGGTTGAAGATGGATGCCACAGCATTATGCTAATAAGAGTCTCTGCTGTCCAATCATACGCTTCACTGACTGAAAGACAGGCAGACGATGCTGATGGGGGGAAAAAAGAGAAGGATGAAGCAAGAGAAAGAGGGAGATGCATAACAGGGAAAGGATGGAAACAGATGAAGACAATGAGAGCAGTCATGGTGAGAAAAATAAGGTGTCACTGACTTGGAGGCATTTTTTTAAGTAGCTTTTTTAGAAACCATTATCACTCAGCAAAAATGACTGTGTTCCCCTCATGGGCATCAAATGCATATTTCAGTGAGGTAATCCATTGGGAAATTCAAAATAAGCACTTAATTGAACAAAAGATGTCTTTTAAACCATGTAATATTGATTCACTATGTGACCTCTGTAGCCTGGGATGCCAGATTTGTTGTACATCTTCCCATGATGCCTTTTGCATGTATATGCGCACAGCCGTACCTTTTTCTCAGCCTCTAGTCTGGCGTAGTGCAGCAGCAGCGGCTCTCCATGTTTCTGATAGTAGGCTCTCTGACAGCGGTCTGACAGAGCTGGCTCATTAGGCAGGAAGTTGCTGGCCCACACCTATGATGTCACAAAAGCAGGAAGAAGATCAGAGAAGATGATGATGAGACTGAACTCCAGAAAAACTTAAAGTTACATATGTTTTACTACTACTCTCTACAATTAAAGGAAAACAAGCCATCTGCCTACTTTTTCCCACATGACCTACATTAAATCTGTGATTTGATAGGGTTATTCATCAATACCACTTAATCAGTAAAAGTTTCACAAAAGGCAGAGATTTCTGGGTTTCAAAACTCACTCTAATCTTTTTTTCATTCAGGCTTTTTTAGATTGATAAATGGAGCTTCCTGGCAGGCAGTGGCTTTCATTTATTTCAGTGCAGTGTAAAAATCAACTTACAGACACTGACACATTGAGACAGGTACTACATCACAGTGAACAACCTCAGCAGGGTTCCATGTACAGGTATTAAAGGCCCTGAAAAAAAGATTTTATCAACCATATTCTTAGTGTAAGGGTTTTTAAGGACCCAAATTGGAAAAGCTGTGTTTTTTCATGTCAGAAGTCTTTTTTTTGTTTTTTGTCTGTGCTCATGTCATTGTCATCTGACTCATTAACACAGTGCCGTTGAAGCAGATTAGCGGAGCTTTTAAATTAAATTCTTAATAAATAATTCATAAAGATTTTTCACAAACTTTAACTTTAATTCTTCCTTTTTCACTCATGAATATTAAATGCTATGGAGAATGTTTTGAAACCAGGTTTTCAGGGGCTCTGAGCCTAGTCCTTGATTAAAATAAAATCTAATGTAGATGCATATTGAAAATAGTCTGTAGATGCATGGTGAAAAGAGGACCCCGGTTTGCCACAGTGATATCAGCCTTCTTGCTCTATAACCTTACAAACTCTACATTTTCTCATAGCTGCCTTGTATCTTTTTTGAAATTTGTCAAACCCCACCAAAAGCCCTCAGAGCTCCCCTCCATTTGCAAGAACTGGATTTGTTTTCCTCCCTGTTCAACTGTTCTTTTTTAATTTCCAGAATATATACCAGCACCTTCCTCTCTCCAAACAGCCAAATAATCTATACATGCTGTAGCACTCCAGCCAGCCAGTTCATGTCATGACCCTTAACATGGTCATGACCTGTTGCTCATCTGTGACCTGGTCATTTGGACTTATTGGCTTGTACTTACTGCCTGCCCACTCATTGCTGAATTTGGTTTCCCTGTTATTTGACCTCTGTCTTAGTACAGTGCCCTGAACCAGTGCTGTCAGTGTGTCAGCATTTAGGTCCTCATTCCTGTTGCCCAGAACTGTGACAGTATCTGTTTTCACATCATAGTTTTGTTGAGAAATAATGCAGCTGAAAGTGTGGTACCACAAACCAACACTATCAAAAGTGATTAACAGGTGATGTTAATAGAGAAATAATAAATTGAAAGTCTGCCTGGATGTAAAAGTATATTTCAATTACTAATACAATGTGTAGATATTAATAAGTCATTTTAGGAATATGTAATTTGTTGTTAATTCACTAAATTATGTAAAAACACTGGTATGACCTTTTATTGTTCTGTACAAAGCAGGCGTAACATTATGAAGGACTACATTTCACCAGATATGATACATAAAATACATAAAAAGTGTTAAAGTCACACTAAATTACAGTCAGTGAGTTAACATTTAAGTTAACTAGCATGACAACTTCAGTTAGCTGAAACAGTCTAAATGTCAGAGCACTAATCACTTGTTGACTAAATTAGCCTTCCTGATTGTGATTGTTAACAATTCTAAATAAGGATTTACAAGTTTAAAGCAGCTGTTGTGAGAGAGACAAACACTCTGTTGAAACTTTCCTCTCATCAGCCACCAACTGTCATTCTGCCGCAGACAGAGTTTACTCTAAATGAGACGCTGGTATTAACTGTGACTGAAAAAGTATACATCCCTGGAGACAACAGGCCAGCTTGATGCTTTAAAACAAATGAGATACAGCAGGTCACTTCATTTGTGGAAAACATTTTTCTGCATCACTCAGCTCCACAAACAGCACTATAGTTCATTTTCAATCACACGTTGGGATACTTTTGGGCTGCAGAATTAGCTTCATAATATACTTCTGTTGCATTTCAGAAAGCTTTTTATGGATAACAGTGAACCTCACGACAGACATTTGGATAATTTATGCTTGCACTTTATGGTATTGTAATGGCCGTAAAAGCAGACAAAGAACACCAAATGACTCTAATATGTAACCACTGACTCATTGCTGCATGATAAATCACTACCTGATGCAGCAAGTTACAAGGGTTTTGAATAGGAGGTACTTACATATGCTTATTTCCCTCCATAATTGCATCCAAACTAAAGGACAAAAGACAGGAATGCAAAACTCAACAGTCTAAAAGCTTGTAAACATATATTCATGCTGTGATGACTGAGACCCTCACAAGAATATTGATGAGAGTGGTCTTAGTTTGATTATTTGTGCATATTTTTTCCTGGCTTGGAACGACTATGAGCTGCTTTCAGGGTTTTTTCCCTTTTGTTTTAATTGTTAGAGAGATTTTTAGGCTTATTACAGCGTATTTGTGTCACCAGGAGTTGGTCTTCCAATTATATTCCATCAGCATGAACAAAGCAATAATCAGAGGCATTCTCTGCTGCTATAAGAAGCACTGCTTCAGGCTGCATGGCAAATTGTTTTCTGATTAAACACTCCTCCACTTTTCACCCAGAATGCAGTGCAAGAATCACACTGTTATAGAGGCTCCTACAAATTTTTTTTTTTTTTTGTCTTTTCTTTACAACAGGCAAAAAAACAAAAAACTATAGCTGCATTAACTTCATGAAATGTACAAAGAATCCTCTTGGTCATCTGAGCTTCATCATTTTTTACTTTTGAAGCAGTTTATCAGTGTCCCGCTGGCTTTGCCTCCAGGGCACATGCCTTACATCTGTATCATCCTGGGTTTAGATTCATGAATAATGTTCTTAATAATAAAGAGGAAACAACAAAGTAATTTTTTGGAAAGCTGGAAATTGTATGTTGGCATTTTGGGCCGCAGGTCTTGGTAAGATTCTCCACACATTACTGCAATGAAAGCAAAAAGCAACCTAGCATAACATTAATATAAATGATTTCTGACTATTGGCTAAAGGCTGTACTGTGTTTATGATCCTGATCCTGGAAAGACCAAAACAGACATGTGTGAACTATATGTGTAAATACTGTACATCTGCATGCCTCCAGACATGCACACCAGTGTGTGTGGATATATTTGTACACCTGCCAACATCTGTAGCTGTGCATCTATTTATACACCTGTGTTTCTGTATGCATGGATCTATCATCTATCCAGTAGCAGACTGTTGATTCATACACAGGAGAAAAACAACTAAATTCTCCACAAGACAGAAAATAACAGGCATTGGTCTTAACAGCCCTTTTAACTTCACCAAGAGTGAATATATATATATCTATATATATAGATATATATATAGATATATATGAACTCAGTAAGTAACCTTATGCGCCTGAGAGACTGATGTTTTCAACAACAACATTCCGAGCACTTCAGAGAATTAATACTCTATATAGTTTGTATTACTTACGTAAAAAAGGATATCACTATTCCACCGGCACAAGTTTTCCTTCCTCCTCTTACATAAAAATACATACAACTCTGCTCCTGTGAGACCGAACTTATCAAAAGCAACGCTGCCTCCAGAACATGATTTACATTTTCTGTTCGTTATTCTTCAAAGTTTTAGATCTTTGCTTCTTACGTTTTTGGCCTGAAGGGGTTGTCTGGCTGGCTGTATACACGCACACACCCACACACATTTACACATTACTCTTTTCTTGGACTTTGATGTTTTAAGAAAGGGAAGTCTGGACTGCCGGGGAAAAAAAAAAGAAAAGAAATAAGAAACCAAATTGCTAAAACTTTTTAAAAAGCTCCATCAAAGCTTGGACTCAGGTTTGAGTCTGAATTATATTTTTGTAGGCTACTGGACCGCATAAAAACAAAAAGCATCTTTTCTGATCTGGCAGTAGTTGTACTTGTACAAACGAAACTTTGCAGGGGTTTTAAACCATGTTAATCAGAAAGTTTCTCCTTTTTTTTTACAGTAACTGTATCCTACTCTACATTTTAAAGCAAACTCCTGAAGTAACAAAAGAAACAACACCCCTTGACAAGGAAATAGATCGGTCTGGTACAGCACGTTTAAACCATGTTATTTTAAGGTCACACACTGCCCTCTGCTGTTTATTTAAACATTACAGCTTTAGAAAACATCCACAGCACAAATTCAAGCAAGCATTTCAGTTTACCTCTCATTTGTTGAAATGTCATTCATCAACCAGAGAGGAGGAACCTATCAGTGCAATCAGATTCATTACTGTTACTGTCTTCATCTCAGAGATTGTAAACATTTGCCAAGCTGTTGCATTTTAGATATTTCGATTTTTTAATCATAAAACTCACTCACACAGTGTATAGTTTATACCGTTGAGGATGTGTCAGTAAAAACAAAACAGAGGTAGTGCAGGATCATGGGAGTTGTTGTCCTCATTGTTTAAAAGCACCAAAGCCAGTGAGAATCAATATCTTAGGTGACTCATGCAGAGATGCTCCCAGATGAGGTAATCATTTTTATTCACAATATTTTAAGCTTTGTTCACATTATGTTTAGTTACATTCGCCAGCTTCCTCCCTCACTCTCCGATTCTCTCATGAAAGCAACAGGTGAAATGAATGAAATACAAGTCTAGTTGTTTTTACATTTTACTGGTGAAGAGTTACATATTATACCTTTAAACATTTGGAAAAAGTATCATGAGAGAGAGGATGAGGCAGGTTATTCTCATTGCATCTGCAACCTGAAGTGGTTTTCGTCTGTTCAACATGTTTTTTTTCTACCTTTATCTACCTTTGAAATGTGTTCACTGATTGCTTCAGATTTTTGTTTTCTGATGGGCCTGTCTTTCTAAGTGTGCTTCCCTTTGGTTGTGTTTTTTTTTTTTTCATTTCAGGTTTTAGTCCGTTTCATTTGTCTTCCACATTGTTTGGATAGCTGACATATTATTTGGACCGTATTGACGACAATATTGCTGTTTAAAATTCAACATATCACTCGGTCTGCCCCAGCTAATAGTCCTTCTGTTTTTGTCCTTCTCCCTCCCGATTGCACTCTCTCTCAACATCACATTGTGAAGAGACATCTTGACAGGAAATAATCCTCCGTCTCTCCCTGTCTCTGAGTTGTTAATCTTGCCTGAATTACCTTACTGAATAGGCAAACATGAAAAGACAAGAAAATACCCAAACAGTAATAAAGATGGGATTAAGCATTAAAAAAAAAAAAGAGGAAAGGAAGAAAAGTGAAAAAAAGTGACAAAGGCATTGATTCCTGTGGAGTCAAATAACAGCTTCTATGTTGAGACATGTCTAGCACATCTCAACTTCATTCTCATATTGAGTCTAAAATAAAAAACAGTGTTTTAGATGTGCAAATTGGAACGACACAAATCTTACTGTGCCTTGGTGATAAAAGCATTTTTTATTTCACATTAATAACTTGTCATGAAAGTGGTTGTACTGGAAGAAGTGGCTTGTGTACGTGTGCCAGTGTATATTCCTGAACTATGGATGTCAAAAGTATTGATATCTTATTACTTTTACAACACAATTAAAATTATATGATTCACATCCACATCTGATGGTATTAAAGTACCACAGCTATAAAAAAAATTTAAAAAAACAGATCCACAATCAGATTTTCACCCCCAAGACTTCCATTAACATTATTACAAATAGTTTAGTATTCAGTGACTTTCCCTGCACCCTCATTGTGTGCATGTTGTTGATAAAAAAAATTCTATTTATTTATTTTAATTCTATTTATTTATTTTGCAGTAGTATTGTGGTCAAGTATCAGTTTTTATACTTGTACTTTATCGAAGTTTAAAATTCTGGTATTGTGACAACCTTATCCTCAACTTTAGAACACTTAACTTATTAACGTAGTTCAAACTGCTCAGTGTTTACACACTTACAGACACATATAAGTCAAATGAATATGTTTTATGTGTGGTGCATTTCCTACCTGACAGTGAGGATGTGGATTTGAACAGCCCATCATAGCTCCTTTATTCTCAAAGATCTAAAAAAACAGAAGCGGAAAAGTTACAAGGGTTAAGTTTACCTTTATTACTCATATTTAGAACAACAAAACTAAAGCAATGCAACAGGATTACAAAGATATGAACAAAAAAGGAAGAGAAGAACCCTTTGGTGGTCAGCACTGGGCTGTCCAAGTACACTGGGACCTACAGGAAATGCTATTTTCTTAAGGAAACCAAAGGTCAAAGTTCCTAACAAGGAATCCTTACTGATGCAGGCGACTGGAACAGGACTTTCTTATGGGAAACTGACTTATTTGGAGCTGTCCTTGGCACTGATATTTAGTTAACATTTCCATTTCTCCTGCAGCTATGTATGGATTTGTCTAGAAGAATTTTTAGGAATCCCAAGTCATTCAGTGCCTCCTTCCAAAACATCAAAACATCAAAAGATGCCTGCACTCACTGGTGTTTTAAATCCCATGAAGGAATTTTGATTTGTAGTGATGCATACACAATACCATAAGCTCCCAACATCTGTCACCATCCAGGGTGACGGAGTGGGGATGGTTCGGAACTGCAGAATATGACGTATCCCTAGGGATTGTATCCGTACTGTGTTGGTTTGTAAATATAATCAAAGAATGTCAATACTTTGTAATGCATACACTGATACAAATGTCAGTGCAGACAAATGAGCTGGAATATAGTGGGATCATTCATTGATCCTATAGCTTTATAGCTGATACATGACTGACTATTTGAGCAACTTGAAATGAATATAAAAAAATCATGGGGGCTGTTGAAAGAAAACACACTGAACAAACAAAAAGAACAACAACGACAAAAAGCATTTTCTGGATTCACTCATCATTTTATTTATAGACATAATAATGTACCAGTTAAGATGTGCATTAGCGTCTAATCTCTAAATCTATATACAAAAACACAGCATCTTTGTTTACTTACTGTAAGCATGTGATACAGGAATAATTTAACTGATCGGTCGTATGAACTTCGGCATATTATTTTATTCATATCCTTCTCTCTCTGCTGCTGCATGTCTGAATTTGTGAATTCGCCCCCAGGCCTTATTAAAGTTTTATCCAATCCGATACAAGACACATTAAAAAGAAAAATTGGAAAAAGGAGAAAATGAAATGATCAGTGACGCTGGAGCGTGGGTTGAAAAGTTCACCTGTTAAGAGTTTTACAGGTATCCAGCTCTGAGAGAAATTAAATCGATAATGTGTGAAAGTGAATCGGAATGAGTGTGTGCGTGGATCCCATACCTGAACCCAGGGATACGTGGTGCCTAGTTCTTCTACAAGCCCAGCCCACTTGTCAATCACCTTAACAACCTCGTGCTTTTTCATGAGAGGGAGGGTGACGTCAGACCAGGGATGGAAACACATGACCTTACTGGAAAACAGATGAGGCAGAGAAGATAGCAGGAGAAATATTAGTTAAAGGGAATAATAATGCATCATATCAATAGGATTTAAAATGCACAATGAATAAACAATTCCCATGTATTGGTCAAAACCTGGTTAGCATGTTACAATTGAACTGAAATATCTCCTTCTTGTGAGCTTAAAATGGTCACACCAAAGATTGAAACATAAAGTGTATAAGTATTTAGCAATATGTTATATATATCTCTGACTGTCCCTTTTAGTATTTTTGAAAGAGGGTTAGCAGCTAACACTGGCTAAATAAAGTGGGCAATGCAGCAAAATGCGGGACTTAAACACAACATTACAAGTCTTCTACCAGCAGTGCAGTGGTTCTTGAAGCTAAATGCTAACGTCAGTGTGCTAATATGCTTATAATGACAATGTTAATGTGATGATGTTTAACAGACATTGTTTGCCACATGCACCAACTTTATTTAGCGTGTTAGCATGCTAATTAGCACTAAATACAAAGTAAAGCTGAGGCTGATGGGACTGTCACTACTTTTACAGGTAGTTGGTGACAAATTAAAAAGTTCTAATTCTAGTATCTAATTTTGGTACTAGATGAAGACCATGATGACTATCTGCACTGTATATCATGGCAAAATAAAAAAAACAAATTAAAAAAGGTGTCAAACACTGGGCTGTTAATGAACCTTTTTCTTTTAGTGTTTCTTAAAAGAAAGAGGTTCAATCAGTACTTTCTATAAATACAAAATTAACTTCTATTGCTAAAATCTTGACAGCAGCACAAGTTTTTAGTGTTGTACTCGTCCTAGGTGTTAAAAACAGGGAAGAAACATCGATTCATTTCATTCTTCACCTGTCATTCTTTCTTTGTTCTGTCTCACTCTTTATATTTTGAGTATCTATTATTTAATATCCTGTTTTGTTGTTGCTGTTGTGGTTGTGATTAATAAGTGATGAATGTGCTGCTGCTGTCTTGCCTGAGTTTTCCATGAAATACATTTAAAAAAAAAAAAAAAAAAAAAGCTTGATCTACCATAGTTGGGATTGGCCTGGTTAGTAAAAGTAAAAGTGATGTCCTGTGAGATTGTTTCTTGTATATCTGGTGCACCGAGACCACTTGTCAAAAACAGCTACACATCCTCTTTGACATCTTTTTCTTTGGATTTTGTGCCAGTGCTCTTGTTGGAGGTGCTCTTCAGATCAATTGGAAAAATGGTTGCATTTAATAAATGGAAAGCTTGAGTCTGATGACGGTTTTTACTCTGAAATACAGTCACTGCCAAATGTGACCATACTTGCATTAACCCAGATTCATTCATGAGATTTAATTCTATTATAGTATTAGCTTTCTTTGTGTTTCTTATGACAGGTGAAGGAAAACTACCAGTGGAAACATAAAATTAAACTTTAACTTACATTGATTTGAAAACCAATGGAGAGTTGAGTGAACAAGTTAATCCTGGTTAGTGCAACCAAATCTTATCACAAATGTCAGTGTTACTACCATATCTATGAGAACCTTTTGAGAAGTGAGATCTGAATGGGCAAATATATATATCTATATATACATATATAGATATATATATATATTATAATATTATAAAAATAGCGTATGTAGTTAGCTCACATTTTCTGTGTATGTGTGTGAGTAAGAGAATAGCCATGTTTGTTTATTTGCAGGCTTACCTATGGTTCCAAGGGGATACCAGCTTGACTGTCAGAACCAAAAAAAAAAAAAAAAAAAAAACATGTTTGTATCGATGGACAGGCTCTTCTTAGTGCCTGAGCAGCTCGTACATGGTCAATAATTGAACATGACTTTGGTGTTTATGCTCTGAGCAAAACTGAATGGTTGTGTTTATGAATTGTTCATGAGTGTTATCGGAGCGGCAAGCTCTCGTGTATATGTATGCACGTGTGTTTAGGACTCCGACAAGCACTAAAACAGTCTAAGACAACATTACACAAACCCAACGCTGACGTGCTCACAGTGACAATAATAACATGCTAATCCAGTATAATGTTAATCATGTCCTCTATCATAATTAGACGTATCGGCATGCTAACATTTGTTAGTGAACACAAAGTACAGCTGAGGCTGATGGGAATGTTGTTACTTAGGCATTTGGTCATAAACTAAAGTTTTGGATCTGTCTAAATTGTGACCTGATAATGTTCAAGGAAAGTCAGGGCATCATTAAAGTTATTACAGCTCATCCTGAGGAGGGCATGAATTGCTGTACCAAATAATATATTTAATAATAACTGATGTTATTGGAAACTAATTCCCGTTCAGGGAATTATAAGGACACAATCGGGTTTATAAAATTAAGTGATGCCAAATCTGTTGTCACAGGATTTAGGATAATTCTGCTGAAAGGTAAATGTATGACTGAGAAGGGCTGATACAGTAAGTAATTGGGAAACTCTTCCCTCACACATTTCTTTTGTGTCTGACCCAAATGCCCCAAATCCCATTTCCCATTTTGTTTTCCCTCTAATAGGCTCTCTGAATGTTGCTGCAGGGCAACAAGCACTAGTCCATTTTCCAGGTTCTTCTTTCTTCGACACGTCCAAGGGACTGTGCAGACCACAACCATTCACAACAAAAACTGCTTTGACCAAGTGTGCATACAAAATCTACTTCATGGAAAAAAACACAAATAATCTCACCCTGCAAGGAAGAACAAAGTAGTGTTTCTGTGCTTCATTACACTGTGATCATGTGTGGAAAGCAAAAACTGACATCTGCCAGCACATGTGATTTAAACCCCAGGTTCAGTTTTCAACTTGCATATGCAGCACAGTATTTTGAGTTCATCTATTATTCAGCTGTTATGTAATAATGGTGTCTGGCAGAATCATTCAAGGATTCCCAAGGAATGACAGGAATGTCTTCAAAGATAAAACAAACTGCTATGACCTAATAACCTTATCTTTGAAAAGATATGAAGTGTGAGTGGACTGCCGTCATGACGATACACTGACTGATCCGTGGAACTGTAAGAACCATGTGAAGTCAAGTTTTGAAAGAAAGCAACGTGAGAACTAACAAAAGGATTGCTCTCCTGATTGCTTTTCAGACCATCTATCGACTGACAGCAAATAGATGCAACAGTGAGTGCCTAGAGATCAGAAATTACTCAACAGAACATACTCAGAATCAGAATTCCTTTATTTATCCCGAGGGGGGAATCAGCAAGATTTGGCCACAGGGAAAGATTTTATCCCCTGTTTACCAACACACAGCATCTGGGATAAATAACAACGGACTGAAATTCACATCATCATAACAATGAAGCCTCCAACTCCAATAAAATGGAGTGGTGAGAAAACATCTCCACCTTCTGGCCTCACAGAGGAAACACACTTCTTAATGTATGTGTAGTGTGGATTTGGGATCTTGTTTTGCATAGTTCAAGACATCCTGAAAACAGGTGACATGCGGTGCATTGATTAACAAAATTAACTTAACCTAATGGCTGATTATGATGATGATGATGATCACAACAACGAATGAGAGTTGCCTCAGCGTGACTGTTCTGATTGCACTCATCACTTCAGATTTAATTAGTCATAAATTTGAATGCATCATAATTTTTTAAAAAGGAACATTGATTAAGATGCATCCCTGAATACATTCTAATCTTCCAGCCACACGTTCAATGATGTTACTTATTTGTTTAATATTTATCTCATTGTAACTCTGTATTGTCTTAGTTTATTGGTAAAGGACCAGGTATCAAACATAAATATTGCTATCTGATGTATTCAAACAGATTTAGTTTGCCGTTAGATTCCATCTTCAGTCCCTTTCAATAAATAACACAGTGTGAATCAATCCAAGTCATAATTACCCACACTTCACACACTATGGCAGCACACATTGATTATTCCTGTAATATGTGATAAGAAGCGTTGCTCTTACCAGACGCCTCTGGCAGCTTTAGACTGGAACAAATGATGTTGATCAGAACCTGAAGAGCACAACAGCAAATGCTGTTTATTTGACATGTTCGGCTCAAGCACATTTATCCACAATCAGCCATGATCGAACAGTTTATTGTGCCATGAAATTATCTGAATAACAAAATATGTTGTGATTAATATGTGTTAAAAACGATGTATATAAAAGGTATGGAAAATAGTCAATGCTAATTTAAATCTTGGATTTTATATAGCTAAGGTTAAACAGAGCAAACAGGCAATCTGTTTGTACAATTCTGCTGAACACCTTAAGAAGTATTCTAAAAAGACAAAAGTATCCAGACACACCTCTTTATGGGGCTGTTTTTTAGGGGTTGTGCAAAGCTGTCTGTGTATTTAGAATGCAATGTCATTAAAGACTTTGTTGGTGTGACAGCGAGGTGTCTCAATACTTTTGTCAATATAGTGTACATGAAATTAGAATATGCCAAAAAATGGCAGATGAAAAAATGTTTATACACTGATACTATAACCAGTTGCTTAAATAATATTTATTATTTAACTCAATAACTTATTGCAGTACTTTTACAGCATTACTCACCAGGATCTGGAGCATCTGGCTGAAGAGCAGGGAAGTCATTTTCAAATACAAAAGTGCTGTCATAGTCAGGATTTACCTGGAAGTATCAGAAATGGGAGAGAGAGAGAGAGAAAACATAACATGCATTTTGTTATCTAAAGCAAATACCATTTATAATTGGCATATGTTTTTTGGCAGCTTTGATATCTTTTCAGCAGTTGGAACAGAAAAAGAGACTGCACAGCGCTTGGGTGGAGCTGACGTGTGACAAGAGAATAGTAAACATTTTGGTTGTCAGGATGAGAAACCTGATCGACAACAAGCTGCCATTTGCTGTGTAATGTAGGGCTGTGCATCTGTTGAATTACTTTACTCTACCAGTTCTTACCTCTCCATTTGCACGAGTGTTCCCAGGACAGAGTGGGTTGCCAGGGTCATATCTGGGTATGTGTTCCTCAGGAGGTTTTTCTACCTGACCTGCCCAGGGTCTCTTCATGCGGTGAGCCGACACCAGGACCCACGTGTCCCGCAGAGGGTTATAACGCAGGTGCTGGTGCTCTGAAAGGTTTAGGAGACAACAGACAAGGCTATGTAACTGCACACACCCACACACATGTTTACAGAGAGTGCTGGTTCTCTTGACAGTGATATCTGATCATGTGAATGTGCACTGAAATCAATCTGATGAACTAGTCTTATTTTTATATCTGCAACCAGTCATAGTTGTCTTTATCAATTAAATGGCCCCTTTTTCAAAAATAAGAATAAGAATTTAGTATATAGTTGCTAAAAAATGTAATAAAAAAAAGTGTTATGCTCTAGTTTCTACACATTAGCAAGACATCAAACAGTGAAAAACATCCAAAAGCATCCAGGTACAAATGATTACGGTATGTCGATTAAAGTGACGACACTTGTTCATGCAACACCGTGCACAATAACAGCAGCAGGAACTCTTGTCACGGGACTACACTGCTGACTGTGCATACCGTACAGCAAAGGGCATTGTGTCAGAATACAGGCCTGACCAATTAGCTTCACCATGAAATTGCCACTGTACTGGGATACTTGACATCAACATACACTGGTTTCAGCAAACCGATAGGTTCACTTGGACTGAAAACCTAAGGCAACCAAACTCCATTGAAAATGTGTTAATTTAAAGGCTCATCTAACATCAGGGAAACAGCTTATGGAAAAAAATATATTTTTCAATGAATTTTATGAATAATGAGGACCTTTCTGTAAATTCGGCTGTAAATAATCCACGAAGCATCATTCTAGGTAGATATGTTAATAATACTCGGTCAATTGGTTATGATTGCAAACGTGATGCGTTTACAGTAGATAGAGTATAGGAAAACAGTAAGCTGACAATAATGACTGAAGTACTCTGTAGCGTGATGGATCCATGCTAAGCTTGACTGTGTATTCTGATTATTTGTAAAAGGTGGATTTGACGTTTAGCAAGGAAAAGTAAAACTAAAACTTTTTAAATAGAGGCCGAAATAACCTTTCTGCAAAAACGTAAACAGGACCTTCTGCTTATCCAGGATGAATAAAACACCCATACCTTTTGGATCAAAACTGACTTCCTTTTTGCCACTCATGCTGGTCGGTGCTGTTTGAGAACTGTCTCCTCTACGGTGTCAAATCTGAACTTTAGCTAATCGTTACCAAATGCTGACAACACCAACACCGCTTGGCCAACTTCCTGTTTTCTGACAAGCCGGAAAATCGTGCTCTTTGGGACAAATCAGCATACGACGAAGAACCTCTAAAAGTTCGAAAATAAGGACGAAAACTATAAAATAATAATAAGATGAACATTCAATGTACGTATTTAATACAACCTTTTAAATGTATCCTTGCAGATTACTAAATTTATATAGATATGTAAAAATGAATCTAAGCTAGCTAAAGGGGGTTTTACGACATGCTGGCAACCTTGAAGTTACAGTCGCCTCTGAGACTGACTCGCCTTCTGATTGGCTGATGCCCCCTGGCTGATCAGGAAGAAGCTTTCTCCACGCCTCCTCAGCCGATGGCGTGTTTGGAGCAACCTGTCTGTACCTTTTCCCACGTGTAGTCAAACCTGCTGCTTTGTCTCCGTCTGCTTAATTTTGTTTTAACCATGTCTGTTGTCAGAACGAGTTTAAAATTGTTAGTGTTCGCCGCAGTCACCGCTCTGGTCGTGCTGCTGCTGCGGCATTGGATGGCTACCAAGCAGTACGTTTTCAACAAAGAAGACATCGCCAAATTGGCCAAACAGTACGCAGGTGAGTTTGGCAATGGGGACTTCTGTGACTACTTCGAATCAAGACCAAACTGAAGTTCACTCAAATGTAGGTCAGAGTAAAACAACACGAATGTATGAACCTCAAGTAGTCCCCCTTCCTGCCTTCCATATACATTGTGATGTCTCTATTCTCAGGACAGGATCATGAGCAGGCCTTCTCCAAAGTGGTGGTGGAGCTTAGGAAGAGGTACTGATTACATTGTTTTGCATCACAAATATATCCAGATATTTACTGACAAGGATGCCGTTTTCTTCAGCAATCTTCCCATGATCAATTTGTTGAATATTTTGATACATAATCAGTCAGTTGTCTCATCAGTTGAGCATTAGACTGTTACCTCTTCTTTGCAAGTGGGTTTGCATCTAATGATTATCCTGTTTGTTGTATGGATCGTGTAATTATTTAGTCTGTCAGTGTTCAACAACTTTCTCATGTTAATATGTGTAATGTGTTTAAAAAAACAACTAATCAAGTGTACCTGAACTAGGTATCCCGGCCACATCCTGCCGGACGAGGACCTGCAGTGGGTGTTTGTGAATGCCGGAGGTTGGATGGGCTCTATGTGCCTCCTCCATGCCTCGCTCACAGAGTATTTGCTGCTTTTTGGGACTGCAGTGGACACAGGGGGACATTCAGGTGAGGACTGATGGGGGTTGAAGTTTTGTCCATTTGCTATACTATACTTACTATATCGAAATATCTGGGGCAAACACAAAGGATCTGTTTTTAAGATAAACATCTCTCACACTCTATAAGCATAAGTGCCCTTTTCTTGGCACTTGTGATAAGCTTGTGTTCTTTTTGGGGGATTTTCTGATCGTTCTGTATAGGAAACAGCAGAAATTTAGCACTGTGTCTCCTCTTTTCTTCCATCAGGTCGTTACTGGGCTGAGATTTCTGACACCATCATATCTGGCACCTTCAGACAGTGGAAGGAGGGAACAACCAAGAGTGAAATATACTACCCTGGTAGCTCATTTTAATCTGCAATTTAATGCATTTATAAAAATGGTTTTCTGTCTATCCTACACAAATGACTGAAAAACTGTTTTCTTTTTTCCATTTCTACTTACCCCCCAAACCTCCACAGGTGACACCATTGTGCATAGTGTTGGCGAGGCGACGTCGGTCCAGTGGAGCGCCGGAACGTGGATGGTGGAGTATGGCCAAGGCTTCATCCCCTCCACGCTGGGATTTGCCCTTGCAGACACTCTGTTCAGCACCCAGGACTTCCTCACAATGTTCTACACCATCCGTGTCTACGTAAAAGGTCTGCTGCTCGAGGCTGGTACACTGCTTACAGAGGCTGGGGTTTTCTGAGGCTCGATGCCAGCACAGGAGCAGTAATGTGTAAACATTCACCTTGTCATCACACGCCATTTTACTCCTGACCACCATCATCTAGCATGGGGAAAACATCTCTTCCAGGTCATTCATAGCTCAGATATTTTTAAACTGGAATTGTAGACGATTCAATTTTGCATACATACAGTAGATCACATCCACATTCAAGTGCTCGTTTCTCAATAGACTATCCAGAAATGTCGGAGTCTCTTTTGCTTTACCCTGTGATGCCACACTGCATTACCAGTGCAACACTGAGTTAGGTGCCGTACCACTCACCAAAATCGACGCCGAAGAAAGCATCATTCTGAATCAAACTCAGCATCTTAATGTACACAGTGAACGTGAACAATGAGAGCTCAAACTGCCCACATTGTCAGAGAGGTCGTTGGTACCCATAAAAAAAAAAAAAAAAAAATACGACATCCATATATTTTAAGGATCTGGCTTAAAAAACTGAGCTCCAGAGAAAGATCAGTCATTTCGAAAAATAAGCACCGATTTATAAATTTCTGCTGTTAAAACTGGGTGTTGACCATCAAATTTGGGGACCAAGGGATTTCTTATATTATGCAAAGCCAAAACCGCAGTTTTCTTAGTAAACACTTGGAGTCGGGGGTGTCACAATAGATTTATCATGATGTACACATAGATGATTTGGCATTGACAAATGTCAAAATTGGTTTTGTGTGCTACAGGTATCTTGTAGTTCATCTTCACAAAAGCCAGTGTTGACAAGCATGTCTTAATGATAACATTTGTGAGATGACCTCATATGAAGTATATCGTGAATACTTCTGAGCCATCACCCAGAGACTAATGTTAACAGAGCGGAGCTGCGATGAGCAGTAACCAACGAGTCCAGCTGACCAACACGCTGCAGCAACAAACAACTTAAAACTTAAACTCTGTGGTGAAGAAAACAACTATGTGCTCGGTCTGTTCCTCCACCCACTCAACGTATGGACAGCAGTGACCTTTTCGTAACAACGTTCTCTTATTCTCATAAAGGCAGGAGACCGTGAGTTGCTTTTTAAATTAATTAACTGATTACCAGTCAGCCCCTGGCTTAAAAGCTAGCGTATGGAAGCTTTTTTGGTTTCTGTGAAGTTGACAGAAAAACAGACCTGGACAAGAGCCACACTGTATGCAAGTTGTGTACACTACACTACACTACACTAATTATGGATCATTACAAATATTCTGTGATAAGTAGTCAATATCAAGAAGCACTTTTATTTCAGAGAAGTCTGTCCTGACATTTGGCTGTATTTCCTCACTGACAATCGATGATTTGCTTATACTGAATGTCTTTCTGAAAACCTGAGACGAAGTGAACTGTCTGGGATATGTGTGCAATATCGCATTTGTGGCCTAGTATGAGTCATAGCCCGATTCATACCAGCTCAGAGAAGGCAGTGTTGTGATGATTATAGTTACGCTGTTATGGTGTGTGTGTGTATTCATTTTTTTAAGAACCCTTCCCCATCTTTATTTTTAGGCTTGATGTATAATATTCAGTCCTTTTTTTTTTCTCTTTCTCTCTCAACAGTTTGTCCAATAAATCTAATCGCCTTTGTGGCCCAATGACTTCTTTTCAAACTGTAAGGCAGATATTTAACACAAAATACTGTACAAAGTCTGTGGCGCTGTTAAACACCAACAGATATGCCTTTGGAGAAATTTAGGAGCACTTTG